>NC_134017.1:5094837-6481486 GCF_040712315.1 Castanea sativa | reverse complement strand
ACCATTGTTATCATTTAAGAATACGCACTAAAGTCATGAAAAATACAGGATTCTTTATAAAAAAGAAGCATCTTTACAGATTTTGCATAAGATGACACATA
The DNA here is from genome assembly GCF_040712315.1 of Castanea sativa. Lineage (NCBI taxonomy): Eukaryota > Viridiplantae > Streptophyta > Magnoliopsida > Fagales > Fagaceae > Castanea > Castanea sativa. Next base: position 6,481,385 of record NC_134017.1, on the reverse strand, counting down.
CTCACACAAACTGTTAAAGAAAGAATTAAAGATCATACACAACACGTACATATGCTATGAAAGTAAAAATACGAAGAAAAAAAAAAAGATAAACACACACTACTAAAGAAAAAATATGGAAAAAAAGCTAGGAATAGAAATATAAGATAAAGATCAATGAAATCTTCTAGAGAGTTTCAGACAATGGAAAAAATGAACACAAAAGTTAAGATGTTCAAACTTCCAAAAGGCCAAAAAAAATTAAAAATTCAGAAGATTCAAAGCTTCAAGAGTATTAATATATATATTTATTTATTTATATTTATATTATATTACCAATAAAAAGAAGGATTACCCTCAAAAGAATAATCCATAATTATAGCTTTTCTACTATTGAAATATGACTCAATAACTTAAATCAAAAAGCTAAAAAAAAAATTGTAAAAACAAAAAGCTCACTATAAAGAGAGAGAGTATGAAGAATGAACTAAAGTTTTAGGTTTTTTATCAAAAGAAATATAAAATGAAATTTATTTGGAACGGTGAAAAATTCATAACTTCCCATTGGAATGATGAAACTGAACAACAATAGTAGTAAAAATAGTACTGAAACAATTTGCTTAAGCAGGCCAAATGAATAGGTAGATTTTCTGTGATGGTGTCCATCTGTAACAAAACATGGAACGCATAGTGAACAAATCATCATATGTTGTTCAAAAACAACCGAAGGCAATAAACTAATGCAGATACCAACAAAAAAGGACAACAACTTAAAAAAGAGTATGTTTTTTAAAGATAAATAGAGCCTAGACAACAACAAAGACACTTCTTCAACATGATTTACTTTAAACAGGACATGAAAGAAGTGTAAAAAGCCTAATTATGTAAACAATCATTAAAATCTCAAAAACATAAACACATAAATTTATTACTAATGTCCAAATTCCAAAAGCGACACTATTTTTAAAGCCTTTTATATTGTAAGTAAAGCCACATAAAAACTTGTTCAAATTGCATAGTTACTTTAAAGAAAAGGAAATGAGTATTAATTAAATTGTTCAAAGGTAATTACAAATCTCAGTAGGAACTTACTCAAATTTCATAGGTATTTTATTAAAAGTAAATTCTCATACATCATTCATACTTGATCATTATTGAATTAGAAAGAAAAGAATGAGTGGAACACGCGATACCGGTAAAAAAGTCACATAAGAACTTGTTCAGATTGCATGGTTACTTTAAAGAAAAGGAAATTGAGTGTTGTTCAAAAGTGATGGTGCAACCACAATGATAATGGAAATAACACGAAGAGAAACTGAATAATACTTCTGAATTTTTATTAGTTTAAAGAAAGAGATTACACAACACTATTTGGAGACGCGGCACTCGCTCTCTTTAAGGAGATTCAAGCCCTTCGGTTGGCTAAACTTTGTAATTGGTGCGGATCGTCTCGACTTGTCTCGCCCAGGATACAACAGCCCAACAAGTGTCGTATGGCTAGAACAACTTCTGCATAAAGTGTTCAAGCCCAAAGCTCCACCAAAGAACACCCTTCCTTGCCAAGAATCTCTCTATTTTTTTAGTGTATATTGCAGTAACTTGGATATGTGTCGAATGGGTCTATTTATAGGCTCAATGTGCCTCACGAAATTACTACCCTACCCTTCACCTCCCCCTTGCGCACGTATCTGGCCCAATATTTGAGACAATTCATGTTAGCCCATTAATCACCACAATTAAAAAGAACAAAATAGTCTCTCTCCTTTTCAATGTGGGATTAAACATTTTCACTAACTTCTCATCTTTCACATTCACTCCCACATCTTTACATTTATATTATAAAATTTATTCATTTTAATTATTTAATATTAAAATGTTCCAACAAAAAGTGATTACAAGTCTAAGCAAGAATATTCAAATTTTGTAGTTGCTTATTGAAAAGTAAATTCTCATACATGGTTCAAAACCGATCATTATTGAATTGGGAAGAAAAGAATCCGCGGAACATATGGTATTCTTAAAAAGAGTCACATAAGAACTTGTTCAAATCGCACAGTTACTTTAGAGAAAATAAAATGAATATACCTACATTGTTCAAAAGTGATTACAAATCTAAGCAAGAACTCATTCAGATTTTATAGTTGTTTCATTGAAAAGTAAATTATCATACTTGGTTCAAAACCAATCTATATTGAATTAGGAAGAAAAGAGGGGTAGAACACATGGTATTCCAAAAAAGTAACATAAGAAGTTGTTTAGCTTGTATAGTAACTTAATGAAAAAAAGGTATTTCATAGATTTTTCAAAAGTGATTATTAAAGATCTAAAAAGGAATTTATTCAAATTTCATACTTGCTTTATTGAAAAGTTATTATACATGGTTCATAGATGATCATTACTAAATTAGGAAGGAAAGAATGCGCGGTCTTCAAAAAAAAAGAAAAAAAAAAGTAAAATAATAACTTGTTCTAATTGCCGTGTTACTTTAAATAAAAGAAAATTAGTATTACATATATTGTTCAAAAGTGATTCCCGGAGGTGCAAGGGGGAGAACTTACTCAAATTTTATAATTATTATTGAAAGGTAAGATGTTTGGTACTTGGTTCAAAACCAATTATTTATTGAATTGGGAAGAAAAGAGTTGCATCGAACACTGTGATATTCTGAAGAAATTCATATAAGAATTTGTTTAAATTCTAGTAGTCAGTTTAAGGAAAAGGAAATGGCGATTACATACATTGTTCAAAAGTGTTTATATTACTTGAATCTAGAAGAATGGAACATGTTAAACAAGGGAAAAAAGGTGTAATGGCTTTCAAAATCCTTATACAATAATTACCCTGTTATTAAACAGTTCAAAACTTTAGTATAGTACTTTATTTGCAATACATTTTAGACTTATGGATTAAATTCAAACTCCTGGTTGCTTTGGCTAGGAAAAACACAAACAATATTCTCATTTTCAAGGATAATTATTTTTAATGCAATTATGTATTTAAAAATCTAATTGAAGAACTTAATGTACAAAATTTGAAGTGTTATACCTAAGTTTTTTGGTTTATATTTATATAGTTATTCTTTGATGTTAGGCATATATCAAAGCTAGTTTAGGGTATTTAAGTTTTAAGCCCGTTGTATGGAAGATGAGAATTTTTAATGTGGCGTGCTTTGCTTAATTGAATTGTTTAATAATAGATCCACAGGTGTACTATATTCTTCAATATTTAGTAGTAGGGGGAGGGGAAAAAACATTCTGATAAAATAGGTTAACACTTTTTCACATCAATAATATTCTTACCTAGAAATTTAGACACCGTTTGATAGAATTAACAAGTTATAAACCTAAGTTGTTAATTAAATTTATTATGAATAAACTTGTTAAACAAACAAACATCAATATCATGTCAAAATCATGTAGCGGAAAAATTAAATAAGACAAGATATGATAACTTAGGAAAACCAATGAAACCAACCGTTTTCACATTAAAAAATTCTTCAGAAGTAACCATCCGAAAAGCAATCCACTATAGTAAAGAAAAGTTTCAGATTTAGTACAAAACCTTTGTTCCTAGACTATACAATCCCCGTAGATGAAATTACAGCAAAAACCTTCTACCGTTACAAACCCCTAAACTCTTCAATATATGAATGCCACCCTTTGATGCACGGATACCACGAATACGTGACTAACTCCTTTGCAGAGAAGAAGCTTATCAGTACGTGACTCACTCACTAACTTGAGAAAGAAGAATGTTGGCTGCAAATTACTTCACTTCATCAACAATGAAGATTTGAAAACACTTAGTTACAAAACCCTAAGGCACAAAAGACGCAATAGCTTTCCTTCAGAATAAGGTTTCGGTCACCTTTTTCATATGTTCTCCTTGTATTCTCTTATGTAACGGCCTCTAAAATAAGCCTTATATATAAGGGTTGTGAGAAAAGAAACCCTACACAAATACATAATCGTGAGCCGAAAAGTAGAACTGAAAATTTAAAATTCAGTAACCTCGATAGATACCTTGAGAGATAGTATCTCTGTAAGCGCTCATTAAACCTCGATCGATAGCTCTCTCGTCAAGCCAAGCTCTTGAGATTCTACTGTCCACAGGTGTCCGGGCTCTCTGTCTCCTTTAGCGAACACCATTTTCTTCACTTGGTACCGGCCTAAAGCCCAAGGGTCAATTTCCCCATGATTGAACATAATTCTGATTTCTAATATTGCATCATGGACAAGCATCAAGCTACTCTCATTCCCTTATTCTCGGTGGCTTTGAGAATGGCATTGAAGGTCAGAGTTGTACAAGCCCATTGCTTGAATGCTTTGACGTCTCGTTGTGATTATTCTAAAATAATTCATTCTTGAAGTCCTTGTCCGACATTTTTGCAACACTTTCCAAACAAATAACAAGTAATGAGTTTTTCCTGGTTCTAATTTTTCCTACTAATGAAATTATTTTTGTGCTCACCAATAACAATCCATAACAATTTATCATTTATAAAAAGATCAATGAATTCCTCAATTTATACAAGATACTTCAATCATTCCTAAGACTCGATTTTATACTGCTTACCCAGATTGAAGTAAGGGTTATCAAATAAGGTCATAATGATTGGTTAGCAACTTTTTGAATAACATGTTTCAAAGAACGGCTTCCTGGTTGACAAAAGACCCTACATTTTTTCACATGAAACATACACTAATAAGCTTAATTTATTCATTACTTCAACGTTTGATAATAATTGACCAAATTAAAGTTTAATAAACCTCATTCAAAGCATTAGCTTTATGTCGGCACACTCCAGTGAAATAACTCTCGATGATGTGCAAAAATCTTGAGTGAGTTGTTGGCTCCAAATCACGCTAATGGGTACTTGTGGAGTCAGAATTCAGAGGACCTAATAGAAGGCATTGGTGTGGTTGGCAGAAACCCTCCAAAGGTTAAGTTAGCGAATGAGAAATTTCTCAGAACTCTATAGTTAGAGATCTAGGGATTTTTACGTACCTAAAGGAAAGAGGAGAGGTTGGTGCTTATATAGTGGCGAGTAGTGAACCAATTACCAAGACCCCTTAGAAGTAGGGAATCTTTCCTTGTAGGGAAGATTTGGCATTAGGGTTTTCGAGATTTTTTGGGTGTCCTTCTAGATGAGAAAAATATGGGTATGTAGTGGGGTCTTTGTGGGTGATATGCAAGATGTTTCCATAAATGAGTATGCGTGAGAATCAAATTAGGCCACCTAGGACCCGTCGGCTTTACTCTCGGTCGGTTTAGGGTCACTACGTTAGTTTGTAATTTTCCGTCGATAGAGAGAATCCTCTTGTCAATTTATGGGGGAATGCGTCTGGCATCTTTAGGGTTGCACCATTCTCTCTGTTCTATGAGACTTACGGTTTTATGGGCGTCGTCGGCCTTCATAGACTACTTTCTGACTTCGGTTATTGATTACCTTGTCAGAAGATACCACCTTGCTGAGTTATCCCTTACTCCTTAGATTCTGTTGGCTGAGGCTGGCAGGCCACACTGCAAGTAATAAGGGGTTTACGTGAGCATTAATTGAATGTTTTATTGGAAGGAGTGTCATTAATGGTAGGGGTATCTTTTAGGTTAAATGTTGAGTGGGCACGTGTCACTTATAATGATCGGCCTCGTTTCTAATCAGAAGCGTAGTTTCGTATACCGTGCCCTTTCACTCTATAAATATGTTCCTCCTCATATAGTTATTTTCTTTACTTTCGTTTTCATTTCTTGAGAGTCCAGGATCAAAGCTACTTCGTCGCTGTGTTCCTGCTTCATTTCTTGGGTACTCCATCTCCTTGAGCCTCTACTATCTTTGTAAGTCTCTTCTCCTTACCTCGTTTCCTTAATTTTGCAGTTGGTTGTCATTGTTTAGAGACCAGATCGAATAGGTTTTTAGAATACCTTTGTCGCATGTAGGTGAATAGATGAGGGCAGGTGACCGAGAAGGGATGAGTGAAGATCTGTCGTAAATTTGATTGAGGGTGCGGCCTACTTTGAGGTCTGTCTATTCAGGCGCGAGCTAATGGAAAAGGGGTTAGGCCTACATTCCCTAGAAAGGGAATCATCTCCTCGCTCCCTCCAGGAGGGGGAAGATGAGGAGTATGAAGAGGATGAGGAAGAAGGAGAGGAAGAGGGTGACGAAGGGGAGGAAGAAGAGGGAAGAGGAAGAGGAAGAAAAGGGAGAAAGTGACAAGGAAGAAGGAAGGGGTGACGAGGAAGGTCAAACGAAGGGTGACATGGCAATAGGCTAGGTAAACGGTAGTGGCTATAGGCATTCATTACTACTTTAGATATGGGACGGTGAACGACTTTTACCCAACCATGTCCTAAAAGGTCTTCAACACCCTTCGTGACCGTTCCTGAATCCTGAGAACATTCCCTACTCCTTCGCCAAGGAAGTTTGTGAAGGTGTTACAAGGGAAAGATGACGGGTCGGCATGGCTGAGTGCCATGTTGGCTATCAGGGGCTGAAATTGCCATTGATGGAGCTACACTATCAACTTGCTAAATCTTGGTCTATTCGTCGGCCAACTACCTAATGCATGGAGGATATTTATCGGGGCTGAGGTGATATGGGGTCAGCTGTAAGTGGCAGTAACAAAGAGTCATCTCACCCTTGATGAGTTCTTACATTGTACAAGCCGTAGCAATTTTCCTCGTCAAAGGGCATTTATCACTTCTTAGCAAGGAAGTCGTTCACTTAGGTTGGAAAGATATGCTTGACTCTAATAGGAATTGGAAGAGCAGATACTTCTTTTGTTTAAGGGAAGGATTGGATGTGCCTGAACTCGAGAGAGTGGGATAGTATGCTTAATGGGTTTAAAACAATACCTAGGGTGTTGTAAAGGAGTTAGGTGTGTAGTTTAGTATTCATTTCTTATTGCCCTCGTAGCACGTTCTATATCTAACGCATTTCTTTTTTGTCCTCAACTCAAATCCGTTTGTAGATTAGCAATGAACAAGAGAGCTTCCTTAGGCAAGTTTGGGCAATCCCCTTTGAGCGAAGGAAGTGGAATGATTTGATCACCTTCGATACTCTCCATGTGTTTTGTGGTGGTTTAGAGCCGACGCCTATAGTGCGACGGTTACATGCCTTTTCTTGTTAGCGTAAGTTTTTTGTGTTCGTTTACCCTTTTAGTCTATTCGTCTCCTTTCTAACTCTATTTGTCACCTCTTTTAGAGATGGATTTGGCGGGCAGAGGGTGATGGTGAGGAAGTCTATCGTTGCACGCAGGGCAAGGGGAGGTGTCGGCGGTCGGCCCCCAAGGTGGCCTCCAAAATTGCCCCAAAAAGAAAAAGCAACGCTAAGGGATGACCATCCGGATACCAAGAAGGTGATGGACCCATCGGGTTGGGGATTAGCACGTCAGAATTCCCCCCTTGCCCCCTCGTCATGGGGCTAGAAAGGGCTTGATGATAGGGAAGAGGCCCAGATTCGTGCCCGGCCCCGTCTTACAGGTTTGGTCACCCATAAGAACTACGCCGTCAAGATGGTCAATTTGATACATCATGGAGATGGGCTAGGACGAAATGTGGTGAATATGTATAGATAATATTTTTGTTTTATTTTTTCATTGATTTATTATTTAGTTATTAAAATGAAAATTGAGAAAGTAGATGTATATGTAAAATTGGAAAACCGTCGAAGATGAATTTGTAAAGCTAATATATTTATATATTTAATATTGTCAAAAAATAAATAAGAAAAAGAATAATGATGTGACCAATGATGTCAGCGAATGAGGTACTCAACAAAAGCGTATCAATTATAAATGGTACACTTTTTGAAAGTACATGTATAATTGTACACGTTACTTTTGTTGCCTAGATTTGATTGGTAATGCACTTTATATATATATATATATATATATATATATATATATATATATATATATATATCATTTTAGGAACTCTTTCTTCTTTTACGTGTAAATTTAAAATGAAACCTTGTTTGGTAATGCACTTTTTATAAATGTTATTTTTAGAGACGCAGAGACTCCTGTTTTTTATTTTTCCCTTTTTATTTATTTATTTTTTTGCAAAAAGGGGAAATATCACAAAGTCTTAGGATATAATATAAAATTAAGAGTAGATGAATATGTAAAATTAAAACTATTGAAGATAAATTTGTAAAAGCCAATATATTTATATATATTTAATATTTTCAAAAAAATTAAAATGTAAAAAGTAAATAAGAAAGATAATAATGATATGAGCAATGATGTTCGGATGAGGTGCTCAAAAGAAAACGTAGCAACTATGAAATGAGTGCAGCTTTTTGAAAGTACATCTACAATTCTACACGCTTCTTGCTTAGATTTGTTTGGTAATGCACTTTATATGTGTGTGTGTGTGTGTGTGTGTGTGTGTATATATATATAATTTTAAACACTTTAATTTTATTTTGTGCCTTTAAAATGAAAGCTTGTTTGAGTAGAGCACTTTTTATAGTGTGCTTAGTGCACTATCGTTTGTTAGTTGAGGAGGATGGTTAGGGCATATCAAGTTCATCCTCTTCGGTGATTCTTAAAAAGTTTTGGAAGAAACTTTGGAAGATTCGGGTTCCCAATAGAATTCGGCATTTTATTTGGCGACATTTTTATGTTCTGGTGGAGGTCTATTGCTTAATGAGGGGTTGAGCTATAGGGTTGCTTTGTTTGCTATGATCGCTTGGGGTTTATGGCGGAGTGTCATAATCACTGATTAAGGGAAAATCAGCATTGTTGGCAACTTTAGGAGATTGGTGGTCATGCGAAGGAGTTGGTTATGAGAGTTTTGAGGTGCATAACCCTCGAAAAATGCAAAGTGCCGATTCCTCGATCCTCGATATGCTCGCGACTGGTCTATTGCCTGACAAGCTTGGATGTTATAAGGCGAATGTGGATGGTGCTATGTTTATCGACTTGGATTGTCCAGGCATTGGGGTGGTGTTTCGAGACCATGAGGGCTATGTCATTGCCTATGCACTGAGCCGTGTATTCCACTTTGTCCCGGTTTGTTGAGTGAGGGCTCGAAGCATTCAGTATCATGAGACAGCAGGTGCTCTTTGCTCCAAGAGCTTAGCTTGACAAATGTGATTATTGGAAGGGGGGAACTTGCCTTACAGGGTGATACATGCTTTGGTTAAGCTCGGGTTTGTGCAAAACGTTGTTTGGTGAGGTAGATTAAGGAAACCAAGAGGTTTGAGAGGAGTCACTTCGGTTGTGCCCCGAATTCATGCACGCCGTAGAACGAGATGGTAATAGGTTGGCTCATGCCTTAGCTAGAAGAGTAGTTTGGTCCAAATTTGCGGATCCTCTTGTTTGGGTCAAAGAACAACCTAAGTGATTTTGATGATGTATTCCAATATGATTTTACTCTTCTTTAATAATATTTTTGCTTACCTTTTTCTAAAAAAAAAGCACTTTTTGTAGATGTCATTTTTTAGAGCTAGAGACACTTGCTTTTTATGCTTTTCCTTATATATATATATATATATATATATATCTATATATATATATATATATATATATAGATATATATATATATATTTTTAAAAATTTTTTGCCAAAAGGGGAAATCTTACAAAGTCTAGGATTACAATTGGGAGTACCCCATGCATCAGCCAAAACCTGTAACAAAGTACCAGAAGGGTGATTACCAAAAATTTCCTTCCTTGGAGGGAGAGAAGAGACTCGCTTTTTCTACTCGCTAACGATTGTCATTCTTTTTACTTCATGATTCCGGCAAAAGAGCCATTTTGAATGACCTGTAATGGAAATTGCTACACTAAATAAGAAAGATAGTAAATGGAGGAAGAATCAGAAAATATGAAAAGGTATTGATTATAAACTTTGTTGGATCTAATACTTTTCTTACACAGGTAATTCATTCTTTGTTAGTCAATATTGATCACTTTTGAATCGTGTAATAGTTAAATTCAACTTCATTGTTTGGTACACTACTTGTTTGAATAAATTCCCACTTTAGATTGTTTGGTACACTACTTGTTGCACAGATTCTTTTCTTCTTGATTTAGTAATTAATGATCCTTTTAAAACACACAGTAGCTATGTTCGTTTTATTAAATCCCAACTCAGTAACTTGGATAATAGCTTTGTTTTGAGTTACTACATGCTTCAAAGATCACTTTTGAACCATGTAGTTGTCCTTTTCTTTTCGATTTGACAAACTATGCAACTTAAAGGAGTTCCTCATAGCTTTACTTCTTCGCATGCCAACAAAAAGAGAGCACCCATGATTCTCTTGGATAAGTTCTTGCTTAGATTTGTTTGGTAATGCACTTGTTTAATAAATATCATTTTAAACACTACATTTTAGGGTTAGTTTAAGAATGAAAATCTTAGAATTTAAAGAGTTTTCATGTTAAACCCTAAATTTGGCACTATTAGAGCATGGGCAACAAGTTAGCATAAAATCAGGGGTGAGAGAGATAATGAGAGGATTTGTTTAATAGTATATAAATAATATAGGTTTAGAATAAAGAATTTGATAGAAGGTATTTTGAAGAGTGGTTAGCTAAAAATAGGGAAAGCACCAATGCTTTTACAAACTAAGCTATGCAGAGAGAGTAGAGACACTCACTTTTTCTGCTTGCTAATGATTGTTTCATCCTGATTTCCCGAAAATAGCCATTTTGAATGACATGTAATGGAGTTTGTTAGGTTCTAAAATATTTAGCATTAAATATTTAGGAGACTTAAGATTTTGTTGTATGTTGGCAAACCGAGTACAAAAACTAGTCTAATATAAGATCTTAGAGTCCTTGAAAAGTTTAGAGATTGTTCTTGTTAATACAAGTCAAGATTCAAGAACATACAAGCTGTAGAAAGAAGAATTTAGGAGAACGGCTAAGCTCGAAAAACCGATACGGATGTGTTCTTCGACAGAATTGAGACATGAATTTCCTGAGAAATTTTAAAGAAAGGTCCAAAGAGAGAGTCCACAAAACGTTTAGGGTTTGAGTCCCAGACATTGCAAAGTATAAAAGCAAAACCCTAATACACAAATTTTTAAGTTTTGTGAGTTAATTCTATGATATCTGTGAGGTTTTGTAACCTTCTAACCTAACAAGCATCTATTTATCGGAGATTAAGAGTGATATTGTATGTACAGGTGGAATTAAGTTGTTGCAAGAAGATCAACTCCAGTTAATCATCTAAACCTTTGAGTGGGGTTTTCAAAGTCACCAACCAGGGGAGTGTTTGTAGGCAATAGATTCATAATAGAAAGAATTCGTGGATTCGGAAGCTGCATGTGGTCACGTGAGTGAATACTACAAGATGTAGCTATAGATTTAGGGTTAAGTCTATTGTAATAACTTCCATTCTATTAGTGAATTGTTGCCTTGTGGATTGTTTTGGTTAAATTCTTCCCTCAAGTTTTTTTACCTTGAAGCTGGACGGTTTTTTTGGTTTTCCTTTAGGTCATCATATCGCTTTGTGTTCTTACTAGCTTTTCCGTTATTTGTGATATGATTGATATTTGTTTAATGCTTAGATCTGCTTAATTGAACCAAGTAATAATTTGGCTTTAAATTAGGTTAAACAAACTGAGTTTGTCTAGGGATGTAAAATCTAACAGTCTACTACACTAACCAAGAAAGAGTGTAGAATGGAGGAAGAAATAAAATATAGAAAGGTATTGCTTCTAATTGCTTTGTTTGGAATAATACTTTTTACCAGGAATTCATTCAGTCATGACTCAATTGTGATTATTTTTGAACCGTGTAATAGTTATATTCAATTTCACTAAAGCATTCGGATAATGCTTTCCACGGAATTCATTGTTTGGTACACACTTGTTGCACGGATTCTCTTCTTTTTGATTTAGTAATTAATGATCCTTCTACACCACGAATGACCACATTCCTTTTATTGAAGCCAATTCTGTAACTTGGATAATAGTCATTTGTTTGAGAGAAGTACATGCTTCACAGATCACTTTTGAACAAGTAGTGGTCTATTCTCTTTTCATTAAAACAAAGCTGTGCAACTTCAATGAGTTCGGCATAGCTTTTCTTGGCATACCAACGAAAGAGAGCAGCCATGTCCATTTTGATTATAATTTCAAGGATTTTTCTTCCTAATGTTCTTTATTGGTCCATATTCCTCATAGTCATCATGTCCGTGTGCCTACATTATCAGATGGTTTGGACTAGTGGAGGAAATTTACAAGCAGGTTCAACGGAATTCCAAACTCTTGAAAGCTATCGTAAAAGATGTAGAAGAGGTTGCAGAATCAGGGAGAAAACTAGATGAGAAACTCAATCAACTTCGGGATACTCAACTAAAACCAGGAGCCACTGTGTTCAACTAACTCATACCTGAGAGAAGGCTGGTTGGAGACGACCAAAACAGTGATTTGTGCAGTAGAGAAATGCAGAGAAAATCTACAGGAGACTACATGAAAATAATTATTTTCTGGAATTGTTTTACTCTGGTTTTAGTGCTTTTCATGGAAATTTTTAGCCTCAAGGCTGAATTGGGTTTAATCGTGTAATTCTCAAATAAATGACAAACTTTGGAACACACCAACAAAAATCTGCAAATCAGTAGAGCGGTCAAGGTCTATTGTTAGAAGCCTGAAAGACAGACCAATAGAGGAAGATAAATCTTTCTTCTTATGAACGAGGCAAACCAACTGTCTTTTATTGAAAAGAAATTCAAACACCTGATCGCTCAGATTTAATCCAATGCTAGTGCCTGAAGAACAAAAGGAAATACAGTACTCAATCCAGTTGCCACTGCTGCTACTGAAATGCTTCTCTTGCGAGATTTAGAACGGCATACATTGGAAAGTGAAACAGAAAGGGCCTGGGTGAAGGAAGCGGAGGAGATCATTTGCCAACTACAACATCAGATTGACCGCAAACAGAAAACCACAGATCTAATGAGATGGCTTCCGTTTTTAGGTAAGTGGATGATGGCAAAGACTCTTCCAAAAAGCTTTGAGAAACATCGAAAGAGCTGCTCTGGTACCTCTTTTTAAAGAAGTATGTGCTTGATTTCACCTTTATCAGAACAGTTCCATCAAAATCTGTTAGAGTCAGGCCCCACAACAGAAAACTAAGGCCAAAATCGATGACAAGGAAATTGTAGAAATTCTAGACAAGTTTCAGAAGCTGCTCAGTCAGGAACAACCCAAGGTAGCTTTTGAACTCATCGATCTATCAGAATATTTCAATAAAGTGCACAATCTTCTCAAAGATGCAAAACCATTTGAAGGCACAGACAATTCAAGAATGGCTTGGAAGGAACAAATGAACATCATTTTTAAAGATGCAATTAGTTCTTTGCCACCCTCCCAATCCCACTGCAGCAAAAGTCAAAAGGAGACAGATCCTTTGCTTTAAAGCTCTCTGGAGAAACTAAGCTATTGAATAAAGCTCTCATTTGGCTTGCCATAAGCATACAGATATTTCGCATTGAACTGAGGGAGGAGACAAACTTGGTGGCCATTCAGCTTGGAAGAAGACATACATGAAATAGTCTCACAACTAACCACCAACAGTACTGAGAATTTTGTGCACTCTTTCCATTGTGGGGATGGAGGGCATTGGTAAGACAACTCTAGCAAAGATGGTTTTTAACCCATTGGAGCTATTAAGAACCATTTTGATAACAGATACTGGGTGATTCTACCTTGTATAACAGATGATAAGTGTGTACTCCTGAAAACATTAGGAAAAGAGGTCCTGCCAACTCGTGAGGAGATGGGAAGGAAATTGATTACTCATTCAAAGAGGTGAATGACTTCTTGAAGACTAGGAGAATACCTTCTAGTTGTGGACAAAATTCCGCAACAAGGAAACCTGGGATACTCTAAAAGAAGCATTCCCGGGACTGCACAAATGGAAGTAGAATTTTGCTCACCACACGAGAAATGAGTATTGCTTCACATGCTGACCCAAGTTGCCCCCCATACCGTCTTAGACTACGAAGTAATGATGAGAGCCGGAGTTTGTTTGCACAGATGGTGCGCTTTCAGTCTGAACCTTCTCAGCCAGATCATTGAACTTTCTTCAAGAATTGAAATATCTCAAAAAAAAGGTTGTAGGAAGAAAATGTGGGGGCTTGCCACTTTCCATCTTAAATCATGCTCATCTATTGTCAGGGAAAGAAGTGACGACCAAGGACTTGTCAAGGGTGCTTGAGCATGTCAATCCTTACCAAAGACCAGTGGTCAGAAAACTTGGGAACAAATAGAAAAAGACTTGCCTTGGCGTCTAAGTCAATGTCTTTCTTACTTCGGAAAAGTTTCCGAGAGACTATCAGAAATTCTCTAAAAGAAGATTAGCAGTTTTGTGGGTTGCAGAAGGGCTTGTAAAAGAAAGTGGTGATAAGCCACTTAAATCTGTTGCGAGAGGATTATTTATCAGAGTTGATAAGCCGCAACTTGGTACAGATTGCCGAGAGAAAGATGATCGGGGAGGCCAGGACATGTGTCTTCCCAAGTACTCTAAGAGAACTCTGGTTGCAACAGCATCCAAGTTCTTTCTTTAGAAAGAGCAAGTAATTTATTATGATGTTGAATATGATGCCATTTCTCGCAGTTCATGGCTTTGGTGGCAACAATTATTTCACCAAATATATTGGCGAAGCTACAGAAATCCCCATTCCATGGTCTGTTTTGATAGTCGAGAAGGAGATAAACCGGGAGAAGATATTGGTAAGCTTCCTTTAAGAAGGGCATTGCAGAGGGCCAATTCTTAAAGTTGAAGGTGCTTGATCTTGAACAAGTGTTCAAACCTCAGTTGCCAAAAAAGAATATAGGAAAATTAATTCAGTTAACATATCTGGGGTTAAGGTGGACTTACCTAGAGACTCTTCCGAAATCAATTGGCAACTTAGTGAACCTTGAAACATTGGATGTGAAACATACTTATATCCGCAAGCTGCCTAGTTCAATCTGGAAACTGCATAAACTTCAAAAGTTGTACTTGTGCGATATTTGTCGAACCAAATTTGAGCATCGATCTGAAAATAAATGTAATCAACCCAATAGGATATTTCTGCGAAATCTTCATATTTGCCAATTGGTGGATTATGTAGATAAGGACAGTCCTCTGAAGGATGCCCTCAATATGATGACTAACCTTACAGATATTGGAGCTAACGTTCCGGTTCGGATTTGTCACAGCAAAAAGCATTTGGCAAATAGTTTTGTGGAACTAAAGCAACTTCAAAAATTGACGTTAAAATCAATTGATGGAATTAGTCGACCTCATGATCTTCATGTGGATCACTTGTCATGCCTCAAATATCTCTCTTACCTATATTTGTTTGGAAAATTGAATGATCCATCCAAGATCATAAACATTACTGCACTCCCTCAAAGCCTGACTGACCTTACCTTATCGGCCTCTAGCCTTTCAAATGATCCAATGTCACAGTTAGGAAAGCTTCAAAACCTTGAGTCTCTCTTTTTCTACTCTGTTTCTTATACTGGGAAAAGCATGGTTTGCTCCAAGGGAGGCTTCCCTAAGCTTCATGTTCTGAAATTCATAATGCTTAAGGAATTGGAAGAATGGCATGTGGAGGAACAAGCAATGCCAACCCTCAAGAAGTTGGAGTTCCGGTCCTGCAAGAATTTGAAGGTCCCCTCCGGATTGATCCATCTAAAAACTCTTCGTGAAGTGAAGTTAAAAATGATGTCATTTGATTTCACAAGAAATATGGAAAAGAGAAAGGAGGAAATCTGGGGCCATATTTCTGTCTTTCCGATCATAATTACTGATCTGCGGACTGCTGTAGTCAATGCTGAACAGAACTCAAGCTTCTTTCTATGCGAGTGAGGTTGATTATTGCTTTTTACATCTCTGTTTGATTATTCAGCCCTTTAAACAAATTATTATGATTTTGACATTGCAATATGTAATTACAGATTTTGCTTCCTTTCATTACTTGTCTGGCCATGAGGAAAGACGAGGAGATGATGTTTCCCTCAACTGTTAGGGTCTTCATGAATAAGGGTACTATGGTATTTGACCAATAAATGTGTTATGCTTGCAATGCAAATGACTGGAATAAAATTGTACGCTTTGCTTCAAACAAAGTGCTACTCTATGTCTGTGTGTGATTCATTTATTATTATTTTTTTCTTTGTGTCGGTTGGTTCTAACTTCTAAGGCATTTGATCAATAATATGTAATAGTCATATCCTTACTATGCAGATGTCTGGAATAACCTGCGGGTGCCATAAGATTTTTCTTCCACGAAAGATATATTTGTATGTGATTATTATTTTTTTGTTTTATTTTTTATTTTTTAAGAAACGTTTGTGATTATTGTACTCTAGTGACTCTGATTAAATAATTATCCAATTTGTTGTGCCAATTGTCCCTTCTCCTTAGTAAGACAAGTAGCTACCAAGTTATTAGTTAATAGTTGCTAACCCTATGCGATGCACGAGATAGTTGAAGAAAAAAATGCATATATTTATTTAGTTAAAGAAGGAAATTTTGATTTATTTTTTTAATGCTAGAACCAATGACTTTGTAGTTCTTCACCATTCCCATAGCAACCAAAAAAGCAAACCAGCATCACAAAATAACAAATACACAACAAAAAAGTTAACATAAGTACGTGTCCAGCAAACGTTTTTCAGCTTAAATTATCAAACTGAATCCATTATATGAATTCTAATTACATTTTCATACTCATTGTCTAATAATCAATGTATAAATAGAGGGGGGGGGGGGGGGGGAAAAAAAAAAAAAAAACCACTGCATAACAACCAAAAAAAAGCAAGCCAAACCCATCCAAATTTTTATACAAGTATGCACAAACTAATTGGTTTTTAGTATAAATTTTAAAATCCACCATTGTATCAATACTCCAATGACATTTTCACACTCAACACCAGTAAAAGTTTACTTCAACTAAGGAGACCTTTTTTCTAAACTTCAATCTTATTCTTGCAAATACTTGAATTGAATGCTTACAAATAAAGAAAATATACACTGGGAGATCATGGATCTTCTCCACCCACCTGGAAAGTTTCTTATATAGAAGCATCGGCTAAGGCCACTGGCAGACTATCCTTATTTTGAAAAAAAAACCAAAGCTGGAGTTCAGAGCGTAATTTGCAGCCTCATGAGCCACAGAGTAGCAAGCTCTCCTGACCCAAAAAAAAAAAAAAAAAAAGTGGAAGAAAATGACTCACTAGAACTAAAGACATCACTAACAATATTACTTATAGCCCTATTCGCACTACAAAAAACGCGGCTATAGGCCGCGTTTAAAAAAAAAAAAACGCGGCTATAGACTTAACCTATAGCCCCGTACTAAAAAACGTGGCTATAGGTTAGGTCTATAGCCGCGTTTGTAGGTGCCTTTAGCTGCGTTTTTTAAGATTCTATAGCTGCGTTTTCAAAAAAGCGGCTATAAGTCCAGCCACATAATACTTTTTAAAAGGATGGCATGTAAGCTGAATAAATATTTTTTTTTATAAAGGAGGGGCTATAGCCGCGTTTCCTAGAAACGCGGCTATACGGTTCTAACATAGCCGCATGTTATAAAAAACGCGGCTTTAGACATAACCTATAGCCCCGTTTTAAAAAATGCAGCTATAAGTTAGGTTTATAGCCGCGTTTGTAAGTGCCTTTAGCTGCGTTTTTAAAGGGCCTATCGCCACGTTTCTGTAAATGTGGCCATAGGTCCAGGCAAATATTACTTTTAAAAACGATGGCATGTGCAGCCCAATAAATATTTTTTTATAAAGGTGGAGCTATAGCCGCGTTTCTAGGAAACACGGCTTTAGACATAACACAAAAAACAAAATGACGAATATATTTTTTTAACGTAGGGCTATAGCCGCGTTTCTAAAACGTAGCTATAGGTAACAGGGGGAAATGCACATTTAGCTAAAATATATTTTTTAAGGGAGGACCTATAGCCGCATTTTTTAAAACGCCGCTATAGGTAACACAAAAAACAAAAAACGAGTGCACTAAGATATGTAGCCGAATAAAATATTATATATTCTAACAAAGAAGGACCTATAGTCGCGTTTTTAAAAACTCGGCTATAGGTCTACCTTTTAAAAAATAAAAAAGTGATGACCTGACCCCCCACCTACCCCATTTGCTCCCTACCACTCAATTCAAAATATCTCATCTTTTCTCTCTGTGCCGGGTGTTCTTCTTTTCTTTTCTTTTCTTTTCTTTTTCTTTCAACACAACCATTCTTTTCTTTTTCTCTCAACACAACACAATGGATTATTTTCATTTTTCCGACAAGGATGACCGGAAATCTTCATTGGAAAAGCTAAGGTTCACTCATCTCTACTATTTGAGGTAAAAAATTTCTAATCTTCTTATGGGTATTATACTTTTGCTAGAGCTTCTTTTTTATCTAAGCTTTATGAGCATTGGGAGTAATATTTATATGTTTATATGTATGGGTTTTACATTGGTGGAATTATTTGATTTTGAATTTTTTGGATATGTGCTTGAATTTGTGCTATTGTGTTCCATTGATATTGTGTTTATGTTTAAATGGGTTTGTGTTTTTGAGCTTATTCTTTTGTTTTTAGGCTTATGCTTTTGTGTTCCTTGAATGGATTTAGTGTTAGATTTGGGTTGGTTTTGTTGAATGAGAGGAGATTCATGGGTTTGTGTTATTATATTTTGGAACATGTTATGTTTGTATTATGAGGATATTGTGTTTGATTTTGAATTTTCTGGGTGTGTTTGTATTGTGGGTATGTTGTGTTTGATTTTGAATTTTTTGGGTTTGTGATTAATTTTGAATTTTTTTTGTTTGAATTTTGAATTTTTTGGGGAAAAAAAAACCCAGATTTTTTTTTTTGTTTTTAATAAATCTATATCCTGGCGATTATAAACGCAGCTCAAAATAGGTCTGTAGCCATGTCTTTAAAAAACATAGCTATAGGTCTCAGACTATAGCCATGTTTTTTTAAAACGCGGCTATAGACCTGATGCTTATAGTTGTGGTTAAAAACGCGGCTATAGACCTGCAGGGGCTGTTGCTGCGCAGCATAGGCCGGGTTTGTAAACGTGGCTACAAAAAACGCGACTATATCCTATAGCCGCGTTTTCGGGGTCTATAGCTGCGTTTTTGAAACGTAGCTATAATCCCCGTTTTTTGTAGTGTCGGCTGATAGCCATCTACGAATAGTGAGTCTAAACAATCCTTAGAGTCACCATAGAGGATGACATGCATCCATCACTTTAGAGGAGGCTAGATGGACTGCCCAGAGCAGAGCAGAAGCTTTAGCTTTGTTAGGTTCTAAGACCTTAGGGATTAATGTATTAAAACTTCAATGTGTATTGTGTTGGCAAACCATGATCAAAACATTTAGTCTAGGTTTAGACTTGCTCAAAGTTTGGTTTAATGTAAGTTTGGAATCGAGTAGTCAGGAAATTATTGTTCTATTTCTACACAGCTTGACCGATTCGAGAAACAAGCTCGATCAATCGAGAATCATGGATTAGGAATTTTTGCAGAATTTCAAGTCGACCCAAACAACAGTTCAAGCCCATTAACAAGCAGGTTTTTAAAGGCTTTTAAGAGAGAAAAGTGTGCCTCTTATTATATCTAGGGTTTGTACCCAAAATCTCTAGAGTCTTTTTGTTGCTCATATTCCTGTTTGTGTGAATCTCGTGTGAGATATAAGGGGTGCTTACCTTCACACAAGCTTAGGATTATCAAGAAGGAGATTGCTTCAAGAGCTCGATGATCATTTAAGTTCCTGCCATAAGAGCTTAAAGATACACGAGTGGGATTGTTTGTACTTTGCGCTGGAGAATCCAAGAAAGAAGGAGTCCGTGGTCTCGGAGCTTGCACGTGGTCGTGTAGAGTTTTCTACTGGTAGGTAGCAATAGGATGTTAGTGGTCTAAGTCGCTATTGTACACTTCGATTCTTTCATAGTGGATTCAGGTTTACCTTGAGGATAGCTAGGTTAAATTGTCCTCAGATTTTTTACCGGTTTGGTTTTCCGAGGTCATCATATTTTTGTGTTTTTTATATTCCGCACTTTACATTAATATGATTATATAATTGTGTTAACCTAGATCTGGAATTTGGACTAAGTAATAACTTGGCTTGTTAACTAGGTTAATCTAATTATGTGTTTAAGGGGTCTAAATGAACTCTACAAGCTTGAATGGGTGGGCGGATACGGTGTTTCTTCCCCCAAACTTTAATTAGAGTGTCATTATGATCTCTAGCTATGATGGCTAACGTTGTGTATGATGTGGCTACGGCGGCATCAACATTAAGTTTGAATCAATAAAATAGCCGCCGGGGAGAGGGTGATAAGCCAAAAGTGTATTGACCCCTTTGGCAAATTAATTAATTAATTATCTAAGTTAATTAATTAAGTCAATTTAACATGCAATAGAGTGGTAGCACAAACAAATAACCAACTAAATTAAATGCAGCGGAAAATAAATTTGACACTGTAATTTGTTTACGAATGGGAAAAACCTCCGAGGCAAAACCCACTGGGTGAATTTAAGGTCACCACTCCCAATAATTCACTATTATCAATCACAAGAGGTTACAAATAAAAGGAATCTACGTACCTAATACCAACTTAGAGTTGAACCCTTATCCCAAAACCCAATTAGACTTGTATTGTAGCGGTAATCTCTCCTTTCAATGCACGAATCACGTACGTGACTAACCAATGATGCACGGATCCCAATACGTGACTAACACACCAACTTGAGCAAGATGTTGGCCGTAAAGTTCTTCGTTCATCAACATGAAGATTAAGAAGATTCTTGGTCACAAAACCCTTAGCGCAAAGACGCAGTAGCTTCTCTAGGTCATAATATGCTTGAATTTTGTTTGCATACTCCTGTGCATAATACGATGGTCTTTAAAATAAGCTTTATATATGTCTAGGGTTGTAAAAAAGAAACCCTACACAAATACTCAAAGATATGCGTGTAATTGGATTTAGAAATTTTGATTTCGTAATTCTCGACAGATATAGCCTCTGTCAAGCTTCAACATTAATCCTCGATAGATAGGCTTCGAGAACATCTATTTGAAGCTTTAATGAACAGCATTTCTTCACTTGCTTCTTGGACAGATTTGCATGACTTTAGCACTTGACTTGAAAAACATGTTTCTTGAAGTCTTAAACCATCCTAGATCTACCCAATTACAAGTAAAGTATGTTTTGTTAAAGGATTAGCCAATTACATAAATATATCCCTAACAATCTCCCCCTTTGACAATCCTTGACAAAACCACAACAAACAAATGAATCATGAGAGAAGTCTTAAATCACTAAACTCATAATCACTTGTTGAATTACAAAATAAATCTAACTCTAACACAAACTCTTGAAAAACTTTGCTAGAAGAGAGTTCATGGCATGGTAGACTTTAACAACCTATTTCTGAAACACTTACACAAAACTCATCAAGGCATCTTGTATGAAACGGAAATAAAAGATTGCATACATAAAATAAACATGTGTATAAAGAGAGAAAAAGAAACAACACATGGAGAGATAGGCGAAGAACATGCATTATATATATATATATATATATATATATATATATATATATATATATATATATATAAGTAAAGAAAGAAAGAAAAGAAATACATAAGAATCTCACTACATCCCTCAAAAAATGTATAGACACTCCTCTTAACAAAAATGTCCTATACTAACTCTCCTCCTAAGTCAGAGAATACTCTAAACCAAAACTACTCCCCCTTTTTGTCATGAATTAACAAGGGCAAGTCATTATGAGGGCGCCATCTCGTCATCACTGGAAGAGCTAGCATCCTCATCACCATCATCACTATCCTCACCATCCTTATTTTTCGAAGCCTAAGAAGGAGATGGAGAAGCAACGAAGCCACCAAGGTGAGCCTGTCTTCGTGCTTTACGATTGACACGGATGTTCACCTAACACAACTTATCATGCGCTGAAGGCGTGCCATGATAGCCTTCAAGGTCACACCACCCGATCGAGGAAGAAGGAGCTGAGGTGGAAGGAACAACAAAAGCTATAGGACTGATAGACTCCACATGTGGCCCTTTCAATCGAAGCTGAGCCTCGCTCCTTCGAATAGAATTGGCATTGATGGCTCCTATAGTTGTGAAGGAGAATCAGGACTGGGAATGGAAAAGTGGCGAAGGATTCACGTGATAACTGAAAGAAAGATGAGCTTATCACGAGTCGTCGTATCTTGATAGACATAGAGGATAGAGAGTGATAAAGTGAGAGGGGAAGTTTATGGAGAGGTCCTCAAAGAGATAAAAGAAAATGAGCATGAGGCTCTGTGATAGAGTTATAGTGAGACAAAGGAGTAAGAATAAATATCATCACCATGTTAAGGAATCTCGAGCCTTTGGCAAAGCCCGAGCATGGGGTGTTTAGCTTACCATCCTATGTGGAAGGTGTCTCACAAAAGTGAGACAGAAGCTCATCTCTGGACATAGTCCTAAGACGCTCACAGCTACAGTAGTCAGGATGCGCTACCCTAGGTATATGTAGTACCTCAAATATAAGATTCGGGGTAACTACAATACGTGTGCCTCGAATGAAAGTAGCAAACTGAGGCACAAAGGTATTGATGTCGTGTATATTGGAGTAAAACTCCTATATAATCATGACAGGACACCTAGCGGACTCTCACAAAGAAAAGCCCAACCCGGGGTCTGAATAATAGTGGGGAAAAGAGTGTCGGAAAAGTTTGATAGAATGACTTGGTGTTTTGGATGAACGCCACATCATTGAAAATTCTCCGAGAAGTCCTTTTGGGCCTTCTCATCACGAAACCAAATGTGAAGAGGGGGAAGATAAAAAGAAGAAAGCTTAAAACCTCAAAGAGGGTTATGAGATGAAGTAGATTTGTGTTTTGGTGCCATGACGCGGTCTATACGTTAGAGAGAGAGAGAGAGAGAGAGAAACACATCACAAACTAGAAATAGAAAGGAAAGAAAAGATACGTATGCATGAAATATGCATGAACATGTGACGTGCAAACTTTAAGTGCATCATGGGCATAACCCAATCCAAACCTACCAGCACACAATCCATATTTAATCAAACACACATCTAAAATGCATGAAACATGGTTATAATGCAATGAGAATGCAATGCATGATCATATAACATTAATTTCACAAAACCCAACCCAAAAAATTCTAAGAAAAACTCAAAAACCCCAAAATTTGTAAAAAACCCCAAAAACCTTGGTCTAAATGCATGAAATGCATGAAAAAGAGAGATAAAGAAGACTTACCAAGTGATTCAGGCTTGGAATAGGCCGAAAACAAGATGGGTAGAGGGATTTGAGTGAGAAAAGTATGTTTGGAGGGGGAGAAAAAGGTTTCCTGTTGAGAGATAGAAGTGAGAAATGAATTTGATTCGTGCTCAACCCTTAAATAGAAATCGCAGCTTGATGGATTGAATTATCTGTCGAGGTGCTATCGAGGATCTGTCGATGACAAAAACACCTCGATGGATTGAGAAATCTGTCGAGTATCAATCGGCAAGCAGAAAGTTTCTTGATGGATCGATGAAGCTGTCGAGAATCTATCAAGAAAACCTAGAAACCTCAATGGATTGAGATTGTGTTAAGATTTGTTGAGACAAGAAGGAAAAAGGGCTCGATAGAAGAGAATTTGTTGAGGATGTGTCAAGAAGTTGTCAAGCTTGAAGAAAAGGAGTTTTTCAAAGAAAGGAAAAACACATGAAGATGAATGCAACAAGCAAGCAACTTAAATAGAGATCCAATCAACATATTAAGCTCTCAAAATATGCAAAGCATTTAGAGATCCAAAAACACACACAAACACACTAAACTAGTCTAACCAATTTTATATTTCAAAAACAATTTAAGATAGTTTAGTAAGTATATATTAACACATGTATTCCTTGTGATGACCAAATCACATTGTACTTGCACATGTATCAAAAGTAGCAAAGAACTTTTGCGTTGTGTGTGAAAACATAACAAGTGTGCACAAGTTTCTCATATTATGACGATTTGAGATATGAGAACATCAAAGTACACTTACACATAATCATAATAGTTTGATGGGGGCTATCACTTTCGAGGTACATCAAAAAACTCCCACATCTCTTAGAAACACATTTGCAACCATATTTAAAAGCATTTTAATTTTTTTTTTTTTTTGCTTTTATATTCTTTGCATATTTTCTTTTTGAACATATCATGCATGGGCATATAAGAGAGAAAAGAAATATCCAATTATGTAAGCCAAAACATCACAATTTTGCTCTGCTGAAGCATACAGATGTTATACATGATTGGTGGACTTTAGTGGTGAGATCGTTATTTATACCTTTTTCTTAGGATTTTCTAGTCTTTCCCATCAAAAAGAGTGATATGAGTGTTAAGTATAAGAGATTACTTAATCATACTCATCATAAACATGAGCCACAAAGCTCACTTACTTAGTTGTGCACTGAGATGCTCATCTAAGTTACAAGAGATACAAAATGTATAATCTTTGTTTCAATGGCCATCCAAGATACACAAGTACCAATATACACAAACACACACTGGTTTTTGTATTTTTTGATTTTTTTGAATTTTTTTAATGAAAAAAAAAAAAAACAAAACTGAAAACATACAAACAAAAATATGTTAAAACACACAAAGCATAAAACTGATTACTGACTCAAAACAAGAAAGCAAAACAAACAGCTAATGCAACAACATATGGAGAGAGAGAGAGAAAAAAAAGTGACTAAATCACTTTGAGCATTCCTTTCACACCTTGGAAGAACCTTTCCTTTGAGCGAACCTTTGATCCGATGGTGAGGGGTAAGAATTGAAATTGTTCAAGTTCGAAAGGAACATGAGGGCCTTGAGAAGATCTCCAAGAGGGGCCAGAGATGATGGCAGCTGATTCTGGTTTCTAGACGAGAGCATACTATTGCTTTGTTGAGTGGCTAACCACTTGTAGTAATTTGGATGAATATGCCGTGAAGATTCACAGTGATGACAAAAATGCGGCTTCTTTTGTTGAAACTTTATATTTTTAGCCTTATTGTCTTTCTTAGCCCAAGGGTTTCTAGTCTCTTTCTTCTCTATCTTAGAGGGTGCTCCTAGAATAGATTTACCCTTGTCTATGTTCTCAGTAGCTATATTAGTTTTAGATTTATTGTTCTTAGAATTAACATTATTAATAGGTGAGACAAGAACAGTTCCACTAGAAGAGGCGATATGAGAAGAGTTATAAAGTTTATAACCCAAGCTAGTTCTGTCAAAAGCTAATTTCTGGAGGTTCAGCATTTCATCCAGCTTTACACTAGAAGTCCTCTCCAATTGAGCTCGAACTTGGAACAAACCTGCTTCAAGCTTCTTAGTTCTTTCAGTGCTCTAATGACTTGGTTGGCTTCATCAACCTTGGTAGAGAGCTCCTCTTGTTCCAACTCCACTTCACTAAGCTTCTTAGTGGACAGCTTATACAATTTCTCATGCTTTTCGGACATTTTATATAACTTTGCATAGGCTGTATGGATGTCATCCTAATCATCCATCTTTTCAAACTTGGATTCCACCAAGTCCTCTTGTTTATCCACTTCTTCTATGATCCCCTCAGTAGGACGAACGGCTAGCAATGAAGACATTTAAAATTCCCTCATCATCACTATCATCTGACTCAGTATTAGGTCCAGCGTCACTCAAGGTAGTAGCAAGAGCCTTGCTTTTCCCAATTGACTTGAGATATGTTAGACATTCTTGTTTCATGTGTCCAAAACCTTGACATCCGAACCATTTTGGTCTGAAGGGAATGGTGTACTAACCGCATTCTTTAGCGTCCTTCTTTCCTCTGTCTTGACTCTTAAATTGAGAGAGAAGCTTGGATTGCTTGAGATCCTTATCAAATCCTTTCGCATTGGCATTCTTCATGAACTCTTGAATTACCTAGTGATGTAGGATTTCATCTTGGAATCTTCATCATCTGAAGACTTATCTATCTCATTACTCTTGGCCTTCAGTGCCATGCTCTTGCTTTTACTTCCTTTCCTGATTCTAGTCAAACCCAATTCATAGGTTTGCAAGTTGCCAACCAGCTCCGTTAAAGGAATAGAATCAATATTCTTTGATTCTTCAATGGTAGTGATCTTGGCATGAAATCTCTCAGGCAGAGACCTTAGCACTTTTCTTACAACCTTGGGTTCGTAAATGCTTTCTCCAAGATTAAAGGCTGAGTTGACTATATCCTTTAGCTTGGCATAGAACTCATCAAACGACTCATCCTCTTCCATCTTTATCTCCTCAAAGCTAGTAGTGAGCCTTTGGAGCTTTGAATCATTAACGATCTTAGTCCCTTCATAGGTTGTCTAGAAGATAGTCCATGCTTCCCTAGCGGTTTCGGTTGAGGATTTCTTCTTAAATTCCTCATTAGTCACCGCATTGAATAGTGCACTCAATACTCTCCTGTTGATGTTTGCCGCTTTGATCTTGGCATCATCCCAATTAGCCGATGCTTCCTTTGGCTTAGTCTGACCAATCTCCACAACTTGCCACACATTTTCATCTAAAGAGGACGCAAGAAAACTCTCATGCGTACTTTCCGGTATGCATAGTTAAGCTTGGTTTGGATAGCGTTAAACGCGTCTAGCGTTCAGCGTTTTCCTCTTTTCTTCTTCTTCTTCTTCTTCTTTTTTTTTTTTTGTCCCCTACTGCCCGTTTTTGCTTTTAGGGGACAAGTGACTGTGCGTGCACAGTGTGTGACCTGTTACAGGTTTTTTAAATGGGACCCGTGGTACTATTCACACATTTAAAAATTATTTTGCTATAGTGTTTTCAGTTTTTAGTTTTCAGTTTTCAGCTGTATCCAAACGGATCCTTAGTGTCATCAAATAAAGGAGGTATAATAAGAGATTGTCCTCTATCCATGACAAATAGAGGTCAATAGATCACACAGCAAAGATTAACCCTAATCAGAGTGTGCCCGCTTTGATACCACTTGATAGACCAAAAATGTATTGACCCATTTGGAAAATTAATTAATTGTCCAAGTTAATTAATTAAATTTGTCGAGCTTTAATGAACATCACTTCTTCACTTGTTTCTTGGACAAATTTGCAGGGCTTTAACACTTGACTTGAACAACATGTTTTTTGAAGTCTTAAACCATCCTAGATCTACCCAATTACAAGTAAAATGCATTTTATCAAATGATTAGCCAATTATGTAAATATGTCCCTAATAGAGGGGAAGAGAACAAACTTTAATTTCAAAATATAGACAAGTTGATAGTACACTTTTACAAAGACACAAGTCTCACTTGCTTAGACACACATCGCAACCGCTTGATCTTTTATAAGATACACTTACTCACCAACTACACATGCACACACTTCTTAAGATGCCTACTGACACTTTTGACTTTGCTTCACACTACACACTTTACCTCACTTTACATGTCACACGGCACAGGCATCAACCCATCTATTTATACTAGATGTATATCGGTTGAGAAACCGACTTTGAAGCTTCCAGCTTCACCTTTTTTATTGGTAATAAAATAATGCCTTTCACCAACCTTCTAGACATCTCGGAAATTTGTGGTTGAAATTAAATTATGTAGGTAAACTCTAGAGAATTCCGGATGGAGAGATTAAGAGAGAAACACTAGAAACTTCTAGAGAGTGGCAGTACTTGATTTTTAACACTCCCCCTCACAGTTGACTCTCTCTCAATTCCGCCTTGGTTGTCATCTTCTGTACATGCTACATTTGCATACTTGGGATTGGATTTCCACTGCCTCGATGACCTTCTGGGTTATTGCTATGGACTTTTGTCTTCTTCCTCAACTTCTACAATTCTTGGTCAATCCTCCTATGGTGTCCAATGGTGCCCACTAGTTTGCCAAGGACTTTGAGTTATTTCTCTAGACTCTGGCTCACCTATATCTTGAAAAAGTTGTACTTCATCAATTGTTGTGAGTTGGCCTTTCCTTGAATGCTCCCCTATGCTCTCAAGATTTTTATCTTTGATTTCCTTTGGCAATGTTGCTTTTTCTCCCCACCACCACGAAGATGTTTCATCAAACATCACATTCCTTAAGTTGTAACAATGACCAATCGTTGGATTATAGCACCTCCAACCTTTCCTTTGGCTATCATAGCCCACAAAGATGCAACGAACTGCCTTTTTATCGAACTTACTACATAGATGATCAAGCACAAATACATAGCAAAACCAACCAAAACTCGAAAAATGACTTACCGTTGGTTTGGTGTTCCATAACTTTTTGAAAGGCAAGATAGACTTAAGTCTTGCTTGTGGAATTATGTTAATTACATGGGTCGTTGTCTTCATACACTCCGCTGAAAATCTACCAGTCATGTTTCTCACATGCAACATACTTTGATAAGTCTCTGCAAGATGTTTATTCTTCCTTTCAGCTACATCATTCTGTTGTGGAGTTCCTGGACAAGTAAATTGTTGTCGTATGTTGCACTCTAGTAGATACTTGCAGAATGCATCTGAAGTATACTCTCCCCCATTTTCCGTGTGTAGACATTTAATCTTTCTTCCAACTTCTTTTTCAACTTTAATTTGGAACTCCTTAAATTTTGATAAAGTCTAAGATTTTTTTCATAAAGAAAACCCATATGTACCTTGAACAATCATCGATGAACGTCGCCATGTAGTGCATCCCACTAATAGACGTCTGTTATATAGGCCTGGAGACATCTGAATGGATCAACACTAGCAGCTCATTTGCTCTAAACTTGGACTCCTGATATGGCAGTTGATGTGCATTCCTGTATTGGCACCCAGCACAAACAGTGTCTTCTCGGCACTCCAATTGAGGTAGACCCTTGAGCATCACTTGCTCATCATCACCTTCAATTTATGGTAGCTGACGTGCCCTAATCTTGATCTACAGTTTCATTCTTCCAAGTTTTATCCACATAGGCTAATTCGACTGACATCACATTTACAGAGTTCATTCATTTGGCCTCCATGGTTGATGTACCAATAACTATTAACTCCTTGTACCCCTTAACATCTTCAAGACCAACCAAAAGCCAATTACCTTCACTTGCTAGTTGCGTGACTGAAAGAATATTTTTCTTCACTCTAGGCATATGATATACCTTGTTCAAAGGTACTTGCTTATCATTGTTGTTGCAAGGGGTGATTACCGTCTTACCAATGTGTGCTATTGGCAGTCTTGTATTACCAGCTATTATTACTACCTTCCTCCTTTATACTGGGACATGTTTTGTGATTTTTCTTTGTCGTCAGTCATATGGGTTGTGCATCCTGAGTCAACAACCTAATGCTTTTTGTAATTTGCTTGATTTCGATTGGCCACTGCAAGTGCCATCTCATTGTCTTCTTTCATGATGGAGAGTAATAATTTCTCTTCTTCTTTAATAGGATCTGTCATAACAAGAGATGCTTCAACAACCCATTCTCCTTCGTCATCATCTTCTTGCTTGCTGGACGTCACTATATTTTAATTGAGCTGTTCTCCACTTGAATCGACAGTCTCGAGCAAAGTGGCCCATTCTTCCACACTTGAATCACTTGATATTACGATTTTTGAAATTTGTGGATTGTCTGTCATTTTTGTCGCGACTTAAGAGTTTTCTTCGTCCTCTCTATCTTCATTATTTCTATTCTTAGATCCTGCATTAAATCATCTTTTGGGCCGGTCTTTTTATTAACAGCTAAAGAGTGCCCCCTCTTCACACTTTAGTGAGACCCTAGACATTTGCTTAACTAATACTTTTTGGTCAGCTAGCAAATTTTCCAATTCTACTAATGATGGTAGGATAGGCCAACCTTGAATGGCAACTACAAAACTTCTATATTCAGGTGTCAACTTATGAACAATTATCCTTCTCATTCTTGATTCAAAAATATTTGACACAGGATCTATTCAGATATTTTGCGACAGAGAGACTTTACCTTAATTAGTGAAGTATTGTGGGATCATCATATCTCGTTGCCATTGACATTAGCTCATTCTTAAACAATTGTAGCCTCACATCATTCTTCTTTGAAAATGGTGTCGATAAGGTGTCCCAGCTGCTTTTGGTGCGTCTGCACACTTGATGTGCTCCAACATCTCTTCCTCAATGCATGTCTTGATTGCAAACAAAGCCTTTCTAGCTTTAATCTTTCACTTTCGCAATGCTTCGGCATTCTTAAGAGGTGTGGTTTCACCACCAGCCACGATCTCCCACAAATCTTGCCCCTTCAAGTATGACTCCATGCAAGTCGACCACGTGTTGTAATTCTAGTTATTGAGCCTTCTAATGCTACCGATAGCTTGGAGGCATGCCATCACAACCTGGTGAAATCTCTTGCACCATCGGATAAGCTTGGTCCCAAACCATGAGCTTCACAGTTCCAAATTGTACCTAAGCAAAATGAACGCCTCCAAAAATACTATCTTAATCATCACAAACATGGTCCTTAACCATCTTGCTCTGATACCAGATTGTTGAACAAACTTTCATTTCAAAATATTGACAAGTTGACAGTACACTTTTACAAAGACACAAATCACACTTGGTTAGACACACACGACAACCACTTGATCTTTTATAACATACACTCACTCACCAAATACACTTGCCCACAATTCTTAAGACATTTACTTCCACTTTTGACTTTGCTTCACTCTACACATTTCACCTCACTTCGCATGTCACACGGCATGGACGTCGTCCCATCTATTTATACTAGATGTATGTTGGTTAAAAAATCAACTTTGAAGCTTCCTTCAAGAGCTAGATGAATAAACTCTTCTTCATTAATACAAACAGCTACAGCTCCAAGTTTATCCATGATTTCTTTGATCCTTTGGAAGAAAGAATCCATAGTCTCTGAGCTTTTCTTAAGACTCATCAAGAAATGGAAGCAAAACACTTCTCAAGTATTTTCCATACTCCTTTCCCAAATTTCTGACCTATTGTGAGTGCCAAAATTGGCAGAGAGAGAGTTGAATTAATGAATGTGAACAGTGCTTGTTCACGATTCCTCCATTGAAGAAACTCTGGATTAGCTTCAGTGGTATAGTTCCCTGAGCTATCCTTCAAAAATGGATCTAGAGCACAATCAGTATCTTCAATGAAATTGATCATTGAATATGCTTCCAAAATCACCTATATTTGATGCCTCCATACCAAGTAATTGTTAAAGTCCAGCTTGACTGTCATCATGCTCGTGATGTTGGACAAGAGCAGTAGAAACCACGTTGTTTTGAGTCCACTAAAATCAACAAAGTTTCAACACACTAAAACCACGTTGTTTTGAGTCCACTAAATGGAATCCATTTAAAACAAACCATTCTAACAACAAATTGTGCTGAATATAAAAATTTTGATGTAGTTTGAGAGTGAAAACTGGATAAGGTGTGCAATTTTAAATATGACAAGAATGCAAGATAAAGGCAAAAATCTCTTTCACTGTTTTGTTTTTGTTTTTCTTTTCTTTTTCTCCTTCATTATTTATTTATTTATTTATTTTTCTGTTAACGCACATGTACTCTATAAAGTAATTAGCTAGGTGGCTAAATTTTAAAGAAGTAGAAGGATCAGTAATTAGCTAGGAGACATGGGTATTTTATACGGACTTTATGTGGGCAAAGAAGGTGTTCTTGTAATGCAGCTTTTTTTCTATGAAGTAGTGCAAATTCATGGAGCTTACAATGTATGTGGCTGGGCTATTATATCATGAGGGCATCGTACTAGTGAACCCATTGCACTAGTTGAAATGTATCTTTGATATTCTCTCAAAGTGGCACAAAATGTCTTAAAGAGAGGAAGTGTCGTACCTCAACTGAGCCATGTACCACGGTAATATTTATATCTTATTATTCTTATTTTTAAAGAGTTATTTGCATGTCATATGTTATTAATCATATGAATGGTAACACCCCAAGCTTAAAAAAAAAAAAAGAAAAAAAAAAGCATAAGATATTTTGGAGAGCCACATGTGTGACCCCACCTACCCCACTCCCCTCAACCACACAACTCTCACAAATATCTCACTTACTCTCTTGGCTGGCCATCTCTCCCACTTATTTTCTTTTCTTTTCACAAAAACACTCCTCTCTAACACTCTTCCACCGGTGCCCACTCCTCACTACAATCTCCACCATCATTTTTCCGGCAAGATAACTTGAAAATCTACTTAGGAACCTCTAAGCATCTTCATCATTTTCATTTGAGGTCAGAATTCCTAATCTTTTAGGTGATATTTTTGTGATTATGTATATAGGTTTTTGATTTGGTGGACTTATTTGATGAGTAGGTTTATGGTTTTTACAATGGTAGCTATCTAAGGTTTGTTACGGTGAAGATTTGGGGGTCTTGGCTTTCTAATGTGAAATAGATGGTAAATATAATTTTTATTGTTTATTTAGAGCTAGTTAAAGTTTCAATTTGTTAGTCTTGGAGGATATTGTGATTTTTGGTATTATGGGTCTCTTGTTGATGTGATGTAAATCTTTTAGGAAGTACTTATAAGGTGTTGAAGTTTTGGTGTTAGAGAGAACACCTTGAATGACTTAAGTTTATAAATTGGAGTCTATGCCTTGTAAATTAATTTGTTGAAAAACTTTGGAAGTGGAATACATTATTTGTGAGGTTAAATACTTAGGCTTGCATAATTAATTGCTTATTTGGGAATTCTTGATTCGTAGCTAGATGCAATTTCAAGCTTTATGTTTATTGTGATAGGTCTTCTTAGTATCGTTCAGGTTCTAGCTAACCTCTTTTGGAGCTTTGGAAACTAGACTTTTTGCGGATTGCAAGGTAAGTGGCTTCTTAATGGGCTTTTTAGAAAAATAAGCATAATGCATAAAATGTTGTTTTTAGGTTAAACACATTTTGGAATATTGTT
The DNA here is from genome assembly GCF_040712315.1 of Castanea sativa. NCBI lineage: Eukaryota > Viridiplantae > Streptophyta > Magnoliopsida > Fagales > Fagaceae > Castanea > Castanea sativa. Next base: position 6,448,529 of record NC_134017.1, on the reverse strand, counting down.
TATATGGAAACTCTATTTTCCTAAATAGCGTTATGTTGTGTCCTTAATGTATGTGATTATTTATGAAAAGAGCATCATATATGGTATTACATATGGGGAAATGCATGAATCGTAGACATGGAAAATATGAGCATCTTTCATTTGATCCTTGATGATGACTTTATGGATTCATAGTAGTATTTGGGAATACTAAAGATATTTTACCCTAACTTGTATTATTTGGGAAATTTTTGCAAAATATTTTTGGCAAGAAATGGTTTTAAGAAATTTGAGAACATTGTGGATATTTGTTTATTAAAATATTTTATAAAACTACTTGGAAGTGAACTACGTAATTCAAATACATTAACCTGTGAGCTTTTGATGTGCTTTTGCCCATGCGTCATGACATTGGTGATTACCCCGTTTGTATGATGACCATGTCTGTGTGATGGCCCTGTTTGTGTGTCGATCCCTATCTGTGTGACAACCTTGTCATGTGGCCTATGGTGAGGTTGTACTTCATCATTTTATTTGAGGTAAAAATTTCTAATCTTTTTGGTGGATTTTACACTTTTGCTTGAGGTTATTTTATCTAAGCTGTAATAATGATACCCATGTGATTTATGAGCATTGGAAGTGATATTTATGTGTTTTTATGTATGGGTTTTGTATTGGTAGAATTATTTGATGAGTGGGTATATAATTTGTGCAAAAAAATGGCTACTTAAGGTTTATGTATGGTGGAAAATTTAGGGGTTTTAAGTTATAACATGTGATGGTTGGTAAATTTAATTTTTCCATTGCCATTGGGTTTATTTGGAGTTAGTTGAAGTCCTAAATCTCTTGTCTTGGAAGATACTTTGATTTTGCTTTCATGGGTCTCTTAATGATGTAGTGTAAATTTTATGGAAGCTAGTCATAATGTTGGAGATGATATTAAATGGGTTAACTTTATAAATTGGAGTTTATGCCTTGTGAATCAATTTGTTGAGAAACTTTTGAAGTGGAATATGTTATTATTGATGAGGTTATATACTAGGCTTGCCTAATTAATTGTCTATTTGGCAATTCCTAAATTGTGGCTAGATACAATTTCAAGCTCTATGCTTATTGTGATAGGTTTACTTGATATTGTTTAGGTTCTAGCTAATCTCCTTGGAGCTTGGAGAATTAGGCTTTTGCGGTTGCGAGGTAAGTAGCTTCTTAATGGGATATTTTTGAAAAATAACCATATTTCATAAATGATGTTTTTGGGTCAAACACATTTTGGAAAATTATATATGGATATATGTTTTCTTAAAATTGTTGCGTTGTGACCCTATTACATATTATTATATATAAAAATGCATCATATTTTGTATTGCATTTGGGGAAATGCATGAATTGTTGACATGGAAAGTATGAGTATCTTTTATTTAATCTTTGATAAGGAAATTATGAGTTTTATGGTTTATTAGAAAATCTAAAGATGCTTATCTTGTCTTGTTATTGTGAAATTGAAATAAATCTTTCTGACAAAAATGAAGTTGAAAACTTTACAAACTTTGTAGAAGTTAGATTATTTAAGGTTTTTCTTAAACTAACTAGATATAAATTATGTGTTTCAAAGTAATGTAACTTGTGAGCTTTATGTGGTTTTAACACCATGCTATGTGTGATTTTCCGGTGATCACCCAATTTGGTTTTCGTAATCTTTGCGACAACAGAATCAAATCCAGGTCAGTGTCCTTTCACTTTGGATGACGCTTTCTTCCCTGCTGCCCATGGGGGGAAGAGGTTCCTTGATTGTGTGTGGGTGAGGCTGCTGTCCATGGGGCTAAGAGACCACATGCAAGAGAGGTCCTATTTGACGCACTCTCTCTACTGCCCATGGGGAGAGAGAACAAACCTTGAGGGTATGGGTGAGGCTGCTATCCATGGGGTAAAGAGTCTGCATACCAGAGAGGACAATATTATACCAGTTGTGAATAGGTGGATCCCCTGACCGATCTATGTGGTAGTGTGGTATTTTTGAGAAAATTTACCGTATGTTAGATTTTATGGCTCTGAAAATTATATTGTTAATGCTCACAGATTATAAATTATGGCATATAATTTCAAGGTATTTACTTTGAGAAACTTTGTATTTCATTACTTAATCATTCTTGTCATATTATTATTATTGAAGATGAAACTTGCATTTCCCCCACCCCCATTAATTATACTACTTACTGGGCCCTGTCTTATTCCATTATTTTTGTAAACTTTTTAGAGTAGGCAACAATATTTTGAGACAGCTTTTTGATGGCTAATAGTAGTTAGACTAACTACTGATGGAGGCTGAACTTTTGTAATGGAGTCATTTGATGCTGTATATCTCAGAATAGGCTTGAGTATTTTTTTTTTTTTTTTTGTATATTATAGTGGTTGTGACTGTATTCCCACTGATGGGACAAGCTGTTGATATGTAATTATTTATTCAGACCTCTATTCTTTTGTGGCCAATGGTCCTTGTAATTAATATTTAGAGCTTTGACTTACTTTGAGAGTATATTCAATGGAATTATTATGATAATTCTTGATGTTGGTACTTGATAGGATTTATGTGGATTGAATTGTCCAAAATGTAAAAACATTTACAGGTACTTGAGACGTCTTTCTCACACTTTGGACCCTTTGGGGTTTGGGGTGTGACAGTTATGGCATTAGAGTATAGGTTATGATTCTGTAGACTTTTGAAAATAGGAATTGATTTTAATCTAAGTCAGAGCATTAGGGTTGATGAATTCTTTATTTTATACCTTTGTTTCAGCTTCCACCTGCTATTCCTTTTTCTTATCTATCTTTTCTATGTTAACCTTCTATGTTGCCTTCTGATTTACTTGCTTGTTTCTTGGGTATAGGTATAAGTACTTTGGTACACTATGCCTCTTAAAAAAAAGCACGTAAAGTAAGGCATGTGGATGAGGTTACAACTTCTGAGCATGGCCATAGGCAACGCCAAGAGCGTGAGAGATCTGTCACTCCTGATGGTGGTGGGATTGATGAGGTGGCAATGGCAGACAGGATTTATGCCAGGATTGCTAGAGTAGTCCAAGGTGGTGAACATAGGAGGGAGGGTTGCCTTTTTGGGGAGTTCACTAAGCAAAACCCTCCAACTTTTGATGAGGGACCTGATCCTATAGCAGCAGAGAACTGGCTGCTAAAGATGGAAAAATTACTGAGAGCCCTTGAATGCACTAATGCTCAGAAGGTGATGTATGCCACTTTTGCTCTTCAGGGTTTTGCTGAGAGATGGTGGTCAAGCACTGAGCAATTATTGAGGATGGAGTTGGAAAGGGACACTCCCATTACTTGGGAGAAGTTTAAGGAATTTTTTAATGGGGCATACTTCCCCAATGTAGTGAGGGACCGTAAGGCAAGAGAATTTTCAAATTTGGTTCAGGGGGCTATAACAGTGGAAGAGTATGCTGCTAAGTTTGTTGAGCTCTCTCGGTTTGCTCCTTACTTGATTCCGGATGAGTCCAAGAAAGTGAAAAAGTTTCGGGAAGGCCTTGATGGTAGGATTCGCCCTCTCATTATAGCCTTTGGAGTGGATACTTTTATTGAGGCTGTGAAGTAGGCAATGAGTCTTGAAGAAGATTATAAGTACAACCCCAATGCCAAGGAGAGTGAAAAGAAGCAAGGGCCCTTTAATTCTCAACATGGTAAGGGTCAAGGGCATAAGAAAGGATTATTTAAAAACTTGGGTAATAAAGGACAATCTTCTAGGCATAACAAGAGTGCCTATCCTCAGTCTGGTGAAAAGAAGTCTTGCTCTCGTTGTGGTAAACTTCATGATGGACAAAATTGTGATGGGGTTAAGATTTGTTTTGTTTGTAAGCAACCCGGACACTTTGCTAGAGATTGCCCAAGTTCTAAGGGCTCGGGTTCCTCTTCCTCATCTCAAGTTACAAAGGGTAATGATAATGGGAAGAAGGTGCAAGGTAGAGTGTATGCCTTGACTACTGAGGATGCTCTGGCCACGGATACGGTGGTGGCAGGTATACTTCCTTTGTTCTCTGCACATGCTAAAGTTCTTTTTGATCCTGGTTCTACGCAACCTTTTGTTTCTTGTGCATTTGCTAAGAATCATGATAAGAGCCACGAACTACTTGATTTTGAGTTATCGGTTTCTACCCCTGTCGGTGATACTTTAATGGCTAATCTTGTGCTTAAGTCTTGTATTATTTGTATTGAGGGTAGAGAGTTATTGGCTGATTTGGTGTTGCTAGATATGCATGATTTTGATGTCATTTTGTGCATGGATTGGTTGGCTTCTTACCCGGCTAGTGTGCATTGTTTTGAGAAAGAGGTGGTGTTTAGGCCTCCAGGTGAATCAAAATTTTTATTTAAGGCTTTGTGTTTGCCTTTTATGCCTCGCGTGATATCATGCATACAAGCAAACCGCTTGCTTAGAAAGGGATGCCAAGGATTCCTTGCTAGTGTAGTGGATTTACAAAGTAGAGAATTAAAGATAGGAGACATTCCCATTGTAAGGGAATTTTCAGATGTTTTTCCTGATGATCTACTTGGGTTGCCCCCGGATCGTGAGATTGAGTTCTCTATTGATCTGCTTCCAGGTACTGCAACTATTTCTAAGGCACCATATAGAATGGCACCCACAGAGTTGAAAGAACTTAAGGAGCAATTGGTAGAATTGCTGGACAAGGGCTTTATTCGCCCTAGTACCTCGCCTTGGGGAGCTCCAGTTTTATTTGTCAAGAAAAAGGATGGGTCTATGAGGTTATGTATTGATTATCGTGAGCTTAATAGAGTCACCATTAAGAATAAATATCCTTTGCCTCGTATTGATGACCTATTTGATCAGTTGCAAGGAGCACAAGTCTTTTCTAAGATTGATCTTCGTTCTAGTTACCACTAGTTGAAGATTAAGGGTGAGGATATACCAAAGACTGCCGTTCGGACTAGATATGGTCATTATGAATTTTTGGTGATGCCGTTTGGATTAACTAATGCCCTTGCTGCTTTTATGGATTTGATGAATAGGGTATTTCATGAGTACTTGGATTGATTTGTCATTGTGTTCATTGATGATATTTTGATTTATTCTAAGAGTCAAGAAGAGCATGAAGAACACTTGACGATTGTTTTCAGATTCTAAGAGAAAGGAAGTTGTATGCTAAATTGAAAAATTGTGAATTTTGGTTGAACCAAGTGGTGTTCTTGGGTCATGTGATATCTAAGGATGGAATTACGGTGGATCCTAATAAAATAGAAGCGGTGGTTAATTGGGATTGGCCAACAAATGTGAGTGAGGTTAGAAGTTTCTTGGGCCTTGCTGGTTACTATAGAAGGTTTGTAGAGGGATTTTCCCGCATTGCGGCTCCTTTAACACAACTAACTCGGAAGAATGTTAAGTTCGAGTGGAAGGAAGAATGTGAGAAAAGCTTCCAAGAGCTAAAGCGGAGGTTGGTCACAGCTCCAGTGTTAACTATCCCTTCAGGTACAGGGGGTTTTGTCATTTATGTTTGAGGTTGACAAGCTAAAGACTTAACATATAGCGCAAGGAGTTTAACAAGAAAGACTTGGGTACTACTAAAAACAATTTTCAGTTAGGGACATTCGTAGGATAGAGAAGCAAGATAGTTGTTGTTGTATCACAAGAACTACATCAGAAAGGTGCTTAAAAATTTTAACATGCAAGATGCTAAGCCTGTAAGCAAGCCATTGCTGAATCACTTTAGATTATCTAGTAATCAGTGCCCAAAGAATGAGAAAAAATTGAAGACATGTCAAAGTTGTGATGCCCAAGTTTTTTTGGATATTAATTGTGTTGTGTGGGTGTTTATGGTGTCCCACGTCAAGTGGGTTGTCAAAGCTTTATTAACAACTATAAAAAGTTTTAATTGTAATTAGATTAGTCATTGTGGGGTATAAGCGCACATATATTCCTTGGATCATTACTAAAGATCCTGCCTGTGTGTTAGTGTTGTGGGGTGTATAATATATGCAATGGTATGAACTGTACTGGACTTGGATCATGCAAGTACATGCAACCCCATTTACATGGATGGTTTTTTGCAAGACAATATTTAGTGCACAGCTAATATTTTTCACAACAATTATGTTAACAAATTTTCATTAATTCACATTTGAACCAACCACAAACATCATTTTTTTACCTATCAATAACAAATTGTCATCTATGTAATTGGGAAATTTTTAATGAAATATTTGATACTCCTTGACTTATTGTAAAACCAAGTAACAATCATAACTAGCAACCCATTTTAGTGCAATAAGTTTATGACTCAAATTTGATCTGACCTAAACTTGACTAGGTTAAACCTAAACTCAATCAAGACTACCCGTGTCTAGGTCCACATTTAATCGGTTAAGACTCACTTTGAAGCTTCCAAGACATTCTCTGAAAGTAAAATCTGTCTTTCATCATGCTTCTAGACACTAACTCCGTGTACTTTCTAGAGCTATTGTTATTACACAATCGGTGGTTTTTAGTTGCCTCTTGCTACACATACATATGGTACTTGATCAATGTGTGTCATGATCTCTTGCGTAGATATTATCATAATGGCAAACAAGCTTGCAAGCTTCATCTTCAAGTACTTTACCTTCTTGTGGGCCGAGCTTAGCATTGCACTCTGTAGGATTAGGGATTGGCTTGCAATCAAGCATCCCGTACTTTTTTTGGTATAAGAATAAGCCATCCTTTACACAATCAACATTTGGAACCAAGCTGCTAAATTTTCTCTCATTCGAAAATTTTCTTCTTCATCATCTCCAGTTAATGATCAAATCATCTACATAGATAATTACTTTTTCTATTTTGTTTCCTCGTGCCTTGATGAGCAAGCTACATAAACATTAACCAGATGGTAAGTATTTCTCTTTTGGTGGCACCACTCACCTAGTGTAATTTTAATCTAGCCTCTAGGTCACCTCTTCTGGGAACCGACCACAAAGCCACAATTCATTTAATCCCACACTCAACGAGCTATGCCCAATTAATAGGGATGATGGTTGACTCTGATACCAGATGTTAGGAACCCATAGATAAAACTCACTCTTGAAAACCGGCTTACATGGAGAGGGTGTTTAAGAGCTTATAAACACATAGTTAAGCTTACACTTAAGCAATGTGAGACACTAGGATCATAAAACAAACCTTACAATACCTCCCTAGCACTTGTTTCAATTTGTAAAGAGCTTTATATATGCATCATATTCTAGCCCAAATTGGCAACAAGCTTCCAAGCAAGCCTTGCATGTCTCTGTCAACTCATCTGCATGAGTCTTTAATTACTTTATGTACCCATTTGAAAGAAAAGGGTTTCACATCCTTGGACTTCAACATAAGATCCCAAGTTATGGGTAACACGTTGGGTATCCAATGGGTAAGCTGCTAGGTAGCCCAATTACATGGGCGTTAATCAACTAAAACATCTAATGAGAAAATTTTCTCCTTCATTTTCTCAGGCATTTTCTTAACTACCAAACAAGGCAAAATCTACACCTCTCTCTCTCTCTCTCTCTCTCTACGATACAACAAATTAAAAACCTCACTCGCTCACACGGAAAGAAGGAAGTCGAAGAACAAAAATGGAGGCGACATTGTTGGACTGTGTTTGGAATGATTTGGACTCCATGGAGTCAAAAGCGACAAAGAAGGGATCCAAAAAAAGGCACTCTGATTACAAGTCCGTGGTATGAAAAGCAACATTATTGGATATCATCCACCTGAAACCGTCTTACCAATTTGTATCACTATATATTTTTCTCAATTTTTAGGATTTATTTAATTAATATTTCACTAGTCTCTATTTGGTTGGTGAGAAAAGTTGAGGAAAAGGAAAAATAGCTAGGTTAGTTTCAACTACAATGTTCTTAATTCTGTTCTCTTAGGGCTCCAATTGTTTCGAGGACATTTTGAATTTGGATTTCCAAATAAAAAACGTGAATGATTTTGCATAGATGGGTAAGAATATATGTGAACTTTATAATTGGTTAAATGGATGAGGTAGGTCTTGCACAGATTAAATGGATTGAGTCGGTAATAAGTATTTAATATATATTTAAATGAATAATAAATAGGTAACTATTTATCCAACTCATTTATAACCAAACTCAAACTCAAACCTAACCAACCCAACCCAACTCAAACCCCACCCAACCTGCCAATTAAATATTGGGCTCTAAACAGGATTTAACGATTAAGATTGTTTTTAATAAATGACAGACATGTTAAGCTACTTGTTGGAATCTATCATTAATTTATAGGAAAACGTTTTGCTGCATACAAATTTTCAGCAATTGCTACATTTAGAATTATGTGGTAGCAAAAAAAAGGTGACAAGTGTCGAAGGGTCCACACATATTGTTTTCTTTATATTACCACATAACCCATTATGCAGTAATTGTTGCAATACTAGTACGTAACAAAACATTTTTCTAATTTATTTCCAAATATAATAACCAAAGATATTTGACCGTTAGTTGACCTTCTAATATTTTGTCACATAAGTTTTGGTAGTCCCATAATTTTACACGTAATTTTTTTATTAATTTATTCATTATGTCAAAATGAGAGTTTTAAACCGACTACTACTCTTCAAATTGTTGAGTTTTAAACCAACTATTACTTAACAATATATGAAGTTTTAAACCAAACTATTATTATGTCAAAATGAGAGTTTTAAATCGACTATACTTAGCAAACTAAAGACTTTTAAACTAATTACTACTCAGCAACATAGAGACTTTTAAACCAAATCAAAGACGTTTGACTATCAGTTGACCTTCTAATATTTTGCCACATACACTTTGATAGTCCAATAATTTTATACATCTTTTTTTTATTAATTTATTCATTGTGTCAAAATAAGAGTTTTAAACTAACTATTACTCAGCAAATTGAAGAATTTTAAACTAACTACTACTCACCAACATAGAGAGTTTTAAACCAAACAGACCCACTGCAATATATATACTACATTACACCAAAACCCTCTATTCGGTTTACTCTTTCTATTTCGTTTCCACTCCTTCGTCTAATTATATATCTGAGGGAAAAAAAATGCTTTGACACCCCCTTAAACATTAGAGTAGTTGTCATTACACCTTTTGAACTTTTATTTTAACCAATTTACTCCATCAACTTCACACATAAACTAAATTGATACTTCTGTTATGTCTAATGTTTAAATAAACTAATGCCTCTCAACTAGACAAAATTTGCCTAACCCAAATGAATTGGGAGAGAGAGAAACTAGGTTCAATTATGAGACATAAATTGATGAGAGACAGCTCAAACAAGGTGAGGATCTCTCTCAATTGAACAACGGTGTCCTTCCCTCCTATCTCCGATCTTGCCATTTGTGGTCCCACCGTGCGTTTGATAGCAACAACGACATAGCCTCCTCTGATCTGGGGCAATGAAGACTAATAAAGTCTGCCACATCAACTGTCCTCTCTCTTCTCTTTCTGTGCTTTTTTTTTTTGGGTCTAATTGCCAATTTCTTAATATTATGCCGCATGCAGTTTTGGTGTTATGGGTTAATAACTTTATATTATGCCGTATGCAGTTTTGGTGTTAGCATGTGAGTGTATTCTCTTATCTCATCCCCCTTCTCCTATGTGTGTGTGTGTGTGTGTGTGTGTGTTTCTCAAAAAAAAAAAAAAAAAAAGATACTCAATGTTGATGAGTCATCCCACATCGGTAATGTGTTATATTAAGAAGGGGTTTATTACTTGCTCCGCGATACTAACTGCCGCATGCAGTTTTGGTGTTGGTGTGTGAGTGTATTCTCTTATCTCATCCCCCTTCCCCTAAGAGTGTGTGTGTGTGTGTTTCTCCAAATAAAACAAAAACAAAAAACTTAATATTATTCTTCTTGAATTGATGGCTGCTTGTTTTTTAATGTTGAAGTGCGAAAAGATGGGGCAATTGAGATGGGGAAGGTATTTTTGAATCTAAAAAATTCTCTTCTATTTTTAGCATGGTTTTAAAAACATGTATGGTCGAAGAACCAATTTTGGTCCCAGATTCACCTATTTTTGACTAGTTCTTGGTTGAACCGTCCGATCTGATCTGACTTTTAAAACAGTGGTTTTAAGTTCATGCCTAGTCTTATCTAATGATTAGCTAATACGGTTTCTTAGTCCATATCAGCAAGAAATAACAAATTACATCAAGTCTTGTGGACAATTTCAAATATAAACGATGGGGATTCTTCAATCCAAATTCTATTAGAATCTAAAAATTGGCGTGCCTAAGTTAATACGGTTTTATTAACATAATTTGTAAAATATTTCAAATAAACTAAACGTTATTTCTAAAATAAGGGTAATACTAGTTTAGTGGAATACTCCGGACTAAACAAAATGAGTGATGTTAATTCAATTTAATAGATTTTAACGGCAAACTTAACAGAAGTATCAATTTGGCTCATGTCTAAAATTAGTTTAAAGAGTGCAATGGCTACTATCATAAAGTTCAGGAAGTTTCATGGCATTTTTTCCTATATCTAATTTAAAAAACAGTCACAGGCCTTGTAGCTGAATTGACACCTCTCCATGCACAAAGTGCTTGGGGGTCTAGGGAGAAAAGGGTTCGAACTGCAGGATTAGTTGCATATTGTAATTATTTTTCTCAAAAAAAAAATTAAAAAACATAAATAAATCTAATGCTCAAATGAAGAAAAAATTGGAAATAATAAATTAATTATATATCTTTCTAAAAAAAATGACATACCAGCATACATAAATACCAAATTATTTCATTTTGTATCCAAACTAAAATGGCCCCTACGGTATTAACTACTTTGCATTATACTATTGAGTAAGAAGACCACTTAACATCACTAACGTACTCCTCAAGTACGCTTAATAATTTCTTGCATTTTGACATTTACAACTTATAGGATTACATGAAATTATAATTAATATTATTATTTTAAATAATTAATATTTTTAAATGTGTTTACTTATAATATTTACAAAATTTATAAATAAATAACCTTGCCAAGCACAGGACAACAATTATGAAGTTTCTTTTGGCTGATTTGTTATTTTCTATATGAAGTTTCTTCTAACCGTTAAATGATTGATCATTGATGACTATCAAGTATTTGAATTAAATAAAAAAATAAAAAAAACATTAATGAAATTTTATTTATCATGGAATAACTAAATTTTATGGGTGTTCGGCCCATGCCATGTGTTTAACTCACACAATGGGTTTCGGGCGTGACACACCTATACGATCACAGAGGAAAAAAAGAGGAGAGAGAAAGTCCTAAGGTGCCTATTTACACTTGCTTTTATTAGGTAAATTAGGCCATTCTTCTTCTTCTTCTTCTTCTTCTTCTTCTTTTTTCTTTTTTTTGATAACTAATTAGGCCATTCTCATAGTCGCAGCATAATCTGCCTCTCACCAAGCTTAGAGGCATCCTAAAATTTGTCGCTGAATTTTGATTGCGTAGGAAAGTTTTCTAGATATAAACAGTTAGAATTATCGTTAGATAATTAAATTAACCTTTTTGTAGTAGATTAAGTCTTTTGAACCATCCGTAATTTACTCTACGTAGTACATATTTTACATTTAAAATGTTAAAAATTTCATGCAATGGGTCCTTTTATCAAGGGTGACTTTAAGCTCATGTGTGAGGAAAAGTGTTATGATTATGAATAAATTATTAAAGTTAACATTTCTTAACTGTTTAAGTTTAAGTTTGTGAAGAGAGACAATTTATAGAAAAGAACTTTCTACAAAGAGAAAAAATGATTGGTTTATAACAAACCTTTCTTTTGTAGCCCATCAAGATGAGGATGATTTGTAAGCTAAGGCTAAATACAACCATGGCTTGTATCTCCCGTTCACTAAAAATTTGTTTCCATTTTAATGAGAGAAACACGAAGCCCTTCTTCAACTTCATTGTTAAAATGAAACTGCTAGCCACTGAAGACTGTAAAAAAAATAAAAAAAATCAAACAAACATACAAATAATGAGAAAAAAGAAAAAGGAAAAAACAAACACACGAGTTATTGATTAATAGGTTACCTTAGGAAGTAACTGGAAGTCTGGAAGTATCAGAGTTGGTTTTCAATCTTTAAAACAGACAAGGGTCTCTTATTGACCTGTAAATTTATGTACTTATTTGGATTGTCATATTGGGCTAATAAAGCCAGTGATTCTGGAGTTGGTGACACGTAAAATGACAACTTTTGCTGCGTCTCTTTGTGTCTTTTTTTTTTTTTTTTTTTTTGAAATAATTAATTATTCGGTGATTGAGCGAACTGTCCTTTTATTCTGCAATATTTGTTCTAAAGGAAGAAAGAGAAAAACATGGTATATTAAGCAGAAAATCCCAATATTTAGAATAGTACATAAACACTGAGTGGTGTTTATTTCACAGATATTATTGCACATAAAGTAAACACATTCACACTTTTGCACCAAACTCGTAACTTGGACTTTACCAATACTAAATGAAAAATTGTGTGCAATAACGTGTATGCACTAATTATCAATCTTAATCTACATGACTATACGCAAAATGACACTCAAGAGTTGACGAGGGGAAAAATTATTGTATGCTCCCGGAGTACTATAAATGCGTACTCCCTCCTCTTACATGAATGGTGGGTCTCACTAATTAAATTCATGGTGGGACCTATCACTCATGTGAGAGGAAGGAGTACGCATTTATAATACTTATGGAGTAGCTAATAATTTTCCTAACGAAGGGAGAGTGGAAACTTAAGGATTTTACTACAAGGAAGGAGAAACATATAAAGGTAAACGTGGGATGTTTTCTAATTGTTACTTCTCCTATGAAACTTTGCAATTTACCTCCTTGAATATTATAAAATCAATTATCAATGTGACCCTTTTCTTAGATTCCATCTCATTTTCAGCCGTAACCTCTTAAAATATGACTCTTTTTTTTTTTAATCAAGAAAATAGGGAAAAAATAGGAAATAAATAAAATAATTAAGGAAAAAAGTTAACCAAATGTCCCAAGGGCATTAGTATATAAAATATATTTTAAAAAAATTATAAAAAAAGAAAAAATATATTAATTTTTTTGGCAGTTTTTTTTTTATATTTTCAATAAAAATAGTATCAAAACTTTACTAAAACTATTGTGTAACCCATTCATATGCACTGGTATAATTAAAAATAATCACAATTATATGGTTCAAATTATACATTCTTTTTAGAAGATATTCAAACTATACATGGTCTTAACTTACATTTTTGTTAAACCATACATTTTAAAAATATGTAATAATTTTTCATTATATATACACACAATTCAATTTAATTGGATTCAAACCCCATTTCAAATTTAATTTAAAATCTAATTAGATTTGGACTCTTCGATTTTTAAACTCAATAAATCAATTGGCACAAAAATTAAAAATTAAATGAGAGGCATGGGGTAAAATTGAGAGTTCAATTAAAATCTAATTAGATTTTCTCTAATATATATATATATATATATATAGTTTATTAATTAAATAACAATTTTTTTTTATAAGAAATAACAACTCATTTGGATTGCCACAAAGCGCGGTGATTGTGACGCTGGGCCTCTAAAAACCGACAAGGTTTGTCGTGGCATACTTGACTTGATTGAGTAGTTTTTAATTATTCGATGCTTGAGTGTACTGTCATATGCAAAAGAGAAACATAGTACAAAATCTATAAGAGTTAAAGAGAAACATAGTAAAGAACAAAGAAAACATGTTCAATATTTGTTCTGTAAGAGTTAAAGAGAAACATAGTAAAAAATTTAGTTTATTAAGAGCATTACCATCAGCTCTTCTATAAAAAAAACTCAGCTATATTAAAAAAATAAATAAAACAAAATTAAATCAACCACTACTGTCCATCACCCACACATCCCACCACCACCGGTCATCACCCCCACAACCCTCCACCACTACCACAAGAACCCACCACCTAAGACATCAAAACCACCACAAAATCCATCCCAAAACCAAAACACAAACACCATCAGACAAACAAGAAGGGAAAAAAAACGAAAAAGAGAAATAAATAGAAGAGAGAGAGGTCGGTGGCCACTAGTGGTGGCTTCACCGGTGTGCACAAGAGAGGGACACCACCACAAAAGCCATCAATCCCAACCCCACACCGTTTGAAACGTCAATCTCAAACCCAAATAATCCCAGCCCCCCCAATCGACCTCATCGGTGAGGCTGAACTCCATAGCGACGGCTGATCTCAACAGCAAGGTGGGGAAAAAAAAGAAATAAAGTGTGACAAGAAAAAAGGAAAAAAAAAAAAAAAACAGAGAGACACAGAGGCGCAAAGTGATAGAAAATAAAAAATAAAAAAGGAGAGGTGAAGATTCTAGAGAAGAAAGAAGAAGAAAAAAGGAAGAAAGTGACAGAGAAGAAGGGAGTGGCAGAGAAAAGAAAGAGAGAAGAAAGAAAGTGACAAAGGAAGAGAGAGAAAAAAGAAAGTCAAAAAGGAAGAGAGAGAAAATGAATAGAAAATTAATTTTTTTTAGCATAGGCACACAGTGATAGAAAAAAGAAAAAAGGAAAAAAGAGAAAAAAAGAAGGGAGAGGTGAAGATTTTGAAAAAGAAAGAAGAATAAAGAAGGAAGAAAGTGACAGAGAAGAAGGGAGTGGCAGAGAAAAGAAATAAGAAAAAGAAAGAGAGAAGAAAGAAAGTGATAAAGGAAGAGAGAGAATAAAAAAAAGTCAAAAAGGAAGAGAGAGATAATGAATAAAATTTTTTTTTTTAGCATTTTCATCCGTACCGTTTCAAAGATGAAACGGTACTGTTCATGTTTGACAAAAATTATAACATTTGGAACATCTAATGAGAAGGGTTTTTTGGTGTTTGGTGTGCCAAATGCCAAATATTTAGCATTTGATACACTTGATAGTAGTGCTCTAATTAAATAACAATTTTTTTATATGAAATAATAACTTATTTGGATTGCCACAAAGCGCGCTGATTGTGACGTTGGGCCTCTAAAAGACGACAAGGTTTGTTGTGGCATACTTGACTTGATTGAGTAGTTTTTAATTATTCGATGCTTGAGTGTACTGTCATATGCAAAAGAGAAGCTTAGTACAAAATCTATAAGAGTTAAAGAGAAACGTAGTACAAAACAAAGAAAACATGTTCCATATTTGTTATGTAAGAGTTAAAGAGAAACATAGTACAAAATTTAGTTTATAAAGAGCATTACCATCAGCTCTTCTATAAAAAATGTCATTTTGACACACCAAAAGTCTACTTTATTATTTGACCACATTATTTTACAATACGCTATACATCAGATCTTCCATTCTAACATTACGCCACATTAATATAATAATAAAAAAACTTAGCTATATTAAAAAATAAATAAAAACAAAAACTAAATCAACCACTACCGTCCATCACCCACACAACCTTCCACCACTAATAAGAACCCACCACTTGAGACATCAAAACCACCACAAAATCCATCCCAAAACCAAAACACAAACACCGTCAAACAAACAAGAAGTGAAAAAAAAAAAAAACGAAAATGAGAAATAAATGGAAGAGAGAGAGGTGGCCATTGGTGGTGGCTTCACCGGTGTGCACAAGAGAGGGACACCACCACAAAAGCCATCAATCCCAGCCCCACATCATTTGAAACGCCGATCTCAAACCCAAATAATCCCAACCCCACCGGTCGACCTCATTGGTGAGGGCGAACTCCATGGCGACAGCTGATCTCAATGGCAACGGCAGATCTCAATGGCAAGGTGGAGAAAAAGAAGAAAGAGAGAGTGTGACAGGGAAAAAAAAAGAAGAAGAAGAAGGGAGAGGTGAAGATTCTGGAGAAGAAAGAAGAAGAAAAAAGGAAGAAAGTGACCGAGAAGAAGGGAGTGGTGGAGAAAAGAAAGAAGAAAAAGAAAGAGAGAAGAAAGAAAGTGATAAAGGGAGAGAGAGAAGAAAGAAAGTCAAAAAGTAAGAGAGAGAAAATGAATAAAAAATTAATTTTTTTAGCATAGGCGTAAAGTGATAGGAAAAAAAAAAGGAAAAAAAGAAAAAAAAAAAAAAAAAAGGAAAGGGAGTGTTGAAGATTCTAGAGAAGAAAAAAGAAGAAAAAAGGAAGAAAGTGACAGAGAAGAAGGGAGTGGCGGAGAAAAGAGAGAAGAAAGAAAGTGATAAAGGAAGAGAAAGAAGAAAGAAAGTCAAAAAGGAAGAGAGAGAAAATGAATAAAAAATTTCATCCATACCGTTCCAAAGATGGAACGGTAGTGTTCACGTGCGGCAAAAATTATAACATTTGGAACATCTCATGAGAAGGGTCTTTTGGTGTTTGGTGTACCAAATACCAAATATTTTGCATTTGGCACACCTGATGGTAGTGCTCTAATTAAATAACAATTTTTTTTATAAGAAATAACAACTTATTCGGATTACCATAAAGCGCGGTGATTGTGAAGTTGCACTTCTAGAAAACGACAAAGTTTGATGTGGCATACTTGACTTGCTTGGGTAGTTTTTAATTATTCGATGCTTGAGTGTATTGTCATTGGAAAAGAGAAACATAGTACAAAATTTGTAAGAGTTAAAGAGTAACATAGTACAAAACAAGAAGACACATTTTTAGGATAGAACGGCGTTTGGTAAGAGATTTTTTATAACGTTGTTTGTATTTTTTAAAAATACATATGGTTAAAAAAGTGTGTAAAAGTACGTATAATGTTGTTTAAATACTGAAAACTATTATTTAAACAATAGTAACAAGCAGGCCCTATATAACCATATCTCTATCCAAAAAGCTACTCTAGTGGCAAATCCGCAGAAAAAATGAGTTTTTACCCTTTATTTTTTTACTATGAAGCAAAATGTCTTTGTTTTGAAGCTATCTAGCAAAGTGTTCCTATTTTGAAATTCAATTTTACTAAAATCAAGTTTTGTGTAGAACTTAATATCATTAAAATTGAGCTATGTGTACTTTGTGCCACGGTGAAACTCGCTGATGACTTTTTCATTAAAAAAAAGTCTTGTAGAACTCGATTTTAGTAAAATCGAGTTATATACAAACATTTTAAATTTGAATTTATTTGGTGCATGTTTTCCACATTTTTTATTTGTTTACTTGGATGCAACAAGTCTTCCACGTTGCCTCCTAAGGATCCAAACCCCAAAACCTTTCTTCTTCTTCTTCTTCTTCTTCTTCTTCTTCTTCCTTCTCTTTTTTCTCATCCATTCATTGCTTCTTCCTTTTCTTTTTATTTTTCCTTTTCTTTCATTTTCCTCCACACAAAGCCTCTTCTTTATGTTCCATGTCTCATTCTTTTTCTATTTTCTTCACTTTCCTCCATGCACAACCACACAGGACTCTACCTCTCTCACTCTCTTTATGCCCTAAAATGTGTTGTGCCAGTGGTTATTGTGGTGGTAGTTTTATGGGTTGTTGTTGTAGGTTTTTTTTTTTTTTTTTTGTGTGGTTATGGGCTGAAGCTTATAGGTTGCAGTGGCTGAATTTTATGGGTTGTGGTGGTTATGGGTACGATGGCTGGTAGTGGTTGTGGTGGTAGTTTTTCGGATTAATCCTATGGGGTTTTTTCTTTTGTAGTTGTGGGCAGAATTTTATGGGTTGTAGTGGCTGAATTTTTTGAGTAAATGATGAGAGACAGTAATTTGGTGTTGTTGGTTTTTTTTTCCCCTTTGGTGGTGGTGAGTTTCAGATAGTGCAGCTACTTCTTCAGCTTTTATCTAACCCAAATGACATATATTCAAGTTATTTATGTGTGTTGTACTTAAACATCAGGTTGTATTTTTTAAAAATAAAGTAGAAGTGTGGAACTCGATTTTACTAAAATCAAGTTCTACTTTATTTTAAAAAAAATTTCAAAGAACTCGATACTATATATATTGAGTTGCATTTTTAAAAAAAGTTTTGCAAAACTCGATTTTACTAATATCGAGTTTTACATGGCCTTTTTTATTCCAAAAAGCCACGTCAACAAGTTCCACCGTGACACAAAATACATATAACTCGATTTTAATGATATTGAGTTCTACACCAAACTCGATTTTAACAAAATTTAGTTTCAAAATAGGGGCATTTTGCTTTATAGTTTAAAAATTAAGGGCAAAAGCCCATTTTCCCCCAAATCCGCTGATGGTCTAAATTGTAGTAGTACCAAAAATTAATGTATATAATAGTAATATTTTGGGTTTATATGTTTTGGTATTGTATCTTGACTATGCTAATTACGGATCGGCGTTCGATCTATTTCAAACAAATTCAATCTATTCGGTTCATTCAGTTAACTTCGATCTAATTCAGTCTACTTCAGTCCATTTCAATGTATTTGGTCCATTCGATCTACTTTGATCCAATTCGGTTTACTTCGGTCCACTTCAATCTATTCAGTCCAATTTAGTCCATTCCATCTGTCAGGTCCACTTCGGTCTATTTCGGTCTAATTCATCCCAACTCGGTCCATTTCTTGTCAGTTCGGTCCATTTTGGTCCAATTCAATTCATTCTGTCCAATTCTGTCCATTCAGCCCACTTCTATCAATTCTATCCAATTTGGTCTATTTGGTCCATTTTGGTCTAATTCGGACTATTCATTCCAATTTGCTCAACTTCGATTCATTAGGTCTATTTCGGTTCACTTCAGTCTATTTGGTCCAATTCGGTATATTTACTTAAGAATAGGAAAATACAAATTTGGGTTGAGAGTTATTTTTTTTGGAGATCCGAGTTAAGAGTAGAGTACTATCAATTATTTGAGTAATATCAATTGTAATTATGTGATAAGTTTTGGTTATCATAATAATCTCCTTGACAAAATAAGAATTTAAATAATAAGTTTAAAACTTGAAAATTTTAATTGTACCAAAATAAATTTGGAAGATATAATGCATACTAAATGAATAATAATAGTTAGAAAAATATGGACTAGTTCAAAACAATCTAATATCAATTAAAAACATAAAAAATGATTAAACTATATATTTGTAAAATAGAGTGATGAAAATTATTTTTTGAAATTATTTAATTTTTAAGGAGAACAAATTATCTACAATAAAATTTAGAAAATAAATTATAAATATTCAGTAAAAGTTTGTTATGAGTTTTGGTTATCAAGATAATCTCTTTAAAGATAATGGAGATTTTGAATAATTTATTTAAAACTTAAAAAGTTTAGTTGTGCAAAAAAAAATTAGAAAAACATAGCATACTATACCATGATTTCAAAGAATATGAACCACCTTATAAAGGAATAATATTAATCAAACACACCGAAAATAATAGAATAATATATATTGGTAGAGATAGAAAGATGAAAAACAATTTTAAAAATTGTTTAATTTTTAGGGAGAACAAATTATGTTCAAAAAATTGTAAAGAACAAATTATAAATTATATTATAATTACTAAATAATTATTTATTCTCATGCATCGCGAGAGTCTACAATTAGTTAGTCCTTAAACTTCTATGACTTGTCCGTGCACACCATGTAATACATTAAACTAACAAAAGCTGATGCATAAGGCACTTTCTTCATTTCTTACATCTTCTTTTTTTACTTATAAGACTATGCTTGGAAGTTGGAACTTAGCTTCAAGTGACTTACAAGTGGGCTACTCACTGGTTTTACTTTGTCCAATTAAACCTATCTATGAGTTTTTCAATGAAACACTCTTGAGTTTGTGAAAATGTTTTTTCTTTCTGTAAAGTTGTAATTTAAAACTATTTCGTGTTGGCTTTAATTCCGTGCCAAATTTAATTGTAATTTCTTCAATCATATTTCCCTGTATGCATATGAGTTTTTAATTGTAAGAGATAAGTGTGAGAGAGTGTGAAGACTCAAGCTTAAAAAGATGAATAAGTGAATTTCGCGAGTGCCTCACGAGAAGCTTACTCGCGAAAGAGCCACGTGTAGTGCACATGACTGGAAGATGAAGAGTCATGCCAGGCTAGAGGTTTAGTGAGTGTCTTGTGGGAAAAGCCATCCCGCAAAGTACTCGTGAAACCCTCTATTTGGCAAAAAGTTATGTTTTGCTTTACCAAGTCTTTACCCACACTATATATACCCTCATTACCCACAAATTATAATGAGTGCTTTTCAGAGAGAAAACCCTAGAAAATACACTTGAGAGTTAGAGATTGTTGTATCCACAATCATATACACATTTCCTTGTGATTTGCCTCAACTCCTACCTCTCCATTTCTATATTCTTGAGAGGTTGATAGCCCAGACACTTACCACACCCATTCGGAGTGTAAAGTGAGATTTTGGTGCCATTGAGAAGTATTGGAGGGAGCCATTCATTGGCGGATGCAATTGGGCTGTACTGCGGGATCCGGAAAGCTAGAGAAGATAAGGTTTCGAGAAGCTAGTTGTTAGCAAAAGCTTAGAGGGTACAAGTACATGGGTTAGACTAGGCTTAGAGGGTCTATTGTTATTCATGTACTCCAACTTTATTCTCTAGTAGATCAATTTCGACTTGGAGGGTCGCGGAGAGGTTTTTCACTGAGTTCTTTAGTTTCCTCTTCGATAACACGTCTCACTGTTATCTTGTTTTTGCATCTCTCTTCCCTACTCTTAAGCTTTACTTTTATTGTTGATAATGGATGAATATGGCTTAGTGCTATCAGTTGTTTGCGTTCATTTACTCTTATTTCGCACTTAGTCTAAGTTAGAGTAAAAGTAATCTAGTCATAATTTTTATTTGGGAGTTTGAATAAGCTCTACACTTACCGGATTTCATTATCGTAGTGTGATCCTAGACCCCCTATCTTGCTATGGATGTTACTATGGCAAAGGTCAACTTGAAGTGTAGTTCATGTGTTTGTGATAATGACTCTATGAGCATCTTTAGAGATTGTCCTAGCAATGAGCTCCTAGAGTTATTCAAGTCTAAGAAACATGCTAGAATCTTTGTTCTCATGCTTAGAAATCATGAGCTTCATAATAGCTTGTGTTAGTCTGATTCCTTAATTGCAAAATATAAGAGAAGGAATAAAAATTTGTGTAATAAACTTGATGCTTTGAAAAGAAAGCTTCACTCATCCATGAATAGTGTAAAGGAAGATGAGTCTTGCTTTGATAATCAAGAATGTTTTTCTCATGCTTGTCTTTTTGTTCATACCGCATTGAAAGTGTTTAATTCATGTTTGTGGTATCTTGACAGTGGGTGTTGAAGGCACATGACTAGAGATAAATCACTCATCAAAACTCTTAAGGAGATGGAGGGTGGTTATGTGACATTTGGAGATGGTAGCCACTCACAAGTCCTAGGAAAGGGAACTATTGATATTCCGAGACTTCCTTTGTTGACCGATGTTCTTTATATCAAATGACTGAAAGCAAACTTCCTGAGTATCACCCAAATTTGTGATGAAGACTTTCTAGTTCAATTTTCAAAGAAAGGGTGTCTAATCCTCAGTGAAGAAGGTGTGCAAGTTTTGAAGGGAATTAGGACCACCGACAATTGCTATGGCATAGTTTCCAAGCCAAATGTATGATGCCAGAGTGCTCAAGTAAATCTGTTGGAGTTATGAAACCAACATTTTGGACATGCAAATTACAAGAAAGTGGCAAAAGTTTCAAAGCTTGAAGTTGTGATTCGTTTTCCGAAATTTGAAAAGATCAAGAAAAATATTTGTGGTCCATGTCAATTAGGAAAATGAACTAAATCAACTCCTCCCAAAGTAAATGTAGTTGCTACATCTCACCCTTTGGAGTTGCTTCATGTGGATCTAATGGGTCCAACGAGAACGGAAAGCTTGGGTGGGAAAAGATACATCATGGTTGTGGTTGATGATTTCTCAAGATACTCTTAGGTGGAATTCCTTAAAGAAAATTTGGAGGCATGCGACAAGATGGAAAGATTATTCAAAAAGCTCCAAAATGAAAAGGGAGTTCCCATAGTCAAAATCAGGAGTGATCATGGGAAAGAGTTTGAGAATGTCAAATTTAAAGCATTTTGCAATGAGCATGGTATCAAAAAGGAATTCTCAACCCTAAAGTCTCCACAATAGAATGGGGTTATTAAAAGGAAGAACCGGGTGATTCAAGAGATGGAGAGAGAGATGCTTCTTAACAAAGACATTCCACATAAATTTTGGGCTAAAGCAGTGAACACATCATGCCACATTGGAAATAGGATTTTTTTTTTCGAGTGGGAACAAAGAACCCTCCACTTCCAGGAAACCTTCATCAAGAGTCATTCTCAATCATCCCAAAAGCAATATAATTGGTGATTTGAATGAAGGACTCCGTTTAAGAAGAGGACTAAGCTATAGTGTGAATCATTGCTACCTTGCTCAATTTGAACCAAAGAAAGTGGAAGAAGTTTTGAAAGATGAAAATTGGGTAGAATCCATGCACCAAGAGTTACATCAATTTGTTAGAAATGATGTATGGGAGTTGGTTCTGAGGCCCAAAGACACACATGGAATTGGCACCAAGTGGATTTTTAAAAACAAGACCAATGAAGATGGTGAATTTGTTCAAAATAAGTCTAGATTGGTGGCTCAAGGATATACCCAAGTTGAGGGTGTGGACTTTGATGAGTCATTTGATCTGGTAGCAAGACTTAAGTCAATACGAATTCTTCTCTCCATAGCGTGTATTATGAATTTCAAGCTATACCAAATGGATGTGAAGAGTGCCTTTTGAATGGACTTTTGCATGAAGAAGTGTTTGTTGAGCAACAAAAGGGGTTCCAAGATCCACATTTTTCGAACCATATGCTAAGATTGAAGAAAGCATTCTATGGGCTAAAGCAAGCATCAAGGGCATGGTATGATCGTCTCACCTTATATCCTTTAGATCATGGTTTCAAGAGAGGTCAAGCCGATCAAACACTCTTTGTCAAATGAGATAAGAAATCTCTCATTGTTGCTAAAGTATATGTGGATGACATTGTATTCGGGTCAACAATTGATATCCTTGCTCAGGAATTTTCGGAAGAAATGAAGAAGGAATTTGAAATGAGCATGGTAGGGGAGCTAAACTACTTCTTAGGCCTTCAAGTAAAACAACGGAAAGATAGGATATTCATATCTCAAGAGAAATATGCAAAAAATCTTGTAAATAGATTTGGTTTAGACTCCAAGAAACATGCATTCACTCCAATGAGTTCCTCGGTAAAACTGAGCTCTGATCCAGCTAGTGTGGAAGTAGATCCAACACTGTACAAGAGCATGATTGGCAGTCTCCTCTATCTCACTGCGAGTAGGCTGAACATAGCTTTTAGTGTTAGAGTATGTGCACGTTCTCAGGCAGCACCCAAAGAGTCCCACCTAACAGCGGTCAAAAGAATCACCCGCTATGCAAATGGAACATCCGACTATGGGATTTGGTAATGGCGTAGTGCATTTACGAGCATAGCTTGTTATGTATGCACATTTTCTAAGTGTGAGCAACATCTAGAAATCTACGTTTGATTGTTGTAAATAGATCTTCAAGCTTGTTATGAATGATTGGTTAATAGTCTTGCTTGATCTTGATACATAATTAAACTTTTACCTATATATCTCCTAACAATTTTTTTTTTCTTTTTCAAAAGAGCTCTTCAAATGTCAATCTCCAAAAGGAGAACAAAAGCTTTGCTTCAAAAACTAGTTTGACTAGGAAAAGGTGGAGAAAATATGTATTGAAATATATGGTGCCCAAGCCAAAGGCTCAATTGTCAAAAATTCATCAAAAAGTTTATGGCATCACTTCTTAAAATTTGAGTTGTATTTGATTAAAAGTATGAAAAATGGAAGTCAAATGAAAAGCTTTCAATCAAATATAAACACATTGGTGAGGGTCACATATGTTCATTTCTATAAGTGAGATAGGTCACTTGACTTCGTATTAGTTGTGTATGAGTTGATTGAATTAATCGTTGAAGCTTCATACTAGACTATGGACTAGTTCATACTTGATCCACACACACATCACACAAGTTTAATGTTCAATGAATGCTTATTCCATTTGTGTGATTGTATGTGTTCAAATGTGATGTGTATACTCAATTGCTTGATCAAATCCAAAAAGATTTTTGAGTATTTTATATGTTTTTGAAAGTGTTTTTATGTATTTTGTGTTTTTAGAATTTTGTCCAAAATTTCTATTTCATTTTTTTTCAAAAAATCTTTTAGAGGTCTTCTCGCAAGTAAGCCCTACCCGCGAAAATGAGGATGGCAAATTTTAGAATATACTAAAATTTCAGACAAAGAGTTTCACAACTGGCTCGCGAGAAATAGCTACCCTCAAAACTGTTAGCATGCTTTAGTGGCATTTTTGCGAGTAACTTCATGAGAAGCTTACCCGAGAAATGCGCAATTTTGTAGTTTTTAAAGCCAAACAGTAACAATTTTTTCAAACCTCTTCATTTTGCCTCCTTTGCTCCTTTCTGAACCCAAAACACCTTTTCTCTCAAAAACTCACCCAAAAATCAAGATCAATCCCTCCTAAGACTCATCTAAGGTATGTTTCAACATCTTTTTACTTTTGAATCCTTAGATTAAGCCTTAGATTCTAGGATTTTTAGGGTTGGGTTAGTTTTGAAAGGGTTGGGAAAAATTTCTTTCTCTTACAAAATCTTTTGATTTTCTTGATTGGGCTGTGTTCCATTTTGTTTGTTTGTGTTTGTGTTGGCTCCAAGTGTCATTTTAACATGTATTTAGGCAAGATTTCAACATGTTCATGCATTGTTTTACTTGTTAGTGGTTTGTATGCACACTATGTGTTTGATGAAATGACCAAATGGCATTTTGTTGTTATTTTGGACTCCGATGAGTACCAAACTTTGGGGATTACTATGTTATTACATTCTTAACATGTTTTAAACATTAATTGTGTGTTTTACACACTTTGCCCCATGAATGCTTTATCATGCTTTGCTCATGCATCAAACATGTACACCACATGCACACTTGATGCACACACTTGATCACTTGACATGTTTTGCACTTCACTCATGCTAGATAAGTCTTATTACATGTTTAGCACTTAAAACATGGTCTTGTGAGTTTAGGTTTTATGTTTTTTATGTTCATTTTAGGACTTTTGGTTTGTGGACTAAGTTGTATCTTAATCAAGTTTGTTTACTCATTTGCTTTTGTCTTTGTTTCTATTTTGTAGATTTCTCCTCTTAAGAAATCAGTCACAAAGAAGTCCTCAAAGTGTCAACGCACTTCCTCGGATGCGTTCCAAAACGATGATGCTAATATGGCCTATAACTATCACTACAAAAGGGCCCCAATCATCTTGGAAAGGATTATGGAGGTAGAGTCCTTTGAAGGAACTTTCATTCCGGAAGTGTTCAAGGAAAGGATGTGGACAAAGTTGCTGAATCTAATGGGCAATATCTATGAAGAAGTCATTCAGGAATTCTAGGATCACATGAATTGCTTGCTAAAAAGGAGAGAGTTCTATGTCACAAGCGAGACAATTCAAGAGATCTTGGAGGTTCGTCCAACGACTCCACATAAATCCCTACAATATGATGAGAGAAGGGAGAAGCTTGGACCCAATGTGGAAGTCCTTGGTGGACAAATCAACAAGAAGGCCTTGCACACCATTCCGTTCACTCTGGAGATGCGAACTTTGGCCTACATCATAATCTTCAACCTCTATCCGGTGAGGAACTCGATGAACTTGTTAGCACTGAGGTCCATATTTCTGTTTGATCTCTTCACACACAAGGAGATTGACATCTGCAGCCACATCTACCACCTCTTCACCAAATGCATCACAAAGAGGAATTCAAGGTTGACTCCACCATTTCCAAGCCTTATCATGGCTCTTCTCACAAGGGCAAGGGTGAAGATTCCAAGTGGACTTCAAGTGATGCAAAGAGATTACCCAATTAGTGCACAACCATGACCCGAAGCATAGCTGATATCCTCGGACCATCTGTTGGTGTCTCTCAAATTCCAAGAGACAATGTTGCTAAAGAAGGTGAAGACACGGAAGAAGAAATTAAGCATTTCTCTTTAGTTCTGGAGGACATTGCACAACCCTCTTCTCAAGCGCGTGCATGAAAACCCAATCGTCTTGATCATCTAATTGAAAGGGTTGAACAAATGTATGGAATGCTATACTCCCATATGCGACACTTCTCATCTCAATTCACCTACCTAGAAGGCCAGATCACTGCTTTCTCGTCTCATCTAATCTAACAACCAATTCCTCTTTTTCAAGATTAGCCAATTTTAAGTCTTCCTTGAATTTCTTAGCAATTTTCAAAGATTTAGATAATTTCTTACAAAGAGTTTCATAGGCATCAATAAGATCAACAGAAACAATAGTGTCCTTTTTATTCAAATCATCACAAACATGAGCAGAAAGATACTTCAAATTATCCATGATAACAGGGATCAAGGATCAACTCTTAGATCAAAAGATCTAAACACTAGAGCTAACCCGCTCTGATACTACTTGTACGTTTTTACACCCCTTAAACACAAACAGATTAACTTAGTTATTTAGCCAAGTGATTAACTTAGGTAAATTATTCAGATCTAGGTTAACACAAGTAAATCATATCATTGACAAGTGCGGAAGATAAAGAACACATCGATATAATAACCCAAGAAAACCAAAACAGTAAAAAACCTAGGGAGGATTTAACCTAGCTATCCTCAAGGTAAAACAAGATCTAGTATGAAAGAATTGAAGTTTACACAATAGCGACTTAGACCACTAACATCCTATTGCTACCTCGAGTAGGAAACTTACTATCACGATCACGTGACAGCTTCGAGTCCACGGACTACTTCTTTCTCAGATCCACAGCAAGCACAAGTACACCACTTGTATTTCTTGAAGTTCTTTATGCAGCAACTGAAGTAATCATCAAGCTCTTGACATAATCTTGAATCTTGATAACCTTAGGTATACGTGAAGGCAAACACCTCTAGATCTCACAAGAGATTCACATACACAGCATAAATAACAACCTTAGAGAGCTTTTGGGTACAAAACCCTAGATCTAAAAAAGAGGCACAAGATGCACTCTAATCTCTCTAAAAAACTCTGAAAACCCTACCTAGGGTTAGCTTATAATGTTCTTTAAACACTGGAAAAAAACCGCTCACGATTTGGGCTTCAAATGGTCAAGTTATGGGCTTTTTACGTTTGCTGATTTTTGCTGATATGTGACTTTCGATCGATCGAATCTAATTTTCGATTAATCGAGCCTTGTAGAAATTAAATAGTAATTTCCTGCAATTACTCGATTCCAAACTTAATTTAAACCAAACTTTGAGCAAGTCTAAATCTAGATTAAATGTTTTGATCATGGTTTGCCAACATTATACATATTGCAGTTCTAATACATTAGTCCCTAAGGTCTTAGAACCTAACATTATCTATTGCTTTTAGCTTTAGTTTCCTTAATACATCATGCTTGTTGGACATGCAATTTATTTTAGCATTGCTCTTAATTGTATTGCGTGTCCGGATGATCATTTATTGGATAAATGTTCATTGTAGTCATTTCTTGATGATTGTTCATGTTTGATCAAGTTATTCTTCATAGCTTATATTTCTTTTGGTATCTTGATTGCATTTTACTTGTTCCTATACATACCTTGTGTTCTACTTGTCGTGAGCTTAATGAAAATTTGTTGTATGTGCAAGTGTTTCAAGATACAGGTGTATATGGTGCAAGTACTTCACAGTTTCTAGAATTAGGTGTGAGTGAATTTTGCCTATGTTCCTAAACTCACGTTTAAGTCTAGAGCTATTTAGGGGTTTTGTCACAAAATAACAAAAGGGGGAGATTGTAAAGTTTTAATTTACAACTATTTTGTGTTGGCTTTACTTACATGCCAAATTTGATTGTAATTTCCTCAATCATATTTCCCTGTATGTATGTGGGCTTTTAATTCTAAGTGATGACTGTTAGAGAGTGTGAAGACTCAAGTTTAAATGGATGAACAGGTGGATTTTGCGAGTGCCTTGTGAGAAGCTTACCCATAAAAGAGCCACATGTAGAACACATGACTGGAAGATGAAGAGTCATGCTAGGCTGGAGGTTTTCGCTAATGTTTCGCGGGAAAGGCCATCCCACGAAGTACTCGTGAAACCCTCTATTTGGCAAAAAGTTATATTTTGCTTTACCAAGTCTTTACCCACACTATATATACCATCATTACCCACAAATTGTAAGGAGTGCTTTTCAGTGAGAAAACCCTATAAAATAAACTTAAGAGTTAGAGATTGTTATTCCCACAATCATCTACACATTTCCTTGTTGTTTTCCTCAACTCCTACCTCTACATCTCTATATCCTTGAGAGGTTGATAGCCTAAATACTTACCACACTCATTCTAAGTGTAAAGTGAGATTTCGGTGCTATTGGGAAGCATTTGAAGGATCCATTCATTGGTGGATGCATTTGGGCTGTATTGCGGGATTTGGAAAGCTAGAGAAGACAAGGTTCCGAGAAACTAGTTCGTAGCAGGAACTTGGAGGGCTCAAGTACATGGGGTAGACTAGGCTTGGAGAGTCTTTTGTTATTCATGTACTCAAACTTTATTCTCTAGTGGATCGATTTTGACTTGGAGGGTCGCAGAGAGGTTTTTCGCTGAGTTATTGATTTCCTCTTCGATAACATGTCTTAGTGTTATCTTGTGTTTGCATCTCTCTTCCCTACTCTTAAGCTTTACTTTTATTGTTGATAATGGATGAATATGGCTTAGGCTAGTGCTATCGGTTTTTTGCGCTCATTTACTCTTATTCCCCACTTAGTCTAAGTTAAAGTAAAAGTAATCTAGTCGTAATTTTTATTTGGGGGTCTAAACAGGCTCTTGTGTATTTACACAAATTCGAGCTTTCGCTTTCTATCACGAGAGATCTTCAACCATACCAAGTTTTTGTTTCATTGGTCCCAAATCCCTCATACTACATGTGTGAAATCCTTTTTAATATACTTAACGGAACCAGTTTCACAATCATTAAAAGGCCTTTCAGGATTGGTCCTAATTATGTGGATACATCGAACGAAAAAAAAAAAAAAATTATGGTCCTCTTACACAAGGGAGTCAATCTTATACTGAAGGCTACACTGGTTTTATTAGTGGAATGATATATTTCGGTATCAGTTTTAAACTTATCGCTATTTTTTATATTTTTAAATAAATAAATATATATATTATAATTAAAATAAAAGTTTAACATAAAACATTTCCCTAATTCAGAACAAATTATTCATGGTTTTAAGACTTTAGACTTTAGCATACTAAGAAAACAAATAATATTAATAAGTTAATGCAAATAAATTATCATTTTGTCCTTACAAAAATTCAAAAATTACAAAACTAAAAAAATAAAAAATAAATAAACAAGTTACTTCTGTATCGGCCGGTATCGATTGAAATGCCTGAAATCGGCCGATACAACCTGTACACGGCCGGTATTTAAACCAATACAAAACGTTGATGTTTTGTTACTTGTGCACATATTAATACGGTACATACTAGCTGGTATGGTATGGTATGGTATTGACCACCTTGCTCTTACATACCTAACTCTATATTACCAAGGAGGAAAATATAGGGGCACGTTTGGTACACTGTAATGATTATTACATGAGAATAGGAATAAGTATTACAAGGAATACATTAAGTTGGAATGTAATAAGTATTACTATTCATTAATTTGGTGACCATTTAGGGATAGAATCTTGAATATGTATCCACAATTTAGTAGAGTATAAAAAGAATGTGTAATTAAATCATTTTAAAGTCAAATTTCCTAAAATACACTTATTTTAGGGTGTTCAAAATAGAGCTAATAATTAACAACGAGGAAAATTTATTTTCTTTCCTTTTGAAGATGTGGCAACTAATAGCTTTTTAGGATTTTTTTAAAAAGTTATTACATAAGGTGAAGGAATAGATATTCAGTACTTTTAATAAGAAATAGTTATTCCTTATTTTGAAGAATAGCTATTCATAAGGAATAACTATTTATTGTAATAAAAACATAAACAAACAACCGAATAGTTATATTATAAAAATATCTATTACATTACAGTGTCTATTATAGTCTACCAAACGTGCCCTAGGTGGGTTTGTAACTTGTCAGAAATGAATTCCCAAAGATCAATTGTTTATCAATATTATTTATTCATTTTTTCATTAGTAGCCGCCTCTCAAGAGATATTAAATCATGGGTAAATTTTAGGTACACTTTCTTACATCATGTTACCTAATTAGATTAAATTTATTTCCTCTTCTAAATTTTTTTTTTATTTCTCTTTATTAAGGATAATATTATTGTGCTTTAGTGGTCAACGCAACCACGCATTTAAGTTTAATTAATAAACTTAATGTAATACACTTAATGAATTATACCTAACTTTTGCCATTTTATCTAGAGAAATTAAGGAATTTACTTTTTGTTTGGTATTACATACTAGGAACTACTTACTATCAATGATTTTTAGGTCAAAAAACATTTCCACCCTTATAACAATGGGATGATAGGTAAGGCTGTCCATGGATTGGTCTAGGTCGGGTTTGTGCCCAACCTATAATCAACACGATCAGATAAGGTGGAGAAGTTTTAGACTCACTACAAACTGGTGAGGGACGTGGACTGAATGGATTGGATTTTTGTCGGGTGGTGGTCTGTTTGATCTAGATCGATGTAGAAGTAGAAATTTTGCAACCAATTACAAGACGCCACATGCTACTTAATGGGTTCACTTTCATTATTCAAAGACTAAGGAAAAATATTCCAAGTGTCAATGAATAAAAATTACGCAAGATTTCCAAGAGCCAATCACATGTCAACACAAGTTGATATTTTAATTTTGATAGGCCAAACACGTATTGACCCTTTGTGATGAATTAACCAATTAATTAGCCAAGTGAATTAATTAGGTTCAATTTTATGCAATGAGCGTGGTAACACAAACAAATCACCAAATAACTAAATATGCAGTGGACAAATCACCACTCCCGAGAATCCACTATTATCAAAACAAACGGTTACAAGTAAGGGAATCCCAGTATCTTATACTAACCTATAGTTGAAACCTTACCCCAATACCCAATTGGACTTGTTCTGTAGTGACAATCTCTCTTTGTATTGCACGACTCCCAGTACGTGACTAACCAATAGATGCACAGATCCCAGTACACGACTTGATCACCAACTTGAGGAGGATGTTGGTTGCAAGTTCTTCAGCTTATCACACGATGAAGGTCATGAAGTTGCTTGGTCACAAAACCCTATGGTGCACAAACATAGTAGCTTCTTTAAGATGAACTAGGGCAAATATTGTCTCCGGTCACAATTTGCATGAACAAGACTTTGCTCAATACTTGCGCAACCCTAGACAACCTTTAAAATAATCTTTATATATGTTTAGGTTTGTGAGAAAAGAAAGCCCAAATAGATACTCATGGATTGGATGAAAAATAGTCCTGAAAAACTGAGTTTCATAAATCTCAACAAATACCCTAGCTATCGAGCTGCTGTCAAGCCTCGGGCTGAACAACTCTTCTAAACTTCGATTGATACTAGCTGTCGAGCCAGCTGTCGAGATTTGATGAACAACACTTCTTCACTTGATTCTTGGACAAACTTGCATGGCTTTAACACTTGAACTTGAAACCTTGTTTCTTGAAGTATTAAACACATCCTAGTTCTACTCAAATACAAGTAAAGTGTGTTTTGTCAAAGGATTAGCCAATTACATAAAATGTTGACATATGTTCCTAACATCAATCACATATGTCCTAACAAATTTAAATGACATAAGCAGTCAAATTGAATATTGTCATGTATTGTTTTAAATTAAAACACTTTGACTAATCAAATAATGTCATGTGTCCCTTGGAGAGCAAGACATAAAGTCCCTCCATTTAAATTATGACATGTGTCGTTGTTCATAACCAATCATGTGTTATCAAATCTCCTAAAGACTCTTATAAATAGAGACTCCCCTCCCTCTTATGGAGGGGATTTAGACACATCCAGAAGTCTCGAAACTTTACCAGAATCAAGCTCTAAAGCCTACAAACAAAATGCTGCCCTAGTATTCATAGTACTTAATGTGGCAAGGTTCACTTCAATAGGAACAATAGCTCTAAAATCTTCAGTAGTAACACGAGGCAAAAATATAAAGGTTAAAAAAAAAAAACAATCTACACTTTCTAATTTGAGATCACTTCTAAGTTATAAATCACTCACTCAATAATCATGAAATCTTGAAATATACACCTTTAAGAATTACAAAAACGTCCATCTATCCCTTTTGTTAAGAGTGTCTCATTTTCACCATTGTGATCATGGCGTTGACTTAGCTTGCTTGGATATTCCTTAGTTTAGGACAACGTGTACGGGCCTTAGGTCCAAGGTCAACTTCCACATGATTGAACATAATTCTAATTTCTAAGAACACACCATCGAAAAGTTTCAAGCTACTCTCATTCCCTTCTTCTCGGTGGCTTTGAGAATAGCATCGAAATTAACTATACAAGCCTGATCGCTTGAATACTTTGGCAATCTCATTAACGTTCTTCTATAATAATTCTTTTGAAAAGTATTACGTTTATAGTATTTTCATAACACTTTCACTACAAATCAAGTTACTCTCATTCTCTTCTTCTCAATGGTAAGTTTTTATCAGTTTTAATTTAAACCTGCTACTGAAATTAATTTTGTATCTACTAATAATAGCCTGTAACAACTTGTCACTTATAATTTGTTGTGAAAATATTGCAGATAAAATATTTCTCAATTTGTTTAGGTATGTTCATGGTCCCTAGGATAGACCTTCACAATGAAAAATTATGGAATGCTCTAAGAATACAATAAATGCATTCTCTTTTATCTCACATAAGTAGTAGGTCTAATTAAGAATTTAATTAGCGAGACTTACTATTATGTGAGAGAAGGAGGGATACGTTTTTATTATACTCCAATAATTTTCTATAATTACCACATTGGCATTAGTGAAATTTAGATCAGACTTTGACCACCTCAATGTCAACTCCTTTCCATATTAGGCTTAAGCTGCCTACATATCCTTCTACTAGCACAATGGGACAGTTCTGAAGATTGGACAATTTTAGTTAGAATTTTTACAAAAGAATTGTTTGACTATTCTGGTATTAGTGCAGGCAAGAGGAATTAATAGAGGATGTTATACCCTTGCTGTGATAGAGAACCAGAATCTCTCTCCCATGCCTTAATTAAAAGTGATATTGCCAAAAGAGCATGGAGCTGCTAGGAAGATTAACTTGTAAATCTATTGAAGAATTATTGGGATGTTTCTAACACAGCGCTAGAAATTCTTGCATCTAGGACTTCCACGGACTTGGAATGTTTTTTTAGGACAGCCTGGTCAATTTGGTATAATAGAAACTGTGGGGGGTAAAAGCTATTGAATAAACGTTTTGGGCTTTGGGCCTGATCGGTTGGTACCAGTCTGTTTTGATTAGGGCCTCTAGGCCCACAAGTCAATCCGCACGGTAATAGTCCGAGGAGGAGTGTCTCCTCGGACAAGTCCAGCAATGACCTTGGGACTTGCTAAATGGGTTAGAGGCAGAATTCTGGAAGAACTGATGGGTAAGAGGGTGATCCAAGCACCCTTTAGAAGCAGGAACATGTGAGAAATATCCAAGGAAAAAGCTGCTACCACCACATTAAAGACCCTGCATCTACCTCCCTAGCCGCATTAATGGGGAAATGACCTCTGAATAGTAGAATTCAGCCTTCCTGGTATTATTTGAAGACTTCAAGAAGGTGGTGGATGCGAAAAGTATCCAAGAGGAAGATTTGTATGACACGTGGATGAAACAGTGAAGAAGAAGAAGTATATAAGGAAACGAGAGAGGAAAGAGAGGGGGATCTGCACTTTCTGCTAAGAAAAATAGGAACTAAGAATTGTAAACTTTGGCATAGAAAGAGAATATTTATACAAATTGTCCTCGGCTTACGTCCAAGGTCTCTTTGTCATATTCGTTTATCATTTGCACAATTTGTGGCACTCTAGCCTATTAATCAAACTTCCAACATCCTGAACCTATATTTCAAATTCATACTCTACAAATTTTATTGTATAAGACTCATTGGGCCTGAGCCCAATACTTGTTTTTGGGTCCGGGTACAATTGCGCACTTACAATTGGCGCCGTTTGTGGGAAATCTAGCGTTGAAGGAATTGGAACATCATGGTAGGCTTAGGTTCGCATCATGCAGAATCTCAAGGATCACATCCCGAAGATCTTTTTGAGCGTCTTGAGCGTCAGAGGGAACGAGAGGGTAGTGTTCATATCGTATATCTTGGCGCGAGTCATACGCGTGGCGGAGGCAGTGCCACCCATGAGGATGATGCCAAGGCCATGCAGAGGGAGATTGATCACCTCAAGAAGAAGCTGCACCGTGTCAGACGAAGGTGGGCTTCAGCCCCATCCAATCCTTCTTTAGGGGAATCCCGGGGAAGCAGTTACAGTTCAAGGTCCAGGACTCCCCCTAGCGAAACCTTCTCTTGCGAAGGGGATGACCTACCAAGTCATAAGCATAGGAAGCTTCCCTCCAGGGGCTTGGAGAACGATGCTATGAGCCGAGCGTTACACCAACTCTCTAAATCGCCCTTCTCACGCAGGATTGAGAAGGGAAGGCTCCCTAGACGGTTCACCCAGCCCACCTTCACCATTTACAATGGCTAGAGAGACCCGGTGGAACATGTGAGCCACTTTAATCAGAGGATGGCGGTGCATTCTCAGAATGAAACCTTGATGTGCAAAGTCTTTCCTTCTAGTCTGGGACCTGTTGCTATGAGATGGTTCAATGGACTAAAGTCGGGGTCTGTCAGTTTGTTCAAGGAACTTACTAGGGCATTTGTGTCTCAGTTCATTAGATGCAGCAAAGTTCCTCGACCGTTGGACTCGCTATTATCTATGGCCATGAGGGAGGGTGAGACATTGAAAGCATACTCCGACAGGTATTGGGAGATGTTCAACGAGATTGATGGAGATTTTGACGAGGTGGCGATTAATACTTTTAAAGTGGGCCTTCCCACTAATCATGATTTAAGGAAATCCCTAACCAAAAAGCCCGTACGGAGTGTACGTCGCCTCATAGACCGTATTGACGAGTACAAAAAGGTTGAGGAAGATCAACAGTAGGGTAAAGGTAAGGCGAAGATTATCCCGCAGGAGAGAAGGGATTTCAGGTCGGACAGGTACCATAACAATAAGCCGAGGAGAGATTACTCTGGGCAATTTGGTCCAGCCACTCCTCAAGTAGTTAATACTGTATTCCGAGAACTAGTGTACCAATTGCTGGAGAAAGTCCGTAAGGAACCCTACTTCAAATGGCTTAGTAAGATGTTTCAGGGGACCCTACGAAATGGAATCAGAACCTTTTTTGCCTGTACCATCAGGATGTGGGTCATACTACCGAGAACTGTCGAACCCTCTAGAACCATCTGGAACAGATTGTTAGCGAGGGGAAGTTGAAGTAGCACCTGTACCAACCTAACGGGCAAGACAGTCAATCAGGTTCAAATAATCAAAAGAACAACTCATCTTGGCCGCCCTTGGGAACGATAACGTCATCTTTGCTGCACCTGGCAAGACTGGTTCCTGTCCTACTAGGGTGATGTCAGTGTCACACTCCTAGGCCGAGGAGTCAGGCTCGAAGCCGAAGAGGATTAGAAGGAGTGTGCCTATCTTGGGATTCTCTAATGAGGATAAAGTTGGGACCATTCAACCCTATGATGACGCCCTAGTGGTTACGTTGAGGATAGGAAATTACGACGTCAAAAGGGTGATGATCGATTAAGGCAGCGATGCGGATATTATGTACCCTGACTTATTCAAGGGGCTTAAGTTAAAATTCGAGGATCTTACTCCTTATGACTCGCCATTGATAAGTTTTGAAGGGAAGACTGTCATACCAAAGGGACAGATTCGATTGCCTGTACAGTCTGGCTCGGAAACGATCGAGGTGGATTTTATTGTGGTTGACGCATATTCTCCATACACGGCCATCCTTGCCAGGCCTTGGTTGCACACTTTGGGTGCTGTCCTCTCGACTTTGCATGTTAAAGTAAAATTCCCTTCGGGGGGATTTATCGAGGAAATTCTTGGCAGCCAATTAGTGGCAAGGCAATGCATATCGGCTGCAATATTGTAGCAACCAAAATTAGAGTCCTCGGCCTCGACTATGGAAGACTTATAGCAATTAACAACTCTGGATGCGCCTAGTGCGGTGACAGCAAAGGATGCCATGTCTGAAGATTTGGAGAAATTTCTCATAACCGATGATCCCGAAAGGTTCTTCCAAGTTGGGATATGATTACCACACCAAGAGAAGATGGAACTAGTGATGTTTTTGAAAAACAATATCGATGTCTTTGCTTGGGATCCCTATGAGGATCTAAGGGTTGACCCAAGCTTCATTTGCCATCATTTAAATGTCAATCCTGCCGTTGTTCCTAGGAGGCAGCCACCTCGGCGTTCCTCCAAAGAGCATTCCGAGGCTGTCAAAGAAGAAGTGCTCAAGCTCAAAAGGGCTAGGGCTATTAAAGAAGTTTTCTACCCAGAGTGGTTGGCGCATACAGTTGTGGTGAAAAAGAAAAGCGGAAAGTGGAGAGTATGCATGGACTTTACAGACCTAAACAAAGCCTGCCCAAAGGACTCATTCCCGATGCCACGCATCAATTAGCTTGTGGATGCTATGGTCGGGCATCCTCGGATGAGCTTTTTAGATTCTTTCCAGGGTTATCACCAAATACCATTGGCGTTGGGTGACTAGGAGAAGACTGCTTTCATAACTCCAACAGGGAATTACCACTATAAAGTGATGCCGTTCGGATTGAAAAATACCGGGGCTACTTACCAAAGGATGATGACCAGAATGTTTGAATCGTAACTTGGAAGGACCATTGAGGTATATGTGAATGATATGGTAGTAAAGAGTAAGGCGGTACCTATGCATGTAAAAGATCTGGATGACACCTTCCAAATACTTAGGAAGTACAAGCTGCGCCTCAACGCCTCAAAGTGTTCTTTTGGGGTGGGTTTCGGAAAGTTCCTAGGCTACATGGTGACTCATAGAGGAATAGAGGTGAATCCAGAACAGGTCAGAGCCATTCAGGGCTTGCAACCACCTCGGAATCCAAAGGAAGTTTAGAAGTTGACCGGGATGACCGCTGCTCTCAACAGATTTATCTCTCGGTCAGCTGACAGGTGCAGACCTTTTTTCCAACTAATAAATAAATGGAAAGGATTCCAATGGTCCGAGGAGTGCGCTTTAGCTTTCCAGCAACTTAAGGAATATCTTTCCTGGCCACCCATTATGTCTCGGCCAGAGGTTGATGAAATCCTGTTTGCATACCTAGCTGTGGCCGTCCATGCAGTCAGCCTGGTCCTTATAAAGGACGACAGCGGGGTACAGAGACCGGTATATTATGTCAGCAAATCCTTAAATGAAGCTGAGGTGCATTATTTGCCTTTAGAGAAGGCAATTCTGGCTGTAGTCCATGCCACGCGGAAGCTTCCTCACTATTTCCAGTCCCACACCGTTGTGGTTTTAACCCAACTGCCTCTCAAGTCAGTGTTACAAAGTGCTGACTACTCGGGAAGGGTAGCTAACTGGGAACTATTTTGGGAGCTTTTGATATCAAATACATGCCACGCACCTCGGTGAAGGGCCAGGTTCTCGCGGATTTGGTGGCAGAGTTCGTCGAACCATCGTTAGAAGAAACTGCGAAGGAATCACACATGGATGAAAAATCAGTTGGCATGATCATGGACAAAGGACCTCTGATTTGGAAAGTGTCCGTTGATGGGACAGCCAACCAGAGGGGGTCTGGTGTTGGACTTGTTTTGGTATCCCCTGAGGGAATCGTCTTTGAAAAATCATTGAGATTAGCGTTCCCGGCAACTAATAACGAGGCCGAGTACGAAGCGGTCTTGGTTGGTATGGATATGGTATGTAGAATGGGGGGAAAGGAAGTTCATATGTTCTCAGATTCTCAGTTAGTTATGGGCCAAGTGACGGGGACCATGGGGATCCAAGAATGCAAGAGTATCTGACACAGGTCAAGTGTTTACAA
The DNA here is from genome assembly GCF_040712315.1 of Castanea sativa. NCBI lineage: Eukaryota > Viridiplantae > Streptophyta > Magnoliopsida > Fagales > Fagaceae > Castanea > Castanea sativa. The sequence goes on along the minus strand of NC_134017.1, from coordinate 6,410,470 downwards.
TCCGAGTTTGGTTCTTTTATCCTTTCTCACGTTTCTAGAAGTGGAAACACACATGCGGACTCGTTGGCCACTTTGGCGACATCCTCGGCTCAGTGTTTGCCTAGGATTATCCTCATTGAAGACTTGCTAAAACCAACTCTAACCACTGCAAGTGCCATCTGTATCCATCTGATAAGGCCTGGACCTAGTTGGATTGACCCTGTGATATCTTTTCTAAAAAGTGATATTCTTCCCAAGGACAAGTTTGAAACAGATAAGATTCGTCGAAAGGCGCCTCGTTTCTGGTTGTCTGAGGATCAGAAATTGTATAAACGCTCCTTCTCCAGACCATACTTGCTATGTGTACATCCTGAGGCAACGGAGGCACTTTTGGAAGAATTGCATGAGGGAATTTGCAGAAGCCATATGGGGGGAAGGTCCTTAGCCCATAGGGCTCTGACTCAGGGATATTGGTGACCCAATATGCACAGGGAAGCTCAAGACTACGTGAGAAAGTGTGACCAATGCCAAAGGTTCGCTCCCAACATTCATCAACCTGGGGGAGTCCTTAATCCTTTGTCCAGTCCTTGGCCATTCGCTCAATGGGGACTGGATATAGTTGGGCCTTTTCCGAGGGCTGTGGGAAACAAAAGATGGCTACTCGTGGGAACCAACTACTTCACCAAATGGGTCGAAGCTGAGCCCTTAGCAAATATTAGGGATATCAATTCCAAGAAGTTTATCTGGAAGAATATTATCACTAGATTTGGGGTACCTCACACACTTATTTCAGATAATGGCGTCCAATTTGATAGTATAGCTTTCAGGAAATATTGTAGTGACATGGGTATCACAAACAAATACTCCACCCCAGCTTATCCTCAGGGAAATGGGCAGGCCAAGGCCGTTAACAAAGTCATAATCAGTGGACTCAAGAAGAGGCTGGATGACGCGAAAGGTAGATGGGTAAAGGAGCTACCACATGTTTTATGGACGTATCGGACCACGCCGCGCAGATCCAATAGAGAAACACCATTCTTTATGACCTATGGGGCCGAGGCGGTGATACCTTTAGAATTTGGTTTCTCCACGCTAAGGACGAGTTCTTTTAGCCTGAAAAATAATGATGGTCTCCTGAAGAAAAGCCTGGATCTGGTTGAGAAGTGGCGAGAGACCGCTATGGTCCAAATGGCTTATTATCAGTAGAAGCTTAAACGAGGGTATGATGCCCATGTGAAGCTAAGGCCACTAGCGCCTGGGGATCTGGTGTTGAGGAAAGTTGTGGGTACTGCCAAAAACCCAGCATGGGGAAAGCTAGCACCAAATTGGGAAGGACCCTATCGAATCATCTCTGTAGCTGTCATAGGATCATATCAATTAGCTGATTTAGATGAAAAAATTGTACAATGCTCTTGGAATGTAAACAACCTACGAAGGTATTACTATTAATAAAAAAACTTTTATCGTTCATTGTTCAAATTATCAATATGTACTTGGGTTTATCTCTCACAATTTCTAAGTGTCAAACAAAAACTTGGTCATGCATGGTCCTCGAACCACATACTTTGTGGAAATTGATATCTTATCAAGTGTCAAACAGAAACTTGGTCATGCATGGTCCGAGGACCACATACCTTGTGGAAATTGATATCTTATCATGTGTTGAACAGAACCTTAGTTATGTCAGGTCCACAGACCTTCTACTTTGGGGAAATTAATATTTGAAGTTATTGTTTTTGAGTATCAACTAGAAACTTGGACATGTATGGTTCTCGAACCACATGCCTTGCAAAAATTGACATCCTACTTGTTGTTGAAAGGAAGTTTGGTTATGCGAGGTCCTTGAACCCTCTACTTTGAGAATATTGGCAAAAACCATATCACATTAGTATTGAGGTGTTGATGAAACACTTGGATTGCTTTATGCCCCAAATTAAATTCTAAGTTAAGTTTTTGATTGTATATTGCTGTGTCACATATGTTATGCTCTTGAGGCATGATTTACAAAGTATACGCTAAGTATGTGTACTTCTATTAAAAGTCATGACAATTTGAAATATTGCAAGTGGAGTTAGTTGTTCCATTCATTCACTTTTGTGCTGATGAGTATTTTTATACTAAAAATTGGAAGTCAAATGAAAATCAAACCAAGCAGTTTGTCATTAATTTCTGTCAATGTACATTCAAAGCAAAAATTTTAAAAATTGTTACATGACAAAAAGAGAAGTCCTAACTAGCCTAAACCCTAAGCCTTAGAAGGGGGGTTCTGCTCGAAAGTGCTGGCGGCCTCTGTGCGTTTCAGCTCTATTTCGAATGAGGACTGGGCTTGTTTTCCCTTATCTGTTGCCACAGGTGAAGGGACATTGGGCTCGTAGCCTTCTCGGCACCATCACCCTGTTCCTTCTCTTTGTTGGAACTCTTAGGTTCTGTAGGAGCTGGAATAGGCCCTAGGATCATAGGAGGGGGAATGGAAGATGTTGTCTCAGGGGCAGGGGCGACAGGAGGAAGTTCTTCTATCACCTGGATGTCTAGGGGGAGCCAGATGTTTTTGAGCTTCCTCAGCTCAGAAGTTGAGGAAATCCCTGCCACATTTAAGGCTTCCTCCTACACTTATTGGCAATACTCTCGGCACAGCCCGGCGAACTCCTCAGTTAGTTGGTTTTCTGTCGCCACCACCCCTTCCTTGTAAGCAATCTTCTTCGCGGCCTCCATCCTTGAAGGTACGGGCCTCGTCCTTTATCCTAGCAAGCTCCTTCTTCAGGTTGGAGTTTTCTTGTTGGGTTTTGGACAAGTCTTCATCCTTTTGACGAAGAAGCTTGCGTTGCCCCTCCACCTAGGTCCTCATTGTCTTCAGGCTGGCCTCGACACCGTCCTTTTCCCTCTTCAGCTCCACCAGCTGTGTGGTTAGCTTCTCATTCTGTGCAAGAGCTTGGCCTAAGGACTTCTTGTTCTCCTGCCTAAGCTCCAGTTCAAGTCCAGCCTTCTTCCGAGAATCTTCCACCCACTTCTCGGCAGCAAAGACTTCCTGGATGGCCTGTGAAGAAATATCAAAATGGATGTACTATTAGTAATGCAAGTCTCAAGTACATAAGAATGTTTCTTACGATAAGGTGTAATGAAAGAATAAGGTGAGGATAAGACTTAGATACTCACTAGGGCCAAGTCCCTTTTTAGCGAAAGGAACAGATGCGGCTGATTCATCTTGTCCAGGGCGTCCATGTCCTTGGGCAGAAGAAGGGGACGTTCCAAGGCGTCGGCCAGGTGGAGAGCGTAACCTTGCTGGAATGCCCTAATACTAGACTGGCAGGAGATTGGTGCCTCATCCAGTTTCAGCTTGGGAGACCAGTTCGCCGGTGTACGGCGTACCTCGGCGAGGTCCCTGTTCTCCCCGCTTTCCACTGAGGAGGCACGTCCCTTGCCTTTGCTAGGTTTTTGTTGTTGTTGTTTCAACTTCTTCTACCTCTCCGCATCTATCTCCTCAGCCTCAATCTTCCTCTTCTTCTTAGGCTCCGCAACGGGAGGCTTAGGATCGGAGGGAGGAGGGGGTGGGGGCAGGGACGGAGGGACTTGCGACCCACCTGTTCCCTTTTGAGAGACTCTCGCGCCCCTCTTATTCATCAACTGCCGTAAAGCGTCCATATCTTCTTCTTCGGAGTTGGAATCAGGCTGTACAATCACCAGACCTTGTATGCCCGAAGTTTCGGCGGGCATGCGTTCCTCGTCTAAGAGGATAATGAGCTGCTCCTCTTGGGGTCTCTCAGCTTCCACGAGTTGAAATTGGTCTATCTCCTCGTCCAATGACTGTTGCGAGGACGCTTGATCTTCTCAGACGGCGGTTGTCTGGGAGTATACAGGATGATAGAGGGGTCGTCTGGGAGTTCGTGGTTGGAAAGGAAGCTGGGTCGTGCCATGTCTATTCTTTTACGTCATTTATCTCTCGCAATGATCGCGTTGTCAATTTCTTGGAAGTCCACTGATATAGGGTCATATCCTAGTATCAAGTGGGCAGCTCTCACTTGTAGGTCTTCACTCACGAAGACTTCGGAGCGAAGGACACGGTTCAGGTCGGCAACGTTGCAGAGGCTGAGATGTGGGCGTACATGTTGTTTATCTATGAGAAGAAACATCCGAGAAGAAGAACATGATCAGACTAGTGATAAATATCAAGACAAAAAGCAATAATGTGCAATAAAGATTAAAAACGATCAAGGCAACGGGACTGAATTCTGGGTTAGAAGATCTAACTCCTAAGGAGTCACAGCTGGCTCTCCCCATTCGACTGGGTAGTGAGGACCGTCAGACCAGTTCCCCGAGGCGATGAGATAGTCGTCTTTCATGCTTTTGTTGGATTTGGGAAGACAGGAAATCAGCCTAACAATGCTAGACCTGGATTTAATGTAATATCCTACATTTTTAAATTTAGTGAAGGTATTCACTGGTCACGTTTTTCATGGGGAGAGTCATCCCACCTTCTATGAAGGCGATCATGGGAATGAGGACTTCTCCCTCTCTTCTAGCGTTACCTACGGATTCTACTAGGCAATATCTTAGACCTACGTCATCAGGAATCTAGTATTTGGCCCTAAAACCTTCCATATCGGCGTCAATATCAACTAGACACTTAAATCTACCCATTTAGTGGGAGCTAAAATGAAAGTTTAAGGAAGGAAAGGGGTTTAAATGGTGGCCGAGGACAGAAGCCAAGAAGGAATGAATAAAGGAGAGTGAAAACTTACGGGAGTTGGCTATGCGATTCTTCATGAGCTTTTGGAGAGAAAAGGTAATCATTGACACTTAGATGCGATTAATTTCTGAAAGAATAAATGAAGGTACGGGTTCCCAGGCATTTTGACGTGCGAGAGGCGGTCTCGAAATTGAAATTCTCCCGCTCAAAATTTCAGAGCCAATCTAGGCTGTTGGATGTGTATCCCACCGTTGAACGTGGGGAACAGGATGTAACTTGCGGTCATACATGCGCGCGTTCCGGGTTTCGAAGCGTCAGAGGCGTTTTCAAGGAACGAAAGGACCCATACACGCGTGGCGGTTTACAAAGCGTGTGGAGGGTATGCTGTTCGGTTCAAAACTCTATTTTTCTCCTCGGATGGGAGGGGAAAAATAAAGTTTTGAGGGGCGATTGTGGGGGGGTAAAAGCTATTGAATAAACGTTTTGGGCTTTGGGCCTGATCGGTTGGTACCAGTCTGTTTTGATCAGGGCCTCTAGGCCAACAAGTCAATCCGCACGGTAGTTGTCCGAGGAAGAGTGTCTCCTCGGACAGGTCCAGCAATGACCCTAGGACTTGCTAAATGGGTTAGAGGTAGAATTCTAGAAGAACTGATGAGTAAGAGGGTGATCCAAGCACCCTTTAGAAGCAGGAACATGTGAGAAATATCCAAGGAAAAAGCTGCTACCACCATATTAAAGGCCCTGCATCTACCTCCCTGGCCGCATTAATGTGGAAATGACCTCTGAACAGTAGAATTCAGCATTCCTGCTATTATTTGAAGACTTCAAGAAAGTGGTGGATGGGACAAGTATCCAAAGGGAAGATTTGTATGACATGTGGATGAACCACTGAAGAAGAAGAAGAAGTATATAAGGAAACAAGAGAGGAAAGAGAGGGGGATCTGCACTTTCTGCTGAGAAAAATAGGAACTAAGAATTGTAAACTTTGGCATAGAAAGAGAATATTTATACAAATCGTCATCGGCTTACGTCCGAGGTCTCTTTGTCATATTCGTTTATCATTTGCACAGTTTGTGGCACTCTAGCCTGTTAATCAAAATTCCAACATCTCGAACTTAGATTTCAAATCCATACTCTACAAATTTTATTGTATAAGGCTCATTGGGCCTGAGCCCAACACTTGTTTTTGGGTCCGGGTACAATTGCGCACTTACAGAAACTAGGTTATGTTTGAGTCCACTTGCCAACTCCCTCATTCAAAGTATTAGTTTTATGTCAGCACACTAAACTGAAATAACTCTAATAACTCCAAAATTCCTTAAATCCCCATCAATGAAAAATTAAAACAAAACTGGTAAGGCAAGTCTTCCATCCTGCTGATGCCCGCTCTATCCTAGCCATCCCATTGAGCAATCATATACCACCTGACAGAGTAGTTTGGGCCTACACCCCAAAGGGCAAATTTACGGTCCGCAGTGCTTACAAGCTTGCCTTGGCTGAGTTTGTGAACAGCACAGGGAAACTTCAAATAATCAAATCACAAGACCTTCTGGCGGACTGTTAGAGGTCTGAATTTGCCGAATAAGATCAAGACTTTTGCGTGGAGATTGTGTAGAAACATTTTACCCACCAAAGCGAATCTGTGCCATTGTCTATAGGCAACGCTGTGTGTGAGGCTTGTGGGTTGTGTGACGAGACTAGTGTACTTTTATTTTGGGAGTGTAAAACAGCTCGTGAGGTGTGGCTTGAGTGGCTTCAATCTAGAATTAACTTTGATATGCAGGGAGTTCGGTATTGTGAGTTTATGGACCTGGTCTGGTATTTGGTGTTTGTGCAGCATGTTTGTGGAGACCTTTTGGAGCTGATATTTATGATAGCATGGTGTATGTGGTTTAGTAGGAATGCCACTAGACATGGCAACCCTCGACAAACTGCAGCTTCAATTGTGCAGAGGGCCCGAGCTATGCTAGACGGGTTCAAGATTGTCAATCATTCTATTCAACAACCGCGAGGTAATTTGCAGGAATTTTCGACCTTACCACCTGAACATAGCTATAAAGTCAATGTGGACGGGGTCTTTGCTCATATTCAGCAAGCTGGTGTCAGTGTGGTTATCAGAACCCATGAGGGTAAGGTGACAGCAGCAATGAGCAAAAAGATTCACCAACCAATTGGGGCCTTTGGAGATTGAAGCAAAAGCCATAGAGGAAGGAATTTCTTTTGCTTGGGATGTTGGATTACGTGAGGTGGTCTTGGAGTGTGATTCAAAGATTGTTTTTGATGCTTTTATGGGTTCTTGTGTTCTACCGGTTACCATTTCAAACATCTTGGAAGGGATCAAGTAGAAACTTCTAGCTTTTTGATTTGCCCAAGTCTCTCATGTGAAACGACAAGGAAATAAGCCAGCACATATCTTGGCAATATATGCCAAAGTATCAACAATTCTGATAGTTTTGTAACTTGAATAGAGAAAAATCTACCACTGATTGAATCGGCTATTACTTTTGAGGTACTGTATTTATCTTTTACTTAATAAAGTTACAATCTTCTCGTAAAAAAAAAATATAATAATAATAATAATAATAAAATAAAACTAAAATTTTAACATCAGCGACCAAGCATTAAAACGTACTGAGATGATTTGGTTATTAAAAAAAAAGTGGACCGATTTTAGAGAAATTAGCGGTTTCCTATAGGATTCTGAGTCTTGCTATATTCCACATATATATCACTTACTTCCTTACCTCATGTTCATGCGCACGGATTACTTTGGAACAATACCACTAAATAAAAGCCATCACCCTGGTTTCATTTCAAATTTCATTACTGAATTATTCAAATTACATACTTGCTTTACTTATGTTACTTAAAAGAGATCACCTTTGAATCTAGAAAAATAAAATATATGGAAAAAACTGGCATACAACATAACGCTACACTATAACTTATTCTTATTCAAATTACGAAATTGCTTTATTGTAAAGAAAACAATGCCTTTGGAAATGATAATTCCTGAACTCAAAAGAATGGAATATATGGAACAAGCAGTATACCAAACAAATCTAAGCTGGAGCTTATTCAATTTTTATTTAATTTTTTAATTTTTTAACTGAATTTGTTCAAATTTAAAAGTTGGTTTATTGAAAAGTACATTATCATGCATAGTTCAAATTTATCGTTATTGAATAGGAGGAAAAGAATGTGTGGATCATGTGATATACCTAAAAAAGTCACATTTATTCAAATTGCATAATTGCTTTAAAGAAAAGGAAATAAGTATAATGTATTATGTTCAAAAGTGATTACAAATCTAAGTAAAAACTTATTCAAATTTTATAGTTATTTTTTATTGAAAAGTAAATTGTAATACATGTTTAAAATCGATCGTTTTTGAAATTGGAATAAAAGAATGAGTGCAACACACGGTATACGAAAAACGTCACATAGGAACCTAATTAAAATATGTTGTTACTTTTGGCGAAAATGGGCTTTTGCCCTTTTTACGAAAAAAAATCAGTATGTTGCTTCCTTTCCCAAACTAATTAGGAAAATGTCATTCTTTTGAAACTCGATTTTCTCAAAATCGAGTTAAGCCCTATAGCGGCGTTTTAAGGAGCCTATAATGGTGTTTTGGAACTCGAGTTCTTGGAGATCGAGTTATAGGAAAAAAGAAGAAAAAAGAAAAACTTGCATGGAACTCCAGTTTATGGAGATCGAGTTTCAAAACGCCGCTATAGGTCCTTAAAACGTCACTACAGGCTCCTTAAAACGTTGCTATAGGGCTCCAGATTTTTTTTTTTAAACTCGATTTTGAAAAAATCGAGTTTCAGAAAAGAGGCATTTCCCTAATTAGTTTGGGAAAATGGGGCAACATGCTGATTTTTTTTTTCGCGAAAAGGGCAAAAGCCCATTTTCTCCAGTTACTTTTTTTAAAAAAGAAATGAGTATTACATACATTATTTGAAATTGATTATAAATCCAATTCAAATTTCATAGTTGCTTAAGAGAAAGGTAAATTGTCATACAAATTCAATAGTTATTGAATGAGGAAGAAAGGAATGAGTGGAGCATGCAGTATACCAAAAAGTCACATAGGAATTCCTAATCAAATTGCATAGTTACTTTAAAGAAAAGGAGATAACTATTACTTACATTGTTCAAAAGTGATTACAAATCCAAATAAGAACTTATTCAAATTTGATAGTTGCTTTATTAAATAGAAAATTATGATACATGGTTCAAAACTGATCATTACTAAATTAGGAAGAAAAGCATGCCTGGAACATGCGGTATACCAAAAAAAGTCATATAGGAACTTATTAAAATTGCATAGTTACTTTTAACAAAAGGGAAATGAAGAAATGAGAATTACTTACATTTTTAAAAAGTGATTAGAAATCTAAGTAGAAACTTAATAAAATTTCATAGTTGCTTTATTGAAAAAGTAAATTATCATACATGGTTTAAAACCGAATGTCACTAAATCAAGAAGAAAAGCATTCGTGGAACAAGCGGTATACCAAAGTAGTCACAGTGGAACTTATTCAAATTCATAGTTACTTTAAATAAAAGGAAATGGGTATGACATACATTGTTTAAAAGTGATTACAAATCTAAGAAAGAACTTATTCAGATTTCATAGTTGCTTTATTAAAAAGTAGATTATCATACTTGGTTCAGAATTGATCATTATTAAATTAGGAAAACAAGAATGCGTAGAACAGGTGGTATTCCTAAAAAAGTCACATAAGGACTTACTCAAATTGCATAGTTACTTTTAAAAAAGGAAATGACTATTGCTCACATTATTCAAAAGTGATTATATTACTTGAATTAAAAAGAATGGAATATGTAAAAATATGAGCAAAAAAGCACAATGGCTTTCTGTCCTTATACAATGGATTCCTTTATTGTGTATATAAGGGGAAACTTATTAACTGAAATACATTAATTAAGTTTACCAATTAAATTCAAATGTTTAATTGTATTGACTAATAAAGTACAAATAATATTATCATTTATAAGGATAATTAAATTTAATGTAATTATTAATTTGAATTTAAACCGAAAACTTAATGCACTGAACCTTAAGTATTATATCTAAGTTTTAGCTGAGTATATTTATATATGGATGTGAAATGTGCCAACACGTTGTGATTCTCATGTTGGGCATGTATTACAGTTAGTTTAAGATATTTAATCAGCTACGATCTACGGTGATTCTCAAGTCCGCGACACGGAAGAGGAGAATTTTCGCTTTCGCGTACTTCCCTTATTTGAGTAGTTTTTAAATTATTCTAGGTGATTGAGGGCATGGTGCACTTTATTCTTCAATATTTGTTAATACGACGGAGGGCAAAAAAAAAAAAAAAATTATATATATATATGGAATAAGGAAATCATATCAATAATATTCTACAAGCAAAGTGATGCTCTAGTACGCTCATACTTAACGTGGCAATGTTCACTTAAAAAAATAGAGCTCATATTTAACGAGTCAATGGTGGAAAAGTAGCACCAAAATCTTTATTACTACACGCTTTAAAATACGATTTACAATTTACGCTTTTGAATTTAAGATCACTTCTAAGAGCATTCATATCAGTGTTTCTATTTTAATATTTCAATATCATTGCGTACTTTTGGTACGGTAGTCACTCCACAAATATAAATGCTTGTAGGGTCTGGGGGGTAAGAGCCGGGGTTCAAGTCTCCAGGAGGAAGTTTCACACATATACACTTAGATTAGGCTAGAGTAGTGGGTTCCAGTTAGCTTAACTGGTAAAGTCTCTGATGGTTGTATAAGTGATCTGGGGTTCAATCCCCGCCTTCACCAAAAACTGATTGGTGTCTTGGTCTAATGATAAAGAGCTATTATCAAGAGCGAACGCCATAGGTTGAAACTCTCTAAAAAAAAAAAAAAAAACTCGCGCTTCAGACTTAGAGTCTGTTTGGATATCGCTTATTGCTGAAAATTGAAAACCGAAAATACTGTAGCAAAATAATTTTTAAATGTGTAAATAGTACCGTGGGACCCAATTTTAAAGTTATTTTTGCTAAAATCCGTACTTGCGGGTCCTGTCAACAATGCACAAGACCCACAGAAAAACGCCCAAACGCCCAGACACAAGCGCAATCTAAACAGTCACTTAATATGACATGACAGATAAAAAAAATAAAATAAAATAAAAACAAGCTTATGGGGGTAGATGCTCAAATCAGGTCACGCTTATGTCATTAGTAGAAACAAATATAATGGATTTTTGAAATTCATTTTGAAATATAAATTATGAAAAAAAATTTGTGGGTGATACAAAACATGGTTAAAGGGATTTAATTGGAATAGTGATAGAATATTGAGGTTGATGTATATCTATAAAAAAATATGGATAATTAAACTAGAAAAAGTGGAGCTTTTAAGTTAATTTAACTAAAAATTTGAAGTTAAATCTACCCAAAATGGTCATATACTATTGTTTTGGAAAATATGTATGGATTTACTACTGTTTACAAAATATTTAGCAATCTACCACCTTTTTGAAACTCGAGTTTGTCATGTAACTCGAGTTCTTTGAAAATATAGCCTTTAAATTTGTCATGCTATTTTTTATGGAACTCGAGTTTCTAGAACATGAGTTACATAAAAAAAATTTCAAAATTTTTTCATGGAACTTAAGTACCATGGAAAATTCGACTTTCCAATTAGTGGTAGATCCCACTGTACTTTTTGGTACTATTCATGGGTTTCACTGTACTATTTTAGAAAAATTTTACTTTTATCTACAGTACTTTCAGCAAAAAGTTTTCAGTTTCAGCAAAATAAGTGGATCCCAAATAGATCCTGAATGTCCTAGAATACATTCTACTCAAGATTACAAAAAAATAAGCCTAGTCCAAAAGATCAAAACCTTGGAAGTTGTTGCCAGAAGAAGGCTCAAAATCTTGACTTAGGTTTAACCTGTCTTTCCTGAAAGGCACTAAACAAGAAGCATCAAAGTACCATGTGGAAAACATTGACAAGTTAAATAAATAAGCTCAAGAAAACTTTTTTTTCACAATGCTAGCAGAATAACAACAAGAATATCTCAATCATAGCATGTGAATAAAGCACAAAGATACACATCTCAAAATATATTAATATCAAAGTATATCAAACTAACTTTCCCCATTAAGTTAGTTACATAAAAAAAATTTCTTCCCTTTAACATGAAATTCTCTCCCTAAATCTATTAATCCCCCTAAGGAATGACATTCAAATCTCAAATTTCTCCCCATTTTTGACACAATTGTCAAAGGATATAAAAAGCCAAAAAACTTGACCGGAGACAGACTGAAAACTAACATAGAAAGAACGAGAAGAGCAAGGAACCATAGACATACAAGAAAGACATGAAAACCAAATGCTATGGACACAAAGGGAAAAAAATGCAATACATGAAAAATATATGAAATGCATGCAAGAGGAGTTCGATCTATTGGGAGGTATTGAGGGATGTGTTAAGGAAGACTTCGATAGATCTACACATGTATTGAGCAAACAGAAAGATGAGAAAAGAGGCTCGATGTATCGAACAATGTATCAAGAGGTATCGAGGAAAACCTAGAAAATTTCGATAGAAGAAGCTTGTATCGAGAGGTATCGAGACTTGTAGATTCAGCTTTTCTTGAACAATTCTTGAGTAATCTTCATGTCTTTAATGTAACCACTTGTGATGATCATCTTGAACCTACTTAAATTTACCAAAATACAAGTAAAATGTGTTTTGTCATAGGATATGCCAATTATATAAAAATATGAACCTAACACATGTTAACCCATCAAAATTTAATATACCTTGATACCTATCTCAACACCTCTCAATCTATCAAGTCTCAAGTAAATTGAAATCCAAGATCCTTTTTCGGCCCATGATGGCAAGGCTTCCTTTAGGGTTTTGTGTACTAGGGTTCCAAAGCATGTAAGTAGACATGGCAAAAGGTCGAGTCAGGTCAGGTTTGGGTCAAGTTAATCAGGTTGTGCGTGAAATGGGTTAGGTTCAAGAATGGGCCATTTTAAATATGTTGAAAATGGTCAAGCAAATTAGATTGTGGGCGGGTTTGGGCCAACCCATATTTACACATGAAATAAAAAACAAATAAATGCCAAATTTTTAGAGAGAATGAATCCAATAAATCAAGGAAACAAATCGTACATAATACCCCTTTTTTTTTCACTAAGTGGGCAGCTACTATTATAAGACTATTTGTGTTACTATTATACATGTGATGGGAAAAAAACCAAAAAAACATAAAAATTTCCATATCCTTCCAATTCTAATAGTTTTGTGCATGAATAAAATTCTTTACACTCATAATAACAAAATCTTCCATGTTAATAACTTATAGGCAGAATGCTTATAATTACAAATTTACAACTTGAGAGAGAGATAGATTTTAAGGAGTACAAAAAGTATATATTTTAAGTTTACACACTTTAGATTCAAAATTCACTAATGATACGGACTTTTTCTTTTACTTTACTTTTGTTTTGTGCTATGTAGACTTAGTGTTATTAACTTAATCCTAGTATTTAACTCTACTTCTTAGAATTTGACTTAGTGTTAGACATTTAGTAGTGTAGACATGTAGATGTAAATGATTTTTCCTTTTGTATTTTTTTCCTCTACTACTTAGTATTTAACTTAGTGTTAGATGTTTAGTAGTATAGACATATAGTTGTATTTTTTTTATTTTTTTTATAATTTGCAATAACATTAAACCAAATAAGGAGAACAAGGAAGGTAATCCGCCCTACAAACAGACTCTAAATTAGCAGGGAGATTACCATTATTGAAAAAGAAGGACTGACATGAGGTTAGAGCAAATTTGGGCGCTTTATGTGCTGCCGTATTGCCTAATCTCCTAACCCAACTAAACTTAATAGAGATAAAACTAAAAGAAAGACTACGGATATTGCTGATATAAGTGCTGATCAACCAATCTGGAATGGTGACTACAGTTGATAAGCAGTCAAAACATGCTTTAGATAGGAGGCTCCAAGATTAATTTTATGATATCCACATGTGGTTGGACCCTCTCCAAGTCAACTCTGAACCCCCAGCAAGCTGAATGCCAAAGACACCTAGAAATGGGGCATTCAAAGAAGAGATGCAAACCAGATTCTGTACCACTTTTGCATAAAGGGCAGGTAGGGTCAACATGTTCCAATCTAGTTGAAAGATTTACTTTGGTGGGGATTGAATTTGTGCCTATCCTCCAGAGTAGCATTTTGATTCTCTCTGGCAATCTTTCCTTCCACAGCTTCTTCCATAGACCTTTAGAGGGGTTAGGACCTAGCTCATGAGCAATAGCTTCCTTATAGGTTAATTTAATAGAGAACCTCCCCTTGGGATCCAAAATCCACATAAGTTTGTCCTGTATTGGACTGACATGGAGAGGAATTTTCAATATGGCATGAGCTAAGGCCTTATCAAATAACTCATAGTTGAGCCTTGAATTCCAACAATGAGTAGAAGCATCGAAAAGTTGTGATACTAAAAAAGGAGTGTGTCTCATAGAATCGGTTTTGGGAATAGGCTTAAAACCATGGATCCAAGGAACCCACGGATCAGACCACACACTAATAGAAGCACCATCTCCAATGAGGTAACATGCTCCCTTAACAATCAAATCTTTTGCTCTTTCGATGGCTTTCCAACCAAGGGAGGCCATTTTTATGGGATCACTATATAACCAATCGTGCTTCACTTTGTATTTGGATCTCAAGATGTCCACGCATATACTTTCCCTCTTGGATGCCACCATCCAAGCAAGCTTAGCAATCAGAGCTAAGTTGAAATCCTTTGCTTTCTTGAAACCAAGTTCACCTTGACACTTGGGATGACACAGCTTCTCCCAAGGATTCCAAGCTATGAATCTACCTTGAGAGGATTTGGGCTTCCACCAAAATCTTCCTGTGGTGGAGTCCAATTTGTCACAGGTTTTGGTAGGAATGTTGAATGCTGACATGGAGTAGGTTGGGATGGCTTGAGCCACTGAACCTATAAGAGTTCCCCTACCAGCCCACGATAAACACTTGCTTCTCCACCCCATCAGTTTGGTCTTAAGCTTATCTAGAAGAAATTTAAAATCCTTAGAAGGGGCTTTGGATAGAAAGAGGGGGCTCCAAGATAGATTGCATCCATTTTTAGGCTTTTCATGTTTAGAGTATGCTTGATTGTTGTTCTAATACTAGGCAGAGTGTGCTTGGAGAAAAATACTCCAGACTTGTTCCAATTGATGCTCTGTCCTGACCAGTTATTGTACTTCTCGATGCATTGTAAGATATTGGAAGCTTTATGTCTGGTGGCCCTTGAGAATAGTACAATATCATCAGCGTACATAACATGGTTGATGGCAGGGCTGCTTTTGCTGGCTTTAACCCCATTAATATTTTTGTTGCAGAAATCTTGGTCTAAGATCCTAGACAAAAATTCTTGCCCCATAATGAAAAGGTAAGAAGACAATGGGCCTCCTTGCCTAATCCCTTTACTAGGCTTAAATTGTTTTGATTTATCCCTATTTACAAGGACTTTGAACGATACAGAGGAGATGCATGAAGCAATCCACTTAATAAACCCCTTGGCAAAACCAAACTTTTCTAGAACAGTAAGTATGAAGCTCCAATTGACTCTGTCGTAAGCTTTCTGAAGGTCTAGCTTAATGGCCATGAAACTCGCTTTAACTCTCCTCATTTTAAAGCTGTGGAGCATCTCTTGGACAATGATCTGATTCTCTGCTATCTATCTACCTGGTATAAATGCAAACTGACAAGGTGAGATGAGCTTGTGAAGGAGAGGCCTAGGCTTAGTGACCAAAAGTTTCGAGATAATCTTATAGACCACGTTGCATAGACTAATAGGCCAGAAATTATTGGTTGAAGACGGGTTAGCGGTTTTGGGTATCAGAACAATGTGAGAGCTATTTACTTCTTTTAGCATTCTTCCTTCTACAAAAAAAGGATGTGACTGCTTTAGTCACTACGTCGCCTACAATAGGCCAGAACTCTTTATAGAAAAGAGCTAGGAATCCATCAAGCCTTGGGGCTTTTTTGTCATGCATATTGAAAAGAGTACTCTTTATCTCCTCTGGGGTAGGGATCTTACTCAAGATAGAGTTTTCAGCCTTGGTGATGCAAGGGGAGATTAGATTATCCAGATTGTTGGGGAAAGATACCTCCTCTTCTCTGAAAAGATCCTTGAAGGAATTCAAGAAATGCTCTCTAATCTGATTGGAGCTAGTGACCCAAGTCCCATCATCTTGTTTAATGGCATCAATTCTATTTTGTCTCCTACAGATGGTAGTGGATAAGTGAAAAAACTTGTTGTTCTTGTCTCCCTCCTTTAGCCACAATTCCCTTGACTTTTTCTTCCACAAAATTTCACTCCTAACAAGCCATTTCAACAACTCAACTAGTAAGTTAGATTCAATCCTTTCATTCTCCATGGATTGGGAACCACTTTGCACCTCTGCAATCTTGCTTAGAAGCCTGTTAATACTGTCTTGGTAGTGCCCGAAGACCTCTTTATTCCATTTTCGAAGCGTATCTCTAGTTGTAGCTTGTTTCTTGCATAATCTGACCATGGCTGACCCCGAAACCTCCTCATTCCAAGCTTTCTTTACTATAGCATTACAACCATTGTCCCTAACCTTGACTGCCTCAAAACGAAAAGGTCTATGCGCAAAGTTGTCTTTTGGATTATTATCAAGTAAAATTGGGGTATGATTAGAATTGATTGCCCCCAGATGCGCTATACTGGCCTTAGGGGAAGCAAGTCTCCATGGTATACTTGCTATGCCTCTATCTAGCCTCCTTTTAATTGCGACATTACCCCATCTTCCCTTAGCCCATGTGTACTTGTTACCCAAGCAGCCCAAATCAACAACTCCAAATTCAAAAATTAAACCCTTGAGGTAATTGGTGGTTGAAGGGCCCCCTTTGTTTCCATCCAATATTTCGCTATCATTGATGGTGAAATTGAAATCACCCAAACAGACCCAAGAACCATGATGGGCTTTTAGTAGAGCCGAGAGATTCTCCCAAGTTTTTTTCTTCTTAATAGCGTAAGGTGGACCACAAAAGCCCACCAACAACCAATCACACACAGTGCCATTAACCTTAACAGCAATAAGGTTCTTATTAAACTCAACCTGATGAAGTGAGACACAAGATTTCCACATTACACAGATGTCACCTGCGGTACCTTTAGCATCAACAATTTATATCTTAGAGAACCCAACAGACTGTTTAACTTCTTCCACATGACTTTTACTAGCTTTGGTTTCACATAAGAAAATGACTTCGGGCTTGGACCCCTTTATTTGAGACTTTAAGGCTCAAACTGTCACGGTGTTGCAGATGGCCCGATAGTTCCAACTTAGGATTTTCATGGTGAGGTTGGGGGCATGATAAGACCCGCCTCCTCGGCTGTATGAACAAGATTAGTCGGAGAAAGAGATTTACAGTTGCCATTAGAAGCAAAAGATTGAGGAACAGAAGGTTGATCACAAGTATAGATAGACTCACCATTCTTTTTAGGAATCCCCACTGGGTTGGACCTTTGCTTCAGCTCTGGCTTATACTGTTCGTGGGCTCCGTCAGTCTTCTTTAATCTTTTGGCGAAGCTGGCGATTTCTTGTTTGGTGACTTTTCTTTTTTGAGTTATGGTGGAAATTGACAGTCTAGGGGATGGAGGTGGGTGGATTTTAGGTTTTTTTGATTTCTTATTAGGAATAGGTGATGATAGGTTCTAGGTAGAAGCTTTTGGTATGGTAGAATTTGATGATTAAAGGGTTGAAACCAGGTAGTTCTCTATATTGCTCGCTGGGTTTATGGGGGGAGGATTTTGCTTATTGGATGTAGTTGGGCTTTGAGTTGTTTTTTGAGATGGGCTTGGTGAGTATTTATGGGTTTCTTGGACTTCTATTGGGGCAGTACAGACTTTTGTGGTATCAAGTAGACTAAATGACTTGGTGGGTTGGGTTTCCTGGGCCTTTTTTGGGTCGGTAATTATTTTTGGGGACTTAGGTGGGCTAATAGGCAGGCTAGAGTGGGGATTGGTTTTATTATTTTCAAAAAGGGGAGTGCTTAACGTGTTAGGACAGGTGTCCCTTATCTGGTCAAATGGCTGCAATATTGACATAAGGGACAGGTGTCCTTGGGCAGTACTATGAGCGTACAACTGGGATGATACATCTTTGTTGCTAGCTATTGATCCCCAAACGTGGCTAATGTGGCAAGGAGACGTGCCCAATTCTGTTTTGCTCACTTGAGAGTTACCGGCGAAATGGAGGTGACCACCGTAGCTGGGATTTTCTAGGTCTGAATATTTGGTGGTTGAGTAATGAGGCAGAGAACTTGGGGTAGCAAACACTCCGTATGGGATTTCTTGGTTGTTTGCCCTTAGCCATGGCCCTAAAGTAGCGAAAAAGTGCCTAAAAGGGTTTGGCAGCCTAAATATGTTCTCTTGGCATTGCTTTGACTCATGGCCGATTTTGCCACAACGATAACAAAAATCAGCAAGCTTCTCGTATTTCAGACCAATCCAAAGGTCTGGGAGGTTTTCCTGTGGGACAAAAAAGCCTAGTGATAAAGGGTTGTCCATGTTTACTTCCACTCTAATGCTCGTAAACGTTTTACAAACCCCACCTCCTTCACCTACTAAGTCCACTTCAATCACTTTGCAGGCTAAAGCTCCATTCTCCAGGAGGTTGCTTTTAGATTTCCATAGCATTGGTAATCATGGACTTGGACCCAAAAATCTGAGGTTGAAAAAGACACTTCTTGCCCAGCTAAGATTGGATTCCAAACCTTTAAAATCATATGCCCTCCTCAAATGGACCAAGGTCTTCTTGAGAAGGCATTATGGAAATTTGCTTCGTGCTGGAAACGGAACAGAAAAATATTCTTGTCTATACGCTTGACATTGAGAGAGTAAGCAGGTCTCCAAGCTTTTTGGACAATATCGTTGACAATGGCAAGGCTTATGGGTTTAGAGGTTACCAGCTTGCCTAGTAGGAGGTTCTCAAATGCATATGGGTCAACTTGGTTTGGAGGCAGCTCTAGCGTAGAGTCTTGGCAAGAGAAATTTTTGGTCCGAGAAACAAGGTCTGAGACCTCCATGGGGTTCAGACGCTGAGATAGAGCAAAGAGGATAAAGCGGTAAAGGGGAAGTGGATGATATGAAGAAGCTAAAACAGAAAACAAAACTCTAGAGAGTGGGGTTGGAATGGGTCTATGAACATAGGCGGGTTCAGGTCGGGTCAGTAAATTTTGGCCCATTTTGCCATATCTATGTAAAAGCCATATTTTACAACCGTTATCAGATACATAGAGAGACATAGAGAGATACACGCTTAACAAGAGCTACTGTAACTTTTTGTGGTCTTTAGGGTTTTGTAATAAGCTGCTTCCAGATCTTAATTCATGAATTGAAGAACTCTACCAAATAACAAGAATCAACTGTTGCTGTGGTGTTGGTCAACTTGAGAAATTAAATTAATTAATTGGGTTCAATCTATAACCCAATATAGAATATGATGTTGTTGGAAACAAACGTTCAAGTGAATACTTGAAGCAGTGAATGAGAGGTTCACATGTAGTAGCAACTGTCATGGGTTTAGAGGTTATGAGCTTGCCTAGTAGGAGGTTCTCAAATGCATATGGGTCAACTTAGTTTGGAGGGAGCTTTAGCCTAGAGTCTCGGCAAGAGAAATTTTTGGTCTGAGAAACAAGGTCTGAGACCTCCATGGGGTTCAGACGTTGAGACAGAGCAAAGAGGATAAAGCAGTAAAGGGGAAGTGGATGATATGAAGAAGCTAAAACAAAAAACAAAACTCTAGAGAGTGGGGTTGGAATAGGTCTATGAACATGGGCGGGTTCAGGTCGGGTCAGTAAATTTTGGCCCATTTTGCCATGTCTATGTAAAAGCCATATTTTACAACCGTCATCAGATACACAGAGAGACATAGAGAGCTACACGCTTAACAAGAGCTGCTTTAACTTTTTGTGGTCCTTAGGGTTTTGTAATAAGCTGCTTCCAGATCTTAATTCATGAATTGAAGAACTCTACCAAATAACAAGAATCAACTGTTGTTGTAGTGTTGGCCAACTTGAGAAATTAAATTAATTAATTGGGTTCAATCTATAACGCAATATAGAATATGATGTTGTTGGAAACAAACGTTCAAGTGTATACTTGAAGTAGTGAATGAGAGGTTCACATGTAGTAGCAACAGTTAGGCAGCGTTAGTAAATACTTAGTAGGAAACTACAATAGGAAATTCAATTAGTGGATCTGTTTTGCTTCTCGGGCTGGTAGTGAATCAACCACATACATATTTTCTTTGGACAGTTTCCCATCAATTTTTCGCTGCGTTACCATATTGTGCATTATTTATTTCCACTGTTATTAATTTTACTATACAATATCGATGTTGTTCACATTAATTATAGCCCACACATAATTTTACAAATTAATTACTAGGCTTAAAGTTAGTTAACTAACATATTTAGGGTTTGTTTGGGATCCGTTTATTTTGCTGAAACTGAAAACTTTTTGCTGGAAGTACTATAGATAAAGGTAAAAATTAGCTGAAATAGTATAGTGAGACCCACAAATAATACCAAAAAGTACAATGAGACCCATGAATAGTAGCAAAAATAAGCTAAATAGTAAAATAAGTTGGCTTTTTAAGCTAGAGCCAAACTCACCCTCAGAGTCTAAATTATGTATTCCAATGAGCTCATTAATGGATATTTATATTAGGCTAAATCCTAAACTAATACAAATTGCAATACAATTAGAATCAGGGATTGTTAGTTATACACTAAGTAGGATTGACCTTTAGCCTTAACTAGAATGAGCTTTAATATTTTGAAGGACAATTATTAGTTTACCATATCCCAATAGTTTAAACTTTTGAAAAATCGCTAATTTAACATGGTATTAGAGTAAAAAGTTATGAATTCGATCCTTATGTCTTCCACTCTAACTCCTATTGAAAATACCGCATGTTGGGTTTTACCAATTAAAATAGAGTTCACCTATTAAAATGGAGATGAATCCCATATGTAAGGGGGAATGTTATAAGTACGTGGTTAATTGATTAAATTTAACATATCCAATAACTTAAACTTTTGCAAAAATCGGTAATTTAACTGTTTACATATTACTATTAATATAAGATTTACATAATAAACTTAAGAAATGTGTATAATATTATACACATTTGTTTAGCCTATAATGTAAATTATATGATTTTTAATTGATTGAATGGTATATTGTGGCTTATTATGTGGGCTAGGTGGGCCAACTAGATTTACAATCAACCATTGAATATTTACAGTTTACACAATAACCCGAAGCCTATTTCGGGTCAAACTCATAGTAGATTTAACAAAAATACCTGAGACCTTTCCTTGTTCTAACTATTGATTTTAAATCTTTTAAAAAATGCTTATTTTTTGGGCACAAAAGAAACTTTGAGTTGTGGAAAAATCACACTTCCGTGATCCATTCCCACACTTGTTCACTCTCATTAGCTCTGCCATGGAATCTGCTCAACTTTATTATACTTGTTCTACGTTCAGATTATTCTTCAAGATTCAGTAATGACCGCCTTTTGAACCATGTAATGGCCTCTTTGTTTTCATTAAAGCCACTGTGAACTTTTAAGAATTTCAGCGTGGCTTCGTGAGCAAACATGGCCACTTTGTTTGTAATTTCTAAGCAATTTTATGCCCATGTTGTACCTGGTGTCAGTCAATTGTTTCATGCTCATGTTCGTCCTCGACTCCGTTCTTTTTCCATTCTATATTTATCCATAGTCCTTGGGCTTGCGTACTTGGCTATCATCTTTTTTAGTTACAGAAGGTTTCGACCATTGAAAGACCAGTACAAGTTGCTTAGAGTTGAAAAGAAGTTTATGAATGCTCTCATAAAAGATTTTGAATACGTTTCAGATCTGGGGAAAAAAATAGATAAGAAAGCCCATCAACTTTGGGATTCACAACTGAGACCAGGAGCGACTGTACTACTGAGTGATGTTGAGAAAGACTGGGTAAGTGCAATCGAAGCAGTGATTCGTAAGGCAAAGTCTTGCCGTCAAAACTACCAGAGACTAAGTCGAAGAAGACAATTTCCGAGGTGGGTTTATTCCGTTTTTATGGGTTTCAGAAAAATCCGTGGCCTACGCACTGAAATAGATGCTGTGAACGATGAGATGTATGATCATCTTTTCAGGAAATGTTACGAGATCTATCGATCGCTTGAGGGGTCAAGATCTAATGTTAGAAGCCTGCTGGACAGATCTTATACTTATAATCGAGCTGTGCTACTGCCACCAACTCGTTCTATTGAAGAGAAATTGAAGGACCTAATCCATGGAAAGCCGGATTTAGTACGTGACAAGAAAGATGACATACGGTACAACATAGAATTTCCGCTGAAGCTACTGCTTGCTTGCCTGGAAGAATTAGATGGGCTTAGAATGGACACTAAAACAGAGAAGGCCTGGGTGAAGCTTGTGGAGGAGACCATACTTGAACTACTACAAGACATGGATGGCATAATTAAAATAGCAAATCGAATGAGCTGGATTTTCTATATTGGTAATTGGATAGCAAGGCGTAAGCTCAAAAAGAGCTATGAGTACTATGACATAATGTTATGGCTCCCTATTCGACATAAGAACTGATGAAGTTGTATCTCGTTGATTTGCTAGGATTCGTCCAGATGGCTCCTGGAGGCACTCTGACGAACCTGTGGGAGCAGGGATTTAATCAAATGGTCACCGGTGTGGTGCCTGCCACAACACCTCTGATGATAAAGTCAGTACGGAAAAAAGACAGTTGTTGAGATATCAGGAATAAAAATAGCTAAAATTGTGATGTAGTTCTTTTTTTTGTATGTACCTTGTTTTGGTGTGGAAAGGGTTTTATATACCCTTGGGGATTGTATCCGTTGGGGCATTAATGCCTCTTCTGATAACGTCTTCAGGGGAGTAATGGGAGTTAATGCCTTCCCGTTAGTTCGTCCAGCTGGTCTTGTAACGGTTGAGGCTTTATTGGCAGCATTCAATGGCCTTAACTCTTCCTCTGATGATGACGATAACGGGTTAGGTTCGTCCTTGAGGCCACCTCGTCTATGTTTCACCTCGTCAGTCCCATCAAGAACATATGTGACTTCAAATTTATTAGAAGAGATCCATTGAAATCTGTCCATCGGTCCCAGGAAAAGCAAATGCTTTCATCTCAGGCCACAACAACCAATGACAATGGTATTTTTCTCTTCTGAACAACTTTCACAATCAGCTCAGTCAGGGGCAAGCCATGGATGAGTTCACACAACCACAAAGTCGTTTAAAGGATGTACACAAACTTCTCATGAGTGCAAAAGCAATTGAAGGCATAAAGCATTCAAGAATGGCTTGTACGGATCAACTGAAGGAAATTATTAAAGATGCAGGAAAATCACTGAAATCCCATGGAGAAAGTTCACGCTCGGAATGGAGTGAAAATCAAAACAAGACAGAGTCTCGGTCAAAGTTCAAAGAAATTGGGCGATTTAAAACAGCACTCAGAATTCTCTAGATTTGTATAACAATATTTCGCATTGAACAGAGGAGAGAGAGGAACTTGGTAGTCGGCATGGATGAAGATGTACATGAAGTAGTCTCACGACTGATCACCAATAGTGAGAATTGCTCCACGCATTTTATTGTAGGGATGAAGGGCATCGGAAAGTCAACACTGGCACAGATGGTTTTCAATCATAGAGCTATTCAGAACCATTTTGAATCCAAATACTGGGTGCCTCTAACTGATAGAGCGGACGAGGAAAAGAATGTACTCCTGAAAAGATTAGGACAAAAGGTCTTGCCTTCACCGGCGACGAATAAAGAGGAAGGGACTAATTCGGATAGGAAGGAAAAAGAGTACTCGATCAAGGAGCTGAATGAGTTCTTGAAGGGTAAGAAGTACCTTATAGTTCTGGACAACTTATCATCAGCAGAAGCCTGGGAGAGTTTAAAAGCAGCATTCCGGGATAGCACAAATGGGAGCAGAATTTTGATCACCACACGATACAAAAGTGTAGCTTCAAATGCTGAGAGCTCCCACCAACTTCGATTACGAACCAAAGATGAAAGCTGGAGTTTGTTTCGACAGATGGTCCACCTTCCGTCTGAAACTTCTGACTAGCCCGAACTTTCTCCAGAAGCAGAAGTACAAAAAATGAATCCACTCGCACGTAAAGTAGTAGGCAGGTGTGGGGGCTTGCCACTTTCCATCTTACGTCTTGGGTATCTATTTTTTCAGGGAAGAAGAATGTGACTTATGAGGAGTTGTTGAAGGTGCTTAACCATATTGACCATAACCAAACACCATGGACGGAAATTATGGATTTTGATGTAAAAGACTTACCACTACATCTAAGGCAATGCCTTTCTTATTTTGGACTCTTCCCCAAGGACTCTGAAACTTCAGCAAGGAGATTAGTCGCTTTGTGGGTTGCAGAAGGGTTGGTAAAACCAAGTGGCATTGAGCAAGAGCCTCCCGAATTAGTTGCAAGGAAGATTTTGAAAGAGTTGATGAGCCTCAACTTGGTACAAGTGGTGGAAAGAAGGCCTAACGGGAAGGAAAAGACATGTAGTTTCCCTAGTGCTCTGCGAGATTTATGGTTGCGATCAGATGCAAGCTTTGATCAGCGGCTTGCTTATAATGCTGATGAACATGATGCCAGTTCTACTCTTAGTCATGGACTATCCGTTCACTTTGATTGAATTTTAGTTTTTACTTTGCTTATTTATTTAGTGCCTCAGTGGATCCGTTTACCGTATGGATAGAAGGTTTTTGAACGACCCGTCCACCTTATGGGCAAAGGGTCCGTTTGCTCTGTGGATTGCGAAATTCCATCCTTTGGGATGAACCGTCCATTTTGTGGACTTCGTGGTTTTTAACCTTTCAATTATCCGTCCACTTTGTGGACTTTTAGGTTTCTTATCCTTAGGATGATCCGTCCACTTTGTGGACTCGTAGGTTTCTTATCCTTTGGATGGTCCGTCCACTTTGTGGACTTATAGGTTTTTCATCCTTTGGATGATCCGTCAACTTTGTGGACTTTTAGATATCTCATCCTTAGGATGATCCGTCCACTTTGTGGACTTGTAGGTTTCTCATCCTTTGGATGGTCCGTCCACTTTGTGGACTCGTAGGTTTCTCATCCTTTGGATGATCCGTCCACTTTGTGGACTTGTAGGTTTCTCATCCTTTGGATGATCCGTCCATTTTGTGGACTTGTAGAATTTCCAACAGCAAGTATTTCATATTTTTTAAATAAAAATTCCTCTCATAAATTCAGCAAACCAAATTGTCAATGGAAAAGGAAAACATGAGTTAAAAAGTAAAAACTATGACTGTCTAAATTTAAACTGAAAATAAGGTAGTAGGTATCGTCTTATGACTGCAACACTACTGGTAGTACTTCTTCAGGTGCTCCGTGTTCCAGGGGTGGCCCAACTTCCTTCCGTCTAATGTCTCCAGGTAGTACGTTCCTTTCCTGTGCCATGAGATGATTCTGTACGGGCCTTCCCAGTTAGGACCCAGCTTTCCTTGGGATGCATCCTTCGCAGCGCCAATCACTTTTCGTAACACTAGATCCCCAACCTTGAAGTCTCGGTGCCGGACCTTGGAGTTGTAGTGTTTCGCCATCATGTCTTGGTACAGCGCCAGTCTCTGGGCTGCTGCTGCCCTGACTTCATCGACAAGGTCAAGCTCTCGACGTAATGCTTCAATATTCTTGCTCTCGTCATAGCTTTCCACGCGGTAGCTCGTCAATCCCACTTCTGCCGGTATGAGGGCCTCAGCACCAAATGCCAATCGAAACGGTGTCTCTCCCGTCGGTGTTCTTGCCGTCGTTCTGTACGCCCATAGGACACTTGGTAGTTCGTCCGGCCATATGCCCTTTGCCCCCTCGAGCCGGGTCTTGATAATCTTTAACAAGGACCGGTTCGTGACTTCAACTTGTCCGTTAGCCTGTGGGTGGGCGGGTGACGAGTAGTGATTCTTGATTCCCAGCTGAGAACAAAAATCTCGGAATGCTTCGTTGTCGAATTGCTTTCCATTGTCTGAGACGAGTACTCTCGGGATCCCATATCGGCAAATAATACTTCTCCACACAAAGTTGCGAATGTTTTTCTCCGTAATAGTAGCGAGAGCTTCTGCTTCCACCCACTTGGTGAAGTAGTCGATACCAACCACCAAGAACTTCAGTTGCCTTGCCGCCATTGGAAACGGACCCATGATGTCTAACCCCCATTGTGCGAACGGCCATGGAGCCGTCATGGGTGTGAGTTCCTCCGTTGGCTGTCTAATGAGATTGCCAAACCGTTGACACTTGTCGCAGGCTCTGACGTACGTATGGGCATCCTTTTGCATTGTTGGCCAGTAGTACTTTGCTCGGAGTAGCTTGTGCACCAGAGACCTTGATCCCGAGTGGTTTCCACAAATTCCTTCGTGAACTTCCCTCATCACGTAGTCGGCTTCATCATGGCCGAGGCACCTTAGATACGGTCGGGAGAATCCTCTTTTGTAGAGGATGCCTTTAATCAGTACGAATCGGGCAGCCTTAACCTTCAATTTTCTTGCGTCTTCCCTACTGTCTGGCAGCTTCCCGTCCTTGAGATACGCCACGATCGGAGCCGTCCAATCGTCCTTAGTGCTTAATTCCTGTATCCGAACGTTATCTAGTAACGATGAATGTTGGACGAAGGACAATACCTGTTCTGGAGCGATCATGGGTTCGGCCGAAGCAGCCTTGGCGAGTCGGTCCGCCTCTTGATTCTCTTCTCTTGGGACCTGAGCTATCGTGAATTGGAGGTTACTCGCTAGTTCGTTCACTTCTCCGAGGTACCTTCTCATTCGTTCATTCCTGCAATCATAGCTCCCATTAACTTGGCTGGCTACGACTTGAGAGTCGGAGTAGACTACTGCCTTCCTTGCCCCAGCTGCTATCGCAAGTTCCAATCCTGCCACTAGGGCCTCATACTCTGCTTCGTTGTTCGTAGTGGGGAGCTCTAGACGGATCATGCATTCAATCTTATCTCCTTCCGGGGTGTGGAGTACGACTCCGACTCCTCCCGCATGCTTATTGGAGGACCCGTCTATGTGAATTCTCCATGTGGGCGTCTCTTCTGCCCCCCGCTCCTCAGTTGTAGTGAATTCTGCGATGAAGTCTGCCAATATTTGCCCTTTCATTGCTGTTCGTGGCTGGTATCGGATATCGTACTCACTCAACTCAATCGCCCATAAAGCCATCCGTCCGGAAGTTTCTGGATTATTCATTGCCCTTCGCAGGGGCTGGTCCGTTAGGACTATTATGGGATGTGCTTGAAAATAGGGCTTCAGTTTTCATGCCGCGGTTATAAGAGCGAAGGCAAGTTTCTCCATCCATGGATATCTCTCCTCTGCACCCCTTAGCGCTCGGCTTACAAAGTACACGGGCTTCTGCATCTTCCCTTCCTCCCTGATGAGAGCTGCACTTACGGCTGCTGACGAGACGGCAAGGTATAGGAACAATTCCTCCCCTGGTGTGGACGGACTAAGCAGCGGCGGGGCGGAGAGATATGCTTTTAACTCTTTAAATGCCTTTTGGCATTCGTCCGTCCATTCGAAAGATCTTCTTAGTGTTTTGAAGAAAGGCAGACATTTGTCCGTTGCTCTTGATACAAACCTGTTTAGAGCTGCTATCTTCCCTGTCAAACTTTGCACTTCCTTCACCGTCCTTGGAGGAGATAGCCCCATAATTGCTTTCACTTTCTCGGGGTTGACCTCAATGCCCCGCTGGGACACCATGAATCCTAGGAACTTTCCAGCGGTCACTCCGAATGTGCATTTGCTTGGGTTCAGTTTCATTTTATACGTTCGAAGAGTGTTGAAAGTCTCCTGTAGGTCCCTCAGATGATCCGACACCTTTACGCTCTTCACCAGCATGTCATCCACGTAGACCTGGACGTTCCGGCCAATCTGGTGCGTGAACATTTTGTTCATCAATCGCTGGTACGTGGCTCCTGCATTTTTCAGTCCGAACGGCATCACTTTGTAGCAGAAAAGCCCTTGGCTTGTCACAAACGATGTTTTCTCTTGATCTGTTTCCTCCAACTTGATCTGATTGTATCCTGAGAAGGCGTCCATGAAGCTCAACAACTCATGTCTAGCGGTGGAGTCCACTAAGGCGTCAATGCGTGGGAGCGGGTAACTGTCTTTAGGGCACGCTCTATTCAGATCCGTGAAGTCGACGCACATTCTCCACTTCCCATTTGACTTTTTGACCATCACCACGTTTGCCAGCCAGTCTGGGTAGTATATTTCCCGTATGAAGTTTGCTTCCCGTAGCTTCTGCACTTCCTCTGCTGCGGCACGATCCCGTTCGGGGGCAAATGCGCGCTTCTTTTGTCGAACTGGAGAGAACGAAGGCGACACGTTCAATTTGTGGACAATGACTGCCGGATCTATTCCTGGCATGTCATCATGGCTCCATGCGAATACGTCTTGGTTCTCTTTGAGGAACAGCAGAAGCGCATGTCGAACCGTTTGGTCGACCGAGGTTCCTATCCTGGTGGTCCGGTCGATCCTTGAATCGTCCAGTTGCACTTCTTCCAATCTCTCCACGGGTTCTGCCGCTGTTCTCTGTTCTTCGATGTTCATTGCTTGTACATGGTCATCCATCTCCATCATGGCCACGTAACATTCCCGTGCGGCCACCTGATTTCCGCGCAGTTCTCCAACTCCATGTTCGGTGGGGAACTTGATCATCAGATGGTAGGTAGAAGTGACGGCCTTCCATGCGTTGAGAGTGGGTCGTCCGAGTATGGCATTATACGCTGAGGAGCAATCAACCACTAGGAAGGAAACATCCTTGGTTATTTGCTGCGGGTAGTCTCCTACCGTCACCGCCAATGTGACGGATCCTAAAGGATGGACCCGGGTTCCCCCGAAGCCGACGAGGGGTGTGCATGCCGGGACCAGTCGCTCTTTTGCAATCCCCATCTGTTGGAACGCGGGGTAGTAAAGGATGTCCGCCGAGCTCCCGTTGTCCACTAGAACTCGGTGGACGTTGAAGTCTCTGACCTGTATACTAACCACAAGCGTGTCGTCATAAGGGTGGTGAAGGCGCCGGGCCTCTTCTTCAGAAAACTCGATACTGGAGCCGTTCCGCCGTATTCTTTCAAGTGAAGAGCCCGTCGACTGGACACTTTGCACTGCCCGTAAATAGGTCTTTCTGGCCCTTTTTGACGACCCCGTTGGAGTACTGCCCCCTATTATCATCCGTATGTCCGCTACCGGTGGTCTGGGATGTTCGTTTTCCCGTCTTTGACCCTGCTCCTGGGGTTGATCCGTTCTCTCTTTCCTCACGAACCTCTGCAACCTTCCTTGCCTGATAAGGGCTTCGATCTGTTGCTTTAGGTCGTAACAGTCTGTCATATCATGGCCATGGTCACGATGAAAGCGGCAGTATCTATCTCGTGGCCTTTTGTTCGGATCTCCCTTCAATTTGCCCGGGAACGTCAAGGTTCCTTCATCTTTGATTTGCATTAACACCTGGTCAATCGGGGCTGTGAGGGGGGTGAAACTTGTAAACCTCCCCGAAGGTGGTTTGGATCTCCGATCTTCTCGTTGATCTCTGGTTCTTGCCGTTTTTCGTCCATTATCTGGTTTCGTATCTTCCTGTCTTTCCCTTTTCCTTGGTTTATAGTCGTCCCTGGCTAGCAAGGCATCCTCTGCGTTCATATACTTTGTCGCCCTGTAGTATACATCGGACATAGTCTTTGGGTCATTTTTACATAGAGAGAACAAGAACTTACCCTCTTGTAACCCGTTCGTGAACGCCGCCACCAATATCTTGTCATCTGCTTCGTCTATCAAGAGGGACTCCTTATTGAAGCGGGCTATATAGGACCTTAGTGTCTCGTCCTCTCGTTGCTTAATACCCAGTATACAGGTAATAGACTTCTTGTGACGATGGCTTCCAATAAAGTGTGACACGAACTGTGCGCCTAGCTCCTTAAAAGTGCCGATGGAATTTGGCGTCAGCCTTCTGTACCAATCCCTTGCAGGTCCTTTCAAAGTGGTGAGAAAAGCCCTGCACATTATCTCATCTGGTACACCCTGAAGATGCATTAGGGTCCGGAAGGACTCCAAGTGATCCACCGGGTCTTTAGATCCGTCGTAGTTTTCCACATGGGGCATACGAAATTTCGGAGGAACGGGGCACGAGTTCACCAAAGCCTTGAAGGGCGAATCCGTTCTGTGGACTAGGTCGTCCAGGTTGCTGGATACCCGTCCTTTAAGGGCGTTCATCATCGCATCCATGCGTTCCCTCATCTCCTGCATCTCAACGGTGATATGAGGTGGCATGGAGTCCAAGGCAGATGGCGGGTTTGTCTCCTGCCGCTCTGGTCTTGTCGGTGCGGTGCTACCTTCAGGCTTGACGGCATCCCTCCCCTCTGGGCTCGCGACTTCTTGGTCCTTCCGTGGTGCACTTTGGCGCGCAGTCATCTGCCGTAGTTGCTCTTCCAAGTCGTTATTCTGCTTAGTGAGGCGCTCGACAGCAGCAGCAAGCGTCTGAACTTGTCTTTCTAGCGCTGTAGCATGCGGTTCTTCGCCCTGATTGTTGACTGTCGCCATTGATCTGGTGAGTACCATGCAACTTTTTGTCTTTGGAATAGAGCAAAGGCTGAATCAGTTTTCCTTTCACTCTCGATTCCCACAGACGGCGCCAACTGATGAGGTTGAGAATATCACCAGTAAGTTGCAAGCACCCTCCACAACTGATGAAACCTGCAAACAGAAAACAAATAGACCTCAAGGAGAGCACCGGTGTGGTGCTGGCCGAAAACCCTCCGAAGGTCAAGTTAGAATTTCTTTTCAACCCTAAAGTGATAGAGTTGAGTCAGATATGCGTACCTTTAGTCAAGGGGGTTTTGGATGTATTTATAGGGGTGTAGAGTCGGCCTTTTTTCCTTGATTACCAAGCTCTTTCCGTTCATGATCAAAACTCTTTCCATTCTCGTACCTTCAAGAATTCCTTTCCTTATAAAATTCCTTTGATTAAGGCTAATCTGTAGCGCAAGAATTCTTGGTATTTACGTTTGCGTAAATCACACTCAAGGCCATGTCAGCCCTAATCTCATAGCGTGGTTTGAGGTAGCCTGGAGAGCGATGCATAATTTCTTTCCGTCCGTCTACCACCGATCCGTCCTCTTTAAGCCATATTGCCCGTCACCTTAATTTAATCATACCAGCCAGACCGTCATGTTAGTTTTACCCTCATCAGGATCTATATATATGATATGTATTTGTGTTTTTGGAAAATGAGGTACCAGTGTCTATTTATATGAGAGCTGATGAGTGGTAGTAACCTATGGACTGACCCATGGGATGTACGTACACCAATGATTAGTTGACTTGGGAAGAGTATTATGCTTTATGCAAGACAAGATTTCGTATGGTATAGTTATAGGTTTAGGTTTTTTAATTCTAATATCTAGACCACGTTTCAAAAGTAGGAAGTTACCTCGGAATTATTAAGAATCCTTTTTTCAATTAATAATTTAAATACAAGTTCGATTAATGTATATTCTTAGGACATACATAATCATCTTTTTTTTTTTAAAAAGAAATTATGAAAAATTTAAAAAATTATTAAAATATTTAGTCACATTTTCATTTTCTCATAAAATTTTTTCTAAAATATTTATTTATTTTTGATAAGTATTTGATTTGATAAATAAATTCCTGAGCTAATGGACATTCTAAAATATTTATTAATATATACTTTAAAAGCATACATAAGTAAAACTCAATAACTATTAGACATGTATAAGGTCAACATATATGACGTCCAAGATCTGAAAGTTGACCTCGTGCTTATGTGAAAGGTTGACCGTAGAGATTAGGCAATCTCTGGGCCATGCATTCTTAATTTGCTTAATTAGCTGGGTCCGTATCTGAAAGCATAGTAGTTTTGGAATCATTGGCAGTTTCATCTGGGAAGATTTGAGTTCAGATTTCAGATGAACGATTAAAATTAATCTAGGAATTGGTCTTTACTCGGTAAGACAAAGGTAATATACTAATATTAGGAATTATCTTCCGAGAAACTTTATATGAAAATTTTATTTTAATACATGGAAGGGGCTAATTTCAAGCCTGCCAGATTGGACTCCAATTGCTCAAGGTTAATTTTTATATGTAGCAGGTGCTAAGTCGCGTTTTTTTTTTTTTTCCTTATATATTTAACTATTCCATCTTTTTTTTTTTTTTTTTTTTGTTGTAACACATAAAACGACTCTACTCCTTGTGTGTGTGTGTATAACTATATATATATATATATATATATATATATATATATATATATATATATATCAACCTGTGCAATATACTTTCCATAGTGTAGAACTTTTTGAAGTCATATTTGAAAGGTGCTCCATGGAAGACTTATGAGTCTTTTTTTTTCTTTTTTCCTGATAATGGAAGACTCACAAGTCTTAAAGTATGATTACATATACAAATACATATTATGGGACAAGACAACTGTTACCTGAATTCATAATTCATAAATAATGAAAGAGACCCTACAGGTATTGAGTGGTGGACTCATTTATCAAGGGTATGACGTAAATTTGAAAATTTTAAGTTCAATATATCAAAGGGTTTAAATTATTGGTCTATAGGGTTTTTTTGGTATCTCATGAGAATAGGGAGGAATGGTTTGCCAAAGGCTAGCCGGCCGGATACCATTTCCTAATAATAATAATAATAATAATTTAATGAAAGTGTGAAATGTCCCAGACATATCACAAACCCTTGGGAATTTCTTATAATATGACTATTATAACAAAGAACATCTCAATAAGTTAAAGATAAATCTATTTCTCCAAAAAAAAAAAAAAATTGATAATAAAGCTGACTATAGTCTGTAATACCAAGCGAGATTCAACTAAATATCAAGTCTTTTCTTTAGTTTCTGATGAGGGTAAAACTAACATGACGGTCTGGCTGGTATGATTAAATTAAGGTGACGGGCAATATGGCTTAAAGAGGACGGATCGGTGGTAGACGGACGGAAAGAAATTATGCATTGCTCTCCAGGCTACCTCAAACCACGCTATGAGATTAGGGCTGACATGGCCTTGAGTGTGATTCACGCAAACGTAAATACCAAGAATTCTTGCGCTACACATTAGCCTTAATCAAAGGAATTTTATAAGGAAAGGAATTCTTGAAGGTACGAGAATGGAAAGAGTTTTGATCATGAAAGGAAAGAGCTTGGTAATCAAGGAAAAAAGGCCGACTCTACACCCCTATAAATACATCCAAAACCCCCTTGACTAAAGGTACGCATATCTGACTTAACTCTATCACTTTAGGGTTGAAAAGAAATTCTAACTTGACCTTCGGAGGGTTTTCGGCCGGCACCACACCGGTGCTCTCCTTGAGGTCTATTTGTTTTCTGTTTGCAGGTTTCATCAGTTGTGGAGGGTGCTTGCAACTTACTGGTGATATTCTCAACCTCATCAGTTGGCGCCGTCTGCGGGAAATCGAGAGTGAAAGGAAAACTGATTCAGCCTTTGCTCTATTCCAAAGACAAAAAGTTGCATGGTACTCACCAGATCAATGGCGACAGTCAACAATCAGGGCGAAGAACCGCATGCTACAGCGCTAGAAAGACAAGTTCAGACGCTTGCTGCTGCTGTCGAGCGCCTCACTAAGCAGAATAACGACTTGGAAGAGCAACTACGGCAGATGACTGCGCGCCAAAGTGCACCACAGGAGGACCAGGAAGTCGCGAGCCCGGAGGGGAGGGATGCCGTCAGGCCTGAAGGTAGCACCACACCGACAAGACCGGAGCGGCAGGAGACAAACCCGCCATCTGCCTTGGACTCCATGCCACCTCATATCACTGCTGAGATGCAGGAGATGAGGGAACGCATGGATGCGATGATGAACGCCCTTAAAGGACGGGTATCCAGCAACCTGGACGACCTAGTCCACAGAACGGATTCGCCCTTCACGGCTTTGGTGAACTCGTGCCCCGTTCCTCCGAAATTTCGTATGCCCCATGTGGAAAACTACGACGGATCTAAAGACCCGGTGGATCACTTGGAGTCCTTCCGGACCCTAATGCATCTTCAGGGTGTACCAGATGAGATAATGTGCAGGGCTTTTCTCACCACTTTGAAAGGACCTGCAAGGGATTGGTACAGAAGGCTGACGCCAAATTCCATCGGCACTTTTAAGGAGCTAGGCGCACAGTTCGTGTCACACTTTATTGGAAGCCATCGTCACAAGAAGTCTATTGCCTGTATACTGGGTATTAATCAACGAGAGGACGAGACACTAAGGTCCTATATAGCCCGCTTCAATAAGGAGTCCCTCTTGATAGACGAAGCAGATGACAAGATATTGGTGGCGGCGTTCACGAACGGGTTACAAGAAGGTAAGTTCTTGTTCTCTCTATGTAAAAATGACCCAAAGACTATGTCCGATGTATACTACAGGGCGACAAAGTATATGAACGCAGAGGATGCCTTGCTGGCCAGGGACGACTATAAACCAAGGAAAAGGGAAAGATAGGAAGATACGAAACCAGATAATGGACGAAAAACGGCAAGAACCAGAGATCGACGAGAAGATCGGAGATCCAAACCACCTTCGGGGAGGTTTACAAGTTTCACCCCCCTCACAGTCCCGATTGACCAGGTGTTAATGCAAATCAAAGATGAAGGAACCTTGACGTTCCCGGGCAAATTGAAGGGAGATCCGAACAAAAGGCCACGAGATAGATACTGCCACTTTCATCGTGACCATGGCCATGATATGACAGACTGTTACGACCTAAAGCAACAGATCGAAGCCCTTATCAGGCAAGGAAGGTTGCAGAGGTTCGTGAGGAAAGAGAGAACGGATCAACCCCAGGAGCAGGGTCAAAGACGGGAAAACGAACGTCCCAGACCACCGGTAGCGGACATACGGATGATAATAGGGGGCAGTACTCCAACGGGGTCGTCAAAAAGGGCCAGAAAGACCTATTTACGGGCAGTGCAAAGTGTCCAGTCGACGGGCTCTTCACTTGAAAGAATACGGCGGAACGGCTCCAGTATCGAGTTTTCTGAAGAAGAGGCCCGGCACCTTCACCACCCTTATGACGACACGCTTGTGGTTAGTATACAGGTCAGAGACTTCAACGTCCACCGAGTTCTAGTGGACAACGGGAGCTCGGCGGACATCCTTTACTACCCCGCGTTCCAACAGATGGGGATTGCAAAAGAGTGACTGGTCCCGGCATGCACACCCCTCGTCGGCTTCGGGGGAACCCGGGTCCATCCTTTAGGATCCGTCACATTGGCGGTGACGGTAGGAGACTACCCGCAGCAAATAACCAAGGATGTTTCCTTCCTAGTGGTTGATTGCTCCTCAGCGTATAATGCCATACTCGGACGACCCACTCTCAACGCATGGAAGGCCGTCACTTCTACCTACCATCTGATGATCAAGTTCCCCACCGAACATGGAGTTGGAGAACTGCGCGGAAATCAGGTGGCCGCACGAGAATGTTACGTGGCCATGATGGAGATGGATGACCATGTACAAGCAATGAACATCGAAGAACGAGAGAACGGCGGCGAGAACCCGTGGAGAGATTGGAAGAAGTGCAGGCTGGACGATTCAAGGATCGACCGGACCACCGAGATAGGAACCTCGGTCGACCAAACGGTTCGACATGCGCTTCTTGTTCCTCAAAGAGAACCAAGACGTATTCGCATGGAGCCATGATGACATGCCAGGAATAGATCCGGCAGTCATTGTCCACAAATTGAACGTGTCGCCTTCGTTCTCTCCAGTTCGACAAAAGAAGCGCGCATTTGCCCCCGAACGGGATCGTGCCGCAGTAGAGGAAGTGCAGAAGCTACGGGAAGCAAACTTCATACGGGAAATATACTACCCAGACTGGCTGGCAAACGTGGTGATGGTCAAAAAGTCAAATGGGAAGTGGAGAATGTGCGTCGACTTCACGGATCTGAATAGAGCGTGCCCTAAAGACAGTTACCCGCTCCCACGCATTGACGCCTTAGTGGACTCCACCGCTAGACATGAGTTGTTGAGCTTCATGGACGCCTTCTCAGGATACAATCAGATCAAGTTGGAGGAAACAGATCAAGAGAAAACATCGTTTGTGACAAGCCAAGGGCTTTTCTGCTACAAAGTGATGCCGTTCGGACTGAAGAATGCAGAAGCCACGTACCAGAGATTGATGAACAAAATGTTCGCGCACCAGATTGGCCGGAACGTCCAGGTCTACGTGGATGACATGCTGGTGAAGAGCGTAAAGGTGTCGGATCATCTGAGGGACCTACAGGAGACTTTCAACACTCTTCGAACGTATAAAATGAAACTGAACCCAAGCAAATGCGCATTCGGAGTGACCGCTGGAAAGTTCCTAGGATTCATGGTGTCCCAGCGGGGCATTGAGGTCAACCCCGAGAAAGTGAAAGCAATTATGGGGCTATCTCCTCCAAGGACGGTGAAGGAAGTGCAAAGTTTGACAGGGAAGATAGCAGCTCTAAACAGGTTTGTATCAAGAGCAACGGACAAATGTCTGCCTTTCTTCAAAACACTAAGAAGATCTTTCGAATGGACGGACGAATGCCAAAAGGCATTTGAAGAGTTAAAAGCATATCTCTCCGCCCCGCCGCTGCTTAGTCCGTCCACACCAGGGGAGGAATTGTTCCTATACCTTGCCGTCTCGTCAGCGGCCGTAAGTGCAGCTCTCATCAGGGAGGAAGGGAAGATGCAGAAGCCCGTGTACTTTGTAAGCCGAGCGCTAAGGGGTGCAGAGGAGAGATATCCACGGATGGAGAAACTTGCCTTCGCTCTTATAACCGCGGCACGAAAACTGAAGCCCTATTTTCAAGCACATCCCATAATAGTCCTAACGGACCAGCCCCTGCAAAGGGAATGAATAATCCAGAAACTTCCGGACGGATGGCTTTATGGGCGATTAAGTTGAGTGAGTACGATATCCGATACCAGCCACGAACAGCAATGAAAGGGCAAATATTGGCAGACTTCATCGCAGAATTCACTACAACTGAGGAGCGGGGGGCAGAAGAGACGCCCACATGGAGAATTCACATAAACGGGTCCTCCAATAAGCATGCGGGAGGAGTCGGAGTCGTACTCCACACCCCGGAAAGAGATAAGATTGAATGCATGATCCGTCTAGAGCTCCCCACTACGAACAACGAAGCAGAGTATGAGGCCCTAGTGGTAGGATTGGAACTTGCGATAGCAGCTGGGGCAAGGAAGGCAGTAGTCTACTCCGACTCTCAAGTCGTAGCCAGCCAAGTTAATGGGAGCTATGATTGCAGGAATGAACGAATGAGAAGGTACCTCGGAGAAGTGAAGGAACTAGCGAGTAACCTCCAATTCACGATAGCTCAGGTCCCAAGAGAAGAGAATCAAGAGGCGGACCGACTCGCCAAGGCTGCTTCGGCCGAACCCATGATCGCTCTAGAACAGGTATTGTCCTTCGTCCAACATTCATCGTTACTAGATAACGTTCGGATACAGGAATTAAGCACTAAGGACGATTGGACGGCTCCGATCGTGGCGTATCTCAAGGACGGGAAGCTGCCAGACAGCAGGGAAGACGCAAGAAAATTGAAGGTTAAGGCTGCCCGATTCGTACTGATTAAAGGCATCCTCTACAAAAGAGGATTCTCCCGACCGTATCTAAGGTGCCTCGGCCATGATGAAGCCGACTACGTGATGAGGGAAGTTCACGAAGGAATTTGTGGAAACCACTCGGGATCAAGGTCTCTGGTGCACAAGCTACTCCGAGCAGGGTACTACTGGCCGACAATGCAAAAGGATGCCCATACGTACGTCAGAGCCTGCGACAAGTGTCAACGGTTTGGCAATCTCATTAGACAGCCAACGGAGGAACTCACACCCATGACGGCTCCATGGCCGTTCGCACAATGGGGGTTAGACATCATGGGTCCGTTTCCAATGGCGGCAAGGCAACTGAAGTTCTTGGTGGTTGGTATCGACTACTTCACCAAGTGGGTGGAAGCAGAAGCTCTCGCTACTATTACGGAGAAAAACATTCGCAACTTTGTGTGGAGAAGTATTATTTGTCGATATGGGATCCCGGGAGTACTCGTCTCAGACAATGGAAAGCAATTCGACAACGAAGCATTCCGAGATTTTTGTTCTCAGCTGGGAATCAAGAATCACTACTCGTCACCCGCCCACCCACAGGCTAACGGACAAGTTGAAGTCACGAACCGGTCCTTGTTAAAGATTATCAAGACCCGGCTCGAGGGGGCAAAGGGCATATGGCCGGACGAACTACCAAGTGTCCTATGGGCGTACAGAACGACGGCAAGAACACCGACGGGAGAGACACCGTTTCGATTGGCATTTGGTGCTGAGGCCCTCATACCGGCAGAAGTGGGATTGACGAGCTACCGCGTGGAAAGCTATGACGAGAGCAAGAATATTGAAGCATTACGTCGAGAGCTTGACCTTGTCGATGAAGTCAGGGCAGCAGCAGCCCAGAGACTGGCGCGGTACCAAGACATGATGGCGAAACACTACAACTCCAAGGTCCGGCACCGAGACTTCAAGGTTGGGGATCTAGTGTTACGAAAAGTGATTGGCGCTGCGAAGGATGCATCCCAAGGAAAGCTGGGTCCTAACTGGGAAGGCCCGTACAGAATCATCTCATGGCACAGGAAAGGAACGTACTACCTGGAGACATTAGACGGAAGGAAGTTGGGCCACCCCTGGAACACGGAGCACCTGAAGAAGTACTACCAGTAGTGTTGCAGTCATAAGACGATACCTACTACCTTATTTTCAGTTTAAATTTAGACAGTCATAGTTTTTACTTTTTAATTCATGTTTTCCTTTTCCATTGACAATTTGGTTTGCTGAACTTATGAGAGGAATTTTTATTTAAAAAATACGAAATACTTGCTGTTGGAAAGTCTACAAGTCCACAAAATGGACGGATCATCCAAAGGATGAGAAACCTACAAGTCCACAAAGTGGACGGATCATCCAAAGGATGAGAAACCTACGAGTCCACAAAGTGGACGGATCATCCGAACGATGAGAAACCTACAAGTCCACAAAGTGGATGGACCATCCAAAGGATGAGAAACCTACGAGTCCACAAAGTGGACGGATCATCCTAAGGGTAAGAAACCTAAAAGTCCACAAAGTGGACGGATCATCAGGACGGATAATTGAAAGGTTAAAAACCACGAAGTCCACAAAATGGACGGTTCATCCCAAACGATGGAATTTCGCAATCCACAGAGCAAACGGACCCTTTGCCCATAAGGTGGACGGGTCGTTCAAAAACCTTCTATCCATACGGTGGACGGATCCACTGAGGCACTAAATAAATAAGCAAAGTAAAAACTAAAATTCAATCAAAGTGAACGGATAGTCCAAGACATGCAGAAGCTATCATGCAAAGCATAAAATGACGGGTCAAAATATGAACGGATTACGCAAAAAGTGTCAATGATACAGTACATTTCAACGACAACAAGTTAAAAAAGTACAGAAAGTAAAATTGTTCCCAATCGCTACAAACTACACTAATCTTTAACTATGACGGGTTCCTCAGGGCCTTCAGGCAACGGCTGGAAAGAGTCAGCGACGGCCGTTTCCTCTGTAGCTTTAGCGACCCCGTCGTCACCTGGGACCTCGCCAAAGAGTTCGTCAGTTCCTTCAGAGTCGACGGGGTGAGCAGGGGTTCGGGCCTCAGCATCTATGGTTATGTGAGCTAAGTCCAAGTCAGGGAACGACGCTTTCACCTGACGGATGCAGTCATCGAACCCGTCGCTAAAAGAGGAACCAAGCTCCGTCAGAAGGGCGTCGGAATCTCGGCACTCCCTGACGGCATTGATTTTTGCTTGAAGGATATTGTCGTCGTGGGCTTTCACCGTCTTCCTGAGCAGCTCCACCTCCTTCTCTAAGTTTTCGCGAGTCTGCTCGGAGAGCGCCAGCTTCTTCTCATGACGGACCTTCCATAGCTTCAATTCGTCTAGTTCTTCCGCCGTTGCCTTTGCCTTAGCACGTACCCGTTCAAGGGCTCTTTCCTGGGCCAGGCAACGGTCTGACAGGCCCTTCGCCATTAATACACCCTGCAACAGTTCGCATAAAAATAAGTTCAGGACGGATAAGAACAAAACGAAGTGAAAAGGACGGAATGGGCCTATGACGGGAACTGGCCTGGGCTAAGCTGTACAGACAGGTCTCCCCCATGGCCTCGGTGGCATGGTTCCCCAGATCTTCATAATCTTCGTCGGTTATGATGGAACCAATACGATGGAGAGCGTATTGGGGGTCTTCACGAAGCAGGACGGGGGGCTTCTCCTTGACGGGGTCCGGGTTGGTCATCAAAACCTTACCCTTGCCAATTCCTAGCTTGGGCGCTGGTTTTGCCGTGCCGGACCCCTGACCGGCAGGTAGGCCCGTCACAAGTTTTTGCTTCTTAGAGTGACGGTCCAACCTCTCAGAAGACGGCCTTTTAGGGGCCGTCTGTGACGGATCCACCCTTGAAGCATCGCCCCCCTGCTTCTTTTTTGCTGCTTGTTGTTTGATGATAGCCCGTCTCCTGGCGTCATCCATTTCTGCAAAAGAAGACGGTCAACAAAGGAAAAACATAAAGCCAGATTATTGACGAAAAGATTCCAGAACTTACGTTTGCGAACACCTGTGTCGTATCTTCTGGCGATGGGTGTAGGTTCAGGACCGTCACAATACCAATGTAACGTGTCCAATGTGACAAGCTTCGACCAGGTCCGCTCAGACAACTTTGTCTTTTGGAAGATTCTCTCCAGAAAACCAAACTGTTCGGTTGAGATAGGTGGACGGTCCCTCGCTGTAGTAAAAAAAAGAAAAAAAAAGAAAAAAAAAAAAAGGGGGTTAAGAGAAAATCCATGAAAATGAAAATTAATGACGATTAATGAGTAGACGGACTCGTACCAGACGGGGGCATTATACCCCACGTTTTATCAACCGGCATGTAGTCGTCGTCGCCTGGACGACACATCCAGTTATCTCCGCGAAGGAAGAAATAACGACCCTTCCAGTTATGATTAGAATCTGGGGTCTCGGATACAAGCCTAAGTACCGGACTCCTCGGCACAAAGCTGTACATTCCCCTTGACTTGGTAATTTCCGACGGACGGTAACAATGAAAAAATTCTTCCACTGTTAACCGTCTAGCTCCGTCAGACATAACGCCGTACAATACCTCGACGCTTAGGAAAACCCTCCATGCGTTCGGAGATATCTGGGTGACGGCCAGACCTAGGTACTAGAGGAGACGACGGTGCAATGCACTTAGGGGAAATCGAAGACCCGCCTTTAGCATTTGCTCGTAGACACCGACGTCTTCGAGACCGTAGTAATAGCATTTTTCTGATTTGAATGGTAGACGGATGGATATGGTGTCGGGTATTTGGTATTTTTGCCTCAGCGTGTTGAAGTGCGCTGGTTTGATGGTTGACACAAAGTCATTCACCGTCCACAAAGGGAGCAGGACGAACTCCCTGAAGCCGTTAGGACCAATGACGGATTGGACCGGGGGGTGGACACCGTCCAGGCTGTCAGTCGAGTCATACTCTGACCCGTCCATATCTTGCCCTTCATCTTCCCCATGGGAAGGAGAGCCAGACGACGGTTCCCTCTCCCCGCTGGAGGTGTCGTGGTCTGCTTGACCTGACGGGAACACCTCTTCATAACCCGCTCCTTCGCGGGCACAAGATTGACTACTTGACGCCTCACTAGACATCTGACACCTACATATGACGGGTAAAGGAAGCCTAAGGCTCTAGATTTATACCGACGACGGGACCAACAAGGGAAATAAAGAATGAAACGTTGTATAAGGATAGCTTACAAGCAGACGGTGAGAGAAACTTACAAGTAAACGACGAGACGCTCACGACGGAGAAAGTTATCACCACGTTGCTTCCCGGCTTCCAAAGGAGACGGTTGCTCTCTGAAAAGGGGTGACGGTTGCGCTCTGATCAGAAAATTCTCTAAAATGTGTAAAAATGAATACGGTGGGTGATATATATATATAGGGGGAACGGCGCGGTAAACGAAGCGACGCCTCGATTCCAGCAAACGACCATTGAAATCTCCCCACGTGTCCCTGAGCATTTATGACAGCTTCCAGCCTGTCCGTCAGAAACTATAACTGTCATTCCGTGAAACCGCTTCGTAGAAATGGCGGTATCACGGAATGAGGGGGCATCTGATGAGGGTAAAACTAACATGACGGTCTGGCTGGTATGATTAAATTAAGGTGACGGGAAATATGGCTTAAAGAGGACGGATCGGTGGTAGACGGACGGAAAGAAATTATGCATCGCTCTCCAGGCTACCTCAAACCACGCTATGAGATTAGGGCTGACATGGCCTTGAGTGTGATTCACGCAAACGTAAATACCAAGAATTCTTGTGCTACACATTAGCCTTAATCAAAGGAATTTTATAAGGAAAGGAATTCTTGAAGGTACGAGAATGGAAAGAGTTTTGATCATGAAAGGAAAGAGCTTGGTAATCAAGGAAAAAAGGCCGACTCTACACCCCTATAAATACATCCAAAACCCCCTTGACTAAATGTACGCATATCTGACTCAACTCTATCACTTTAGGGTTGAAAAGAAATTCTAACTTGACCTTCGGAGGGTTTTCGGCCGGCACCACACCGGTGCTCTCCTTGAGGTCTATTTGTTTTCTGTTTGTAGGTTTCATCAGTTGTGGAGGGTGCTTGCAACTTACTGGTGATATTCTCAACGTCATCAGTTTCCATATATCCTTGGTCCCTAATCTTTTGCATTTGTTTGCATCCTTTAGCCAACATCATTAAACATCCCATGCCAAGTGCATGATAAATTAGAGCATTCATATTCGGTATGTAAAATATATCCCATTTTACCATCTTAAAAACTATTTTATCTATTATACTATACCATTTTACAACACACTTAATATCCCATCTTTTATTTTCCTATACAACATATTAAAATAATATATCTATACAATAATTTTTTTTTCTCTCAGTCTCATTTCTCTCTTCCTCTCCATCTCAACCACTCATCAGAAAGTGATGACTATTGGAAATAAAAGGGTGTAAGAAGATTATGGAAACTGGTTAATGACATATATTGTTAAGAACATATAAAAGAGAACATGAAAATAAGGAATGGAACACAGAACAGGATACAATAAGTTAAAAGATATTATTATATTTAGTAGCTTTTTTACATTAGACATAAGAGACAACAAGAGACATCTTACAAGGGCTTTCTTCACTCTGTCCATTCCAAAGATACAAAGGGCCTATTTATAGGCAATAAGTTATAGAAATAATTTACATTTAGAGCATAAGGAGTTTCTACAAAGGGTAGGGGCTGGCTCTTTGATGACAAATGTCAAGGAAAGTAGGGGTCTTGAAATTAGGTGGACAATTGTCAAACTGGGTAAGGGGGCCTAGCTTGTTGGTGATCTTCATCCAAATATGCTGATGATATAGGAGTAAATATCATTTGGCAAATGACGATAAGGATGGCAAGGGCCATCTTCATGGTTGACATCTGTCAAGGATAGTAGGGGCTGCTTGTATAGTTTGTAGATAACCTTAAAGTCTTCTGACGGGTAAAGATAAGGTTTACATTCCTAGAGATGGGTCTGGAAAAGTAAGAAATATCTCTGACTGCTGAAGATAAGGCGGTACATAGACGTTTCTAGGACCCTTTTTTTTTTTAATTGTTAGAAATGTCTAATCCCATCCATCCTTTCCTTAGAACCATTCTTTATCAACATCAGCATCTGGATCATGGTTATGACAGTAAGGGTCATCATATCCAATAAGAGGATTGGGCATTTCCCAATGATCTTCATGTGACCACTGTTGTCTACAAACCTCTGGATCAGCTGGTACTATTTCAGGTAAGATTCCCTTATTAAGGGATTCTGCCATTGTGCGAGCATGGTAACAAGAGACCCAAGAAACATCCATATGTGTGTGGAGAGTGCCATCTAGATTAGTAACCTAATGTATT
The DNA here is from genome assembly GCF_040712315.1 of Castanea sativa. Lineage (NCBI taxonomy): Eukaryota > Viridiplantae > Streptophyta > Magnoliopsida > Fagales > Fagaceae > Castanea > Castanea sativa. Next base: position 6,366,606 of record NC_134017.1, on the reverse strand, counting down.
TCTACCGGGTGGAAGATTCCTTCTGCATGGACATCATTTTTAGAATTGAGTTTAGCAACTAAACAAGCTGAAGTGATCTTGTGTCCAAATCTTGGATGATCTGTTTTAGGATACTTTATCCATTCTCCATCATGAGCATCATTCTTCAAAAGATCAAACCAGAATTTATGAAAATATCTATTTCCATGAGGGAAAATATATTTGTAAAATTCTAGCTTAAAATGAAGACACAAGTAATACTCATTGAGCAAATACCACATGTAGAGATAATGTGCAACTGTCGAATTGGTTATCCAAAAGGCAAAAAGGGTTTTCCATGGTTGGTCTATATCAGGGAAGATAGCAAGAAAATGGCACTAGCGCTTTCTAAGGTAATCATGGAGGACTCTAATGATTCTTTTGAATCTGGCTTCAAAGGTCAAGGTCTTTATTTGGTCTTTTACTTCTGGGGGAAGGCTTTCTATCATATTAAGGATATCATTAGGGCTTGCAAAAGAAGATCCTGAGGATGAGTATGGATCTGTAATGGGATATATGCACAGGGGTGGAGGAATAGTTGTGGTGTTAAAAACTCGAGGTTTTCTAGAAAGGTAATCAGTGATAAGGTTATCTTTTCCTTTGATACGCTTGACTTGGAAAGACCATTGTGAAAACCAATTTGACCATCGAAGTAATTGAGGATGTGGAAGCATTTTTCTTTTAAATTGGAGCATTTTTTTACTAGAAAATTATGACCAAGAAGGTGAAATTGGAATTTTTCAATCCCATGCTTAATTGCCAGGATTTCTTTGAAAGTGGAATGGTAATGAAGTTCTGAAGGCTTAAATGCTATATCCACAAATACTTCTCTTACCATCAACTTCTTCTAAGAGAGCTGCTGCCCAATACTCATCACTTGCATCTGTCTACAAAACTCGTTTGCCTAGTCCTGGAATCTATAACGAGGGAAGCTTTGCTGCTAATTTTTTCAATTGTTGGACTGCTTCCGTATGAATAGAATTCCATTCTAGAGGAGATTTCTTCAACAATTGAGCTAAACAATCTTTGTATTTGGAGATTTTTGGAATAGAATCTGACATATAATTGACAATTCCAAGAAACTGTTGTATCTGTTTGGTACTTGTAAGCTTATCTGGAAATTCACCAAGAGAGAACGCTATGTGAGGCTACAAGGTAGACTTTCTATTTGAAATGTTTACTTCCAAGAAGTCTATAGAAGATGCTCCTATGGCCATTTTCTTCTTTGAAAGCATTATCCCTTAAAATTTCACTAATTTATAAAAATCAATGAGCAACTTTTCATGAGATTCTTCATCTTTTGAGAACAGGAGGATATCATCACCATAGATTAATGCATTGGTCAAAATTGGTTGGAACAACATTATCATTGCCTTTTGAAATTGAGATGGAGCATTTTTTAGACCAAAAGGCATAACAATCCATTGGTAATGGTGGTCTGGGATGCAAAACGTTGTCTTGTATCTCTCTTTTGGATGGATTCCTAATTGCCAAAATCCAGCTTTAAATTTAGAGGTAATTCAATCATTTTTAGGTTTTAGAGGTAATTCAATCTTTTTTTTTTTTTTTTTTTTTGTTTCTGCGATGCATTGGTCTTTTTTTCGGTATCCGGTGTATGTTGGATATTTTTTGTGGTTACAAGGGCATTGTGGTCATTTTTTCGATTGTGATTTATGGGGGCATTGTGATTTACCTATCCCAACACTTTTAAAAGCGATGGGATAGGTCACTCAAGGGAATGAGTAAACCCTATTCTAGTGCTTTTGAAAGCGCTGTTATAGGTCAATTACATAAAGGTGCTGGTATAGGTTAATCACATAAGGGAAGGAGTAAACCCTATTATAGTGCTTTTAGAAGTGCTAGGATAGGTAAATCACATAAGGGAATGAGTAAACCCTATTCTAGCGCTTTTAAAGGCACCGAGATAGATCTCTCCCATAAGGAAAATGAGTAACCCTATTCTAATGCTTTTAGAGCACTGGGATAGGACAACCATATTCCAATGCTTTTGAAGCGTTGGGATAGGATACTTTCAAAAATTAAAGTAATTAAAAAAAACGATAAACCTAACCTATAGCAGTGGTTATAAAACGCTGCTATTGGGCTTCGTATACCAGCGTTTTTGGAAACCGCTGCTATAGGCCTCCTATTATAGCAATTAGTAAAGCGCCGGTTTTTAGCTGCCGTAATAGGATTTACTATACCAGCGGTTTCAACAAGTGCTACTACAGGCTCCTCTATTATGGCGGTTTTTAAAAGTGCCGGGAAAAAAATGCTGCAATAGGACGATTTTTTTGTAGTGTATGCTAGGCCAACCTGCATGGGTTGACATTGCAGACAGGACTTCCAATGTATATTATAATTTTCTTTGACTCATACATTAATACAATCATAGTTACCAATATAGTTTCCAAAAAAGAAACTAACATTCGAAATGGATATATATGACATACAATACGTTTCATTTAACTCAACGTATAAATAAATTCTTAAGATTTAGACCCCTTAACACAATATGTTTGGCCTAATATTAAGCCAAGTTTATTAACAAATTTGTTAATTAACACTAGGTTAAACCAATGTGTAACAACAAATATAATGCAGAAATATAAAGAACACAAAGATCTAGTGACCAGGAAAACCAAACCGGTAAAAAACCTGGGGAGGATTTAACCTAGCTATCTTCAAGGTAAACTAGATCCACTATGAAAGAATTGAAGTTTATACAATAAAACTTAGACCACTAATATCCTATTACTATCTCGAATAGAAAGCTTACTACCACAACCACGTGAAAATGCCAAGTCCATAGACTATTTCTTTCTCTTGATCCACAGCAACCACAAGTTCTCCTACTTGTGACTTTGAGACTCCACTCAAAGATTTCAGATATTAGTTAAGTTCTTGTGTATCAACTGAAGCGATCACTAAGCTTTTGACATCAATCTTGATCTTGATAACCTTAAGTATGTATGAAGGTAAACACCTCTAGATCTCACAAGAGATTCACACATACAGCATATCAAAAGTCTCTAAAACGTAGTTAGGGTTTTTCTATTTATATGAGACATAAAACATAAAACCCTACATGTCAAACCGAGCTTGGGTTGAGTTGGAAAATTCTACAGAAAATTGATCTGCACGAGGTTCGATTGATCGAGCCTTGCAGATTTACACCAATCAATCCTGCAATCACTTGATCCCAATTTTACAATTAAACACACTTTGAGCAACCTAAATCTAGACTCTAAGTTTTGATCATGGTTTGCCAACACATTACAAATTGAAGTCCTAAAATATTAGTCCTGAAGGTCTTAGAACCTAACAATCTTCCCCTTTGGCAATCCATGACAAAACACATTACTAGTGTAGACAGCAGTATGACTGACTTAACCTATATATTCCTGAAACACTCAACAAACACATAAATGCATGTGTGGAAAATACAAGTAAAACAAAATAAATTCTTGATTTCACAAAATAGAAAAATAAAAGACATATACCATGAATAACCTCATAATATAAATCAATAACCAATGTATCAAATGTGAAACAAGAAACAATAATAGAAACGGAAAAACAAAGTATCTCCCCCTAACATATACAACCCATCATGAGCCAATAAAAAAGAAATACATCATAGACACACTTAAATACAATCTAACTCCAACAACAAGAACACCAATAACAACAAAAAAGACTCCCCCTATCAACAAAAACCCAAAACTCCCCATATCAAATGCATATGTACTCCCCCTTTTTGTGACGAATTGCCTAAGGGCAATCAGGACTCATCATCAAAAGGTGGAAGTGGAGAAGAATGTCTAGCACTCACCAAATCTGCTCGCAAAGGCTGAAGCTCAATAAGCACATCCACCAAAATATGTCCATGAGTCGCATGAACGATCATCATAGTATCCAGCAAACTCCATATAGAAGCATCACTAAAATTAGAAGGTGGAGGATCAATAGCGGTAGTAGGATCGACATACTCCTCAGCAATGGGGTCGCTAGATGTAGGAGGCCGAGATGCACCTGTAGAAGACTCAACTATAGGGCGTTTAGAGCTAGCTTTCATCTGAGTTGCTCTTTGCCGAAGAAAGGTGGCACCTATAGAAGCTATGATATGTACTGGCTCAGACGCTGGAAAATCCTCTTAACCTAAGTCTAAAAGAATCCTATGAATAAAAACAGGGAAGAAAAGACCATGAGATTTTGCACTACTCCGATAAACCTCAACAACAGATCAAATAAAAAGAGTAGGAAAACTCATAGAAGCATCAGTAACTAAGGCATACAAAAAAACATATCTCTCAATGGGAATGGTATGAAAATGAGAGATAGGCCAAATAGAATGACAAGCAATAAAATAAATAAATAATTGAGCTCAATAAGCCCATGAGAAGTGATACGAGGATCAATACCCCAACTAATGGTGGTACCGGTAATGAAAGACATGATGTCATCAAAAGGAGGGGTCTCAGTGTATGGATACATGAGCTGCTATACCAAAGGTACACCAAGAGTAGAGGCCACTACATGGGGTGTAATGACATACTCCTCTTCCTTTATCCAACTCTTCACATACTGAGTGTTGGAGGTATCAGACTAAACAGAGAGGTTCGAATAGAACTCTCTAATCAAAGCAGTTGAAGGAGGATGTTTAACCTCTAAGAGTGGTAACCAGCCCCTACGCTCAAAATTCCTATGTATCTCCGAATCTAACTCATCAAGGACAACCTTACGTTCAACCCAGATTGACCTAAAAATGTTTAGTTTCTCATAGGTCTCTTGGTTTTTCTTAGTTTGAAACCTATCACTATCACAGGTTCGAATAGAGGGGGTGGAATTTTTCTTGTTGACCCTAGTTTTCCTACCCATTGTGCTAAGAGAATAGACAAAAAGTAAAACAAAAAGCAAAACAAAAAACACAAGGGCATACTGCATTAGACAAGGTTCGAGCAAAACAAATCTCAATAAATAACAATCTATATGATACATGTAATGAAATGCACATATGATACATGCTCTAATGCATTAACATTTGTTCAATTTAACTTCATAACACATCAATTGACTTGAACCCAAAGGTTTAGAGCAAAAACCCCAAATTTTGAAAAACCCATTTTCCAATAGAACAACAAATTGATCAATTTATCATTACACTAGTTATATAACATCACATAATGACACAATCAACCAACAACACAAGTCAATTTCATCAATTTTAGCCCAATTGAACAAAATCCCCTATTTCTTAAAGTTTCAAGCCCTAGAAATTTCAATTTTTCTCAAATCACAAAATTAATCAAATTGATGCATGGGAATCAAATTTATATCATCTAGGAACAAAAACCCATTCAACAAAATTGATAAAAAAAAAAAAAAAAACAAACAAACAAATGATTTGAACGAAATTCCCAAAATCCCAAGGTTCGAACTTTTCAATAAAAATGCATGAAAATGCACGAAAAATGAGATTTTAATGAAAAAGAATGGGTAAGAAGGTCTTACCTGCACTTGAAGACAAAAACACTTGAAAAAATTTAGGAAGAAAACTACAAAATAGGCTTGTATCAGATTGGTTAAGAAGGAATAGTGAAAAGAACTTTTGAAAAAGTCTAAAAAGAGTGATGAGCACGTGAAAAATACTTTTTTAAAAACCTTCTGACCGAAATTCGATCGGTCAAAAATAATCCTCGATCGATTGAAAAACATATTTGATCGATCTAGCATCAATCGAGTAGTGATTGAGCCAGGCAGATTCAAACCTAATTTCTTATTGCATTTTCGATTAGTCGAGAGACAAAATCGATCGGTCAAAAATCTTGAAAAATCACTTTTTTGAAAAACAAGGCATTTTAATGCAGAAACTCCTCAAAACTCAATGTTTCATGAATGGAATGCATGAGAATGAGATAAAAAGATTTTCAAAAACAGTTGATTTTAACCCAGATCTTCCACAAACAAAATTTTCATACTTTGTCCTCAAAAACCAAACATCAAACACATTTTGCATTAACATCAAGGAACATATAATCTTGGATGGCCAAAACACATTCACACACAATACCACGTACTAAGTTTAGCAAGGAATAACTTGTATAGTGTGTGCAACTAGCAAAAACATGAGATACATGTGAGGTAATAAGTAAATAGTAATTGTGCAGGCCAAAAATATGTAGTTAACGTTTTTGGGTTCACAATCTATTTGTTTTGTGGGCTTTGAGTTTCCTAGTATGGATGATCCTTCACTTTAAGACCCATACAACCATGTAAGACTCTGTGAGCTCTTCCATTTCTCTAAGTCTTTCTCCCTCTTCTTATGGTAGTCTCTCTCTTCTATTTATGTGTCTCTCTGAAATTGCCAACCCCCATTTCTCCTTCCATTCCTCTATTTATAACCCTAGATAAGTGGAGGTGCCATGATTACCTCTCTTTACTAGTTCAAATAAGGGTCCAATTCTATCATCTTTAGGTGGGATTCTGGTAGGAAATTGGTAGTGGCATTGGAACTGATTCCTACCATCATGAACCTGCCTGACAACAATATTCCTAAAGGCACTGCTGGGCAACTGAGTATAGGGGTTCTTCAGGTAACGATGTCCCCGACTAGGTTAAAGACAATCGGGGTGGGGGGGGGGGGGAATTTTCCAGTGGTATTTAAGTTAGCAAGGTCCTATTTCAATTTTGGTGCACAGATTGGGCCTCGGGGTGTCCGGCCCAAGGCTGCTAGACCAAAGATTGGGGTAGGGCCAAATAACGCGTCGCAAGGTTTGGGCCCAAGGCCCACGAGGCCTAGGGCCCATTTCTATACCGAGGCTTGGGCTCGAGGCCCATGGGGCCTAGTCCCGTACCGAGGCTTGGGCTCAAGGCCCATAAGGCCTAGGGCCTAGCCCCGTACAATAGCCCCTCCTTGATTTGTGTGAGATTACCGGGAACGAATCAAGGAGAATTTAAGTGGCGTTGATGGTCCCCCAAGAATCCTGAGCATCATTTGTTGTGCAGAGAAGATGATTATCAAAGCCTTCTTAAAAGTAGCAGTGCCCTAGGCTGTCACATGCATCAGTATTTATGACCTGACAGCTCGCGAACCGTCTGATGGTTTGTGAACCATGCCCGTACTTATGAGGGAGTTACCAAAAAAGGTTAGGGGGATTTTTCCCCCTTCTACCTCATTAAATGCTTTAACCTTTATATATAGCTTTCCCTGACTTCCCATTTCACTTTTTGCAACCTCTCTTCTTCAGTTTCCTCACTGCCAAGCACATTTCTCTCGTGTACATATTCTCCAGCCTAGAACATCATTCCCTAGAGCCCACAGTAAGTTTATCTTTCTTTTTTAATCTATCTTCTCTCTTTCTTTTGGTTTCTGCTTGATCTTTGAGTTTAGGAATGGGCTATTCTCACCTCCTCTCTTTTGAAGTGTCCTTGGCTAGCTTTAGAACAACCTATAATGTCTCTGGAGATGTTGATATTGCCTACTGTCATGAGGATGATTGACCTCCATAGGCATTCCAACTCAAACACAGTATTTTTCCCTTTAATGGCTATCCTTGAGGGTGGGGTTAGGTTCCCTGTGGACCCTCTTATTATAAACACCCTTAGATTTTACGGTTTGTGTCCCAACCAATTCCCCCCCAATTTTTACTGAGTGGTGAGTTGTGTCAATAGGTTAAACCAAACATTTAGTCTGCAATTAAACCACCATGATATTAACTTCATGTACTGTCTGTGCGAAAACATTAAGACCGATTACTACCTAAAAACTAGGGATATGCAGGAACGGCTAATATCATGCCTTCCCAATTCCAACAGAAACTCGACGGGGGAATTCGTCTGAGTGAGTGGCAATTGGCTTGCCGATGAGCTCCCTTACCCATTTTTACCTCGTAGTGTTGGTTGGTACAGAGAACTTCTATTTGCTTTAAATTTGAATATTTTACTTAGCTATTTAATTATATGTTAACCAATCTGTTTGTCAATTTGTTCCAGAAGGATGAAGATTTGAACCAGATTTCAGAGTCGTGCACGTGAGAGATCTTAATTTCCTACTTAGGTTTGAAATTTTTGTACACGAGGATGGACAACTCTGAGCATCCCACTTAATACTCAGCGTCAACCCGGTGTATACTACTTGGAAATCATTCAGTTAGGCATTGTTGGTAGATAGTCCGCTTTTCTCATACATAGACGTTCGACACACAAACTTCCTCCCACCTACGCTCACTGTTGGTGAAGCTCGAGATCTTGGCCCCCAGTACACTATCGCGGACGATCTTGCACCGATAAGGGACATTTCAGTTGAAATTGTATCTCAGAATCGTAAAAAACACATGCTTGTTGGAGAGCTCGAAGCCCCCACCTAAGTAGCCGAGCTAGAAGTAGCTGAGCCGATTAATCCCTTAGGCATAGAGGCCAGTTAAGGAGAAAGGATGGTAAAGAAGAGAGTGCTGACCATTGATCGGTTTTTGCCCAGCACCCTCAGGTTCATCCTACTAGTGAAGCTAAGAAAAGGAAGCGTGCTATTAAGAAACCCCCATGGGTTCCGGGCGACGCTCCCTTGAGGACCCCACCCCTTGTGTCTGGCGGGCCCACAATCTAGGAGCCAGTTGGTGTTTCTCAACCAGCAGTCCAGGTTGGGACCAATGTGGCGTCCTTTTCTCAATCCGAGGAGGGTTGGCGGACCGTCTTTAGATTAGGCGATAGGCCTTTGCCGGTGACTACCAGTGTGTGGACGTAGGCACAAGGCAAAGGGGGGAGGGTCACAGAGAGTTTAGCGCGAGGTCTCCTTCTGCTTGAGGATACTCATTTCTTCTCAAAGCAGGACGACGAGACACTAGCTAGGTGGCTATAATGGCACGCTATCGCGGTAATTTACTATCTCTTCTTTCATTTGTTGCAACGCATGTGCATCTTTCTTGTCTTTACATATCATTTTATCATTGTTATGTCATTAGGCCGCGTAGCTGACCTGCGTCATTGACGAGAGGTTAAAAGAGGCTGTCAAGGAAACCGAACAAGAAAAGGCGTTGAAAGACATTGTTGTTGCTACGGTGGAGGAGAGGGGCAAAGTTGCTGAGGTTTCTGAAAGGAAGGTGCAAGTTGTTGAGAAGGCTCAATTGGCGGTAGAAAGTAAGTTGACAGACATGGGGGCTAAACTGGGGGAAACTAAGCTCAAATTGGAGAAGGCACGATATAGCTGACCTGAAAACAGCCATTGAAGCCTGTGAGGATGAGTGGTATAATGTAGGCTTCACGGAGACTGAAAATTCTGTGGAGCCCATTGTCCACCAAGCCCAGCATCATGGGTTCGGGGAGGGCTGGTTGGCTGCCCTACAGGCAATGGGGGTGGCCGAGCACTCTCCATTGAGGAATCCTAAGAAAATACCCTATCCAGCCCCTCCTCCCCCCATTCAAAGTCAAGCCGGTGCCGGGGAGGAGGAAGATACCCCTAGCATGAGAGAGCTGGTGTGGGCGATTGACTCCTATATGGAGTTGGTAGATATGGAAGTCACCAGCAACATTCGTACCGCTGCCGAAGATGTCCAAGCTCAGACACCCCCAACAACCCAACCAGCCTAGGATGCATCAGGATAACCCGCTACCTAGCTTTTGCCTACTGATCCTTTTGTATTAATATTGATGCTCCACTTGTGTCAGACTCTCTTTTATCATTATATTTTTTTTATATATTTTTTTTTTTGTTATGTGCTCGGTTTACCTAGGTCACCGGGTTGTGGTGACAAAACAATTATTTAACCTTTGAATTATTTTAATTAGTCCTCTTAAGATGGAAACTAGATATTTTTCTCTTTTCTCTCCCCCTTTTCTTTTTTAAACATATCCATATTTGTAGATAATTGCCGAGTTTATGCATAATTGTGGTTTGTTAATCTGCTCATCGTACCTTACTTTCCCATTCATGATGGTTGGGTACCCACATCGGGGTTTACCCCTTTATTATGATAAAAGCTCACCCTTTCATTCAAGAGGGATGAACCACGTCGGTGATCGAAGTTGGGTCCAAGGTGGGCCTTTATGTTTAGGAAGGGCCGTTAGGTTTGCCCTTCCTCGGTGCTTGATTTCATTTGTGCTAAAAGCAGTCTCCTGCCCGGTGGTTAAAGCCTAGCCAGGAGTGTGTTTCTGCCCATGAATGTTTTGATTCATAGTTTCCACCTGCTCGGTGATGAAGATCGAGCCAAGAGTAGGTTTCTGCACTTGGATATAGTTTAAGTTTCCACCTGCTCGGTGATGAAGATCGAACTGGGAGTAGGTTTCAGGCCTTAGATACAATTTAAGATTAGGTTTCCACCTTCTTGGTGATAAAGATCGAACCGGGAGCAGGTTTTAGTCCTTAGATACAGTTTAAGATTAGGTTTCCACCTGCTCGATGATGAAGATCGAACCGGAAGCAGGTTTCAGTCCTTAGATACAGTTTAAGATTAGGGTTCCACCTACTCGATGATGAAGATCGAACCGGAAGCAGGTTTCAGTCCTTAGATACAGTTTAAGATTAGGTTTCCACCTACTTGGTGATGAAGATCGAACCGAGTGCAAGTTTCAGTCCTTATGTAGTTTTAGAGCTTAGGTTTCCATTTACCCGGTGATGAGGATCGGATCGAGGGTAGGCTTTTGACCTAAGGTAAATTTGGAGCCTAGGTTTCCACCTACCAGGTGATGGGGATCGGACCGGGGACATGCTTTTGTCTTAAGGAAGATTTAGAGCCTAGATTTCCACCTACCTAGTGATGGGGATTGGACTGGGGACAATCTTCTGTCCTTAGAATAATTAACGTTAGCTTTCCGCGCATTCGTTAGATGGGAAAATGAATTAATTGACGATGGGGTTATAGGTACAGACACACCAGCATGGATAAACATCACATTCGTATTAATAATATACAACATTATGCTTAGGATGTGACATCGTGTACTGGTGATCAATAATAAAATCTCTTCAAATTGTGGGCATTCCTTAGCGCCCTCTAACCTTTTCTTCAATCCATCCACGATGGTTTCTTCAATCTGTCCATGTTGCGGGCCAAAAATATGTAGTTAACATTTTTGGGCTCACAATTTATTTGTTTTGTGGGCTTTAAGTTTCCTACTATGGGTGATCCTTCACTTTGAGACCCATACGATCACGTAAGACTCTATGAGCTCTTCCATTTCTCTAAGTTCCTCTCCCTCTTCTTATGGTAGTCTCTCTCTTCTCTTTGTGTATCTTTCTGAAATTGCCAACCCCTATTTCTTCTATTTATAGCCCTAGATAAATGGAGGTGCCATGATTACCTCTCCTTACTAATGCAAATAAGGGTCTAATTCTATCATCCTCAGGTGGGTTCTGGTAGGAAATTGGTAGTGGCATTGGAATTGATTCCCACCAACATGAGCCCACTCGACAGCGATATTCCCGAAGGCACTACTGATAACTAAGTATGGGGGTTTTTCGGGCAACAATGTCCCCGACCAAGTTAAAGGCAATTGGGGGGGGGGGGGGGGGATTTGCCTATGGTATTTAAGTTAGCAAGGTCCTATTTCAGTTTTGGTGCACAGATTAGGCCCTGGGGCGTCTGGCCCGAGGCTGATGGACCAAAAATGGGTGTAGGGCCAAATAACGCGTTGCAAGGTTTGGGCCGAAGGCCCACGTGGCTTGGGGCCCATCTTCGTACCGAGGCTTGGGCTCGAGGCCCAGGGGGCTTGGGGCCTAGACCCATACCGAGGCTTGGGCTCAAGGCCCATGGGGCCTAGGGCCTAGTCCCGTACAGTAATCAATCGCATTTTCTACAGAATTCATCACATGAATTTGAAAGTGACTATCACCTAAAGAGTTACATCATATAACTCCTACATCTCCTAGAAAATAAGCTTGCAATAATGGAAGTTTCATTTATTTGCCTCATAATGTACACACAGATTTTATTTCATTTGAAATTATTATAGCCCAATAATGTACAAACTAATTTTATTTTATTTGAATTCATTATAACCGAGGCTACACCTTATGTTTTTTTTGTGCATGTGCTACACTTTCTCAAGCACAAAATCTTATGATATGCACTAAGGTGTTTATGATTGGCTAGTAAACAGTGGTGAGATGGTCATTTATGCATTTCTCTTAGGATTTTTTAGTCCTTACAATCAAAAGCATGTTTCTTCAAAATTAAGATCATATAATAAAAAACTATAAACAATTCACACATAACATGCACCATAATGCCAAAACTAGCAAAGTGCAGTAAAAATAATATAATCCAGGCTAAACAAGGTACATAAACATGTTATGTAAAAATAATGTGACCAACTTTGATTACAAAAATCCAAGATATATAATGCAAAACACATTTTTCCCTTCCTTTTTAAATTTTTTTTTTTTGAAATACATGTAGAGAGGGAAAATTCCCGACATATCACAAGCTGACACATCATACTACCAAGTCCACAAAATACAACCAATTACATAGCGTCACGTACTGCTGCTAGGTTTTGCCATCACTATTCAGATTCCAATAGAAATTTGCCAAGTGTCATTGAAATAAAGGCATGAAACTGCATCAGCATGCGTAAGTGATGACACAAGCAGCCCTGCCTACGTAAGCAATGACACAAGCAACCCTGCACGTGTAAGCGATGACACAAGCAATCTAGCACGTGTAAGCGATGACATAAGCAGACCAATCAGGCTGTGACAAGTGTCACCAATCAGACTCCGCCACGTGTCGCTCACCCACCCCTAAACTCCTATAAATAGAAGCCTTCCTAAGACATTTAGGAGGACGGAGAAAAGGAAGAAGATATCTTGAGTTCAGAAATCTAGAAGCTCTGCCGGAATTAAACCCCAAAGCCTTCAAGAATTTCAAAAACTTCAACCTCGAATACAGACAACATTCGAAGCAAAATCATCCAAACTACTCGTCCAGATCTCAAAGTTCACTGGAATCAAGCTCAAAAGCCTCCAGAAACCCCAACAAACCACAAATTGGTGAAGCTCTATGGATTCAAGCCTCCAAAGCCCCAAAGAATTTCTACCACAAACCTTCAAACACGAAGAACACACGAAGAACACGAAGAACAAAGAATTTCTAACAAGCTCATAGCCAGAGATTCATTGTAATTCCGTTTCAAAAATCTTCGATCCATTCCTCAGCCAAATTGAAGAATATCTTATGTTCAAATCAAAATCACATTACCACAATTCCAATCAATAAATCTTTCAAGGAGATCGAATCAGAGGATCACTCTTTTGTAATTACAGAGAATTGTACCACACATTTATCAATACAAATTCGTATTTGTGAAGCTATTTTACTTGTTTGATTTATTTCGAACTAAGAAATTTAGTCGTCTACAATACAAAAGCACCCTAACATGAAATGCATGAATGTAATGCAATGCAATTCCTAAAGGCAAAAAGGAAAAAAAAAAAAAAAAAACACCAAAAAAAAAATGGTCACAAGAAATTAAGAGATGAAGCACAAGGACCATGTCAGAAAGACTCAATTAAATTGATCCTTTTGCATCCCAAACCTTTTAGATGCAACTCTAGCATTGGAGTTATTATTCACATGAGAATTTTGAGCAACTCCAGGATTGGTATAAAGGTTCAAAGCCTTTACCAATTCACCAATAAGTATCATAGGATCTTGTGCTTGAAGCACAAGTTCTTTTGGTTTATTAGCTCGCTTTGCAGCTTGCAACTTGAAACAATTTGAACAAATATGTCCAGTCTTTTCACAAAAAATGACAAACCTAGACAGGTCTTTCATGCACCTTTTCCTTAGGGAGGTTAGGATTCTTAGGTTTAGTCCCTTTAAGATCAACTCTAATCTTCGTAGGAAGTGGTGTAACGTCTACTGGTTTGACACTCTCACTCTTGGGATGTTCAGAAGAAGGAACAAAAACTTGTGGAATGAGTTTCAAACATTGAGATGCTTTCTACAAAACTTAGACCAGTTTTTTCTAAGGGAGATTTTTGAACACTCAGCATGTGATCCAGTTTAGAACTAGCAAACCTATTAGTTTGTTCTCTAGCAACAGATAATTCTAGTTCCAAATTCTTAATCTTTTCAATCAACAGCATGTTCTCAGTCTTCACTTTATCAATGAAGTTTTCATCCTCATCATTACCAGACTCATGATTAGAAGCTTCATCATCACTAAGGGTTACAACCATAGCTTTACCCTTTGATCTCAAGAATGTAGGACATTCTAATTTCACATGACCATACCCATGGCAACCAAAACATTGTTGTCCCAAAGAATTATTAGAGGGCTGACCTATTTTTTCTTTAGATTTATCAGTATTGTTCACTTTAGTGGGTTCATTCCTCTTAAAATTCCAAGGTTCAGCATTGTTTTTGCCTCTTGTCCTTCTATTGTTGTTCCTAAAAAAATTTCTAAAGTTCTTGGCAAGATAAGCAATCTCTATAAAAGAGAGTTCATCATCAAATTTATTCCCATCAACATCATCAACATACCTAAGAGCCATTGATTTGGATTTGTTTATTTTGGGTAGGTCTAGCTCATAGAACTGGAGAAATCCTACAAGCTCACCAACAAGGATGGAGTCCACATCCTTGCTTTCAGTGATGACAATTACTTTGGGTCTAAAGTCCTCAGTCATGGATCTAAGAATCTTCCTAACAATCTTAGGTTGATCATAAATGTCACCCAAATTATAAATAAAATTAACAATGTCATTAAGTTTAGCACAAAATTCATCAAAACATTCGTCATTAAACATTCTTATGCTTTCAAATCTGGTTGTTAACTGCTACAGTTTATTGATCATGACTGTCTTTGTGCCTTCATACATAGTTTGAAGAATATTCCAAGCAGTATGAGCAACCTCAACATTAGAGATTCTCTTGAATTTCTCCATAAAAACAGCATTAAAAATAGCATTCATTACATTGCTATTAAAAGCAGCTACTTCTTTTTGAGAAGTTTCCTACCCACTTACAGGAGTAGTAGGTTTTTCCCATCCGTATTCAACAGAATTCCAAACTCTTTCATTAATGGATTTTAGGAATGCTTTCATTCTTACTTTCTAGTAGGCATAATTGTTCCCATCAAAGTGTGGTGGGATCATAAGAGAGTGACCGTGTTCCATGACAGTAGGAGTCAAGGATCAACTCTTAGATCAAAGGATCTAAACACTAAAACTAACCTGCTCTGATACCACTTGTTAAGGTTTAGACCCCTTAACACAATATGTTTAACCTAATATTAAGCCAAGTTGATTAACAGATTTGTTAATTAACACTAGGTTAAACCAATGTGTAACAACAAATATAATGCCGAAACATAAAGAAAACAAAGATCTGATGATCCAGGAAAACCAAACCAGTAAAAAACCTTTGGAGGATTTAACCTAGCTATCCTCAAGGTAAACCAGATTCACTATGAAAGAATTGAAGTTTATACAATAAGACTTAGACCACTAACATCCTATTCCTTCATTGAGTAGAAAACTTATTACCACGACCACGTGACAGCTCTGAGTTCACGGACTACTTCTTTCTATTGATTCACAACAACCACAAGATCTCCTACTTGTGACTTTGAGACTCCACTCAAAAATTTTAGATCTTCATTAAGTTCTTGTGCAGCAGCTGAAGCGATCACCAAGATCTTGATATCAATCTTAATCTTGATAACCCTAAGTATGTATGAAGGTAAACACATTTAGATCTCACAAGAGATTTACACATATAGCATATCAAAAGCCTTTAAAACGTAGTTAGAGTTTTTCTATTTATATGAGACATAAAACATAAAACCCTATGCATCAAACCGGGCTTAGGCTGAGTTGAAAAAATTTTCGAAAAATTAATTTGCACGAGGTTCGATCTATCGAGCCTAATTTTCGATTGATCTAGCCTTGCAGATTTATACCAATAAATCCTGCAATCACTCAATTCCAACTTTAAAATTAAACACACTTTGAGCAGCCTAAATCTAGACTCTAAGTTTTGATCATGGTTTGCCAACACATTACAAATTGAAGTTCTAATACATTAGCCCCTAAGGTCTTAGAACCTAACATAAATAAATAAATAAATAAAACATTTTTAAAGTGCCGTTTAGAAGATGTAAATGATGGGTTCAAATTAGCTCAATTGGTAAAGTTTTTAATAGTTGAATAAGAGATCTGAGATTCAATCCTCACCTATACCAAAAATTGATTAGTGTCTTGGTTTGATAATAAAGACATCATCAAGAGCAGACACCATAGATTGAAACTAGTGGCAGAGCTAGGAATTTAGGTTAAGGGGGCAAGATTAAAAGACAAGATTGATAGTAAAAAACTAATTAAAAAAATTAAACATGAATATTAAGAGTATACACTATACTTGTGAATATTTAAACATGACTCAATGGCTTGAATGTTTTTAAAAACTCGACAGAAACTTTAAGGTACAAATTGAAAGAGACATATCAAAAGAATTTTATTTTATTTTATATTATATTTTTTTTATGGGAGGCGTGCTTTATACTGTATTATATATACACTTTTTATTTTTTTCTCAGAGTTCTATTAGTATTAGACAGCTGTGATTCTTATTCCATATAAGCGTATAGCATTAGCAGTAAGGTTTTTTTTTTTTTTTTTAATTCATTACTAGGTGGGACCCATAGTTTTATATTAGAGTTTTAGTAGTTTTAGAGTTATTGGTTAAGGTTGCTGAGTTTTGAACCGTGTAGCAATAGGTTGTTTCCAATAAATAGAAATTTTTTTTTTTTTGTCTTTTGTGTAGGAGGGGCAAATAAGACATTTTAGTTCAATATACTATCATTATTAGTAAAAATTTTGAAAGTTCAAGGGAGGCACTTACCCCCCTCCCCCCATTGAAACTTTCTATAAAAAGAAAATGTAGATGAGTAATATAGTGTTAATTGTTATTATTTTAGTCTTTAATGTTTTCTTTATATATGTGTTAAAAAGGTTGCGATTGTTTTAAATGTACCAGTTAGTCTCCAGTATTTTGATATTAGGTAAAAAATACTCCATATAATTAAATAGTGGATCGAAAAGAGAAAAAAGAAAATTATCATGACTAATGCTAATAGTAAAATATTAATTTTAATACCACTTGGACTTCCTCATATGCTGCCATGTGGCCAGACTTTTATTTTATTTTTTATTTTTATTTTTTTAAAATAACCCCTTAAAGTAAAACAACCAATTCCTTAAAATATCTTACGCAATATTTTATACTCACAGCCAGCATGAATCTTAACTCCGGTCCCCAGATCTAAACTCTCTCTGTCTTTGACACCCCATGCTTTGACCCACTATGTTCTAAGAAATCTCATCTCAGTGCTTGCCAACAGGTCTAGGCCTTAATAATCCAGTCATCTCTACTTTCTGCTCTTTTCTCTTTTCTCTAATTTGTGTTTATTTAAAATATACAATACGTAATATTATATGTTATTAAGATGTCATCAACCACATATATATATATATATATATATATATATATATACACACACACACACCAAGGAAAAATTCAAAAATCTTATAATAAGATGAAAATGTTCTAATTGTAAAACATAAAACTACAAATATCGATATAATTATTAAAATAATTATATCGTTGTATCAAGAGTTTCATAACTCAACTAGGTAGTAACTCAATGTGTTTCTAACGAGATATAGATATCCCTCACTTAAACTATTGAACGGCGTTCCATGCAATTTTTTTTAAGTTCCATGCGAAATTTTTTTTGATCACCCCATACCTAAGACCATACCTATAGCTGCGTTTATTTGAACCTATAGTGGCGTTTTAAATAGAACTTGAGTTCCATGAACTCGAATTCCATGCAATTTTTATTTTTTTTAAAAATTTTTCACCCATACCAAAGACCATACCTATAGCTGCATTCAGGTGGACCTATAACGGCGTTTTAAATGAAACTCAAGCGTTATGAACTCGAGTTCCATGCAAATTATTATTATTATTATTTTTAGTTTGATCACCATATACTCGATTTTCTAGAAGTTGAGTTTTACATTGAAACTCAATTTTGAGAAAATCGAGTTTCAAAATAGGGATATGAACTTAAATAGTTTTAAAACAGGGATATATTGCTAATTTTTTTCTAAAAATAAGGGCAAAATGCTAGAATCCCCTTGTAAGTTGTAACTACCCTGGCATAATTCACACGATGTTGTTAGCACGTTATCAATTACGTTTGTCTCTTTAGATTGTTGACTGCTAAGCCGAGCCGTGAAATTGAAAAATTAATGTTGAGAGAAATGTGTATTTTTAACATTTCTCGTAGGAGGAGATTCAGAGCTCAGAAGCCTTGAAGCTTGGAATGATATTATATATATATATATATATATATATATATATATAATTAGAAAAATTAACGTCTAAAAAAAAAGATATAATGATATAAAAATGGAATTGTAATTTCCAGTTAAGTTTGAGTTCATTTAAAAAACTCTACAATCTAAATTCAACAGCAAAAAAAAAAAAAAAAAAAGGTTCAAAAGTAAATAGTGTTAATTTATTGATTTTCTCAAAAGTTTAAGCTATTAGAATACTGTCTTCTAATAGGTAAGGTCCAACACGTAGGAATTTAAATGTAAGATAGAGTAGAGGAGACAATGATCGAATTCAAGACCTCATGCTCTGATGTCGTGTTAAATTACGGATTGCCTCAAAAGATTAAGCTATTCAGATATCATAAATTTAATCATTTAACAAATACTTCTAAAAAATATCACAGATCAAACAAGTTTCTTTCCTCATAATTAATTAGTATGCAATAATTACACGGCACAAGCATGAATAAAGGGCTTCACAAAAGACTAACATAACAATTAAATCAAGTTCACTTAAACCCAACAACACCCAAACTCAAAGTAACAATTTTTCAATAATAGAACCACGAAAACAAAAGGGAAACTATAAAGAAGTTACCTGTAGAGCTGCCCAGACAGCAACGAGTGGAACCCAATTGGGAATAGAGAAAACCCATCTCTCAATAGCCCAAGGAAGCAATATTAGAGGAACCTTGAAAAGAATCGTAGTCAAGTTTAAATTTTATTTTTTAAAACAAATCGAATCACAGGTAAATCGGATTGACTTAACCCGAGCTGGAAAAAAAAATTATCAAGTCCTGGTTCAACCCATTTTTACCTCAGATAAAAAGACTCACATGCATACACACAGTTTCAGGTTATTGGGTTCAAGTTCGATTGGCTTGGCTGTTTGGGTCGGGTTATTGGGTGCAATTTGTCATGTCTAGTCTCACATGCATACACACAGTTTCAGGTTGTATTTAGAAGGCTGCGTTTTTTTTTTTTTTTTTAAAAAGGACATATGGCTCCACGTGGTAGTCCAATTAGGGAAAAAAAATTTTAAAATGTCCATTAACCATATCAATATTTTTCATCTACGAGAAATTATTGTGTACTCTCGGAATACTATAAATGCGTACTTCCTCTTCTCACATAAATGGTGAGTCCTACCATGAATTTAATTAGTGAGACTCACCATTCATGTCAAAAAGAGGGAGTATGCATTTATAATATTCCGGGAGTACATAATAATTTTCCTTCATCTACTACTTAACAATATGAACTATTTTGATAAACAATACTAAAAAGTTGAAATATTAGAGGCTAAATTAATACAGTGCAAATGTTAGACACCAAAATAATAATTTTACACTACAAACAAGTACACTCAAACTTGAATTTTTTTCTACTTTCCTTTATTTGAGGCAAATTTGACTTCACAACTTCACTTCACAGTCAACTTAGCCCTTTTCCGCCTGAAATTTAAACTGTTCAGTAATACCAAGATGTGCCATAAGAAGCCACACATGAGTTAGGAGCTCTCCACCTTGGGTGAGCTGTTGAGCATGTTGATTCCATTGACAATGACTAGCAGCATAACCCAGCATTTCAACCCACACATAACAAATAAACTCCCACTTGATTTCAATACCTAGCAAGGAATGAGCAAGTTTATGTGCACTGGGAAGCAATAACTTTTTTTTTTCTTGTTGCTCCCTTGTTGGAGGAATATTTATGACATTGAGTAATTTTTTACAAGCAATTTCTTCTTTGCAACCCAAAGTTCTGCCAGCATTATCCTCATTGAAATTGTAGAAAAATTCAATGGCCTCAGCTCGTGTGTCATGAAGCCTGATATGTCCAATCCCATTGGGCAGCATGAGGGGGCAAAATGCAAGAAGATACAGCATATAGTTTGATAACAGCTGGCTAGTGTCACGGTAATCTTTACAATCATCCAAGTCTTGCTCCTGATCATTAGAATAGAAACACAGATTTGTTGCAATATGCCAGAGCAGAATGCTTTCATCAAATTCTACCTCAATTGCACCTTTGATTGTGTCTCTATCTCCTTCACTGATATTATCAAGAGATTTTGCATTTTGAAACACCCAGTCACCCCTGTAAGAACATAATATCTTCCCATCATACATAGCTGATTCTAATTTGTGTTGAAGCTGGTCGACGATCACTTGTTTCAAGTGTACTGGAAGAAATTTTTTCGAGTACCTGTGTCGATGCTTCTCCAATAATCCATGTATGCATAAGACCTTCTGGATACATTTCCAAAGAAAAGATGAGACCTTCATGATAGAACTTCTCTTGGCTGGAGTATCTTGAAGGCTAATGCTTATTATGTTGTACTGTTGCATGGTATTACACCACCTCTTCTTTTTAGTAAGTAGAAATGACGCAATGCCCTTATGTAAGAGATTACGCTTACTCAGCCATAGCATGGTCCAGTCAGAGCATAGTTGTAATATAAGTGCGTAGAGCTCAAGGATGATTGCTCCAGTTAGCAATACATAAGTGATAATCACGTACACTCTTGAGTAATCATGCTTTTCGGTGATCATGAAGGCCATGGATACAGAACTAATGGATAAGAAATTGATGCAACGGAGACTGATGCAGCAGAGAGTGAAGCAACCAGAGAAGCCATCCATCACAAATGAATAAAGCACGACTGCTTTTGAGTGGAAGACATCATAGATGAGTCCAAGCTCGATTTCAATCATTTTGAATGTGTCTTCTGATGATACATTCTTGATGATGATTCGGCTGTTCTTAATATCGTGGAAGTTAACGATGACATCTGCCAACAACTGCTTGAAAATTTTGAAGAAATTGTAGGCGTTCTGTAAAATGTCTGCATTTTCAAGAGGATCATTAACAGGCACGTTGAATTGCATATCTAACACATAGCTGGTAGACTTCTTTGACATGCGATAACTTGGGTGCGTCATCGACTCTCTGAAGTGTTCGCTGCTCCCATACCTCAGAACCCATATCCTCTCTCCAGACTTGATTATCCCAGCAACAAAGATTGGAATAGCAAGAAAATTTAATGGAGTACTGTTCCAGCACCTAAGTACAACATAGACAGTTGTAGTCACTTGGGTGACTAGCGTTAGTGCATGCCAGCGCCACAACTCGTTGTCTTCCAAGGAGTATGCAGTAATGGTGTCTGGGCCTCCAAGGTGCAAGAGAAGAAATGAAGCCCAGAATGCTGTAATTACAAGGTCTGGATTCACAGAATAATTCACAGAGTTTCCTGCATTGTTGGAAAGCACACTAAGCGACACTGTTACAGCCCACTCTGCTGACAAGTAGGTCAGCCATAGAAGAGTGCTGAGCTTCTTACTAGATGAATTCTTCCTCGTCTTGCCAGTAAAGATGAGGATGCTTTGGAGTCCAAGACTAAACAAAACGAGAACACGGATCTCCAGTAGGCTCCACAATTTACTCACACTTGGGGGGATGATCTGCATGGTTTTCCTTCTATTTGTGAAGATCAAACTGCTAAAAATTTGCAAATGTACCAAAGTTTAAACTTGGAATTAGAGGGTTAAGAGAGAAAAAAGCAAAGAAATTAAGATTGCTTTATTCATTTTCTAGCTTACTATAAAATTTACTCTTTGAAGTACATTATTAAGAGGCCAATGTGTGGAATGGCACATATTTAATTAGTAATATTACTAGTTGTTAACGAGGGAGGGTGGGGAGCTCTCTCCAAGACTCCGACTAAAGTAAGGATACGACGTTGACTTGCAGCCTTTGTTTTCTATGGATGGGTTGTCTTATACTTTGCATAGCTTTCAAGGTTTTCTCTTTTGTCTTGGTAAACTGAACCGTTTTTGTAGTAATGCTGGCTGGTCTATCCGGTGCAGGGTGCCAGGGACTTTAGGAAATCTATGCAACTCTGGCGTATTACTTAGAATAAAATATTAATACTTAATTTTGGGAATGGAAAGTCTGACAAATGTAACGTGTGTCTGCATAACTGGGAAAATCAAATTGGTCTTACTTGTTGCTAACGAACGTAGAGTAGTTGGAGGATCACGACTTGTTCCACCACCATTTTGCTGATTTTGTCGTATTAAATTGTGAGTGATTAATTATCATTTATATGTATATTTATTATTATTTTTTTCACTAATTATACTTTGTTATGTCATAATGATGGCAAGAAGTTGTAAAAAATTTTATAATTCTAAACTTTTCTAAGAATGTAAGAGTCTTGATGTCTTAGAAAATTTGTTAACAAGTCATTTTTAAAAAGTTTTATGAAAAAAGTAAAAAATTTATAATTTTTTTTTCTTTTCTCATTAAAATTATTTTAAAATGTGTCATAACCTAATACCCTTAAGGTATCTGTTAATAAATTTGTAAATGTAAAAGACACATTAATTAGTAATACGTTTTTCAAAAACTAATTTACAGCTTTATTGAATAATTATATAAATATATATATATTTCAAAAATATATTCAAATTGTACACACGTTCAAAAAACTACATACAATCACAATAAATTCGTATGTATAAGTCAATAAATCACTTTTTTTTTTTTTTTTTGGGTTGAAATCATTCACATGTATTTTATCTTTTAAAAAGTATGCATTACACACCATAATTGAATATTTATTAAGTTTTAAAATATGCCTACTCGGCGATTAACATAACTCTAATTAGTTATCTTACTTGTTGCTAGCGTTGGAGTTCTCTTTAGACTTGAAGGTGGCTCACACTAGTAGACTAACAGCTTTCCCTGGTCGTAAATCATAATCCTCTAAAAAAACATGGCTATGAGTTCCCCAGACGGAATCAACCTCCTTCTCAATTTGGGTACTCCACACCAGTTGTGGGGATAGAAATTTTTTTCTAGGAGACAAGCTAAATATAATAAGGTTTTAAGTAAAAAACTAAAAAAATAATGCTAGAAAAATACTTATTTTATATGTTAATTTAACTCAATAAATTTGTTCCCTATATTCTTTCATGACACTAAAATTATCTATATATAATGTCTAAAAACTAAATTATAACATTTACTATTACTACGCTCTTGTTGAGTCATATAAGTGTAACATTTCGTTTCATTTCACTCTATTTTGGTCCATTTGATCTACTTCAGTGATGCTTTAGGAGAAGATGTTGTTGTAGAATTAAAGGGGAGCTGTTTCATTGACAATTATGTCATATTTTCAACGTAATATTGGTAGGTTCTTGATAAAATTACATTGTTTTATTATGTTATTAAAGTCGTGTATTATTTTTTTTTTCTAATATAAGTGATTGATTTATTTATGTCTACTTCCTCTTTAGGTCATTCAAGATGTATAAAGGATGAATCGTTTGTAATGAGCACTAAAAACAAATTTTAACTACAAATTAAATTATTTACAAAATATTTTGTCTTATATAATAGTTGAATGTAAAATACATTATGTTTCCTTAAAAATAGAGAAAGAAAAGAAAACTTGCAAAGTTTAAAACACTTTTTTCAAATAACAAATATAGATAGCTTAATTTAGAAAATCTAATACATTACATCAACTATATATATATATATATATATATATTTTGTTAGTAAATAATCACATTATTTTAAGAAATTTTGGAACTTGGAACTAACACTTATATAAGTCTCATCTACCATACTTTGCACCCTAAACTATCACACTCTGTTCTGCCCCTCGATGTTATTTTTGCTATTATGTTTAACGAAATCCTACTACCCATGACAAGCATATGCTTCTTACTTAGGTAGAAAAAACTTAAAAGACTAAAACACCTTGCTTCAAAATCAATTAAAAAAATACTTAATTTTTTCCACATCTCTCTTTGTGTCTCGTGTGCGTACCCACTGCCCAAACCCAAATTTAGATTCTTGTATCTCACCCTCTCGCTTTTCACCGAAAAAAAAAATCTGAAACCCAATTTTTTTCCCCAGATTGAAACACCAATCCACAATTGTGACGAAATCCCTAAGTCCCCAATTATTTAATGATTTCCCAATCACACAGTACTAGTGCAAGTGCAAACTCTAGGTCACAAACGTCGTTCAGCTCTGAGAATGGAGTTAATTGTTGGTAATAATGACATAGCTGAATTATGTTGATTCAAATTTCACACATGTGAGGATGCCAATAACGTGTACATAGTGATGGAGTATGTCTTTTCTTGTTTCTGCTCTACTTTTAATGCAGAATATTTTCAACATTTCTAAAAGGGTGTTTAGGGTTTTGTTTAATTGATTTTGAAGAAGACTTTTTTGGTCTTTTAAGTTTGTCCCACCTAAGCAAGAAGCATGTGCTTATCACGAATGGTAAGATTTCGTTAAATATAACAACAAAAATAACACCGGGGTGCAAAGTGTGATGAGTGTGATAGTTTAGAATGTAAAGTGTGCGTTTGAATAGTTTAGGCTGCAAAGTATAATCTAGTGCATAATTTAGGATGGTAAAACGTAATTTTCCAAAAAAAAAAATTCATCAAAATTTTCCGCGAGTCGGGTAGCTCTATGACTAGTTTATTATTAGTTTTAATTAAGTTGTAAAATGGTATAAATGGAGTGTCTATATTCACTTCAATAGTGAAAAGTATGAAAAAAATCAAGATAAATTAAATTTCATTATTTATTTATTTATAATATTTATCATTGATGAAATTTTTAGATTCTCCCCCCCCCCCTTTTTCTAAATATGAATTTAAATAATTATTTTTGTCATTATAAATATTTATTATAATTATGTTTGTATGGAACTATATATTCTAGATTATACATTTATTACAATTAAATACCAAGATTATAATGAATTGTTTGAATATAAACATAATTTAAATACAATACACACACAAAAGAATAATGAAGAGTAAAATTGTGAGGTTTCAAAAGTTTATATCACCACCGCACACCGTTAGTGCGATGGTTACTCCATAAGTATAAGTGCTTGTAGGGTGTAGAGATTGCAAGAGCTAGACTTCAAGTTTCCAAGAGGGAGCTTCACACACATATACACTTAGATTAGGCTGGAGTATAATTTCTATCTTGTATAAAAAATGTATATATGTCACAACATTATAAACTAAAAATAAATAAATAAATAAAAAGTGAAATAGCTTTAGTTTTATATATAACTTCAATATCATCTCACATACTATTAGGTCTTAGTAATAAAATTTATGATGAAATTTATTATTTACGTATGAGGGAGGAATATCACGTAATTGTTCTCAAAAACATATATTAGTCATTAATTTTCCCAGTGCAAGTTCCAAGTAAAGAAGAATATTTAAGAATAATAAGAGATAAGTCTAGCGGCCGGACTTGGGGAACCTGAACGAACCTTGGAGGAATTTATACCATAATATAGTGAGGAGGAAAAAAAATTAATGCCACTGCTACTCTCGCCTTCAACGACCCCAATTTACATTGTTTGGATTCAGCCGTTGAGAAACCTCGTTTCTTCATTGTTGCCCCCTTCCCATATTTTGTCAAATAGTGCGAAAGGTAGGAGGTTCAGAAGAAGAGTTTATTGGGGAGGAAGAGAGAGCATATCGGGTAGAAAGTAAAAACTCAACCTAAAGCTTTAATTAATTAAAAAAAAAAAAAAAAAAAGAAGGTATTGAGGTGTACAATTGTGAAGTCTCCAAAGCTTAGATGTCAAAATTTTACATAATAAAAAGTAAAAAGTTTCGGTCTTAGAATCCGTTTAGGAACAGCTTATTTAGCTGAATTTAAAAACTTTTTTGTCAAAAGTACTGTAAATAAAGTTAAAAGGTGGCTGAAATAGTATAGTTAGACCCAAGAATAATACAAAAAAACGTAATAAAATTCATGAATAGTAGCAAAAATAAGCTATATGGTACAAAAAACTGGCTTTTTAAGCCAATACCAAACACAACCTTAATATTTATACATGGATAAATTAGATATATATATATATAGCAGCAAATTTAGTAATATTTAATTAAGTAAAACAAAAGACTAAATAATTAAACAATATAAATATTAACTCTCTAGAATTGCCGAAGTAGGAAACAATGTTTGTTTAAATCTAGAATTTTGTCACATTTGAACAAAGAATATATAACTGTCATTTTGATCAATCATCCGTCCACTTGCCAGATTATGGAAAGACTATATTGACTTTGAAGTCTCTGTCTAGGAGAGTTTGACGTTTCTTTTCAAACCATGTCTTTGTTTTTGCTGAATCACAGATTACTCCGAAAATTAAAGGAAGGTATAAATTTTTATTATTATTTTGTAACTGAAGATTGGATGAAAGTTATCAAAATAATATGCCGTAAAAAATCAAGACAGAAGTTGATAAAAAATAAAAATAAAAAATCAAGACAGAAGACACTATCATTTGAATTGCTTCATTAAAATCGTTAGATTGTCCAAGTTTACATAACCCTAGTGCACTATCTAGTTGAGCTAGTGTTTGTATGATTAAAGAGAATTTGGGTGGATTATAGAATTATTTAATACACCAATTGTATAATATTGGTGTCTTCCAATAAGATGATATTTCATGAGATCACCGTGTGAGATTATTCTCTCACGATATATTAAGAATCATTCATGAAGAACTACATATATTGTGTGAGAGGTTTCATAAAACCATCTCATAAGATCTTTTATGAAAATATATTAAGATGGACTACCGAAGCTACTTGGAGTTATTCATGTGGGTACAACATTTTAAACTAAAGTGTTGCGACTCATACCACAACCCTCGGACTTGCAAAGGTGATGATTCAAGAGACTCCTCAGTCCTACTATCAGGTAACCATCCTCCCCCCCCCCCATATATATATATATATATATATATATATATATATATATATATATATATATATATATATATATATATTATATGGAGTCAGAATAATCTCCTTATTATGCGGCACACATGTATTACATGTAAAAGATGGACTAGATAACGCCTCCTGGATTTGGGAAGGTTAACAAGGAGTCAGGATTGACTAACTTCAAGTCATTACCTACTCAATTATCTAGTATTGTAACAATTAATTATTAAGTTAAACAAAAGATTAAATAATGAAACAATAAGAATCGAAGCATAGACCTAGGAAAAATTTTGTTTGAATAAATCTAAAATTTTGTCTCATTTGAATCTTAAATCCGTCCATTAATTTTGTATGTTTAAATCTAGAATTTTGTTACATTTTTTTTATACATTGGTAGTTTTTTTTTTTTTTTTTAAATTGGACACATTGATACTTGGGGTGGGGAGATTTGAATCTTGAATATTTCCGTCGAAAACATTATAAAATTTTCTTTAAAATGACTACTCACGAGCTCAAATCAGAAATAAAGTGAGTGAGATATCGCAAAAATATTAGTAAGCTGTCAAACACGAATATGGAGTCTTGGTGATTTGAGACAAGGTGTGATATTTTGGTGATGCATCTGAATGTGTGTGTCTTTTATCTTTTGCTCATTTAAGAGAATTTTCACCAACCATTATATTTCTAAGGTGTAATTGGTCACTTATTTCTAATTGGTTTTATCTCCCAAGTTAGGTTAAGAAATGTCCTAAGCGTTCCTAAGCCAAACTAAGTTCTAAAATCATGTATCAAACCAAAAGAAGTTCGGTTACACGTGTAGATGCATCGTATTAGGCATTGTACAACATCTATCTTTTGGCAATACCTTCTTTTTTCATATGATTCTCTATTTGAAAAATAACTTGAATATTCGACATGATATTTTTGGAAAAGCTTCAACATGAATATTCGACATGATATTTTTTTCTCATTAAAAAAATACAATGGTCAAATTCTTGTGGAGTTTCAACTTGATCCTAGTCAATTTTATTGATCATGAGGATATTTAGTTTATTTTGGTAAAATTTGGGTTTGAAAATGGTGATGTCTATGAAGTTCCAACTTATGGACTTTTGTGCAATTCTTAAAAGTTTAGGGGGAAAGGTGCAATTTTTTGTAGTCTAAGAATTGAGGTGAAAATTTTGAAATGTTTTGAGTGTTTTGTGCAATTATTTAGTTTTCTAGGTCAAAGTATAGTTTTAGAAAGCTTTTGAATTTAAAATGTAATTTTGGAAAAGCTTATGATCAAAATAAAGATTCGAGTACGTTCTGGGGTCAAGATGATATTTTACAAAACTTTAAGTATTAAAATATAATTTTGGAAAAATTAGTGGTTTCAGATGTAATTTTGGAAGAATTTGATGGCATTTTCAGAGTACTCATATCAATGTTTATAATAGAACATTTATGTCAAATTTACACATTTTTTTCCCTAAAAACTATCTACATCAAATAAGGTAATATTGTGTAAATATGCATGCTACAATAAGTATGTAAATTTACACTATTTTATTTTATAATTTATATTTTATTCTTTCTTTACGTATCCTAAGTATGAATGAAGAGAGTGAATGATTGTTGTGTGAGAAGAAAAAAAATTGTTAGGACATATGTGATTTGATGTTAGAAACATATGTCAACATTTTATGTATTGACTAATCCTTTGACAAAACGCATTTTACTTGTAATTGGGTAGATCTAAGATGTGTTTAATACTTTAAGAAACAAGGTTTCAAGTTCAAGTGTTAAAAGCATGCAAGTCTGTCCAAAAATCAAGTAAGGAAGTGCTAAATTTTAAATCTCGACAGCTGGTATCTATCGATGTTTAAAAGCTACTGAAGCCCATGACTCGACAACTAGCTCGATAGATGGCTATTTATCGAGGTTTATGAAACTCAATTTTTCAAAACTGTTTTTCATCCAATCCGTGAGTATGTATTTAGGCTTTCTTTTCTCACAACCCTAAACATATATAAGGATTATTTTAAGGGTCGTCTAGGATTGCATGAGTATTGAGAAAAGTCTTATTCAAGCAAATTGTGAACGGAGACAATATTTGCCCTAGTTCTTCTTTCTCTTAAGGAAGCTGCTGTGTTTGTACACTATAGGGTTTTGTGACCAAGCAACTTTGTGATCTTCATCGGTTGATGAACTGAAAAACTTTGTAGCCAACATTCTTCTCAAGTTGGTGATCAAGTCAGGTACTAGGATCCGTGCATCTTTTGGTTAGTCACATACTGGGAGCCGTACAATACAAGGAAAGATTGTCACTACAGAACAAATTCAATTGGGTATTGGGGTAAGGGTTCAATTGTAGGTTGGTATAAGGTATTGAGATTCCTTTACTTGTAACCGCTTGTTTTGATAATACTGGATTCTCAAGAGTAGTGACCTTAAAATCACCCGCTAGGGTTTTGCCTCAGAGATTTTCCCCATTCGTAAACAAATCACCATGACATTTAATTTCCACTACATATTTAGTTATTTGGTGATTTGTTTATGCTGCCACGTACATTGCATGTTAATTTGATTAATTAATTAAATTTGGCTAATTAATCAATTAATTCATCAGAAGGGATCAATACATTTTTGGCCTATCAAGTGGTATCAGAGCAGGCACACTCTGATTAGGGTTTAATCTTTGTTGTGTGATCCATTGACCCCTGTTTGTCATGGATAGAGAACAATCACTTATTATAACTCCTTTATTTGATGGAACTAATTATGCATACTAGAAAGTATGCATAAGAGATTTCTTGCAGTCCTTAGATGAGAAGGAATGCCAAGCTGTAGAGATAGGCTGGACCAAGCCAAAGGAAGCGCCGGCCGACTGGGATGACGCAAAGATCAAAGCGGCAAACTTCAACAATAGGACATTGAATGCTTTATTCAGTGCGGTCACAAATGACGAGTTCAAGAATATCTCCTCCATTGAAACTGCAAAGGAGGGATGGACCATTCTCTAGACAATTTATGAAGGAACCAAGGCTATCAAGGATTTGATACTTCAGATGCTCACTACTAGTTTTAAAGAAATCAAGATGGAGGAGGATGAGTCATTTGATGAGTTCTATGCCAAGCTCAAGGACATAGTGAACTTAGCATTTAATATTGGGGAAACTATTCTTGAACCCAAGATTATGAGAAAAGTGCTCAGATCTATGCTCGAGAGATTCCATGCTAAGATCACTGTGATTAAGGAGTCAAAGCATATTGACAAAATTCTTTTGACAAAGCTAGTTGGAAATCTGCAGACCTATGAGTTGGGTTTGTTTAGGATGAGGAAGTCAAGCAAGAGCAAGAGCATGGCATTGAAGGACAAGAGCAGTGACACGGATGAGTCTTCTGATGTTGAAGATTCTAAAATGAAGTCCTACATCACTTAGTAGTTCAAGAAGTTCATGAAGAATGCCAATGCAAAGGGCTTTGACAAGGACCGTAGGCAATCAAGTTTTTCACAGTCTAAAAGCCAAGACAAAAGAAAGAAGGATGCTAGGGATGGTGATCAGTACACTATTCCCTTAGGGCCCAAGTGTTTCGGATGTTAAGGATTCGGTCACATGAAACAAGAGTGCCCCGCTTATCTCAAGTCTATTGGGAAAAGTAAGGCACTTGCTGCTACCTTAAGTGACACCAAACCTGAGGATGATTCCGAAAATGAAGATGACGGAATCCTAAATGCCTTAACTGCCACTGTCAATCCTACTGAAGGGATCGTAGAAGATGTGGATGAAGAAGAAAACTTCGTGGAATCAAAATTTGAGAAGATGGATGAGCAAGATGACATCCACATAGCCTATGCAAAGCTATACAAGGTCTCAAAAAAACATGAGAAGCTGTAAAGGTTGGCCACCAAGAAGCTTAGTGATGTGGAGCTTGAATGAGAACGACTCTCTACAAAATTTGATGAAGCTAATCAGACCATTGGAGCACTAAGATTTGAGAACAATTTCTTGGCTGAGAAGACCAAGAAGTTTGAGGCGGAACTATTCCAAGTGAGAGCTCAGTTGGAGAGGTCCTCAAGTGCTAAGCTTGATGAGATGCTCAGCATGCAAAAATCTGCCCTCAATCGAACCGGTTTAGGATATGATTTTTCTTCTCCCAATATTACTTCTTCTAGTACTATTGTTTTTGTTTCTCCTGCTCACAATATTGATTCTGAGAATAATAATGCTAAAACTGTGAAAGCTAGTAAGAACATAGACAATGGTAAATCTATCTTAGGAGCACCCCCTAAGCTTGCTAAGAGAGAAACTAAGAACCCTAGGGCTAAGAAAAGTAATGCCCAAAAGTCTAAAGAGAAGAAGCAGCATCTCTATCATCACTGTGCCGTAGTTGGACATATTCAACCTAATTGGTATAAGTGGTTAGCCACTCAACAGAGCAACAGCATGATTTCATCGGGAACCAGAATCAGCTTCCATTTTCTCTTGCTCCCCTTGGAGATCTACTCAAAGCCCCCATGTTCCTTTCGAACTTGAATGGTTTCAATTCTTCTCTCTCACCACCGGTTCAATGGTTTGCTCAAATGAAAGGTTTCTTCAAAGCATGGAAGGAAAAAGGCTCCAAGTAATTCTGTCACTTTTTCTCTTTCTCTCCCTCTTTTTGTTATGTTTGCATTACTTGTGTGTTTTGCTTTCTTAATTTGAGACAGTCTAGTTTTTAAGCATTGCTTTATTTGACATGTTTTTGTTTGGTTGTTTTTCAGTTTTGTTTTTTATTTTTTATTTTTCATTCATAAAAATAAAAAAAATTGAAAAATCATAAAAATACAAAAACAGTGTGTGTATGTGTACATTGGTACTTGTGTACCTTGAATGGCCAATGAAACAAAGTTTTCTTTGTATCTCTTATACCTTAGATGAGCATCTCTATGCACAACAAAGTAAGTGAGCTTTGTGGCTCTTGTTTGTGATGAGTGAGGTTAAGTGATCTCTTGTACTTAACACTCATATCACTCTTTTTGACAGGAAGGACTAGAAAATCCTAAGAGAAAGGCATAAATAATCATCTCACCATTGTTGCCCGCCAATCATAAAATGACATCTGTATGCTTCGGCATAGCAAAAGTGCAATGTTAAAAAACTTAACATAATTGGATATTTCTTTTCTTTCTCTTATATGCTCATGCATGATTTGCTTAATAAAAGAAAAATATGCAAAGAAAATTAAAGCAAATAAATCAAAATGTTTTAAAACATGATTACAAGCGTGTATTTTAGGAGATGTGGGAGTTATAGGGTATACCTCGAATGTGATAGTTCCCATCAAGCAATTATGATCGTGTGTGAGTTAAATTTATTTACTCATATCTCAAATCATCATAACATGTATACACTTATGCAATCTTGCGATGTTTTTCACACACAACACACAATATTTTTTGCTACTTTTGATACATGTGCAGGTACAATGTGATTTGGCCATCACAAGGTTTACTTGCGTTGATGTATACTCACTAAACTGTCTTAACTTATTTTTGAAGTATAAAATTAGTTAGACTCGTTTAGTGTGTGTGTGTGTGTGTGTGTGTGTGTGTGTGTGTGTGTGTTTTGGATCTAAATGCATGACATTTTTCTTGGTTGAGAGATGATTTTGAGAGCTTAAAATGTTGGTTGGATTTTTGGTTGAGTAGCATGCTTGATTGCATTCATATATATGTTTTTCTCTTCTTTGAAAACTATCTTTATGCAATCTTGATAGCTTCTCGATAGCTAGGCTATCTATCAAGACCCTTCAGCTTTTCTTTATCGCATTCTCGATAGCTCTCGATAGCTAGCTCAATCAATTGAGCAACTTTTTGTCTCCTCAATAGCTTCTCGATAGCTATCTCTATCCATCGAGCTTCTTTGCCTTGGAAACCTCTCACTTGATCCTCGATAGCTGGTTTGATAGCTAAAAGGCGTGTTTTAAACCTCAATAGCTTCTCAATAGCTCTCGATCGATCGAGGTTTATGCAGTTCCTATATATACACACCTCGCGATTTCATATCTATTCTCCTCGATCTCTCTTGACTGCTGTGAGTCTTTTCACCTCCTAAACACCTCTCACTCCCTCCAAACTTCATTCTAAAGCTTTCTTCGACCTTAATCTTGTTTTTCGTCACTGGTAAGGTCTTTAATCCCTCTCTTCATCATGTATTTCATATGTTTGACCTAACTTTTGGGATTTTTTGGAAAGTTTTGGGATTTTCCAAAATCAATGAAGTTTTGGCTCAATTTTTGGGATGGGTTTTGTCAAAATGATCTTTAAACTTCATGCATTACATCACATGTACATTATAACAATGTTTCATGCATTTTAGATGTGTGTTTACTTTGTTGCTATGTTGTGTGCTCGCAGGTTTGGATTGGGCTGAGCCCATGATGAATTTATATTAGCATGTCACATGTTCATGCATATGTACCTTCAATTCTATATTTTTTTTGATATATTTGTTTTTTGGTACTTTTCTGATTGTCTACCTCTCTTTCTCTCTTTCTCTCCTTGTTACGTTAGTTGCATCATGGCACCTAAACGTAAATCCATTTAGTCTCGGAACCCTCTTCGTTCTGGGACATCTTCTTCTTCCTCTCCTGCTGACCCCACTCCTTTTCACATACGGTTCCATGATGAGAAGGCCAAATTGGGCTTCTTGGAAAATTTTTCACGATAAGGCATTCACTCGGAACGCCAAGTCATTCTGTCAAATTTTTCTAACACTTACTTACCCGCGATGATACATTCACTCATGAATTCACTCTTACTTTTCCTACTACTTTCAAAGATGCTGGCCCATCTGACACTCCATTGATGACTATTGATGCTCCTACTTGTCTGGCTTGCGACCAATATTGAAGATATATTCACCCAAGTTAAAAGTATTCACCACTACCTTACCTGATGATGACTTCTGTTGACTACTTTTGTGTTAGGATTTATGCCCTTAAATCCTATTGTATGATGTTATGTATGATATTATGTATGACATTATGTATGACATTGTGTATGACTTAATATTGTGATTAATAAATTTGTTTTATTATTATCTAAAATAATGGTAACATGAATATTTGGACATTATCATATAGTCCATGAGAT
This sequence comes from Castanea sativa, assembly GCF_040712315.1. Taxonomy (NCBI): domain Eukaryota; kingdom Viridiplantae; phylum Streptophyta; class Magnoliopsida; order Fagales; family Fagaceae; genus Castanea; species Castanea sativa. The sequence continues at coordinate 6,332,324 of NC_134017.1, read as the reverse complement.
GCATAGTATGTGATTTATGTGATTTAGTCACAGAAGATATAAGTCACAAGTTCTTTGTAAACTTAGAATTTATAGTTCGTAGTCGGTGATGAAATTGGACATTTTATCTGCGAAAACTATAACGTATCAACTAAGATGATTTGTCTTGATCATGGAAGTGGGGACTTCTAGTTGATATGTTAATATGTTTTAAGAGTTAAGACATATTGAACTGGACCGTGTGAGATTTATTATTCTCCTAACAACTGTCAAAGGAATAATAAATCTCACGACTTCTATTTGCATGAAAACCTCAGTATGTTGGGCAGCCACATTTAGTGTTGATGAAATATATATTCTCAAGATGGAATTCATAATCTCTTAACGGAGATATAAAATATTCCCTTGAGATAAGTTTAATGGTATTGGGAAATTTAGACCCCGGTTGATAGAATTAACAAGTTTTAAACGCAAGTTGTTAATTAGATTTATTATGCATAAAACTTGTTAAAGCACACAAACATCAATATCTTGTCCAAAACTAAGTGCAGCGGAAAAATAAATAAGACAAGATATGATGACCCAAGAAAACCAATGAAACCAACCAGTTTCACAGTAAAAAACTTGGGGGGAAACCTTCCCGAAAAGCAATCCACTATAGTAAAGAGAAGTTTCAAATCTAGTACAAAACTTTTGTCCCTAGACTCTACAGTCCACGTAGATGAACTCACAGCAGAAATCTTCTGCCGCTTCAGAACCTTTGAACTCTTCAATATATGAATGCCACCCTTTGATGCACGAATCTCAATACGTGACTAACCAATTGCGCGGATCCTAGTACGCGACTTCAATCACCAACTAGAGAAGAAGATGTTGGTTGCAAAGTTCTTCACTTCATCAACAAGGAAGATCAAGAAGTACTTGGTTACAAAATCCTAAGGTGCAAAGACGCAGTAGCTTCTTTACTATAGTGGATTGCTTTTCGGAAAGGTTTCCCCCCAGGTTTTTTACTATGAAACTGGCTGGTTTCATTAGTTTTCCTGGGTCATCATATCTTGTCTTATTTATTTTTCCGCTGCACTTAGTTTTAGACAAGATATTGATGTTTGTGTGCTTTAACAAGTTTTATGCATAATAAACTAATTAACAACTTGGGTTTAAAACTTGTTAATTCTATCAACCGGGGTCTAAATTTCCCAATAAGTGGTATCTGAGAGAATAAGATTTTGGTCACCTTTTTCATATGTTCTCCTTGTATTCTCTTATGTGACAACCTCTAAAATATGTCTTATATATGTCTAGGGTTGTGAGAAAAGAAACCCTACACAAATACAAAAGCCTGGTCCAAAAATCAGATCTGAAAATTCTGATTTCCGTAACCTCGATAGATAGCATCTGTCGAGCCTCATTAAATCTCGATAGATAGTTATTTGTCGAGCAGCTATCGAGCAGGTGTCCAGCAGGTGTCCAACAGCTATCTGCAGGTGTCCAGCTTTAGTAAACACCTTTTCTTCACTTGTTTCTTGGTCCAATCTTCATGGCTTTAATACTAGACTTGAGCAACATGTTCTTTGAGGTATTAAACACATCCTAGATCTACCCAAATACAAGTAAAGTGCGTTTTGTCAAAGGATTAGCCAATTACATAAAAGAATGACATATGTTCTTATTAAGTGAACCACATATGTCCTAACAATCTCCCCCTTTGGCAATCCGTGACAAAACCACAACAAACAAATGAACATATGAGAGAAGTCATAAATCACTCAACTCATACTCACTTGTTGAATACAATAAAATCTATCCTAACACAAACTCTTGAAAAACTTTGCAAGAAGAGAGTTTATGGCATGGAAGACTTTGACAACCTGTATTTTTGAAACACTTTAAAAAAAACTCATCAAGGCATCTTAGTGTGAAACAGAAATAATAGATTGCATACAAATAAAGAATCATGTGTATAAAGATAGGAAAAAAAACAACACATGTAGAGGTAGGTGAAGAAAACATACATCATCACATATATATCAAAGATAAGCACAATGTATGTAAACATGATCACAAGACCTAAGGTACAAGAAGAAGAAGCTAAAAGTAGCTCCTACAACAACAAAGAGGTAAACACACCCCTTAACAAGATGAAACACATCTCCCCCTTGCAAGGTCATGTATTTCTCCCCCTAACTTGTAGAATCTTAAAAAGAAACCACAATTTCTCCAATTTCTCTCCTTTTTTGTCACGATTGACAGAGGGTACAGGAAGTTATAAAGCTTCACTCGAGAAACATAAAGATAATAAAAAATGATCAAGGAGGCACAAAGAATCCATAAAAATTCATGAATGTAATGAAATAAGATCTATGGATGACAAGATAAGAGCAACATGCAAAACATGTGAAAAAAATGCATGCAGAGGATCTCGATCGATCGAGAGGTATCGAGGAGTTATCGAGCAGATCTCGATGGATCGAACAGCTATCGAGAAGCTATCGAGAGGGCAGAAAGTTTCTCGATCGATCCACCTAGCTATCGAGAGGTGTCGAGATTGCGATAAAAAGCAACTGAAGAGCTCGACAGATAAGTCAGGTATCGAGAGGTGTCGAGGAGGTGACGAGATGGCTTAAAAACAGTTTTTCAAGAAAGGAAAAACACATATATGAATGCAATCAAACATACAACTCAGCCAATGATCCAACCAACATTTTAACCTCTCAAAAACATCTCTCAAACAACAAAGAGTTAAGCATTGAGCTCCCAAAAACACACACACACACTAAATAAGTTTAACCGATTTTATATTTCAAAAACAAGTCAAGATAGTTTAGTGAGTATACATCAACACATGTAAACTTTGTGATGGCCAAATCACATTGGACCTACACATATATCAAAAGTAGCAAAGAATATTGCGTGTTATGTGTGAAAACATCGCAAGATTGCATAAGTGTCTCCATGTTATGACGATTTGAGGTATGAGAAAATCATTTTAACTCACACACAATCATAACTGTTTGATGGGGACTATCTCCTTTGAGGTACATCCTATAACTCCCACATCTCCAAGAAAACACATTTGCAATCATATTTAAAGCATTTTTTTTTATCTTTTTTCTTTTATTTTCTTTGTATATTTTCTTTTTATTAAGCAAATCATGCATGGGTATATAAAGGAGAGAAAAGAAATACACAATTATGTTAAGCTTTTGACATTGCACTTTTGCTATGCCAAAGCATACAGATGTCATATCATGATTGGCGGGTAACAGTGGTGAGGTGGTTATTTATGTCTTTCTCTTAGGATTTTCTAGTCCTACCCGTCAAAAAGAGTGATACAAGTGTTAAGTTCAAGAGATCACTTAACCTTACTCATCACAAACAAAGAGCTATAAAGCTCACTTGCTTAGTTGTGCATAAGAATGTTCATCTAAGCTACAAGAGATACAAAGTTTAGAAAGCTCTGTTTCAATGGCCATTTTAAGGTTCACAAGAACTGATGTACACAAACACACACCGTTTTTGTATTTTTCTAATTTTTTTCAATTTTTTTTTTAATTTTGAAAACAAAACAAAATAAAAACTAAACAATCAAACAAAAACAGATTAACAATCATGAAAACATGAAAGAAAGATGCATATGCATGAAAGCATGATAGAAGAATGTAGATGCATGAAAGCATGATTCCAAAAGTAGATAAGAAATCAAGTAAAGAGAGTCCTACTTTAAATAGAAAGAATTAAAGAAGAGGACAAACAGAAAAGACAATTAAGTCTTAGGCTCCTTTCTCACCCACACAGCACGAGTCTTTGGCCGTGAAGATGAAAAGGCACATGTCCTAGTATGACTACTAAAGGACATAGAAGAATTAAGATTCTCCTGAAATTGAGTTAAAAAGTACAAGACTTTTAATAACTCTCCAAACAAAGGTGTAGGTCCGTGAGAGGAAACCTGTGACGGTTTGGACAATTGCTTATGAGGATACAACTTAAAGCAATTAGGACGAATGTGTCTAGAAACACCACAGTGGTGACAAACATGAGGTCTAAAAAAGGATTTAGAATTAGCCAAAATAGTTTTGGATTTCATACCTTTATTACCTTTCTCAGATTGAGGCACAATGACAGTCCTTGATCTAGAAGCCGTGGAAGAGGAGGGCTGGAGGAGACAACATATCCTAAGCCAGTCTTATTAGAACTAGGCTTTTGAGCACTCAAGACCTCTTCTAGCTTGACTAAGCTTAACCTCAAGATTCTTGACCTTCTCTTCTAATGAGGTGTTCTCCACAATGAGAGTCTTAACTAACCTTGTAGTCTCATCCAGTTTGACTACCATATCAGCCTTTTCAATTTTTACCTCATTAAGCTCTTTTCTACAAAGATGAGAAGTCTTTTCAGATTTTATGAATTCAGTGCATAGCTTATCATAGGCTTCCTGAAGGGTCAACTTCTTGGATACTTCATCATTAGAAGAATCATCACTGTCACTAGCACTCTCCACAATCACCCTATCGGTTGAGGTAGCAAAGGCCAGAACGTGCCTACATTCATCCACATACTCATCAGAAGAGTCATTCTCGGTGTCACTCCAAGTAGCAACCAACCCTTTATCTTCTGACTTCTTGGCCTTTTCCCTCATAAGGTAGTTTGGGCACTCTATCCTCATATGACCAAAATCCTTGCACTCATGGCATTGGATGATGGGCTTCTCATTCTTACCAATCCTAGAGGATTTAGATTTCCTAGCAGGTTTGCCCTTATCCTTCTTCCTAAATTGAAGAAGATTGATAATCTCATCAGTTATGAAGGTTAGATCCTCATCCTCATCTTCATCTTCATCTTCAAAGTCCTCAATCTCTTTCTCTATACCCTTAAAAGCCAAATTTTTACTCTTTCCACCTTTTCCCATTGAGCCTAATCCCATCTCATAGGTTTGAAGGTTCCCTACAAGCTCAGTCAAAGGAATTTGACCAATGTCTTTTGCTTCTTCAATGGGAGTGATCTTGGCATGGAATCTTTCGGGTAAGGACCTAAGGATTTTCCTAACAATTTCGGATTCTGCTATAGACTCTCCAAGGTTGAAGGCAGAATTCACAATATCCTTGAGTTTAGCATAGAACTCATCAAAGGTCTCATCCTTCTCCATCCTTACTTCTTCAAAGCTACTAGTGAGTCTTTGAAGCTTCACAGTCTTTCCAGCCTTGGTATCTTCATAGGTGGTCTCCAGAATGGTCCATGCTTCTTTGGCAACTTCTGTGGATGATATTTTCTTGAATTTCTCATTGGTCACCCCACAAAACAAGGCATTCAAGGCCCTACTGTTGAAATTTGCCACTGTGATTGTTGCATCATCCCAATCCACTGGCGCTTTCGTTGGCTTAATCCATCCAACTTCAACAGCTTGCCATACCTGTTCACCTAGAGCCTGCAACAACACTTTCATACGAACTTTCCAATACGCATAATTAGTGCCATCAAATAAAGGAGGAATCAAAAGAGATTGTCCACGATCCATGACAACGGGGGTTAAGAATCACACTTAGGAAATTAATCCAATCAGAGTGTACCCGCTCTAATACCACTTATTGGGAAATTTAGACTCCAATTGATAGAATTAACAAGTTTTAAACCCAAGTTGTTAATTAGATTTATTATGCATAAAACTTGTTAAAGCACACAAACATCAATATCTTGTCCAAAACTAAGTGCAGTGGAAAAATAAATAAGACAAGATATTGATGACCCAAGAAAATCAATGAAACCAACCAGTTTCACAGTAAAAAACCTAGGGGGAAACCTTTCCGAAAAGCAATCCACTATAGTAAAGAGAAGTTTCAGATCTAGTATAAAACCTTTGTCCCTAGACTATACAATCCTCGTAGATGAACTCACCGCTTCAGAACCTTTGAACTCTTCAATATATGAATGTCACCCTTTGATGCACGAATTCCAATACATGACTAACCAATTGCGTAGATCCTAGTACGCGAATTCAATCACCAACTAGAGAAGAAGATGTTGGTTGCAAAGTTCTTCACTTCATCAACAATGAAGATCAAGAAGTACTTGGTTACAAAACCCTAAGGCGCAAAGACGTAGTAGCTTCTTTCTGAGAGAATAAGACTCCAGTCACCTTTTTCATATGTTTTCATTGTATTCTCTTATGTGACAGCCTCTAAAATATGCCTTATATATGTCTAGGGTTGTGAGAAAAGAAACCCTACACAAATACAAAAGCCTGGCCCAAAAATTAGATTTGAAAATTCTGATTTTCGTAACCTCGATAGATAGCCTCTGTCGAACCTCATTAAACCTCGATAGAAAGCTATCTGTCGAGCAGCTATCGAGCGGCTATCCACCAGGTGTCTAGCAGGTATCCAGCAGCTATCTGCAGGTATCCAGCAGGTGTCCAGCTTTAGTAAACACATTTTCTTCACTAATTTCTTGATCCAATCTTCATGGCTTTAATACTAGACTTGAACAACATGTTCTTTAAGGTATTAAACACATCCTAGATCTACCCAAATACAAGTAAAGTGCGTTTTGTCAAAGAATTAGCCAATTACATAAAAGAATGACATATGTTTTTATTAAGTGAACCACATATGTCCTAACAAATGGGTTTGGTTATTCAGAGTGTTAGGCCTAATCACTTTAGCAAGAAGTTACTAAAGTATATATTTATGAAATTGAGTTTCATAAATATATGATGAATAATCTTAAAGGATTAAATCGGGTACTCAAGGATAAGATGTAGTAATTTACAAAGTGGCAGTCTACATTCATGACTTTGTGTTACTACGAATATTTTATGAAGGGGTTGCATGTATAATAAAGTCTTGGGATATAATTTATTAATAAGGTCTAGAATGCAATTATATTTATATAGTGGTATTAAACATAATTAATGGTAACTTTGGACTTGTCAAGAGTTGACGGAAAAGCCCAAGGCCCATTGGAGCTAGTGTCTTATTGGTCTCTTTTGGTCTCACTCCAAGTCACACACTAAAGCCCAATTGGAAAGGCCCAATAGGCTAGCCCAATTAGATAATCAGTCAGTTATAAAAGGAGAAACATGTAGAATTTTTATTAGCAATATAAGAAATGGTGTGTATGTGAGAGTGAGACACACTTTCATTCTCCCTTTGAAAACTGATTGAAAGACCACACATCTTGGGCGTAAAGTGGAATTGGAGTGACGATTAAAAGTATTCCCGAGTACTTTAATCTTTGGTTTTGAATTTCACCACACCAAGGTACGCTATCTTGTTCTTAAATTCTGAAATTTACATAGTGCATGTTATCAATCATAAATGAAATAGATCATTGTTTGTTGCTTCTGCTATGTGTTTTGTATGAGATACAAAACCAGTTTTTTTCTACATTTTGTGATTCCTCTGGTCCAATATGTCAAACCACTTTCGGCATCTATATTGCTGCAATATTGCATTACCCCCACTGTGGACATCACTTTTGGCATGACATGCCAACCTGATAAGGCTAGATTTTTAGAAAAGCTTCCTGATTTGGCGCTCCTATTGTTCCTGCTACCCCTCACGGGTCCTGATAATAAAAAAGTTACTATTCACTTTTGACTACTATTTTTTTTTTACCTATATAAGGGGGGTTGTCCCTTATCGCAAATTCAGAATTCTCTTTTAGGACTTTCTTTAGAACTTCCTAAATATTCAGAATATCTCACTACTACCCACAAAGCTTGTAACTAGCCTTCAAGCCTTGTACTACTATCTTGTTGATAATTGTAATCCTGTAACTACTGCTACTACTATAAGTGTTTTGAATTAATTTCAATAAACACTTTAGTTTTCATATCTTTTAATTATTTTGATATAACTGTTTGGCTAGTTCTACCGCCTTACTTTCAATTATAATTACTTTGAATTATTATATCTGTTGTGCTTCGGCCTTCTGCGCTGTCGTCCTTCCCCCTTTATGGTATCAGAGCCATTCTTTCCTTGGCCGATAGTGTTGTTGTGTTTTCATATTCTGTTTATGTCTATCTGACCTTGTGATACTTCATTCTTGTGTTCCTTCTTACCGTCGTTGGTTACGATATGTGTTTAACAGGTGGTGTTTCACGCTCCAAAGTCCATTCTTTGGGAAGAGTAATATCTTGCCATTGAATCATTTTAGGGACTTGGATCTTAGCATCAGGGGTGGAACATTGAATTACCATGGTTTTACCTGCAGGATCTCTTCCTCTAGCACGAGGAGTTAGTTGAGAATCAAGCAATCGGTAATAAATGCGGTAAATAAGAGTGAAAGACTTACTGCCTTCATCCATATCATAACCAGATGTCAATATATTCAAAGTTAAAGCTTTAACAATATTAGGATCATCTAAAGCAAGAGTAAGATCAGGATAACAATTAAAGAAAACAGGACCATCATACAGAGAAGCAGTAATCATACCAAGAATGCTATCATTAAATCTTTTAAATCTAACATCATATAAACACATAAGAATAGAAGCATTAATACCTTTTCTAGTTAAAGGCTTAACAGCAACTTGAACAAGACTAATGTGTAAATATGTGAGTTTCTTAGTGATGAAATCATTAATATTTTTTCTGAAAATTAAACAACATTTTTCATGAGATCTAAAGATAGAAAAAGTTTGTTCAACAGTTCTAACTCTATATTCAGAGAAAGCATTATTTTCTTTCCAACTAAGTTCATAAACAGATTTAGTAGACACTTTTGGAATATTCCATTTTCAGAAATCAGGGTACTCACTTTCTTCTACAGTGTGGTCTTCTTCATTCACAATATCAGGAGGACAATCAGTCCTAGAGTTAACAGAGGAGTTGGATCTCCACAACCTATCCATAGCTATCTTAGTTATAACACTCAATATATATACATATATATATATATATATATATTCATTTATTACCCTCAACTTTTTATTGGAAAACAACTCCAAGGAAAATTAGAAAATGCATGCTTCCTTTAAGATTTGAGCCAGGCCATCTGCATGCATAAACATGGACCTATTTGGTAGTAGTGTTTAAGAATTGTTGTTCAAAATGATATCAAAATCTGGTTTAAAAAGTGTTGTGAAAACACACGTTTAAAGTTTTCATAATGCAAAAAATGTATTTGGTCCCATATTTTTATTAACATCTTTTTAAAAGTGAAAAAATAATTATGTGTTTAGTTTGTGTATGTGTTTTTAAGAAAAATTGTAACTTTTCTGAAATGAACAGAAAAATAATTATTATTCTCTCCTTCCTCTTCATCCCATCTCACTCTTTGCAAGTCTTGAGCAATTTACTAATACTACAACAAAATGTATTTTCAATGATGAAAAAATTCGTCACTAAAAGTCCAGTTTTTCGTCGCTAAGAACCTTTAGCAACGAAATCTACTAATTAGTGACAAAACTCATTTCGTCACTGAACCCCCTTCGCTAAAAGTCCTGGCGACGAAAAATTTTGTCACTGAAAGATCGATTTGTTTTAAAAAAAAAAAAAAATTTAGCAATGAAAACGTTTCGTTGCTAAATGTTTTCCTCGCTAAAAACACTATTCAGCGGCGAAAATATTTCGTCACTAAAACCATTTCAGTTTATTAAATCATATTTAGTAACGAACAATTTCATCACTAAAACTATTTTCAGATACATATAGTGACGAAAAAGTTCGTCACTAAAACTGTTTTTAAGAAAATCCAAGCACATATAGCGAAGAAAATTTTCGTCACTAAAACCATTTCTTACAAAATTTTGCTACATTTAGTGACGAAATATTTCATCACTAAAACAAATTCTTGTTGCTATATTTGTGACGGAAAAATTTGCCGCTAAAACTTATTTTCTGTTTTTATTTTTTTCATGGCTTTGATATTAACATGTAACCTGTTATTACATTATTAAAACCACACATTTATTTCAACAACACATTTATAATAAAATTGATCCATACATTCCACAAGTAAAAAATAAAACAAGTATCCAATTCAAACTCCTTCCATACAATAATTGTTTGCAACACAGACAATAACTCAAAATGTTTTATAACAATACAAAAAGTGTAGCATAATATAATTAAAACCAACAGAAGATGTCCTCATATGTCTTCAAGTAATGCCAAAAGTAAATCTCCTAAAAGCCACCAATAAGAAATCTACACAAATATAAAAATAATATTACATTAAAATCGTAAAGTAAAAACATTAACTATGTTAGAAGAAACATTTCTAACAATGCATTAAGAGTAGCCACACCAATGAATTAAAATCACAACTCCTAATGTATAAATTGTAGAAAGTAAATATTGATTTTCAAGTGTAATACAATACAATTAGTTTCAAATAATACATCAAAAAAAGTAGTCACACCATGTAGTGCGGGTCAATTGCTAAAATAAAGTACTAACCAATAAGTGTTTTAACTTGAAGATGAACCACCCTCATAACCCTTGCTCCTCAAAAAATTAAGAATATTCTTTTGAACCTCATCTTGCTTAGCTCGCTCATTTTTGTTCCTAGCTCTTGCCTCTTTGAGCTCACAATGAAAAGAGATAATGAGCTACAAAAACCGTCGCACATACTAGTATTCGACTAGAAAAAATGGAAAGCGACTTATATATATAGTGCCCAAAAGCCAAAGACTTGTTCATCAATTTGAAATATCAAAAATTTCAGGCATCGATCTCAGAAAGAGATGTAAAGATGAAAAATGATCAAATGTGATGAATTGTAAAGAAGCCAAATAAAAAGCTTCAAAGATATGTATTCATTTTCTTATGGGAGGTCATATATGTTCATTTCTATAATTGAGATAGACCACTTGACTTAGTATTAGTTGTGTATGACTTGATTGAATTGATCATTAAACCTTTACTCTAGACTAAGGACTATTCCACATTTGATACACACATGCTTAATGTTCAATGAATGCCTTATTCATTTGTTCGATTGTACTTGTTTAAATGTGATGTGTGTGTGCTCATCTATATATGGATCAAACCCAATCAATTTGAATGGTTTTCCATTCCTTTAACATCTCTAAGGTAATTTTAAACTCTTTTCATTGATTTGGATTCTTAGATTATGTTTTGGAGAGTGTTGTGCTCTTGATTGGGATTTTCATCATAAGGGTTGGGAAAACTTATTTTTTTTGTCAAAGTTTTGTATGGGATTGTTTCTTTTGATGATTTGCTTTAGATGTTGGCCCCTTGTGGCAAAAAGAACATGTATTAAGGGTGGATTTCATGATGTTCATGTATTGTTTCACATTGTTGTTCATAGTGTGCACGCTAGGTGTTTGATAAAATGTCTCTTAGGCATTTTCTCGCTTGTTTGGACTCCGATGAGTACCAAACTTTAAGGTTTCTGATTTTTTGTCATTAGGAACATGTTTGGGTCATTGGTTGTGTATTTAACACACCTTGCCCCACATGTGCATTTTCCATGCTTTGGTCATGCATTGCACATAGCCACCTCTTGCACACACCTTTGCTACCCTTGTCATGCATTGGTCCATACCTTGTTTCTTCATTCTAGCATATTATGTTTACCTTATGCTTTGTAGCATTTTGTTTTGTCTTAGGTTTGAGATTCATTTTCTCATTCATCTCACACCCCTCATGCATCATTATCATTATTCGTACCTTCATCTCTTTCCCTCGTTTCTCCTTGACCCTTTGTCTATTCGTGACAAAAAGGGGGGAAAGTATGCCCCATAGAGTATACCGGAGAGTTTTGTAATTTCTATATGGCTCTTGTGCACATCCTTAGAGGGAGAAATTCTATCTCACGCACATTCATAGGGGGAGAGATTACCATAGGGGAGATGCATATACCAAGGGGGAGAAAACATTATGTTAATAAGAAAACTTTGTTTTGTACGTTTCTCTTTATGTTTGCTTTCTTGTTTTCTTTATAATACTTTTAGTTAATGCTTTTGCATTTTCTTTTGTACTCTTGTGCCCTTGTTGGATCTTGTATCCTTGATGCAATTACCTTAATGTTCTTGTATCGGTTGTGTGTTGGACATGCATACATCCTTATGCTATTGTGCTTTATTAATTGCATGTTCGAATGGTCATTTTCTTTGCTATGTAATCATTGTAGTCATTTCTTTATGACTGTTTTGCTGTATGATCCAGTCGCTTATATGTTTCACATCATGTTTAATTGATCGCAATTTACTTGTTACATTATACTTGTACTTTTATTACTTGCTTTACCTTGAGGGTCTAATATGTTTTGTGCAAGTGTTTTAGGTTACAAGTATATATGTTCCAAGTGCATCACAACTTCTAGATTTAGGTGTGAGTGAGTTTTGTCATTGTTCCCAAACTCATGTTTAAGTCTAAAGTCTGTTTTAGGGTGTTTTGTCACGAAATAACCAAATAAGGAGATTGTAAGGTTGAATTTAATCAACCATGTGTTGGCTTTATTCCGTGCCATATTTGCTTGTAATTCAGTATGTAGAAACCCTATATTTAGGTGGAAATTATGTAAGGGTACTGTGTGAGAGAGTGTGAAGAAAACTCAAATGTGTGCACTCAAGAAGAACCTCGCGACTGGATCTCGTAACTGGTAAGTTGCCAAAGGTGACACACGTGTGGAGCATGCAGAGGAGCTGAAGGGTCATGACAGTTGGAGCACTACAGGACAAAACTTCCAGTCTGGCCAGACAATTAGCTCGCGACTCAAACTCGCAACTCGTTCCAGTCACGAGGTCGAGTCGCTAGAATGCCCTATTTGGATGAAAACTGACTTTTCGCATTCCTCACATATCCTATTATAAATACCCTCATTCCCACGAAATGTAAGTGTGGCTATTCAAAAAGAAAAACCCTAAGAGAGGTTTCTACAACACACCCACCCTATTAGAGAGAGCTACTCCTTCTTAAAGAGAAATATTTGTAGTCTCGTCTCATTCCCTCTCCCATTGTTATACTCATTAAGAGGAGATTTGCACCCAAACACTGCCCACACCCATTTAGAGTGTTGAGTGTTTTTGGAGCTTGGGAAGCATTGGAAGATGCCAAGGATGGCGGATGCAGTGGGCTTATTGCGGGATCTGGTAAGCTAGGAAAGACAAAGTTCGGCGTAACCCTGTTGGAGCAAGAAGCTTGGAGGGTCTTCTAATATTCATGTATCCCAACTTCATTCTCTAGTGGATTGTTGATCGCTTGGAGGGTGGCAGAGAGGTTTTTCGCGAAGTACTTCGGTTTCCTCTTCGACAACACATCGGCGTGTTATCTTTGTGTTTGCATCATTCTTCCCTCTCTCTTTACCTTTTAATTGCTGCTGTGTTTGTGATTAAATATGGTTTGGAGTGTGTTACCAATTTTGTTATAGTTTATATTTCATTTTCCGCACATATATTGTTTGATTATAAGCTTGTGTTGGTTATATTAATTTTGGGGGTCTAAACATTCATAGGTGTTTTACACACTATTTGAACTTTCAAGATCAAAATACATCCCTTGCAAATACTAGGTAAAATAAACACATAATGACACACCCGTAAAATATCAATTGTATATTTGCTGTACTAGGAAAATTTATGGTGTTTTGACAACTACAATAAAAAAAAATTAAAAACTTTAAAGTATAAAAAAAATTGTTAGAAAATGCAATATTTAAGCGAATATATTGAGTTAATGTACTTAAGTTAATACTTAGACTTAAAAAATATGTGAATTTTAAATTTTATGCTGATAAATATTAAAAAAATTAATACTTACACAAATAAGTAGAAACATATATATATGAGATAGGTTCAAGTTACACCTGGTGTAACTCTAAAGAGTTACACCTTTTTTAAGCCATTGAATTTAAGTACATCTAATGGTCAAAAAAAAAAAAAACTCCCATTAAAGCAAACATTTTTACAACTATCTCATTAATTATTATCCCTTATTTCTCTAAACCCAATAAAAGAAAAGTCCGACTCTCTCTCTCTCTCTCTTCGTTTGTCTCCGTCTGAGTCTCTACATTGCTCCTCCACCATTGTTCCAGATTGCCGCTAGAAAAAAAAAAAAAAAAAAAAACAAACAAACAAACAATCACATTAACGTGCTCTGAGGGAGTACAAATCGCTCCTCCACCATTGTTCTAGGAAAAGAAAAACCAAGGTCACCATTGGTTGCTGCCAGAAAAAAAAAAAAAAAAAAAAAAAAAAAAAAAAAAAAAAAAAAAAAAAAAAAAAAAAACCCAAGCCGAACTATGGGTGTGTGTGAGTACTCTGTTTCTTGGGTCACCATTATTTTAGCTCATAGCAATTGTAGGTTGGTTCTCTTTCTCTCTATCTCAAGGTCAACTGTTTTCCTTCTTTTTTTGTTTATTTATTTTAATGTAATTCTTTATCTGGGTTTTGCTTTATCGATTCATTTGTTTGCTAAGAAAGTAGAATCCTTTCTTTTTGTGAGTACTCTGTTTGGTATCAAAAGAAATCAATCGGAACTGTTTCTATTAATCTGTTTGGTACTCTATTTCTATTTTTCCTTTCTTTTCTGTTGATTTATTTGTTTGCTTAGAAAGTAGAATCCTAAAAATTGGTTGTTTTGGGTTTTATGTTTTTGAGCTAGTTTGGTATCAAAAGAAATCAGCTTGAAAGATTCAATTGTACTTGGTAAAGTGATTTTATTAGGCTCAGTTTTAGTTTTTATGGGTCTCAAATAATATGAAAAAAAAAAGTTTGAAACTTAAAATATTTTTTTAAAAAAATGTTCCTGCTGTTAGTGCTCTTTGTGATTGTCTAGTTCTTTTGGTTTTCAATTGTTTTTCTGCAATTTAGTAATGATTGGGTTGTCTATGTTTTTTACAGTATGACATTGTTTAGAATTTAGATAAAACTGATTTTTTATTTTTCCTTTAAGCTATTGGTTGGGCAGGATATGTGATGTTGTGGCTCTAATTAGCTTATTTTATACTTTATAGGAATTGGATTCAAGAGTGTATTTTTGGTTATCTTTGATTGAATCTTCTCCTTTTGCATGTAGATAATCAAGGAAAATGGTGCTTAGCTTTCCTTCAACTCCCAAGAAATTGTTGATGACTGTTGCATGCTTCGTCTCTGGTGCTGCTCTTTTTGATGTTGGTGTGCATCTCTCTTATGTCAAGATTTCGTCAAAGAAAGATGATAGAAGTGCTCTGGTGTATTGGGTGTTGCTAGTGCGTGGAGTGCTGATGACCAGTGCGTGGAGTGCTGATGACTGGTGCGTTGAGTGCTGATGTGGCCAAGGGCTGCTGTGCTTGGATCAGAGGTTGCTGCTACCATGTATATGGGTCTAAGTCATTGTGTAGTTAGTTAAGGGATAGTTGTAATTAGTAGTATTCAGTTAGTTACAGCTATTGAGGGATGGGGTGGTTAGTTAATTAGTTAATAGCAGTTATAGGAGATGCCAATGTATTACAATTCTTTAGGCTCAGGTATAAAGGGATGTAGGTTCTGAATATGGGTATCAATGAGAAATCTAATGCAATTCCTACGTCTTTCCTTCTTCTTAATCTCTATTTCTTTTCTCTCTAATCTCTCACTGTTCCATTCTTCTTTCAATCCCATGTTTCTTCTTATTTGGATAGGAATAAGGTGATTCTTATCAAAAGATTGAGAAAGAAGTATGGGAAATGAAGAGTTCAGCTCACTGCTACTTGTCTAATTCATACACAATATTACATAGACTAAAATGAATGTGCAGCCATGCGGCCTTGTTGTTCCATGTTATGGTTCATGTATAGCACACGTTTGTAGTAAATCATTAAAGCTAAACAAGCCAAATATTTGTAGAATCACTGTCAAAGCATGCTTTATTTCTTCATATTATATACAAGTTGTCCAAATATGCTAAAGCTAATTCATGCAACTTAAAATAAAATAAAATAAAAACTAAAGGGAAGCACAAGGTCTCATGACCTCCCTTCAAATCCAAATAAGCCATCACTTTTGAGACCACATAGAGAATATGAGGAAGTTTTGTATTGATGTGTGAAGCTTTGTTTTTCTTCTAGATTAAAGAGGTGGCAAGGCAGTATCTAAAGCATCAAATTGGCAGTGGTAAGTCAAGGTTTTTTTTTTTTTTTTTTTTTTCCGATTGGATGTTAATAGGCACCCAGATGGACCTCTTATGCAAAAATATGGTCAAAGAATAATATATGATTTAGCTAGCCATAAATCATATGCAAGTGTGCAAAAATTAGATGAACATTGGTCTTATCTTTTGGGTTTTCTAGAATGGCTCTAGTGAGCTGGAACAAAAAAAAGAATAAAGAAAGAAGTACATATAAGATCCTCAAAATCATTCAAATGCATGATAAGGGTAAAGATAACAAAAAAGACAATAAACAAGAAGAAGTTTCAGCTATACTAATGCAGTGCAGTAAACAAGAAGAAGTTTCAGAGGCAGTAAAGTGTAGTGCAGTGCAGCTATACTAATGCAGTGCAGTGCAGTAAAGTGCTGTAAACAGTGCAGAACCACTAATGTGGTAACTTAAAGCAGCTATACTACCTGTTATTTAGAACCACAAACAAAGATAGATCATCCCTAAGAAACTGTTATCAAAAAAACAAACACAAAGCTGCAGGTTCCCCCTCAAAACAAGAGGTGAGCAGTAGAAAATCTGGAAAAAAAAAAAAAAAAAAAAAAAAAAAAAAAAAAAGAAGAAGAAGAAGAAGAAGAAGAAGAAGAAGAAGAGGCATATGTCCTTAAATAACAGTATTCCAACATAGGTCCTTACAAACACACTGTTAATGACATTAAATTGAAGCAAAAACAGAATTCCAACATAGGTCCTTAAAAAAAACAAAAAAACCAAATAAAACTATTTCATCATGATTAACAACATAGGTCCTTAAACATAGTTCCTTCAGCTACTTGGACTCAATATATATATAAATTCCACCAAGGAATGATCATTTTGTAATTCTCTTTAGCCACATGTACCTACAGTAGAACAAAAAAAGGTATAAGAAAAATTGAAACATGAGATATATATTATTACAATAAAAAATTCTTTAAAAAAAAGAAAGACTCGAAAAATGTAATGAAAGAACTCACTTTATGCAAAATCATCAATATCATTGTCATCAACCTCTGTAATGTTTTCTTCATCTTGGTAATCACTTTCTTCGCCATTATATTGTTTACAAGTACGACGATTATGACCATAACCCCCACAAAGTTGACAAGATCGTCTTTTTGTCATTGCATGAGCTAAGGATATTTCAAGCCCACCTTTAATTCTCCCACTAGGACCCTGTTTCTCAGTACTTTTCTTTTGACCTTTGGTTTGTGATTCATGTGGATCTTTTATATTCAAAGGAACAATGACAGAGCAGTCTTCTACTTCAACAATGTCAACTAATTCACCACTCTTGCGATGCATATCCATTTCATCATCTTCCTTATCTTCCAACAGTTCATTTTCCGTTCCAAAAGCTTTCTTAAGGGTGTGGTCTTAGTCTGAGATTATCATGTTATATATATCTTCAGATTTTTCAGTAAGGTAAGACAATTGACTTACACGTGACAAACATGGATGCTTCGTAAGGCTCTTGACATATGATGCTCATCCTCAAAGCTTGATCTATATTCTACACTTTTGAGTTCTTTATTTGCTTCTTTTGTCCAACGTTGTAGGATGTAGTGGCTAGGAATCTGAAAAATATTTTTAACCTGGAAGATTAATAACATGTGCCTACAAACAATTCCCATAAACTCAAAAAGTTGGCAGTCACATTCACAAACTTTTGATTCCAAGTTCAGCTTCACAATAAATGCATCATTTGGATCAAAGGAACTTGTTACTTTGTACCTATAAAAAGTTCCATTTTTCTCAACCTTTTCCTTTGTAAAGTGATTACTACTCACCAATTCTTTTTGGAACTTGCTCAATATGGTTCTCGTGTATATAGAAGCAGCTTGATGCTCTATTTTTGAGCCAATTACCAAAGAAGGTGTTTTATGTCTTGAATCAAAGTCTTCCTTCCTTTCTTTCTTATAACGATTGTCCACCGCCTTTGCAAATTTGACCACAAAATCCTTTAATGTAGTTCTTGAGTTAACAAAGGAGTCAAAGAACGCATTGATGCTTTCACTTCTTTGGATAGTGTTCATTCCTGCAAAGAAAGTATTTCTATTGTAAACCGATACCCATGACTCTCGGATATTATATAATCCTTCAAGCCATTCATTTCTCTCCAAGCCATAAGTTAATATTAGGTTCTTCCAAGCCTCCTCAAATTTTTCCACACTAGGTGACTCACGTATGCATGTCTTTAACTCACGTTTGAAAATTGACTTCTTATGATATATATGGGAAAGTTTCTCTGGAAATTTCTTCTTAATTACCCAAAGACAAAGACGATGACGAGTTCTTGGGAATACCTTTGCAACAGCTGCACCCATGGCTAAATCTTGATCCATAATAATAGATTTTGGTTCCTTCCCCCACATTGCTTGAAGCCAAGTTTCAAACAACCATACAAAAGTTTGTTCTGTCTCATCTTGCAACAATGCACAACCAAATAAAATTGATTGACAATGATGGTTTAACCCCGTAAAGGAGCAAATGGCATATCATACTAGTTTGTTTTGTAAGTTGTGTCAAATGTCACTACATCCCCAAAGTATTGATAAGCCATTCTTGATCGCGCATCCACCCAAAAAAAATTAACCATATGGCCAACATCATCACATTGAATTGCATAAAAGAAATTGGAGTTTTGAGCTTGTTTTTTTTTGGCAATAATTAAGGACAGCTGAGGCATCTCCAACATCTAGATTTTTTCCCTTAACATCTCTCAAGTGATTCCAATAATCTCTACTTGTAAATGTCTGGTCACCTACATTGAACATCATGGCAACTTTTCCTGTTGGAAGACCTTCTTCACCAAATTTTTCAACTAGACTCTTAGCAGCAATAGACATTTTTTTGTGGCATCAGAGGTATGACACACTTTTTAGACTAATAATACCATGATTGTGGTTGTTGTCAAATCCCTTCACAACCCATTTCTGCAACTTATTATTCTTCATGACCCTAAGCATTGCTTCACATCCAGTTCTAAGACTTGAGCAACTTCTACGGGCCTTGTTTTCATTATCTTTGTTCAAACCATTGTCTAATGCATTTTTTGTTTTGCGTTGCCCTTGACTACAACATACATAAATACAACTTGTTACATTATCACTTCTGGGTGCTTTTTTACTCGTACGGATACAGATTCCAAAAGCTTCTTTTTTGGCAAATTCTTTGTAAAAAGTTTCAACATCATCAAGGGAGTCAAATTGCATTCCCACATATGGCTTGGATTTCAACTCACAATCACCAAAATCTTCAAGTGGTAACTCTTGCTCTGATGGTCTCGAATTATTTGGGGCATCATATAACTCTTCATGTTCCATTTGCGATTTAGTAACTATAAGAACCAATACAAATAATGCACACAAATAAAAAATATGCAAACATTTTAAATAAAAATGTTTAAAATGTCTAATTCTACAACAATGTTTAAAAATGTTTAAGGTAATAGTTTCTTTTCCTTTCTGAGAAATTTTGCACCCTCTATGCTAGCTTGTTCTTACATTGCCTCCATATATTGCTCCTCTCTGCAGAAACAAAATCTGAAGGAATCAGTGCTACAATAAAACCATCCATACACGAGGACCATTATAATGCTAGCTGTGAATATTCAGTTACATACATTTGACAGCTCTTTGGTACACAAAGGAGAGATCCAGTTCTCTCTTTACAACATCACTTTAGGATGACTCTAAGCTATCTATATACAGAAAATTCCTTCACAAAACATTTCTTCTCTTCTTAAACAAACTTTGACATGTAAATGTAGTTTTGAAATTGAGGAGAAACCAGGATCAATGTAATGATTAATAGAAATAAATAAGAGAAAGGAAAAGAAAAGAAAATTAGGATTGGTTAAATAAGATTTGGCTTGCTGTTTGGTCATAATTCATAGGAGAATTTTTTTTTTCTTAAATAGAATTTTATACTACACTCAGATATACTACCTTGAACATGTTAGTTATGTTATCATTAGTCATGGTGGTTATATTGAAGGTTGTCATTTGAGACAGTACAATGGTCTAGCATACAAATGGTAAATCCGGATAGCATTACTATATAAGTTCATTATCAGCCACCTATATAAGTTCATGTCTATTCAGCAAAAAAAATATAAGTTCATGTCTCCTTCTCGCAAAAGAAAAAAGAATTAATATGTTCATGTCTAGCTTCAATGATGTCTTTTGTTTATCAATTTCTTCAACTATTCAACAGTGCAAGTAACAGTGTAAGTTTTTCTTTAGAGCACTTGGGGATGTAACTAGGAAACTACCAACGATGTAAGTCACAGTGTAAGTTTCTCTAAATTTCCTACACATACAATGATTTTATATTGAATATGTATTTTGAGTTCTAACAAATCTGTATTGCCACATGATTCTTTGTGAACCATTTACTGTGTTCCAGAAAAGGAAAAAAAAAAAAGAAAAAAAAAACAGAGTACTCACAACAGAAAAGAAAGGAAAAATAGAAACTGAGTACTCACAATGGTGGAGATGGAACAATGTTGAAGCTTTAATGTGATTTGTACTCACAATAGAAACAGAGCACTCACAACACGTTAATGCGATTGGTTTTTTTTTTTTTTTTTTTTTGGTGGCAACCTGGTGACCTAAGAAACAGAGTACTCACACACACCCACAGCTCGGCTTGGTTTTTTTTTTTTTTTTTTGGAACAATGGTGGAGGAGCAACGTAGAGACTCAGACGGAGACAAACGGACAGAGAGAGAGTCGGACTTTTTTTTATTGGGTTTAGAGAAATAAGGGATAATAATTAATGAGATAGTTGTAAAAATGTTAGCATTAATGAGGGTTTTTTTTGGGACCATTGATGTACTTAAATCCAATGGCTTAAAAAAGGTGTAACTTGAACCTATCTATCTATATATATGTGTGTGTGTGTGTGTGTGTGTGTATAATATTTTATAAATAGTGGTAATTATTACATCAATATCAACTATTACCAAATTATTTCACTCCTCTGGGCTTAAGTACAAAATGAACTCATTGAATTTAACAACACCGGCATATAGCTTGTGATTAGAGCATCTCCAATAGATGTTCTATCTCTAATTTTTGGAGAAAAAAGCTCACTATTCACGCTCCAACAGCATGTCTAAGCCCAAAACTTTTCCAAATTGTTTTTGAAGGTGCTACAATAGTTCTCTTAATCTAGAGAACACTGTAACAACTCTAAACCATTATTTTATCTTAAAAAAATACCCGGCTGAATAAAAAAAATATTCTTTCTCTTTCCTTCTCTCTTCTTTGTTCATCTGTCTCTCTCTCAAATGGTAACGCAATCAAAACACAAACACAATCTAAAATCAGAATAGAAACAACATATCAAGAACAGGGAAAAATACAAATTTAATTAGAACAACAAATCTAAAATAAATCAAGAGCATGAAAGCCTATCTAAGCTCTATCATAACAACAAAGCGAGAAAAAAAAAAAAAAAAAAAAAAAAAAAAAAAAAAAAAAAAAGAGAACATAGACAAAGGCCATGTCAGCTGTGTGTGTATGTGTGAAGTGAGCTGAAGAGAAAAGAAAATAGAAGTAGAAATAGAAGTCAAAAGATCATGCTAGAGAGTGTTCTAGAATCAAGTAGAAATAGAAAAAGTAAAAAAAATAAATAAATAGAGAGCTAGAGAATGAAAGAGAGAGTCCGGAACGAACTAGAAATGGAAAAAGAAGAGTAGATAGAGGAAAGGAGTGGGATACGTGTGTGGTGGAGAAAAACCAAGAGAAAAAAGAGAAAAGAAAAAAAGAAGAAGAAACGTATGGAAGATAGATGGTGTGAAGGGAAAAATAATATAAAAAATAAGAAATGGCAATTAAGAAATGCTACCACAATATTTTCACAATAAATCTTAAGTAATAGATTGTTATTAGCTAATATTGGTGAGTAGCGGTGGATTCAAATTAGAATTAGTAACAACTTTCCACATAAGATTTTGATGTAATTCTTGTGAAACTTTTGCGAAAAATGTTGTGAATATAACACTTTTCATTGAAAAATATAATTGTTGGGAATGAATATAGGAAGAATAAATGATGATAAAAAAAGAATAAAGAATGAATAAAGAAATAATATTTAAATGAAAAAATATATTTAAAAAAGTGGGTAGCTAAACAGTACAAAAATTTGGAGAATTTGCTAGAGCTGCTCTTACACCTTTATCTTAAGGGTAAACTCCAATTGACATTAATATAATTCTCAAAATAATAATAATAACTCTTTTTTTTTTTTAAATCAATATTGGTGATACTGTAGTTCTAGCTCTGTTGGATTTTTTAAATAATGGAAATATGCAACCTGAAATTAATCATACAAACATTGTGCTTATCCCTTAAATTAGAAATCCTGTGAAAATGTCTGATTTTAGACCGATAAGCTTGTGTAATGTGATTTATAAAATTATTTCCAAAGTATTGGCAAACAGATTGAAACAGGTACTTCCTCAAACTATCTCACCCAGTCAAAGTGCATTTGTACCAGGGAGGTTGATCATAGACAATGTGTTGGTGGCCTTTGAGACACTCCATACTATGCATTCAAGACAGAAGGGGAAGAAGAGATCTTTAGCATTGAAGTTAGACATCAGCAAGGCCTATGACAGGATTGAGTGGCGGTTTTTGCAGAACATTATGGCCTAGATGGGATTTCTTGTTACTTAGATAGAAAGGGTGACGAGTTGTGTATCGACACTATCTTTTTCTATTCTGGTGAATGGGAAAGCCTATGGTATGATCCACCCATCTAGAGGAATAAGGCAAGGGGATCCTTTGTCGCCATATTTATTCCTGTTGTGTGCTGAGGGATTCACTACATTGCTGGACCAAGCAGAATCAGAAGGGAAGATTAAAGGAGTATCCATTTGTAGAGGTGCACCTAAAGTCACTAATCTTATGTTTGCAGATGATTCTTTACGTTTTTGCCAAGCAACTCAGGATGAGGGTGAGACTATAGCATAGATTCTCCACACTTATGAATGAGCTTCAGGGCAGAGCATAAATTTGGAAAAGTCTTCATCTTATTTCAGTAGCAATACTTCTGACAGTCAGAAACAACTGATATTGGGGATTTTGGGAGTTCATGAGGTGAATAGAATTGAAACTTATCTTGATTTCAGTATCACATATTTTCGTATTTGAAGGACAAAATATGGAAGAAGCTTCAAGGGTGGAAGGGCTTGATGTTGTCAAGAGCTGGTAAAGAAATACTAATCAAGGCTGTGGCACAATCCATACCCACATATACAATGAGTGTGTTTCAACTCCCATTGAAATTATGTGATGAACTAGATGCTCTGTGTGCAAAGTTTTGGTGGGGTCAGGTGGGGAGTGAATGAAAAATTCATTGGAGGAGTTGAGAGAAGCTGACAGATTCAAAGAAAGAGGGCAGAATGGGTTTTCGAGATCTAAGAGCCTTTAATCTAGCCATGTTGGCAAAGCCAGGACGGAGAATGGTTCAATGCAATGATTCTCTGCTTTATCAATGTTTCAAAGCAAGGTATTTTCCCCTTTCATCATTCCTTGAAGCTAAAGTTTCACCAAATTGCTCCTATGTTTGGAGAAGTTTGATGGCTGCACAACCCGTTTTACTATCTAGACATTGTTGGAGGGTAGGAAATAGGCGCTCAATTAATGTTCTCAAAGATAGGTGGATTCCCAATTATCCAACTAATAGAATACTACATCTGGTTCATGTAGATGTGGAGGGAATGATGGTGGCTGATCTGATTAATCTGGATTTGCACATTTGGAGGACTGAAGAAGTTATGGCTACTTTTAACAAGGAGGAGGCAGAAGCTATCTGCCAAATTCCTTTGAGTTGAAGGGATGTGCACGATAATATAATCTGGCTACAGAATTCAAAGGGGTTGTTCACGGTTAAATCGGCTTACCATGTGGCTAGGAGGATTTTGAATGATGGTAATTGGGTAGGAGCTTCAGGGGGGTGTGCGCAAAAGGAGTTGTGGTTTGCAATATGGAGGCTTAAACTCCCAAACAAAATAAAAATATTTGCATGGCGGGCATGTCATACTATACTACCTACTGCAGAGAATCTGAATAGGAGGAAAGTTATTTTGGAAAACAATTGTCCTTTACGTCTGAGGGAGGTGGAAACAACGGTCCATGCACTGTGGGATTGTGCCGCGGTCCAGGATGTTTGGGCTGGGAGCATCAGAAAATTGCAGAAATGGTGTGCACATAGGCAGTTGGACATGAAGCAGCTGATGGCTGAACTGATGGAGCACCTAATGCTGGATGAGATGGACCTATTTTGGGCTTAAGCATGGTTCATATGGAACCAGAGGAATTGTGTGGTACATGGTGGAAAGCTAAAGGATCCACATAGCCTAAACAAGAAAGCTGAAGAGTTTGTTGATGAATTTAAGCAAGCCCAAGTTCATTTAGCTATTCGGCTTGGCAGCAACACAGTGGAGATGTCTGGCAACCTCCATCATCAACTGAATATGGACAGAACTGGTTATGGTGCTGTTATTCGAAATGACAAGGGTGAAGTCATGGCTGCTATGGTTGCTAGTGGAATGAAGGTGAATACGAGTGAGGAGGTTGAATTGCTGGCATGTCGAAGAGCTATTGAGTTTGCTGTGGACGTCGGGTTCTCGAGGTTGATGATTGAGGGAGATAACTGTAATGTAATCCAAGCTATTTCTTCTCCTTTGGAAAATTTGTCGCTCTTTGGGACTATTGTAGATGATATTAGGCATTTGGTTTAGGGGTTACAGTGGGCTAGAGTGTGCTATGTTAGGCGAGGAGCAAATAAGGTGGCACATGTATTAGCTCAATATGTGAGGCATACACTAGACGAGGATCGGTATTGGATGGAGGATTCTCCCCCACCAGCTTTAGACGCCTTGTATCATGATTCTTTATCAATTTGATTGAATGAATATTTCCCCTTTCAAAAAAAAAATTCAATATTATTTTTTTAGAATCATAATGGAACTTAATACGCGCAGTTGTGCACTGCCATGCGAGGCCAGGGAGGTAGCATGGGACTCGCCTCAAAAGAAAAAAAAAATGGTAATGTGCGGATCTCTTGTTAATTACAAACACTAATAACAGGTTTGACTAAGCAATTGCAATTTGCAACTAATATGACAGGTGACTAACTAATTGCAACTTAGCTCGTTCGATAATGATCTCCTTCAAACTTTAAATTTTAAAAGCATTCTTGGGTCAATAATTGGATTAAATAATCCCAATTTTTTTTAAAAATAGATAATTAATCAATAATTGGAATAATTTAGGTTGCCTGTGGGTTACGTCTTTGCGGCAGTTATTCCTATTGTTTCCATGCTCCAATGACACCATTGTTAGTCTATAGACCAAGATAAGTCAAGACTCTGATACCAACTAATGCGGGACGTAGAAGCGTCATGAAACAAAACACATCTACTTTTAAAAAACAAAAAACAAAACACGTTCGCTTTTGAAAATAATCTCGAATCCACGAGGTTTCCTTGAATCCACAAGAAGAAATGGTCTTGAATCAGAAAATAGAAAGTCTAAAGTCTAAATTTTTATTAATTGAATAATTGCTTTTAGGAGAAAAAAAAAAAGTTTACAAACTTAGGGTCCTATTTAAGGGCTCCATAAAACTTGACAGATAAGAAAATATATTCTAAATAACTCCTAATTAATACCTAACCATAACATGAATCAATTTTGACTTAAAAAACATTAAAGGCACCTAAAAATCAAGGAAATAATAACCCTAAATCTAAAATAAGGAAAGTTACAAATTATATACCAAAATTAATAAATTACAATAATTACATAGTAAATTCTATCCTAAAGCAAATAAAGGTGTTTGGCATAGCATAAAACCTAACCACATTGGAATCATAACATATAATCAATTATTATTATTATTATTATTATTATTATTATTATTATGAACAATAATCAGTTTTAGTTGTTGCTTTCTGTTTGTTATAGTTATTATCATTATTTCCGGAAATTTGTTAAGGGCCCGTTTGGATTGAAGGGGAAAGAAGGGGGAGTAAAGGGGAGGAGGGTAGAATTTGTAGAAAATAGGCTAATTTTGACCAAATTCTACTCTACTCTACTCCTCCTCCTTCCCCCTCAATCCAAACGGACCTTAATTTTTGGTTCCATATTAAAATTAAAGCAGATATATTTTAGTATAAAAAATAAGTTTCAAATTTCTTTCTTTCATTCAAATAAATTAATTCCTTCTAAGATTCTCAAAAAAAAAAAAAATCTTTCCAAAAAGAAATTTTAATATTTTGTTATATATATATATATATATATATATATATATATATATATATATATATATATATATTCTCATTGCACCAAAACTAATTTTAAATATGTATTCTTATTAAAATATTTTTATTTTTCTTTCAAAATTAATTTCAATAAATATTTTTCCTTTTCCCTTTCAATTTTTTTCAATTCAATTCTCTAATTTTTAAATTTATTCAATTTAGTCATTTTTCTTAGTGTCTGTAGATAAGTTTGGTTAAATGCCCCAAAAAAGACGTTCTTTTGGTTTACATTAAAAAGAATCCAATTAATAATTAATTGAACTCTTATCTTTTGCAAATTATTTACAAATAAAAAACCTTGAATTGTTTTGTGAAATTGAAACAACACAAAAATACTAGTACAATTTCCTGAGATGCTCTTTCATGAAGGCCAAGCTAGGAAGCAATCCTTCATTTGTGTGGCGTAGCTTACTGGCAGCAAGAGAGATTATTATGGCTGGGTCAAATTGGAGAGTGAGGGACAGTAGGGCTATTTCATGCTGTTATAGACCCAAACTGGCTGTCCCATATCCTTGATTTTATTGGCGAACAGATTCCTTCTATTCGTGTAAATGAGGTTATTGATGAGTTGACTAAATAGTGGGATCGTGGAAATTTTTTTTCACTATTTACTCATAGAACCTGTGTGGTGATACTTGCCATTCCTTTGAACAATACCTACTCTTGGGACTAGTGGGTATGTAAAGAGAATCGGTCACAAAGTTTCTCCGTGAAATCTGCATCCCAGGTTGCACTTTGCTTCCATCAGCCGGGGGACGTGTAACATTCTTCAGCTAGAGGAGATCGGTCACTATGGAGGAAATTATGGGCCATTAATGTGCCACCAAGTTAAAGTGTGTAACTTTGTTTGGAGAGCTTGCTCCAATATCCTACTTGCCAGAGATAATTTGAGCAAAAAGACCCCGTAACAAGTATTAATTTGAGAGAGTTCAGTTCCATTAGAAAAGAATCGTTGATGGTGCAATTGGCTTAATTTCTGGAGGAGTACCAAAGGTTCATGTTGGCCCAGCAGAAATACGGAATGTTTCATGGGGCTCTCCTTTTGTTTATGTTTGTTTTTCCTTCTGCATAGGCTTTGTGTTCCTAGCTAGGGACCTCTTTCTCTCCAAGCTTCCTGGGGAGTTTTTGTTTACGTTTTTCAGTTTGTTATCTATAAAATTTTCTATCTTTTATTTCAAAAAAAATTCCATTTTCATCCCCAAAGTTTTTATTGTTTATTTTAATCCCTAAATTTCAACATTGTTGTCAAATTGACCATTTCTTTCTATTATTGTCTACAAAATTGTTGTTAAGCCTAGTAAAACCACGGCATATCACAAAATTGTTGTTCAAGGTAAAGTTTCAATTTTATCCTATTTTAATTTGAACTTTTCATCTTTTGGCCTAATGTATCATACAAGAATCTCCAAATAAATACTTGAAATCACAATAGAAGACTTGCTTTTTAATAATCCAATAATTATAACAAGGAGATGGGAGTTTTGAACTATATGTTTTTGTTTGAAGCATCAAGACGTACTAGTTGAATTAGAAGCCTCTAGGTACAATAAGGAACTTTTAGATACAAGAAAATATCTATCTTCTATTTTTTTTTTTCCTAGGGAGAACTTAGGTATAGTTTATTAAGAGTTGTATTTTTTTTTTTTGGTAAGCAAGAAATGCATTAATGAAACTAAGGAGGAATAACAAAGTCTAGACAAAGCCTGTTATGGTACACACCACTGCTGCTCGAGCTCATAAGTTCTAAGATGTCCAAAGGTGATCATCATACAAAATAAAATCCCTATCCTAGCTTGGCAATGAGTACAACTGTTGGCTTCACAGTAGCAGTGACGGATCCAAACTTGGGATAGCTGGGAAATCATCTGCCTGCAGTCATCAACAAGTGGAATGACAATTAGCCAGAAGATCAACAATAGCTTTAGCATCAATTTCCATATCAACAGCTAGAAGGCTGAGAATTTTGCAAAGGTTAAGCCCATCTCTAAGGGCCCACAACTCAGCTATGAAGATCAATGCAATGCCAATGTTCTTGGAAAAGCCAGCAATCCACTCTCCATGTTCATTCTTGATAATACCACCTCCCCCTACTATACCCAAGGTTTCAATTAAGGAGCCATCAGTATTCAATCTAACCCACCCTGGTTGAGGTCTCTCCCAGTGGACTCTCTGAATCTTCCTGGTGCTAGTGTTTTTGGGATTGAGAATGCAGTGTTG
The DNA here is from genome assembly GCF_040712315.1 of Castanea sativa. NCBI lineage: Eukaryota > Viridiplantae > Streptophyta > Magnoliopsida > Fagales > Fagaceae > Castanea > Castanea sativa. The sequence continues at coordinate 6,303,737 of NC_134017.1, read as the reverse complement.
GTACTCAGCAGCACTGAAAATAATATCTTTATGAATACTAAGTTGAATGGGTTGATTCTTGAACACTACACTGTTTCTATGCTTCCATATCCCATATGGCGAAGGGGAAGGTGATCTTCCATGGCGGGCAACTACGAGCGAGAGTCACATTGCCTATGCAATTATTATGCAGCCACTAATGGATGCTGCCCTCATAGAAATTGCTTGCAAGACTGATTTCCAAGCTGTCCTAAATGCTTTTGGCCAATGCAGTCTCTAAGCCCATGAAGAATGGTTCCGGGTTTCCTTTGGCAAAGTTGGCAACTGTTATTCACCCTGAAACCTCTCCTGACAAGACAATCTACCACCCCGATGTTGTTGTGAAGACACATCCACATGAAAAACTTAATGTGAGGAAGGGTATTGATTTTCCAAATCCAGGACCCTGTGAACTGTCCTTGCTCATCACTACAATTTGTGGCCAGCATGTAGGCTGATTTAAGAACAAACTCTCCACGATTGGAAACACTCCAAAGAAGCCTATCCTCCCCTCTCGAAGTTAAGATGGAAAAAGGAATGGACTTGATACCCATAAGGATTGACTCAGGGAGTTAGAAAGATAGTTTGGACCAGTCCCACTCCCCAAGCCCAGGCCCAACAACTTCAGCAACTTTTAATAACTCCTCTTCCTTGTAAAAGGACCTTGAATTGCTACTCGAAGGGTCCCTTTGGAAAACCTGTTATTGTGCCAAAGACATAAAGTACTATTCCTCCCCAGGATCCATCTAATGTCTATTTTAAAAACCTCATCTCCCTTCGTCATGGCCTTCCACACTCTAGAACATGGAAGTTTCTTTCTATTGCTAGAATTCAACCGACGGCTCGTGCAATATTTGCTCTTTAAAACCTTAACCTAGATTGAGTCTTTCTTCAAATGAAACCTCCAATTAAGTTTAGCAAGAAGGGCAAAGTTTTTCCCCTTAGCAAATTGTAACCCGAGATCTCCATCCACTTTAGGCTTCGTGACTTTTTTCCAACCAACATAATGTATCTTCTTAGCAGATTACAATGATCCCCAAATAAAATTTCGATTGACTCTATCAATGTTATCAAGAAGCTTCTAAGGAAATGTCGTGCATTGCATGGTGTAAGCAGGAATAGTGGTGGTAGAAGCTCGGATTAGGACTGTACTGTCTACATAGGACAACAAATTAGCCTTCTGACCCACCATTTTTTGCTTGATCCTATCCAATACAAAGCTTGAGGTCATGGTTGCCAGCACCTTGATGTTTAATGGGAAAACCCAGATATTGGAGTTGACTTGAACCCCAACATGTCACAAAGAGATTCCCTCGTATCAATGTCTACATTTGGGGAGAAGTATACTTTGGATTTGCTGTCACTAATGGACTGACTTGATCAGGCACAAAAGGCATTAAGAACATCTCAGATCGTTGAGTAATTAATGTGATCTGCCTTTTCAAATAGAACCAAGTCGTCGGCAAAGAAAAGGTGGGAGAAGGCCAGTCCACCTTTTGAGCTTTTAACAGAGATCCAAATCTTGGAATGTATATGTTTCCATAGAAAACACCAAGAGGTATAAACCAACTGAGATATAATGCTCTTGGCAAGAGTTGTACTTTAAATTTTTGTAATTGATTTAAACCATATTTTGACTAATGCTGAAAAAATAATACTATTATCTTTTCCCGAGATAATTAAATTGACCACGTGTTTCATTAATCATTGTAACCACTTTAATTATTAAAAGCCTTGTAAGATATTTCTTGATGTTTCTAATAAAAATGCTCATGATTCAAATTCATCCCCTCCCAACTATAAAATTATAAAAAAGGAAATAAGTCTTACCATACTTATTATATAGAGCATTAATATTATTGCGCATTCTTAGCGTGATGGTCACTAAACAAGTATAAAGTTCTTGTGAGGCGTGGGAGGGGAAGGGGTGGGAAAAGAGCCGAGGTTTAAGTTTCTAGGAGAAAGTTTTACACACATATACACATAGACTATGTTAGAATATATTTTCTATCTTATATTTTTTTTAAAATTAAATGGAGCATTAATTGAATAATTGTTAATGTCAAAATACGTTTTAAATGTGGGATACTATTTTAAATTCAAACATAAGAGGTAAGAATTTATTTTGAGGATATTAATGTTGTATTTCATAACTCTACTTGCATAGTGCATCTAAATAATCCATTATGGTTGAAGGAAAAGTTTTGGCAAGAAACTTGGTTATTACTAATGGCTACAAGCCTATAACTTTTACTAAAAAAATTAGCATAGTTACATATTTTGAAAATATAGTTTTTAGGTTGTATGTTCTTAACATGCATATCAATTTTTTTATCAATAATTAAGATGTTATTTACTATTTGATTTATAAACATATTTTTTATGCATAATTTTAGACTATAAAAGTTGAAATTTAAATATTTAATTGATAATATAGTTATTGATTTTTTATTTTTTATTTTCTGAAAATTTTGTAAACATGAAAGATATGAGGAAAAAAAATCCAATCTAATGGTGAATTTATCAAAATTCATATCCAACATAATGACATTGTATTTGGTACTATGTAGAAACTTTTACTAAAAAGTAATCATAGTGAATGATATTCCGTTTGATTCTTAAAAGAAAAAAAAAAAGATATTGCATTTGTTGAATGCATTTTTTTTTTTTTACAGATAATAAAGAAAAATAGATGGGTTGTCTTTAATAAATTTATTTTAATTCATTCATTAAATTTTATGTTTATTGTCAATGGCAAAAAAAGTTAAAATCAAATAGTTCCCTTCATATTATATATACTATGACTAGGTGGTAAGAGTAATTACCAAAATTCTGGTCGATATCAATGTAGATCTATCATTTTAGGAGAAATGCTAAGTTCATAATATTTTCACAATATTTTGATAACAAATCCTAAGTGGTAGATTGTTATGAGTTGTTATTGGCAGGGCAAAAAATTACTGTGTCAATAGCCTACAAACATACATCTAACATGCATCAAAGTTTAAATACAATAATTGCAGCATTAATGTTTATGAACTTGTAGACAATCTATTTTGCATGGGATGTTGGCATTCAAGAGGCAGTGTTTGAATATGATCCAAAAATTGTGTCTGATGCCGTAAACAATATAGGTGAGCCTCCGATTACTATAGCTAATATTATTTTGGGAATCCAACAGAAGATGTGAGAGTTCAGAGTGGTACAAGTATGCCATGTGAAGCAGCAAGGGAATCGACTAGCATATGTGTTGGCGCAATACACCAAGTGTTGCTTGTTATGTAACATGAATAGAGAAAATTCCTAATTTGATTTAGTCTGTTTTGGCTCATGATGTATCAAATTTCTTTTTTTCTTAATGAAAGTGACAGTATTCTTAAAATAAAAAAATAAAAAAAAGTTGGAGCGGAATTTGGACTTACACCCATGTAGGTCCTGGGGGGCCATCGACTGTCTGATTGTAGAATAGATGGGTTGGTCCCTTGGTCTTTGGTTGTTTTTTATTCTTTCTTATTAAAATACTTTATTCCATTTCTCAAAAAAGAAAAAAAAATTATTATGGTAAACAGTTAACACGTCATAGGCTAAAAAAAAAAAGGTTGTTTCTTTCAAACTGTGTTATACACTTAAGTTTTTATAGACTTGTAAAGTTGAATTTATTCAACTATGTTTTGGCTTTATTTCGTGTCAAATTTTCTTATAATTCAGCATTTAAAAACCCTATATTTAGGTGAAAATAATGTAAAGGTTGTGTGTGAGAGAGTGTAAAGATTTGATCAAGTGTGTACAATAAGACTGGAACTCACGACTAACTTACGAGTGGCGACCCGCCAAAATATAGCACACCTGTGAAGCATGCAGGAAGTTGAAGAGTCAAGACAGCTAGATAACTACAGGACAAAAAATACAGTCTGGCTAGTTTGGTAACTCGCGACTCATCCCAATCGCGAAGTGACTTGCCAGTGCACCATGTTTTGCTGAAAACTGACTTTTCACATTCCATCTCATACCCTACTATAAATACCCTTATATCCATGAAATGTGATAGCGAGAGAGATCTTCCAGAGAGAGTTTTGAGAGAGAAAAAAAAGATTAACTCATCCACAATCTTATACACTTGATTCTCCAAATTCTTCTACTCTCACATTCTCCATAGTCATACTCATGAGAGGATTATAAACCAAATCTTTATCTCACCAAATTCTGACTAGTGAGAAGGTTCTTGGTGTTTGGGAAGCAATTCAAGAGAGAACCAATTCATATTGGTTGATGCAATGGGCTAATTTCAGGATCCGGTAAGCTAGAAAAGACACGGTTTGGCATAACCATGTTAGAGCAAGAAGCTTGGAGGGCTTAGATGTATTGGGTAGATTAGGCTTGGAGGGTATATTGCTATTTATGTATCGCAACTAATTTTCTTGTGGATCATTTACCGCTTGGAGGGCGGCAGAAAGGTTTTTCGCTGAGTTCTTTAGTTTCCTCTTCGATAACACGTGCTGGTGGTATTTTGTGTTTTGCATCTCTCTTTCTCTTACTATTAACTTTTAATTTTTGCTGGTTATGATTAATTAATGGCATAGTAGTTTGATAATCTGAGTATTTCTTATATTTCATATTCCACTCATATATTGTTTGAATATAAGCTTGCTTTGGAAAATTTGTTTTTAGGGGTCTAAACATTCACAAGTTTTTTATACACAGAGTGAGTTTTCAAGACTAAAGCATAAAGTTGGTAAATATTGTATGCCTTGGTGTGGGAGGAACTGCTACTACTGCATAAGATGTGCTATACTGCCATTCAAAGGCTGAGGCCAAGAGAGTCCTAGTCAATGGTTGTCTTTGCCATTGCATGAAAGGTTCCAAATAAAATAGTACAAAGCAAAATTAGCGACCATTTGGTAACGTTGTTTTGATAACGTTGTTTGTATTTTTTGGAAATACGTGTGAGTGAAAAAAATGTATACAAATGTGTGGAATGTTGTTTAAAAATTGAAAACATGTGTTTAAACTCCTATACCAAATTGCCTAAATCTGTAAAATTGCGAGCCAAAGTGTTATGCATAATAAAGACTAGTAACATGAACATTATTGTAGCACATTACATAATTACAATACACACATACTTTTGGCATCAGATCACCAGTGTGATCAAGATGCCCTTTATTGTAACATATTACATAATTAAACTTTAGCACCAATAAAAAACGTAGACACGCACACAAACACAATTATCTAGAAGAAATAATACTGGTAAAGTACCATAGAATCGTTCATAATGTGCCTACTGATCAAGATGCCCTTCTTTCAAGAACCCGCAAGGGTAGCATGTAAGTGCCTTCGCTCGACCGGCCTTGGCTCCTCACTTGCATATGACCAATCAGGCTCACTAGTCTTCTTAGCAATGCATCACAGGCTCCGTATGACCGATATTGGATTCTTTGAGCTGTCCTTGGTACCATGATGATTGTGGCAGAATTTTAAGTTGAAATCATGTTGATTGTGGTCCACTACAACAAATCTGACTTTTTTCAAGGGTCAAAACCCTTAAAAAAAGTATTAAAAAACCTTGAAAAATTTTATTTTAAGAGTCCAATTGACCCTTGATAACCTTTGAAACTTATACCGTCGAAAAAGAAATTTTTAGGGCCTTCGTGACCCTCAAAACAAGTGCTCTAATCTTATTTTGAGGGTCAAGAGACCCTTAAATAACCTTTTACCAAGGTTTAAAAGATTTATATTTACAACCCTTGATAAATAAGGTTATTTAAGGGATCTCTTGACCCTCAAAATAAGATTTTATTTTATTTTAAAAAAAAAAAAACCACAATCATGTACAATAAATATATATATATATATATATATATATATATATATATATATATATATATATATTGATGTTGAAACTACCATATTGAAGAAGCATATTAGTGCAATTTGAACTAGTATTTCCTGAATTACACAAAGATATCTTGATCCTAATATTACTTGTGAGAATCAAGTTGGTTTGTAAGAACCAAAACTTACAGAAAGCTTAAAACAAGAAATTAAATGATTGCACAAGAACCCAAATATGCAAAGTAGATTTTGCACAAGAAATTAAATGACTACACAGTAGATTTTGCATATCATCCATGATATCAACTAAAATTTTTACAAAACCTATATCTCTAGTAGCAAACAAATTTATTATTTTCTTCCCCTTCCCTTCTTGGTTGGCTGTGCATCTATTTGTTCCTTCCCAGTAAATTCTGCTACATCCGCTGCACAATGAGAAAGCAGAACAGGTTGTTTATAGTTAGACTGATATACAAATCTATATGCATGCATATAAATCATACCTGTTGTTCACCAAAATGGTCAAGTAGGCCTATGAGGTCACCCACAAGATGTATTACAGAGTATGAGTCGGGATTGAGAGGTGAGTCAGAGTCACCATAGCCTCTTAAGTCAGGTGCAACCACATGATAACCATTATTGGCCAAGAAGCTGATTTGGTGGCGCCATGAATACCAAGTTTCAGGGAAGCCATGAAGAAGAAGAACTAGTGGTCCTGTCCCTTGCTCTGCTACATGTATCCATATCCCGTTGGTTTTGACCCTTTGGTGATTCACATTGATCAACTCACTCATGGTCTCTCTCTGGCTTCTCTCAAACCTCACAGAGAGAAAGAGAGAGAGAGCGGTGCTCAATCAAATCAATGGCGGCTCAAGCAGCATGATTGTGAATAATTGAATTGTATTTTTTTAGAAATTTTTAGGAGGTTGGTGAGTTTGGTTGTAAAGTCAAATTTGATAACTTTGACGTACGTACATTAGGCAAAGAAATGGAATGACTAGTTTCATGACCAACGCGCTTTTACATGCTCGATTTTCAAACCACGGAGGGGAAATAATCAAATAGAGCTTTCATATTCATATTCTCAAAAAAATAAGTAGAGCTTTCACATGTCAATAATATTAATATATGAGTTGAAATGGTTCTAGCAAAGCTGAAATTTATTGCGTATGTCCGGTGTGCTAAATTTTTTTTGATAAAGGTGTACCACATAATTATTTCACATAAATTTGAGTCTTATATAAAATCCTCTGACACCAAGAAAAGGGGGCAAAATCTTTACATGCCTAATAAGCAAGGAAAAAAAGAACAGCAGCAGTCATAATTGTGAAGACTTACAAGCTATCTGCAACCTTGTCCTTATGCCATTGTTTTCACCCCATTGCAACAAACATTCTTCTTTACCACAGCTGTGGTTTTCTAAAATTGTAGTCTTCACACTGTTTTTGTCCCCAAAATCACGGATCAAACCAATAATTGCTTCCGGAAGTTCTTGGAGGACATTCATTTGCATGCACATACCACTTGAGACTGAAATGTCAAGAAGCAAAAGGATTGAATTAAGAGCCTCTACCTCACTCCTGGGGCTGTAATATTCCACTGATGAACAAGCATCATCCTCGCCAAAATAAAGTTCTATCTGCATCCCAATGAAACCCTTATGATAAACATCATCATGAGTTAATAATCCATAAAATGCCAGGGATCAGGCTATCATGCTATTCATGCTCCACTTTTGAATTTTGTGCCAAAACAAACTAGGAAGACACTGAAGCTACAATTTGCAAGAACCTAAAAGGGATCAAACCTATGTGGAAAAACTATTTTGTTTCCTATTATTAATACAGGAAATCAGTTTATCTCTCTCTCATTTTCCTCCAAGCATGTACCTACACTGAAATACCAAGTAGTTTAAAGAGAAGAATTGGAATTTTTACCTCATCTAATTGTATGATTCTTGCTATCTGAAGCATTACTTTCAAGGTAGTACTTATCCAATCTGGACCTGAAGAGCTTTTAAGATAAACCTGTTCCTTGGGGTTAAAACCCTTATTCTGAAGTAATTTCTGCCAACAAGATGTGAAAATAATAAGAATAATGGTAGCAACATAACAACTCAATTAAATTAGGAGAAATTAGGTTTCCTTACCAAGAACTAGATAGTATTAAAGCATAACTGTAATAAACTGAAAGTACTAATGAAAATTTATGAACATAATTTTCATGCTAACAAAAATGGAACAATTATTGTCAGTATTTACAGTCACGTTTTCTTTCGTATATATCTTAATTAAAAAGAATTTGACACAATCATATGTATAAAATTATAAATGTAAATTTTTTTTTTAATTTAGTAGTTGGTATGCAACAGGAGTCCAGTATCAATCCCCTGCACTTCAGTATATAGAATAGAGTAAATAATAAATAGTGACTTACTAAAGTTATATATTTCCTTCTATTACATAATATTTCATCCTCACATTTCTGAACATTAACCAACTATTCAATAAAAATTAGCGAAGAATAAAAGAGAGCTTGAAGGCAATCAATTATGCCATTTCTTACCTTCTTTTTATCAAAATGCGGGTCATCTTCAGATAGCTCAAGAACTATTGCAAAGTTATCATCAGTCTCTTTGACTTTATCAGATAATGGTGGCTGCAATGAACAAATACATTATCAATACTAAGATTCTTACTCATTTGAAAACATAAAAAATCAAGTCAAAAATATTATGGAAATAGCAATAAAACAGTATAAGCTGTGATTGCAGGACATAAGTGGAATTCCCACAATCATAGAACACACGAGCAAATGCACTCACACTAAGAGAACAAATTTTAAAAACAGAAATTAGATTACTAGTAGTTTATATAACATGGCAGCATTCATATCATCTTTCATATGCTACTTTCTTCAATTCTAATAACAAGTAATTCTGAATTATTTTGCAAACAAGTATCACAAAAAGGAGTTTAAAGATACAATCAAAATAATTACATTATGGACCCATATATTAGCTTCAAATCAACTTTACAAAAATCACTTCAAACAAGAATCAAAACAAATGCATGTGTATAAGGTAGGAAACCTTTCTAAAGAATAGTCCTTTGGGCCTCTAGCTAGTAATCCAGGCATAAGGATTTTGCCTTCTCTTGGTACTTCTCAAAGATCATAGTTGTAGTTTAAATTTTCAAGTACTCCACCTCTACTGCTCAGAAGAAAATTATTTCAATGAACTTTGCTGCAAAATCATGATTCAGAACAGAGGACTTAGTCTTGCGATTAACTCTACAAAGGATTGGTGAAAAGAAAAGGTCTTCTAGATATTGATGTCAGTGCAAGGCAAGCTAACTCACAACAAAACCTATGAAGAATTACATTTATGCATGTGCTAAAGGAGATTGGAAGCAGCTTAAAATTGTTTCAATAACAAGACAGACTAGTTTCACACAAGCATAAAAAATGAAAATGATTTTTCACTCCAATGGAAAGACTACCAATTTATATAACTGACAGCCTTAAAATCATTCAGTTTCTAAGGAGCTACATATACCTCTACAACATCAATAAAATCCTGCTTCTTGTGAAATGCGCCAACCCATTTAGTGCGATCTACAATCCTGCCAACCAAAGAAAATTAACACAAGAATCTGAGATTTTAAGTCCCTAAATTCTTAGCTGCATGGCATTATTTTCAGAATACAATGTGACGAAAACAATTGTAAGAATAAAATTCCACAGCAGCTCAAAACAAAATTACTGCAAACCAATTTAGGAAAGGAAATTGTAACAAGTTTGTGAAATTCCAATGAAAAGGAGATCTTCGTGCAAACTTTGTTTGAAATTCAAGTGCAAGTGATCTAATTATTTGTTCCACTCATCTTCCAGAAGCCCAATCACCATGTTTCACAGGAAACTTATAAGTCTAAGCAAACAAAAAGAAAAATAACAGGACGAAAATGAAATATGAAAAAATTTCCCATTTAATTGTATTTTACTTCATTGTTCGTGAATTGAAATTAGTCTAGTACAGTAAAACCAACACGTAATTGAAAATAAACATACTGTGTTTGAGAAAAGAGCTTCTCCAAGTCCTTATTCCTAAGATCACCCTGCAATAAAACCAACACGTAATGTAACCAAAAGCCAAAAACCTCAAAAAGCCACCGTTTGGTTGCCAAGAAACTGTTAAAAAAAATTTTAAAGAAAATACAAATCTCCCTAAAATAAAAAAATCTCTAATTTCTAACCTTCTTTTCCCTCATTTTCTCGGTAACCAAACAAAACAGAAATTTACCAGGTGGAATTCAAGATTCTGAGAACACTTAGGGCCGAACAAATCACTAACCCTATCAACAGCTTCGGTGACGGAATTATCAAGATCGTCGATGATCGAAACCCTAAAGCCTTCATTCAGAAGTTGAACCACAGTGTGAAAGCCAATGCAACCGGCTCCTTCGATAACCAGAATCGTCTTTTCCGAGAAATATCAATGGAGAGAATGAGAGAGAGAAAACAAGAGAGAATACCAAAAATTCTTTGCAAAGTTCTACTAGGTAATTTCCAAATTCAATTTTTTTTTCTCGGGAAACAAACGGAGAGAGAGAGACTTGTAATCGGACAAAGGGGTGGAGGAGAGGGCCCTGACTATCGTCGGAGATAGGATTGTTGATCACTGCGCCTCAACCTATCGTCAGAGATGAGATGAGCTACGAGAGAGAGAATTTTCTAAGAGTTCTCATTCTCTCCATTGAACAAAATGAAAATGGGTTTTCTAAGAGAGTGAGCAAAGGCTTTATTCGAAAATTGGTTTTTTGAATTCTGAGCTTGTGTGAGAGAGAGACTTTATTCCGAGGGTTGTGTTAGAATTCCGTTGAAGAATGTAAAAATTTGGAGGAAACAATTACGCGCCATTTTAGTGTTTTAGTTTATTTCAAGGGTTTTAATGACCATTGTAAGAAGGTTAGTCAGATTTTAATTAGGCGTGCTAGTTTTTAGCATTTGTTTCAACCATTTTCAGTAAACCCTTGGAAAAAAAGGGTTGAAACAAGTCATGTTTCTTGTAGTGGTCACAGCATTCAAGCTTGAAAGATGTCTCCATGATCTTGGAACAGTCAGGACATTTTCTATATTCTGTGATCAATCCATCACTTTTTGGGATGTCAATGACCCCGCAAGGTAAACCGTCTTTCAAAAGTTGTTGATTATAGTGTTCCTCGAGACAAACTTCAAAATAATATACACTATCCTTCAAACACTGCTTCCATTCATAAAAGTTCTTCAAGACTGTCAGAACTGTTGTACCATAACCACTGAACACCAATCTAGCCCCTTTGCACAGCACAACCCATCCTTTCTCATTCTTGTAAGAAAGCAACTTTTGGATCTCCTTTGTCATTGAGTCCAATTCGGTAACCATTTGAGACTTGTATAAGAAAAAGTTGTCAATGAGCTTCCAAAAACGCCCTAGACTGCCATTGTCCTTTCCCACATTAAACAATGAAATTTTTGCACCCTTTACGTCACCATTAGCAAAGCCTGTTGCTTCCTTACTAAATTCTGTGACCCATGTGGAATCCTTGCCTCCATAAAAGAAAATGTGCTTCTCCTCGTTGATCTGATTGAAAGAGAGCAAAAATTTTATTTAATCAGAACAATAAAATTTGCTTGAACCTACTTGCATGAATACATCTATGTCTTTGTAGTTATTGGCCTAGAAGCTTATAGGTTAATTAGTTGACATCTTATTATTTTTAATAGAGATTAAAATTCTAAATTCCTAGCTTCTTCTTCATTGTAATTATCAAATTATCAAAAAAATAGTTGTGATTATTTATTCTCCCACTCTCATTAATGTACACATAACTTATTTTATGTTTAAAACGTGGACATCAATAAAATTATGAACATTTTGTATATAAATTATATAACAAGACTGAAATTGAATAAATAAATATATGTGTGTGTGTGAGAGAGAGAGAGAGTTTTTGATAAATTTTTTTTTTTTTTATAATAGAAAAATAGGAGGAGATAATTAGAGTGGTTTCTCTGCTTAAATGTTAGCATAGTAGCATCCTTACCCTTAAGTCCGGGCTTCCAAACAGGAGAACCAGTGAACTATAATAGTAATCCTAACTCTACAAGGACACTAGTTGGCATTATTGAATTGTTGACTTCTTAGTTTACTAGCAAGCTTTATATTGTTACATCAACTTTTTGGAAGATCACATTATTCATTATATTATCATTATAATTTTATTTATAATTCTGATTTTGATATTTTTGTACATGATCTTTAAAACCCAAAGAACCCATTATTTTACTAGAATAAGATATCTTTAAAAGTAGAGTAAGTTTGGTCTTTTATAAACGAATTACAATTTAATTCAATTGTATCTTAACTGATTAACATATTTTTATCTTTCTAATGGAAATATTTAAGGTTTAAATTCCTAGCTTCTTCTTCATTGTAACTATTAAATTATATAAAAAATTATTATTATTATATATGTGTGTGTGTGTGAGAGAGAGAGAGAGAGAGAGAGAGAGAGTTGTGGACTTTTTTTGTTATAATAGAAAAATAGGTGGAGACAATTAGAGTGGCTTCTCTGCTTAAATGTTACCATAGTGTAGTATCATTCTCCTTTAAGCTTAGGCCTGCAGGAGAACCCCAGTGAACTATGACGGTTATCCTAACTCCACAAGGGCACTAGTTGGCACTATTGAATTGTTGACTTCTTTGTTTACTAGCAAGCTTTATATTGTTACATCAACTTTCTGGAAGCTCACATTATTCTTTATATTATCATTATAATTTTATTTATAATTCTGATTTTGATTTTTTTTTTTTTACATGATCGTTAAAACCCAGAGAACGCAATATTTTACTAGAATAAGATATCTTTAACAGTAGAGTAAGTTTGGTCTTTTATAAACGAATTACAATCTAATTCAATTTTATCTTTTCTGCGAATCCTTATATATATATATATATATATATATAACCCAAGACTCTCATTACCCCTGAATTGTTTGTATGTTTAGGCATTTAGATTGTGAAAAGAAATTTACCCAAGTTGATATGTCAGAACCGAATTCAAGCATTAAGGATCCAAACCAATCTTCACTTTTGCGCAGTTTTTCTTCTTTCCAATTAGTGAAAGGGAAAGCCCTTGGTCCCCATATCTTAATCATGTGGGCTGCATTATGGTGTTCCACGGTCCCTTGTGGGTTCAATACCACAATGATAGGCTCATTCTTAAAGTGCCACTGCTCCTTAACGTACTTGATACCTGATACTGACGAAAAGTTTTGCACTACGAACCGCGACATCTTAGACCGCAGCGACTCAAACTTCTTTTGCATGTCATTGGTCCACTGATCCACAATTGGTATCCAAACAACCTCATACTTATCCTTGTTGTTGCTTGGTATGTTTTCAGAAATGGGGTTGAGAATTGATACATATTCTGAGATGTTCACATCCAAGTCCGTAAAGAACAACAACACATTCTTTGTTTTCACCTCTTGGAGGATCTGTTTGAGCAATACAAATATAAAAATTAAGCTATGTTTGCACAAACTTGTAGCTTCTTAACTAAATAGTCTATTCTTTCTTTGTCTATTTACTCTTCTATTGCATATATATAAATTAGAGTTACATTTGGTATAACAAACCAAATGCAACTCTAAATCACTTAATATATTTTTTTAGTTGAAAGTAAATTTTGATAAATTTACCATTAGATTCTTCTAATACTTTACATGCATACAAAATTTCAAATGTTTAACGTTGAAAATTTTAAAAGTTTTTGCATTTTAAAATTATTCCTAAAAATATGGGTGTTTGGATTGAAGAGTAAATAACATTTTATTGGCATACAATTTGGCATTCATACAAATAACATAGATATCATATAATCCAACAGTGATATTTTTAAAATTGAAATTCAATAAAAAGGTATAAGATGATTTAACATTACTTAAAGTTTCGTATTTAAAAAAAAAAAATATATATATATATATATATATGGCTTAAAATTACACAAAATATAACTTAATCTTTGACCCTATATTGTGTGTGTGTTGGCTGTTTGAAAAATGAGATTAAAATTAGGCCTCGTGCTGGCTACTCTTTTTAGATCTGTTCGGATATCTCTAATCAAGCTTGAGTATGGTTGGGGCTATAGACTTAAACCAATACTATTGTCGTGGCCCTAGACTAGATTGGCCCAACCTTAATTTTACGATATTCAATTATAGGAATTCATATTTTTCTTTATTTCAAGCCAACTACATAGTATCTATTTGTTTCTAAAAGTAAAAGATAGTAGCTACTGTAGAACTATCCGATTCGTTGAGAAAAACTTTGACTCGTTGCCTGTCGCTGTCGCTGGCAAAAATTAGCGCCTTCAAGACCTCGGCAATGTCAAGCGGCTCTTTTAAGAATCTTATGAGCTTCCAATAAGCCTCTATTTTCTCTGCATTGAACAAAAATCCTTGGTCAGGATTTTGCGCATGTTTAAGTCAATTGGAAATATAGTATGTGCAACATATTATGGTAGCACTTGTTGGGAAAATAATGTAATAATGGAGGTTGCAACCACACGCTTAATTCCTTGTGAGTAAAATCAGCCTGAATGACTAACCTATTTCTTCATTGCAATGTTGTATATGCAATTTTAGTTCGCCATGGATGACATTAATTTTCTCGGAAAACTGCGAAAGTTCATGTGTCTTGCTCCTGAAATTGTGAAACCATGGTTATATATTTACATTAGATTTGTTAAATTCAAAGTTAAAATTAAATTCACAATTTTCAAGCAGTTTAAATTTTTTCAAACAAGTGATAAATTTATTATTCGAACAGCAGGTGGTGAGCCCTTCTCTTTTATAATAGTGAAATGATAATTCTACTAAAATAAATTTAGCATTACTTTACATTTCTAGGGTAAGGACTTACTCATCTTTAATGAGACAACACATCCGGGTCGTGCAAGCTACAACAGTTATGATAGCCCAAAAAACATATATTGTGCTATTGGTCGTGGCTATTGCGAGTGGTGGTAGATCATTTGGATTATACTTAACAGATCATTCCTCCAACATAACAACGCAAATTATGCAATCAATGACATTCAATGTGTCCTTGATCAGTTTGTTAAGTTCAACAATCGCACCCTCGTGTTTATGATCAATGCTTGGCTGCGTTAGGAGAGCTGGTATCCCTTTTAAGATCCCTAATGACTTGTTGAATTGGTCTGATGAGTGAAACTGATCAAGGTGTCTACATAAGTCTCCATAGTCCAAAGCAAAAGCTGCAAGTGTCAATACTGCCTTCGCATGCCATGAATAATCTTTGAGTTTTTCTAGTATTGACTTCGTTGTGTTGTAAGCAGTTTCCACACCCGGATCCTTACATACCATCTGACATTACATATTTTCCATTATGAAAAATGCCTACGTAATTGTGTACGTAGCAACATGATCACATGCATATTAGCATTTATTTATTTACTCGGTACTTAAAATGGTACATATGCTTTTGTATATAAACTATTGTGCGTATTTAAAGTGAAATAGTATTGCTATTCTTTGGGCCAAAATGAGCATTTGTCACTTTCACCAAAACTTTCCAACAAAATATTCAGTTATAAATTTGATTTTTAAAAAATCGAGTTACGTGAAATCAAACTTAAAAAGATAAAAATAAAAAATAAAAATAAAACATGGAACTCCAGTTCCATGTAAAATTTCTCACATTACTCAATTTTTATCAAATCGAGTTTTTCATTAAAACTCGATTTTCTAAAAATCGAGTTTCAAAACAGGAGTTTTTGCCAGATAGTTTCAAAACAGAGGGGTATTTTACTATATCTTTTGGACGTAAGAGGCAAATGCCCATTTTGACCCTATTCTTTGTAATTGGAAAATTAATAAAGGTACTACCAATTTGTTGTTATAAAAGGCTTACAAAGTAGCCTCGACATATGTGATAAGTGTCAAATCTATAGCTGATAAATAAAATTCTTAATTTCTTTTTTAATACCCTAACATTGCTCTTATAATGATATTATTTATACTATTAAATAACTTTAATGGCTAAAGCCAAAACTTTATACTATATACAACTATGATTTGGTAGCTGCCAGGATATGTGTTACTTTGGTAGCCATCACATGTATGTCTTGGCAAAAAAAATGGCACGAGAAAGACACTTGTCCATTATATAGGAAAATTTGAGACAAAAAAAGTAGGTTTGAATCATTTGTCAAGGATAAAACAACTAGAGGACACTTGGCATTACATGGAAGAGATTCTAGTTAGTTGAAACAAATAACCCCCCCCCCCCCCCCCTTTGCTTTAAGGGTAGTTTTGGATTGGAAATAATTACCATTCATACCTTTAGAAAGGTTTTGGCACCATGAGGAAGAACACACAATCAAGCGCATCTTAGAGAACAAGGAGAACTTAAAGGAAACATGCCTTCAAGCTCAAGATGTATGGTAGTTCTTCTATTAGGATTAGTTTAAGAGAAATCTTCTTAATTACGGCTAATTTAGTGATATTCAACAATTGTATTTGAGTAATTTTCAATTAGTTCCAAGTATTTTATGAAGATTGTGCTCTTTGATTTAGTTGTAGCAAATTTCAATCCAAATTACTTTCATGTTTATTGGAATCTTTCGATCACTAAAAAGTCCTCTTAATTGGAACATTTTACCAAACTCATGCAAAGTTAGATGCTTTCAAAAATAAACGCATCATATAATTTATTTTTGTCTAATGCATACCTCGTAGGAAAGTTTCTTGAGTGTACATAATGGTGGAATGAAGCTTGTTGCGATGGCTCTTTCACCCTCCATCTCCATGTGTGGCTGTTTAGTACCCTAGAGTATGACCAAAACAACCATCAGTGAGATAACTTAAACAATATATACGGAGTGAATAGTGTTTTGATATATATTTGTGTGTGTGTATATATATATATATATATATATATATATATTAATATATAAATTATTGTTTACTTCTTGAGTTTAACGTTGTGCTTGGATTAAAGGGAGAAGAGGGAAATAGAGGGAAATAGAGGGAAGAAGTTAAGGGGATGGGAGATAGGGTAGGAGGGGTTTAATTAACCTTATTTGGATATTTTTAAAAAAAATTTGAAAGAATGCAAGGTTTGAGAGACTTGGAAGGTTAAGATACCCATCAAAACTAACCATTTCTAATTCCCTCAACTCGGAGGTATTCAATTGGAGGTGAAAGGTTCCACTAATTCTAAAAGTAAAAAGTAATAAATAAATAAAATTCAAATATATTCTTATGGTATCAACTTAAATATATTTCTTTAAGTTAAAAAAAAAAGCGGTATATTGTCAGTTATATAATGTATTAATTAACATTTCTTACCACTTATATCATATTTTTAAAATATCCAAACAACAAAAGGGATATTGTGCTTGTTAATTTATTTGCATTTTTTTTTTCCATTTTTAAAGCCAAAATGGGGGCTTGAAAAACAAGTATGGTTGAAGATTATTAAAAACACAAGGTGTTAAATTTTTATGCTCGTCTCTATTCAATTTCAAAAGGACAAGGTCAAGAAGGTTATTTATTGAAGGCAGAGGAGTTACCACAATAGGGTATCCCAACCTTTGGACTAGAAGTAGAAGATAACATTCTTTTTTTTTTTTTTTACTAGATAGAAGATAACATTTTATACAAATATAAGAAGAAGAGGAAATTTCTTATAAAAGAGTGAGTGCAGGGTAGTGACATATACATATACCCGAAAAAAATTGTCAGCAGCAATGGTAGCAGGGTTGAGAATGTTTGTGACGATGGCAAAAAGAGAGGCAACATCAAATTTTTGGTCAGTATGAGTTCGGGGGACACTAATTTCTTTCTTGATCTCATCGTCGATCATTTCAAACGCATTCTTGTTGCTGGCTTGAGAGGCAACATCAAACTGTTGGTCAGTATGAGTTCGGAGAACAGGAATTTCATTATTCGTCTCATCGTCATTTGGTATTACAAAACAAAGCTAGAGAGGTCAGAATAAGAGAAGGGATAAGTTGGGTTGTTTGTCGTAATGGTGTGGTGCAATTTGCTTGGCGTATTGCTCTATTTATAGATACCAGGACAGTAATGAGGGGACCATCCTACGTACCATACACTGAATGCAATCATGCATGCACATGGATTGGAGCAAATAAAGCTAAGAGTAATAATCGGGTACTAAAACAGAGAAGAGCAATGTTACAAGTCGTAAGATGTTTTCGGGAAAAAAATATAACATATTGTGTCATGCCGTACCCAAATGTTTCTGAAAAAAAAGCATATAACATATTGGGTCACTCTAACGAATACCAATGGTCAACAATCTATTTTAAGAAGTTTTTGACACTATTTTTATCAGAAATGAAAAAAGCTATCAAAACATTAATTATTTTTTTTTCTTTTTCCATAAAAATTTTCTTTAAATAAATTGTTAACTATTACCCTAAGGGCATTCGTCAGCATTTTCCTAACATATTTATGAGTTTAGACATAGAGGCACCAACTAACCTAAAACTGTGGGTTCTAGTTAACTTTAACTAGTTAAATCTCTAATGGTGAAATAAGATATTTGAGATTCAATTTTTGCCTACACCAAAAACTGATTGGTGTCTTAATATAATAATAAAGAGTTATTATCAAGAGCGAAAGTCATAGGTTGAAACTCTTTAAAAAAAAAAAATCCAAATAAGCTTACACAAACACACATATACATATATATGAGTTTAGACTCAATTATGTTATAATAATCACTCACTCTTGTCATTATTATCAAGAGAAATATTGTACACCAAATATCTAAAAATTTTAAAACATTGTATGCCAGAAAAATGTTGTAAAACATTTTCCAAACTGTGTCCTACACAAACCTGCAACAGACCCACTTTACAAGCTACAAATAACAATAATTAAGGATTTAATTTTTTATTAATCGAACTAACTTTTTACTTATGAGAATTTTTTATTATAGATAATTACAATATCTTATTAGCTCCTTAAACTCCTAAAACCTTCAAGAACTTTGTGCATGAAAAAATGCTAATTAATCTATAGGACTCTTGGTTTTTTTTAAGAGAATTAATTGAACTAACTTGTTCAATTATGATAATACAAAACATTTTTATTATATCATCTTTTGTCATTGCTCACGTAGACTTTAAACTGCTTTAAGACAACATAGTACCATAGTTTGCCAAAAGATATCAATATATTTCTTTTTGTTGTAAGTGGGATTCAAATTCATATTTTTTGGAACTCACAAGATGAAGCTCTTTTAGTTAAACATCTTTAATCACAAAAACTTTACCACTAAAGTTCTACCTCATACATCCTATTCGATAAAAATAAATTTTATTTGTTGAACTTGTTTTTTTGAAACCAATTATAAGTTGAACTTGAACCAGCTAGAACCCATGCTAAAACATAACTATTTATGACAAAAGTTATTTACTCTATCTCATTTTTTGTGGTCCACTTTATATTTCACCAATTACAACTTGTGATACATTATTTTTACTTTTCTTATGGTGGATACTGCCACATGACACCCCTCAAAAAAAAAATAGAAAATAGATTTTTTTTTATTTTTAAATTATGTCAAAAATCATGAATTTTGAAAAATTTAAGGAGTAGCCACTTACTTTATATTTTTTGAAAGCTAGGGAAAATAAAATAAGAAATGAAAAAAAAAGTATTAAATAATTCCGTGGATAAAATTTGTCTACATTCCACCAAGAACGAGTTCTAGTTTAGATTATGTCATGAGAATAAAGGTGTGAAGCACCAGCACACTCAGTATATCTACTGATCTCTATTAAGTAAGTGCTACTCAATATTTATTGGATTATTTGATGGACACGAAATTATTGACTGAATTTATTACATCAACTCAATCAAGTAGTAAATTTTATAGTATGGATGCCTAAAACTAAACCATATGACAAGACAAGCAATTAACAAAATGACACGATAATAATGAAATTAAAAACAAGTATAAGTAATAGGGAATTATAATTATATTACGTAAAGGATGTCTAAACTCAACTTATATATATATATATATATATATATATATATATATATATATATATATATATATTTAGGATAAGTCAACTTGATTTAATCTTCATTATTTGGATAGGTAAAGATCAAAATTGTTTTATTATGGGCCTTATTTTGAAAGACATGTTGAGATTGTGTTTAAAAAGAGTGGTTCGAACAATGATGTGGATAAAACTCTGTTAGCCTAAGCCTCATTCTTTAACAAAGCTAGTAAATGACGAATTAAAGCCCAATACTGTTGCTTTATTTTTAGGAGCAGACTAATAAGGCCTAGAAAACAATCCGCTAGTTTATCAAAAAATAAATAATAAAAAAAAGAGAACAATCCGCTAATTCATAGTGAAAACTCATTCATTCTCCACCTAAACTCCTCACTCATCAGCTATCTTTATTTTTAATCCAAGCCAATTAGCCAATTATTTCTCTTTTCCAACATCAGGGACTAAGTTCCTAATCTCTGTCAAAATCTCACGGCAGAGTTTAAATCTTTATGAATTAAACTATAACAGATTCAAACAGAGTTTAGTCTCAAGAACAAGGAAACAAATGAACTCATCATAAAAGCTAGAAATTTTTGGAGAGGAAAACATGGTTATGTATTTGTGTGTATTTTCCCTAAGGTTAAACATGGTTTTGTACTTCTTCTCCCAATACTGCTGCCTTCTATTTTGCATTTTGCTAGCTGTTTGTTTGTTCTCCAGTCAAACCGATGGCACCATGCAAACAGAGCATGCTGCTACTTTGTTTGATTTGGCAGGTGAGGTACACTTAGACACTACTGCACACAGCACAGTGCACGCTTCACCACACTAATTTATATATTTGTTTTTATTTTTTCTCTTTTAATTTTTTTTTAACCACTAAAATCAAAAATTGGACACAGGGCCAGCTCTAGGCCTAGGCCACTACTTAGGGCCTCTTACCAGGGGAAAGCCCTCCTATTTTGAGGCAAAAATTGATATATATTTTTTTGGAGATATAAGGGAAAAAAAAAGTTTTACATTTTTTATCTATTTTAAGAAGTCTTAAATAATTAAGTAATGTTAGAGATAATACAACTTTAAATACATGGGTCTTATAAACATATGTGTCATTAATCGCAAGAAATACTTCAGATAAGAAAATGCAATAAACATTATTAATTTTACTTAAAAACTTTACAAATTGATATGACAATTAATATGATATGTTGACGTCAATAACCTATGAAATTCATTTTTTTAATTACTTTTTGTGATAGGTAATACATCTTTGTAAATCTCATGTTGTAAAATTTATAATGTCCCTAATATCATTAATTCAAATACTTTTTTTTTATCTTCTTGAAGTGTCACTATTCACATTTATTTCTATATCATTTGTAAGTTGTTTTTAGTAAAATTTGTTATAACTTTAGCATTTTTTCCCAAAAAAAAATATATATTACAAAATTAAAAAAAAATGGATTTTTTATTAAAAAAAATATGATATTAAACACTAGTTAAATATTATTCAAGTATTAATAAAAATGTCTCATTAAAATATATCGTCTTAGGCCTCCAAATTTGTGGGGCCGCCCTTGGTTGGACAAAAGAGTGAGAAAATTTATTTTTGATTAAACTTTAGATAAGAACACAATTGGTTTAAAGAAAAATGTGAGATTTGGGCAAGAAATGAAAAGATAATTTTTGCACATTTTTTTGAAATTGAGAATTTAATAAAATAGCTGTGAAAAATAAGAGAATGATAAAAATAATATTAAGATCAAAGTTATTGAGATAAATGGTAGATACATTAGAGAGTTTATGTATGCGATCTTTAATTTATTTATTAATGGTGGACGCATGTGCAAAAGGGTATGCATCATAAGTAAAGAACGAAATAGGATGTCTAAAATTATAAAGAATACAAATCATGTGTCCCACTTTTTGTATTTCATTTTATATGTACTCCACCATTTTACTAATAAACAAAATTATCCTCCACCAATGATAACTTATTATGTATTCATTTGACTTTACTTATAAAATAACCAAATTAAGTTTAAAATAGAAAAAACATCAAACACATAGATTACATTTCAAAATTCAGAATTTATTTTTGGAAACGATCAAATTTAAAATCTAAAATTTTTAACCCAAAAAAAATAAAATAAACTTTCATTGATTATGTAAATTTCTTTGAAAAGGCTTCTTACAAAATATAATGCTTCCAAGTACAATCAATCGATTTGCTCCAAGAAATGAATAATTTAATTTAATTAATATAAAGATCGTTGCTCATCATTTGGAACATTAAAAAAAAAAAAGGTAATTAAGGGAAAAGACCACTCATCATGATATCTTAAAACCTGTTGCACACAGATACAATTGGAAGGTGTTTCAGATGTTTGACGATTTTTCTGTTTTTAGGGCTTTGGAGGGATGATTAAGATGGCTTGAGTGATGTTAAAATGATGTTTGAGAGGTGGAAAATGATTGCTAATAAGGTTTTAGTTGTGCTCCTCGTAGAGAGTGGTGTTATATATATTTTATAAAAAAAAAGCAACATAATTTACTTTAATTGATTAAAACATCATTTGATAAGTTGGCATAATGAGATAATATAGTCAATTCCATTGCATAATTAAAAACCGGGGTCTTAATAACCCAACCTTTTTTGGTATAATGTAATGGCATTGCTAAACAACTCATATTTCTCTCTTTGCAATGGAGTCAAAAAGTATTTATCCTGCCTCCATTCTTTTTCTTTAATTTTTTCCATATATTTTCCTAAGTTGTCTGCAACAAAACGTAATTTTTAGAAAAACATGCTCGCAAACAATCAAAAGGGGAAAAACATAGTACATAAAATTAATATGAACATATCCACTTAATTTCACAATTATGATTTTATTTCCCAAATCTGACAATATCATCACACTAGATACAACTATAGATTTGTAATATTTAATCTAAATCAATGTATCAATCCACTTCAAAAGAAGAGATACAAATTTTTACATATATGAAAAGATTTCATAATTTTCAATACCTAACATTAGAAGACAATACATCCATTTGATTGGGCCGAACTCAGACAACCAATTGCCATGGTTAAACTCTTACATTTCCAAAAAAACATAAAAGTTAAAATAAATAGATTAAAAAAGAAAGAAGAAGGAGAAGAAGCTAAGATTCATCAACTTTCCTTTTAATGAAAGACCAACTATCCAAACAATAGCAGGAAAGATTTGTGTTCACATAAATTAACTTGATTATAGTTGGTAGAGTATTTGCTACCATCTTTATATCATTCCAATTTTATAGAATTCTCTAAAGGGACAAAATATTTTCTACCATCAACTATTTATTCATAATATCAATTCAAAGAATAAGCGAATACTTGAGTAACATAGGATTAACAGGTGGTTTTGTTGTTTTTAGAAATTTAATGGCCATTTGGATTGAGGAAGAGAAAGGGGAAGTGAAGGAGAGTAGAATAAAGTTAACTTAAAATAAACTAATTTTAGGTTAAATCTACTTTATTCTATTCTACTCCTCCCTCTCTCTCTCATTTCAAATGAACCATAACTTATTTTAGGAATAGTGGTTCCTTTTACCGAAACTATGGGTCTATTTGGATTCAGGAGAGATTGAAAAGAAGTAGAGTAAAGTTGGATGAAAATAGATTAATTTTAAATTAATTTTACTTTACTCTACTTTACTCTACTATCTCTTTTTCGTCTTTAATCCAAACAAACCATAAGTTTTTCAGCAAAATAATAAACCTATGTCGCGGCTCACACAGCCTGCACCTAACTAACTTGCTCCCTACGCTGCTCGCTGGCAGCTTTCTTCCTTATCAGCATTACTTTCACTTTTCTTTTCTTTTTTTTAAAGAGTGCAAGTACAGCTACTGGTCAAAAAGAGTAAAAAAAAAAAAAAAAAGTATAACTGTATAACTGAAAGATGACAAAGAAAAAGGGATTGAGATCCCGTGCAATACCTAGGGTATTGCACAGGGTGCAATAGGACAAATCTCAGCCGTATAATTGATCCAAAGCTCATTATTTTGACACGTTATACATCCAGCCTGGCAATCCGTGTGCTTTCAATTTCTCCCACTTTCTCTTTTTCATTTCAGCTACTCTCTTCTCTCTTTCTCTCCCACTTCAACTGGGTTTCTTTTTCTCTCTCCCCTAACGCTCCACTTTCTCAACATCCACTTGCTCTGTGCGTCTCCCTCAATCTCGTCGGTCACCGCTGCTAGCATACCCAACTCAGACCCATTAGCACAAAAAAAAAAAAAAAAACTCACCATCTGAAACCACGCCTACGATCCCTTTTTAGACCCAGATCAAGAGAGAGCAAGGGTTGGGGTTTGGAGAGAATCGAGTGTAGAGAGAAAAGTTGATACTTTTGGGTTTGATCTAGGGAGGGTAGTGAGATTGAGACACAGAGTAAGAGATTTTGGTCAGAAGAAGCCACCATCGGAGGTGGTGGTCAGTGGTGGTTGTGATGAGCCATGGTGAGGCTGACTTGGGCTTGTTTCAGAGACCACCGACAGGTAGTTCCCCTTTTATCTCTCATTTTTTTTAATTAATTTTTTTAAATAAACTCTGTTTGGTTGCTGGGAAAGGAAGGAAAGTAAATAACAGTGTCACAATTTTGTTGACTGATGTATTGCTGCTGATTTTAATTCTATTTTCTTTTATTTTGTGTTTTTGGTTTCTAGCTTAGGAATTGAAATCACCTGTTGAACCAGTGATTGAGCAATATCAGTTATGGCAACTCCACAACCATTATTCTTCTCTGAAATTTAGTTGTGTATAAATATTATATATCTATGTTTGACAGCAATTATATTTTTTTCTGAAATCTGTTTAAAAATGGATGTTACTAATTTTAATGCCACTTTGTCAACATTGGTTACCTTGATTCTTTTTCTTGTGAGATCTTTTGTTGCTAAATTTGTTCTGTATTTTGTGGGATAAAAGAAAAATAGACTAAACAATGATATTATTTTTGTACCTGGCTATAAATTCTGTAGCCCTCCCATATTTCTTGTTATGGGTACATAACTATAAGTTCTGCTGTTTTATCGGTGTCCAACATAAGCTAATAGTTTGTTAACTTGGGTTCTCTTCTTATTATCTTTGCTATAGTTGATTGGCTTACTCAAAGAACTTATACTCAGCAAATGATTTACAAATTTTGACAAAAGAAATTTAGCTCTTGAAGCTTTTGTACATTCACATTAAATTTTGAGTTTTATAAGTTCTTCTTGGGGAAACATTGGCATTTTGAACTGGAGCAAAACATTGAATAAATTTGCTAGTGATATTCAAAAGAAAATAATGCAGTGTGAGAACTCACAATAACTTGCAACCTTATTTTAAGGAACCTTGCAGAATCTTTGTGATGGATTTCGCTAGTTGGATATAATGTCTATACTCAGTGTTAAGTAATATTATTTCTTTTTTTTGTTTCCAATCCTTGTTACTCTAGTTCTTTATCTGGTTGAATTTGTTTTTGTTAAAGATATCTTGCTTCTAAAATTTTAAATTGTCGTCTATATAAGTCTGCCTTTTTGTTTAAAAAACTTTTTTCCCCCTTGGCGTCTTTGTTGACAAGTATCATAGAAATTCTTTATTCCTTGCTTAATAACTTTGTTTTGATTGAACTTGTTTTCTTTCACAATTTTTTTGCAGATGTGCCAAGCCAATACCAGATAAGTAGTATCGATTTTGTGGCACTCCACTTTACAATGAAATGTTAGAGGTTAAAGAGTGCCTTCATGAGTTTTTTGGAACAAGGTTTTTTTGGGATCCAATTGAGCAGTCAACTCTCTTTTTCTGAATTGGTAGTGACAGGAATGGAAGGGCTGCCACAGTTGCGCTGCTTGAGATCATCACAGCATTTGATCTTGAAACATACACTTTTTCCCTACCCTTTTTTGCTAGAATCTTGAAACATACGCCTTTTCCCTACAATTTTTGCTAGAATTATGTATTTTGGTGCTAGAATCTTGAAACATACACTTGTAACGAAGTCTATATTTCAATAGAACCCTTGTTGTTGTGGTTTTGTAATCAAAGGGTATATTTCAATAGAATTTGTTCATTTTTAGATTAAATTATTTTGTTTTAATCATGGTAATCTATGATAAAAATAAATTAGCCCTATATGGAGTGGCACATTTTGATTCGTGCAGTTGAGGCAATACGTTAGGAACTTGGGATTTAAGGTCGAGTGTAAGTGAGCCATGTGAAGTTCTTCTGGCTGTGTTGTGTTCTTTGGGTTATTTTCCCACCGGGCCCCACATCCACCCTGATCTAAGACTGTTGTGGCTAAGATGAGTGTGTTGAGATTGTGATTGGTACTGAAGATGAGTTAGAAATAATGCAATAATAAGAAACTAGAGGTACCACTAAGTGAGACTATGGTGCACTCATCTTAGATGCTCTGGTCATGTGCAACATAAAACTGAGGAATGCATTTGATAAAAGGAATTATTTTGATTTTCCCCTGTTGTACCAGAAAATTATATCATGAAAGTGCAATGAGCTACACGGACAAGAGGAAGGCTGACTTAAAAATAAAATTATCCCTATATGGTTATGTATCATGTTTTGATTCATGCAGCTGAAAGAATTCATTAGGAGCTTGGGATATAAGGTTGAATTTCAATGTCGGTTTCATTGTTCATTAGGTAAGAAGGCGAATGGAATAAAATGTAATTCTCCTTTTCTAAATATTTTAATATCTATAATGATGCTTGTGGTTTATCTTTTGAAATGTTAGCAAGCCAACTATGGTAGTTTTGATTGCATAAAATAATGATGGTAAGAGACTTAATCATCTTTAATTTGTATTTTTTTCCCCTCATCAAAATTGGTAGACAACAAACCAATTTTAGTGACAAATGCAATCTTGCAATCTTAAAACTGAACACACACAAAAAAAAAAAAAAACAAAAACAAAATAATTTAATCTAAAAATGTACAAATTCTATTGAAATATACACTTTGATTACAAAACCACAATAACAGGGGTTCTATTGAAATATAGACTTCGATACAAGTGTATGTTCTACAATAAAACATAACATTGTGGCTCCAACAATGTATCATTCCCCCAAGAACAATTCCAGTTACAACAATGGCCTCGAGTAAGAGCAGGTAAAAGAAATCAGTTATCCTTCCCCTAAACAAGTTCTCTTCAAGGAGCTCCTAGAATCGAGCAAGTATATGTGATGAAGTATAAAAGTCCAAGTCTGCATTGTCAAGGTAAAAACACGTTAAAAATGGCAAACTTGATGATTACACTCAAGCTCAACCTGACTTCAAAAACTCAACATAATTAACCCTTCAAGAAGATAACATACACAACTAGATAAATGCATCAGGACAATGCATAATCTGATTGCAATACATTCAACAAGAATAACCAACAAACAATTAAGCATAATTAAAGATTCAGGGACATTATTTGGGAAAGTGATGAAGGTTCTAGACAAGAAGAAACCATCAACTCTAAAGGTGCAGAAGAAAACTTGACTTCAATAGGCCAATTGAAGGAATAAAACCTCTGTTGCCAATTTGTTACTAAATAATTGTTAGATATTTAGAATAGAAGAATAACAACACAGGAGAATTTCCACTTATAGTAAATGTTTAACATTGAGCATGGATTGGTTACAACAGGATCAACATTGTACACATCAAAGCCTCACAGACCTTGGAGATCTTGGTATTTTTCAAATGAAAGAAAAGGAACCCTGACATTCTTGCCAAACTGTGTTGGAGAATGGCATAGGACTTTGAAGTTCCATGGGTCCAAATGCTAATTGAAAAGTACCTTACTCAATCTAGAATCAATGAAAAAGGAAGGATGTATAGTTGGCTGCATATCTCGTATTTGGACAACGTGCAAAGATGGAGACATAGTTCTTAATAAATGCTTTAACTAGTCCATTTCTAAAGGAGATTCTGCTTGCCTATGGGGTGATTTCTAGCAGTCGCAACTGGCAACAACAGAAGTTCAACTAAGAAAAATTCCTTCAATTAATTTGTTATAAGAAAGCCCTTTGTGCCATTAATAACAATAGGACATAAATTTTCCTACATTGGAATTAAAACAAATAGAATCTAACTAAATAGAATGTCACTACCAACCAATAGAAATCCCCAAAAATCTGAAGCTGGAAAAAATTACCCATTTTTCTAAGTACAAGAAATTTGTGGAGTTGCCATAACTGATATTGCTCAATCACGGGTTCAACAGGTGATTTCAATTCCTAAGCTAGAAACCAAAAACACAAAATAAAAGAAAATAGAATTAAATTCAGCAGCAATACATCAATCAACAAAATTGTGACACTGTTATTTACTTTCATTCCTTTCCCAGCAACCAAACAAAGTTTATAAAAAAAAATTAATAAAGAAAAAGAGAGAGATAAAAAGGGGAAACTACCTGTCGGTGGTCTCTGAAACAAGCCCAAGTCAGCCTCACCATGGCTCATCACAACCACCACTGACCACCACCTCCGATGGTGGCTTCTTCTGACCAAAATCTCTTACTCTGTGTCTCAATCTCACTACCCTCCCTAGATCAAACCCAAAAGTATCAACTTTTCTCTCTACACTCGATTCTCTCCAAACCCCAACCCTTGCTCTCTCTTGATCTGGGTCTAAAAAGGGATCGTAGGCGTGGTTTCAGATGGTGAGTTTTTTTTTTTTTTTTTGTGCTAATGGGTCTGAGTTGGGTATGCTAGCAGCGGTGACCGACGAGATTGAGGGAGACGCACAGAGCAAGTGGATGTTGAGAAAGTGGAGCGTTAGGGGAGAGAGAAAAAGAAACCCAGTTGAAGTGGGAGAGAAAGAGAGAAGAGAGTAGCTGAAATGAAAAAGAGAAAGTGGGAGAAATTGAAAGCACACGGATTGCCAGGCTGGATGTATAACGTGTCAAAATAATGAGCTTTGGATCAATTATACGGATGAGATTTGTGCTATTGCACCCTGTGCAATACCCTAGGTATTGCACGGGATCTCAATCCAAGAAAAAGAAAAAGCAATCTCAAAATTTTTTTTAGTGAAAAAAATAACCGCAATTTGGCAATGATAGTAGAGAATTTGTATTTTACTCTACTCTCTCTTTTTCGTCTTTAATCCAAACAAACTATAAGTTTTTCAGCAAAATAATAAACCTATGTCGCGGCTCACGCAGCCTGCACCTAGCTAACTTGCTCCCTACGCTGCTCGCTGGCAGCTTTCTTCCTTACCAGTATTACTTTCACTTTTCTTTTCTTTTTTTTAAAGAGTGCAAGTACAGCTACTGGTCAAAAAGAGTAAAAAGAAAAAAGAAAAAAAAAAAAAGTATAACTGTATAACCGAAAGATGACAAAGAAAAAGAAAAAGCAATCTCAAAATTTTTTTTAGTGAAAAAAATAACCGCAATTTGGCAATGATAGTAGAGAATTTGTATTTTATAAGCCACTTCCAAAATCAATAGCAATGGTAATCTGTCTAATATATGGTGGATATGAATTTAGAAGATGCCCAGCCATATAGAAAAGAAAAAATAATTTTTTTTTTATATAAGCTAACTTCTACTTTGTCACTGTCACATACCTAGGTAGTGTTTGGAACTAATGTTAGAATGCATTTTCACAACTTTCTAGGCATAAAATACATTTTTTTATTAAAAAAAAATCAAGTTTTCGGTTAGATAGAAGTCGTTAAGACTAGAATGTGTTTTCCAAATCTACATTTTTAGAGCAAAAATCAAAAGTCATAAAAATGTGACTTCTCATTTTTCACCAAACTAATTGGGATGCACTGACTAGTCACTCGCATGAGAAAGTATCTCATGAGAGGAATCGAGATATCTTTTTCATAATATATGGGACTCATATATGTGGAACTAACACATATATAATTCTACACTTCTTATTTATTCACATTTTTAAAAAGCAAATTCCACATTTCTTCAAACCAAATGCAATTTCATTTAACATAATTTTTTTAATAAAATTTTCAGCTTAATACTAAATGCAAGTTTTCAAGAAAATGCATTTTGTCACAATACATTTTGTAATGCATTCTATTAGAATGCATGACGGTAGTGATCGTTCCAAGCAAAAAAATTAAGCTAAAATGCAAAACTCACCCTTTATATTCTACCAAATTCATTTAAGTCCTCTAATTTTTTTTCATTCACTTCAATTCTCTAACTTTCAAATTTATTTAATTAAGGCTTTTCTGTCAATTTTTGTTATATATTGTGGTTAATTTTCTAATTTTTTTAATTAAAAACATTCAATTAATGATTGAAAAGTATTTTCTAGATTTTTTTTTTAATTTTAACAAAATTTGACAAAAACGTCTTAATTGATTAAATCTAAAATTTAGAGGATTGAAATGAACAAAAATAAAATTAAAAGACTGAAATAAGTTTTGAAGAAACTTAAGGAGTCAATTTTACATTTTTGCCAAAAAATAAACTACCATAAATTACTGTAAATTACTGGATACAAAACCGACACACTCAAAAGAAAAAGAAGGTTTATGTTTCGTTCTGGCCGCTTCCATATAACTTACTACAATATTGAGACACTGTAAATAACATAATATGTTATAAATTTATTTAGTTTGATAACACTGTAAAATGTGTAACAACTTTTTCATATATTTAGTTTGGTGCAATATTCTATTCAACAGATTTTATGCTTTCTGTTCAACGCTTCAATATGTTCTGTCATTTTGCTTTAGCAATCCTATCCTAGTGGTCCATTGTACTGACAAACCTGCAAAACAACTCATTGTTTTATCTTTGGTAGACTCATGGTAATAATTCATCTAAAAGGGAAGGAAAAAAAGATACACTCAAAGTATTTATCCTGCCTCTATTCTTTTTCTTTAATCTTTTCCTTTTATTATCCTAAGTTGCAACGACAAACCTATAAAACAATTCATGACTCAAAGTATTAATTCATCAAAAAGAAAGAAAAAAGATACACTCAAAGTATCCTGCCTCTATTATTTTTCTTATTCTTTCTCCTTTTGTTCTCTTCTGTTAAAACTTTGATTTTAGTAAGATACACACATGCAAACAATAAGGGGGAAAAATAGAGTCTATTTGAGGACTGATTGTTGGTATGTATGTGGAAGAGCTCGTTACGCATAGAATACATATATATATTTTACTTTAAAAAAAGTAGAGAAGTTAAAAACTTAATAAAAAATAATTGGGTTCTAAATTATAAATTTAATTTTGTGAGTTGAGTATTGTTCCTATCAAGGAAGTCAACACTATATTGAAAGTAGTTTTGATTTGGTTGGAGGAATGAAATTTTTTAATACGGTGAGAGACCGCCTCAAATGGGGAGTTTACAAGTACCAATGCATTGTTTCATGATTACCACGATTTTATATATATATATATATATTAACATTTATTTATTAATATTTTTACTTAGAGCTCAAATGATCCTTAAAAAAATATGTATAGATAGACATATATTTAACTTATATAAATTTTTTAGAATCAATTTATATAAATTAATATCGTTTATTTTTTTCCCTCTCAAACATTATTTCGTTTTTCTTCTCTTTCTATCACATCTCTCTCAAGTCACAAACACAAAGTCACATCTCTCTCTCTCTCTCTCTCTCTCTCTAAAAGAAAATATTGATTACTTGGAAAAAGAGGTTATTGTTTCACTACGAAATACATGAGACAGTGAACTTGTAATTTTGTTATTTTAATTAATTCATTGCAATTATTTTAGGTGTGTAATATATAAAGTATGGGAAAAGTTAACGGATGCAAGGTATTGATTTAAAAAATATTTTTTAAAAAAAATTATAGGAAAAAAAAAAGAAATTAAACTTTTTTTTTTACAGTTTTTAATAATTCTCATGAAAATTGTATCAAAACTTTTTTAAAATTGTTCATTAATAAATGTCCTAAAGACACCTATTAATCAAACTCATATTATATATATATAAAGTAGGGATGACAATTTTGTCTCGCTCAGCTTGACCTGCCCCTCCCTATTATGCCCTATGCGGGTTTTCTTCGCCCTCCAAATATTTCGTCACTAAATGTTTTTCTCGCTAAAAACACTATTCAGGGACAAAAATATTTCGTTGCCAAAAACACTTTATTTTACTAAATCATATTTAGTGATGAAATATTTCGTTGCTAAAACTCTTTTTCAAGAATATTCGGGTACATATAGTGACAAAAAAGTTCGTCACTAAAACCATTTTTAAGAAAATTCAAGCACATATAGCGATGAAAATTTTCGTCACGAAAACTATTTCTTAAAAAATTCTGCTACATTTAGCGACGAAATATTTCGTCACAAAAACAAATTTTTTTTTTTTTGTGGCTATATTTGGTGATGGAAAAATTCTTCGCTAAAACTTTTTTTTTTTTTTTTTTTGCCTGTCTTTGATATCAACCCATCATTACATTTTAAAACCTCATATTTGAATAACACGTTTATTTCAACAACATATTTATAAGAAAACGATCCATACATTCCACAAGTAAAAATAAAACAAGTATCCAATTCAATCCATCCATACAAATTGTTTGCAACACATACAATAACACAAGATGTTTTACAACAATACAAAAAGTTTGGCATAATATAATTAGGGCCAAAAGAAGATGTCCTCAAATGGCTTCAAGTAGTGTCAAAAGAAAATGCCCTAAAAACCACCAATAAGAAATCTGTACAAATATAAAGACAATACTACATTAAAATTGTAAAGTAAAAACATTAACTATGTAATTAGAAACATTTCTAACAATGTATTAAGAATAGCCACACCAATGAATTAAAATCACAACTCCTAATATATAAGTTGTAGAAAACAAATATAGATTTTCAAGTGTAATGTAATACAATTAGTTTCAAATAATACATTAAAAGTAGTCACATCATGTAGTGCGGCTCAATTGCTAAGATAAAATACTAACCAATTAGTCTTTTAGCTTGAAGACAAACCACACCCATAGGTAAAAGTGTCATCATAACCCTTGCTCCTCAAAAAGTTAAGGATATTCTTTTGCACAAGTATTGAAAGTATTGAAAATAATTAAATAATATCTATCACATATAATTCAACAATATCCATTCACAATTCCCAAAAAAATAAGAAACACTCCCAATATGAATTTAAACTACCTTATAACAACATGCAAGCCATCCACTTGCTCCAACACAATAACCCACCACAAAATCAATTATCAACATCCCAAAATATAATGTTTAGAAGAATTTAATAAGAAATTACTTACTACGCTTAAGCCAACACACACCTCTACCAAAGAAATCTAAAGTGACCACAAACAAATAATGAGTTGCCTACCAAAAACAAAAAAAATAAAAAAGTTACTATGCTTGTAAGTTACTAGTACTAATGATGATTTGTAGACAATTTTGTTTTTTCCTAAACTAGACTTGTATCCATTCTCAAACTTATATGTTGCACTATATTTAAAAATAATTCCCAATATTTAGTTATCGTTCTAAGAACTTGATAAAATAATATAGTATCAATATGGAAATCAACACATCATAGATCCATTTGTTGACTCTAACGGCCCTCTTTTTCCTTCCTTTTCAGACTTTTAGCATCTCCACAAATAAATGATCATCATTCAACACATCATAGTTTCTAATCCATTACTAAATGACATTTGTAGGATCAATCCCACGGGAGTGGTTAAGAGGTAGAATCTTTTTCTTTTTTTTTTCAAAATTCTAATAAGTGTTGTAGATCATAGATTATTAATTAAAAACTATGACGGTTCAAGTCTCAAATCTTGGTTTACATAACACATGCATAGCAAAAATTGATGTCTTTTATATCTTAATCAACATGGGTCCAAGCAAGGACAAAATATATATATATATATATATATATATATATATATATATATATTAAAAAAGCAAATATTGGACCGAATTTGTTTTCCTTTGGAAGAGTTGAACTTTCATTTTTCACTGTGGCTATTTTCATTTTCCCCTTCAATTAAAGTTATAAATTACAAAAGCACAATACAAAATTAGCCCAATGCCTCCCTGTTTTCATGGTTATTATTTTCATATCATCATTAATATTTTGTACAAAAAGCACCAAAGGAGGACACCTACTGCCATTGGTGAATTAATCACTAGTCACTAGTACTACTATAGTCACACAAACACAATACATAGTACTCTAGCTTATAAAATATACTAACATAAACCATAAAAACATTTATGCATGACATTGAGCATTGCACAAAATCAATTGGAGAATAGAGTGGTAGTAGCATTTTCAGTTTCACACTTAACAACTACAAAAAAAACATTACTTCCAGCATTTTCATCAAACTTCCAAGTTCACTACAAAGCAGGCTAGCCATCTTATAAAAGTGGTTTGGTCCATGAAATGTTATCTGATTAATTTGAAAATTTAAGGGAACATACCCCTATATGTATGCAAGTTACCAGTGAAAATTCAGCCCAAAAAGATTTTTCTATAATTTATTAATAATATCATGTATTGCAGCTGAGTCAAATCTGTCCCTGATAGCTTTAGAATTCCAAAGAAAATTGCTATAGTTTTAAGACTTGCCCAATTTCTTTGAGACTTTATTCACATTAAAACCACTAAGCATATTAAAAATAAGGAATCAAACCCAAAATCTCATATAAACAACTTATCAAACACTTGGTATGCAAAAAGCACATGCTCACACATCACTTGCATAAATTCATAGTTATCACTACACACACCCACACATACCAAAGTCATTTAAAATGTAAGGAAATAAACTTCCAAAAATCAACCCAAAACTTCCACAAAAATCATCCCTTCTGATTGTTCAAGGAACCCAACTTTTTAACCATGGAGAAACCCAAATGATCACCATTTGTAAAAACTCTTAACTATTAAAATAAATCCACCAAATCAAAAACCCATATACTTAATCACATGTATATTACTCAAGTATCTTAGATTAGAAAGAAATATCATAACAACACGAAAGACTACTGAAATAGTTAAGAGTTTTACATTTAAAATCTAAGACAATGGAGCATATGGGGTTTCTAATGGGGTTCTCTGATGAAACCCATTGGAAGTGGTGGTGGATGGATGGTTTTTCCAGTGTGGGGGTGAGAGAAATAGAGAGGGAGCTAAGAGTGTATGTATATGGACCTCGACAACAGCCTCAGCAGCGGCTTAGGGACTCGACGGTGAACGGCGGAGAGAGAGTGAGAGTAAATGGCGAAGAGAGAAGGAGAGAGTGAGAGTGAACGGTGGAATAAAAATGTTAGGGTGTGACTAAAAAAACTGAAACAGTGTATTTATAATCACATCTTTAGCAACAAAAAAGTTTCATCACTATAGCCTAATTTTTCATTGCAAAAGGTCTTAGGTTTGTGCCGCGATTTTTAGCGACGAAATTCAACTTTTAGCAACACCTATAGCAACGAAATGTTTCGTCACTAAAAATTTCAACTTTTAGCGATGAAATATTTTGTCGCTATAGATTAATTAAGTTCGCACCAAATTTTTCTCCGTTGGTGCCCATATTTCAGATCACCAATAGCAGCGAAAATGATTTTTCATCGCTAAATGTTATAATTTTTTTCATTATTAGCGACAAAATCCATATTTTGTCGCTAAATTTGTATTTTTAGTGACGAAAAATATTTTCTCACTAATATTCATCGCTAAAAATACATTTTATTGCAATGCCGCCTCGCGTTAATAAGAGTTATAATTGTAAATTTTGCACACCCTAAAACCCTACTATTTAAACAAATATATCAATATTAGTTTATTTTATTATACCCAATGTGGCTCTCTGCCTCTCTTTTCTCTCTAGCAAGGTTGAAAGAAGGTAAAATTTTTGTAATATGTTAGGAGTTTGGATTATTTTGTTATGTGTTATATTATGAGATTTTTATTTTTGTTATGATATTGTCCCATTAAATACTTGGATAATATTATTCAGTTTTTGCTAAAATTAGTTTGATTTCATGGGATAAATTTAGTTGCAATTTCAAGTATATTTTTATTAATGAAACATAAAAATTTTATAAATAATTGTGGGTCAAATTAACAAAACGGTTTTACGGAGTGGGGCTGGGCCTCAAGGGGCGGTGATGGAGCAAGAAAATTTTACTTGTTAGTGAGAATGGGGTATGACAAAACCATGTAGCGCAAAGACGAAGACCTCATCCTTCAACCCCGTCTCACCCCATTGTCATCCCAAATATTATTAAGTTAACAAAATAAAGATCTACTAATTAAGACAAAAGGAAAAAATATATATATATATATATATATATATATATATATATATCTTTTTTATTAATTTTTTTAAGATAGTTTTAACCTATGACACCAATTAGTTTTTGGTGTAGGCGGGAATCGAACCACAAATCTTTATTCATCCATCAGAGACTTTACTAGTTGAACTAATTGGAACCCACTATTAATTATTATTAGATGATGGTGTTTATAACTTGCACTAAAATTAAGTCTCATTATTTAATAACGATGTTGTGTGCTCTATTTTATACGGAGAACTAAGGTTCAAAAACTCTCCATCCCATATCGGCATGACTATATATTAATAAATAATAACTATAAAAATATGTTATAAACTTGATAAATATGTTATATTTTGTGCTCTTGTTTTGAATTGATATGTTATAAACTTGATAAATAACCATAAAAATATGGTCTTATGTAGTACACTGAACCAAATTGTTACCAAAATATTCCGTGACAAACTGAAGCAGTACTTTGCAATGGAACTGACAACTTTGGTTATCTCTCCTAAATACCAAACTCATGAATATTCATTATATCCAAAAAACTGATGGTTTTAACATTAACTGGGAAGATCTATGCTCTAATAAGTTTAACTTATTTTAAGTTGAATGAAGATTTGCTACTGTCAGGGCCTCTGGGGGGACGCTACACTCTCTTTAGGGGTTCAAATCAACCCTTGAATTCCCATATATATATATATATATATATATATATATATATATATATATATATATTGTTGGGAATAATGCACAAAGTAATAAAGAAAGAACAAAGATAACACAGAAGACAAACATAAATAGATAACTTGGAGGCACAAAATTGTTATCCTTAAACAATAATTGCCCCCACACTCTTGTTGCTAAAGCATTATCACAAATTTGTCCCCAAGATACAACCAAG
Source organism: Castanea sativa (assembly GCF_040712315.1). NCBI lineage: Eukaryota > Viridiplantae > Streptophyta > Magnoliopsida > Fagales > Fagaceae > Castanea > Castanea sativa. Next base: position 6,266,548 of record NC_134017.1, on the reverse strand, counting down.
TTGTTGGGTTTTACAGATAGCAATTCTGGAAAATAACCACATGATTTCTTGTGTTTCTCTCTAACTTACTATTTTTTAAATGAACATAAGCCTCTATTTATACTTGTAAGGGTTGTTTTTGGATTCTAGGCCCAAAAGGTAAAAGGATTAAGGCCCAAAGAGCCTAGTACAAAGAATTTGTAGAGAGTGGGCTAAAAACTAGGTTTCAATGAATTAAACAACGCTCACAATGGATTAAAGATGGAAATAAAACAAAGAAAAACAGGTTTTATGCGAAAAAATCCTTCCTCAGCAAAGTCTGAGGAGAGTAGTTCTTGAATATATTTCTCTTAAATTTGATTATAATTACAGTTCTTAGTGCTACAATCTTTTTTCTTTTTACAGATTCTCAAATGCCCCCTCCTATAATGGTGTCTTTCTTCCTTATATCCCCCCCCTTTGGCTTCATCTCCACCCTCCACGTGTAGGTCAAGTTGCTTGCTTTAAGCCCTGTCCCATCAGCACCTTCCTCAAGTCTTTAGAGGTAGTTGTAAGGCTATATATTACTATTCAGGTATTACCTCCATATTAATGCAGCCAGAGAGTTAGTTAAAGAGTATTTAATGCGGTGGTAGTAACTTTCCCTTAGATATTTCTTACCTTCTCTTTGTCCTATTCCCTTATGATATTTATCCTTACCAGTAGAATTGCTTTGAGCGTTGCTCTTGATGGCAGGTCAACCTTTCTGACCTCTACTCTATTAAGCCGAGGAGGCATTTCTTCTCGGACTGCCTTCCCAAACCTTCATGACCATAATCCGTCCTTAACTCACTAACTCGTACTTCCTCGTAAACGTATACCTATCATCGAACTACTAAATGTTCTCAAATAATGCCCACAGTCCAATACACATTCCTAGGCCATTCACCCCTACAATATTCATAGGGTTATGTTTCATCAAAAGGCATGTATGGAGAGTTAAAATATTTCATAAAAATATTCACAAGGATTGTAACCTCTTCAAATTTTCGGAACAGTCACCAGAACAATTTTAGGAGTTTCGATCGATCAAAAGTTCCTTTCAGTTAATCAAATACTCTTTTCGATCGATCGAAGAACAATCGAGCATCAATCGAAATAGGCAAAGACTTTAGAATAGATTTTCTTACCATTTCGATCGATCAAGCAAAAGTTTTGATTGATCAAAAATATTGAATTTCGAATTTTCACTTAGAAAATTTCAAAACTTGAATTTTCACTTTATCGAATTTATGAAACAATACTTTCCAAACTCAAACATCATATATATAACTTTTATATATATATATATATATATATATATATATATATATATATATATATAAGTGTTTGTGAGTGTCTCTCTTTATTATAAATTTATATTATATGTGTAAGTATGTGTTTGATACTAATTGAATGCATTAGTTTTATTTTTATTTTTAATTTTGTTACAATGTTATTTGTATGAATTGTGATGTGTGTGTGCAATATTAATATAGTATAACTTTATATAATTTAATAATTAGAAAATAAAGAAAATTTCTTGCATGTGTATGTATTATTATCATGTTAGAATATTGTTAAGTTATAAACTTAGTGATTTTCAAGAAAAAAAAAATAGTAAAGCTAGTGGTTGTTCAAGCATTTGATTGATTTTTTTTTTTTTTTTTTTTAAGAATCAGCATTTGATTGAATACGTAGACATTATATGCATATTATTTATGTATAGATAAGTGTAATTGTGTGGGTCAATAATTAATACAATGCCAGTGAGTTGAGTTTTGTAATTTATTTTTATAAAAATAATGACAAATAGATAATAATAACTACAAGGAAATAAAATGTTATACAAACTTAACAAAATATAATAGTCACAACTACCCACATTGTTAATAGATAATTACAATTGATAATAAATTGTCATGTAACAATTTCAAAACTCCTAGAAGGAAATTGTAAAACTTCAGTGATTTTTTTTTTGTGTTGATATCTCGATATATTCAAGTTCACTTTTTATTAAATTTTTTTTTTTAATTTAAGTTTCTTAATGACCCTCCAAAAATTGCAAAGCTCTAGTAAGGGGCACTACAAAACACGCGGGTCTTAGGCCGCATTTTTTTAAGCTGCGTTTGTAAAAATACGGCTATAGACGGGCTAGAGCCGCGTTTTTAAAAAATGCGGCTTAAGGAAATTGGTGTAAGCTGCATTTCAAACATGCGACCATTGAATGTGTCTAAAGCCACGTTTTCTTGGCCTATAGGACCTTTTTTTGTAGTGGGGATTAAAAAAAGTTTCTAAATAGAGAGAGCGTCAATTGTGGGCAAGAGAGAAGTAGTACTTATAGAGATAGGAGAACTCTATCTACAAGAATTGAAAATTATTGGGAGGAGGGAGATGAAAATTTAGAGGAGAAGGAGCGGCTTTGCTTGATGAATAATTTAAGTTTTTTTGAGATTTTTTTTTTTAATTAACTTTATTATGCTAGATGAAGGAGTAGGGATTAAAGAGATTTTGATAAGTGATAGCTATTCTTCATTTTAAAGAATAGCTATTTATAAGAAATGACTGTTCACTGTAATAAAAAAATAACCAAACAACCATATAGATAAACCATTTGAATAAGTGATACCAAATGTGCCTTAAACGAGTTTTTTTTTTTTTTTTTGGCTAAAGGAAAAAATAAGGCTCTTATTACAAGCTCACTGCCCTCGACCTACTTGAACCCTACTCATGATTGGCGTAAGACCATCCGCACAATTAATTAGGTATGTCTATACTTGAACTCACAAGATGAAGAATTGGATATCTTCATACGGCTAAAGCAGCTCCACAAGTGGTGACCTTATCTATTTATTTTTTTGGTAAATATACACATATATTAAATATTAAGATGTTACAAACTGATTAGAAACAAAGTTAAAGTTATCAAAATCTATACAATAAATAAATAAAACGTTAGAAGGGGGAACTTGATAAAAAATAAACTCAGACATTTGAGAACACACCCTCTCTTGGTAAAAGCATCAGCACACTTGTTGGATTCTCTTAAGTTATGCTTGACTTTGAAGCTATCGAAACCTTGGCTGATATACATGTAATTAGATACAATAATTTGGATTAGTAGTTAAGAGAATGCTCACTTTTTAAAAGCATAACAAGTTCTTTTAGCCTCCAATTCCACCACAAGATGGGTAATTCCTAAGTCTCTAGCAAGTTCAAGGCCATCCCTTATGGCCCATATTTCAGCTAGCATACAAGATGCATTAGCAATTGACCTAGAAAAACCTTTAACCCAATTTCCATTATCATTACAAATAATTCCCCTTCAGTTAATGATGGGAAAACATGAATATGAAAAACTTTTTGACTAACCACTGTTTGGGATCATTTTTGGGCAAGCACAACACAAGTGGCCCAAGCAAAAAGAAGGCCCAATAATGCAAGCTACCGACCCAAATAAATTGGGCCCATTATACTTATTTTTCTCTGCCTCTAGTGACCCAAACCCACATGGAAAGCCCATTGAGAATTTAGAGATGTGTTGTGTGGAGGGCAAATAGAGACTTTTTCATATTCCATCTTTGCCCTCAAGAAAAATGTTATAACTCACCGATAATAACAACTGACACAATCCCTTCAATCGCAATTGTTAGTTGATTTTGAGATAAACCTTTCGTTTGTACATGATTGCATTTGTCTAGCTTCTAACACACATCGCTAGCCTTCATAAACCCAAGTCCACTAGCTAAAGTTTATCTAGAAAAGACAAATGGAATTTTTTTTTTTTGATCGACTCTTAAGCTGAGTTTGGATACAGCTTATGCGTCCGCGTCTGCTGCGTTTTGCGTTTTTTTTTTTTTTTTTTTTTTTCTTCTGCTGCTGTACGGGTCAGGGGACAAAGGCTACTGTTCATGCACTGTGCATGAACAGTAGCCAGCTTTTGCTGACTTTTCAGCACATTTGTGGGTCCTGTATACTGTTCACGGGACCCACAAACTTCACTTTACAGAATTTTTATTATTAAAAATGGGTCCCACGACACTATTCACACATTTAAAAATTATTTTGGTACAATGTTTTCAATTTTCAGTTTTCAGCAATAAGCTCTATCCAAACGGACCGTTAATTGATCAAAAAATTTTTTGTTGTAAGTTTGTGTTTTTTAATCGGAAATTTTGTTTCAACTGTTGTTTAACTCCTCCTCAATCAATCAGGATGCCCCTATTTTGCACATCTTGTTTATTGTATTGCACGTCTTTTCAATTGGCTATTCTCATTGATTATTCGGCATAGGCCACCTGTGTAATGTGTATCACTCTTTGTTGTCCATAGTGTTTTTGCTTTCATAGTTTCATGTCCAATGTTCTGTCTACAGCATTTTGTCTGCTTGGCCGCATAGGTGTTGGTATTAATTTTACTGGTACCTTAGTTATGCTGTGTAGTTTTTCGTGCCTCTATCATCGGAGTAAAATAGGATTCTAAAACTTCTGTCTAACTTATAGAGAAAGTATATACTGTTTTAGGAACTCCAACTCAGCATACGTGGTGTTTCTAAGACCAATAAGAAATTGACACCTAGCCTAAAAGACACATCCGTGCATTGAGCTATTTAAACTAGAATGACTAAATTGGCTCTGGAAAAATTTCAAACACCTGCCATTTACTCTCTCTACAAAACCAAAACCAATTACTTTTCTTCTTTTCAAAATAAAAACTCTCTCTCTTCCCAATCCCCATGCCACCATAGCCCCTGCTCTCTCCCAACCCCAAACCCTGATAGCCACTTCCCAGCTGTAGTGTCTCTCCGACGGCACAACACGGCCGAACATTGCAAGTTCCAACGAGACCGGCCTTTGTCTCTTCAGAAAACCTCCAAATCTTCTTTTTCTAGCAAAACCATCCTACGCTGGAAGCTTTCTTGCTCCCCTCACGTATAATGTTTTGTTCCTCTCCTTCTCTCGCTTACTCTGTCCCAGATTAGTTTCTAGCCCCAAATTGAAAACATTGAATTCGGTCTCTCCCTCAATTCTAGACCGTGTGGAGAAAGGATTTTGTGTTTTCTCAGGTAATTTTCTTCCTAAATATTTTCTCAGGTTTCTCTCTTCACAACCCTCAGTCTTCACTGATAAGCCGCCACACTAGCTCCAACCTCTCCCTCTCTCTTTATTTTTCTTATCTTATTTATTCTCTCTTTTTTTCTGCTCAGAGGTCCCTCCTTTTTTTTTTTCTTTTTTCTTTTTTTTTTTTCCGTGGATTTGGAGATTGAAAAATGGGATTTTATATTTGGGTCCAAGTGTGGAGATTTGAAAATAAGGGATTTTTGGGATTGGTATTTTGGCCGTGGGTTTGGTGTTTGGTTGTTTTTGTGGAAATTTTCTGACGTGGGTTTGGGGTTTGTTATGGCTGTATGTTGTGCATTGTGCTGATGTTGGTGTATGCATGTGAATCTGTGTTCATATGATGGTTTTGCTATGGATGTGTGTGCTTGTTTTATGTAATTCTTGTGAACTCACAAAAAAAGTGGTAGCTTGTGTGCTTTGTGTCTTGTGAACATGTACAGACAGGTGCGGCCCAATAAATTTGGAAGCCTGAGACATATATTTAAATGGAATTTTTTTTTATCAATTAAATAATATTTATTTAATATTTAATATCACAATTTCTTTAAAATAAAAATCTATTCCTTTTATTTTGTAATATACTTTTTATTTTGGAAAAGTGTTACAGTTTTAACAAATTTTACTAAAAAAACTTTTGAACGATATAGAAATAAATGTGTTTAGTAATATTTTAAGAAGATAATAATAAAATATTTGAATAAATGATGTTACGGAGATTATAAATTTTATAAATTTTACAACATGAGGCTTACAAAGATGTATCATTAATTACAAAAAATAATTCAAAAATGCATTTAATAGGTTATTGACTTCCACATATCATATTAATTGTCACATCAATTTGTAAAATTTTTAGGTAAAATTAATAATATTCTAATATTTTTCTATTTGAATTATTTCTTGCAATTAGTGACACATATATTTGTAAAAGAAAATGTTAGAGATACAAATTTTTTACAAAAACTTTTACAAACTGATAATGTGGTGAACAATTATAAATAAATAAAAAAGTGATATTATCGGTGGGCCCAGATGAGAATTAGTAAGAAGTTGGCTGTAACAACAGTTTGTAAAAATGTTGTAAAATAGTTTGTAAAACTATATCATTACTTTATTTGTAAGACTCATATATTTAAAATTGTATTATTTTTAGCATCATTCAATACTTTAAGACTTCTTAAAAGTAGAGACAAATTATAAAACTAATTGTTTTTCCTAAATCTCCAAATTTTTTTTAAAAAAAATATATCAATTTTTGCCCAAAATTTGGGGCTTTTCTCTGATAGGAGGCCCTAGGCGGTGGCCTAAATGACCTAGGCCTAGGGCTGGCCCTGTTTACAGAGAGATATGAAAATGCACTAGGTGTAGGGATACGATTTTCAGACCAAACCCAAAATGTAAGGAATTTTGGCCTAGTGAACCTAGAATAATAAATTTGTAGAGAGTGGGTCAAAGAGTTAGGTTTTAATGCATGGATAATAGTTAATATGGTTGTGGATGATGAGCCAACAAGAATTGAACCCGATTTGTGCGAGAAAATTTGTCTTCAGCACAGTCCGAGGAGCTCTGTTCTAGTATATATTGGATGACAATGATTACAGGAGTTGTTGAGATTGTTATAATGCTTTCTCTTCTCCTTTTTCTATCCCCATTTCTCTAGAATCTTTACCCTTATTTATATTACATCTCTCCCTTCATCCTTACCTTACACGTGGATTACATGTGAACAGTTGATGGTTTATGTTGATACTTGTCCCATCAGCCCCCTCTAAAAATCTTTTGGGGTGGCTGTAAGGCTGCCATAATATTGTTCAGAGGTCACTTCCTCATTAATGCGGTGGTAATAGCTTTTCCTTAGATATTTTTGAGTCTTTATCCCTCTTATACATTCATGATACTCGTTACTATCATTAGAACTTCCTGAAAGGTCATCCTTGATTATTAGGATCTATACCAAATTTGTGTTTAGTTTTATCTGAGGAGATAATACTCCTCGGACTCGGACCACCCATGCTTCTCGGCCAAAACCACATGCTCTTGGCTAAATCCCAAAATCCATGACCCCTCAATAGCCCCTCAAAACTTCGGTTTTCTCCTCGCGTCCGAGGAGAAAAGTGGGGTTTTGAATTCTTAAGAGTTGATTTTGCTTTGATCCTTTAATTTACACCTGTGGGAGTATTGTTTCACGCACCCCATATTTATACTGTGAATTGCTCCTTTCAGAGCTATCAATTAAAGGATTTGGTTATAATCTTAGGTCTGTCTTGACACTTAGTGAGAAACAAATAGATGTTGTGGAATGATAATTCCCCAAAGTATGTGGTCCGAGGACCGAGGCATGATCAAGTTTATAGTTTAAATACCTTGAAAGATGTCATGAAGTGTTAATTTTCTCACATCATCTGGTCCGAGGACCGAGGCATGATTGAGTTATAGTTTAAACACTTTGAAGAGAGATGCCATTATGTGTTAATTTCCTCAAAGCAGGAGGTCTGAGGACCTGACATAGTTAAAGCTCTTTTTAACACTTAGCAGGAGGTCTGTGGGACCTAACGTAACTAAGGCTCTTCTTAGCAGGAGGTTTGTGGGACTTGACGTAGCTAAGGCTCTTCTTAGCAGGAGGTCCGAGGACCCGACATAGCTAAGGTTCTGTTTAACCATTTCAAAAGATGTCAGTGTGTGTTAATTTCCCCAAAGCAGGAGGTCCGAGGACCTGGCATAACTAAGGTTCTGTTTAACTATTTCAAAAGATGCCAGTGTGTGTTAATTCCCCAAAGCAGGAGGTCCGAGGACCCGGCATAGCTAAAGTTCTGTTTAACCACTTCTAAAGATGCTAGTGAGTGTTAATTTGCCCAAAGCAGGAGGTCTGAGGACCCGGCATACCTAAAGTTCTGTTTAACCATTTCAAATGATGCCAGTGTGTGTTAATTTAGTTTTCTAGGTCAAAGTGTAGTTTTAGAAAGCTTTTGAATTTAAAATGTCATTTTGGAAAAGCTTATGATCAAAATGAAATTTCGAGTAAGTTTTGGGGTCAAAATGAAATTTTAGAAAACTTTAATTATTAAAATATAATTTTGGAAGAATTTGATGGCATTTTTAGAGTACTCATATCAAAGTTTGTATAATAGAAAATTGTGTCAAAGTTACACATTTTTTTTCCTAAAAATCATCCACATCAAATAAGGTAAAATTGTGTAAATATGCACGCGACAATATGTAAATTTACACTATTTTATTTTATATTTTATTCTTTCTTTACATATTCTGAGTATAAATGAAGAGAGTGAATGGTTATTGTGTGTGAAGAAAAAAGGTAATTAGAGAAAATTGATATTTTATTTAAATATAGTGTAAAATAAATAATCTAATGTGTGGTGCTTGATAAATTGAGCAAGTAAAATAGAAAAGTAAGTTTTAATAATAAAATAAATATGAATTTTTGCAATACAAATGGTCTAACTCTGTTTAAATGGAGAGAGTGTAAAAGCTTAGCTGGGTTATAGCTAATGTGTCAGTTGGATTCGATTTTTGGATTGGGCTTTTAGGTGACCTGATTGAGTTTTGTAAGAAGAACTGCAATCAGGCCCATTACTGGCGGTGGCTCTTGCACTCGTTCGCTCTTCCCTTTTCTCTCTATCTCACCTTTTTTTCATGACCCAGACATCATGGTCGAGCAACTTCAAGGTTTCGATCTCGCCACTGGGTATGTTTGTGTTTTTGAAATATGTAATTTCAGATGTTTAGAAGTGGACCTATGTATGTGTTGGTTTAACATTATCAGATTAATTATGTGACTGTGTGAGTGTGTGTTGGTGAGAATAGCTAATGTGTTTATATACATATTTCTGACGCTGCATGAATTTGGTGTATCCGTGTATGCCGATGAGCGTTTGTGAGTGAGGCGTACAGATTATACATACTAGAGGATGGTGAACATGTGCGATTGTTTAGCAATGTTTGTAAATCAATGTGTGTTAGGGGAATCACTGTACTGAAACTAGCATTAGTAACCATATGAAAAATGAAAAGGAAATAGATGTTACACTTCTTTGAGCCTTCTGCCAGCTTCTTCATGATCTTGGGTTTGAATTTATTGCTCTGCAGTTTCTCGAGACTTTGAATTCCTCCGTAATGGTGGCCCTCTTTATCATTAGTTAAGATACCAATAAATTTATTCTTAGGTAGGATCGGGATCGTGTGAGGTAGGTAGAATCGGAGATCGTAAGATCAGATCGTGGATCGTAAGATTCTACCTATCTTCAGATTTTAAGTAAAAAACCTATTAATAGTGACTTTGTATGTTATATAATCACTTAAAATATGAATCCATTCATTAAAAAAAAAAAATTGCATCATAAAATGTAATTTGCACACACTATATCGTTCTTATGTCATTCTAACGAAGCAAAATATATTTAACTTTTGACATAATGTATCTATAAAGTTCAGTACATGTTTAATTAACAACTAAGTACCAAAATATTATCTACACATATGGAAAATGTTTTCCAAATTCTAAGTTCCAAATCCAAAATAAGTTAGGCTAGTTAGCATATACAAACTAGCTAACTACAAATTTACAATATGTAATCCAAAAGAGAATTCTGAATCTAAGGTAAACTAGCTAATTAAATAATGAAGATCCTGTTTCATAATTTTTCAAATTTTACTTAATTTAGTTAACAAAATAGAAAAATAAAAACCTTAAAAGCTTTGTCAAAATCATATACACAACATAACAATATGGAATCAAGCTATCAAAGTACAAATAAATGATAAACTACTAAGTACTAACTACTAAAACAAATTACCAGAAAGCTTAAAGGCAGCGATGGCTCATGGCAACATCATTGAGAGGGCTGAGAGGTGCTGGGTTTTTTACAGAGGAGTGAGGAGGCGTAGGACTGAGGTGCTGTTTTTTTTTTTTTTTTTTTTTTTTTTTTTTTTTTTTTTAACATTAAACTTAAGTTAAGAAAGCTTAAAGGCAGTAATGGCTCACCATTAACAGGGCTGAGAGGTGCTAGGTTTTTGACAAAGGGCTGAGGAGGCACGGGATAGAGGTGCGTGCTGGAGTTTTGTGTTTCTAAATAGTTTAGGTTTTGTTTTTGAAAATGTTAAACTTATACCATAGGTTTTTTTGAGATTTTATGTTGACATAAGGGTAAATTTGGGACTTCAATTCATTATTGAGCTACTAAAACCCGTTGGGCTTGTCGGTTTAGGTTTGCCCAAATGAATTCCACTTAAAAAAAAAAATCAAGCCAAATGGTAGGATCGGTAGGATCTCATTCGATCCTACGATCCTATACGATCCTACACGATCCTACTTACGATCTTAACATTTTTGCGATCCTGCTACGATTTTAAACTTTTTGGTGAGGTGGGATCGTAAAATCGTGCGATTTTACGATTCGGATCGCGATTTTGACAACCATGATCCCATTTGAGCATATTTTACCAAGGTGGTTTTGTATTAAAGGAGGAAATTACATGAAAAGACCAACAATTTATTCGTTACAACTTACAAGTTTTTAGTTTTATCAATTAAATTTATAAACTTTTGAAACCTTTTCAATTTAAAGCCTTCATCAATCTTTATTATTGTGAACAATAATAGAGTAGAGAAAAAGTGAAAAACATGAAACTTTGGATAAAATTTTGCATTTTACTTTAATAAACTTCAACTTTTTAGGGTATAAGATTCATTTACAGCTTATCATTCTAGGTGAAGCTTTTTCTATTTGTCTATTATTTTTAATGGCTATCAAATTAATTTATGAACCAAGAGTAAGATAGTTACAAGATGGTATGGGCCCAGTTGTTTCAAATTTACCTCGAACGCAGTTCTCAACCTTTAAACCCCACCTATCCCTAGTCGTTGGCTCAAGTTAGGTCGGGTTGATACCCATTAACAAACGGGTTTTTGCAATTCCTCCAACCGTGTAGATGAAACACAGAGATTTATTGATGATTTCTCCTTTTTTCTCCCCTATTTACTACTTGAAATAACAAATATGAATAATTGAGATAAATAGAAGTTCCAAAATCAAATGGTTTTATAAGTTTTAGACTTTAATAGAAGAAATAAATTTATAATCTAATAGAAATATGATAAAAAACTATCAGTCTTTTTAATTTTTATATAATTTTCCATAGACAGTGGCTGATATACTCTTGTGCGTGTCTATATATATATATATATATATATATATATATATATATATATATATATGGTCACGCGTGCTTATTCATTTATCATCCTTAACTCTTTATTGAAATTATAAATATGCCTTGTCCATTTAAAATTCCCGAGAAATTATACGGTTCTCTGATGGACTATATCACTTGTACACCATTCCACTAAAAAGTTTTCACTTGTTTAAAATTACTTAAACAGTAATTAGTTTTTGTTTTTCTCCTCTTTCACCCGCTTCTCTCACACTCTTGCATTATTGCATTATTGCATAGCGACAGCAACCAAACAAAAAGCTCGCGAGTCGTGACACCATACTTTTCGAATCTTCGGTCACCAAAGCATGTGTTCCATCAAGTCTTCAATTGCATCTAAAATTACAATGGATTTGAGGATTTGTGAATGGATTAGGCCTTGAAGATTGGGTGTGGCCACGTGTACGTGAATTTGGGGCAGCGGCGTGGACAATTTTGGTAATTGCTTTTAGTTTTCATTCTCCATATATTATATTCCCTGAACTTACTCAACAGACAAAAGATATAGCTTTTTAAATTTTTTTTTAATATATATTATATTTTAAATGCTCATAATAATTATCTAGAAACATATAAATAGTTTTTTTTTTTTTTTCCGAGAAAATTATAGAGTAAATAGTTGAGTGATTCACTAGAGTAGTAATTTCTTTCGATGGAAATGTTTTGTTCTTTTCTTTGTAGTTGGGTAAGATTTAATATTCTGCATCATGTTTTTCTTGGAAATGTTACAGTAATTAGTAAATGCACTCTGTTACTGTTAGCATTTGTTTTCGTATCTGTGCTGTTACAGCTCCCCAAATGAGTTCATGAACATTCAAAACGCTTGTACAGCAATATGGTAGCAATTACCTATAGTCAACTGTTCATGTGGTGAAGAATGACTGGGCGTGAGAGCAACTTACCAAAAAAACAAAACCTTAATATGGTGCATCATTTCTCTGCTGGAAATGTATATTTTAGGAGAGATACAATAGGATTTTAATTTATGGCGTACATTCCATTTATTATTGCTCTCTACAGTTAAGCTACGCACCAATGAGTTTTATATTACTACGGCACCATGGAGCAAGGTATTCTTTTGGCCATGGAACTTCAGCTCCCTCGGGTATTCATTGAATCAGATTCCTTGACGGCCATCCAAGCAATCCAAGATAAAGCCACTGACAACAGTTTTGGGCACATTATCCAGGGAATCCTTCAAGCTAGTGACTCCTTTGAGACTTGCCTTTTCAAGCATGTAAGCAGAAAGTTCAATTCAGTGGCCCATGAGCTTGCTCAACATGCCAGGAGAACTGGAACGCAACACCTCTGGAAAGGAGTTATGCCTCGTTTTGTAGCTTCTTTTATTCATGCTGATATGTTGTAATGTGATACTTTTGGCCTGTTCTCCAGGTCTCTGTATGTTTCCCCTTTTTATGGTTTAATCTAAACCTTTTCCATTTCAAAAAAAAGAAGTGACTTCATTAGTTAAGCTAATTGAAACTTACAAAAAAAATGTCATAGTAATTAGTAAATGCAGTCTGTTTAGCTTCCCAAAAGGTTAAGCTAGTTCAAAACAAAAATTTTGATGTAGTGAAAGCATGTTAGCCCAGGTTACAAGAAAATAAAAGGGAGAGGTGTCTATTATCTTATATTGTTTGTAAATTTTAAAACATGCAAACAAAGTTAACTAGTAAAGGGATATCAATTCTCCCCTCCTCTTCTTCCCCACTATACCCTCTCATCTCATTTCCAAACATAGTGCAGAAGCTTAGGTAGAATGATACCAATATATTGGAATTTGGAAGTAATAGAAGCACATTCACAATTTCACACAGACAATAAGGTAAAACAAGTCACACAAGAAAATAAAATTTAAACGGTTTAAATGAACTACAAACACAACTCACAATCCTTCACAAACCAAACTCAAACATAATCGCATATCACACTCGCAAACTAAAACCAAACCTTATCCCATGACACCCATCTCACAACCAACCACTTCGTACTAACAATGCCTACCATTCTATTAAAGTTTTCTTCACAGTAAACATATGATTTATAACTTATGAAACACTTACAGAAGCCGAACCTCAAATAATTAAAACTTGAACAAATAGAAGTACCTCACCATGACCCCATAGTAAATTTCCATGTCTTCCAGGAAACAATTCTCTGGTTTTCGTTCAACACCACATCAATTCTCAGGGACCAGGAGAATAATAAAAGGAAGCAATTGTCTGCTACAAGTCCTTGCGTTAAGCTTACAATATTTTCGAAGGAAATAAAATCAAAAGCAAACCAAAGGGAAAGAATGACATACCTAACATGCACTAAAGCTGGAGTCTTTCCAGCTTGTAGTCAATTTCTTTTCAGTAATGGTTGGAAATGGGCAATGGCATCCCAAATTTGCCCCTTATTTCCTCGATTCTTGTTGTGAATTCCTCTGGCATACCCCATGAATTCAATTCACGTAAATTCTTTAGGTGCTTTAATCCAGTGGGAAACTTCAACTCCTTGCAAGACCTGATATCCAACTCCCTCAAATTTTGCATTGCTCCTTCCTCCACCTGCAGCTCTTCTAGCATCTCTAGTTTCCAAAGTTTCAGAACTAGAAGCTTGGTAAATCTCCCTCTGGAGCAGACCATCTCTCTTCTTTCATAAGAACCAGAGTAGAGACAGAGTGATTTGAGATTGGGGAGTTTATTTAAAGCTGGCATCGGGTCATTCTTAAGCCCAGAGGCAGACAAGGTAAGGTCTGAGAGACTTTGTGGAAACTCAGATATGATGGATGGAATCTCTAGCTTTCCAAATAGATAGAGGCTGGTGAGATTTTCCATACCTGACAAAGACTCCATGTATAGAACCTGAGGTTTGCTCATTTCATCAATCGATCTCAAACTCAAACATTCAAGGTTGTTCAGTTTCACTACACACTTTGCCAATGCCCTTTGCTGTTGTAATGGTAATTGAAGTGCCAGTCCCAATTTCCGAAGGTTTGTCCACTTCTCCAGCCCATCCTTCAGATGACCGTCCTCACCCACGAAAACACCCCATAATGTTTGCAAGTTCTTCGAGGAACTGGAACTTGGTTGATGCACGAATTTACTTCGATAAATCTGGTTCAAATATAGGTGCCGAAGTTCTTTCAGTTTCCATATTAAAGAAGGAAGAGTGTGGAGAAAAGTATTCCTTCACATCTAGAGTTTGATTCTTCCGCAAGTTACCTATGGATGATGGGATCATCTCGAGGTAAGTCCACCTTAAGCCAAGATACTTCAGCTCAATCAAGTTTCCTATGGCATTGGGTAGTTGTGGTCTGAATAGACGTTCAAGATCAAGAACCTTTAAAACTTTGAAGCATCCACTTGAAATAGCCTTGCGAAGGAAGTTCTCAATGTCTTCTCCAGGCTTAGTTCCCTCCTATGTGTCAAAGGACAGGAAGGAAACATGCCTTTTATAACGTTGCAGATCAGCCGATGTTGTGTTGTTACCATGAATATGAGCAAAACTGGCGTCATTTTTGTTAAAATGATCAGCAAGTTGCTGATCTGAACTCACACATTTGGACAGGCAGAGCTCTAGCAAAGCATTTGGTAAGCGACATGTCTTAACTTTCCCATTAATCTTTTTTTGTACTACTTGAATCATGTTCAGGCCAATCAATTCAGATAAATACTTCTCTGCAACATCTTCTTGAGTTTCTTTCTCAACATCACTTTGTTTCACCACCCCTTGTGCAACCCACAAAGCAATTAGTCTCCTTGTCGGAATTTCAAAGTTGCTGGGAAAGAGTCTGAAGTAAGAAAAACATTTCTTCAAACCTTCACTCAAATCTTCATTCTCCAAGGTTTTGGACCATCCGTTTTGGAAATGTTCATTGATAGGCACCCATCGCAAATCTAGAGCAGTCACATCTTTTCCTGAAATTTTATCCACAAGATATTCAATGGCTTGGGGTAAGCCCCCACATCTTTCCACAACTTCCTTTAGTGCTTCTGTGTGTGACGGTGACAGATTATCAGGTGGAAACTGTGCCCTCTGGATAAACAACCGTCAGCTCTCTTCTTTGGTTCGAAGTCGAAGTTGGTAGGGTGTGTTATCTTGATTAGCATGTGAAGCTACAGTCCTGCTGTGTGTGGTCAGCAAAATTTTACTTCCATTTGTGGTTTTCGGGAATGCTTCTTTTAGAGTATCCCAGGCTTCCTTCGTCAAGATGTTGTCCAGAACAAGAAGGAACTTTTTTTCCTTCAAGAACTTGTTCATTTTATTGATCCAGAAATCCTTTCCATCCGGTTCCTCCTGTAATTCACCAATCTTTAGGACCCGGTTTCCCACATCTTCTACAAGTGTGTTGACGTCATTGGACTCTTGAGGTACCGATACCCAAGCACGGAAAGGGAAATGATTGACAATGGCTTTATGGTTATACACAATTTTTGCGAGAGTTGTCTTACCTATGCCCTGCATCCCTACAATGGAATCAACAGAGATATCCTCATTGTTAGTTAGTCATGAGACTAATTCATGTGGGTCTTCTTCAAAGCCGATGCTTGATCTTGACTTTGGTCTTAGTTCAATGTGGTATACTTTGGTACTTCTATTCAGAAGATTGATAGTATGTTTGATTCGCTTGATTTCCATGCGGAGTTTTGACCCATGTCCTGTGTTGTCTAGATGATTCTCCCTGCCTTTGGCTGAATTTATATATATAGTTATGGAATCCTCTGCATCAAGAGAGATGCATCTCATATTTTCCAAGCAAGCCATTCTTGAATAATTTACACCTTCAGTTGCTTTTGGATCTTCAAAAAGTTTACATAAGTCCTTCAACTGGTTCAATAGTGCCTTGACTTCAAGATATACGTCTATGAGTATATCTTGTTCCTGATTAAGATGACGTTGGATCTTGTTTACAGCAGATATCGTGTCATCTATGGGTTCAGTGTTATTCTGAGATTGGAGACTCTGCTGTTGTCTTCTGATAAATTTGAAACCGTATGTATCCTTTCCTTGGTAAAGGCCAGAAAAGCCAGCATTGATCCACTCAATGTCCTTCCAGAGCATCAGGTTTTGCATCCAAGAATAGACATCTGGAGGCAATCTATTTGCATAATCTGTTCTCTGTTCGCTGCATGGATGGCATGGTCTACATCATTGATTAAGTCTGCAACATCAACTATCCAGGCCTTTTCCATTGCAGTTTCTGATTCAAATTCCTCCAAATCTTTCAGGAAAGCATGCAGTAGGAGCAGTTGCAAATTGACAAACTGTATTTGAGATTCCATGCCAGTTATTAAATCTTGGTTTTGAGTGATCATGTTGTTTACTTTCTCTGAAAGAGAGGAAACTAATGCAACTCCTCTGAAAACTGGTGGTCTAGGACTGGCAGATTTGTGTTCATCAATAGGCTTTCCCTGCAGGCCTCTGAGTTTAGACCTTGATCTCTCCAGTAACCCATAAATGTTTTTGGGAAAAATTTGCATCAGCTCAAGACGTTCATTTATCAAATTTTTGATCCGCTTCATTTCTCTATATTTGATAACTAAAGCACACCTTGTGGAAAAGTGCCTTCTGTATTTCAGAAAGAACTCAACAATAATATTTGCTACGAAAACCACATTATCGGTTTCTTCTTTCCATGTCTCAAAATTTTGTTGTAGTTCAGTAATTTCTGCGTTTGAATGGGAATCCCAGAGTTGACGTTCACTACGTTCGCTATCAATCTGAACCTCTAAATGCAGAAGTTCTACTACATCTTTTACAAAAGCTTTCAATAATCTTGATTCTCTTCTAATCCACTTAAATTCATTGTCCAACATGGGAAGTATTGTGTAATTCAAGAAAAGGACCACAATGCAAACAATGGCAAGGATGATAAGGCCACAATAGCAAGTAGTCATAAATGACTTAAGGGAACAAAAGAAATCATGGAGAAGGTAAATGATGCGCCCATACAGATGACAAATTAAACAATAAAGGATATCAATGACAAACGAAAGTAGAATACAAGAGACACGATAGAGATTAGGAAAAATAAGAGAAATCTGGAACCGCAAGACCTGATAGAGAATTTTAAAACCAAGGAAGAAGTCCATGATTACTTTCTTCCTCTTGATATGCAAAACAGCTTTTCTTCAAGGTAAGAAATCTGTTATTGCATGTTGCATTGTGGCTGAAAAATGACTTTCTCAATCTGAAAGAACAGGGTTCCTGTAAGAAGCGGACATGCTTTTGACAAATCTTTTGGTGGTGGACTGAAACTTTTAGCAGAAAAAATGAGTCGAGAGTAGAGAGTTGCAGAGAAATTTTCAGCAGAATATTGGAGGGTAGATAGTGGAATTCCTCCAAGTTGGTCAATGCGTGCCTAGGATTAAGATAATAATTTTGCTAGAGCTCTATCTCTAGCCAATGAGCAAATAAATGATATAAAGGCTATAGGCTATTTACAATAAATTAGTCCCTCCAAGATTGTGTCATTTGTTTATTTAATTATTGATGTTTTAATTTTATCCTTCGACTCTTCAAAAATTGGTTAATGTTACCACCGCGCACCTTTAGTACGGTGTGGTGGTCATTCTACAAGTAAAAATGCTTGTGGGGTGTGGGAGGCAAGGGCTAGGGTTCAAGTCTCCAAGAGGAAGTTTCACACACATATACACTTAGATTAGGCTAGAGTAGAAATTCTATCTTGTTTAAAAAAAAAAAAAAAATATTGGTTAATGTTACCTATCCTTCCAGCAGCATCCATCTGGAGGTCGCCGTTAAGTGGCTACAACAACACCTTGGGTCAATGTGTGTGTATATATATATATTTTTGTCACATTTTTAAGTCATTATTTGGATGCACTATACTATCAATTTGCGATATCCCTTAAAAGTTTGAAAATAAGCAATTGACCCTCTAACCTTGTTCAAAATAATTGTCAAAAATCGCCTCAAATATCTATTTTGACTTGTTTACCATTATTAGTTTTTTTTTTTTTTTTTGGTGTAAATCATATTTTAATTTATGGCGGATGGAAAGTATATTCTTTGTCAAAGTAGTAGCGTTGTACTCTGTCCACCAAGAAACAGGATTCGAAGCCTTATATGTAGGTAAGGATTTAAAGGGTTTGATGGCTTTGCCTCTAGAAGTCCTCTTAGAAGAACATGAGTGAATTTCTTCTCACAGTTGTTTGGAAGTTGTTTTTGAGTGAAATGATACTTATATTTGTGTCTTGAAATTATTTTTATTATGTTAGTGTGACAGCACCATTGTGTGTTTTAGGTTTTTGGACAGTCTCAAATTTGTTAGTGTTGAGAGTAATGAGAATTGGATTAATTTGTGTTTGTGCAATATATTATTGGTTGGGTTAATGATTGTCCTTCTTAGGAAAGTTTTGATACTACTTTTTTGGAGAATATAAAAAAAAAAAATTCAATTGCTTTTCTCTTTTCCCATAAAAAATTCTAAAAATGTTTCTTAAACTAATGTTTTTAGGGCATCTATTAACAATTCTCATGTCTAATTTATATTTATGTTTGAGAGATTTGGTTTAGAGTCATTGTAACCTATAGTTGGTAGTGGATTTTGGTTGATATTATTTTTCAACGTAGATATAGAGTTAGTTAAATACTGTGTTTTGTATTGATGATTTTACTTTTATTTGTATGCATGTGCTTCCATTAGTCCCATCTTTCAACAATTATAAATAGCTCTTTAACAGTTCAAACACCATTAAATTAAGAGAAATGCTAATGAATGCCCTTAGGACATTAGTTAATAATCCTTTTAAAGAAAGTTTTTATGGGATAATAAAATAAAACAATTAATGTTTTGACAATTTTTTTCATTTCCCATAAAAATGATATCAAAACTTTTTTAAATTAGATTATTAATTAATATTCTAAGGATATTCGTTAGCGTGACTCTTAAATTAATTAGCTAGCTAGTGGGGCTTTGTATTAGCCACACCCACCAGGAAGTCAACTACTGTGCTGATTTGTCAGCCAGAGTAATAATTTGCATTTATGTAATTATATATGTACTTGAAGAAGGTCCTCTCGTTATTTGAAAGTCAACTTGACACCAATGCATGGGGTGTTTTTTTTTTTTCTAAACCATTGGGACCTGTGTTCTAATTTTTACTGAATTTGTAGTATGTCACCAGGAAAACGAAACTAAAATAACGTAAGAGCAAGAGAAAGACAAAATATAAAGGAGGCTCTTTATTTGCTTTTACGATTAATGGAGCCAATTTTACTTAGGTGTGTCCAAAAATAAAGGAGAGTTCTTTTTGATAAGCCGCAATTTCATTCAAAAACAGAAAAGGTTGGGTATTCTGCCTTACAGATAGAGGTTAAATTTCTAGGCAAACTGTCCTTATTGAAATAGAAAGATTCAAGAGAACTAAGGGAAAGCTTTGCAGCTGCATGGGCAGCAGCATTGCAATCCCTTTTGACCCAACAAAAGCGACAAACTGAAAATAAATGCTTAAGACATAATACATTATTGATAACATTGCTAATGGTCCATGCTGGGGAGATGTTTTCAGAAGTTAGCGGATCAAAACAGCTCTTGGTCTCCCTTGTGGATAATACGGTTCCAACCTTCCTCTTGAGTTAGCTGGACACCCCATAAAATGGCATGGGCTTCAGCTAGGATAGGGGAACTTTTTCCAAATGTTTTTGCCTAGATTTTTAGCACATCACCTTTACTATCTCTTGCGACGGCTGCTTGAGCTGAGTGAGACTTGGCGATGGCACATCAACATATTGATTTTGATGTGGTCGGGAAGGGGGGGGGGGGGTTCCCATAGATGCTGGGATTGAGAGGGTGGAGGGGTGAGCATTGGTTCAAGCACTGTGGAGTATTCAATGAGCTTGTGTTGGACATGAGCTATTGCTTTTTCTTTTGGTATCTGCAGTACCAAATTTCATCCAGGATAAAGGCCATGTTTAAGGATACTATCCATTGATCCTCCCTGGGTAAAGGGACATTGGGGGGGATCCAAAACTATATTGGTGATGCCTCCACAAGTTTGGATATTTTGACAGTCTAGTTTGAATCCCCAACAGCTAGCGAACCAAATTGCTTTTGCCACTAGGCTGTGGAGGAACAAGTGACAGCATGTTTCTTCTTCTTGGCTGTATAGGATGCAAGTTGGGTCGATTGACTCTATCCTTTTGGACATGTTGTCTTTTGCTGGAAGTGCGTTGACGCTTATCCTCCACGGAAGCATCTTGATCCTCTTAGGTACTCTAAGCGTCCATAGTCTTTTCCACTGTACTTCTGTATTTGTAGGAGTGCTTGATTGGTTTGAAGCTATTCCATAAGCTGAGTGAACTGAGAAGTTTCCCTTAGGATTAGGTGACCAAATGAGTTTGTCTGGCTTGGCTCGAGCTAGCAGAGGCATTGAGAGAATTGCTTGGGCTGATTCTGGTTTGAATGTTACGTGAACAAGCCTGATATTCCACTCGTAGTTAGCATGATCAATGAGTTGGGTAACAAAGAGAGGGCTTTGAGCTGTTGGTGCGATTCTGGGCTTGGGGATAAAACCTTGGATCCATGGTACCCATGGGTCTTGCCAAATATTAACTGATGCTCCGTTGCCGATGAGGTAGCATGCACCCTTGACAATGATGCTTTTAGCCCCTTCGATAGCTCTCCAAATTGGTAAGGAAAATTTTGGAGGGGGTTTATGCCGCCAATCTTGCCGCACTTTATACTTTGACCTCTTAGATTTCCATGCATAAGCTGTTATGCTTAGAGGCAACTAGCCAAGCTAACTTTGCAAGTAAAGCATCGTTAGTATCCTTGGCTTTTTATAATCCAAGCCCGCCCTTAATTTTGGGTAGACATAGTTTGTCTCACGCTTTCCAAGCAAGAAATTTTCCATCTACTTCTTTGGGTTTCCACCAAAACCTTTTAATTGTTGCATCGAGGCTATCACAAATCTTAGAGGGGATTTTGAATGAGGACATTATGTAGTTTGGGATGGTTTGGGTAACAAAGTTGATGAGAGTGCATTGCCCTGCCCATGAAAGGCATTTGCTTCTCTATCCCATGAGTTTGGATTCAAGTCTCTCATGAATATATTTGAAATCTTTGACCGGAGCTCTTGAGAGAAACATGGGTGCGTCGAGATATACTACATCTTTATTTAGCTTTCTCATTTGGAGGGCATGCTTTATTTCCCTTCGGGCTTGAGAGTGAGTGTGTTTGGAGAAGAACACCCCAGATTTTCCCCTGCTGAAACTTTGACCGAACCAGCTATAGTATTTTTTGTTAGGTTCTAAGTATTTAAGAACTAATGTATTAGAACTCTAATGTGTATTATTGGCAAACTATGAGCAAAACAGGTGTTTAGTCTTATTTTAGACTTGCTCAAAGCATGTCTTTCATGTAAAGTTGGAAACGAGTTAACTGCAGAAGTTACTGTGTAAATCTGCCTGGCTCGATCGATCGAGAATTAGACTCGACCGATTGAAAGTCGTGCAGATTGTTTTTTTTGCAAAATCTCCAACTCAGCCCTAAGCCCATATGACGTGTAGGGTTTTATGTTTTGCCCTAGGTATAAAAGGCAAACCCTAATCACGTTTTTTAGGTTGTTCATATTGCTGTTTATGTGAATCTCTTGTGAGATCTAAGAGGTGTTTGCCTTCACACAAGCTTAGGATCATCAAGAAAGAGATTTATTCAAGAGCTTGATGATTATTCAGTTGTTGCCATAAGAGCTTAAAGATACACAAGCGGGAGTGCTTGTACTTGCTGGAGAATCCAAGAAAGAAGGAGTCCGTGGTCTCGGAGCTTGCACGTGGTCATGTTAGTAAGTTTTCTACTGGTGGGTAGCAATAGGATGTTAGTGGTCTAAGTCACTATTGTACAAACTTCGATTCTTTCATAGTGGATTCAGTTTTACCTTGAGGATAACTAAGTTAAATCCTCCCTAAGTTTTTCACCAGTTTAGTTTTCCTATGTCATCATATCTTTGTGTTTTTTATATTCCGCACTTTACATTGATATGATTATATGTTTATGTTAACCTAGATCTTAAATTTGGACTAAGTAATAACTTGGCTTGTTAACTAGGTTAATCCAAGTGTGTTTTAAGTGGTCTAAAAAACTTTACATTTTTCTAAGGATTCAACAAAAGAGGTAGCTTCTTTTCTAAAAGCTTTGAAGGAGAACCATGTCATCAGCATAGATCACATGAGATTGTAGGTACGCCTAAGCTTGCTTTAACTCCACTTATCATTTTCCTTGCCATGTCACTCTCCAGCATCCTTGAGAGGAGCTCTTGCCCAATAATGAATAGATATGAGGAAAGGGGTTCTCCCTATCTTAGTCCTCTACCCAGTTTAAACTGCTCGGATTTTCCTTCGTTGACTAACACTTCGAAGGATACTGTGGATATACACGTCATGATCCAATTGATGAAAGTGTCATTGAACCCAAATCTTGTAAGAACTACTTTCAAGAAGATCCAATTAAGCCTGTCATAGGCCTTTTAGAGGTCGAGCTTGATGGCCATAAGTTCGGATTTAACTTTCCTTGTCTTAAAATTATGTAGCAGCTCTTGGACGATCACTTGATTTTCAACAATTCATCATCCTGGGGAAAACACAAATTGGTAGGGAGATACAAGGTTATGGAGTAGAGGCCTAAGCTTAGACACAAGAAGCTTTGAAATCATTTTATAAAAAACATTGCACAAGCTTATATGTCTAAAATTATTAAAAGAAGATGGATTCTGTGTTTTTGGGATTAAGACAATTAGAGAGCTGTTTGCCTCTTTTGGCATCCTCCCACATTCAAAGAATGATGTAATTGTTTTGGTTACTGCTTCCCCAATAATAGGCCAGTGATGCTTGTAGAATAGAACAGGAAATCCATCTGGCCCGGTGCCTTCAAGTCTCGCATTTAGAAAAAAAGTGTTCTTGACTTGATCTGGGGAGGGGATGATACAGAGGATGTCATTTTGCTGTTGGGAGATTGTTGGGTTAATCAGCCCTTCCGAATTAGCTGGGAATGAAACTTCTTCTACTTTAAATAGATTTTTGAAGCCCTCCAAGAATAAATGTTGAATATGGTTAAACTCTAAAATCCAATTTCCATCCTCTGTTTTTATATCATTGATATTGTTTTGCCTTCTTTGAATGGTGGTAGAGAGGTGAAAGAAATTGGAACTTTTGTCTCCATGCTTCAACCATAATTCCCTAGACTTTTGACACCAAAGAATCTCACTTCTAATGAGCCATTCCGCAAGCTCAAGCTGGATATTTGATTCGATCTTACCAAACTCTTTTGAGCTATTACTCTCTTGGATAGACTTGGAAGGAGGCTTCGTTGGTGCTTGTGCATTTGGTTTAAGTTGTGTATATATAGGCGAAAACCACATTTTTGTCCTTACATTTTTAGGTGATTCTCACTTTGGTCCCTAGATTTTATTTTTATTGCTTTTAGTCCCTATTTAGAAAAACACCATCCATTTTAGTCCTTTTCGTCAGTGACCTACAACAAAGTCCTAGATGGCAGACGGAACTATTAAAATAATAATAATAATTTTTATTTTGGCATTAAAAAATACCATGTCAGCAACTAAATTAAAAAAAATTTATTTATTAATTTTAACTAAAAAAAAAAAATTAAAAACAGAATAATAAACAAAAAATCACATGAATTGAGATCTAAGTGTGTCTTGAACAAGAAAAACAAGAACACAAACCCAAATCTGTGTTGCAGTTCCTCTACAGTTCCCACCTTTTGTCTTGTCAAACATAGTCCTTGGTTTTGTCTTTTAAGCTTCAATAATGTCTTCTCCGTCTTCTTCATGTGCTGCTCCTCTTTCCTCTTCACTTAGAACCCAACTCTTCAACCCATTTCCCAACAGACTTATCTCGTCCGCACGCTCTTATCTTGTCAACATCTAAATTAAAAAAAAATTAATTTATTAATTTTAACTAAATAAAAAAAATTAAAAACAAAAAATCACATGAATTGAGATCTAAGTGTGTCTTGAACAAGAAAAACAAGAACACAAAACCCAGATCTGTGTTACAGTTTTGTCTTGTCAAACATAAGTCCTTGGTTTTGTCTATTAAGCTTCAATAATGTCTTATCCTTCTTCATGTGCTGCTCCTCTTTCCTCTTCACTCAAAACCTAACTCTTCAACCCATTTTCCAACAGATGTATCTTGTCCGCACGCTTTTATCAACACCGTAAGCCCACTACTCTCTCTTTCTAGTGTAAAATCACTAACTATTAAACTTATCTGAGTACCTCTCTCTCTCTCTCTCTCTCTCTCTACTTGAAGGATGCAGCAAATGTGAGATGAGCAGAAGGGGCTTCGCTTTGAAAGGAGGAATTGTAGCTTTTGGAGTTTCAGTTATGAGTTCTTTGATAATCGAACCTGCTGAAGGTCTATTTTCTCTTTTGCTTTTTTTTATTATTATATCATATATGGGTTTTCTTTTTTCGAATTTGGTTAAGTCAAATTCTTTTATAGGGGTTGAGAGGTTGGAATTCAAGCCAAATGGGTACAATTTTTGGACATGGTGGGATCATAGAATACAATATGTAGTGCAAGGAGAAGGGTTTCCCATTGTTCTTATTCATGGATTTGGTGCCTCTGCATTTCAGATCTAAGTGTTCGTGTGTGTGCCACGCGTGTGTGTGTGTGTGTGTTTTTTTTAATAATTCATGGGTTTGTGTTCTTAGATCTGGGTTTGTTTTCTTGTTCAAAACACTCTTGGATCTCAATTCATGTGATTTTTGGTTTTTAATTATGTTTTTATTTTTTTATTTAGTTAAAACTAATAATTTTTTTTAATTTAGATGTTGACGTGGCATTTTTTAATGTCAAAATAAAATTTATTATTATTATTTTAATAGTTCCGTTTGCCACCTAGGACTTTGCCGTTAAGGTATTGACGAAAAAGACTAAAATAGATGGCGTTTTTCTAAATAGAGATTAAAAGCGGTAAAAAAAAATCTAGGAACCAAAGTGAGAATCTCTTGAAAATGTAGGGACAAAAATGTGGTTTTCGCCATATATATATATATATATATATATATGGTACACACTCTTAATTGGTGTGTACCTATTTACCTACTCTTAATTGTTATTCATCGTTATAAAAATAAAATATATATTAAGGCTTTGTTTGAGATCTGTTTATTTTACTGAAATTGAAATTTTTTTACTGAAAGTAATATAAATAAAGGTAAAAGTTAGCTGAAATAGTACAGTGAGACCTATAAATAGTACAAAAAAGTGCAATGAAACTCATGAATAGTATTAAAAATAAGTGGAATAGTAAAAAGGTTCCCCAGTTGGTTGTTTGTAGTAGTAACTCTCGGTGGAAACCTCTGGCATCTAGTATGTACAAAATCAACTTTGATGGTGCTTTATTTGAGGAGTAGGCTTGTGCATGTCTAGGAGTGGTTATAAGGGATTTGACAGGATTGGTCATTGGTGCTTTGAGCCAAAAAATTGGGCACCTAGGTTCTGTGGACAAGGTGGAGGCTCTAGCTGCTAGTTGAGCCATTGTTTTTGTCAAGGAGCTTTGTCTTCAGTCCATGGTGGTGGAGGGTGATTCCTTACGGGTTATCCAAGCTTTAGTTGCCGCTAGGCCGTCAAGGACTATGTTTGGTCATGTTATTGCTGAAATTCATAGTTCAATTTCTAATGTTGATTGTAGTTTTTGTCATGTTAAGAGAGAGGGGAATAAACTTGCTCATGCCTTTGCTCATAGAGCAGTTGCATCTGCTGATTTTGATGTGTGGTTAGATCTACCACGTGATTTGGAGAATGTTTTTCAGTTTGATTTATATTAATAAATTTTCTTACCGGGTTCTCAATATATATATATATATATATATACCTTTTTTTTTTTTTTTTTTTTTTTCGTTTTTCCTTTTAAGTTGGTGTCCTTCCCTGCATAAGTCAGGCGTACTTGGATTGTGCTACATTGGAATAATCTTGCTGCCTTGGAATTTTTTCTCAGTCAAATCTAAAACAAAAGGGATAGGAAAATGAAGAGGATCCAATTAGAGGATTTCAAATCATGGTTTCTTGAAAAAAAACGTGTTAGAGGACTCCTTATAGTAATTTAAAATTTTATACCACAAACAAAATACACCAAAACTTAATTTTGTTTCTACTTTTTTATTAAAATCTGAAACAAATTTGTCTTCTCAACTCCCTTACTCCACGTTCAACTTTGCCCTTTCATGCCCTTGTGAAATTTGAAACTGCTCAGTAATACCAAGATGTGCCATAAGAAGCTACACGAGTAAGAAGCTCCCCTCCTTGGGTGAGCTGCTGAGCATGATGATTCCATTGACAATGACTCGCAGCATAAGATAGCATTTCCACCCACACATGACAAGTTAGTTCCCACTTCTTTGCACTATCCCATTCTTTAGCAGTTGCTAGTGATTGCAAAGATTTAGCAAGTCTACATGCGTCAAATAGTACAGATTTTGTTCTGTCTCCTTTCACTTTTGATGGAGGAATTTCAGTATTGACTTGGAGTAACATTGAGCAAGCATTAAGTTTTTTGGTATGTAACATTTTGCCAACATTTCCTCCACCCAATTTTGATTTTCTTTCTTTGAAAAATTCATTAGCCTCGGCGCATGTGTCTCGGAACCTGATTTGTCCGATCCCATTGGGTAGCATGACAGGACACACGACAAGAAGATACAACATGTAGTTGGATAAGCGCCAGCTAGCTTTACAATGTGGGGTTTTAACTTATTTCAGATCTTTTTGCTTATCAGAACTCAAACATAGATCTGTTGCAATATGCCAGAGAAGAATGCTTTTATCAAATTCTACCTTAAGTTTGTCAACGCTTTCTTTGATGGTCTCTCTATCTCCATCACTGATTCCAACGGAAGATATTGCACCTTCAAGCACCTCATAACCCCTGTCATCACAAAATTTCTTGCATTCCTTGATATCTGAAACACTCCTTGATTTATTTGAAAGCTGGTCAAAGATCACTTTTTTCAATTTTGAAGGAATTTTTTTTGAGTATTTGTACCGATGCTTTTCCAATAATGCATCAATGCATAAGACCTTGGTGAGAAATCTGCAATTGGCTGGCTTATACTCAAGGCAAGTGCTTATCAGGTTGCGTTGTGCCATGGTGTTAGACCACCTTTTGCTTCTAGTAAATGGAAGTGATGAAATTGCTTGATATAAGAGGCTGTGCTTCTTCAGCGATAGCATCATCCAGTCTGAGCATAGCAGTAATGTTGCTGCATAAAGCTCAAGGATAATAGCTCCATGTCACACCCCAAACCCAAAAGGGTCCAAAGCATGAAAAACCGAGGCTTCAAGAGAACCTGTATGAGATTTTTTTTTTTTTTTTTTTCATTGCCAAAGTAAATAAATATATTGATCTCTTCA
The DNA here is from genome assembly GCF_040712315.1 of Castanea sativa. NCBI lineage: Eukaryota > Viridiplantae > Streptophyta > Magnoliopsida > Fagales > Fagaceae > Castanea > Castanea sativa. Next base: position 6,238,817 of record NC_134017.1, on the reverse strand, counting down.
CAATACATGTCAGAGCTCTATAACACATTTACAAGCAATACAAACTACAAATCATGTGTCTCCAAATACACTTAACAATCCAACGCTCCAAATAAAATAAACACAAAGTCACAATCCTCTCTAAGGTATGCAATCTCAACAGAAAATCTAGGCCTACCACACCCAAGGCTAATAGACCTCAAGTATTCAACCTCCAATAGAATTAATTATGATGTCGTTGAACTTTGCAAGATTGAGTCATCAACCATTAATGGCCCAAGTCTCCCAATTTAATATAGCACACCAATCACCACCAATAAATTAAGCTCCATGCCCGATGTGTAGCTAATTTATTTGAAAAACTGATGGAAATTGGGATGAGCTAAAGCCCAGTAAGTAGCATAATTAATGGAGGTGGAAAAAATGTAAGTTTCATAATTATAAACAGTTTGCAAAACATGTTTTAGTTTGGGAAATTGCTAACTGAATATTGCAAGATCTTTTTCAATAATAATGTAATAAGAATGATTAAATGATGAAACACAAAGTTTCTCAAAATAATACCATGAAACTATATATTAAAATCTTTGAGCACCAAGAATATAATTTTCAAAGCCATAAAATCTAACATACGATAATTTTATCACAAATATACCGTACTACCACATAGACCGGTCAGGGGATCCACCTATTCACAACTGGCATGATATTGTCCTCTCTAGTATGCAGACTCTTGGCCCCATGGACAGCAGCCTCGCCCATACCCTAAAGATTTTTCTCTTCCCACATGGGCAGTAGAGAGAGCGCGTCAAGTAAGACCTTTCTTGCATGTGGTCTCTTGGCCCCATGGGTAGCAACCTCACCCACACACAATCAAGAAACCTTTTCTCTCCATGGGCAGCAGGGAAGAACGCGTCATCCAAAGCGAAAGAGTATTGACTTGGATTTGATTCCATTGTCACAAAGACTATGAAAATCAAATCGAGTGATCACCGGGAAATCACACATGACATGGTATTAAAACCACATTAAACTCACAGGTTACATATACTTTGAAACACATAGTCTATATCTAGGTAGTTTAAGAAAAATCTTAAATAATCTAACTTCCACAAAGTTTGTAAGGTTTTCCACTTCATTCTTGTCAAAAAGATTTTCTATCAATTTCCCACATAACAAGACAATGTAAGCATCTATAATTTTCTAATATACCATAAAATCCATGATTTCCTTATCAAAGGTTAAATAAAAGATGCTTATTTTTCCGTATCAACAATTCATGCATTTCCCCAAATACAATACAAAATATGATGCATTTTCATATATAATCATAAATATATTAAGGTTACGACACAATAGTTTTTAGGAAAATATAGTTTCCATAGGTAGTTTCTAAAAGCTTGTCTAATCCAAAAACAACATTTATACAACATGGTTATTTTTCAAAAATCCCATTAAAAAGCTACTTACCTCAGCAGTCCATTCCAAATTTACCTCAACCGAGCACCGCATTCAACCAATCAAGTTACTAGTTCTATCACTAAGTACCTTGGAACCTAGAAACACAAGTATCAAGCCTATTAATAACAAGGCCGACTACAGAAATTACGCTATCAAATTTGTCTCCATAAATCGGAAAGGATTCCCTCAAAAATCAAACCTAAGGCCTTAAAGCCTAGCTTGACTAGCCCAAGACAAGTGCCCCTACCCAAAAGGAAACCAAACAAGCATACAAAAAACTCATAGGACTACAACACAACCAACACCTTTAATTTCCCTTTCGCAAACAATGTGCATTTACTAACTTGATACTACGTATGTCACTACTAATCCATGATAAAATTAGCCAAAGTAAAACACTTGTCAAAGAAAGCACATATGGGCTTACAAGCTAAAGCACACCACAAAAGCTTGGAGTAAATTTCTTAAAGTCTCAGCATCCTAATCACACTTTAAGATAACTTCCAACAAGTCAGCCCTTATTATAAAATTCGTTTGGTCCACTTAGTGTTATCCAAAACTCTTGAAATTAAATAGGGAGAAGCCTTTATATGTCTAGTATGTACCACTGGAAATTCAGCTCAAAATGATGTTTCTATAATTTATTAAAAATCACGCATTGCGGCTGACTCAAATATGTCATGACAGCTTTAGAAAATTGCTATAGTTGTAAGATTAGCCCAAATTATTTGAGAGTTTACTCACATTAAAACCACCAGATTTAAAGCATATTAAAAATAAGAAATCAAACCCAAAATCTCATATAAACAACTAGGATTACAACCCATAACCTAAAATGACAACTATCACAACACAATTCAAGAAATTCACTCCCATGACTCATATAGGCAATTTATCAAACACTTGGCATGCAACAAGCATAATGTACATATCAATCAAACAATTTCATAGTCAATACCATCAACTATCACTTAGTGCCAAAATCTTGGGATGCAAGGAACTCACTTTCAAAAATAAATCCCAATCCTCAACAAAATCAAAACTATAAGATTTCTCAAGAAACTCAACTCACATGGTTGCCAAACAAAACATCCAATTCATCTCATTAAATTAATAACCTTTAAATAAAGTCTTAAATGTCCCAACAACTCAATAAAACAACCCCCAAAACAAAACCCACAACATCAAAGAGCAATACAAATAAAATAGGATAAATACCCATAGTAAAACCGAATCATCCCATTAAAGCAAAAACCCACCAATGAACTGAAATTTTCGGATTTAAACAAAACAATTGCTACCCAAAACATCTTAACCCTCTAATCTTCCCTTATTCACCAAAACCCATCAAGTATTCACCATAATAATTATTAAATAGCAAAACCCAAAGAATTTCATAGAAGAAATTGAGATAAAAGCTTGGATTTTTACCTTGGGTTTAATCTCTACTTCAAAATCTCATGGAGTTTTAGCTACAAAAGAGACATAATCCTTCCTAATAGAGAGATTTCGGCTAGAGAGGGGAAAGAAATGATGAAGGAGATGGGAGCTAGAGTGTGTTTGTGTGTGTTTTGGTGGGTGGGTGAGATAGAAGGATAGAGAAATAAAGAGAAGAGGCAGCCTGTCAAGAGGGAGAGGGATTTTAACGTTATATGAGGAAGAAAAGGGGGAGGGGGCTGACTTAAGTTGAAAAGCTTAATTACCATTGTACTTCAAAAATATCTTAAGTTTAATTACCACTCCACTCTTAAGGTTCCTTCCATATTTCATCTAGTCCCACAAATCACTTAAGCATTCATAAGTCCTCCACAAAATAATTAACCACACTGATTAAAAAAATAAAGTCCAATTTAGATATTATCCTCTTTGGAATAATTGCTTCAAAAAATATTTGGGGTGTTACATTCCAGCTACCAATACATATGTGATAACCACATTCTCTCTGGAGTACTCATGTTTCTCAACAATGAAGAAGAAGACCATGGATACATAAATAATTGAAATGAACTGACGCATCAGAGAGTTAAGCAACAGAGACTGGAGAGGCGGAAGAAGCCACCAACGAAGGAATAAACCAGAACTGCCTTTGTATAAAGCACATCATAGATGAATCCAAGCTCAACCTCAATCACTTCAAAAGCATCTTGAGATGATATCTTCATGAAGAAGGATTGGCTTTTCTCGATATCACGGAAACTGAGGATGAGATCTGCAAACAGCAGCTTGAATGTTCAAAGAAACCATAGGCATACTGAAAAATTTCTAAATTGTCAAGAGGATTGTCTACTGGCTCTGTATCCGAGTTTTCAACTTCTATGGGAAATCTAATTAATTTCTCCAATGAAACCTTGAACCCCTCATCTTTCTTTGAGCTGTATTCCTCCATGTATCTGGCATAATTTGGACCTGGGTCTGGAGGAGAGAGCATAGACTCTCTAAACTTCTCACTGCTTGCAGACCACAGAACCCATACCCTCTGTCCACACTTAACAACCCCAGATAGAAACACTGGAATTGCTAGAATATTTAGTGATGATGCCTAAGAAATCACCAGTAAGCTGCGAGTACTCCACCGATTGAAGTAACACCTGCGAAGAAAAAGTAGGTGATCGACAGAGAGCACCGGTGTGGTGCCGGCCAAAGACCTTCCGACGATCAAGTTAGAATCTTTAAACAACCCTAGAGTGCCAGAGTTGAGGTAATTGTGCGTACCTTTGGGTCATGAGGGTCTTGGGGTATATATAGTGGTGTGTGGCCGAAATATGCGCCTTGGTGAAGAAGTACTTTCCTTTTTAAAAGAGTAATTCGCGGATCTTTGCCTATTGTATTGAGCCCTTTCCTTATAGGAATCTTCTCAACTAAAGTCGAACGCATAGCGCAAGAACTTTCCTTATATTCACATAAGCAGAGGTCAAGATAGGCTAAAAATGAAAGTTGGATTATTCCTTCAGCCTTCACCTGCCAAGGTCGTCAGCCCACGTGTAACTCCTATACTGTCGTCAGCTTACGTACGCCAACGTGGTCCGTCAGCCAAGGACATCAGCCAAAGACCTTACAGCCAAGGTCGTCACCCCTGACTCGTCCACGTGATCCGTCAGCTTAACGTTGCTGCGTAAGGGGCATGGCTATGAATGCTAAAAAGGTGGCATCCTAATGAGCCTGGCTGACGGGTTGCGTCTTCCAACTGATGGTTCTTAAAAATCGTCACTATCAGCTGCCCCCCAGCTCCATTGTCCCGTCAGATATGAGTGACGGGTCATGGAGTTCTTGTTATTAGGGAAAGGGTTCGTGCATGGTAGTTTGTGCCATCTTCATTAAATGGTGGGACACATGTCATTGACTGATTGGCTCCGCGTCTAGACGGGTATGTCGCTTCGTCTTCCGCGCCTCCTCTCTCCTATATATACTTCACTATTTACCTTTTTCCCACTTTTTCTGCCTTGTCCATCTTGAGAGAACGAATCCGTCACTGCCAGCCTTATCACATCGTCAATCGCGCAGCCGTCAGCTTCCTGAGACCGTCCTCCTACACGTAAGTTTTCGCTACTTTACTTTTTAATTTTTACAGTGTCACCCTTTAGTGAAGTCGTCTGCCTAGGATCTTAGAAAGAAACCCGTCGTTTGTAGGTAGTCAGATGTCTAGGGAGACGCCGAGTGACCAGTCGTCGATCCGCGACGGAGCGGATTACGACGAAGTTTTCCCGTCAGGTCGTGAGCCCGCAGAGGGCCTATCCTGGTCGTCAGAAAGAGAATCGTCAACTCATTCTGACGGTGAAGTAGAGAGTTCTAGAGGAAGTGGGGTGAGCGGTGATGTAGACGATGAAGACCAGGGAATTCCCGAAAATGCAAGTATCAGTGACGGGGGCGAGAGTGACGACGACGAGGAAGCCTTAGAGAGCACCTCGGGATCCTCTAGTGATGACCGTCCTTTCATCTTACCCTCAGAGTGGTCTGTCAACAATTTTCTCCCAACGATGACGGAGAACGTTTTTAAAAGTTTGCGGTCCCGTTATCAAATACCAGACGACATTCCCATTCGTCTTCCTGAGGAAGGTGAGAAGTGTTACTCCGGACGAACCGCGGACGTCGGCATGTATGATGCCATGTTCGCGGCTGGGCTAAGGCTGCCGCTGACGGCATTACACCGTCAGCTGGCTAACTTCCTTGGGATATCCGTCAGCCAGATTGCCCCCAATGCTTGGCGAACCTTCATTGGTGCCGAGATCTTGTGGGGTCGTCTGAGTGGTGGGAACCGTCAGCTGACCTTGGACGAGTTCTTTTGGTGTTATCGTCCTCAGCACATTTCCTCGTCAAAAGGAGTGTACCATTTTGCAGTAAGGGATAAGGAGTTGAAGTTAGTGTCCGATATGCCTGACTCCAATAGGAAGTGGAAGGGCAGATACTTCTTTGTAGAAGGAACGAATTGGGTATGTCGTCCAGAAGAGTGGGAGACAATGCCCAGTGGTTTTGACAACACATGGGCATATGTTAGAGATTCAGGTTAATCCCGTCGGCCCTTCTCGCTCCGTCTACTTATTTGCTATCCTAACCCGTCACTTTTCACTGCAGCTAACAACCGTCCACGTATCACCGCGGAGCAAGAGGATTTCATTCGTCGAGTGACGGCCATTCCCTTGGACGAGAGGAAGTGTCGGGATCTAATCACGTTAGACACCCTTCACTTATATTGTGGTGGCCCTGAACCGACGGAGGAGGCTTGCAAATTGAATGCTTATTCTCGCCGACGTGAGTGTCCTTCAACTTCTTGTCTTTATCCTGACGTTGTTTCTTTCTAACCCTTATTCTTTGCAGAAATGGAGTCAGCTAAGCAAAGGGTCAGAGCTGCAGCTGCGGCTAAGAAAAAACAGCAAGAGAAGGCTAGGGACGAGTTAACCCCACCGTCAGCCCTCAGGCCCGTTGGGAAGGCCGCGGCCAAGAGAAAACCTAACGGCAGGGTAGACCGTCCGGGGAAGAAGGTTGCCCCCACTCCTGGGGACCGGTCATCTCGAAGGCCGTCACCTCCTAGGTCTGCTCATGGGGCAGGCAAGGGACCGATGACCTCGTCAAGGCCTATTGTCCAAGGATCCGTGCGCCGTCTGTTGACCCACAAGGACTACGCTGTAGAGGTGACGGAGTCCATTTTGAAGGATGAGGAAATGGACCCTTGCGTCGAGCAGGCTGTTGACGAGATAAAGGCGTCAGGCCTTTTTGACCTTACCAGAGTAAGCTTCGCTTTCTACTTTGGTGTCCGACCTATTTTTGTGCCCTGACGTTATCTTGTCCCCTTTTTCTTCCAGGCCATGGTTCGCATGAAGGCTCTGTCACGCAGGTGCTTGGCCAAGGAAGGGGTGATCACCCGTCTGCAAGAGCGTGTCAAGAACCTAACTGACGGCCAGATGCAGTACAGGGATGCGAACCGCATATTGGGCGAGGAGCTGAAGGACTTCAAGGAAAAACTGGCGGAGGAAAGCCGTCGTCGTGAGCGGGAAGAAGAGGCTAAGCTGACGGCGGAGAGGGAGTTGAAGTCCATCCTAGTCCAGGTGGAAACGGCTAGGAATGACGCGGTGACAGAGTTCAAGGACTCGTCATCTTTCATTGACGCTTGTGCTGCCTATTACGGGGACGGGTTTGAGGATTGTTTGAAGCAAGTGAAATCTATTTATCCTGATTTGGACTTGTCGAAGATTTCTATGGACGAGTCTATCCCGTCAACCCCCGCAGGAGACACCGTCAATGAGGAAGGTGACGACGCTAGTCGGAGGGACGATAGTGTTGTCCTTGCCCAGCCGGCCGCAGACCAGCCCGTCAACTTTACTTCCACAAATCCTTCTTGCGACGATCTATGTGCCGTCAGCCCCTCCGTTCTGCCTTTTGTTGTCAATGATGACGGAAGCCCTCAAGATCCCCCGACTTCATGAACTTGAGCATTTTTTTTTTTTTTTTAAAGGGAAGTGTAGACGATCTTTAATGCTTGACGCCCACTTTTTTTTGGGCTTTTGTAAAGACTGTTTATGTTAATCTTAATATTTTGCCTTATGTTCAAAGCATGTTTCTTTCTTATCATAATGATCCCGTCGCTTCTAGGCGACGGCGTTGTTTTAATTATTTCATGCCACAGAGAAAACAACGTCAGCCTGTCCACTTAAAAATTTTCGCTTATCAATCTTTTGACGGCGTCGATCATTACAGCCCCGTCTGACTCGGACTTTGAGCTGCTCTATCAACCCGTCAGCTTCATGAGCGACGGCATTGATTAATGTTTGCCATGTATCCGTCGTATTTTTTATTATAAGTCAAAATCATGCCCGCGATGAGCTCGTCAGCTTAAGGGTGATGTTTTTTTTTCTTTCAATTCAATTTTTGAACTGATGACGGCGTCAGCTTCTTTTTCATGAAAACTTGGGGTCGTTTTATCACTCCGTCAGTTTCATGGGCGACGTCGTTGGACAACTTGATGGTATGCCCGTTAGTTTCCAAACAGCGTCAGCCTTTTTTTTTCAGCTAATCTAGCTTGATGTATCCATTTGGCAATACGCCCATTTTTCTACGAACAATGCCGTCAAATAACTTTGAACATAACACCGTTGTTATGCCGTCACTTGAACATAACGCCGTCACTTTGAACATGACACCGTCACCTTGTTGCATCATGGCAAGGTGACGAGCTCAAGAGGAAACATATCAGCATTTTATTGCCCTTGTACATCTTATGCGTTTGGTGGTAAGGCCTTCTAGTAATGAGGTCGTCCACCTTGTTGTCCTTAGATTGGGATCGTCCACTTTGTGGATTTTAGGTGTAAGATTGTCCACTTTGTGGACTTATTTATGACGCCGTCCACTTTGTGGACTTAGATGTAGATCGTCCACTTTGTGGACTTAGAGGCAGGCCGTCCACTTTGTGGACTTATAAGCAGATCGTCCACTTTGTGAACTTGGATGTAGGCCGTCCACTTTGTGGACTTAGATGTAGGCCGTCTACTTTGTGGACTTAGATGTAGGCCGTCTACTTTGTGGACTTATAAGCAGGCCGTCCACTTTGTGGACATGGATGTAGGCCGTCCACTTTGTGGACTTAGATGTAGGTCGTCCACTTTGTGGACTTAGATGTAGGTCGTCCACTTTGTGGACTTGGATGTAGGCCGTCCACTTTGTGGACTTAGATGTAGGCCGTCCACTTTGTGGACTTATAAGCAGGCCGTCCACTTTGTGGACTTGGATGTAGGCCGTCCACTTTGTGGACTTAGATGTAGGCCGTCCACTTTGTGGACTTATAAGCAGGTCGTCCACTTTGTGGACTTGGATGTAGGCCGTCCACTTTGTGGACTTAGATGTAGGCCGTCCACTTTGTGGACTTATAAGCAGGTCGTCCACTTTGTGGACTTGGATGTAGAGGACCTGTTATTTTCTTCAAGACATAAAAAATTCACTAGTCGTTTCTAAATGAACTTCCTCTTATTATGATGAATGCATAAGTAAAATTTTGTTCAAAAATAGGAAAGATAAGTTTTCAGCCTTTTGGACTTAAAATATACTGTAGACAAGAATAAGCTAAGACAAATAACTAAGGATCATAAACTGGTAATGAGGAGTAACGTTCTGCTTGCTATCTTCTACTGGTAGTACTTTCTGAGGTGCTCGGCGTTCCATGGGTGTCGCAGTTTCTGCCCGTCAAGAGTCTCTAGGTGATAGGTGCCCTTTCTTCGCCATGATACGATCTTGTAGGGTCCTTCCCAGTTCGGGCCGAGCTTTCCTTGTGTGGGATCTCTGGCTGCGCCCATTACTTTCCTTAAAACAAGATCTCCGACTTTGAAGTCTCGGTGCTTGACTCGGGAGTTGTAGTGCTTGCTTACGAGGTCCTGGTATCGCGCGAGTCTCTGCTCAGCCACCGCCCTTACTTCGTCAATTAGATCCAGTTGTAAACGAAGCTCTTGATCATTTCTTCCCTCGTCGTGATTGGCCACCCTATAACTTGTGAGTCCTATCTCGGCTGGAATGACCGCTTCACTTCCGTATGTCAGCTGGAAAGGGGTTTCTCCTGTAGGGGTTCGCACTGTCGTTCTGTATGCCCACAACACGCTGGGTAGCATCTCAGGCCATACGCCCTTTGCCCCCTCGAGCCGAGTCTTGATGATTCGAAGCAAGGATCGGTTGGTGACTTCTACTTGTCCATTTGCCTAAGGATGGGCTGGGGAGGAATAATGGTTCTTGATTCCTAACTCTGAACAGAAGGCTCGGAAGGAGTCGTTGTCAAATTGTTTACCGTTGTCCGAGATTAAGACTCTTGGAATTTCATACCTGCAAACAATGTTTCTCCATACAAAACCCCTTATGTTCTTTTTAGTAATTGTGGCTAGGGCTTCAGCTTCAACCCATTTGGTGAAGTAATCGATGCCGACGACGAGGAACTTCAGCTGCCTTGCTGCCATCGGGAATGGTCCCATGATGTCCAACCCCCATTGGGCGAATGGCCATGGGGCAGTTATGGGGGTCAATTCTTCCGCCGGTTGCCGAATGATGTTGCTGAACCTTTGACACTTGTCGCAAGCTCTCACATAAACCTGGGCGTCATTTTGCATTGTTGGCCAATAGTATCCGGCCCGAATCAACTTTTGTACCAATGACCGTGACCCGGAATGGTTGCCGCATATCCCCTCGTGTACTTCTCTCATAATATTGCTTGCTTCTTCGGGGTCCACGCACCTTAGGTATGGTCGAGAAAAGCCCCTTTTGTAGAGAACATCCTTTATCAAGACAAACCGTGCAGACCGGACCTTCAGCTTCCTGGCAGCCTCCTTTTCATCAGGCAACGTGCCATCTTTTAGGTAGGCGATCAAGGGCGTGGTCCAATTGTTTTCGGAACCAATTTCCTGTATGCAGACAACGTCAATTAGCGGTGAGGACTGAATGAAAGAAAGTACCTTGTCGATGGGGGTCATAGTTTCCGCAGATGCGGCTTTGGAAAGTCGGTCGGCATGTTCGTTTTCTCCTCTTGGAATTTGGACTATTTTGGCTTGGAGCCCGTCCATCCTCTTTTTTGCTTACTCCCAGTACCTCTTCATTCTTTCACCCTTGCACTCGTACTCGCCGTTTACCTGGCTTGTGACGACTTGGGAGTCGCAATGAACAACCACGTTCGTGGCCCCTACAACTTGAGCAAGGTCTAAACCTGCTATCAGGGCTTCATACTCTGCTTCATTGTTAGTTGTAGGAAAGTCGAGGCGAATCATGCATTTGAGCTCGTCGTCTTCCGGAGAGTTAAGCACGACCCCTACCCCGCCAGCCTTCTTGTTGGATGACCCGTCAGTGAAAATGCCCCATTGGGGATTCTTCTCCTCTTCGCCTTCCGCGCTGGTGAACTCAGCGATGAAGTCGGCTACTGCTTGTCCCTTGATGGCGACGCGGGGGCGATATTGTATATCAAATTCACTTAGTTCTATGGACCATAACGCCATTCGTCCGGCAGCCGAAGGGCTGCCCATTGCGCGCCGCAAAGGTTTGTCAGTTAGAACGACTATTGTATGGGCTTGAAAATATGGCTTGAGCTTATGGGCTGCTGTAACCAAAGCGAAGGCAAGTTTCTCCATGGGGGGATATCTCTCTTCTGCACCGTGCAATGCCTTGCTCGCGTAGTACACGGGTCGTTGGACCTTATCGTCTTCTCTAATTAAGGCCGCGCTGACGGCTGCTGGGGAAACGGCCAGATAGAGGAACAGTTCTTCTCCTGGTTGCGAGGGGCTTAGCAATGGCGGGGAAGAGAGGTAGGCCTTTAAATCTTCGAACGCTTGTTGACACTCGGCGGTCCATTCAAAGGATTTTTTCAATGTTCGGAAAAAAGGTAGACATCTATCTCAGCCTTCGACACAAATCTGCTAAGCGCGGCGACCCTACCATTGAGGCTTTGTACTTCCTTGATATTTTTAGGAGGGGCCATCCCCATAATGGCCTGAATCTTGTCCGGGTTGGCCTCAATCCCTCTTTGGGATACCATGTACCCCAAGAACTTTCCTGCCGTCACTCCAAAGGCACACTTGTTTGGGTTGAGCTTCATGTTGTAGGAGCGAAGAGTATCAAATGTTTCCTTAAGATCCTCTAGATGAGCTTCTTCCTCTTGGCTTTTGACTAGCATGTCGTCGACATACACCTGGACGTTCCTTCCAATCTGTCGTGCAAACATCTTGTTCATGAGCCTCTGATAGGTTGCGCCAGCGTTTTTCAGGCCGAAGGGCATGACCTTGTAGCAAAAAAGGCCTTGGCTTGTTACGAACGAAGTCTTCTCTTGATCAGCCTCATCCATTCGGATCTGGTTATACCCGGAGAATGCATCCATGAAGCTTAGCAACCGATGTTTAGCTGTAGAATCCACCAGGACGTCGACCCGCGGGAGGGGGTAGCTATCTTTGGGGCATGCTTTGTTTAAGTTCGTGAAGTCGACGCACATCCTCCATTTCCCGTTGTTCTTTTTGACCATTACGACGTTTGCCAACCAATCGGGGTAATACACTTCCCTGATAAATCCCGCTTCTTGCAGTTTGCGAACTTCTTCTGCTATTGCTTGGTCTCTTTCTTGGGCAAAGGTTCTTTTCTTCTGTCGGACGGGCGGAAAAGATGGCGATACGTTCAACCTGTGCACCATGACCGACGGGTCGATTCCCGGCATGTCTTCGTGGCTCCATGCGAATACATCTTTGTTTTCTTTCAAGAAAGTTGCGAGTTTCTGACGTACCGCCGGGTCGGCCAGGGTTCCGACTTTTGTCGTTCGCTCCGGGTGGGCCTCGTCGAGATGTACGTCTTCGAGCCTCTCGACGGGCTCTGTCGCCACCCGACGTTCTTCTATGTTCATGGCTTGAATGTGACTGTCCATCTCCATCATGGCTACGTAACATTCTTGTGCGGATACCTGGTTTCCTCTCAATTCTCCAATTCCATGATCAGTAGGGAATTTTATCATCAAATGGTATGTCGATGTTACGGCTCTCCATGAGTTGAGGGTTGGACGTCCTATGATGGCATTGTAAGCCGACGAGCAATCGACTACCAGGAATGTTACGTTCCGGGTGACCTGCTGTGGGTAGTCTCCAACGGTTACTGCTAAAGTGACAGTGCCCAGTGGATGTACCCTCGCCCCTCCAAAGCCAATGAGTGGGGCATTAACCGGAGTTAGTCGCTCCCTTTCAATTCGCATCTGTTGGAAAGCGGGATAGTAAAGGATGTCTGCTGAACTACCGTTGTCTACGAGAACTCGGTGTATGGTGTAATCTCCCGCCTGTATGGTGACGACCAAAGCGTCGTCGTGGGGGTGATGAAGGCGCTGGGCGTCTACTTCCGAGAATTCAATGGGGGGATTTCCAATCCGTGGCCTTCCAAGCGCAGGACTTGCCGATTGGACGTTCTGGACCGCTCTGATGTATGTCTTTCGGGCTTTCTTGGAAGATCTGGCCCTTGTGGTGCCTCCTACAATCATCCTTATGTCTCCTATGGGTTGCCTGGGGCGATCATTATCTCGCCGAGGGGCTTGATTTTGTGGCGGGTCTGCCCTCTCTTTGTTGACAAATCTCTGCAACCTCCCTCGCCTAATGAGAGCTTCTATTTGCTGTTTCAGGTCGTAGCAATCGGCGGTGTCATGGCTGTGGTCTTGATGAAATCGGCAGTACTTATCCCTTGGTCTCCTGTTGGGATCTCCCTTCAGCTTTCCAGGAAAGGCCAAAGTTTCCTCGTCTTTAATCTGCATCAATACCTGGTCGATGGGCGCATTCAGGGGAGTGAAGTTCGTGTACCTTCCTGTAGGCGGCTTGGGTCGTCGATCATCTCGTCCCTCTCTGGTTCTCCCCCTTTTTCGTCCATTATCGGGTTTCGTATCTTCCTGTCTCTCCCTTTTTCTGGGTTTATGGTCGTCTCTGGCCAGCAAGGCATCCTCCGCGTTCATATACTTCATCGCCCTGTAGTATACGTCGGACATAGTCTTCGGGTCATTCTTGCATAGAGAGAACAAGAACTTACCCTCTTGTAGCCTGTTCGTGAATGCTGCCACAAGTATCTTGTCGTCCGAGTCGTCTATCGAGAGAGATTCCTTGTTAAAACGGGCTATATAGGACCTTAACGTCTCGTCTTCTCGCTGCTTAATGCCCAGTATACACGCAATAGACCTCTTGTGTCGATGACTTCCAATAAAGTGTGACACGAACTGTGCACCCAGTTCCTTAAAGGTGCCGATAGAATTAGGCGTCAGCTTGGTGTACCAATCCCTCGCAGGCCCCTTCAAGGTGGTAAGAAAAGCCCTGCACATGATTTCATCCGGTACACCCTGAAGATGCATCAAGGTTCTAAAAGACTCCAGGTGGTCCAACGGGTCTTTGGATCCGTCGTAATTTTCCACATGGGGCATGCGAAACTTGGGAGGAACGGGGCATGAATTCACCAACGCTGTGAAAGGCGAATCCGTTCTATGAACTAGGTCATCCAGATTGCTGGATACCCGTCCTCTGAGGGCGTTCATCATCACATCCATGCGTTCCCTCATCTCCTGCATCTCGGCTGTGATATGAGGTGGTAGGGAGTCCGAGGCAGATGGCGGGTTTGTCTCCGGCCGCTCCAGCCTTGTTGGTGCAGTGCTACCTTCAGGCCTGGCGGCATTCCTCCCTTCCGGGCTTGCTACTTCCTGGTCCTCCCCTGGTGCACTTTGGTGTGCGGTCATCTGCCGTAGTTGCTCTTCTAAGTCATGATTCTGTTTAGTAAGGCGCTCGACGGCAGCAGCCAGCGTCTGGACTTGCCTTTCTAGCTCTGTAGCATGCGGTTCGTCGCCTTGGTTGTTGATTGTTGCCATCGATCGAGTGAGTACCATACAACTTTTTGTCTCAGGAATAGAGCAAGGCTGAATGTCTTTTCCCCACAGACGGCGCCAACTGATGATGCCTAAGAAATCACCAGTAAGCTGCGAGTACTCCACCGATTGAAGCAACACCTGCGAAGAAAAAGTAGGTGATCGACAGAGAGCACCGGTGTGGTGCCGGCCAAAGACCCTCCGACGATCAAGTTAGAATCTTTAAACAACCCTAGAGTGCTAGAGTTGAGGTAATTGTGCGTACCTTTGGGTCATGAGGGTCTTGGGGTATATATAGTGGTGTGTGGCCGAAATATGCGCCTTGGTGAAGAAGTACTTTCCTTTTTAAAAGAGTAATTCGCGGATCTTTGCCTATTGTATTGAGCCCTTTCCTTATAGGAATCTTCTCAACTAAAGTCGAACGCGTAGCGCAAGAACTTTCCTTATATTCACATAAACAGAGGTCAAGATAGGCTAAAAATGAAAGTTGGATTATTCCTTCAGCCTTCACCTGCCAAGGTCGTCAGCCCACGTGTAACTCCTATACTGTCGTCAGCTTACGTACGCCAACGTGGTCCGTCAGCCAAGGACATCAGCCAAAGACCTTACAGCCAAGGTCGTCACCCCTGACTCGTCCACGTGATCCGTCAGCTTAACGTTGCTGCGTAAGGGGCATGGCTATGAATGCTAAAAAGGTGGCATCCTAATGAGCCTGGCTGACGGGTTGCGTCTTCCAACTGATGGTTCTTAAAAACGTCACTATCATTTAGTGTAGTATTGTTCCAGGCTTTAAGTAAGACATAGGCAGCTACTACCACTTGGCTAACTAGTGTAAGTAAGTGCCTTCGCCGCAACTCATTGTCTTCTAAAGAGTATGCAGTGATAGTTTCCGGGCCACCGAGGTGCAAGAGAAGAAATGGAGCCCAGAATAGTGTAATTACAATGTTTGGATCTAGGGAATGGTCGCAAGAGCTCCGTGCATGGTTGGAAAGCACACTAAGCGAGACTGTCACAGCCCAGTCTGCTACCATGTAGGTGACCCATAGAAGGATACTGAGCATGCCACTAGCTGAATTCTTTCTCTTTTTGCCTGTCAGGGTGAGAACGGTTTGGATGGCAAGGCTAAGTAGAACCAGAATGCGGGATCTCTAAGAGGTTCCAAAATTTGCTCACGCCTGGTGAGATGAGCTGCATCACCTTCATCTTCTTTGTGAAAATCAAATTGCTATAAACTGAAAAAAAAAAAAAAAAAAAAAAAAGTATTGTGAGAACATAAAATTATAGGAGAAAAGAAGGTTGTTGTTGTTGTTGTTTTTTTTTTTTTTTTTTTGGGGGTCATATTCTGCATTAGTATAAAATTTACTCTATAAAGTAGCTTAATGAATGAAAAAAAGGTACAGATGAATTGTAAATCTTACTTGTAGCTAACATGGAAGCTCCTCTTTTCTTTCTGTGACTCAAAATGTGCGCTGGTAGGCTAACAGCTTGGGAGTGGAAATTAAAGCCAGCCCTTTCAGAACCCAATATGAGTATGCATGTGTTTCTGCGACAAGCATAATAGGGTCTTGATTATTATAAAAAGAAAAAAAATGCTTGCAAGTTGTAATACTGATCTTACTAAAATAGTAGTACAGTGCACTGGAAATTCTTGCTAAATAATTGACAGTTTATGTCATATGGTGTTACACTGTCTACCTTTCAGGACCATATTCTACAAAATGTCGTGCTTCAGTACTGCATTTTTATAATATTCGTGTCTACATGTGATGGGACTCCAATTCAATCTATATTTGGGGTTTTGACCTGATTCATTTCTCTCTCTCTCTCTCTCTCTCTCTCTCTCTCTCTCTCTCTATATATATATATATATATATATATATTTTGGAGGAACCTCTATATTGACTGTATAAATACAGACAGCACTAGGATTTCAGCTTCCGCGTTCAAATTTGAAACAATAAAATTTTATGAAAAATCTAAACTAGCTAGCATCTATTTGAATTAATACCTACACTAACGAGACATGTAGCTGCAGCCAAACACAACAAAAATCCCAAATGCTTTTTAAATTTGGGTCTCAATTAGCAAAACATCAGAACTTAACAATATAGTCATTTGGATTAAAAACAATCTGAAAAATTAACAAAAATGTTTTGATTTTACAAAGAGTCAAAAATAAAATAACTCACACCACATAAGAACACAAGGTCTGACTTTGCACAATTACAGGCATGTGCTAGATGACTATTTTTTTTTTTTTTCCCTGAATTCCCTAGCCTGGACCAATTACAAATTTTTTATTTTCATCAAAAAAAAAAAAAAAACAAATTTTTGACTGGGGAAAGTAATTTGGGCCCAAGCAGTAAAGTATTATGTGTATATTATTAAAAAAAATTTATTAATGGTCTATGCACGAGTTGGTAATAGCCCAAACCAGGTCTATAGCTGCGTTTTTTACAAAACGCAGCTATAGGTGCCGCATCTATGGGACTACGCCTTGTATGAAATAATCTTTAGCGAGGGCATATACTTCTTTTGTAAATTGTATTCTCCACTCTTCATCATCGCCTCCGTAGATGAAGATGGATATATACATTCTCTCTTGGATCTGATTGAACAAGAAATTTCAAGAAATGTTTCCCTTATATAATATCTTTCACTACAATATAATGATAATAATGATAGTAGTAATATAATAAAGTCCAACAATATTTACAAAAGCTAACTTCTGTGTTTGTAGAACCATCATTGATGAGTCGCTTGAAAGTCATCTCCTTGACGGCCATAATGATTTTAATTATTAAATTTACCAAACTTTAGTTTTCCTAAGTTTTAATCATTATATATATTGTCGGTACTTTTGACGTGTTCTTGTTTTCCTTTTCTCGGTAGAACGACAATTTTAGCTACACTACAATTTTCGTTATAAAATTAAATGACATCACTGCACATGTTGGATTTTTGTGCTTTTTGTTAATGAAAGTAGAGTTACAATGTCAATCGCTTTAGCTTCTGTAATGCTTTTGTAAAAACAAATTAAAAATGAAGTGAATTCTAGTTATTGACAATTGGGAAGACATTGAGAAAATGAGGTGAATTCTCCTATTGCACAATAGCTATGTCAACATTCGTTATCAACAAGTTCTGTAGCTGAGCCTCACCAAAGAAAAAGGAGTAGGAAAGATCTATTAATTAAAGTTGTTCCCAATATTGGTTCCTCTCTTAAAGAGTATTGTTCCTCACTTTTAATTGTTAAGAACTTTGGAATAATATTTTAGTTTGAGATTTTGAATGTTGTGAAAAAACCCATACATTTGGGTTCTTTCTATGTTGATACAGAATATTTTAGTTGTCAATAGTCGGCAAGATATTTTTTTAGTTGGTTATGATGAAAGATATGTAGTCATCATTTTGTCAATTGGATTATCAATAGCCTTTTTATTACCTCAAGTATTTTTAAAAAATTTTATTAAAATTAAAATGTAGAAGGATTAAGAAAAAATAATAATTAAAAATATGTTTTATTATTCTTAAATACAAATTCAAATCCAAATTTAGGTATCCAAACAATAGAATAATAAATGATGAATTTCAAATCTTTCATTATTAATAAATAGACCTAAACAAGGAATTTTAAAATCAATAATTTTCAAATCAATGGATTTCAAATCCAAATCTAAATCCAAATATTGTCATCCGAACACAACCTAAGATCATTTAGAATCCTCCAAGATGTCAAAGTAGCAACAAAGGTGATTAGCTTGAAGAATTCTTCATGTCAATCATTGAAACTC
The DNA here is from genome assembly GCF_040712315.1 of Castanea sativa. Taxonomy (NCBI): domain Eukaryota; kingdom Viridiplantae; phylum Streptophyta; class Magnoliopsida; order Fagales; family Fagaceae; genus Castanea; species Castanea sativa. The sequence continues at coordinate 6,220,766 of NC_134017.1, read as the reverse complement.
TCGAAGCCAAACTCAAATACAAATTAAATATATTTTTTAAACTCCTCCAATTCCAAAACCTTCAAAATATTTGTCTCATTACCACTGACCATCAATTTATACCCTTTGCACAACACAGCCCACCCAAAATTCTCATTTTTGTACGAAATCAACTTTTCAATCTCTTGTCTCACTGTGCACGGTTTGTAGTACGAAAATAACTCTAATTTGTACCAAAAATGCCCAGCAATCCCATTGTCATACTTCCCTTTACTTTTCATTGTCAAGTGATGCAACTCTATAGAAATCATGGCTTTCTGTATGACTGGATCTTTAGTCAGGGCCTCTGCTTTCTTAGTAAAATGGTTGATCCACTCTTCATCTTCGCCTCCATAGATGAAAATGTGCTTACCCTCCTGGATCTGATTAAATAAGAAATTTCAACTAAAATATATTACAGACTTGAACAAAATAAAAGTTGCTTCAAACTACATTGGTAAATTACAACTTACCCATCTGTGGTCTGACCGAAATTTTAAGTTACCTACTTGTAATTTGAAATTTAACACTTTATCCACTTGAGGTTTGACCGAAATTTAAGTTGTCTACCTATGATTTGAAATCTTATGATGCAAGTATTCTGTTGGATATTTTTTGATCTTATTTAATCATGTATTTTCATGTTTATTATTTTTTTTATGCTTTTGAAAGAGAGACATAAAAGTTTAGCAAAATTACAAATTTAGCCATGTTGTAACATAATAGTGGGTTACGAAATTCTAATTGAGCTAACCTCAAATAGATAAAGTATCAAATTTCAAACTACAGATAAGTAACTTAAATTTCAGTTAAACCACAAATGGGTAAGTTGTAATATGCGTTTATTAATATGTGTAATGAATGTAATGAATGTAATGTGGTCATTTGGATGTTTATGCATTTGGATATGTGAAAATAACTTTACCCAGGTAGAGAATTTTGGTTCTCGAAAGTGTTCCATCATAAAATATCCAAACCAATCCTCTCCATTGTGAAGAACCTCCTTGTGGTAATCCTTGAAACAAATTTCAAACATGGTGCTTTCACGCACACGCCACCTCCATTTGTTGAACTCCTCTAAGACCTTCAAAATCGTTATTCCATTTCCACCATCCACTAATTTAGACCCTTTGGACAGCACAACCCATCCACTCTCAGTGTTCTTGTGAGTCCTGGAAGAGAGAAATTTCTGTAAGCGATCATCTTTTCCTTTACAGCCCATTTCCACACAAGACAAAACTATGGAAATCTTGGCATCTTGTATGACATAATCTTTAGCTAGGGCCTCTACTCTTTTTGCAAATTGCTTTCTCCACTCTTCATCAACGCCTCCATAGATGAAAATGTACTTTCCTTCTTGGATCTGATTCAACAAGAAATTTCAAGGAAATTTTAATTATTTTTTGAATGAATGCGATAAAATTATAGAAGTTACTTCGATGTGCACCCACAACTATGCGTATATGTGCAACGAGTAATTATTCAATATTTCAATAATACAATGACATGGTACCCAAGTACCATTTCAATATATTTAGAAAGTACTTAATAATTTTGTTGTGCAATGTGTATATATAATATAACCTAACATCCCTCACCACCCTTGGAAGATTGCAAGTTTAGTATGTCTGAAATTAACTTTACCCAAGTCAGTAATTTTGGAATATGGTTAATCATTTGGAGACCAATACAGTCCTCTCCGTTGAAAAGTTCTTCCTTTTGCGGAAGAATCATCTTGTAATCCTTGAAACTATTGACCAAGCCAATCTGTGGCACCAACTGCTTCCAATTGTCGAACTCCTCCAACACTTGTAGAATTCTTGTCCCGTTTCCATGGTTCACTAATTTAAATCCTTTGCATAGGAGAGCCCATCCACTCTCAGTCTTGTAGGAAAGAACCTTTTGGACTGCCTGTGTCAAAGGATCCGATTCAGTCCTTTTGTCAATCATTGCGGAGTGAAATCTCTGTAGGTAGTTCCAAAAAGTTTGGCTATCACTTTCCTTTGCCCAGCAAAATGACTCTACGGAAATCTTGGCACCCACTATGATTGGATCTTTACGCAGTACATATGCTTTATCATTAAATCGTTTTTTCCACTTTTTATTCACGCCTCCATAGAAGAAAATGTGCTTCTCCTCTTTCATCTGATTGCACAAGAAATTTCAAGGAATTTTTTTTTATTAGAATGAACCAAAAAAAAAAAAAAAAAAATTCAAGGTGCATGCATGATACATGTATATATGTGCGGTGTGTAATCAATAACTGATCTGGGAGACAATACTTATTACCGTGATATTTTACAACCAATATGGCAAGTTATTAATATTAGATAATAACAAGATATTAAGTGGTGGGCCAAATGAGAATTAATAAAAAAAAAAATTATACTCAATTGTTATAAAAATGTTGTGCCTATGCCATTACTTGTAATTTGTACATATAAGCATTTGAAAATGTTAAAATAACTTTACCGATTGCGTCATTGTTGTAAAATTGTCAAATATCAAGTATCCAAACCAGTCGTCTCCAATGGATAATTCTTCTTCTTTCTTTGTAGTGAAAGGGAAGGCATTCATTCGTGATACAGTAATCATGCGGAGTGCATCTGGATGTACCACAATCCCTTGTGAGTTCATCACCACAACAAGAGGCTTATTTTTGAATTGCCACTTCTCCTTAACGTACTTGATGCCTAATTTGAATGAATAATTATGCTCTATATACCATGTTGGCATCTTAGACCGCAACATGTCAAACTTCTTTTGCATGTCATCAGTCCACTTTTCCTCAATCGGGATCCATACAATCTTATATTGATCCTCTTTACTTATTTCTTCATAAATTGACTTTAGAATTGAAATATCCACTTCAGAGATATTTAGGCCCGAAAACCACAACAAGACATTCTTTATTTTCACCACTTCAATGCCAATCTGTTTGTGCAATACAATTATTAAAACTTAGCTATGTTAGTACCAATTTGCATACTGTTTATTAACAATTTTTTTTATTGTGTCTATTACTACTCGATTCTATTGAGCATAATTTAAATAGAATATTCGTAACATGTAACATGTTAAGGGGTAAGAGTTAACACAACAAAGTGTCATTGGAGACAGTTATGGGCCAAATTTGAAGGCCCAACTTAAATTTCAAAGGATCATGGTGAAAGAGTATTGCCCATAATGATTGGTCAATTTTTTATTTTTATTTTGGTAGTTTTCTGCCCAATATGATTTTGGGTTGGGCTAATACTTGGTTAACAATTACTTTGAAATTACCTTTGCTATACATTTATTTTAGTATTATTCGTTTGCAAAAAATAAAATAAAATATATACTGTTTAAATTTTTATCCCAAAAACTCTACACGGTGAAAAATGAGGGAAAGAAAATAAAACAAGTTTGCATGGGATATATATTTTGTTTGTATATAGAAATCCTATAGACATTTCTTGTTTGTATCAAAAGACGAGTTTCATTACTCATTATGTATTTGCCTTTCCCTAACACGATTGTCTAGTTTCCTAATGTCCATACTCTGTACACAGCCACTCGTAAACTATGGACATTTGGTGTCCGCATTTTCTAACTGATTTCCACACTTTTGAGTAGTGAAATAACAATTTTTCCCTTATATAATATCTTTGACTACAATATAATGATAATAATGATAGTAGTAATATAATAAAGTCGAACATTATTTACAAGAACTAACCTGTGTGTTTGTAGAACCATCATTGATGAGTGGCTTGAAAGTCATCTCCTTGAAGGCCACCATGATTTCCATAGGGTTTTCCATGACCTCCATGAGCTTCTGATAACGTATTTGATCCTCAATAGGTTCTATATGCGATTTTAGAAAGTTTAGTGTGACATTGATTTTCTCAGCGAAGGGAAATAGTTTCGGTGACTTGTCTCTGAAATTACGAAACCAGGGTTATGAATGAGCCAATGAACATTTGCTTTATGTCAAACCTAAATTATAACTGCGACATGGTGGAGAATTGAATTATATTTGATAAATTACCAATTAATGTTCCAAAAGCTTAATTTAAGACTTTCATTTCACAAGTGAGACTACTACCCTTCTTAAGTGGAGCCAAAAAACAAGTGGAAATTTAAAAAAAAGGAGGTAAGGTAGAGAAAAAGTTTGAACCTAGGACGTCATACTATGATAAATATGTGTGATTGCCCAAAAGTTTAAATTTTTGAAAAATTGTGAATTTAATCATATAATCTAACACTAATAAAATGAATTCAACATATATTATACATTTCAGGGCTAGGACTTACTCATCGTTAATGAGGCAACACAATTGAGTTGTGCAAACTACAACAGTTATGATAGCCCAGTAAACATGTATTGGTATACTGTCCTTGGCTGTTGACAATGAAGATATATCCTTCAAATCATTGTTCTTAAGTAGTTTCTCTAGCTTAAAGATGTACTCAACAACATCTAATGTTGCCTTGATCAAGTTGCAGAGTTCATCAATTGCATTCTTGTGTTTCAGAAGCCAGGAACTCTCTAAGACGGTAGGCACCCCCTTCAAGATCCCCATTGATTGGGCGAGTAGGTCTGATTGATGAAGCTGATCAAGGAGCCAAAATTCACCATAGTCTAAAGCAAAAGCTGCAAGTGTCAACACTGCCTTTGCATTCCATGAATAAGTAGAGAGTCTGCTAAGTATTGATATTGTTATTTTGTGTGCGACTTCCTCATCCATATCCCTACACGCCATCTGACGTTTACATATTCATGATCACCAAAAATACTAATGTAACTACATAGTGAAGGATCAAATTCATCCTACACCTTGTTATAAGTTGGTAATTCAAATGGTTTTGACATAGTTGGTTTAGTGGTTCCCAAATATCGTGATATTGAAGATTTTTTAGATTACATATTTATAATCAGCTTATTGAATTTAAGCTCTAATGTATTTTTTCTTATAGTGTGTGGGATGAGTGACTACATACTTGTGGAATAATTAGATACTTGTAGAGAGTTACACACACAATCTAAGATGTTTTCGGGGGCACAAAAATACTATTTTCTGTAATTATAATTACCTCAAAGGAGAGTTGCTTAAGTGTACACAATGGTGGGCTGAAGCAGGCTTCAAGGGCTTTCTCCTTTGGTTGTGCCTGGGTAGTATCCTATAGAAAATAATATTTTCTATAGCTAATTAATTGCAAGTGAGAAAAATCAAACATATATAAGAAGAGTTTTTATTTTATTTTATATATATATATATATAAAATATCATTATTTCCTACTTGAGTTTAAATTTTTTTTTTGTTTGTAAAATCATGATTGTGCACATCAATAGTATCCACTCTTTTATACAGTAAGTGTAAATTGTGGACAACAACGTTTACTTTTCTCAAGAATATCAACATTTTTATCTTTTTTGTATTCGGGGTAGATACATTTGGGTGTGTAGTAGTAATTTTCTAATTAAATAAATTACTTCATCTGCACCTGTTTGTACTTTTTATAATAATCTGTGTAAAAATTCAATGCTCATGATCTCTATTCCATTTCAAGAGGATAAAGTCGAGCATCGAGGTTTATTGTTAAAGAAAGAATTGGGCTAGCAGGGAAAAAAAGTTAAAATGAAAAAGAAAAGTCTATTTCTTATGTGTGGTAGTAACATATATATAAATTACCTGAGTATTGTCAACATGGGTTGCACCGTTGAGAATGCTTTTGACGACGATGAAAAGAGACTCAACATCAAAGTTTTTGTCATCATGAACATGGGTTGCACTAATTTGATCCATGATCTGATTGTTAGACATGGTTGACACGTTCATCTCATCCTCAATGGCTTTCTGTGTGGAAACTTGAGGCACCTGGTTGCTTGCCATAATTTATTGGCTTTTAAAGGTTGAACAATAGCCTGAACAATTTATAGGCATCAGAACTGGAATAAGGCACAACCAGCAAAGACTTGGAAGGGTATGCTTCATTAGCTTCAGTTTACAGTCACCACCTAAATCGGGTCAATTGAGTAACATTGATTGCCATGGATTGAAGATTTGAGGCGGTAGACCATTAGGTCAGTCAACTTTTATTTTTTATTTTGGAGAGAGACTTTCATTTGTTTTTAAGAAATACGACATGTGCGTCTTGTATTTTAATATGACAAGATTCAATAATTAATACCACAGAAATTTAAGTAATTAGGATTAGGATTCAAAAAGTAGTATATTTAAATTCTTCAAAGTTTCTGACTTTTAGAAATTCCAATTTACAAGAATTAAAATTCCTCTACGTGAAAATTTATGTAGTTTAAATACATCTAGAATCTGAACTTATTGTAGTTTAGACAAACTGTATGCAGAATATTTTTATTCTAAAAATAATATAATAAAAACCATTTATTAATAAAAAAGTTTGACTAGTAATTATAATATTAAGTGATAAAGATATCATTGAACATTGATAAATATCTCATTCAGGTATAAAATAAGCATTTTTTCTCTAAATGTAAGTCTATATAATTAACTTTAAGAAAACAAATTGGAAAATTGAATTTAAGCGTTATGTAACTTATATTAGACGAGGATATACCAGGGAAATGCCTTTGGTTGATTTCTAGGGATCCACGTGCCCTCTCAAAAGAACCTATTTGTGAGATCAAAATACATCCCTTGCAAATGCTAGGTAAAATAAACACTTAATGACACGCCTGTAAAATATCAATTGTACCGGCTTGTATTTGCTGTACTAGAGATATTTAGAATGTTTTGACTGGTACAATGAAAAAAATTAAAAAAGAAAATTAAAAAAATTGTTACAAAACCTGTTATTTAATCTAATATATTAGGTTAATGTATTTAAGCTAATATTTTATATGTGTGTGTAAAAATATATAAATAGTAGCAACTTTAAAATGGTACACTAGTATCAACTAATACCACATTATTTTACTCTGGTTAAACCATAACGAACTTAGGTACAAAATTAACTCATTGGATTTAACAACACTTGCATATATATATATATATATATATATATATATATATATATATATATATATAGCTTCTAATTAAACCTTTTTATATTCATGGTAAACTCCAATTAACATTAATATAATTCTCAAAGTTATAGTAATAACCCTTTTTTTTAAAAGAAAAATTAATTATTATTTTTTTAGAATCGTAATTGACCTTAATATGTGCAGTTGTACACTGCCATGCGAGGCCAGGGAGGTAGCGTGGGACTTGCCATAAAAGAAAAAGAAAAATTGCTAGCGTGCGGATCTCTTGTTAATTACAAACACATATAACAGGTTTGACTAAGCAATTGCAATTTGCAACTAATTTGATAATGATCTCCATTTTACAGCAGAAGTGATTAATATGACAGGTGACTAACTAATTGCAATTTAGCTCGTCGGATAATGATCTCCTTCAAACTTTAAAGCATCTTTAAAATCATTCTAGGTTCAATAATTGGATTAATTAATCCCAATTAAAAAAAAAAAAAAAAGAGATGATGGGGCCGACGAGCTCTCCTGCCCAGAAGACCTCATTAAGAAAGATCGTCCATCCCGCCATGACATGAATGAACGTAGACAAATCATTAATAAAAAGTTTTAATGCCTCGATCAGTTACCAATTAGCTGTCATACCGTTAGAAGCTCATCAATACCAACATTAATAAGCCTTGAAGCGTTACAAAAAAGGGCACTAAAGCCACAATTAAAGCCCTAATGGCTAGAAACAGTGAAGCTATATATACAAGTCCATCAGGACCGGACGAGGTACATACACTCAACTGTAGTACACTCTAGCATACATAATTTTGATACTCTGAGCTTCCTCATTTGCTAAAAAGCTCTCATTATTGACTTAATTATCGGAGGCCCTGCGGCAGGCACCACACCGATGATCACTTGAGGAGAGCTTTACCTCACATTCTGCAAATTTAGTGACGAGGATTCGACGTTGTCTGGATGAACATACATAGATAACGATTTTGGCATCATCAAGAGATAATAATATCCAAATTAGTTTTATAATATTTAATTAATCCCAGTTGGTTCAATAATTGGAAAAATTGAACTGCTACATGATTAATGGTCAACAAATAAAGGTGTTTGGCATAATATAAAATCTAACAAATAAGGGTGTTCGCAGTGTCGTGAGATGCGGTGCGGTTTTGGGCCATTATTATTTTTTATATGAATATTAATCAGTTTTAGCTGCTGCTTTCAATTTGTTATAATTATCATTATTACTAGTACATAACTTGTGCAACTCGTGCTTATGCACAAGAATGATAAATTATAATGGTACTATTGATATTAGTTTAGGTTATTAAATATATAGGACATTAGTTTGGCCAGGATATTTAAAGGTATTAAAATAATTTTTCCTTGCAATTTTAATGATATTAGTTACACCAAGTTTCTCATTTCATTGCTATTATGTATATAATTTTAAAAATCAGATGTGGACACTATATATACAGTATCAATTCATTATCACTGTCCATGAAATTCTACTAAATACAACACAAAATAAAAGAATAAATCGGTTCAATAGTATCTCCTAAATTGAATAGGGATAGATGCATGAGATCGTTTAACTCAATTACAGTTTGTTACATTTAAGATTTTCATATACAAAATATGTAAATAGAAACAGTACCAAAAAAAAAAAAAAAAATACACTCACTAGTTCAAAAAAAAAAAAACAGCAAAAAATCCAAAAAATCTAATTTGTATGAAAAGCTAAAAAATACAAAATATAATTTTAATTCTAATCAAATTTTTTCTAAGCTTTGGTTATATATATATTAGACTCCTCGTATTTAACATTAGATTAACTCACTTTGCACAAAAACTAAAAAAATTTAGATTAAATGGGACATGTGATACAAAATTAAACTCTAATTGAAATCTAATTTTTATGCTAAATTAACTCATATGGCACAAAAATTTAAAACTTAGATTAGATGAGACACATAGCACAAATTAGACTCTAATTGAAGTTGAATTTGAAATCTAATTAAATTTTCTCTCGGCTTTACCTATTAATTTATAGATAAATTTCTGGAAGTTTATTAAAATTTTTGGTTCCATAGTAAAATTAAAGCGGATATATTTAGTATAAAAAATAAGTTTCAAATTTTTTTCTTTCATTCAAATAAATTACTTCTAAGATTCTCAAAAAAAAAAAAAAACTTTCTAAAAAGAAATTTTAATAGTTTGTTATATATATTCCCATTGCACCAAAACTAATTTTAAATATGTATTCTTATTAAAATATTTTTATTTTTCCTTCAAATTTAATTTCAAAAAAGATTTTTCCTTTTCTCTTTCAATTTTTTTCAATTCAATTCTCTAATTTTTAAATTTATTCAATCTAGTCCTTTTTTTTTTAGTGTCCTTAGATAAGTTTGGTTAAATTCCCCAAAAAAGACGTTCTTTTGGTTTACATTAAAAAAATCCAAATGAACAATTAATTGAACTCTTTTGTTTGGCAATTTTTTAAAAAAAAAAAAAAAAAAACCTTGAAAGTTTTTTGTGAAACTGAAACAACACAAAAATCCTAGAACAATTTCCCGAGATGCTCTTTCATGGAGGACGAGCTAGGAAGCAATCTCTCACTAGCGTTGCACAGCTTTCTGGCAGCAAGAGAGATTATTCGGGTTGGGTCAAAGTGGAGAGTGAGGGACGGTAGGGCTATTTCATGCTGTTGAAGACCCCAACTGGTTGTTCCATGTCCTTGATTTTATTGGAGAACAGATTCCTTCTATGCGGGTAAATGAGCTTATTGATGAGTCGACTAAACAGTGGGATCGTGGGAAAAAAAAAATGACTGTTTACTCATAGGACCTGTGTGGTGATACTTGCCTTTCCTTTGAACAATACCTACTCTCGGGACCAGTGGGTATGGAAGGAGAATCTGTCACAAAGTTTCTCCGTGAAATCGGCATACCAGGTTGCACTTTGCTTGCATCAGTCGGGGGACGTGTAACATTTTTCAGCTAGAGGAGATCCGTCACTATGGAGGAAATTTTGGGCCCTTAATGTGCCACCAAATTAAAGTGCCTAACTTTGTTTGGAGATCTTGCTCCAATATCCTACTTGCCAGAGATAATTTGAGCAAAAAGAAACTGTAGCAAGTATTATTTTGAGAGAGTTCAGTTCCATCAGAAAAGAATAGTTGTGGGTGCAATTGGCATTCTGGAGGAGTGCCAAAGGTTCATGTTGGCCCAGCAGAAATCCGGAATGTTTCATAGGGCTCTCCTTGTATTTATGTTTGCTTTTCCTTCTGCATAGGCTTTGTGTTCCTAGGACCTCTTTCTCTCCTAGCTTCCTGGGGAGTTTTTGTATACGTTTTTCAGTTTGTTATCTATAAAATTTTATATCTTTTAATTCAAAAAAAAATTTCCATTTTCATCCCCAAAGTTTTTATTTTTTATTTTAATCCCTAAACTTCAACATTGTTGTCAAATTGACCATTTCTTTTTGTTATTGTCTACAAATTGACCATTTCTTTTTGTTATTGTCTACAAAATTTTGATAAGCCTAGTAAAACCACGACGTATCAAAATTGCTGTTCAAGGTAAAATTTCAATTTTATCCTATTTTAATTTGAACTTTTCAGCTTTTGACCTAATGTATCGTGCAAGAATCTCCTAATAAATACGTGAAATCACAATAGAAGACTTGTTTTTTAACAATCCATTAATTTTTTTTATCAGTAATAATTCAATAATTATAACAAGGAGATGAGAGTTTTGAACTATATATGTTTTTGTTTTAAGCGTCAAGACATGCTAGTTGAATTAGAAGCCTCTAGGTACAATGAGGAACTTTTAGATACAAGAAAATATCTATCTTCTATTTATTTTTTTCTTAGGGAGAGCTTAGGTATAGTTTTTTAAGAGTTGTATTTTTATTTATTTATTTTTTTTTGGTAAGTAGGAAATGCATTAAAGAAACTAAGGAGGAATAACAAAGTCAGAACAAAGCCTGTTACGGTACACACCATTGCTCTCCAAGCTCATAAGCTCTAAGATATCCACAGGTGGATTATCATACAAAAGAAAATCCCTATCTTGATTAGTCCCTATCCTAGCTAGGCAATGAGCACAACTGTTGGCTTTACGGTAGCAGTGACGGATCCAGACTTGGGATAGTTGGGAAATCATCAGCCTAAAGTCATCAACAAGTGGAATGACAACTGTTAGGTTCTAAGACTTTAGGAACTAATACATTAGAACTTCAATTTGTAATATGTTGGTAAACCATGATTAAAACATAGACTCTAGGTTTAGGCTTGCTCAAAATGTGTTTAATTGTAAAATTGGAATCGAGTGATTGCAGAAATTATTAGAAAAAATCTGCAAGGCTTGATCGATCGAAAATTAGACTCGATCGATCGAAACTCGTGCAAATTTATTCTTCTGCAAAATTTCCAATTCAACCCAAGTTCATATGAAGTGTTGGGTTTTGTGTTTTACTCCAAGAAGAAAAGGAAAAACTCTAACTATGTTTTAGTTGTCTTTTGAGTGTTGTGAGTTGAATTTTCTGTGAAATCTAGAGGTGTTTACTTTTATACACACACATAGAGTTGTCAAGATCAAGATTCGCATCAAGAACTTAATGATCTCTTTAGTTGCTGCATAAAGAACTTTAAAGAAGGGCGAAAATGGGCAAATGCCTATTTCACACACAAAAAAAGGGCAAATGCCTCATTTCCCAAACTAATTAGAGAAATGCCCCTCTTTTGAAACTCGATTTTCTCAAAATCGAGTTTCAAAAAAAAAAAAATTCTAGAGTCCTATAGCGACGTTTTAAGAAGCCTATAGTGACGTTTTAAGGACCTATAGTGACGTTTTAAGGACCTATAGCGACGTTTTGTAACTCGACCTTCATGAAATCGAGTTACATGCAAGGTTGGTTTTTTTTTTTTTTTTTTTTTTTTTTTTTTTTTTTTTACCTATAACTCGACTTCATGGAGTGTAAGTTACAAAACGCCGCTATAGGTCCTTAAAAACGTCACTATAGGCTCCTTAAAACATCGCTATGGGGCTTAACTCAATTTTGAGAAAATCGAGTTTTAAAAGAGGAGCATTTTCTTAATTAGTTTGGGAAAGGGGGCAACATGTTGATTTTTTTTTTCACAATAAGGGCAAAAGCCCATTTTGGCCTTTAAAGAAGATCTGAAACCTTTGAGTAGAGTCTCAAAGTCACAAGTAGGAGAACTTGTTGTTGCAGTGGATTAAAGAAATAAATAGTCTATAGACTTGGAGCTGCCACATGATCGTGGTAGTAAGTTTTCTACTGGAGGTAGCAATAAGATGTTAGTGATCTAAGTTTTATTGTACAAACTTCAATTCTTTCATAGTGAATTTGTTTTACCTATAGGATAGCTAGGTTAAATCATTCACAAGTTTTTTACCGGTTAGGTTTTCCTAGGTTATCGTATCGTTGTCTTCTTTATTTTTCTACATTATTTACATGATATAATTTTATTGTGTTAACCTAGAATTGAATAATTTATCTAAGTAATCACTTAGCTAAATAACTAGGTTAAACAACTTATGTTAAGTGGTCTAAAAATGTACAACATTGTTAGAATAAGATATTTTAGCCAGAAGATCAGTAATAGCTTTAACATCAATTTTGATATCAACAGATAGAAGGTTGAGATTTCTGCAAAGGTTAAGCCCACCTCTAAGGGCCCACAACTTAGCTATGAAGTTGGATGCAATGCCAATGTTCCTGGAGAAGCTAGCAATCCACTCTCTATGTTCATTCGGGATAATACCACCTCCCCTTGCTATACCCGAGGTTCAAATTGGGGAGCCATCTATATTGAATCAAACCCACCTCGGTTGAGGTCTCTCCTAGTGGACTCTCTAAATCTTCCTGCTGTTAGTGTTTTTGGGATTGAGAATGTAGTGTTGGTACTCAGCAGCATTGAAAATGATATCTTTATGAATATTGAGTTGAACAGTTCGATTCTTGAACACCACATAGTTTCTATGCTTCCATATCAACCATATGGCAAAGGGGAAGGTGATCTTCCATGGCGGGAAGCTACGAGCGTGATTCACGTTGCCTATGCAGTTATTATGCAACCACTGTTGGATGCTGCCCTCATAGAAATTGCTTGCAGGATTGATTGCCCAAATGCTTTTGGCCAATGGGCAGTCTCTAAGCCCATGAAGAATGGTCTCGAGTTCCCTTTGGCAGAGTTGGCAATTGTTATTCACCCTAAGACCTCTCAATGGCAAGGCAATCTCCCACCCCAATGTTGTTGTGAAGACACATCCACATGAAAAACTTAATGCGAGGAAAGGTATTGATTTTCCAAACCTAGGGCCCTGTGAACTGTCCTTGCTCATCACTGCAATCCATGGCCAACACGTAGGCTGATTTAAGATCAAACACTCCATAGTTGGAACCACTCCAATTAAGCCTATCCTCCCCTCTTGAAGTTAAGATGGAAAAAGGAATGGACTTGATACCCATAAGGATTGACTCAAAGAGTTGGAAAGATAGTTTGGACCAGTCCCACTCCCCAAGCCCAGGCCCAGCAACATCAAAAATTTTCAATGACTCCTCTTCCTCCGTAAAAGGACCTTGAATTACTGCTTGAAGGGTCCCTTTGGAAAACTAGTTATCGTGCCAAAGACTTAGAGTACTATTCCTCCCCCAAAATCCATCTAATGCCTTTTTTAAAAACCTCATCTCCCTTTGTCATGGCCTTCCACACTCTAGAACATGGAAGTTTCTTTCTATTGCTGGAATTCAACCGACGGCTCATGCAATATTTGCTCTTTAAAACCTTAACACAGATTGAGTCTTTCTCCAAATGAAACCTCCAATTAAGTTTAGCAAGAAGGGCAAGGTTTTTCCCTTTAGTAGATTGTAACCCGAGGCCTCCATCCACTTTGGGCTTCATGACTTTTTGCCAACCAATCCAATGTATCTTCTTAGCAGATTCCGATAATCCCCAAAGAAAATTTTGATTAACTCTATCAATGTTATCAAGAAGCTTCTCAAAAAAAGCCGTGCATTGCATGGTGTAAGCAAGAATAGTGGAGGTAGAAGCTTGGATTAGGACTGTTTTGCCTGCATGGGACAAAAAATTAGCCTTCCAACCCGCTAGTTTGTGCTTGATACTATCCAATACAAAGTTGAGGTCGTGGTTGCCAGCACCTTGATGTTTAATTGGAAAACCCAGATATTTTCCTAAATTAGAAGGTGACTTGAACCCCAATATGTCACAAAGAGATTCCCTCATATCAGTGTCTACATTCGGGGAGAAGTATATTCTGGATTTGCTTTCACTAATGGACTGACCTGATCGGGCACAGAAGGCATCAAGAACATCTCGGATCGTTGAGCAATTAATGTGATTCACCTTTGCAAACAAAACCAAGTTGTCGGCAAAGAAAAGGTGGGAGAAGGCCGGTCCACCTTTTGAGCTTTTAACAAGGATCCAAATCTTGGAATGTATGTCTCCATAGAAAACACCAAGAGGCACAAACCAGCTGAGATATAATGCTTTTGGCAAGAGTTGTACTTTAAATTTTTGTAATTGAATTAAACCACATTTTGACTAATGCTGAAAAAATAATACTATTATCTTTTCCCAAAATAATTAAATTCACCATGTGTTTCATTGATCATTGTAACCACTTTATTAAAACCCTTTTAAGATATTTCTTGGTGTTTTTAATAAAAATGTTCACGATTCAAATTCATCCCCTCCCAACTATAAAATTATAAAAAAAGGAAATAAGTCTTACCATATTTATTATATAGAGCATTAATATCATTGCGCACCCTTAGTTCCCTTTATATTATAGATACTATGACTAGGTGGTAAGAGTAATTACCAAAACTCTGGTCGATATCAATGTAGATCTATCATTTCAGGAGAAATGCTAAATTCATAATATTTTCACAACTAATCCTAAGTGGTAGATTGTTATGAGTTGTTATTGGCGAGGAAAAAAAGTAATTTTAGCGGTAAGTTCAAATTAGAACCAATAATAACTAAACAACTATGATTTGTTGTGAAGATATTGTGAAAGTAGCACTTCTCATTATTTTAGTAAACATTTAGTTATTTAATCTGTCTGTCATTAAACTACTATAACTTTAAAAAGATTATTTTTCGTATTAAATAATTTACAATATTTTATTTTATTTTTGGCAAAACCAATTTACACTTTTGATTTTGGTGAATCGTCATCAAAATATATATGCTTTTAATATTAAAATAATATTTTATTTTATTGTATTAAAAAATATTGTTTAGTATTTGATGGAGTATATATATGGAAGGAAATATTAACGTTTAGAAAAAAAATAATAATAAAGGACTAAAATAATAAAAACGAACTTAAAGGATAAAACGACAACTCTTCAAACTTAAATCTAGAAGGTGTAGTTTGTAGTCCAGCAAAAAAAAAAAAAAAAAATTGCATATGGAAATTTAAGAGATTGCTCATATAAACAATCTACTAAGTACTAGATGCAATAGACACAGATAAAAGTAAAGCCATCGATTAACATAGTTTCGCCAAGTCTTGAGCAGGATCACGTGGTCATTTCCACACAAGAAATTATAAGGTTCTCTTGGTGGACAAGTAATGTATTTTACCATTTGATTAAAAGACTTTTATCTTATTAAAATTTTTGAGTCAGAAAAGTATTTTAAACAGAAACTAACTATTGACTCAACAATTTTAAACAAATGAAAGTCTTAGTGAAAATGATAAACAAGTGATGCGGTTCACTATAAAAACATAATTTCTCCACACATGCACGTAGTGGTGCCTTAGGTCAACCATAGCTTTATGCATTTAACATAATTATACATTATCATCAAAATCTTATGTACCAATATAACCATCCGTCAATACATATATGAATTAGCCTACAAACGTACATCTAACGTACATCAAAGTTTATAAATACAATAATTGTAGCATTAATGTTTATGAACTAGTAGACAATCTATTTTACATTATTAAATCAGACCACCAAAGCAGCGACGAGCAAGAATTTCCACCAACCTTTGGGACCTATTGAGGCAGAGGTGAAGGTTTTGGAAGAGACTTTTTTTTTTTTTTTTGCATAGGATGTTGGCATTCAAAAGGCAATGTTTGAATGTGATTCAAAAATTATGTCTGACGCCGTTAACAATATAGATGAGCCTCTGATTACTATAGCTAATATTATTTTGGGAATCCAGCAAAAGATGCGAGAGTTCAAAATGGTTTAAGTATGCCATGTGAAGTGGCAAGGGAATCGACTGGCACATGTATCGGCACAATATACCAAGGGTGTTGCTAGCTATGTAACATGAATAGAGAAAAATCTTAATATATATGATTGAGTTTATTTTGGCTCATGATGTATTGAATTTATTTTCTTTTTAATAAAACTTTCTTTTCTTCAAAAAAGAAAGTTGGAACGGAATTTGGACTTACACCCATGTAAGTCCTAGCGGCCATTGACTGTCATAGGGCTTTGGTTTATTTTTTATTCTTTCTTATTAAAATACTTTATTTTGTTTCTCAAAAAAAAAAAAAAAAACTTTATTATGGTAAACAGTCAACACGTCATAGGCTAAAAAAAAAAAAGGTTGTTTCTTTCAAACTGTGTTATACACTTGAGTTTTAATAGACTAAAGCATAAAGTTGGTAAATATTGTATGCCTCGATGTGGGAGGAACTGCTACTACTGCATAAGATGTGGTATACTGCTATTCAAAGGCACAGGCCAAGAGAGTCCTAGTCAATGGTTGTCTTTGCCATAGCTTGAAAGGTCACAAGCAAAATAGTACAAAGCGAAATTAAATCTGTAAAATTGCGAGCCAAGTGTTATGCATAATAAAGACTAGTAACATGAACATTATTGTAGCACATTACATAATTACAATACACACATACTTTTGGCATCAGATCGCCAGTGTGATCAAGATTCCCTTTATTGTAGCACATTACATAATTAAACTTTAGCACTGATAACAAACGTAGACACGCACACAAACACAATTATGTAGAAGCAGTAGTGCCACTAGAGTACTGTACGGGCGGTTGCGGTGGCGCCTCCGCCACCGCTTCATATGACCGATTAGTCTCCACAGGGTTCACACGCTCCGTTTGACCGATATTGGATCCTCTGAGCTGTGCCTTGGTACCATGATGATTGTGGCAGAATTTTAAGTTGAAACCATGTTGATTGTGATCGCAGCATTTAAACCTGAAAGATGTCTCCATGATCTTGGAACAGTCAGGACATTTTCTATTATCTGGGATCAATCCATCACTTTTTGGGATGTCAATGACGCGGCCAGGAAAACCGTCTTTAAAAAGTTGTTCATTATAGTGTTCCTCGAGACATACTTCAAAATCAGATACACTATCATTCAAACACTGCCTCCATTCATCAAAGTTCTTCAAGACTGTCAGAACTGTTGTACCATAACCACTGAACACCAATCTAGCCCCTTTGCACAGCACAACCCATCCTTTCTCATTCTTGTAAGAAAGCAACTTTTCGATTTCCTTTGTCATTGGGTCCAATTCGGTAACCATTTGAGACTTGTACAAGAAAAAGTTGTCAATGAGCTTCCAAAAATGCCCTAGACTTCCACTGCCGTTTCCCACATTAAACAATGAAATTCTTGCTCCCTTTACTGCATCGTCAGCGAAGCATGTTGCTTCCTTAGTAAATTCTTTGACCCATGTAGAATCCTTGCCTCCATAAAAGAAAATGTGCTTCCCCTCGTCAATCTGATTCAACAAGAGCAAAAATTTTATTTAAACTGGAACAATAAAATTTGCTTCAACCTACTGGCATGAATACATCTATGTCTTTGTAGTTGACATCTTTGTATTTTTAATTAAATTTGCTTCAACCTACTTGCAAAAATTTTATTTAAACTGGAACAATAAAATTTGCTTTAACTAGTGGACATCTTTGTTTTTGTAATAGAGATATTAAAAATTTAAATTTCTAGCTTCTTCTTCATTGTAATTATCAAACTATCAAAAAAATATTTATGGTTATTGATTCTCTCACTCTCGTTAATATACACATAACTTATTTTTTATGTTCAAAATGTGGACATCAATAAAATAATGAACATTTTGTGTATAAATTATATAACAAGAGTGAAATTGAATAAATAAATAAATATATATGTGTGTGAGAGAGAGAGAGAGAGTTGTTGAATTTTTTTTGTTAAAATAGAAAAATAGAAGGGGATAATTAGAGTGGCTTCTCTTCTTAAATGTTATCATAGTAGCATCCCTACCCTTAAGTCCGGGCTTGCAAACAGAACCAGTGAACCATAATAGTTATCCTAACTCTACAAAGGCACTAGTTGGACTATTGAATTGTTTGACTTCTTAGTTTACTAGCAAGCTTTATATTGTTACATCAACTTTTTGGAAGATCACATTATTCTTTATATTATCATTATAATTTTATTTATAATTCTGATTTTGATATTTTTGTACATGATCGTTAAAACCCAAAGAACCCATTATTTTACTAGAATAAGATATCTTTAACAGTAGAATAAGTTTGGTCTTTTATAAATGAATTACAATTTAATTCAATTGTATCTTAACTGATTAACATATCTTTATATTTTTAATGGAGATATTTAAGGATTAAATTCCTAGCTTCTTTTTCATTGTAACTTTCAAATTATAAATAATAAAAAATTATTATTATAGATTCTCCTACTCTTGTTAATATACATATAACTCATTTTACGTTTTAAATGTGGACAATGCTAAAAAATTATAAACATTGTGAGTATTAATTATATAACAAGAATGAAATTGAATGAATATATATATATATATATATATATATATATATATATATATATATGTGTGTGTGTGTGTGTGTCTGTGAGAGAGAGAGAGAGAGAGAGAGTAGATGACTTTGTTGTCATAATAGAAAAATAGGTGGGGACAATTAGAGTGGCATCTCTGCCTAAATGTTACCATAGTAGTATAATTCTCCTTAAGTTCAGGCCCGCAACCATGACTGTTATCCTAACTCCACAAGGGCACTAGTTGGCACTATTGAATTGTTGACATCTTAGTTTACTAGCAAGCTTTATATTATTAGATTAACTTTTTGGAAGCTCATATTATTCTTTATATTATCATTATAATTTTATTTATAATTCTGATTTTGATATTTTTTTACATGATCGTTAAAACCCAAAGAACCCATTATTTTACTAGAATAAGATATCTTTAACAGTAGAGTAAGTTTTTATGTTTAGGCATTTAGATTGCGAAAAGAAATTTACCCAAGTTGGTATGTCAGGACTGAATTCAAGCATTAAGGATCCAAACCAATCTTCGCTTTTGCGCAGTTCTTCATCTTTCCAATGAGTGAAAGGGAAAGCCCTTGGTCCCCATATCTTAATCATGGGGGCTGCATTATGGTGTTCCACGGTCCCTTGTGGGTTCAGCACCAAAATGATAGGCTCATTCTTAAAGTGCCACTGCTCCCTAACGTACTTGATACCTGATATAGAAGAAAAGTTTTGCACTACGAACCACGACATCTGAGACCGCAGCAACTCAAACTTCTTTTGCATGTCATTGGTCCACTGATCCACAATTGGTATCCAAACAACCTCATACTTATCCTTGTATTTGCTTGGTATGTTTTCATAAATGGGGGTGCGAATTGATACATATTCTGAGATTTTATCAACGTCCAAGTCCGTAAAGAACAACAACACATTCTTTGTTTTCACCGCTTCGAGGATCTGTATTAGCAATACAAATATAAAAATTAAAAGTAAATTTTGATAAAACTACCATTAGATTATTCTTAATTACACCTTACATGCATACAAAATTTCAAATATTTAACATTGAAAATTTTAAAAGTTTTTGCTTTTTGAAATTATTTATTATATATGGGTGTTTGGATTAAAGGGTAAATAGCATTTGATTGACACAAAATTTGGCATTTATGTTAACAACATAGATATCATATTATCCAGCAATAATATTTTTAAAATTGAAATTCAATAAAAATGTATAAAATGATTTAATATTACTTAGAGTTTCGTATCTAGAAAAAAGTATTGCTTAAAATTACACAAAATATGACTTAATCTTTAACCCAATATATACGTTATGTGGGGGGGGGGGGGGGGGGGGGGGGGGGGGGGGGGGGGGGGGTGTTTGTTATTTAAAAAGTTGGGATTAAAATTAGGCCTCTTGCAGGCTACTCTTTTTATATCTGTTTGGACTTTGGATTTCTCTGATCAAGCTTGAGTAAGGTTGGGGCTTGACTTAAACCAGTACTATTGTCATGGCCCTAGACTAGATTGGCCCAAGCTTAATTTTACGATATTCAATTATAGGAATTCATAAATTTCTTTATTTCAAGCCAACTACTGTAGAACTAACCAATTCGTTGGGAAAAACTTTGACTCGTTGCCGGTTGTCGCTGGCAAAAATTAGCGCCTTCAAGACCTCGGCAATGTCAAGCGGCTCTTTTAAGAATCTTATGAGCTTCCAATAAGCCTCTATTTTCTCTGCATTGAACAAAAATCCTTGGTCAGGATTTTGCGCATGTTTAAGTCAATTGGAAATATAGTATGTGCAACATATCATGGTAGCACTTGTTGGGAAAATAATGTAATAATGGAGATTGCAACCACACGCTTAATTCCTTGTGAGTAAAATCAGCCTGAATGACTAACCTATTTCTTCATTGCAAAGTTGTATATGCAATTTTAGCTTGCCATGGATTTCATTAATTTTCTCGGAAAACTGCGAAAGTTCATGTGTCTTGCTCCTGAAATTGTGAAACCTTGGTTATATATTTACATTAAATTTGTTAAATTCAAAGTTAAGTGATTAAATTCACAATTTTCTAGCAATTTAAGTTTTTTCAGACAAGTGATAAATTTATTATTAGAACAGCAGATGGTGAACCCTTCTCTTTTATAATGGTGATATGATAATTCTACTAAAATAAATTTAGCATATACTTCACATTTCTAGGGTAAGGACTTACTCATCTTTACTGAGACAACTCATCCGGGTCGTGCAAGCTACAACAGTTATGATAGCCCAGAAAACATATATTGAGCTATTGTTCGTGGCTATTGAGAGTGCTGGTAAATCATTTGGGTTATACTTAACAGATCGTTCCTCCAACGTAACAATGCAATCAATGACATTCAATGTGTCCTTGATCAGTTTGTTAAGTTCAACAATCGCACCCTCGTGTTTATGATCAATGCTTGGCTGCGGTAAGAGAGCAGGAATCCCTTTTAAGATCCCCAATGACTTAGTGAGTTGGTCTGATGAGTGTAACTGATCAAGGTGTCTGCAGAAGTCTCCATAGTCCAAAGCAAATGCCGCAAGTGTCAATACTGCCTTCGCATGCCATGAATAATCTTTGAGTTTTTCTAGTATTGACTTTGTTGTTTTGTAAGCAGTTTCTACACCCGGATCCTTGCATGCCATCTGACATTACCCATTTTCCATTATGAAAAATACCTACGTAATTGTGTATGTAGCAACATGATCACATTGATATTAGCATTTATTTATTTACTCCTTACTTGAAATGGTGCATATGCTTTCGTATATAAACTATTGTGCTAATATAAACTAGAATTGCTATTCTTTGTAATTGGAAAAATAATAAAGGTACTACCAATTTGTTGTATAAAAGGCTTACAAAGTAACCTCGACATATGTGATAAGTGTCAAATCTATAGTGGATAAATAAAATTCTTAACTTTTTTTTAATACCCTAGCATTGCTCTTATAACGATACTATTTATAGTATTAAATAATTTTAATGGTTAAGGCCAAAATTTTATACTATAATTATTTATTGGCATTGAGTCAATTGGAACGCTAAAAGCAATTACAACTATGATTTGGTAGCCAGGACATGTGTTACTTTGGTAGCCATCACATGTATATCTTGGCAAAAAAAAAAAAAAAAATGGCACGAGAAAGACACTTGTCCATTATGTAGGAAAATTTGAGACAAAAAGTAGGTTTGAATCATTTGTCAACCATAAAACAACTAGAAGACACCTGGCATTACATGGAAGAGGTTCTAGTTAGTTGAAACAAATACCCCCCCCCCCTCCCCCCCATTCTGCCCTTGCTTTTAAGGGTAGTTTTGGATTGGAAATAATTACCATTCATACCTTTAGAAAAGGCTTTGGCACCATGAGGAAGAACACACAATCATGCGCATCTTAGAGAACAAGGAGAACTTAAAGGAAACATGCCTTCTAGCTCAAGATGTATGGTAGTTCTTCTGTAAGGATTAGTTTAAGAGAAATCTTCTTAATTACGGCTAATTTTGTGATCTTCAACAACTGTATTTGAGTGATTTTCAAATTAGTTCCAAGCATTCTTATATCAAGATTGTGCTCTTTGATTTAGTGTTGTAGCAGATTTCAATCCAAATTACTTTATGTATGCTATTACTTTCATGTTTATTGGAATTTTTTTTATCACTAAAGGATCCTCTTAATTGGGGCATTTTACCAAACTCATGCAAAGTTAGATGCTTTCAAAAATAAAGGCATCATATAATTTAATTTTGTCTAATGGATACCTCGTAGGAAAGTTCCTTGAGCTTACATAATGGTGGAATGAAGCTTGTTGCGATGGCTCTTTCACCCTTGATCTCCATGTGTGGCTGTTTAGTACCCTAGAGTATGACCAAAATAACCATCAGTGAGAAAACTTAAACAATATATACGGAGTGGATAGTGTTTTGATATTAAAAAAAAACAATTATTGTTTACTTCTTGAGTTTAACATTGTGCTTGGATTAAAGCGAGAAGAGGGAAATAGAGGGAAGGAGTTGAGGGGGTGGGAGATAGGATAGGAGGGGTTTAATCAATTTGGATGTTGTTAAAAAATTTGAAAGAATGCAAGGTTTGAGAGACTTGGAAGGGTAAGATACCCATCAAAACTAACCATTTCTAATTCCCTCAACTCGGGGGTATTTTATTGGAGGTGAGAGTTCCCCCTAATTCTAAAAGTAAAAAGTAATAAATAAATAAAATTCAAATTTATCCTTATGATATCAACTTTTATATATATATATATATATATATATATATATATATATATATTGCTTTAAGTTGAATAAAAAAGCGGTATATTGTTAGTTATATAATGTCTTAACATTTCCTCGCATTTATATTATAAGTTTTAAAATATTCAAACAACAGGATGAATATTGTGCTTGTTGATTAATTTGCTTTTTTTTTTTTTACCATTCTTAAAGCCAAAATGGGGGCTTGAAAAACACATATGGTTGAAGATTTTCAAAAACACAATGTGTTAAATTTTTATGCTTGTCTCTATTCAATTTCGAAAGGACAATGTCAAGAATGTTATTTATTGAAGGAAGAGGAGTTACCACAATAGGGTATCCCAACCTTCGGACTAGAAGTAGAAGATAACATTTTTATTTTTAATAGATAGAAGATAACATTTTATATAAATATAAAAGAAGAAGAAGAAGAAGAAGAAGAAGAAGAAGAAGAAGAAAATTCTTATAAAAGAGTGTGTGCAGGGTAGTAACATATACGTATACCCGAAAAACATTGTCAGCAGCAATGGTAGCAGGGTTGAGAATGTTTGTGACGATGGCAAAAAGAGAGGCAACATCAAACTTTTGGTCAAGATGAGTTCGGGGGACACTAATTTCTTTCTTGATCTCGTCGTCGGTCATTTCAAACGGCTTCTTGTTGCTGGCCAGAGAGGGAACATCAAACTTTTGGACAGTATGAGTTTGGGGAACACTAATTTCTTTCTTCATCTCATCGGCGGTCATTACAGATGACCTCGAAGCAACGGCCATTGCTATTTGGTATTACAAAACAAAGCTAGAGAGGTCAGAAGAGCAGGGATAAGTTGGGTTGTTTGTGGTAATGGTTTGGTGCAATTTGCTTGGTGTATTTGTAGACACCATAAATCAAAAAGAAGATTCAACTTCAAAGAGAAAATCTCTTTGAAGTTGAATCTTCTTCTTTACTTTTTTGTTTTTCCCTCTTTCTTCTTCTTGTTTTTTTTTTTTTTTTTTAATCTTTTTGGTCTTTTAATTTATTTTTGTACAATATTCGATTCAACAGATTTTATTGTTTATGTTAAAGGGTTCACTATGTCTGTCATTTTCCTTCAACAATACTATTCTAGGGGTCCATTGTACGGACAAACCTATAAACAAACACATTTTTTTTATCTTTGATACACTCATAGTTATAATTCATAAAAAAATAAAAGGGAAGGAAAAAAGATACACTCAAAGTATTTATCTTGCCTCTATTCTTTTCCTTTTATTCTCCTAAATTGTAATGACAAACCTTTAAATCAACTCATTGTTCTATCTTTGACAGACAAAAAAGTATTAATTCAGAATGAAAAATAAAAAATAAAAAGAAAAGATACACTCAAAGTATTTATCCTGCCTCTATTCTTTTTCCTTTTAGTGAATTCTCTATTTTGCTTTTCTTTTCTTTTCTTTTTTTTCTTTTCTTTTTTTGGGTGGGGGGGGGGGGAGAGAGACGGGGGTGTTTGGGGTTAGATAAAAGGTTTTGCCTGTAATTATGAAAAATTTTCCTTCTCCAATAATTTTGAACTACTATTTTATGAAATAGTTAATCATAAAGGGTGATTTAACAATCAGGTTATTAACATAAGTGGATGGTAAGATCAATATAAAAAGACAACCAAACATTGAAGGTCTAAAATGAAAACTATAAAACTTAAATGACTACAATGAAAACACCCCTAAACTTTAAGAGCAAAAACTGTACTTCAATTTATTTATTATTATTATTATGATAGAAATTTTAAGTGAAAAATGTTCATGAAATATCACGCTTCTCACTTATCTTCCGACTAAATTTTGCTTGTCACGTGACTCACGTCCTTTGAAAATGGGACCCTTTACATGTCATTCCTCTTTCTTTGTGGTTGCTTTCAACACAGCTTGATCATTTTGATATTTGATTCTCCCTATATTGTGTTTTGCGATTATTAACCAATTATGGAATTTCTTTGTAGTCCACATCCAGTTCATTAAAGGTCCCTTTTGGAAACATGTTGGAAACATGTTATAAAACTATATATATATATATATATATATATATATATATATATATATATACACACACACACTTTGAGATATGGTAACTAGGTTCTTCGGGTAATCTGGACAAGTTGGCAACGAAACATAGCTTTGAGTAAGATACGCATGCAAACAAGAAGGGGAAGAAGGAGAGTCTATTTGATTGGATATGTATATGGAAGAGTACATTCGGCATAGATTTTATTTATATTTAAGTAAGATAAATAAGTAAAAGAAAACATATAAAATGACTGAGTCCAAATTTATAATTAAATTTTTGAGTTAAGTATGGTCCCTACCAAGGAAGTTGATACCATATTGAAAGTCATTTTGTTTTGGTCAGAGAAATTAAAATTTTCAATACTATGAGAGACCCGCTCAAATGGGATGTCAAAGGTTGTTCTATTTTTTTTTTTTTAAATTAATAATTTTCAACTTGTAAAATAATCATGAATTTATAAAGTGAATTGCAAACATGTGCAAAAAAAAAATGACTGAAAAATTCCATAGGAAAGGAAACATAAAAAGACTTTGAAGATGAATTTTTATTACATAAATATTGCAAAATAGAAAGAAGAGGCAAACCCAAAAAAAAAAAAAAAAAAAAAAAGAAGATGTCAACAAAATTTTTTCAAAAGTCTTGAAACTCATAGCAAGCATAAATTTTGATACAGCTATGTACACAATTTCTTAAATTCCATTGTTCCTTTTTTCTTTTTTCTTTTTTTCTATTTGACATAGTCTACCACTTTCTTCTCGTAGAATATCTTCCTTCTATTAATGTTAAAAATTATATTGTTTTTTTCTTTTAATTTTTATAGAAATGATTGTGAGAAGTTTTAAGAATAACTCGTACATGATAACTGATAAGTAGTTTTTTTTTTTTTTTTAAAACACTGTGAATTTAAGTGGGTAAGAAACATGAGTTAGTGAGATTTTAAAATGGAACACAATTTTAAATAATTATTGTAGTAAGTGAATAAGAAATATATAAATAGATAGATAAATAAAGAATAAAAAATATTGTAATTTTTGGAGTATTATTTTTAATCTAGAAAAGATATTATTCTTTTTTACAAAGAAGTAAACATGCATATGTTTTAATTTTTTATATAACTTTTTAAAAATATAATTTATAAGTGGATAAAGCAATTTAAAAACCGCCAAGAGAGTGGTCATATTTTGTGGGCAATGTTTAGAGATGTATTTTTCCTGATTTGTCATATAGTTTTGTCTTTACTTTAGTTTTTCAATTTTTTTTAGCACATTTTTGCAATTTACTTATTTGTGTATTCACTTTGTATGTAACTGTATGATTACTTTACTACTTAAAAATTAGTAATCATAGAAGAAGAAAAAAAATAGAAGTCTCTGAACATGAATTTATATAATTAGAGTTTAACGACCCAATTTTTTTTTTTTTTGTATATAGAAATATATTTAACTTATGTTTTTGTTATCAACTTATATAAATTAATCTAACTAATTAGTATCTAAATTGTTTCTCTTTTTTATGCAAGATATGTCTTAGCTATTTTAAGCACAAGTCCATTGACCACCCAATGAATTCCTAAGAATTTAAAAATGAAAAACAAAATAAGGAAAGAGTGATTAAGTTATTTGAATAAAGAAGGGAAAAAAAAACATTTAAGAAGAAAGAGAATTGGTGGTTAACAATAAACAAAACAATTTAGGACAATGTTTGGCTATAAACTTAGTTGTAATCTAAGGCAATAACTTCCTTTAAAAATAAATTAACTTTGTAAAATATTTTAAAAATCTAACTATTGAATTATATATTCTTTACGCTTTTAAGACACATGTCAAATATTTTGCCAATCAGATGTTTTTACTATATGATTCATAACCTTATTTTTTATGCATAATTTTAGACTACAGAAATTGAAATTTAAATAATTGATTAATGACAAAACCATAGATCTTTAATCTTCTAAAATTTTGCCAAAATTTAAAATTTTAACATAGAGAATATAGGAAGTTAATGCAATTCAAAGATAGGTTTACCAAAATTCACATCCAATAAAAATATATTGAGTAAAAGATATGTATGTCCAAACATATACTATATACCATAAACCATAGGCTGCAACAAAATCAATTAGGGCAGTACCAAGTGTGCATTTTGTATCCCACATAAAAAACTTTATTTGGGATGCAGACAAGGACGAAACACTAAGTTTTTAGCTTTGGATTCCAAAGCATGAACTAATTAAAAAAAAAAAAAAAAAAAAAGGAATTGTGCATACACATATCTAGTTTTTAGATTGTATATTCTTAAGATGTATATTACAATCCTTGTTAATCGGATGATATTTACTATTTGATCTATAAAATTATTTTTATGCATAATTTTAGACTATAAAAACTTGAAATTTAAACATTTAAATAATAACATAATTATTGATATTTGATCTTTTGAAAATATTGCAAATATGAAGGATATAAGAAAAAAAAATGCTATCTAATGGTTAATTTTATTAAAATTTACATCCAATAAAAGGAAATTGTATTTGGTTCTATGTAGAAAATTTTATTCAAAAATAATTATAATGAATGGTATTGTGTTTGACCAAAAGGGGGGGGGGGGGGGGGAAGAAGAAGAAGAATGATATTGCAATTGTAGAACACTTTTTTTTTACTGATAATAAATAAAATTAGATGGGTTGCCTTTAATAAATTTATTTTAATTAAATCATTAAATTTTATGTTTGTTGTCAACAGAAAAAAAAAAAAAAAAAAGGTTAAAATCAAGTAGTTCTCTTGATATTATACACACTACGACTAGGAGTTACCAATAATTATCAAAACTCTGGTCAATATCAATGTGGAACTACTATTTCGGTGGATCATTTGGTTGTTTAATCTGTCATTAAACCATGATAACTTTGAAAAGATTGTTTTATCTTACTAAAAACTAATACAATTTTATTTTATTTTTAGCAAAACCAATTTACACTTTTGATTTCAGTGAATCTTCATCAAAATATCTTTTTAAAATATTAAAATGATATTTTATTTAATTTTGTAGTATTAAAAAATATTGTTTAATATTTGACTGAGCATGTGGAAGGAAAGATTAATGTTGAAAAAAAATTAATAATTGATAGGCAAAAAATGTATTGACTCTTTTGGCAAATTAATTAATTAATTAATTATTTAAGTTAATTAATTAAGTCAATTTAACATGCAATAGCGTCATAGCACCAACAAATTACCAATTAAACTAAATGCAACGGAAAATAAATTTGACACAGTGATTTATTTATGTATGGGGAAAACCTCCGAGGTAAAACTCTATCGGGTGATTTTAAAGTTACCACTCATGAGAATCCACTATTATCAAAACAAGCAGTTACAAGTAAAATGAATTTTAGTACCTAAACCAATCTACAGTTGAACATTTACCTCAATAGTCAATTGGACATGTATTGTAGCGGCAATCTCTCCTTTCAATGCACAAATCCCAATACGTGACTAACCAATGATGCACGGATCTCAGTACGTAATTAACACATTAACTTGAGGAAAATGTTAGCTACAAAGTTTTTTAGTTCATCAACATGAAGATCAAGAAGCTCTTTGGTCACAAAACCCTTGGCGTAAAGACGTAGGAACTTCTAGAGAGAAAGATGAATTATGGCAATTTCTGTCTCCGGTTACAATATGCGTGTAACAACAAGTGCAACAACCTTGAGACGACCCTTAAAATAATCCTTATATATGTCTAGGGTTATAAGAAAAGAAACCCTATACAAATACTCATGAATATGCGTGTAATAAAATTTGAAAATTCTGATTTCGTAATTCTTGACAAATACAGCTTCTGTCGAGCTTCAACATTAATTCTCGATAGATAGGCTTCTGTCGAGACATCTGTCGAGTTTTAATGAACAACACTTCGTCACTTGTTTCTTACACAGATTTGTATGGTTTTAACACTTGACTTTGAGCAACATGTTTCTTGAAATCTTAAACCATCTTAGATCTACCCAGTTACAAGTAAAGTAGGTTTTGTCAAAGGATTAGCCAATTACATCAAATATGTCCTTAACAATCTTCTCCTTTGGCAATCCGTGACAAAACCATAATAAACAAATGAATCATGAGAGAAGTCTTAAATCACTAAACTCATAATCACTTGTTGAATTTCAAAACAAATCTAACCCTAACACAAACTATTGAAAAACTTTGCAAGAAGAGAGTTCATGGCATGGTAAACTTTAACAACCTGTCTTTCTAAAACACTTACACAAAACTCATCAAGGCATCTTGTGTGAAACAGAAATAAAATATGCATATATAAAGAAACATGTGTATAAAGAGATAAAAGAAACAATACATGAAGAGATAGGTGAAAGAACATACATCACAACATATATATATATATATATATATATATATATATATATATATCAAAACATAAGTACAATGTATGCCTATAGATAAATGGTCACAAGACCAGTATACATGAGGTAAAAGTAAAGAAAGAAAAGAAATACATAAGAACCTCACTACATCCCTCAAAAAATGTACAGACACTCCTCCTACCAAAAATTTCCTATACTAACTCTCCCCCTAATTACAAGACTACTCTCAACCAAAATTACTCCCCCTTTTGTCACGAATGACAAAGGGCAAGTCACTGAGAGGGCGTCATCTCATCATCGCTGGAAGAGCTAGCATCCTCATCACCATCATCACTATCCTCACCATCCTCATCTGTCGAAGCTTCTAGAGAAGGAGATGGAGAAGCAACAAAGCGACCAAGGCGAGCTTGTCATTGACACGGGTATTCACCTGACACAACTCATCAGAAAGAGTGTTTAAAGTTGAGCATCCATGCGCTGAAGCTGTGCCATTATAGCCTCTAGGGGCACATCACCGGTCGAGGAAGAAGGAGCAAAGGTGGATGGAACAACAGAAGCTACAGGACTGGTAGACTCCACACGTCGCTGCTTCAGTCGTTGTGCTATATGACCGACACGGGTGTTCACCTGACACAACTTATCCGAAAGAGTGTCAAGGTGAGCATCCATGTGCTGAAGCTGTGCCATGATAGCCTCTAGGGTCACATCACCAATCGAGGAAGAAGGAGCAAAAGTGGATGGAACAGTAGAAGCTACAAGACTGGCAGACTTCATATGTGGCTGCTTCAATCAAAGTTGAGCCTCGCTCTTCCGAACAGAACCAACACTAGTGGCACCTATAGTAGTGAAGTAAGGAGAATCAAGAATGGAAATGGAAAAGTGGCGAAGGATTTGTGTGATAGCCGAAGGAAAGATGAGCTTATTACGGATCGCCGTATCCTGATAGAAATCAAGAATAGAGGTGATGAAGTGAGAAGGGAAGTCTATAGAGAGGTCCTCAAGAAGAGATAAAAGAAAACGAGCACGAGGCTCTATGATAGAGTTATAGTGAGACAAAAGAGTAAGAATGAATGTTATCACCATGTTAAGGAACCTTGGGCTTTTGGCAAAGCCCAAGCATGGGGTGTTTAGCTTACCACCCCATGTGGAAGGTGTCTCACAAAAGTGAGATAGTAGCTCGTCTTTGGACACAGTCTTAAAACGCTCATAGCCAAGGTAGTTAGGATGCGCTACCCTAGGTATATGAAGTACCTCGGATATAAAATCCAAAGTAACTACGATACGTGCACTTCAAATGTAAGTAGCAAACTGAGCTATAGAGGTATCGATGCCGTGTATATTGAAGTAAAACTCCTGTATAATCACGACGGGGCACCTCAACAGACTCTCACAGAAAGAAGCCCAACCCTAGGTCCGAATGAAGGCGGGGAGAGGAGTGTCGGAAAGTTCGAAATAATGACTTGGCGTTTTATATGAACGCCACTTTGCTAAAAGTTCTTCAATAAGTTCTTTCGGGCCTTCTCATCACGGAACCAAACGTGAAGAAGGGAGAGATTAGAAGAAGAAGACTCAAAACCTCGAAGAGGGTTCTGAGCCAGAGTAGATTTACGTCTTTTGGGTGCTATGACACAGTCTATCCGTCAGAGAGAAAGAGAGAGAAACACATCACAAACCAGAAATAGAAAGGAAAGAAAAGAGACATATGTATGAAATATGCATGAACATGTGACATGCAAAATTTAAGTGCATCATGGGCAAAACCCAATCCAAACCTACCAACACACAATTCACATTTAATCAAACACACATCTAAAATACATGAAACATGGTTATAATGCAACAAGAGTACAATGCATGATCATATAACATCAATTTCACACAACCCAACCCAAAAATTTCAAGAAAAACTTAATAACACCAAAAGTGTTGAAAACCTCCCAAAAACCTAGGTCTAAATGCATGAAATGCATGAAAAAAGAGAGATAAAGAAGACTTACCAAGTAATTCAAACTTGGAATAGGTCGAAAACAAGATGGGTAGAGGGATTTTAGAGAGAAAGATGGTTTTAGGTTGAGAGAGAGGTGTTTTCAGTCAAAGAGAGAAGTGAGAAAAGAAATCTGATTCATGCTTAGCCTATATAAGGAAATTGCAGCTTGATGGATCAAAGTATCTGTCAAGATTTGTTGAGCACTAAATCTCGAAAGAAGTGAATCTATCAAGGTGCTGTCAACGGAAAAAATACTTCGATGGATTGAGAAGCTGTCGAGAATCTATGCTAGACAGAGAGCTTAGAAAAATTGGCTCAATGGATCAAGAAGCTGTCAAGATTGCGTTAAAAAGAACCCCAGAAATCTTGATGGATCGAAGATCTGTCGAGATTCTATTGAGGTTGAAGAAAGAAAGCTCGATAGAAGAGAAATCTGTTAAGATCTATCGAAAAGCTATCGAGCTTGAGAAAAAAGAGTTTTTCAAGGAGGAAAAACACACAACGATGAATGCAACAAGCAAGCTACTCAAACAAAGATTCAAGCAACATATTAAGCTCTCAAAACATCTTTCATCATAAATGCAAAGCATTCAGAGATCCAAAAACACATACACACTAAACAAGTCTAACCAATTTTATATTTCAAAAATAAGTTAAGATAATTTAGTGAGTATATATTAACACATATATTCCTTGTGATGGCCAAATCACATTGTACATGCATATGTATCGAAAATAGCAAAGAATTTTTGCATGTTGTGTGTGAAAACATAACAAGTTTGCACAAGTTTCTAATATTATGACAATTTGAGATACGAGAAAATCAAAAACACTTACACACAATCATAACTGTTTGATGGGGACTATCACCTTCAAGGTACATCCTATAATTCTCACATCTCCTAGAAACACACTTGCAACCATATTTAAAAGCATTTAGATTCTTTTTGCTTTTGATTTTCTTTGCATATTTTTCTTTTTCTTTTTCTTTTTCTTTTTGAGCATAGCATGCATGGGCATATAAGGGAGAGAGAAGAAATACCCAATTATGTAAGCTTAAACATCACAATTTTGCTATGCCGAAGCACACAGCTATTATACATGATTGGCAGGCTTTAATGATGAGATGGTTATTTACACATTTCTTTTAGGTTATTTTAGTCATTCCTATCAAAAAGAGTGATACGAGTGTTAAATATAAGAGAGTACTTAATCGTACTCATCACAAACACGAGCCACAAAGCTCACTTGCTTAGTTGTGCATTAAAGTGCTCATCTAAGTTACAAGAGATACAAAGTTTAGAAAACTGTTTCAATGGCCATCCAAAGTATAGAAGTACCAATATACAAAATAAAGCAAAACTAAAAAACAAATAAACAAAAACATGTTAAACAAACAAAGCATAAAACTAGATTGACTCAAAAACAAGAAAGTAAAACAAATAAGTAATGCAACATCAAATGGAGAGAGAGAAAAAAAGTGACTAAATCACTTTGAGCCTTTTTTTTTCACACCTTGGAAGAACCTTTCCTTTGATCTGGTGTTAAGGGGGGAAGAATTGAAACTATTCAAGTTCGAAAGGAACATGAGGGCCTTGAGAAGATCTACAAGAGGGGCCAAAGAGGATGGAAACTAATTTTGGTTTTCGGACAAGAGCATACTATTACTTTGTTGAGTGGCTAACCACTTGTAGCAATTTGGACGAGTATGCCCTGAAACTCCACAATGATGACAGAAATGCGGCTTCTTTAGTTGAGACTTCTTGTTTTTAGCCTTATTGTCTTTCTTAGCCCTAGGGTTTCTAGTCTCTTTCTTCTCTATCTTAGGGGTGCTCCTAGAATAGATTTGCCGTTGTCTATGTTCTCACTAGCTATATCAGTTTTAGATTTATTGTTCTCAGAATTAACATTATTAACAGTTCTACTAGAAGATTCAATATGAGAAGAATTAGAAATTTCATACCCCGAGCTGGTTCTGTCAAAAGTTGATTTCTAGAGGTTCAGCATTTCGTGCAGCATTTCATTCAGCTTTGCACTGGAAGTTCTTTCCAATTGAGCTCTAGCTTGGAACAATTCTGCTTCAAGCTTCTTGGTTCTTTCAGCCAAGAAATTGTTCTCAAAATGCAGTGCACTAATGACTTGGTTGGCTTCATCAACCTTGGTAGAGAGCTCTTCTCGTTCCAGCTCCACTTCACTAAGCTTCTTAGTCGATAGCCTATTCAATTTCTCGTGCTTTTCAGACACCTTGTATAACTTTGCATAGGCTATACAAATGTCATCCTAATCATCCATCTTCTCGAACTTAGATTCCACCAAGTCCTCTTCTTCATCCACTTCTTCTACGATCCCCTCAGTAGGACCCATTGTGGCAGTGAAAGCATTCAAGATTCCCTCGTCATCACAATCATCTATCTCAAAATCATGTTCGGTGTCACTCAAAGTAGCAGCAAGAGCCTTGCTTTTCCTAGTCAACTTGAGATATGTTGGACATTTTTGTTTCATGTATCCAAAACCTTGACATCTAGAGCACTTTAGTTCGAAAGGAATGGTATACTGACCGCTATCTTTAGCATCCTTCTTCCCTCTATCTTGACTTTTAAATTGAGAAGAGACTCATCTATCTCATTACTCTTGGCCTTCAGTGCCATGCTCTTGCTTTTGCTTCCTTTCCAGAGTCTAGTCAAACCCAATTCATAGGTTTGCAAGTTGCTAACCAGCTCCATTAAAGGAATAGAATCAATATCCTTTGATTCTTCAATGGTAGTGATCTTGGCATGAAATCTCTTAGGCAGAGACTTTAGCACCTTTCTTACAACCTTGGGTTCGAGAATGGTTTCTCCAAGATTAAAGGTTGAGTTGACTATGTCCTTTAGCTTGTCATAGAACTTATCAAACGACTCATCCTCCTCCATTTTTATCTCCTCAAAGCTAGTAGTGAGCCTTTGGAGTTTTGAATCCTTGACAGCCTTAGTCCCTTTATAGGTTGTTTGGAGGATAGTCCATGCTTCCTCAGCAGTTTCAGTTGAGGATAATCTTCTTGAACTCCTCGTTGGTCACCACACTGAATAGTGCATTCAATGCTCTACTGTTGAAGTTTGCCACTTTGATCTTTGCATTATCTCAATTAGCTGGCACTTCCTTTGGCTTAGTCCAGGCAATTTCCACAGCTTGCCACACTTTTTCATCTAAAGACTGCAAGAAAGTTCTCATGCGTACTTTCTAATATGTATAATTAGTACCATCAAATAAAGGACGTGTAATAAGAGATTTTCCTCTATCCATGACAAACAGGGGTTAAAGGATCATACAACAAAGATTAACCCTAATCAGAGTGTGCCCGCTCTGATACCACTTGATAGACCAAAAATGTATTGACCTATTTGGTAAATTAATTAATTAATTATCCAAGTTAATTAATTAAGTAAATTTAACATGCAATAGCGTGGTAGCACAAACAAATCACCAACTAAATTAAATGCAACGAAAAATAAATTTGACACAGTGATTTGTTTTCGAATGGGAAAAACCTCCGAGACAAAACCCTACTGGGTGAATTTAAGGTCACCACTCCCGAGAATCCATTATTATCAAAACAAACGGTTACATGTAAAAAGAGTCCCAATACCTAATACCAACCTACTATTGAACCCTTACCCCAATACCCAATTAAACTTGTATTGTAGTGGTAATCTCTCCTTTCAATGCACAAATCCTAGTACGTGACTAACCAATGATGCATGGATCTTAGTACATGACTAACACACCAACTTGAGGAAGATGTTGCCTGTAAAGTTCTTCAGTTCATAAACATGAAGATCAAGAAGCTCCTTGGTCACAAAACCCTTGATGTAAAGGCGCAATAGCTTCTAGAGAGAAAGATGATCTAGGGTAATTTTCGTCTCTAGTTACAATATGCGTGTAACAACAAATGCAATAACCCTGAGACGGCCCTTAAAATAGTCCTTATATATTTCTAGGGTTGTGAGAAAAGAAACCCTACATAAATACTTAAGGATATGCGTGTAATTAGATCTAGAAGTTCTAATTTCGTAATTCTCGATAGATTCAGCTTCTGTCGAGCTTCAACATTAATCATCGATAGATAGATTCCTGTCGAGACATCTGTCGAGATTTAATGAACAACACTTCTTCACTTGTTTCTTAGACAGATTTGCATGGTTTTAACACTTGACTTTGAACAACATGTTTCTTGAAGTCTTAAATCATCTTAGATCTACTTAATTACAAGTAAGGTGCATTTTGTTAAAGAATTAGCCAATTACATCAAATATGTACCCAACAATAATAAATGACTAAAATAATAAAAAAGAAACTTAAGGGATAAAAGACAACTCATCAAACTTAAATCTAAAATGTGTAATTTGTAGTTTAGGAAAAAAAAATGTATATCCAAATTCAAGAGATTGCTCATATAAACAATCTACCAAGTACCAATTTCAATAGTTCACCAAAAAATGTTCCCTACCAAATGCAATAGACACTGATAAAATCATCGATTAACATGGTTTTGCCAACTGCTAGTCATGAACAGTATCATGTGGTCATCTCCACATGCACGTAATGGTGCCTCAAGTCCATCATATCTTTATGCATTTAACATAATTGATGATGCACTACATTGTTAGTAGATGCGATTGTCTAGATGGAATGAAATTCAATTGTAATCTGCAAAAAAAAAAAAACAATGAGATGTTCCTTCTTCTAGTAATATCGGTGTGGTGCCAACCAATAACCCTGCAATGGTAAAGTCAAATACTTGAGAGAAAATGATAATAGGATAATAATATTATAGGTAAATATGTGTGTACCTTTCTCTTATTTTGGAGTGGTTTATGTAACTTATCCTTTTGTATCCATTGGGAGTCTTTAATGGCTCTATTCCTGCCCCTGGAAACAAATTGGTGGCCTTAATGAAGTTCATGATGGGGTCGGCAATGGTCTTGTCTTTGTTATGTGCATTAAATGCTTGTTTAATGTATTTATATCTTCCAATATTGATTGAACAACCTTTATTTATGTACTCATCATTTGCCCCCTATTCCTTGGTCATCACTATTTATTTTGACGACTATAGGAATACGAGAGGTCATCTTGCTTTCCGAGTTAGTTGAGACCCTTGAGATTTCATTCTATTCGTATTTCATGGGACATGAAATTGCTAATCAAGTCGTAGCCACATGTCACACATTCACTAGATGGACATGGGTATACCTTTTTATGTACCCTTTCATTTTCCCATGTTTTAGTTTTTAGGAGTGCCCTTAAAAACTCCCCCCCCCCCCCTCTCTCTTCTTCCTTCTTCTTCCCCAACTTCTTTTGCAATATCTCTTCGTTCGAGCTCAAGCTTATAACCTTTTCCTCAGGTATGGTTTTTCTCTTATCCACCCTCATTTTTTATGCATTGATGGTTGATTACACTAAGACTAGGCATCTATGCCTTATGTTTCTTTCTTTTTAGCTCGTCTTGGAGCTTCTCTTGAGTCTTCAAGTGGTCATCATCCAAGGTATAGGCTTTTTGCGTCTCAAGACTGTGCTCCTAGGTCGGTTTTAACTGGGTTATTTCCTTTGTTGCATCAGTCTTTGAATTGTTATCATTTGTTGTGTGAGATGTCTCTAGAAGGGAGAGTGGGTTTTGAGGTTTGGTTGAGTGAATTAGATACTAGGTTATAGTCTAGTGATCAACTCGTCGCAATGGAGGTAGATATTGTTGCCTCTAAACCTTTGCCTTCTTCACTACCTATGATTCTTCAAGCTCTCAAGGAGTCTTATACCTTGAAAGAGGAGCATGTCGGATTAGGAATAGGTTTCAATTTCCTAGGCATTCTAGAATTCGTCTTCTGTGTTCAAATGAGAAAGCTTGTGCTTTTGCTCATGGTGAAGTCTAGTTCTACAAAGCTAACTTCTTGAGTGGCCTTAGGCTTCCTGTTAATCCATTTATCATGGAGCTTCTTCATCGTCTAAACATAGCTCCTAGACAACTCATGCCTAACTCATGTAGAACTGTCATTAATTACATGGAGATTTGGTTGTCCGTTTATGAGGGAGATATGATTAGTATAGACGAATTCTTATATTTGTATTGTCTAAAGGAGTCAAAGTAGTTTGGGTCTTGGAATAGAAAGTCTAGAGTTGCGGTCGACTTTCCTTCTTCCTTTTGTAATTGGAAATCCAGATATTTCTTCATTTCCGATAGTGGTTGGGAAACTCCTTCTATTGAAATTTGGGGTGAATTTCCCATATTGCTACATAGGTGGGAGATTCCCATACTCAATGTGTTGTCTTTATCCTTTTTAACATCTTTATCGTTTAACACTTATCCCGATCATCTATTGTTTGTACCTTTCTCTTATTTTGGACTGATTTATATAACCTCTCCCTTTGTATTTGTTAGGAGTCTTTAATGGCTCTATTCTTGCCTATGGTGACGTATTGGTTGACGAAATGTACAATTAGAGTTTTGTTATTAATTAATTTTGGTATTTAATTTGAAATTTTCGGAATTTTAGGTTTAGGGTGCTTATTTATTTGTTTTATTTGCTTTTAATGTTTTTTAGGTCAAGTTTGGTTCCTAGTATGGTTAGGTATTAATTAGGATTTATTTTAGAATATAGATTTTTTTGTTAGTCGAGTTTAATGGAGCCCTTAAATAGGCCTCCAAGTTTGTAAACATTTTTCATTATTATTGATATTAATAAAATTTAGACTTTCATACACTAATTCTCTAGTGGACTCCAAAACTCTTTCTCATTGTGGATTCAACGAACCCTCGTGGATTTAAGGTTATTTTTAGAAGTAAACATGTTATGTTACTTGTATTCTCGAAGTAGTCGTGTTCTGTTTCTTGTCATTTCCACATCCCGCATTAGTTGATATTAGAGTCTTGTCCTTACCCTAGTCTGATGGCTACTAAATGTGATGGTAGCATTTTTAGTAACTCAAAGGTTAAAGCAGAAGTCCTTAGGAAGGAATTCATTCAACTTCAACATGATATCCTGCAAGTATTACGTGAATTACAACCAGCAGTCCCTCTTGTCAGGATATCCTCCTAGAGGAACACCAATAGACGCACTCCTAAATATATATAAAATAAAATAAAAATAAAATAAAATAACTCCATTCTTTGATGGAGAGATGCGTAAGTTAGATTTTATTGATTAGCTTCTTGATTTGGAAGAGTACAGCTTGCATTGAATAAATTGAATGGTGAAGTAGAGGAATGGTGGGAAGACATACAAATTGATAGAAAGAGTCAAGATAAGCATCCAATTCGGTCTTGGCAAAGAAGGAAAAAGGTGTTGGTTGATTTATGTTTTTGTCATGATTATTATTATATACTAGATTATACAAATGTTAATTATAGATCTATATATTCATATGATTCAAGAAAAGAAAAATGTTTAAGGGTCAACAATATGAAGTCAATTTCTAAAGAAACTATTGAAGAAAATCAAATCTTATTATAACAAGTTGAAAATGTGTGTAAAGATAGATTGCATGAACATTATTTTGAAGCCAATGAGGAAAAGATAGATGTTCTTAATACAGTTGGTGAAAATTGCAGTGAAGTAGATGATTGTGAGGTAAAAATTGTAGAGAACATTGTCCAAGATATTGATGAACCCAAATCAGGTGATTGCAAGTTTGATGCTCGTATTATTTCTGTGGTAGGCGATACACCAAAGTTGATTGATTTTGTTGGGGTTGAAAGATGTGCTTCAATCATCAACTCTCATTTGGTGAATATTGTCAATTGCATGAAGGCTAAAGAAAAAGAATTTGAAGTTAATTTGGTTCCTAATTAATTGATGAGTTACAAGTTTGTAAAGAAGTCTAAGGGACTCAAGTATTCCAACTATTTGTTTGCTTGGCATGAAAGATTTCAAATCTCAATTATCAACTAAAGAACAAGTTTCTTTTCAAGTGAAGGGGTCAGATCTAGGACATAATCTACAATTATACATTTTTATTTATTAATATTGGTATTTAATTTATAATTAATTTTAGGTTTAGGGTTATTATTTCTTTGTTTTCAAATGCTTTTAATGTTTTTTAGGTCAAATTTGGTTCCTATTATAGTTAGGTATTAATTATGATTTGTTTTAAAATATATTTCTTTGTTAGTTAAGCTTAATGAAGCCCTTAAATAGGCCTTTAATTTGTAAAAGTTTTTCAGTATTATTGATATTAATAAAAATTCAGACTTTTGTCTATTGTTTCTCTAGTTGATTCTAGAACCATCTCTCTTTGTAGATTTGAGGTTATTCTTAGAAATAAACATATTTTGTTTCTTATGTTTTTGAAGTAAACATGTTCTACTTTTTGTCACTTCTGCATCCTATATTAGGTTGGCAATGGTCTTGTCTCCATTTGTTTCCATTACGACTGTGCATTATATGCTTGTTTAGTGTATTTATATTGTCCATTCTTGATTGGACAAGAGATTTAAGATTCAATCTCCGCCTATACCAAAAACTGATTAATATCTCGGTCTGATAATAAAAAGTTATTATCACAAGTGGAAACTCTCTCTCAAAAAAAAAAAAAATATATATATATATATATATATATATATATATATATATATATATCTTATGTACCAAATACCAATATAATCATCCGTCAATGCATATATGAATTTGCTTACAAACGTAAATATAATGCTCCATCTGATATGACATCAAAGTTTAAATACAATAATTGTGGCACTAATTTTAACGAACTTGTAGACAATCTATATTGCATTATTAAATCAGACCACCAGAACAAAAGATCAAGTTGGACCATTGATCGTAAAATAATTAAATCACCTGTGTAATCAAGAACCGCATTACATACTTAAACTTTAGCACTGATAACAACACTCACAAACAAAATTATTTAGTAGAAATAGTGCAACAAAAATTATCATATGCATCAGCATTTATTTTGGCAATGAGACTCACATGCTGCTGTGACAGTCATGCCGCAAACGAGCGATACAGGAGATACTTTCTCCTTGAGCTGAACCTTGGTAACATGACCATTATTGTGGCTGCAATTTAAGTTGAAACCACGTTGATTCTGGTGGCAGCACTTAAACCTGATAGACATCTCCATGATCTCGGAGCAGTCAGGGCATTTTCTACAATCTGGGATCAATAATCCATCAATTTTTGGGATGTCAAAGTCGCGGCAAGGCAAACCATCCTTACGAAGTTGTTCGTTATAGTATTTCTCGAGACATACTTCAAAAGAAAATGCACTGTCGTTCAAACACTGCTTCCATTCATCAAAGTTCTTCAAGACTGTCAGAACTGTTGTACCATAACCACTGAACACCAATCTAGCCCCTTTGCACAGCACAACCCATCCTTTCGCATTCTTGTAAGAAAGCAACTTTTGGACTTCCATTGTCACTGTGTCCACTTCGGTAACCATGTGAGACTTGTATAAGGAAAAGTTGTCAATGAGCTTCCAGAAACGCCGTTGGATGCCACTGTCCTTTTCCACATTGAACAATGAAATTCTTGCACCCTTTACGTCATCAATAGCCAACCCTGTTGCTTCCTTACAAAATTCTTTGATCCATGTGAAATCCTTGCCTCCATAAAAGAAAATGTGCTTCTCCTCTTTGATCTGATTCAACAAGTTTTATTTAAACAGGAACATTAAAATTTGCTTCAAACTACTTTCATGAATATTTCCATGTGTGTGTAATTGACCAACTTATATTAATATCTTTGTATTTCTAATGGAAATATTCCAGATTTAATTTCCTGATTCATTCTCAATTATGAATCGAATTATCAAAAAATATTTATGATTATAGATTCTCCCACTCTTGTTGATGTACATTGAACATACATATAAATGTGGACATTAATAAAATTATGGACATTGTGCATATAAATTATATACAAAAGTGAAATTGAATAAATAAATAAATATATGTGTGTGTGAGAGAGAGAGGAAGAGAGCGCATGAGAGAGAGAGAAAGAACTTTACCCAAGTTGATATGTCAGCACTGAATTCAATCATTAAGGATCCAAACCAATCTTCCCTTTTGCGCAGTTCTTCATCTCTCCGATCAGTGAAAGGGAAGGCGCTTGTTCCCCATATCTTAATCATGTGGACTGCATTAT
Source organism: Castanea sativa (assembly GCF_040712315.1). Lineage (NCBI taxonomy): Eukaryota > Viridiplantae > Streptophyta > Magnoliopsida > Fagales > Fagaceae > Castanea > Castanea sativa. The sequence continues at coordinate 6,179,065 of NC_134017.1, read as the reverse complement.
AGTGTTCCACGGTCCCTTGTGAGTTCAACGCCACGATGATAGGCTCATTCTTGTAGTGCCACTGCTCCTTAACGTACTTGATAGCTGATATTGACGAAAAGTTTTGCACTACGAACCACGACATCTTAGACCGCAGCAACTCAAACTTCTTTTGCATTTCAATGGTCCACTGCTCCACAATTGGGATCCAAACAATCTTATACTCGTTGTTGCTTGTAACTTTTTCATAAATGGGGTTGAGAATCGAGACATATTCTGTGATGTTGTCCACGTCCATGCCCGAGAAGAACAACAGCACCTTCTTTGTTTTCACCGCTTCGAGGATCTGTTTGAGAAATACAATTATAAAAATTAAGCTATGTTAGCACAAACTTGCAGCCTCTTTATTTTGTATATTATTCTTTCTTTGCCTATTTACTCTTTTATTGCATATAAATTAGATCAAATACATGAATAGAGATATTTAATTGAACCAGCACAGACAGTCATGATGAAAACTTTACGGACATGCTTGGAAAATAGAAGTATATATAGAACCATAAATATATATATATATATATATATATATATATATATATATATATATGGACTAGACAATAAATTTTTTCTCCTAACGTTTAGATAGGCTATTTTTTGTGTAGGCACAATACAATATTGGCTTTGGCACATACTTGATTAACAACAACCGTGAATGCACTTTTCTAGGTTGAATATAACAAATCTTATTCAATTAACACAAAATTTGATAAGCATATTAAGAATATGTAATCCAACAATGACTTTTTGAAATTTTAATCTAATAAAAAGTTATTAGGTTGTATAACATTGCTTATAGAGTTACATTTGGTATAATCAACTAAATGTAAATTTATACAATATTACACCACTCACTATTTTTTTATTTAAATATTAATTTTAATAAATCTATAGTTGGATTCTTCTTATACCTTACATGCATAAAAAATTTCAAATGTTTAACATTGAAGTTTTTAAAAAATTTCTTGCATTGTAATATGGGTTTTTTGATCAAATAGTAAAAAATATTTAATTAACACAAAATTTGGTATATGTGATATTAACATAAATATTATGTAATCCAGCAATAGTATTTTAAAAATTGGAATTCAATAAAAAGGTATAAGATGGTTTGATATTGCTTGAGGTTTGTGTCTAAAAAGAAAATTTTACTCAAAATTACACAAGGTATAACTTAATCTTTGACTCTATATATACATTGTTTGTGTTGTTTAAAACATGTGATTAAAATTAGGCCTCCAGCAAGCTACTCTTTTTAGATGTGTTTGGAGTTCTGTAATCAAGCTTGAGTAGGGTAGGGGCTAGACTTAAATTAGTACCATTGTTATGGCCCTAGACTAGATTCGCCCCCTTAAGGATATTCAATTATAGGAATTTACATGTTAATTTCAAGCCAACTTGACAGTATCTTTTTTTCTTTTTTATTTTAGAAGAACTTGACAATATCTATTAATTTGATGATCAAGATTTCTTTTCTATATAATAGTATAAATGGTACCACATCATTTAAAATTTTAAATAATATAACATCATTTCTTGTTTTTATTTTCTTTTTGTAAAAATTAAATGTGAAACGCGGGCCAAGCATTTTATTTGAAAATGCTAAGGATCTTGGTCCCATTTTAGTATGGTATTACTGACTAGTTTATATAATGATAAAAATAGAATAAATAAAACCACGAAAGTATATATGAAAAGCAATTCAATCCCCAATAAATGTATACTGTAAAACTAACCAATTCGTTATGAAAAATTTTCACTTGTTGCCTGCTGTCGCTGGCAAAAAGTAGAACCTTCAAGACCTCAACGATGTCAAGCGGCTCTTTCAAGAATCTAATGAGCTTCCAATAAGCCTCTATTTTCTCTGCATTAAACAAAAATCTTTGGTCAGGAGTTTGAACATGTTTAAGTCAATTGGAAATATAGCATGTGCAACATATCATGGTAGCACTTGTTGGTAAAATAATGTAATAATGGAGGTGGCAACCGCATGCTTAATTTCTTCGGAGTAAAATTAGCCTGAGTGACTAACCTATTTCTTCATTGCAAAGTTGTATCTGCAACTTTAGTTTGACATGGATGGCATTAATTTTCTCGGCAAATCTCGAAAGTTCCTGTGTCTTTCTCCTGAAATTGTGAAACCATGGTTATTTGCATTAGATTTGTTAAATTCAAAGTTATGCAATTAAATTCACCATTTTCAAGTGGTTTAAGTTTTTTCAAACAAGTGATAAATTTATTATTAGAGCAGCAAATGGTGAACCCTCCTACTGTATCAAACCTTAATTATAAGGACTTACTCATCTTTAATGAGACAACACATCCGAGTCGTGCAAACTACAACAGTTATGATAGCCCAAAAAACGCATACTGAAATATTGTCCGTGGCTATTGAGAGTGCTGGTACATCCTTTGGATTATACTTAACACATCGTTCCTCCAACGTAACAATGCAATCAATGACATTCAATGTGTCCTTGATCAGTTTGTTAACTTCAACAATCTCACTCTCATGGTTATGATCAATGCTTGGCCGCGTTAGGAGAGCAGGTATTCCCTTCAAGATCCCCATTGACTTGGTGAGTTGGTCTGATGAGTGAAACTGATCAAGGTGTCTACAGAAGTCTCCATAGTCCAAAGTAAAAGCCGCAAGTGTCAACACTGCCCTCACATGCCATGAATAATTTTTGAGTTTTTCGAGTATTGACTTCGTTGTTTTGTAAGCAGTTTCCTCACTCGGATCCTTGCATACCATCTGACATTACATATATTCCATTATGAAAAATGCTATTCTTTGTAATTGGAAAAATAATAAAAGTACTACATTTTTGCTATAAAAGGCTTACAAAGTGACCTCGATATATGTGATTTATATCAAATCTATATCATGAAAAATAAAATCTTCATTTCTTTTTTAATACCCTAACATTGCTCTTATAATGATATTATTTATATTATAAAATAATTTCAGTGGTTAAAGCCAAGAGTTTAAACTATGTACTTTTAGCATAGATTCGCTTGTAACGGTAAAATAAGCAAAATTATACTTATGACTTGGTAGACAGGGCATGTGTTACTTTGGTGGCCATTGTGTATATGTCTTGGCAACAAATGGCATGCGAAAGACACTTGTCCATTATATAGGAAGATTTGAGGCAATAAAAGGAGGTTTGAGTTACTTGTCCAGGATAAAGCAACTAGAAGAAACTTGGCATTACATAGAAGAGGTTCTAGCTATAATTGATACATATACCCCCGCCCCCCCCCCCCCCCCTCTCTTCCTCCCTTGCTTTAAGGGTAGTTTTGGGTTGAAAATGATTACCATTCATACCTTAAAAAAGAGGTTTGGGCCATGAGGAAGAACATACAACCAAGCGCATCTTAGAGAACGAAGAGAACTTAAAGAAAACATGCCCTCTAGCTTAGAAGTATAGAAGTTTTTCTAGTAGGATTAGTTTAAGAGAAATCTTCTTACAGCAAATTTAGTGATCTTCAACCATTGTATTCAAGTAATTTTCAATTAGTTCCAAGTATTCTTTTATTAAGATTGTGCTCTTTGATTTAGTTGTAACAGTTTTCAATCCAAATTTATTTATGCATGTTATTGCTTTCATGTTTAGTGGAATCTTTCAATCACTAAAAATTCCTCTTAATTGAGGTGTGCATTTTACCAAACTCACAAAGTTAGATGCTTTCAAAAATAAATGCATCATATAATTTATTTTTTTCTACCAGATACCTCGTAGGAAAGCTCCTTGAGTGTACATAATGGTGGAATGAAGCTTGTTGCGATGACTCTTTCACCCTTGATCTCCATGTGTGGCTGTTTAGTACCCTAGAGTATGACCAAAATAACCAGAAGTGAGATTACTTAAACAATATATGCGGAGAGAATAGTTTTTTATTTAAAAAATCATTGTTTATTTCTTGAGTTTAACAATATGTTTGGATGAAAGGGAGAAGAGGGAAATAGAGAGAAAAGGTTAAGGGGATGGGGTAGGAGGGATTTAATTAACCTTATTTGTTTTTTTTTTCTTTTCTTTTATACAGTGAAAGAATGTAAGGTTTGAGGCATTTGGAAGGGTAAGATACCCATCAAAACCAATTTTTTCTAATTCCCTCAACTTGGGGATATTCTATTGGAGGCAAGGGGTTCCACTTATTCAAAAAAGTAAAAAAGTAATAAATAAATATAATTCAAATTTGTTCTTATGATATCAACTTCTATATAATTTTTTTAAGTTGAACAAAAAGCTGTATATCGTCAGTTATATAATGCCTTGACATTTCCTCCCATTTATATTATAATTTAACTATTCGAACAACAGGGAGGGATATTGTGCTTGTTATTTAATTTGCATTTCTTTTTTCCTACCATTTTTAAAGCCAAAATGGGAGCTTGAAAAACACATATGGTTGATGATTTTCAAAAAACACGTGTTAAATTTTTATACTCATCTCTATTCGATTTCAAAAGGACAAGGTCAAGAAGGTTATTTATTAAAGGAAGAGTTACCACAATAGTGTATCCCAACCTTCAGACAAGAAGTAGAAGATAACATTTATACAAATAAAATAATAAAAAAATAATAATAAATTAAGGAAGAAGAATAAGTAGTAGTAAAGAAAATTCTTATTAAAGAGCGTGTGCAGGGTGGTAACATATACATATACCCAAATCACATTGTCAGCAGCAATGGTAGCAGGTTTGAGAATGTTTGTGACAATAGCAAAGAGAGAGGCAACATCGAACTTTTCAGTAGTATGAATTCCGGGAACGCTAATTTCTTTCTTGATCTCATCGTCGGTCATTTGAAACGGCTTCTTGTTGCAGGCCATGGCTACACTGGGTATTACAAAACAAAGCTAGAAATTTAGGCCAGAAGAGAAGGGATAAGTTGGGTTGTTTGTGGTAATGGTGTGGTATAATTAGATTGGCTTATTGCCCTATTTATAGGATTCTAGCTTTGGGGGGGCTAAAGCATGAACTGATAACCCAAAATTGTTTTATGTTAAAAGGTGATTGTGTGTATTTCTTTTATTATTTAATATACTAACTTTAACTTTTGCTTTCTTGGCACCAGGATACATGTGGGAGATATGTGAATGATGTTGGATGACCCTGGTGGATAAAGCATTGGAGTGACAGCCATTACTTTGAAGGGTGATCTTGGGAGTAGAGAAAAAGAGTCGGAATGTTTGGAGAAGTATGTCTCCAAGGCTTTGATCTCTCTGACGGTCATATTTAACTAGTTTTACAAAATTAAGCTAATTTTAGAATTAATTTTCACAACTTTCTAGTCGTAAAATACATTTAAAATAAAATAAAATTTCTGGTTTTTGTTTGGACAGAAATCCTTTTGACTAGAATGTGGTTTCCAAATCTACATTTCTTGGAGCAACAAAAATGTGACTTCTCAAATTTTCACTAGAGTAATTGGGATGTAATGACTGATCACTCATACGAGAATGTATCTCATGAAGAGATATTTCTTTCACAATATATGGAACGCACACATATAATTCTACACTTCTTTCTTTGATCAACAACTCTTCACTTCTTCAAACTAAAGCAATTCCATTTAACATAATTACTTTTTGATAAATGTTTCAGCTTAATACTAAACTCAAGTTTTCAAGAAAATGCCTTCTGTCCTAATAGAATGCATTCCAGTAGTAATCGCTCCAAACTAGAAAATATATTACAGAATAAAAAACGGACACACTCTAAAGAAGGAATCTTTAAGTTTCATTCTTGCTGCTTCTATATACTAACTTACTACAATATTGAGACAACTGTAAATAACATAATATGTTTTAAATATATTCAGTTTGATAACACTGTAAAATGTACGACACTATGACTACTTTTTCATATATTATTTTGGTAAATTGAAATTAGAACTTTTTATTAAAGTGAAAATAGTCTTCCGTTTTAAGCAAATTGACTATTAACAAAATCTCTTTAAAGTTCAATCTTCTTCTTTACTTTTTTTTTTTTTTTTTTCCCTCTTTCTTCTTCTTGTTTTATTGAATTTTTCTCTTTTGCTTTTGTTCAATATTCGATTTAACAGATTTTATTTTTTATGTTCAAGGGTTCATTATGTCTGTCGTTTTCATTCAACAATCCTGTTCTAGGGGTCCATTGTACTGACAAACCTATTAAAAAACTCATTATTATATCTTTAATAGAATCATAGGAATAATTCGTCAAAAAGGGAAGGAAAAAAGATGCACTCAAAGTATATATCCTGCCTCTATTCTTTTCCTTTTAATCTCCTTAGTTGTAATGACAAAACGTTAAAATAATTTATTATTCTATCTTTGATAGACTCAAAAATATCAATTCATCAAAAAGAAAAGAAAAAGAAAAGATAGACTCAACTCCGTTTGGTAAAAATTATTTTTACCAACTTATTTTACTATTCAGTTTATTTTACTACTATTCATTAGGTCTCATTGCACTTTATGATACTATTCATGGATCCCACTGTACTATTTCAGTTAACTTTTACCTTTATATATAATAAGCAGATCCTACACGAAGCTCAATGTATTTATGTTGCCTCTATTATTTTTCTTAGAGGTATTCACAGGTCGGTTGACTCGGTTTTGGAGTAAACCCGTGACTCGACCGCCTTTTGCATTTGGATTTATGGGCAAGTTCGGTCGGATTGGCGATTGCTCAAATTCAAATCTACAACCAAACACAAAGAGTCCTACACCAATAAACCGCAAAGATCAAATTGTGCCATCAGCATCGCCACACCCACAACACAATCATCCAAACCCACTTCCACCAACATACTCAAAAAATACCCATGGCCAACTACTACACCAACACCACCAATAAATTATAGAAAAATTGAAAACAAAATGAGAGGGGATCAAGAGCAAGAGAAAGTGAAGATCCAGATTTGCTATATATTGATGCTTTAATTAATATTGTTTATGATAAAGGTAAAATTGCAATATTAATGCTCACCTATGACAAGGCAAAAGACGACGGTCATAATAAAGTCTTCAGCGTTGCTCATGACAGACGACGACAGAGTAACGTCTACGGCTCCACACCAAAACTGACGACCCTACCACGACGATGGCACAAGAAGCTAACAGGGATAAGCTGAAGGGGATAAGCAAATCTCCAACGGATCTGGCGTGGCCTTACTTGATCTTCATGCATGCGTGTGTAAGGAAACATCTTGTGCCCCACGCTTAACCCTAATCAAGAAGATCCCTACAAGGAAAGAACTCCAGGAGATACGCAAATTAAAGAGATTCTCTCCTATAAGGAAAAAACTTCTTAACCAAAGCACGAATGTCAACCCTACGCTACTATAAAAACCCCCCCCCCAAAACCCTCACAAACCAAGGTACGCATAATTTATTCTAACTCTGGCACTCTAGAGTTATAAAAACAAGAGATTTCTCTAACTTGACCGTTGGAGGGTTTTTGGCCGGTACCACACCGGTACTCTTTTTAGGTTCTTCTTCTTCACCTTGTGTTGTGCAAGTCCTACTTGGAACATGTAAGGACCGTATGGCTCACTGACGATTTCCGGCATCATCAGTTTAATTCAGTGGTTGTATATGATTTAGAGACATGCAGAGAGAGAGAAAGGATAAAACATGTTCTATTTAGCTTTAGGAATTTCAAATGAAAATAACGAAACATGAGATAATGGGGAAGGATGAAGAGATAAAGTTGGAAGTAATAGGGTAATACGTGTCTAATAATAGAGATTTTTGTTATATATATATATATAAGGACATTAGTTATAGTCAGTCCGTTTGGTTGCAACGAATTTCCTTAATATACAACCGACATCTGAACCAATTGTTATCAGGTTTAAACAATATTATACTCGCAATCGACCGAAATTACATTTGAAACCAACCAAATCTTATCGGTTCAGTTTGAGTCGGTCGATTTTAGTCAGGATTGGGCTAGCTTGGACACCCCTACATTTTCTTATTCTTTTTCCTTTTATTCTCCTAAGTTGTTGGCAACAAGACTTAGAGTATGTTTAGTAAGTTTTTTTTTTCTCAATTTTTTATTTTCAATGACCATTTTCTGTTTTTACTAACCAAAAACTTGTTTGGTAAATCTGAAACCATTGGAAAATTGAAAATAGTTTTCCTTTCCAATTTATTAAAAAAAATGAAAACAACCCTTTGTCTGTTTTCATTTAGCATTTTTTTAGGCTTATAAAAATATCCAATTTATTAAAAAAAAAAATGAAAACAACCCTTTGTCTGTTTTCATTTAGCAATTTTTTAGGCTTATAAAAATACGGACAAAATGGTGTACTTTTACCACTTTAACGAACCAAAACTATGGTTCAAACCAATGCAACAACATATTTTGATTTTTACCCGTTCTCTCTTCCTAATTTTAGATTACTGTTTTTCTGTTAGCAGATCGACACTATGTTTCACAGTTTTTGGCAAGCCCCCTTCTTCTTCGTTTCATCTCCTACACCTTCATTTCACCTTCTACTACTCTAGTTCAATTTGTTTTCTTTGCATTGTTTCATGTTCTTTTTAGGTTTTATGAGCCCACTTAACTAAGCATACTAGAAATGACAAAAACAATAGTTGGAAAACTCTAGATGGACCCATTTGGTAATATTGTTTGTATTTTTTAGAAATACGTATGGGTAAAAAAGTGTGTGAAAATACGTGTAATATTGTTTAAAAACTGATAACTATTATTTAAGTTGTGGTACCAAATGTTGCTTTCAACTAGGCCCCCTCTAACAATATGATGTATCAAATCTTTATTTATTTATCTTTAGTTTGTGCTTTTTTCCCCCATTATATGAATTACATACTATTGTTTTATGTTCTAAAAGAAACAGTGAATGCTCTTATTATTATAATTATTGGGTAAATATTTGGACTTAAGATTTATATATTAGTTAAAATATGAAATTATAATTTAAAGGTTTCTAATAAATTATATGGCCTTTGACCAATAATATATTAAAAAAAAATGTATAAAAAAATAGTGGTAACTTCAAAATGGTATACTAAAATAGAACGGTATTGAAATATTTCATTCTTAAAGACAAACCGAAATGGGCACTGAAACAATATGTATAACTTTGGTAATGAGAGCCTGTTGCACAATTCATAACTTCATTTTAATGGCAACAAGAAATGATCATTTGTTTACTCAATTCAATGTTGATGACCTTATTGTTGATGGTGAAGATAGGAATAACTCAGGTTAGCTATCACACACTATTGACTTAATTGATCAAGCTGCTAAAGCTACGGAAACTTAAAGGGGTTAGATTGCATAATTAATGTTGAATACTAATAAGCAACATTGATACGTTTGAAGCTCGTGAACCATTGGCATCTGGCAAAGGTGGTGGTGGGGCAGTGGGAATTTAGGTAATTGAAATAATAAAGGCATAAATTTAATATTTAATTAAATAGATATACATATGACATGTTTTTATTAGATGAATATGTGACATGTTTGTGAACCATTGGCATCCGACAAAGGTGGTGGTGGGGCAGTGGGAATATGATGGTTTTTTTTAGGTAATTGAAATAATAAAAGACATAAATTTAGTATTTAATTAAATAGATATACATGTGACATGTTTTTATTAGATGAATATGTGACATGTTTGTGAACCATTGGCATTGGCAAAGGTGGTGGTGGGGCAGTGGGAGTATGATGGTTTTTTTTAGGTAATTGAAATAATAAAATACATAAATTTAGCATTTAATTAAATAAATGGGCATGTGACATGTTTTTATTTGTGTAGTATAGAGTGGAGAAGGAAAAATTGGATTGTAGATTTAGACTCCTATTCAATGTAAATTAGGATTCCTCCAAATACGAAAAAAAGAGCATCGTCATACAGCAAATAGTTGTCACTTACTCAAAAACAAAACTAAAGAAAAAAAAATAACTTACAACATCATCGTTGCTTAGCTCACCACCCCGATTCATTGTGTGAGCCTCATGCTGTCCACTCAGCTTTAGTCGGTAACAGGAAACCCACAACAAAGGTGTCTGGCAATCTATGAAGCACAGGTGCGTTTTCAAATTCAAGTGTGAGTGCGGGTGTGGATGTGGGACTTGACAATTTTTGAAAAAGTAGAGTGCAAATACGGTGATTAAAAAATTATTAAAAATATTTTTATTTTCTATATATTGCTAAACATACTTTTTCATATTATATAAATATATACCAAATTTAAGAGCAATAGTAGATAATAACTAAAATATGATGTTCATAAATTAAATATAACACACAAGTTTGAAACTAAAACATTCCATGATGTTCTGAAATTAGCATACAATCCACAAGTTTGAAACTAAAACAAAATAAAAGATAATCAAAAAGACAATCAAATACAACTGTCATCATCATTATCGAGATCAATAGCTTCACTTCACTTTCACTAGTAGTAATACTAGTGCTAGCATTCCCAATAATTATGACCTCCAACTCTGGCTCATCAAGTGTAAGGGTAGCATTCTCAAGAATTCTACCTCCTCCATATATGTCATTGTCATTCCAAGAGTCTCCTGCAATATCCAACATCTTTGTTGCTGCATTTACGTACTCCTCATTATACCTTGACAAAAGTTGAAGATTAGAATGCACATATACCAAATCCTCAGCACGTGCAAGAGCTATTTTGTTTCTTTTTAAGGAATGAATGAATTTGTATGTGCTCCAATTCCTTTCAGCACATGAGGATGAACAAGGTTATCCAAGACGTTTAAGGGCAAGAGTTTGAAGCGTTGGTAATGAGAAGTCATGGTATTGCCACCAAACCAAAGGTTGTAAGGCCCACCTATCTGTCAAGGCATCTAGTGAAAGAAACCTCCCTCCAAAAAATGCAGCAAACTCGACTTTCATCACTCTTAATTCATTTTTATCTTCAAAGTATCGCTCTAAACACATTGTTAGGACATCTGTGATTCATGTTAGGAATATATGTCACCATATATTGGCTAATCCTTTGACAAAACACACTTTACTTGTAATTGGATAGATTTAGAATGTGTTTAATGCTTCAAAGAACAAGGTTTCAAGTTCAAGTGTTAAAACTAGGCAAGTCTATTCAAGAATCAAGTGATGAAGTGCTAGTTTTTAAAACTCGATAGCTAGTATCTATCGAGGTTTAAATTTTTTTTTAAATCCAAAACTCGACAACTACTCGATAGATAGGGTATCTATCGAGATTTATGAAAATTAGATTTTCAGCTCTGATTTCATTCCAATCCATGAGTATGTGTTTAGGCTTTCTTTTCTCACAACCCTAAACATATATAAGAATTATTTTAAGGGTCGTCACAGGTTGCACAGTCGCACGAGTGTGAAGCAAAGTGTTGTTCATGCAAATTGTGACTAGAAACCTAATTTGCCCTAATTCTTCTTTCTCTTGAAGAAGCTGCTATGTTTGTACACTGTTGGGTTTTGTGATCAAGGAGTTTCGTGATCTTTATCATGTGATGAACTGAAAAATTTTGCAGCCAACATCCTTCTCAAGTTGGTGATTAAGTCGCGTAATGGGATCCGCGCATCTATTGGTTAGTCACGTACTGGGAGCCTTGCATTAAAAGGAGAGATTGTCACTACAAAACAAGTCCAATTGGGTATTATGGTAAGGGTTCAACTATAGGTTGGTATAAGGTAGTGGGATTCCTTTACTTGTAACCACATGTTGTGATAATAGTGAATTCTCGGGAGTGATAACCTTAAAATCACTCGGTGGGATTTTTGCCTTGGAGGTTTTACCCATTCGAAAATAAATCACCTTGTCAACTTTATTTTTTGCTGTATTTTATTTTAGTTGGTGATTTGTTTGTGCTGCCACATATATTGCAAGTTAATTTTATTAATTAATAAACTTGGCTAATTAATCAATTAATTTATCACAAGGGGTCAATACATTCTTGGCTTATCAAGTGGTATCAAAGCAGGCACACTTTGATTTGGGTTTAATCTTTACTGTGTGATCCATTGACCCCTGTTTGTCATGGATAGAGGACAGTCACTCATTATACCTCCGTTATTTGATGATACTAACTATGCATACTGTAAAGTAAGCATGAGAGCTTTCTTGCAGTCTTTAGATGAGAAAGTGTGGCAAGTTGTGGAGATAGACTGGACCAAGCCGAAAGAAGCGCCGGCCGATTGAGATGATGCTAAGATCAAGGCAGCAAACTTCAACAACAGGCCGTTGAATGCTTTATTTAGTGCGGTCACAAATAAGGAGTTCAAGAAGATATCCTTCACTAAAACTACGAAGGAAGCATGGACCATTCTCTAGACAACCTATAAGAGAACTAAGGCTATCAAGGACTTAAAGCTTCAGAGGCTCACTAGTAGCTTCAAAGAGATTAAGATCAAAGAGAATGAGTCATTTGATGAATTCTATGCCAAGCTCAACGACATAGTGAACTCAGCTTTTAATCTTAAGGAAACCATTCCTGAACCTAAGATTGTGAGAAATATACTCAGATCTCTACCCGAGAGATTTCATGCCAAGATCACTACTATTGAAGAATCAAAGGACATCGATAAAATTCCTTTAACAAAGCTGGTTGGTAATCTGCAAACCTATGAGTTAGGTTTGACAAGGATTGGGAAATCAAGTAAGAGTAAGAGAATGGCACTAAAGGCCAAGAATAGTGACACGAATGAGTCTTTAGAAAATGAAGATTCTAAAATGAAGTCCTACATTACTAGGCAATTCAAGAAGTTCATGAAGAATATCAATGCAAAGGGATTTGACAATGACCGTAGGCAATCCAGTTCTTCTTAGTCTAAGAGCCAAGAAAAATGGAAGAAGGATGATAGGAATGACGGTCAGTACACTGTTCCCTCAGGACCCAAGTGTTTCAGGTGTCACATGAAACAAGAGTGTCCTACTTATCTCATGTCCATCGGGAAGAGCAACGCACTTACTACTACTTTTAGCGACACTGAACTTGAGGATGATTCTGAAAATGAGGATGATAGAATCTTAAATGCCTTTACGGCCACTGCCACTGTCAATCCTAAATGCTCAGTATGCAGAAATCAGCTTCCCATCGAAACGATTTAGGGTATGATTTCTCTTCTCCTAATACTACTTCCTCTAGTACTACTGTTTTTATTTCTCATATTAATAATATTGAATCTGAGAACAATGATGTTAAAACTATAATAGCTAGTGAGAACATAGAAAAAGGTAAATCTAACTTAAGAACACCCTCTAAGCTTGCTAAGAAAGAAACCAAAAACCCTAGGACTAAGAAGAGTAATGCTCAAAAATCTAATAAAAAAAAGTAGCATCTTTGTCATCATTATAAAGCAGCTAAACACACTTGACCTAATTGCAATAAGTGGCTAGCCACTCAACAAAGCAATAACATGGTCTCATCAGGAAACCTGAGTCAGTTTCCATCCTCTCTTGCTCCTCTTAGAGATCTCTTCAAAGCCCTCATGTTCCTTTCGAACTTGAACGGTTGCAATTCTTCCCCACCACCGCCGGTTCAAAGGCACACTAAAAGGAAAGGTTCTTCTAAGGTGTGGAAGGAAAAGGCTCTAAGTGATTTAGTCACTTTTCTCTCTCTCCCTCTAATTTTTTGTGTTTGCATTACTTATGTGTTTTGCTTTATTGTTTTGAGTCAATCTAATTTTTTATGCATTACTTTGTTTAACATGTTTTTGTTTTTGTTTTTTTTTTCAGTTTTTCTTTATTTTGTTTTTCATAAAAAATAAAAAAAAATTTGAAAAATCAGAAAAATACAAAAACAGTGTGTGTTTGTGTACATTGGTACTTATGTACCTTGAATAGCCAATAAATCAAAATTTTCTAAACTTTGTATCTCTTGTAGCTTAGATAAGTATCTCTATGCACAATTAAGCAAGTGAGTTTTGTGGCTCATGTTTGTGATGAGTAAGATTAAGTAATCTCTTGTACTTAACACTTGTATTGCTCTTTTTGACGGGAAAGACTAAAAAAATCATAAGAGAAAGGCATAAATAACCATTTCATCACTGTTGCCCACCAATTATGAAATGACATCTATATGCTTCGACATAACAAAAGTGCAATGTCAGAAACTTAACATAATTGGGTATTTCTTTTCTCTCTCTTATATGCCCATGCATGATATGCTTAAAAGAAAATATTCAAAGAAAAATTAAAGCAAAAAGAATCAAAATACTTTAAAATGTGATTGCAAGTATGTATTCTAGGAGATGTGGGATTTATAGGATGTACCTCGAAGGTGATAGTTTCCATCAAGCAGTTATGATCGTATGTGAGTTAAATTGATTTGCTCATATCTTAAATCGCCATAACATGTAGACACTTATGCAATCTTGCGATGTTTTTCACACACAACACACAATATTCTTTGCTACTTTTGATACATATGCAAGTACAATGTAATTTGGTCATCACAAAGAATACATGTGTTAATGTATACCCACTAAACTATCTTGACTTGTTTTTGAAATATAAAATTGGTTAGACTTGTTTAGTGTGCATGTGTATGTTTTGGATCTAAATGCTTCACATTTTTCTTGTTTGAGAGATGTTTTTGAGAGCTAAAATTGTTGTTTGGATTTTTAGTTGAGTATCGTACTTGATTGCATTCATATCTGTGCTTTTCTCTTCTTGGAAAACTGTTTTAAGTAATCTCGGCAGCTTCTTGATACCTCTCGACAGCTAGGCTATCTATCGAGCTCTACAGTTTCTTTTTATCGCAATCTCGATAGCTTCTCGATAGCTCCTCAATCCATCAAGAAAGTTTCTATCTCCTCGATAGATTCTCGATCCATCAAGCCTCTTTTGTTGTGGACACCTTTGGATAGCTCCTCGATAGTTAGCTCGATAGCTATTTCTCGTTTTTTAATTCTCGACACCTCTCGACACCTCTCGATCCATCGAGAAAATGGGAATTCTATATAAAGGGTCAACGCAATTTTCATTTCATTTCTCCTCGATCTCTCTCGATACTTTCTGACCTCTCACCTTCCCAAACATCTCTCTTTCACTCCAAACCTCTTCCCCAAGTGTTCTTCGGTCTTTAGATCTTTTCTTTTCTCTGGTAAGATTCTGTCTCATTCATTTCTTCATGCATTTCATCTTTTGTGACCTAACTTTTGGGGTTTGTTGAAAAATTTGGGATTTTTCAAAATTAAAGAGGTTTTTGCAAAATGTTGGGATGGATTTTGTATAATTGATCCTAAATGATCATGCATTGCATCACATTTGCATTATAATAATGTTTCATGCATTTTAAATGTGTGTTTACTTTGGTGCAAACTTATGTGCTAGTAAGTTTGGATTGGGCTCAGCCCATGATGCTTTTAAGTTTGCATATCACATGTTCATACATTTTTTACGCATATGTATCTTCATTTCTTTATATTCTTATATTTAATTATTTTGGTACTTTTCTGTTTGTCTCCTTCTCTCTCCTTCTTTCAGTTTGCACCATGGCATCTAAGCTTAAATCCACTCTGCCTTGGAACCCTCTTCGTTCCGGGGCATCTTCCTCTGATCCTACTCCTTCTCATCTTTGCATTAGTGATGAGAAAGCCCGTAAGGACTTCTCGGAGAACTTTTTCCAACGAGGCACTCATTCGGAACACCAAGTCATTTTGTCGGATTTCTTTGATACTGACCTACCCATTGTCATCTACAGTAGGGGTTGGAAATCACTGTGTGGTGTCCTGGTCACTTGTCCTTTTGTGATCATACAAGAGTTTTACTCCAATATGCACGGATTTGATTATTCAGTACCTAATTTTTCTACTTGCGTTCGAGGTACACGCATTGTGGTCACCCCGGATATTGTATTCGAGGTGCTTCATGTCCCAAAGGTGGTGCATCCCGACTACCCTAGTTGTGAGCGTCTTAAGATTGTTCTAAAGAAGAGCTTATGTCACTATTTTGTGAGACTCCTTTTGTTTGGGGTGATAGTTAGAACACCCGTTGCTCGGCTTTTGCTAGAAGTCCGAGGTTTCTTCACATGGTGATAACTTTTTTTTTACATCATTTGTCTCACTATAACTCTATTACAGAGTCTTGTGCTCGATTTTTTTTTATCCCTCCTAGAGCATCTTACTATAGACTTCCCTTCTCACTTCATCATCTCCCTCATAGATGCATATAGGGATACAGCGACCCATGATAAGCTCATCTTTTCTTCAACTATCACGAGGATTCTTCTCCATTTTTTTGTATTCTTTCTTGTTTCCGATCATTTCCCTATCATATGTGCCATCGATATGGCAACTGTCAGACGGAGTGAGGCCCAGCTCTGACCGAAGCGGCCACAAACTAAAACGGGGACACCTCCAGCTTCTTCAGCTTCATCCACATCTGCTCCTTCTTCTACAGGCAATGTGACTCTTGATGCGATCATGGCATAACTTCAGTGCATGGATGCTCGCCTTGACACTCTCAACAATGAGTTGTGTCAGGTGAACACCTATGTCAGATGTATTGAACGACATCAAGCTTGCCTTGGTGGCTTCGTTGAGTCTTCCACTCCTTCTCCAGAGACTTCTGAGGATAAGGACGAAGATGGTGGCTCTGATGACGATGGTGACGAGGATGATGGTACTAACTCCTCCAGCGATGATGAGATGACTGCTTGAGCTACTTGCCCTTTGTCATTCATGACAAAAAGGAGGAATAGTTTTGGGTATGCGAGTAGTTATGTATTTAGGGGGAGAGTTAGTACATAGGAGATTTTTGTTAGGGGGAGTGTGTATACTTTAAGGGATGTAGTGAGGACTTTGTGTATCTTTTCTTTTCTTTACTTTTTAGATACATTGTTCTTACTTTGTGATAGCAAACCTTGTATTCTTTATTGATATATATATATATATATATATATATATATATATATATATATATATATGATGAGGTTGGTATTACAGTTCTTTCACCTATCTCTTCATGTGTTGTTTCTATTCTCTCTTTATGCACATGCTTCTTATATATTTGTATGCAATCTTTTATTTTTGTTTTACACTAAGATGCCTTGATGAGTTTTGTTTAAAGTGTTTCAAAATAATAGGTTGTCAAAATCTTCCTTGCCATGATTTCTCTTTTTGCAAAGTTTTTCAAGAGTTTGTGTTAGGATAGATTTTATTTTGTATGTTTTTAGACCCCTTAAAACAACCAGATTAACCTAGTTATTTAACTAAGTTATTGACTTAGATAAATTAAGCAGATCTAGGTTAACACAAATATATCATATCATGCAAAACAACGGAAATTTAAAGAACACAATGATATGATGACCTAGGAAAACCAAACCGGTAATAAACTTGGGGAGGATTTGACCTAGCTATCCTCAAGGTAAAACAGCAAAACTTCTATGAAAGAATTGAAGTTTGTACAATAGCGACTTAAACCACTAATATCCTATTGCTACCTTGAGTAGAAAACTTACTACCACGACCCTATGATAGCTCCGAGTCTATGGACTACTTCTTTCCTTGGCCTTTACAAAACACAAACACCCACGTTTGTGACTTTGAGATCCCACTCAAAGGTTTAGCAACACAAACTCTCCTATTTGTGACTCCAAGACCACCCTTGAAGGTTTACATCATTAACACCTTTGATGGCTAGAGAAGGTAGCAACTTCTACAATTTCGGATCTTGAGATTCTTCAAGCAATAACGTAGGTAGAAAATATGAGAGAGCTTTTTAGGAACAAAACCCTAAATACAAAAGAGGCACACTCTTCTCTCTCTAAAAACCTTATAAAATGTGCTTAGGGTTTCCTTTATATAGTGGGAGAAGTAGATCTGAAACTCTAAGCCTTAATAAGTTTGAACTACTGTTTGGGCCAATTTAAAATTCTGCAGATACGATTCTCGATCGGTCGAGCCTGTTTCTCGATCGGTCGAACCAAGCAGATTCTGAAATCTTCTTTCTGCAGCTTGTATGTTCTTATGTGTTCACGATTTGCCAATTGTTCTAAACTTTTAGAACCTAACATATGGTATTCAACAAGTGAGTATGAGTTGAGTGATTTATGACTTCTCTCATATGTTCATTTGTTTGTTGTGGTTTTGTCAAGGATTGCCAAAGGAGGAGATTGTTAAGACATATGTGATTCATGTTAAGAACATATTTCATCATGTATTGGCTAATCTTTTGACAAAACATACTTTACTTATAATTGGGTAGATTTAGCATGTGTTTCAACCCTAAACATATATAAGAATTATTTTAAGGGCCGTCACAAGTTGCATAGTTGCACGAGTGTGAAGCAAATTGTTGTTCATGCAAATTGTAACCGAAAACCTAATTTGCCCTAGTTCTTCTTTCTCTTGAAGAAGTTGCTGTGTTTGTACACCGTTGGGTTTTATGACCAATGAGCTTTATGATTTTCATTGTGTGATGAAATGAAGAACTTTGTAGCCAATATCCTTTTCAAGTTGGTGATTAAGTCGCATACTGGGATCCGCGCTCTATTGGTTAGTCACGTATTGGAAGTCGTGCATTAAATGAAAGATTGTCACTATAGAACAAGTCTAATTGGGTATTGGGGTAAAGGTTCAACTGTAGGTTGGTATAAGGTACTAGGATTCATTTACTTGTAATCGCTTGTTATGATAATAGTGAATTCTCGAGAGTGGTGACCTTAAAATCACCCAGTGAGGTTTTTACCTTAGAGGTTTTCCCCATTCAAAAATAAATCACCTTGTCAACTTTATTTTCCGCTGTATTTTATTTTAGTTGATGATTTGTTTGTGCTGCCACATATATTGCATCTTAATTTGATTAATTAATAAATTTGGCTAATTAATCAATTAATTTATCATAAGGGATCAATACATTCTTAGCCTATCACACTTACTCCTTCCCATAGAAATTTCATGATCCTGATATGGAGAGATGCATTTTGGATTCTCTAAAAGTCATTCAATGGAGTAATACCTAGTTAAAGATAAATAAAAAAAAAATACCAAATATAGATGATGAAACGCATGTTTTACTAGAAAGGGAAAACAAGGAAAATAGAAAATGAAAGTACTTACTTAGGATTTAAGGAATGAGCCAAGCAATGTAATGGTGTATAATTTTTAGTCTATCGATCAATGAGTATATCATATACTACATTAAAAAATGAGTTATACTCATCATCTTCCAAGCCTTCATGCTGATATATTACCACATTCACATTCTCTATCGTTGAATCCCACATTTCATACATAAGATGAAGACAAAATTTATCTGTGTCAGCTGCTCTTAGCATATCATAAATAGGTGTTGTGAATTCAAGTATATAATCAACAACATCCCACCAACGATCACTTAGAATCATATCTTTCACCTTTTGAGCTTTTCTAACATCATTCTCCCTATAAGAAGCTCATTGGTCATTAATAGCCATGGCTTAAAGGAATCTTTTTTATCAACTTCAACCTTTTCAGCATTACAACAACCAAAGCAAATCTAGTATTAGCAACTTGGAGCAGTTTTGATGGACAAAATTCATTAAACATTACCAACCTCATTGAATGGTTCATGATAAAAACACATAAGAAGGATGCATCAACAGCAATATGTGTAATCCAACTACATTCCTCATATAAAACTTCATTCTTTTTAGTGTTTTTTGTTGAACAAATATTCTTCAAAGCTAGATTGAGAGTGTGGACAACACGTAGTGTCCAAAATATTTTGGGAAACTCACCTTTAATTAGAGTTTCAGCAGACTTCATCACACTAGCATTATCAGTGATGATTTGGACAACTTTTTTCATGTCCAATCTCTTTTATAGCATCCTTCAACACCCCAGCGATAAAATGTTTGTTTTTGAACTCACCTGACCCATCAATTGCCTTTAAAACACTAGACCCCCATCTGATGCAGCCATAATGTTGTGGATTTGACCATCCATCAAAAACTATACATACACCATTTGCAAGCCAAGAGTCCTTAATTGGTTTCAAAAGTCTTTCAACATTAGTTTTTTCTTTTTGCAAAAGTGTTGTTCCCAAGGCATTGTATCCAAAAGGAACATAACCCAAAATGTTATGGGTAGCAGCATATGCTTAAGAGCTACGATAATTTCGGTTCCTTGCAAAATAAAACGGAAGCTCACTGGTATAAAACAACCTAGCAATTGTACTATCTAATTCATGTCTAGCATTATTTTGGAATGCTCTCTCCAAATAAGAATTCGCAGTCACCCTCCTCCTCCATTGCACACATAAGAACTAAAATACAAATAAAAGAGTAGTCTTGCTTGAAGATTCAGTCTCTTATTTCTTGGTTTATCCTATTGGTTTTTAATGATTAAGAATTTTCTTTTCTTCTAAGGTTGAATAAAACAACAAAAGCATATGAAATAATTTTTTTAAGGGTCATGCTAACGGGGGCAATGGTTAACAATCTATTTTAGGAAAATTTTGATATTACTTTTATGGGAAATAGAAAAAAACTGTCAAAACATTACTCACTTTTTTTTTTCCTTTTTTCATAAAATTTTTTTAAAAATAAATTATTAATCATTACCGTAAGGACATCCCGTAGCATTTCTTTTTGTTTTTTTTAAGAACTGGTTTACGTCAAAAGGTGATTGTGTGTAATTTTTTTACTATTTAATAGAAAATATATTATGCTAACTTTAAATTTTGCATTCATGACACCAAGATACACGTGAGAGTATTATATTATTTGTTAGTGAATATATATATATATATATATATATATATATATATATATATATGAGAATGATGGTAGATGCCCCTAGAGGATAAAGCATTGGAGTGACAGCTATACCTTTGAAAGGTGATCTTGGGAGTAGAGAAAAAGAGTTGGAATGTTTGGAGAAGCCTGTCTCAAAATGCCCATACACAATTGTAGTGGATGGCTTTCATCTCTCTCTTTCTTTCTTTCTTTTTTCCTTTTTTTTTTTTTTTTTTTGCATGTCATTATTGCTTTTGAAATATTGATAAGCTTTTGTTGTGTCTATTGCAGTATTGCTATTTTTCTCTCTGATGGTTGTTCAGATATTTTTCTTTTGTGAAATAAACTTAACAGATTTTCTTGTTCAATGGTTTAGTTAATTTTTTTTTTCCTAGTAATTCAATTGTTGTAACAATGGAGAGGAAGATTCAAATCTGGATTCTCTAATAAAGGAAACCAAGTTATATTACTTACAAGACTTTTTATTGTTTTAATTTATTTTTAATTAAAGTACTAAAATTATATGGATAAATATCAGTAAAGGTCTGTCTACAGTGTCTCCAATGTTTTTAAGGTAAGATTCCCCAGACTGGATGTAAGAGCCCAAATCTCCCTAATAGAAAAACTAATATATATATATATATATATGTGCGCGCGCGCGCGCGCGGCTGCATGTATTGGGCCCAATGAGCTCAGAGTTTACTCATCTCACAAATGAGGCGTAGAGCCTATGGCACTCCGTGTTAAATCTTAAGAGCCCCATTCCCATAAAATGGGCAACCCAAAGAATTAAATGGGCCATCAAAATATAAGGCCCAAGTTCTGTCTCAAGCACAAAAAGGGAACCCAAGGAAACTAAAGCCGACTGAGAGTAAAATAAAAGGCAAGAAAAATGGAGCAAAAAGAGGAATGGAGTGACCAAATCTGGACCTGTTGGATGCTAACAAAGAAAATCAATCCAGAAAATTCAAAAACCCATTCTTATCATTTCTAATCCGACTATCTTATAACTGGTCATGGGAAAAGATCCAACACCTATATTTTCTCCACTCTACAACATATTGGCCGGGAAATCAGAAAGGCTAATCGATCGGTTATCAAAAAAGAAAAAGAAAAAGGAAATCAGAAAGGAACATCATTTGCATAGGTTTTGACCAAAGCTCGGAAAAGCTATGGTCAAAACTCCGAAAGGACTTAGACACTTGCCATTTCTCTCATCTTCTCTAGTAGCTACGTTAGAAGCATACTATTTGTTTTTCTTTGGCGGATAATATTTTCTACATTTTCTAGTGTTTGATACTATGATATATTAGAAAAATCTAGTTAACAAGAAACTTCTGGTCTAGTTAACAAAACATAATGGAATTTGGCAAAATATAACTTTTCTGCTCTTAAAACTGAAGCTGCGGGAGTAAAACATTTTTCGTGTAAGAGCAAGGAAGGTGAAAGAGCAATGGAGGAGAGTGAAACGTGCAATGGATGAGAATGAAAAAGCAAAGAGAAAAGTGTACCTATTTTTGAGATTAGAGATAGATATAGAATGTCATAAATAAGATAATAAATGAGATCTTAATGAGAATATTAATATTAATGAATGTATTTTTTTGATCATTTGATCTACTTAAATTCAATGGTTTAGAAAATGTGTAACTTTTTACAGTTACATCAAGTGTAACTTGAACTCATCTCTCTCTCTCTCTTTTTATATATATATATATATATATATATATATATATATATAAAATGATGTATGGAATATTGTTTCTCATGTAATTGGAAAGATTATGTTTTGTTCAATGATTTGCTATTTATTCTTTTTTAATTTTTCTAAGGGTTGTTCATATTTCTCTTTCTTCAATAATCCTTAAGAGCGCATTTTAATTTTTCAAAACTTCAAACGGTTTAACTCTTTTAGAGCATCTCCAATATGCTCTCTAAAACCAATTATGGAGAGCAAACCCACAAAACAAAAAAAACAAAAAAACCCTCAAACAGCTCTCCATCTCCATTTTTTTTTTCTTTTAGATTTGCTACAATAGCTCTCCAGGCATGGAGAGATCTTTAGCAACTACTATAGATGCTCTAAATAATATCCTCCCTTAAAATAATATATGTTTGAATAAAAAAAAATTATTTCTCTCTCGTTCCTTTTCTCTTTCGTTCTTCACTCTGTCTTGCTTCTCTATCTCAATGGTTACAAACTAAAACATACCACAATCAAAACAAAAACACAAAACCCATTCAAAAGATTTGAAACACAAAAACAATCTTTCTCATAAGTCTAATGAAATATGAAAAATAAAATAAAACTAATCAAACCAGAACCAAAAAAAAAAAAAAACATGTAGAATGCCGATTGCTACTTCTCTACCAGTGATCTATGTGTGTATGAGAGAGAATTTGTTTGTGTGAGAGAGAGAAAGAAAGAGAGAGCTTCTTGAATGCTCTGGAGTAGACGAAGAGAAGAAAAGAAAAAAGAAAAGTGAAGAGAGCTGCGGTGGAGTAGACGAAGAGAAGAAAAGGAAAAAAAAGAAGGAAAGTGAATAGAGTTCCAGAGAGTGCTAGAGAACAAAAGAAAAAAGAAAAGTGAAGATAGAGATAATGGAAAGGTGTGGTGGAGAAAAAAGAGGAAAAAGAAAGAAACGTGTGGATGAAAAAAATATATATAAGGGAAAAATAAAATAAAAAATAAGAAATTAAAATTGAGAAATGTTACTACAATATTTTCACAATAAATCTTAAGTGATGAGTTGTTACTAACTAATACTGATGAAAAAAATATTTAAATGATGTGTTCAAATTAAAATCAGTAATAACTTATCACATATGATTTATTGTGAAAATATTGTAAAATATTAAGAACGTAGCACTTTTCGTTAAAATAGATAAATGAAAGAAAATTGAAAAAGAAATATTAAAGAAAGAATGAATAAATAATATTTAAATGTGATAGAGAAAAAGATAGATAGTTTGTTGAAAAGTGTATTTAAAAAAGTAGATACGTAAAAAGTAAAAAAAAAAACTGTTCACTTTTTAAACAGTACAAAAATTTAAAGAGACTAATAGAGATGCTCTTACCCTCCTCTCCCAAAAAAATAAACAGAAACAAAAACTTTAATCAGTAAGTGTTTCTTTTTTAAAAGAAGAAAAACATTTTTACGTTAAAATAAAAAAGAGACCTCTTTTATAAGTTCATAACATTCAATTAATTAGTACCATATCATAAAGAGTTAAAGACGTGTACAGAACGTTACACACATTCCTGAGTCATCGTTGATGACGTTATTGTAATGACGTCATGCTTCCACGTAATTCAAGCTTTGATATAAAAAGACCAAAGCTTCCATTAAAGTAAATGACCAAAAGATTCTCATTGTCTTTCGATATGGCAATGTTAACAGCATTTCATTTTCAACTTCACAGCATTTCATTCTCATTGTGATTTCACGTGCATGCAGGTAAACTTCATGTGATTTCATATTAGCATGCATTCTCACGTAGCTGGTTCTCTCTCTTGTCATTAAAGAAAGACTAGTTAGACTTAACAATTGCAACTAATATAATTACTGTATTATTTAGCACGTGGTTAATTAATTTGGTAAGTGATTTGAATTTATCACAATTTAAAATTATTACTTCAAATTATTTGCCCGCACTCAATTAGTTATGAAGAGATTTAAATAATCCTAAACAGTACGAGGATTAAACTAGGAATGACAATTTTGCCCTGCCTCGCTTAACCCGCCTTTCTTTGCTTCGCTCCATGCGGGTTTTTCTCGCCTTGCAAAAGTGATGGGACGGGGATAGGGCAAAATTTTAAACCCGCACCACGTAGCGGGGTGAGGATGGGTTTAGACTTTTTAGACTCACTCCGCCCCGTTTCCACCCCGCCCGAGTTGCTAAGGGTTATAATTGTAAATTTTTCATACTCTAAAATCATACTATTTAAATAACATATCGATATTAAGTTATTTTATTCTATCCAATGTGGTTCTCTGCTTTTATTTTGTTATGTGTTATACTATGAGGTTTTTTTTTTTTGTGATTGTCTTGTTAAACGCTTGGATATATTGTGATGGGATAAATTTAATTGTAATTTCAAGTATATTTTTATTAATGAAATAGGTTTCATTAAAAAAATTGTACTAATTGTAAGGCAAATTAACAAAAAGTAGAGTTTTTACGGGTGGGGCGGGGCTTTGCAAGGCCCCAAGGGGCAAGGATGGTGTGAGATAGTTTTCCCCATCATGCAGGGCGGGGCAAGAATGGGGCAAGACAAAACCATGCGGGACAAAGACAAAGATCGCATCCTTTGGCCTCGCCCCGCCCCATTGTCATCCCTAGATTAAAAGGTACGATGATTAAACTGAGATCTACATTGATCTTTTATTTTGTTTTTGATTGAATCTGTATTGATCTTAATATAACACATGGTTTATAATCAATAGATAAGGGTTTGACTGTTTCACATGTCATAGATCTAGAGCACCGCCAAATACTAATAGTCTAAGCAGTATAAGTTTTTATAGTTTTTTATGTCATATATGTTATAAATTATTCTTTTTTGAATTTGTTTTATCATTTTTAATATATAAAAAGGTAAGAAAACGTTTTTTTTTCTTTTTTATCATTGAATTACAACAAATGGGAATACCGTTTGAATTGAAATAGTTTTAAAATGTAATTTTCCAATGGTTATAACTTTATTGTTTGGACAAATTTTTGGTTCAGCAAACTAATTTTAAATTTAAAAATTTTAATTCATAATTATATTAATTTTTAAAGAAATGAAATATTTGTCTTGAATTTTATGAAGCCAATACTTGATGAATTTTTCAGATATACAAGAAAATTATTTTTTTTGTGTGTAATTTGGATTTGAAAACTATAAATATCTTGCCCAATAAATTTGTTTGACTCTGCTACTGGTCATCAAATTAGGTTCACAAGGTAACTTGGGCAGGAAGAAAGGAGAGTTTGTAGTGTTGATGTACCGAAGATACAGAGCTGGTTTAGAGACACGATGATGGAGTGTAGTGGAGATGTGTTAGGGATTTAGAGGAAGAAGATTGAGAGGGAGAAAATTAGTTGAGTGGAGTTAAAGGTTATCCATATGTTCCTTTTTCAATAAATCATAAGGTCTTTTCACATTGTTAAAATTGTTTTACTCTCTTTCACAGATTCAATTTTAGTGCCAAATTATTACTAAATTTTTAAGGCTAAGTATGGTAATATTTAAATCCAAACAACCCCATTTTTTTTTTCTTTTTTACAAACTAGAAATTCGATAGATGTGGTTGATCATGATGTTATTAGAACTACGTCATGGTTCATATTTCCAAATAGAAACCTCCAACTAACTCAAGTTTTGATTTAAAAAGACCCGAAGGATTATCATTGTCTTTTTCTATATGGTTATAGAATTTCATATATTGTCAACAGAACCCATAACGTAAACTTCAATTGATCTTAAATAGGGCCGTACAAGGATCCGCTGGACCAAACCCGACCCGCCACCAACCAAAATGTGTTTGGTTTTAGATACTTGTCAAAGCAGTTAGTAACCAGTTTTAACCAAGTTAATAATTACGTTATTTATGCAAGACTTAGGTTAATGTAACAATCATCAATATCATGCACAATAGAATAACAAACATGACAAGATAATATTATCTAGGAAAAACAGTGAACCAAACTACTTCTATGATAAAATGCTACAGAAATTTGAGCTTATCAATAATGAGGTGAACAGATCAATTATCAAACAGAAATTTACTGACTGAATAACCTTATTTTTGGGAAATTTTAACTAAAGTTACCAAACTCAACTCCAAGATTTACAGACTTTTTTGATTTGAAAGTGCCCCTAATGTGAACCTCCAACCCATGACTCCAAGATACCACTTGAATGTTAGCTCCAATGTAGGCCTATAGTCCACGACTTCAAGATTTAAAGGTTTATATGCAATACCTTTTGATGACTAGCATATAACAACTTCATATTTTTCGGTTTAGATCATATGTAAATTGATTCTAGTGGTGACTCTGAAATTAGAAGTCACATAACCTTATAGATCTCAAAAGAGCAGTTGAAAAGTATTTTCAAAACAGATATTAGACTTTATATACTAGGTCAAGTATAACTAAAACATTAATCACTTGATGGGCTGGAGGGCTGAAATTCTGTTTTAGTAAAATCGTAGTTCGATTGGTCAAGCATAAATCAAGATGAATTGAGATTTCCTTTCTTGTGTACTGAACTATAGAACTTTGAGCATCTATCTTGACAAACTTATAGACTTTATAGAACTATAACAAAACATGTTTAATTTCAAGTGTTTGCCAACATAAACAAGGATTTTAAAATCCTAAAAAATCTTTTTTTTAATAAATTAAAAAAAAATTCTTCCTAAAAATTAGAGGTAATTTAAAAAAAGAAAAAAAAAAAAAAAAGAATGATCAGCTAACCAATAACCAGTGGCTCCCCTCTAAATAAGAAAAATATTTCCTTTTTTTTTTAAATAATAATTTTTTCATAGAAACATTTTTTCTCTTATATATATATATATATATATATATATATATATATATATATATGAATGCTTTTATTTTATTTCTCTCTTTTTTTCAATATATTTCATGGTAGATTTTTTCTTCAAAATTTTGGTACAGATTATAGTAGCTAGATCAAAAGCACATATATGTTTGTTTGTTCATTATTATTTTTATCTGAATTAAGGCAAATGGTTGGTAAGGATTAGAAGATGAGCAACTTACCAACATGTTTATAGAGAAATTGTATTTATACTTACTTTTCTTTTTCTTTTTCTTTTTTTACTAAAACTACAAGAAAAACATTGTTAGTTATAAATATTATCAGCTCGTAGCTCCGAAGCCAATCAATTACAATGCTTAATTCAACGGCAGGAAGTAGGGGTGTCAATTTGGGTTAGTGTGTCGAGTTCGTATTGTGTCAAGGTAAGAGTATTCGACTAAATGACTCAACTCTTACCCGACCCATATTATAATCTTGTCATGATCCTTAACCCTAACCTGACTTGTTAATAAGACGGGTTGACCTGACCCAACCCATTTGACACACTTAATAAACGAGTCGTATTGGATTGATATGAATATAACACAACCCATTTCAACCTACATCATATTAAATATAACATCCATCTAGATTTTTTTTTTTTTTTTTTTTTTTTTTACATCCCAAAAACAGTGCATACATTTCAAGTCTTCAATCCACATTCAAAATAATATAGTTTAACAAAAATATAACATTCATCTAGAAATAAGTTATTTACACTTTAAAAGAAGTGCATACACTTCAACCCAAATTCAAAATAACATAGTTTAACAAAAATAAAATAACATAGTTCAACAAAAATATAATATCCTTGGAACTCGCCAAATGCTAAGTATCAATATTGAAAGAATTGGAGCAAACAGTAAAGTAATCCTGACTATGACTACGATTATCATCCCTAAATTCTTTGTTAATGTTCAAATTCATAACGTCTTCCACAAGCTCATCAGATTTCATTTGTGCAAGTTCTATGCCAAAAATATATATATAAGCATTAGTAGTTACAAAATATGATCATGCCTCAACAGTTTTAAAAGCAATACCCACCAGATCTAGTTTATAAACTATCTCAATAAACCCATTTGCAAGATATGCAAACGATGTCGAACACTAAAAAAATACACGGCACAAGACAAAAGCTACAACCATGGCCTTAATTAACAATTAATATATCTTATATATTAATAACGACATATGGGTTCAAAGTTTATAGAGTAAAAACATTATGCAGAAAAAATTACTACAGAATTTTGAAATACCAAGAAAACGGTTTTCTTTAATTATAAAACTCATTAAACACATTAGAGAGAGAGAGAGCAATAACCGATTTGAGACTTCGAGTTTGAAAATTGGGCGTGAGTTTATAAGATAGTAGAGTGAGTAGTACAACTGAAATAAAAAAATAAAAAATAAATATTTTTAAGAAGGTTTAGAGATTTAGAGTTTGTAGGATTTAGGAATCTAGGATTTGTAAAGTTTCAATTTCCAATTATATCCCTTATAAGTTTTTGTAATTACTCACTTTTCTTTTTAAAAAATATATATTGGATAGGCATTTGACAAATCTAAAATAAAATGAATATTTATTTGTAATACGAGTTAAACAGGTTGTGTTAAGTAGGTCATTTTGGGTTGACACAAATAAATTAGCGTGCCAAACATGTCTATTGCGAGTTACGCGGGTTAACCTGCTTATGACACATTTTTTATCGTGTCGATTTTGGGTCGACCCATTTATGACCCAAACCTATTAAGGCCCAACCCTAACCCGCAAAAACCTGTGTAGGGTTCGTGTCATGTTCGCGGGTTGGGTCGAACATTGACACCCCTAGCGGGAAGCTGCAGATGCAATTTGGAGTAACGACCAACAGGAGCTGAGGAAGAACGAGGCACATATATTGGGTATTTTAATAGCACTTCTTTATTAATTGTGCGCAGTGGCATGCATTCTCTCATACCTTGTTCCTTCTCTTGTTATTAAAGAAAGACTAGATTCACTACTTGGCAATTGCAAGTTGCAACTAATGTGATTACCCTAGACTAGATACTATTTAGCTCGTCATTAATCCCAATTAGCTCGATAATTGAGCAGTGATCTGAATTTATCTTAATATATAGCAAGTGATTAATATAAAAATATTTCCTACACAACATTTGCCCTTCTCCAGAATTTACAAGAACAATAACAAATGCGATTGTTGTTATAATATATATATATATATGTGTGTGTGTGTGTGTGTGTGTGTGTGTGTGTGATGCCAAAATCGTCAGTTGGGTCACTCATCCAATCTAGAGCTCTTGACGATCTTGTAGGACCTACAAAATAAAGGAGGAACTAATCGAAGAGACCACCAGGTTGTGCCCGGTAGGGGAACCTCCGATGCTCAAGTTAGTATCAGCCCTTATCTTTTGTATGTAGATAGCATTTTGTAATAGTTTTTTGACATACCTTAGCAAATGGACAAATTGTCCCTTTTATAGGTTACTTGGGTAGCTATTGGACATAAATGAAGGTGATTATTATCCTAATTGTAACGTTCTTTGTCTTGATGAGAGGGTTGAAGGCCTTTGATGATTGTTATTGAATGTGTTGGGCGGTTACTCATCTATCTTTGATGGCCTACTAATGACACAATGATTATCCATTAAGATGGACGACCTTAATAATTTTTATGGACTCATCAATTGCCCCCCATTCCTAAGTCTGATTTTGTTTTGTGTTAGTCAGGCTTTAGGAATATTCTCGACTTGTTTAGATTCAGATTTCTTTATCTTCAACTACTTTCTTCTTCAAGAACGATAGTATTTTTGCGACGACTTCTTAGTATCTGCCTTTTGAAGGTCTTTTTGGACATTCAAAGGATCATAGCTTGATCTTGAAAGTGAGCTAATTTCTTTAAACGATCATTTTTTATCACTACTGAAGAGCAAGGTAATTTCTTTGGACGACCATTTTTTATCACTGCTGAAGAGCGATCGAGGTGATTTTTTTGGTTGACCATTTTTGATCACTTAGATGCTTCTTCTTTCATTCATTTTTTGGTTGTCTTGTTTGATATTCTTGATTTGCGAGTGACTTGCATTTGTGTGAGAATCCTTGTCCGCTTACACTTGTCTAAGGGTATTTAGTCACTTAGCCACTTTTAGGTGACTTACATCCAGTTACAAAATTCGTCATTTAGACTTCGTCACCGATTTACATTGATCTAGCGGAACCTTGTCCTTTTTTTTTTTTTTTTGTGACTTACATCCATTTAAGAAATCTTGTCACTTAGACTTTGTCAGTGATTTACATCCGTCTTGGTGGAATCTTATCACTTAGCTATTTTTTGGAGACTTACATCCATTTAAGGAATCTTATCTCATATATATATATATATATATATATATATATATATATATATATATATATATATATATAATAAAATAAAAATTGATATATAATCACAATTTGAAATCACCATTTATAGGTCTCAAAATGCTCGCTGTGGGAGTAGAATGGTCAAAAATACGCATTTGAGCCTTGGGCCTAACTTGGGGGTGTGAGTTTGTCCAAGTAGAGTCTTTGAGGCCCACAAGCTAACTCTTGCCAGAAAGGTTGTTGGTGTTGTTTGACGAGGGGCATCTCCTCGGCTTAGTCAAGTGAGGCTCCTAGGATACGTCATGGTGTTTGGAGAGGGAGTCCTGGAAGGTCTGTTGGGTAAAGATATGTTTCACAGTTATGGAAAGGAGGAGCGTATGGAAATATCAAGGGAAAAGGTTGCTACTACCGCATTAAAGACCTTGCACCTACCTCTCTGACTGCATTAATGGGAAATGACATCTGAACAGTACCAGCTAGCCTTACAGCTGTTATTTGATGACCTCCAGAGGGCGGTGGAGAATAAAAAAGATCTGTATTATTGATTTGTGTTACACGTTGACAGTGAAGGGAAGAGAAAGAGTGATATAAAAGGAAAAAGAGAAAGAAAAAGAAGGGGAGCTTCTTCTTCTTCCTCTTCAATTGTAACTTGCTGTTAAAAGAAAGAAAGACAATATAAATCATCCTCGGCTTATATCCGAGGAGAATTTCTGTTATTTTTATCCATTGTTTGTGTAGATAGCGGTAATTTAACCCGCCTATTTGTTGTCCAATATCCATAAAGTCTAGGTTTCAAGCCCATGTTCTACAAATTTCATTGTATAAGGCTCTTTAGGCCTGAGCCCATCACTCGTTTGGGTCCGAGTACAAATTGTGCACTTACACTCGCAATAGGTACAATTGGGCTATGTCGGTGCTTTCTATAGCGCATATTTTTTTTGTAGATATATATATATATGAGATGGGTTCAAGTTACACCTAGTGTAATTTGACAAGAGTTACGTCATTTGTATACCGTAGATTTGTAATTGATCTAATGGTTAAAAAAATAGCATTAAATGCTAATTGACTTACACCTTATTCACTTAATTAATAGCAATTTTTTTTCTCCTTATTTATTATTTAAAATCTTTTACATATATTCCTTTTTTTGCCAATGACTTTACAAATATATTTGCAATACTTTTTTCTTTTTTTTTGTTGAGTTCGTACTACTCTTTTTTTTTTTTTTCTTCTTTTAAACCGATCATACTCTTATAGTCATATCAATTGTGTATATATATCCTGTCTCCTTAAAAATAAAAATAAATAAATGACTAAGTGTTATTTAACGACTGACCAAGCTTGTAATTTTTTTATCTGAGATAGAATTTAATCTTCACAAAGACAATGCGAGACTAAGGTACTCTGTATTTCCCTCAACAATTTTTAATTTAACTAGTCACTAGCCCACGCGATGCACTGAAAGATATTGAGTACAATATATAATTTAATCTTGGTTTATTTTACTACAACACTGAAATTGAATTTGTAAAATAAAACCATATAGCTAAAACATTACTTAATAGCTAAATTTTTCAGACATTTATTAAACTATATATATAATCATTATTATTATCAACTTAACAATATTTAAATATATGATACCAACATGCATGCTTCAAGATAATGTCCAACGCTGAAAACAACTTCGAAAAAAAAATCAACGAAACAGTTTGATGAATAAATATATTACAATCTATGATATAAGCCAAGAAATAACACATGAAATAAACTTTGAAACCAATATGAACAAAACCCACGTCAAAGGAAACCATTGCTATCATTTAAGAATACCAAGCAAGAAAGTCATGAAAAACACAGGATTCTTTATAAAAAAGAATTTACAGATTTTGCATAAGATGACACATACTCACACAAACTATTAAAGAAAGAATTAAAGATCATACACAACACGTACATATGCTATGAAACTAAAAATACGAAAAAAATAAAAAGATTGACAAACACGCACGATGAAAAAAAAAATCTGGAAAAAAAGCTAGGAATAGAAATATAAGATAAAGATCATTGTAATCTTCTAGAAAGTTTCAGATAATGGAAAAAATGAACACAAAATTTAAGATGTTAAAACTTCCAAAATGCCAAAAAAAAATTAAAAATTCAGAAGATTCAAAGCTTCAAAAGCATTGAAAAAAAAAATATATATATATATATATAATTATAATTATGCAAATAGAAATATACAATAAAAAGAAGGATTATCCTCAAAAGAAGAACCCATAATTATAGCTTTTCTACTATTGAAATATGACTCAATAACTTGAATCAAAAAACTAAAAAAAACTATGTAGAAACAAAAAGCTCACTATAAAGAGAGAGAGTATGAAGAATGAACTAAATTTTTAGGTTTTTTGTCTAAAGAAATATAAAGTGAAATTTATATGTAACGGTGTAAAATTCATAACAATTCATTGGAATGATGAAACTGTACAACAATAATGGTAAAAATAGTACTGAAACAGTTTGCTTAAGCGGCCAAATGAATAGGTACATTTTTCTGTGATGGTGTCCATCTGTAACAAAACATGGAACACATAGTGAACAAATCATCATATGATGTTCAAAACAACCAAAGCCAATAAACTAATGTAGATACCAACAAAAAAGGACAACAACCTAAAAAAGAGTATGCTTTTAAAGAGCCTAGACAACAACAAAGACACTTCTTCAATGTGATTAACTTTGAGCAGGACATGAAAGAAGTGTGAAAAGGCCAACTATGTAAACAATCATAAAAATCTCAAAATCTCAAAAGCATAAACACATAAATCCATTACTAATGTCCAGATTCCAAAAGCGTAACTGTTTTTAAAGCTTTTTATATTGTAAATTAGAGATAAAAAGAAGGAAACGCATACCTTAGGAGGCTTGACGCCTATATACTCATGTCGTTCAACTGCCTCTTAATCAAACCTTAGGAGACATCTCACCCATGATTAATCAAACTGTAGGGCAGTCTCAAACCTAAATAACCAAATATAAATCTTATTTTAACACCTAAGTTTTTGTCTATTTTAAATACCTTTACCAGTTGTGGTTTGGTTCCGACAATATGAGGGTGGTGGGATGCGGCGACGGATTTCTCTCTTTCTTTCTCTCCCTATGCAATTTTCTTCTCGATGACATAAAATGAATAGATACGGAAAGTTTCGCTTTAGAGGATTTGGAGAAATTCTTTCACAGTTATCCACTGGAAATAAAAGTCAGAGAGAAGGAGAGAGGAGTATAGATATAAGAAAAGAAGTGTTAACGTTATTTGATTTTGTAACTCCTACCCAAGAGAAAACGTTGTGTATTTAATTTACTACAGGCAACACCAACACCAACAGGTGGTAAAAATTTCACTGAACCGGTTTGCTTAAGTGGTCAAATGAGAAGATACAATGTTTCAGATTTTCTATAATGTAGACGTGTCAGTAATTTATGTAATCACGTGGCGCAATGAAGAATGATCAACAAAAAGTCAAACGTTTCGACTATTAGTTATTATATAGATGACTGACCAAGCTTGTAATTGATCCAATGCCACTAGTGCTAATCTAATTTCTGTTAGATTCTTTTGTCCCTTCAGAAGATGTGTCGATCATCCGCAATTGTAAATGGGACATGGCTTGGTTCGTGGAGCTATTTGGATACCTTTAACTAGGCTTTCCATCTATTGTCTTGCAAAAGTTTGAAGAGAACTTTCATGACGGAAATTAATTGGGCTTCTGACTTGGATTTAGTTCGAGAAGTAAAATATGCTACTCGCATTCATTTTTTGTTTCGTGCACTCAGGAACTCATGGAAATATTTTGAATCATCTGCTAATTTATTTGAAGATTTATGAGAGTACAAGAGACGCTAGTGCAAATAGGCTACACAGACAACCCATGTGCTCTTTTTAAACACCAAAATAAATTTTCTCTTTTGGCTAGCACACAATAATTTTCGTATCAAAGCTAAATTTCTATTCCTATAAACTTGAACCGTAAACTTCGTCAACAAGTTCAAGTGAATCTACTTTCAACTATACCCAAAACAAGGTTCCTATCCTCATGAGTGAGAGCTATGTTTGAAGTTCACAATTGACTGACTTTTCATCTTACAAAATTTGTGGGATATAATTGAAGAATATATTTTAAATCGGTCTAACTAAAATTACCTGATTAAAGAGAATGAGAAATAAAAAAATCACAGGGTGATTGCAATACTAATGAGAAAAATGGTAACACCAATGAACCCGTGTTTGTGGCAAAACAACCACTTATTTGGGCTGAAACAATGAGCAGCACACTAGAGGAGACAAGTTGTCAACTACAAACATGTGAAAGTAATACCATGGAGTTTCTTTTACGCAAAAAAATAAGCCCATTGTGTCCCAACAGCAACAATACCATGGAGTTTCTTATATTTGTAAAGTCATTGGCAAAAAAAAAAAAGGAATATATGTAAAAGGTTTTAAATAATAAATAAGGAGAGAGAAACAAAATTGCTATTAATTATGTGAATGATGTGTAAGTCAATTAGCATTTAATGCTATTTTTTTAACCATTAGATCAATTATAAATTTACGGTCTACAAATGGTGTAACTCTTAATATATATATTGCATAAATGGGATAACTTGAACCCATCTATATATATATTATTTGAGCACATGTTTCATATCTTAATATAATATTGCATAAATGGGATAACTTTGAATGAGAATGGATAAAGTCTTGTTCAAATATGAAAATATTCTAGATTTAAAAATGGAACATTTTTCCTAAACGCTCATTTAATTTGTTTAATATCTTACTGTTCATTATTTAGTCTTTTGTTTGTAAAAAATAGAAAGACTTACACTTAATCAACTCCCTCACAGATCCTAATACAAAATGCGAATGCAAGCTAGATAATTATTATAGTAGTGTTCATAAAAGTCGTTGAAGCTCACATCTTACATAGTTTAATATAGCTCATTAAGTCTTTACTATTACATAAATGGGATGGATCTTAGTGGCAATAAATAAAGTAATCTTTAAATGGGATGGAACTTTTTTAGAAATAATTTGGTTTACCTCCAGTATTTTTTTAATTGAACATGTTTTTTTGTTTTAAATATACAATGACAATTGGTAATGAGTTTTAATCTCCATATTTTATTTAATTAGTAGGTGACGTAATAGCATCTCATTAAAATAAAAAGAGACTTCAGTTAAGATAGTGTTAGAGGTAAGTCACACATTTTTAGAAAAATGTTGCATTCACAATATTTTTATAAAACCTTTACAATAAATCTTAAGTTGTAGGTTGTTAAAAAAAAAAAAAAGCCTTCTAGTTTCACCATATTCTCTAATTCTCCCTTGTAGGAGAATTTGGATTTAATCCCCCTAGAAGGAAAAATTACAAATAACAATGACAATTAACTCCCCTGAAAATTGACAGTTAATTAATGCAATTTGTGTGAGAAATAATAAAATATATAATTTTATTTATTATTTCTGGGTGAAGTTAAAAATACTACAAATTTTTATAAAGTAAATCATGATATAATTTTCTCATAGTCAAACTTTCACTTATAATTTTCATCTAAATATTTTTTGTAATTAAATAAATGAGAATTACAACTTATGTAACCTTTAATAAAATGATTATATTATAACAATTCAAATCTATAAATTATTAAATTATAACAATTTAAATCTTTAAAGTAACCATTTTGAACATTTAAAGCCCTAGAGTTTAACTTGAAAATACCAAATTAGGGATATCATATTATTTCTAAATTTTATTACAATATATTCATGTTTAATTTGAAAAATACTAAATTATTAAATAATGGATTTGAGCACTTAGCACTTTTGATAGGTAACATATTATATATATATGAGATAAGTTCAAGCTACACTTGGTATAACTCTAAAGAGTTACATCTTTTTTAAAACCATTGGATTTAAGTAGATCTAACGATTAAAAAAAACTATAATTATTACAAATATTGTGATTAGAATATAATTAATTACCCTCATTTATTACCTTCTAAACCTATCTTTAAACCCAAAAAGAGTTTGACTTCTAACTCTCTATCTCATTTACGTTTCTCTCTCTCTTTCTCCTCCACCACCTCTACAGGTTGCCGGCAGAAAAAAAAAATCCCACTCATTAGCAAGTATATAAAGCAGAAAAGGGGTAGATGAATAATTTTTTACATTTTAAAATGAGGAATTAGCTATAATTGGGTGAGATTAATAGCCAGTTAGATTGGAGGAAAAGGGCAAAGATGGTTTCCAACTCGTTGAATAATTAATTGAAAGTCTAAAGTAAAAAAATATTTCTAAACTTTATCATCAAACAAACTTGAATCCATAATGAGCAATTTAAGTCCTTTTATTAACTTTCATTAGTGGTTTTTCTTACATAACTAACAAAATAATGACCTGATTTTTTTATTTATGATGTGGCATTTTTTTTATTAAAGATTACAAAATTGAATTTACACATAAAAACCCTCAAGAATCAAACTAGTAACTTGAATCAACCAAATCAAATTCGAATCTCCAAGTCCACAGTTTGAAACAAGTAAAAGAGAGAGAGGAGAAGATACCCTCCTTTCTCCTCTCCGGCCAGTCACTACCTAATAGGCCAAACACGTATTGACCCATTGTGATAGATTAATTGATGAATTAGCCAAGTTTATTAATTAATCAAATTAACATGCAAACGCGTGGTAGTACAAACAAATCAACAATAAACTAAAGTATGCAGCGAAAAATAAATTGACACGATGATTTGTTTACGAATGGGGAAAACCTACACGGCAAAAACCCCACCGGGTGATTTTAAGGTCACCACTCTCGAAACTCCACTATTATCACAACAAGCGGTTACATGTAAAGGAATCTCAAGTACCTTACCAACCTATAGTTGAACCCTTACCCCAATACCCAATTGAACTTGTTCTGTCGTGACAGTTTCTCCTTTCAATGCACGGTTCCCAAGTACGTGACTAACCAATGGCACGGATCCCAGTACGCGACTTCAATCACCAACTAGAGAAGATTGTTGGCTGCAAAGTTCTTCAATTCATCCACACGTTGAAAATCAAGAAGATGCTCAGTTACAAAACTCAATGGTGCAAAGACACAACAACTTCTTCACAAGAGAGATAAACTAGGGCAAGAACTTCGTCTCAAGTTACAATTTGCATAAACAAGGATTTCTCAATGCTTGTGCAACTTGCTACACTTTGATGGCTCTTAGAATAATCCTTTTATATGTCTAGGGTTAGAAGAAAAGAAGGTCCAAAGACACATCCACGGATTAGAATAAAAAAAAAACTTAGAATCTGCTTTTCTTAAATCTCGACAGCTACAGATGTCGAGGTGTTGTCGAGCAGCTGTCGAGCCTCGGGGCTAGAACAGCTGCTTAAATCTTAATAAATGCAGCTGTCGAGCTTTAATAAGAAGCACTTCTAAACTTGTTTCTTAGACAGACTTGCATAGTTTTAACACTTGATCTTGAAATCTTATTTCTTGAAGTATTAACCACATCCTAAATCTACCCAATTACAAGTAAAATGCGTTTTGACAAAGGATTAGCCAATTACATAAATAATAAACGACATATGTTCTAAATAAGTGAAATACATATGTCCTCACTACCCTCCACCTCCTTTCTCCTCTCTGGCCAACCCATCTCAGGTATTGCTAATTTCATCTCTTTGTGGCCGTGCAAACCATCTTAGGGATTTTCAGAAGTAATCAAATAGAACCTAAGAGAGCAATTTGGAGAGGAGAAGCTAGTCATCAAAGACATCGTCTTGGACGAGGCAATCAGTACTGGAGGTTTCTTTGATTTTCCTCTCTTCAACAAGTCTCTACATTGCGATTTTAATGAGTTCTAGCTCCACCTTTTGATTTGACTACGATCACTGATTACTAAGAGATGCAAGTTTGATTAGAAGAGAAACTAATTAAAGATTGTGAGTGAGAGTTTGAGAACTAAGTCAAACCTTTGATTGTGTTCGTTGGTCTTGCATCTGGAGGAAATATCAAATTTTCATCTTGAAATTATGAATGTGTCAGAATTAGTTAGGCATCATACAAATATACAATCCAATCTTTTGCCTCTTCGTTTGGGTGATCTTGGATGGCCTTTGTATATACTAATTATTGTAATTTCTTTTAATTAAAAAATGTCATGTCATTAAAAAAAAAAAAAAAACCAAGTCATTGTTCTATTAGCCACATAAGTAACACCACTA
The DNA here is from genome assembly GCF_040712315.1 of Castanea sativa. Lineage (NCBI taxonomy): Eukaryota > Viridiplantae > Streptophyta > Magnoliopsida > Fagales > Fagaceae > Castanea > Castanea sativa. The sequence continues at coordinate 6,140,077 of NC_134017.1, read as the reverse complement.
ACGGCAGTTAGTAAAATAATTAATATAACTCATTTTTTAAACTTGAGAGACCAATTATGCTCACTTGAAACTTGAGGAACTAATTGTGCTCACAGGACAAACTTGATGGACCAACATTGGTTTCACATTTTCAAAACTTCAAATGGTTTAACTCTTTTACGCTCCTCTCCCAAAACAAAAACAAAAACTTTAATTGGTATGTGTTTTTTTTTTTTAAGAAGAAAAACATTTTTATGTTTTTTTTGGGAAAAAAAAACATGTTTATATTAAAAAAAAAAAAAAAACTTCTTTCATAACATTCAATTAATTAGCACCATATCATACTAGTTGCAACTAATATGATAACCCAATTAATATAGCATTTGCATAATTAATTGCAATTAGACATTGTGTAGTGATTAGAATTGATCTTAATATGGTATCTAATCAATATACAAATTGTTGGAGAATTTTAATATATTTAATTAAAATGAATTTATATGACAATATAAATGTAAAAATGTGAGAGTTAATATGGAAGATAAAGAGTTAGTAAAAATGTTTAATTCCACATTAAAAATGAGAGAGACTATTTTATTCTTATTAATTATGATGATTAATGGGCTAATATGTATTGATTCAGCTATTGAATTAGATATAGTGTGTAAGGGGGAGGTGAAGGTATTGGAAAAATTGGTTTTGCATCTCATACAAAAGACACGATAGAAGCAACAAACACGGGTCTACTTCATTCATGAGATATAACATGTAACTTTGAATTCTAGAACAAAGAATAGAAAGTGTACCTTGATGCAATGAAATTCAAAACTAACGAAACTTGAGAATACTTTCAATCTTCATCCTTCACATGGTGCTTAAGAAGAGTGGTCTCTCAATCGGTCTTTATGTATGTAAATTTTCCTTTGGAAAAATGTATTCCAAAGACTCTGCTGAGAAAAAACTTTTTTCTCTTCTTTTAATCATACATATATTTTAATTACCTTGGTAGTTACTTTATTTAATAACTCTTATTAAATGACAACTGATTTTCTAATTGGATTAGCCTTTTGGGCCTACCCAATTGGGCTTTAGTCTGTCGCTTAAGATAGGACCAAAGGGAATAAATAAGACTCTAGCTCCCATGGACTTTGGACTTATCTGTCAACTCTTAACTAGTCCAAAGTTACCATTAATTATATTTAACATCACTATATAAATATAATTGCACTCTAGGCCTTATTTATAAATTATATCCCAAAACTAATTATACCATTTGACCCCTCCATGAAATATCCATAGTGAACAAAGTCATAATGAACTGTCACTTTGTAAACAACTATTTTATCCTTAAGTACCTGGTTTAATATTTTAGTTATTCATATTTATTGAAATCCGATTTCAATAAATATAAAATTTAGTAACTCCTTACTAAAGTGGGCGCCTTGAATAACCAGTTCTCATGAAACTTATCTCAAGAGGATATTTCATGTCACTATAAAAAGAGATTATGGACTCCATCTTGAGAATATTAGTTCCCTTAACACTACATGTGGTTACCCAATATACTGAGGTTTTGACCATCAATATTAGATCTCACTCCTGATATATTAAAGTAACATACATTTCATGATCGGGTTCACTATCCTCTCAAGATTGACAGTCTATGAAATTAGAAGTTGTGAAATTAATCATTTAGGTGACAGTTGTTGATTGAATAATTAATCTCACAGCGGTCAAATTCAGTATGTCTTAACACTTAAGACACATCAACACATCAACTAAAAGTCTACACTTCCATGATCAAGACAAACCATCTTAGTTGAAACACCCAATTTCATCACCAATTACGAACTACATTTTGAGTTTATAAAGAACTTGTGATTTATATCTTTTGTGACTAAATCACATATAATGCATTTCAAGGACTATGATAATGTCTCATCAGTTCATTTAAAAATAGTCACATATGATTAAACAATTTAATTATTTATGACATGCCAATAAATTGGATTTTAGTGCATAAATCCCAACAGAAGGGAGAAGGTATCTAAAATAGAAATGAATAAGTCTCTTGAATCCTCCTTTTTAACATCTCATTCATAATAATTGTCATATCCGTTTGTGAGTAAATGACACGAATTGATATTCCATTTTTATTATGGAAAATAAAGAGCCATTAACCCACATAATGGACTAGCCAAGGCAGGTGATCCAAGAAAGCAAACTTGATCGAGGTTCTATTTAATCCTTAACATATTAGGTGTTAATTTACCCAAGAAAGGTGATCCAAGGAATCAAACCTGACCGAGATTCTGTTTAACCCTTAACAACATATTAGGTGTTAATTTACCCAAGGCAAGTGATCTGAGAAATCGAACCTGACCAAGGTTCTGTGTAACCGTTAACAACGTATTAGGTGTTAATTTGCCCAAAATAGGTGTTCTGAGGAATCGAACTTGACTGAGGTTCAGTTTAACCCTTAACAACATATTAGATGTTAATTTACCCAAGACAGGTAATCCGAGGAATCGAACCTGACCAAGGTTTTTTTTTAAGCTTTAACAACATATTAGGTATTAATTTACCCAAGGCAGGTGATTCAAGGAATTGAACTTGACCAATGTTCTGTTCAACCCTTAGTAACATTAAAACCACTCTCAATCAAGACATTAATAATATAAGGCTGGTCAACACATCTTGACTGTACATACACATAATTGTTTATAGAACTTTCAACTAGTCATAATATTTTCGTAAGTTATTTAAATTCCATGGTCAAGCAACTACAATCCCATCTAGATTTTCTAGCCAATAAGCTCTCATTCCAGCTACTAAGGTCACTTGATACGGTCCCTCCCAATTAGCTTTCCCCAAGATAGATTCTTCATGCTTCCAACCACCCTACGCAGAACGTGGTCCCCAGGGATGAACACCCTTGTTTTTACCCCTTTCTCAAAGCCTTGCCGAAGTCTCTGTTGGTATTGCGCTAACCTTACTATGGCAACTCCCTTCGTTCTTCGACTAAGTCGAGATCAAGAGAGAGAATCTGCTCATTGCTATTACCGAGGAATTGGTCAAATCTTAATGTCGAGAAACCATTTTCCATACTGATAACGACTTCAGATCCATACGTCATAGAGAACAAGGTCTCGCCAATGGACCTTCTAGGACTTTTACGATACATCCAAAAAACATGGGGTAGCTTGTCCACCCATTTTCCCTTAGCCTCCTCCAATCTCTTCTTCAACCCATCCATAATGACTTCGTTTGTGGCCTTCGCCTGGCCATTACTTTGTGGGTAGGATGGGGTGGAATATCTGTTCTTTATCTCCAAATCATAGCAATACCTCTGAAAGGCTTTATGATAATTGCTTAATTTGCATATTTATATCATTATTAGAAAAGCATTATCATACTTATTTTGAGTTAATTCATTCATTTTATATTTGATTTTGGCATAATGCTAAATAATCAATTTTGTACTTAATTGAACTTTAATGCGTGAATTTGTCTTTTGTAGGATAATGAAATTAAATAAGTGGATTTGTGCAAAGAAGAAAGCTAATGGTTTTTAATTTTACAAGGGCCATGATGAAGTCAAAGAAGGCCAAACTAATTAAATTTAAGTCCAATTTTAGCAAGTAATCAAAGGAAATTTGCACCTAATCCAAGCCCAATTTGGATTAGGATTCTAGCTTGTGCACCAGTTAGTATTTGGAGCATAACTTTCGGCTCAGATATCCAATAGAAATTATTCAAGTTGGGCGGGAACGCTAACTTAAAGGGCTACAACTTTTTAGTTTAAAAAAAGTCTGAATTATGGAGTTAAATGGGCCAAAACCGTCGGTTAAGTGAAGCCTAAAAACCTCAGATTTTCTCCAACAGGAATTCAACTTGTAATAGGATTCCTTTACCTATTTAAAGGCTCTTTAGAGCAAAATTTAGAGAGAGAGAGAGAGAGAGAGAGAGAGAGAGAGAGAGAGAGAGAGAGAGAGAGAGAGAGAGAGAGAGAGAGAGCTACTGTAGAACATAATTTAGGTTTTCTTAAAGTTTCTTTACTATTTTTAGAATTTTATTTGTGTTATGGTTTGCTAGAAGCCTTGCTAAGGCAAAGGGTGAAACCCAACCGTTTATTGGTATATTCTTAACTATTATTTATTGGTTTTAATGCTTATATTTTTATGTTTTTGATTGTTTTACTCATCTAGAAAAGTGTTTAGTTCTGTATAATCCTTTGATTTATTATAGACTCTGGACACGTTAATTGCTTAGTATTTCCTGTGAACTAATTCACTAGTTTTGTTTTGCCTAAAATCAATCAATTGCATGAAATTACCTTAGACAATTAATTCTTGAGTTTTTATTGTTAAATCATCTGACTAAGATCATCCTTCATATGAATTTTAGTTGAGTTATAAAATAAATATTGTAAAGGCTACCAATAGATGTGTTGTGTGTGGATCCCTAAACCTTAGTGCTTTAATATATTGTTATTTTTTTTCTCAATTTAAATTAACTTTACTAAACTATCAAAAAACCTCTTCAGTTTAACTTTATTATTTTAGTTTTATTCTATTGTGGTTTGCTAATCAATTCCCTTTTTCCTGTGGATTCGACCTCGGATTTTTCGAGTTATTACTTCACGACAATCCTGCACTTGGGAGTATTATTTAAGTCGCAGCGCCTTGCAGTCAAATTGCAACCCATTATCCGAGATGAGAGTGTTTGGAACCCCAAACCTCGTTACAATATTTTTCCACACGAATATTTGTTTAGCCTCCATTGGGCAAAAGGCCAAGGACTAATCAATGGATTTAAAACTCCCCCTAGTTGGTGGATACTAAGAGCATATCTCTGACACTGGTAACATTTTTTTTGACAAACTTTTGGTAGGATTTCTGCATACTTGCCCACCAGTAGCCTTGTGTTAAAGCTCTATGGGCAAGGGATCTACCCCCTGTATGACTACCATAAATCCTCTCATTCAACTCTTCCAACATCACTTCCACAACTTCAGGATGAATACACAATAGATACGGCCTTGAATATGAGCACTTGTATAATTTTTGATCCTCGGACAGCCAAAACCTCAATGCCTTTCTTTGGATTTTTTCCACCTCAATTTTCTCCTCAGGCAATGTACCATCTTTAAGGAATGTAACCACTGGGTCCATCCAACTAAGGCCCACTCCTGTGAAGTGCACCCCCATCAGAACTTGTGCATTATACGCAAGGTTGGCATGATCTTCCACAAGTATAATTCTTGGAAGCATCTCCTTACTTGAAGTAGCCAAGGTTGCCAATGAATCATCGTGAGAGTTTTTACTCCGAGAAATTTGCTCCAAAGTGAAGGAATGGAAGCCCCTCGATAAACGTTAAGCTTAATTCAGGTACCAAAGCATTCTTGAATCTTTTGCTTCAAAATCACCTCGAACATGTCCATCTATAAGTCTTGAATCACAATACGCCCTGACAAATTTTCCTCTGAGCTACTTGGAAAGCCTCTTACTCAACCTCGTTGCTCGTCGCTGAGAAGCCTAGCCTCAATGATATTTCCAAGGTAATCCCATTTGGCAAAATTATCATGATTCCAATTCCTGACCCCTTCTGGTTAGTCGCGCCGTCCACAAATAATTGTCATGCCTGCTAAGTTGCTATTGAATTCACTCCCACGGCTTCCTTGGGCTTCCTCACTTCTTCAAAGTCACCCGGACCTAACTCCTCAGTGAATTCTACCACTAAATCTGCTAGGACTTGACCTTTTACGGCCGCCTGAATACTTAATATCAAACACTCCCAAGCATAGTTCCCCATTTTTCCACTCTTCTAGTGTAATTCGACTTCCGTAGTAATGATTGCAAAGGAAATTGGGTCAAGACAATCACCAAGTGAGCTTGGAAGTACTGTGGTAGCTTCTTGGTGGCATGAATAATAGCAAGGACAACCTTCTCAAGAGGAAGATACTTGATTTCGGTTTCTTGAAGATATTTATTGACATAATACATCAGTTTCTGAACTCCCTCATCGACCCGTATCAAAACCAGACTCATTACATGCCACGCAACAACTATCTATGCATACAAAACCTCTTCTTTCTCTAGCCTGGAGAAAACCTGTGGATGAGCCAAATATGCCTTCAAATCCTTCAAATCGTGGTCACACTCCTTGAACCAAGAAAAATCATTCCATTTATGCAATAACTAAAAAAATGGCCTATCCGGTCACACTCCTCTGACCTCCTTGACTATCTGGTTGTTGTAAGAATTGCTTTAACTTGCTAGCCTTAACTAACTGATCAAGGAAGACTTGTGAAGTCCTACAGTCCTCGATTGTATAACCTCGGTCTTAATGGCACTAACAATACAAATTTTGGTTTCTTTTAGTGGGATCCCCTCCCATCCTATTTGTCCATTTAAAGTTGGGCTTGTACTTGATCTTCTCTAGCACTCGATATATTAGTTCTTTGAACATCGAGTTTACTGTTTGAGGACTAACAAGGCCATGGGACGCTTGATTGAAAAATTCTCTCCTCAGTCGAGAAAGTGTGAATCGACCTAACAAACTATCCCTTCGATCAAGGGTAAAAACCTTGGCTTTTCCCTTGCCAACATTCTGGTTGTCTTCAACTCTTTTATGTTAGTCTATTTGATCCATCAATTGATGCATACTCTAAGGTGGTTTCATAGTAAGCGATTTCTACAAGTCAGAGTGTGTAGGAAGGCCTACTTTGAAAGTTTCTACAACATCATCTTCAAAGTCTCATCTATCTCATTATAAATTTCCCAATAACTATCAAAATAACTCTTCAAGGTCTCCCCCTCTTTCATGAACATCGGATGTAAAGAGTCTAGGGGTCTAGGGACCCGACTACATATCACAAATCTTGCCCCGAAGGCCTTTGTTAGCTCCTCAAAAGAATGTATAGATCCTTCCTTAAGACCATCAAACCACCTCATGGCCACCAGAGCCAGGCTCGAGGGAAATACTTGCACATAAGGGCTTTATTCTTGGAATTGATGGCCATTCCTTAGTTAAAGTGACTTACATGTTCAACAGGATCAGTCTTACTATTATAAATGGTAAAAGTGGGCTGATTGAAGCAACGAGTGAGCTCCACCTACTCAATACGCCAAGAAAAAGGGGAGCGGGATATCTAGAGGAGGGCCTTTCCCATGGCATCATGCCCCTAGTCTCTCCTTGGTGGAGTTCTAGACATCCTGCAATAGTGTTTCCACCCTGAAGTACGATGAGATGATGACGTGAACGATTCACATGGTAGAGTTCTACTTCGAGGTCGGTAACTTCCGTCGCTTCTAGTACTTAAATCTTGGTCTGGGGAAGGAGTCCTATCCTCCCTTACTCGAGTTCTGTGCAAAGATGTTGACGTAACCGTTCCCCCTTCTTCTCCAAGTTATACACTTCCTCATCATAAGAATTATGACGAGCTTCACGTTAACCCATTCGCTTAGAGTGAACAACTGTGCTCTTTCACTATAAGTATGGGCCATATAATGGTCCCTTCTTCTCTCGAGATTGACAAAATGATCCCTACGCTGGGATCCCACAGATTCCAATGATCCACTTCATCTAGGACTTGCCATACTAGAAAGGCTTTATAGGGGTACTCTGGGAGACCTTCCCACAGACAGCACCAATTGTAGAGGGCAAAAAGTATAGCCAACAAATGTTAAAATGTTAAATTGCTACTTTCTACTCACACATTTTTTAGACGTGGGATGTAAGATCATCCTTTAAGTACCCATTCTATGATAATTAATAATAATAGGACTATTTTATAATGTGATGTGAATGTATTGAATTAAAAAGAGCCTTGGAATGGCTAAGTGTTTATCCTTGGGTTTGGTTCAATTTGAGGATGTTGTTACAATTGGATCATCTCCCTTTTTCTCTCAGTTTTTTTAAAAATCCTCTCTACCCCTCTGGTCCAGGTGCTTCTTGGCTTTATATAGTTAGACAAAATGTATCTGGACTCTACATTTGGAGGGCTAGGATCACACTTCCTTGATACTTGTCCCATCAAGGCCTTGCTAGTAGGTTTTACACCAAGATGTGAGTTGTGTGGGCACTATTCATGGTTATTTCCTCATTAATACAGTCAGCTAATTGTTTGCAATACATTTAATGTGGAGGAGATGACAGATTTGTCCTTCAGTTTTCTTCTTTTTCTTGTTCAATGCCAAATTACCCTTTTCCTCCCTCGGATTGTGCCATGATCCCTTCACCCCTGACTCTCGACTTCCCAAGATTAGGTAGGGGTCCTCGATGTCCCTATCAAGTGTAGTAGTTCAACCTCTTCATAAGTTAGGTAAGTTCTTTCCAAGGACACACTACTAACACTTCACAAAGTTCTTCTCCTTGGAAATGTCCTTTCCTATCTTATTAGCTATTTTGGTCCTCATCCCCCCACAGAAGGTAAGGTAGAACTTTGTTGAGTTAAAGTTAATTTATGAAGTAAATTATTGTTTTTACTTCTTTTTTTAATCATGATTTTTTTTTTCAACTTAATAATTTTATTATATATAGTTTGGCCCCCTATAAAAAATTCCTAACTTTGCCATTGTACATATAAGAACTAAAATACAAATAAAAAAATAGTCTCGCTTGAAGATTCTAAGTCTCTTATTTCTTGGTCTATCCTATTGATTTTAATTAATTAAGAATTTTCTTTTCTTCTAAAGTTGTATAAAACAACAAAAGCATGTGAAATAATTTTTTTTGAATAACTAGTTTATGTTTAAAGGTGATTGTGTGTAATTTTTTTTACTATTTAATAGAGAATATGTTATGCTAACTTTAAATTTTGTATTCATGACACCAAGATACATGTGAGGGTATTACATTATGAGAGATGTTCAGTCCACAATATTTTTACAACAAATCACAGGTGGTTAGTTGTTATTGGTTCAAATTTGAATCTAACGCTAAGATGAATTTTTTGCTCCAACAATAACAACCAGTAGAAACCTGCTACTTAAGATTTGTTGTAAAAATATTGTAAAAATGTTGTAGACATATCATTTCTCTTATATTATATGTGAGTGAATATATATGAGAATGATGGTAGATGTCCCTAGAGGATAAAGCATTGCAGTGCTAGCTATGCCTTTGAAAGGTGATCTTGGGAGTAGAGAAAGAGTTGGAATATATGGAGAACCCTGTCTCAAAATGCCCACACACAATTGTAGTGGATGGCTTTCATCTCTCTGACCGACTAACCCCCAAAAGAGTTATTTTTTCACAATTAAACTAACTTCTCAATATTCGCAAAGGGTTTAATGAAACAGAAGCTTACTTGTTAGAAATAAAGCAACCCACGGACGAGTTTAGCAAAAAATAAAGCAACCCACATAGTAGTCAATGACCAACTGGTAGTCTGCCCTACTTAGGCTTTAAAAAAATGCGAGTTGTTTGGGAGGAGGGGGGCAATTGATCAAATTTAGCTGAATTTGATCCGTTTAGCTTACTTTTTAATATAGTCGAAGGGGGAGACAATTGGGGCAGGGGAGCCCTGGCCCCCGGGCCCCATCATGGCTCCGTCATTGGATGTGAATGTGATTGAGTGTATATTTTAATATGAATTTTTTTTAGCAGACTTTAATATGGATTTATGTATTAGGTCTCTCTATTTCACAAGGACAAATTATAGCATACATTATAAGTTAGGTATCTAGTAGCTTATTTGCTACATACAAGATAAAAGATATACTTTTATGGTAAATTATTCGCTAAATGTGTGACAACAATACAAAAATTAACTTATTTCAAAACATCTAGTTTTCTTAAATTTTAAAAAGAAAAGATGAGACAAAATACAAAAATCTTTTTTCCAATTGGACATGAAATATATGAAACTTTTTGTTATAACAGAAGGAAAGCAAAGAAATGAAACAGAGCAAATGACAGCATTTTATAAGAACAAGACAAAAATGCAAATGACCTCGTTTGCTTAAGTGATGAGAGAAAGAAATCGCTTTTATTAAGCCAAGTGTATTAAATTTATGAGTTAATCGCCGCTCTCCTTTGGTGCGGTGATCACTTTACAAGTATAAATGTTTGTGAGGTGTGGGAGGATAAGAGTCGAGGTTCAAGTCTCTAAGAGAGAGTTTTACACACATATGGACTTAGATTTGGCTATAGTACAAATTTTATCTTGTATAAAAAAAATTATAAATTAATTATGTATTTGTCCAAGAAGCCCAATTATATTCCAAAGCTCATATATACCTAATCTTAACTCATAATCCTTATATATTCCTTACTTAGGGTTCATTGAAACACACAATTGAGAATATAGTGAAGATGTAGCTATTAAGGGCTCTTTTATGGGGACGTAGGCTGTAAAATTGAACCACATACTCTTTGTGCTCTCTCTCCTCTTTATACTCTCTTCTATATTTTTCATATATTCTAACAAATAGGTTAAATAATGGCAAACTATGACAAAGTATGATTCTTTTTAAATCATTAGGTGTATTTTCATGTCCAAGGTGAAGATCTAAGTTTAATAAAAAAGATGGAAGAGATTTTATTTTCTTGACACACTCTTGACACCACTCTAGATCAATCGAGAATTGCAGATTCAGTTTTAATGGAATACCTTTTATTATGTTGGTTTTGTATTATTGGGGCAGATTTCTAAAACCCATTAAGAGAGAATATTAAAAACTCCACAATTCCAATATGTTATTTCAGATCATTAAAAATAAATATGATGTTACTATTGCCAAAGTGTAGTTGAAGCGTGCAATAGGTCTTAAAGCAACATGTGGTCACAAATGTAAGTACCACTAGAGATAGCTTTACATATAAGGATATATATTTACTATAAAACTTAGGGCATGTTTGGTAGACTGTAATATACTTTGTAATGTAATAAATATTCATATGGTTTAGTTATTCTTTAGTTTGGTTATATTTTTATTACAATGAATAGTCATTCCTTATGAATAGCTATTCTTCAAAATGAGGAATAACTATTCCTCTTTAAAAGGTTGTATTAGCTATTTATTAGTAAGTGCAATAATTTTAAAACTTAATATATTTCCAAATGAACAAATTTTCCATATATATCTAACAATTATAAAAATAAAAAATCGTAAAAACTAACATATATCTCTGTTAAATTTAAAAATATCAATTTTTAAGGAGATATAATTAAATGAGTAAGATATTTTCTAAAATAAATGTTAAGTTTCATTCTAAGGTTATAATTCACAACCAAACTAATGAATATGTTTAATTAATAAATTACAATACATTTTATTACTAGTAATAAAGATTACAATTCCTGTCGTAATCTCCATGTAGTGTACCAAACGTACCCTTAGATTATAATGGAGGAATTTTTCTTAGGGTTGGTGGTTAATCGTCATAATGGTTTTCCCCTGGTTTTTTGCCTATGATATTGCCACTTATTTATTTATTGTAAAAATAATTAGAAATTGTAGCTTCCCTACCAAAGGTTAACCATATATGGTAGCCCCCGCTCTTGAGCAAAACCTTATTTCGATGGTGAAATAGAAGGAGAACCATATGCCTGCTTACTTTACTTTATTATTACTATTAAGTGAACCAAACTATTTATGACAATACCCCACTATTAGGTTATAATAACCCTTTTTTTTTTTTAATACAAGATAAAATTTCTATTTTAGCCTAATCTAAGTGTATATGTGTGTGAAGCTCCCTCCTAGAGCTCTTTGATACTTGAATCTCGGCATTTACCTCTCATACCCCACAAGCACTTATACTTGTGAAGTGACCACCGCACCAAGGGTGCGCGGTGGTCACTATTAGGTTATAATAACTAATTCCCTGTTAATTAGCTAAAGTGATTTATGATAAAGTTATTTCATGCAAGGATACCAAACTGACAGCTCATTTATCAGTCATCATTGATGATGTTTCATAACTTTTTTGTTTTAAATACAAGATATGAATTTTACTCTAGTTTAATCTAAGTGTATATATATAAATATATATATATATATATATATATATATATATATATATATATATATATATATATATATGTGAAGTTCTCTCCTAGAGACTCAAGCCCCCTACACTCCACAAGCACTTATACTTGTAGATGATATTTCATAACTAATTAGTCATACATTCATATTTTTTTCAAAAAAAAAAAAATCATACTTTCATAATGCAACCAATTCAATTTATATAAAAAATAATAATCATAAGGATCATGTTAACAATTGCCCTTACCACAATTGTTAATAAAACATTAAAAAAATTTGATAACACTTTTATAGGAAATATAAAAAACTATCAAAACAATTAACTGCTTTATCATTTTCCCATAAAATGTTTCTAAGAATAATTTCAAAACCAATATTCTTAGGGCATCTATTAATATTTTCCAAAAAATAAATGCAACTAATTAAGTCTTTGTTATAAAAAGACTAAACACGATTGAACTTTTCCACTTTTCACTACTTGATTGATCATTCATAAAATCTTAAGGCCTACGTTTTGACAAGAAACATATTATAGCCATAATTTGATCCTCGCGTGCAACACGAGTTGGTGTCTTCTATTTTTTGATAAGATGTTTGTCTTCTTTAGTATTGACAAGTATGGTTCATAAAATAAAATTAGGACCAGCGAGGAGATAAGACTTTTGGAATCATTAAAAAAATGTACCAATTCTTCTAAAAACTCAAGAAAAGCAAAAGAATCAAATTGAGACTGCCTTATTGACCTCTTGTGTCACTTAGACCACAGAAAAATACATCATGTTTCCATAATATGGGACGTTCCCTTTACATGAGGGTGGACCTTGAGACAACTTTATTGACCTCTTGTGTCACCCAGACTACGGAAAAATTCATCATGTTTTTGCAACGAGAGTCATCCCCCTCACAAGAGGGTGGACCCCCACCCACCTCCCACCCCCCCCCCTCCAAGATAGCCATATTATTCTCTTGTGTCACCCAGACCATGGAAAAATACATCATATTTCCATAACATGAGTTTTCTTCCTCACATGAGGGTGGACCCCGAGACTCCCTTATTGACCTCTTGTGTCTCCTAGACCATTGGAAAATACACCATGTTTCTGTAACATGAGTGCCCCCCACCTCCCCCCCCCACATGAGAGTGGACCTTCTTGTGTCACCTAGACCATGGAAAGATACATCATGTTTCTGTAACATGAGTCGTCCCCTCACATGAGATTGGACCTTAATTACTAAAAAGAAAGCCAAATCTACTCTAGCTAGGCATGACAACCTTGTCATAAATAGCAAGCTAATTATGAAAAAATTAATTAAATCAAGCTATTTATGATAATACCCCACAGGTAAGTAATAGTAACTAATTCGAATAAAACGAATACACTAAATGAAATTTTAAAATATTAAAATGCCCCTCAAGTGGAGAAGATTAAAATAAGCTTGGACAATTATTGTTTAGAAAATTAGGATAGAGGTAAATCACTACAAGAAAAATGCCTATTTGTGATGGTAAGACGCCCTCTTAAAATGTCAAATATCATCGCAAAAGGTAATTAGCGAGGGCATATGACCCTACAAAGGTTGTCGTGTTTGCTTTTGTTGCAAAAAGTGATTTTGTAACAATACCTTTGCTAATAGTTAATTTTTACAAGGGCAGCTCACTATTGTTACACATAAAATCTACCCGCACAAATATATTACTAAAACGACGAGAAAAGTCAACGATTTATTTTTCGCAAAAGGATGCGGTCATCATTAAGAACTATTTGTGAGGGCCTTGTTGCCCTTGCATTTGGTTATTTGTAAATTTCAAATGGATGACTTAATTTTTAGCAATCGATGATGGCGTTATTGAAATTGTTTGTAAAGGCCTTTTTGCCCTCACAAATAATTATTTGCAACCTATTAGAAACAATAGTGATGGCATTAAGCCATCTCTTCAAATGTTTTTGCAAGGAGATAATCCCACAGCCAGACCCCTCCCCCCTTGAACCCAAAGTACTTTAGGTATGGGGGGCGGCTACACATTCAAGTTAGGGTATACACATGAAAACCTTGGCTTGAAAAAAAATGTATAAATACTTGCCAGAAAAAAAAAATTTTATATACTAAATTAACCTATTTTGGTCACAATATAGAAAGTATTGAACATCCTAACTTGATAATCACAAAAATTTGGGTTTAACAAATATAAGGGTAATGTCATATCCATAACTTTTTTACAGTAATTTCATACAAATACTAGGTGGTAAGCTGTTATTGATTATAATTTAGGTTCAATATTAATATCTTTTTTTACCCATCAATAATAATTTGTCACATAAGATTTATTATGAAAATGTTGTGAATATATTATTACTTCAAAATATAATTATGGTTCCCAAAACATAATCCTTAACTTAAACAAAATCAAAATTAGGTCAAACAACAACAAGTGAACAAATTATTCAACAAAAAGCCTATTCAAAAACAAAAAATGAAAATCCCTAATCATTCAAAATCTATAACTTGTTCAGCGTATTACATAAAAATAATTCATAATTTCATTATTCTTACAACAAAAACAATACAAAGAGAAATACTATAATCGTGATTTCTCCTTTTGTTCTCTTCAACTTTGTGGTCACAACAAGCTTGCCCTCATTGGCAACTCGGTTCGCAGTTGTTGCAAATATCATCTCTCTCTCTCTCTCTCTCTCTCTCTCTCTCTCTCTCTCTCTCTCTCTCTCTCTCTCTCTCTCTCTCTCTCTCTCTCTCTCTCTCTCTCTCTCATTTGTTTCTTCTTTATTATCATTGCAGGCTCTCTCTCACATTTTTTCTCTTATCTCAGCATTTTCAGTTCCCATTTTATCTCTTGTCAGTCCATTTTTTATGTTTCCTTTTGTTAGTAGAATGACTTCATAATACTTCATGTATTCGTGAGTCTCTTCTTCTTCTTTTTTTGTGACGTTGATGTATTTTAGGATGTGTCAATTGAACTACAAATCTTTTGGCACTATAAAGACATTTCTTGCTACTACACAAAACCCACAGCTGGCACACATGCAACTTTAGTTTTTGGCAAAATTGAAACTCCCCTGTCATCGTTGATAATGTTATCATAACTACGTCAAACTTTCAAAGTGCAACCAATCTAGTGTATCAAAAACAAAAGAAAAAAAAATGCAACTAATTAAAGCTTTGTTATAAAAAGACAAGACACACTTGAACAATTTACCACTTTTCACTACTTGATTGATTAATTGTTCACAAAATGTTAAGTACTACGTTTTGATAAGAAACATTATAAGGATAATTTATTAATTGCGTGCATCACAAGTTTTTGTCTTCTTTAGCATGACAAGCATCATTCATAACTTTAGTATGACAAGCATCATTCATAAAATTAGGACCCAAGGAGTCTAGTGGCAAAGTCGAAAATTCTTTCAGGGAGCCAAGCTAAATATAAACATTATTTAGGGGCAATCCCAAACTCAAACAATTGCACAATGTATAAAACTTGTGTTTAGGACTAATTCAAAAGTCCTAAATTCTAAAATTTGAAGGAATCAATAACTACATTTTTCTATAATTTATACTTTTTTATGATTTCAATACTATATATAATAATAGAAAATTGAAAAAGCTAGGGGGGGGGGGGGGGATGCCCCCCTCTCCCTAGCTTTGCCTATGGAAGTGCATAAAGACTTTTGGAATCCTTACAAAAGTTTACTCATTCAAGATAAGCAACTTGTGTCACTCAATCCACACATTCTTTTATCTTTTCAAGCTTCCCTCAATGATTCTTCTTCAATTACACATGTTGGTGATAAAGCAACAGGAAAGACATGATGCTAGGCCCCTTACTAACTTTTTTGAAGAAGAGAGCTTATTTTTCAAATGGCGTAAATGCACTTTTAGTCTCTACATTTTGTACTTTTTCCATTTTGGTCCCTACATTTTATTTTTATCACTTTTAGTTCCTAAACCAATTAATGGGTGACATTTAAGTCATTTCCGTCACAAAACTAATGGTAAAAGCTGACGTGACTAATAGTGAAAATTCAAAATTATTTGAAAACATTAAAAAAATTAGTATTAAATTTATTAATTTAATACTAAAATTAATTTATTAATTTTAAAACTAAATAAAAAAATTAAAAACAGAATTAAAAACCAAAAAACATATGAATTGAGATCTAAGTGTGTCTTGAACAAGAACACAAACCCAAAAAATTAAAATCCAAAATTAAAAATCTTAAAATCACCATTTTCTCAAACTCAAAAAATGAAATCCAAAAATCACAAACCCAAAAAATAAGAACGGAAAATTAAACTATAGATCTATGTCAAATTAAACATGAACAAGAAATAAAACATGAAAAAAAAATTAAAACAAAAAAGAAAAAACAAAATTAAAATCCAGTTCATCTTCAACGAGAACTCTAAAAAACACAAATTCAAATTTAAACATAAGAACACATGCCTAGATTTTCTAGCATTTTATTGCCCTTTCTTGTCAACCAAACATAAAAACACAAACACAAACTAATTTCCAGCAAGAGCAAGAACAAAAACACAAACCCAGTAACAGATTTTCCTTGTCAACCAAACACAAAAGCAACAAACACAAACCAAGCAACGGAAGATCTAAATTTTTATTTTGGCTTTAAAAAATGCCACATCAGCATTTAAATTTAAAAAAATTAATTTATTACTTTTACCTAAATAAAAAAAAATCCATTATTTTCGTAAGAACAATGGATAACATGTTCTTCATGTTCTTCGAGTTGCCCATGAAATTAAAAAAATATCTCACATCGCTTCTTCAATACTCAATCAAAAGTCCTTTTATTCTCTTTTCCTTTTTACCCTTTTCACTTTCCTAGAAACTCCCAATGGCCCCAAAGTTGAGAAAAACCCTGCCGAGAAGAAGCCGACTGAGGAGAAGAAATCAACTGTCGCTGAGAAGGCTCCGACGGAGAAGAAGCTGAAGGCCAGGCAAAAGCTCCCCAAGGAAGGCGGAGCCAGCACCGAAGACAAGAAGAAGATGCGCATGAAGAAGAGTGGGGAGACTTACAAGATCTACATCTTCAACGTCTTGAAGCAAGTTCACCCAAACATCGGTATCTCCAGCAAGGCCATGGGGATCATGAACAGCTTCATCAACTATATCTTCAAGAAGCTCGCTCAGGAGGCTTCCCGATTGGCTCGCTACAACAAGAAGCCAACCAATACTTCTCGGGAGATCTAGACCGCAGTTCGCTTGGTCTTGCCTGGTGAGCTCACTAAGCACGCCGTGTCTGAGGGGACCAAGGCGGTGACTAAGTTTACCAGCTCTTGAAGTGCAGTGGTTGCTGGAGATTAAGGAATTTGAATGTGTTTATGTGGCTAGGGTTAGGGTTTCATAGATGAATAAATGCTTCTTTTTTTTTTGAATATGTGGTTTTTGAATATGTTCTGTATGTGAAAAATATGGATTTTCTCAATCCAAAATTTGTCTATGGTAGAAAGAGAGAATTAGAGATAAGATAAAGTTCATTAGGGTTTTTGTTTTTTTTTTTTAAACCTGATGACTGACTAGTTAAAAAAAAGAATAAGGATAAAAAAGATAATGATTTTTTTTATTTAAAAAATAATTTTAATTAAATTGTATTTTAAGATTTTTATTATTATTTTAATAGTACCGTTAGCCACGTCAGCTTTTCTGTTAGTTGGTTGACGGTAAAGACTGTTATGACATGTGCTAATTGGTTTAGGGACTAAAAGTGATAAAAATAAAATGTAGAGACCAAAATGGAAAAAAAATCAAAATATAGGGACTAAAAGTGCATTTACACATTTTCAAAATTATACCACAAAAAGGTTGGATTCATACTTTTGTAACGAAAAGTGCATCAAAACACGTGGAGGTGGGTTTAGACTTTAGCCACCAAAAAAAGGGGGGGGGGGGGGAACAAAGAAACAAACAAGAGGTGGGAAAGTGTGACATATCTAGTATAAGCTATGTAATACGGATACGGACACGATATAATTATGATATGATACGTAGTATGGTGATACAACATTTTTTTAAAAACTAGGATACATTACTTCGAGAATTTGACAAATAATTAATTAATATTTAAAGGTATACGTATTTTATATTAGGAATAAGTCATGTTTATTTTAGATTTAAAAAGTATATAACAACAATTAAATGTTTGGAAATATATCTAAAATTAATTCAAAAACAATAAAATATTATTTATAGTACAAATAAAGAGTTCAAATAAACTAGACATCCATAAAAAGAGTTCAAATAAACAACATTCCATATCAAAATAGAACAACCGAATTAAAAATTGATTTTTTTTTTCCTTGTGAGTGTATACTTGACATGTTTGTGTCCGTGTACGACATCAATACGTCAGCAATTTTGCCATATCCGTGCTTCCCAGAGTATAAGTGTATAACCACTCAAATCATTACTTAATTTAGTGGTAGAACTTTCATTGAACTTTTAAGTCAGCATTAGTTCCTCGGATATATGATAACTCATCTAAGTGTTCTTTTACGGCCGCCTGAATACTTAATATCAAACACTCCCAAGCATAGTTCCCCATTTTTCCACTCTTCTAGTGTAATTCGACTTCCGTAGTAATGATTGCAAAGGAAATTGGGTCAAGACAATCACCAAGTGAGCTTGGAAGTACTGTGGTAGCTTCTTGGTGGCATGAATAATAGCAAGGACAACCTTCTCAAGAGGAAGATACTTGATTTCGGTTTCCTGAAGATATTTATTGACATAATACACTGGTTTCTGAACTCTCTCATCAACCCGTATCAAAACCAGACTCATTACATGCCGCGCAACAACTATCTATGCATACAAAACCTCTTCTTTCTCTAGCCTGGAGAAAACCTGTGGATGAGCCAAATATGCCTTCAAATCCTTCAAATCGTGGTCACACTCCTTGAACCAAGACAAATCATTCCATTTATGCAATAACTAAAAAAATGGCCTATCCGGTCACACTCCTCTGACCTCCTTGACTATCTAGTTGTTGTAAGAATTGCTTCAACTTGCTAGCCTTAACTAACTGATCAAGGAAGGCGTGTGAAGTCCTACAGTTCAATTGTATAACCTCGGTCTTAATGGCATTGACAATACAAATTTTGGTTTCTTTTAGTGGGATCCCCTCCCATCCTATTTGTCCATTTAAAGTAGGGCTTGTTCATGATCTTCTCTAGCACTCGATATATTGGTTCTTTGAACATCGAGTTTACTGTTTGAGGACCAACAAGGCCATGGGACGCTTGATTGAAAAATTCCCTCTTCAGTCGAGAAAGTGTGAATCGACCTAACAAACTATCCCTTCGATCAAGGGTAAAAACCTTGGCTTTTCCCTTGCCAACATTCTGGTTGTCTTCAACTCTTTTATGTTAGTCTATTTGATCCATCAATTGATGCATACTCTAAGGTGGTTTCATAGTAAGCGATTTCTACAAGTCAGGAGTGTGTAGGAAGGCCTACTTTGAAAGTTTGTACAACAACATCTTCAAAGTCTCATCTATCTCATTATAAATTTCCCAATAACTATCAAAATAACTCTTCAAGGTTTCCCCCTCTTTCATGAACATCGGATGTAAAGAGTCTAGGGGTCTAGGGACCCGACTACATATCACAAATCTTGCCCCGAAGGCCCTTGTTAGCTCCTCAAAAGAATGTATAGATCCTTCCTTAAGACCATCAAACCACCTCATGGCCACCAGAGCCAGGCTTGAGGGAAATACTTGCACATAAGGGCTTTATTCTTGGAATGGACGGCCATTCTTTAATTAAAGTGACTTACATGTTCAACAGGATCAGTCTTACCATTATAAATGGTAAAAGTGGGCTGATTGAAACGACGAGTGAGCTCCACCTACTCAATACGCCAAGAAAAAGGGGAGCAGGATATCTAGAGGAGGGCCTTTCCTATGGCATCATGCCCCTAGCCTCTCCTTGGTGGAGTTCTAGACATCCTGCAATAGTGTTTCCACCCTGAAGTACGATGAGATGATGACGTGAACGATTCACTTGGTAGAGTTCTACTTCGAGGTCGGTAACTTCCGTCGCTTCTAGTACTTAAATCTTGGTCTGGGGAAGGAGTCCTATCCTCCCTTACTCGAGTTATACGCAAAGATGTTGACGTAACCGTTCCCCCTTCTTCTCCAAGTTATACACTTCCTCATCATAAGAATTATGACGGGCTTCACGTCAACCCATTCACTTAGAGTGAACAACTGTGCTCTTTCGCTATAAGTATGGGCCATATAATGGTCCCTTCTTCTCTCGAGATTGACAAAATGATCCCTACGCTGGGATCCCATAGATTCCAATGATCCACTTCATCTAGGACTTACCATACTAGAAAGGCTTTATAGGTACTCTGGGAGACCTTCCCACAGACAGCACCAATTGTAGAGGGCAAAAAGTATAGCCAACAAATGTTAACATGTTAAATTGCTACTTTCTACTCACACATTTTTTAGACATGGGATGTAAGATCATCCTTTAAGTACCCATTCTATGATAATTAATAATAATAGGACTAGTTTATAAGGTGATGTGAATGTATTGAATTAAAAAGAGCCTTGGAATGGCTAAGTGTTTATCCTTGGGTTTGGTTCAATTTGAGGATATTGTTACAATTGGATCATCTCCCTTTTTCTCTCATTTTTTTGAAAATCCTCTCTCCCCCTCTGGTCCAGGTGCTTCTTGGCTTTATATAGTTAGACAAAATGTATCTAGACTCTACATTTGGAGGGCTAGGATCACACTTCCTTGATACTTGTCCCATCAAGGCCTTGCTAGTAAATTTTACACCAAGATGTGAGTTGTGTGGGCACTATTCATGGTCATTTCCTCATTAATACAGTCAGCTAATTGTTTGCAGTACATTTAATGTGGAGGGAATGGCAGATTTGTCCTTCAGTTTTCTTCTTTTTCTTGTTCAATGCCAAATTACCCTTTTCCTCCCTCGGATTGTGCCATGATCCCTTCACCCCTGACTCTCGACTTCCCAAGATTAGGTAGGGGTCCTCGATGTCCCTATCAAGTGTAGTAGCTCAACCTCTTCATAAGTTAGGTAAGTTCTTTCCAAGGACACACTACTAACACTTCACAAAGTTCTTCTCCTTGGAAATGTCCTTTCCTATCTTATTAGCTATTTTGGTCCTCATCCCCCCACAGAAGGTAAGGTAGAACTTTGTTGAGTTAAAGTTAATTTATGAAGTAAATTATTGTTTTTACTTTTTTTTTTTAATCATGATTTTTTTTTCAACTTAATAATTTTATTATATATAGTTTGGCCCCCTATAAAAAATTCCTAACTTTGCCATTGTACATATAAGAACTAAAATACAAATAAAAAAATAGTCTCGCTTGAAGATTCTAAGTCTCTTATTTCTTGGTCTATCCTATTGATTTTTATTGATTAAGAATTTTCTTTTCTTCTAAAGTTGTATAAAACAACAAAAGCATGTGAAATAATTTTTTTTGAAGAACTAGTTTATGTTTAAAGGTGATTGTGTGTAATTTTTTTTACTATTTAATAGAGAATATGTTATGCTAACTTTAAATTTTGTATTCATGACACCAAGATACATGTGAGAGTATTATATTATGAGAGATGTTACGTCCACAACATTTTTACAACAAATCACAAGTGGTTAGTTGTTATTGGTTCAAATTTGAATCTAACGCTAAGATGAATTTTTTGCCCCAACAATAACAGCCAGTAGAAACCTGCTACTTAAGATTTGTTGTAAAAATATTGTAAAAATGTTATAGACATATCATTTCTCTTATATTATATAAGAGTGAATATATATGAGAATGATGGTAGATGTCCCTAGAGGATAAAGCATTGCAGTGCTAGCTATGCCTTTGAAAGGTGATCTTGGGAGTAGAGAAAAAGAGTTGGAATGTATGGAGAAGCCTGTCTCAAAATGCCCATACACAATTGTAGTGGATGGCTTTCATCTCTCTGACCGACTAACCCCCAAAAGAGTTATTTTTTCACAATTAAACTAACTTCTCAAAACACGCAAAGGGTCTCATGAAACAGAAGCTTACTTGTTAGAAATAAAGCAACCCACGGACGAGTTTAGCAAAAAATAAAGCAACCCACATAGTAGTCAATGACCCAACTGGTAGTCTGCCCTACTTAGGCTTTAAAAAAATGCGAGATGTTTGGGAGGAGGGGGGCAATTGATCAAATTCAGCTGAATTTGATCAGTTTAGCTTACTTTTTAATATAGTCGAAGGGGGAGACAATTGGGGCGGGGGAGCCCTGGCCCCCAGGCCCCATCATGGCTCCATCATTGGATGTGAATGTGATTGAGTGTATATTTTAATATGAATTTTTTTTTAGCAAACTTTAATATGGATTTATGTATTAGGTCTCTCTATTTCACAAGAAGGACAAATTATAGCATACATTATAAGTTAGGTATCCTATAGTTCTTTAGTAGCTTATTTGCTACATACAAGATAAAAGATATACTTTTATGGTAAATTATTCACTAAATGTGTGACAACAATACAAAAATTAACTTATTTCAAAACATCTAGTTTTCTTAAATTTTAAAAAGAAAAGATGAGACAAAATACAAAAATCTTTTTTCCAATTGGACATGAAATATATGAAACTTTTTGTTATAACAGAAGGAAAGCAAAGAAATGAAACAGAGCAAATGACAGCATTTATAAGAACAAGACAAAAATGCAAATGACCTCGTTTGGTTAAGTGATGAGAGAAAGAAATCGCTTTTATTAAGCCAAGTGTATTAAATTTATGAGTTAATCGCCGCTCTCCCTTGGTGCGGTGATCACTTTACAAGTATAAATGTTTGTGAGGTGTGGGAGGATAAGGGTCGGGGTTCAAGTCTTTAAGAGAGAGTTTTACACACATATGGACTTAGATTTGGCTATGGTACAAATTTTATCCTGTATAAAAAAAATTATAAATTAATTATGTATTTTTCCAAGAAGCCCAATTATATTCCAAAGCTCATATATACCTAATCTTAACTCATAATCCTTATATATTCCTTACTTAGGGTTCATTGAAACACACAATTGAGAATATAGTGAAGATGTAGCTATTAAGGGCTCTTTTATGGGGACGTAGGCTGTAAAATTGAACCACATACTCTTTGTGCTCTCTCTCCTCTTTATACTCTCTTCTATATTTTTCATATATTCTAACAAATAGGTTAAATAATGGCAAACTATGACAAAGTATGATTCTTTTTAAATCATTAGGTGTATTTTCATGTCCAAGGTGAAGATCTAAGTTTAATAAAAAAGATGGAAGAGATTTTATTTTCTTGACACACTGTTGACACCACTCTAGATCAATCGAGAATTGCAGATTCAGTTTTAATGGAATACCTTTTATTATGTTGGTTTTGTATTATTGGGGCAGATTTCTAAAACCCATTAAGAGAGAATATTAAAAACTCCACAATTCCAATTTGTTATTTCAGATCATTAAAAATAAATATGATGTTACTATTGCCAAAGTGTAGTTGAAGCATGCAATAGGTCTTGAAGCAACATGTGGTCACAAATGTAAGTACCACTAGAGATAGCTTTACATATAAGGATATATATTTACTATAAAACTTAGGGCATGTTTGGTAGACTGTAATATACTCTGTAATGTAATAAATATTCATATGGTTTAGTTATTCTTTAGTTTGGTTATATTTTTATTACAATGAATAGTCATTCCTTATGAATAGATATTCTTCAAAATGAGGAATAAGTATTCCTCTTTAAAAGGTTGTATTAGCTATTTATTAGTAAGTGCAATAATTGTAAAACTTAATATATTTCAAAATGAACAAATTTTTCATATATATCTAACAATTATAAAAATAAAAAATCGTAAAAACTAACATATATCTCTCTTAAATTTAAAAATATCAATTTTTAAGGAGATATAATTAAATGAGTAAGATATTTCCTAAAATAAGTGTTAAGTTTCATTCTAAGGTTATAACTC
The DNA here is from genome assembly GCF_040712315.1 of Castanea sativa. NCBI lineage: Eukaryota > Viridiplantae > Streptophyta > Magnoliopsida > Fagales > Fagaceae > Castanea > Castanea sativa. Next base: position 6,116,085 of record NC_134017.1, on the reverse strand, counting down.
ACAACCAAACTAATGAATATGTTTAGTTATTACATTACAATACACTTTATTACTTGTAATAAATATTACAATTCCTGTTGTAATCTCCATTTATTGTACCAAACATACCCTTAGATTATAATGGAGGAATTTTTCTTAGGGTTGGTGGTTAATCGTCATAATGGTTTTCCCCTGGTTTTTTGCCTATGATATAGCCACTTATTTATTTATTTATTTATTGTAAAAATGATTAGAAATTGTAGCTTCCCTACCAGAGGTTAACCATATATGGTAGCCCCCGCTCTTGAGCAAAACCTTATTTCGAGGGTGAAATAGAAGGAGAACCATATGCCTGCTTATTTTACTTTATTATTACTATTAAGTAAACCAAACTATTTATGACAATACCCCACTATTAGGTTATAATAACTTTTCTTTTTTTTTATACAAGATAGTATTTATATTTTAGCCTAATCTAAATGTATATGTGTGTGAAGCTCCCTCCTGGAGCTCTTTGATACTTGAACCTCGACCCTTACCTCTCAATTCCCACAAGCACTTATACTTGTGAAGTGCGCGGTGGTCACTATTAGGTTATAATAACTAATTCCCTGTTAATTAGCTAAAGTGATTTATGATAAAGTTATTTCATGCAAGGATACCAAACCGACAGCTCATTTATCAGTCATCACTGATGACGTTGCATAACTTTTTTGTTTTAAATACAAGATATGAATTTTACTCTAGTTTAATCTAAGTGTATATATATGTGAAGTTCCCTCCTAGAGACTCAAGCCCCCTACACTCCACAAGCACTTATACCTGTAGATGATATTTCATAACTAATTAGTCATACATTCATATTTTTTTCAAAAAAAAAAATCATACTTTCATAATGCAACCAATTCAATTTATATAAAAAATAATAATCATAAGGATCATGTTAACAAATGCCCTTACCACAATTGTTAATAAAACACATTAAAAATTTTTTGATAACACTTTTATAGGAAATATAAAAAACTATCAAAACAATTAACTGCTTTATCATTTTCCCATAAGATGTTTCTAAAAATAATTTCAAAACCAATGTTCTTAAGGGCATTTATTAATATTTTCCAAAAAATAAATGCAACTAATTAAGTCTTTTGTTATAAAAAGACTAAACACGATTGAACTTTTCCACTTTTCACTACTTGATTGATCGTTCATAAAATCTTTAAGGCCTACATTTTGACAAGAAACATATTATAACCATAATTTGATCCTCGCGTGCATCACGAGTTGGTGTCTTCTATTTTTTGATAAGATAAAATAGAATTAGGACCAGCGAGGAGATAAGACTTTTGGAATCATTAAAAAAATGTACCAATTCTTCTAAAAACTCAAGAAAAGCAAAAAAATCAAATTGAGACTGCCTTATTGACCTCTTGTGTCACCTAGACCACAGAAAAATACATCATGTTTCCATAATATGGGACGTTCCCTTCACATGAGAGTGGACCTTGAGACAACTTTATTGACCTCTTATGTCACCCAGACTACGGAAAAATTCATCATGTTTTTGCAACGAGAGTCATCCCCCTCACAAGAGGGTGGACCCCCACCCACCTCCCACCCCCCCCCCCTCCAAGATAGCCTTATTAATCTCTTGTGTCACCCAAACCATGGAAAAATACATCATATTTCCATAACATGAGTTTTCTCCCTCACATGAGGGTGGACCCCGAGACTGCCTTATTGACCTCTTGTGTCACCTAGACCAGGGAAAAATACACCATGTTTCTGTAACATGAGTCGTCCCCCCCACATGAAAGTGGACCTTCTTGTGTCACCTAGACCATGGAAAGATACATCATGTTTCTGTAACATGAGTCGTCCCCTCACATGAGATTGGACCTTAATTACTAAAAAGAAAGCCAAATCTACTCTAGCTAGGCATGACAACCTTGTCATAAATAGCAAGCTAATTATGAAAAAGTTAATTAAATCAAGCTATTTATGATAATACCCCACAGGTAAGTAATAGTAACTAATTCGAATAAAACGAATACATTAAACGAAATTTTAAAATATTAAAATGCCTCTCAAGTGGAGAAGATTAAAAGCTTGGACAATTATTGTTTAGAAAATTAGGACAGAGGTAAATCACTACAAGAAAAATGCCTATTTGTGATGGTAAGACGCCCTCTTAAAATGTCAAATATCATCGCAAAAGGTAATTAGCGAGGGCATATGACCCTACAAAGGTTGTCGAGTTTGCTTTTGTTGCAAAAAGTGATTTTGTAACAATACCTTTGCTAATAGTTAATTTTTACAAGGGCAGCTCACTATTGTTACACATAAAATCTACCCGCACAAATATATTACTAAAATGACGAGAAAAGTCAACGATTTATTTTTCGCAAAAGGATGCGGTCATCATTAAGAACTATTTGTAAGGGCCTTGTTGCCCTTGCAATTGGTTATTTGTAAATTTCAAATGGATGACTTAATTTTTAGCAATCAATGATGGCGTTATTGAAATTGTTTGTAAATGCCTTTTTGCCCTCACAAATAATTATTTGCAACCTATTAGAAACAATAGTGATGGCATTAAGCCATCTCTTGAAATGTTTCTGCAAGGAGTTAATCCCATGGCTAGACCCCTCCCCCCTTGAACCCAAAGTACTTTAGGTATGGGGGGCGGCTACACATTCAAGTTAGGGTATACACATGAAAACCTTGGCTTGAAAAAGATATGTATAAATACTTGCCAGAAAAAAAAATTTATATACTAAATTAACCTATTTTGGTCACCATACAGAAAATATTGAACATCCTAACTTGATAATCACAAAAATTTGGGTTTAACAAATATAAGGGTAATGTCATACCCATAATATTTTTACAGTATTTTCATACAAATACTAGGTGGTAAGTTGTTATTTATTATAATTTAAGTTCAATATTAATATCTTTTTTACCCATCAATAATAATTTGTCACATAAGATTTATTATGAAAATGTTGTGAATATATTATTACTTCAAAATATAATTATGGTTTCCAAAACATAATCCTTAACTTAAACAAAATCAAAATTAGGTCAAACAACAACAAGTGAACAAATTATTCAACAAAAACCCTATTCAAAAACGAAAAATGAAAATCCCTAATCATTCAAAATCTATAACTTGTTCAACGTATTACATAAAAATAATTCATTATTTCATTATTTTTACAAAAAAAAAAATACAAAGAGAAATACTATAATCGTGATTTCTCCTTTCGTTCTCTTCAACTTTATGGTCACAACAAGCTTGCCCTCATTGGCAACTCGGTTCGCAATTGTTACAAATATCATCTCTCTCTCTCATTTGTTTCTTCTTTATTATCATTGCAGGCTCTCTCTCACATTTTTTTCTCTTATCTCAGCATTTTCAGTTCCCATTTTATCTCTTGTCAATCCATTTTTTATTTTCCTTTTGTTAGTAGAATGACTTCATAATACTTCATGTATTCGTGAGTCTCTTTATTTATTTATTTATTTTTGTGACGTTGATGTATTTAGGATGTGTCAATTGAACTACAAATCTGTTGGCACTATAAAGACATTTCTTGCTACTACACAAAACCCACAGCTGGCACACATGCAACTTTAGTTTTTGGCAAAATTGAAACTCCCCTGTCATCGTTGATAATGTTATCATAACTACGTCAAACTTTCAAAGTGCAACCAATCTAGTGTATCAAAAACAAAAGAAAAAAAAATGCAACTAATTAAAGCTTTGTTATAAAAAGACAAGACACACTTGAACAATTTACCACTTTTCACTACTTGATTGATTAATTGTTCACAAAATGTTAAGTACTACGTTTTGATAAGAAACATTATAAGGATAATTTATTAATTGCGTGCATCACAAGTTTTTGTCTTCTTTAGGATGAGAAGCATCATTCATAACTTTAGTATGACAAGCATCATTCATAAAATTAGGACCCAAGGAGTCTAGTGGCAAAGTCGAAAATTCTTTCAGGGAGCCAAGCTAAATATAAACATTATTTAGGGGCAATCCCAAACTCAAACAATTGCACAATGTATAAAACTTGTGTTTAGGACTAATTCAAAAGTCCTAAATTCTAAAATTTGAAGGAATCAATAACTACATTTTTCTATAATTTATACTTTTTTATGATTTCAATACTATATATAATAATAGAAAATTGAAAAAGCTAGGGGGGGGGGGGGGGATGCCCCCTCTCCCTAGCTTTGCCTATGGAAGTGCATAAAGACTTTTGGAATCCTTACAAAAGTTTACTCATTCAAGATAAGCAACTTGTGTCACTCAATCCACACATTCTTTTATCTTTTCAAGCTTCCCTCAATGATTCTTCTTCAATTACACATGTTGGTGATAAAGCAACAGGAAAGACATGATGCTAGGCCCCTTACTAACTTTTTTGAAGAAGAGAGCTTATTTTTGAAATGGCGTAAATGCACTTTTAGTCTCTACATTTTGCACTTTTTTCATTTTGGTCCCTACATTTTATTTTTATCACTTTTAGTTCCTAAATCAATTAACGCGTGACATTTAAGTCATTTCTGTCACAAAACTAATGGCAAAAGCTGATGTGGCTGACGGAGAGAATTCAAAATTATTTAAAAACATTAAAAAAAATTTAGTATTAAATTTATTAATTTAATACTAAAATTAATTTATTAATTTAATACTAAAATTAATTTATTAATTTTAAAACTAAATTAAAAAATTAAAAACAGAATTAAAGACCAAAAATCACATGAATCGAGATTTAAGTGTGTCTTGAACAAGAACACAAACCCAGAAATTAAAATCCAAACTTAAAAATCTCAAAATCACCATTTTCTCAAACTCAAAAAATAAAATCTAAAAATCACAAACCCAAAAAATAAGAACGGAAAATTAAACTATAGATCTATGTCAAATTAAACATGAACAAGAAATAAAACATGAAAAAAAAAATTAAGACAAAAAAGAAAAAACAAAATTAAAATCCAATTCATCTTCAACAAGAACTCTAAAGAACACAAATTCAGATTTAAACATAAGAACATATGCCCAGATTTTCTAGCATTTTATTGCCCTTTCTTGTCAACCAAACACAAAAACACAAACACAAACTGATTTCCAGCAAGAACAAAAACAAAAACACAAACCCAGTAACAGATCTTCCTTGTCAACCAAACACAAAAGCAACAAACACAAACCCAGCAACGGAAGATCTAAATTTTTATTTTGGCATTAAAAAATGCCACATCAACATCTAAATTAAAAAAAATTAATTTATTACTTTTAACTAAATAAAAAAAAATCCATTATTTTCGTAAGAACAATGGGTAACATGTTCTTCATGTTCTTCGAGTTGCCCATGAAATTAAAAAAATATCTCACACCGCTTCTTCAATACTCAATCAAAAGTCCTTTTATTCTCTTTTCCTCTTTACCCTTTTCACTTTCCTAGAAATTCCCAATGGCCCCAAAGTTGAGAAAAAGCCTGCCGAGAAGAAGCCGACTGAGGAGAAGAAATCAACCGTCGCCGAGAAGGCTCCAGCGGAGAAGAAGCTGAAGGCCAAGAAAAAGCTCCCCAAGGAAGGCGGAGCCAGCGCCGGAGACAAGAAGAAGATGCGCGTGAAGAAGAGTGGGGAGACTTACAAGATCTACATCTTCAACGTCTTGAAGCAAGTTCACCCAGACATCGGTATCTCCAGCAAGGCCATGGGGATCATGAATAGCTTCATCAACGATATCTTCGAGAAGCTCGCTTAGGAGGCTTCCCGATTGGCTCGTTACAACAAGAAGCCAACCAATACTTCTCAGGAGATCCAGACCGCAGTTCGCTTGGTCTTGCCTGGTGAGCTCACTAAGCACGCCGTGTCTGAGGGGACCAAGGCGGTGACTAAGTTTACCAGCTTTTGAAGTGTGGTGGTTGCTGGAGATTAAGGAATTTGAATGTGTTTATGTGGCTAGGGTTAGGGTTTCATAGATGAATGAATGCTTCTTTTTGTTTTTGAATACGTGGTTTTTGAATCTCATCTGTATGTGAACAATATGGATTTTCTCGATCCAAATTATGTCTATGGTAGAAAGAGAGAATTAGAGATAATATAAAGTTCATTAGGGTTTTTTTTTTTTTTTTTTTTTTTTTTTTTTTTTTTTTAAACCTGATGACTGACTAGTTAAAAAAAAAAGAATAAGGATTAAAAAGATAATGATTTTTGTTATTTAAAAAATAATTTTAATTAAATTGTATTTTAAGATTTTTATTATTATTTTAATAGTACCGTTAGCCACGTTAGCTTTTCTGTTAGTTGGTTGACAGTAAAGACTGCTATGACATGTGCTAATTGGTTTAGGGACTAAAAGTGATAAAAATAAAAAGTAGATACTAAAATGGAAAAAAAAAAAAAAGTCAAAATATAGGGACTAAAAGTGCATTTTCACATTTTCAAAATTATACCACAAAAAGGTTGGATTCATACTTTTGTAACGAAAAGTGCATCAAAACACGTGGAGGTGGGTTTAGACTTTGGCCACCAAAAAAGGGGGGGGGGGGGGGGAAACAAAGAAACAAACAAGAGGTGGGAAAGTGTGACATATCTAGTATAAGCTATGTAATACAGATACGGACACGATATGATTATGATATGATACGTAGTATGGTGATACAACATTTCTTAAAAAACTAGGATACATTACTTCGAGAATTTGACAATTAATTAATTAATATTTAAAGGTATATGTATTTTATATTAGGAATAAGTCATGTTTATTTTAGGTTTAAAAAGTATATAACAACAATTAAATGTTTGGAAATATATCTAAAATTAATTTAAAAACAATATAATATTATTTAAAGTACAAATAAAGAGTTCAAATAAACTAGACATCCATAAAAAGAGTTCAAATAAACAACATTCCATATCAAAATAGAACAACTGAATTAAAAATTGATTTTTTTTCCTTGTGAGTGTATACTTGACATGTTTGTGTCCGTGTACGACATCAATACGTCAGCAATTTTGCCATATCCATGTTTCCCAGAGTATAAGTGTATAACAACTCAAATCATTACTTAATTTAGTGGTAGAACTTTCATTGAACTTTTAAGTCAGCATTAGTAACTCATGATTATCACAACTTCATGAGCACTTGCTATCAAGTATAGATAAATATTCAACAAAATCGATAATTTTCAGTTGTCAAACCCAAAGTCTAAATGGAGCAATGTTTGGTTTGTTACAACTTACAAACATGCACCTGATAAATAACTAATTGTTTTAGGTATATGTATTTTATTTTACAAATAAGTCATTTTTTATTTTAGATTTAAAAAGTATGTAACGACAATTAAATGTTTGAAAATATATCTAAAATTAATTTAAAGACAATAAGATATTATTTAAAGTGCAAATCAAAGAGTTTAAATAAAAAAGAGTTCAAATAAACAACATTCCATATCAAAATAGAATAACCAGATTAAAAAATAATTTTTTTCTTGGTGAGTGCATACTTGACATGTTTTTGTCTGTATCAGATACGTGTACAACGTCAATACGTTGGCAATTTTGCCATATCCCTTTTTCCCAAAGTATAAGTGTATAACAACTCAAATCATTACTTCCTTAAGAGTCCATACGTTGGCAATTTTGCCATATCCCTTTTTCCCAAAGTGTAAGTGTATAACAACTCAAATTTTGGACTCCTTAATTCAGTGGAAGAACTTTCATTGAACTTTTAAGTCAGCATTAGTAACTCATGATTGTCACAACTTCACGAGCACTTGCTATCAAGTATAGATAGATATTCAACAAACTTGGTAATTTTCAGTTGTCAAACCCAAAGTCTAAATGGAGCAACGTTTCATTGGTTACGACTTATAAATATGCAGCTGATAAATAACTAATTGTTTTATAAATAAATTTTCCACCAAATTGAGTTGAAATAATACCTTAATTTTATTATATGGCATTTTTTTTGCTAGTTATTATATGGCATTTCAAATGACCATATATTCGACTTCGAATTTTCTATCTCACCTTTTTTATCCCACTCTATATTTCACAAGTAAAAATTTGACGCATGGCATCTATTTAATTATTTGCTAATTTTATGCCTTCCTTAATTTAGTTGCGTTAATTAAATAAAAGCTTAAAAATTAAAACACAATAGTCAACACCACTGGTGGAGCCAAAGGGCTGCCTCCTTTTTCTTTTTTTTTGTATTAGTAGTCACATGGAGGGAAAAAAAAAATTTCTACTTGTTGAAACTTGAAAGTGACCAAACCACCAATTTCACTATTTTTTTATTTTATTTTATATCATTATTTACACAATTTTTACTATTTATGATACTTTTCACAGCATTTTATCTTTGAATGATACTAGAGATATTACAAATTTTACTACTTATGTCTTACAAATTGGCATATTATCAATCACAAAAAATAATTTCAAATATTTATTCTTTATATCTTTTAAGTAACACTAATCATATTTTTACTCCATCAGTTTGTAAATTTTTTAGTAGCTATAAATTGATTGTTTTTGTTTATTTATTTTAATAATATGAAATATATTCATATTTGCCTACAATCGTTTATTTATTTTGTTATTATTGTTGATGATTACTCTCGCTATAGCCGGATCTTTAATATGAAACATCGTTGCGAATTATTGCAAGTGTATTCTAATTTTGCAAAAATGGTTGAAACTCAATTTTCTAAACGTATCAAAATTTTTCGATCCGATAATGCTCTTGAGTACACTCAATATGCTTTCCAAGCCGTTTTGCATTCTTATGGCAATCGTTCATCAACTAACTTGTCCAGGTACCTCTCAAGAAATGGTAGAGCCGAACGAAAACTTCGTCATATTCTTGACACCGTTCGTGCTCTTCTTCTCTCTCGCCAAAGTTCCCGCTCCTTTTTGGGGCGAAGCCGCTCTTCATGCCGTTCATACTATTAATCGCATCCCCACCCCGTCATCCAAAATCAAACTCCATATGAGCGCCTTTTTGGGTCACTTCTAGACTATCACCACCTACGCTCATTCGCTCTACTTGTTTCGTTCTTCTTCACATACGAGCACAACAAACTCGAGCCTAGGTCAAGACTTTGTTGTTTTCTAGGTTATGGCGAAACTCAAAAGGGGTATCGGTGTTAGGATCCTATTTCTCATCGTCTTCGTGTCTCCCGCAATGTTGTCTTTTGGGAACATCGCCTCTTTGTCGAGCTCTCTCACTTCCGTGCTTCTTTATCTTCCTTCTTCGTCTTAGATCTATTTCCTGGATGAGACGCAAATTCCTTCGTAGCTGCTCCCGACCCTCCTATAGCCGATCCCGATCCTTCCGTAGTCGCTCCCCGATTCTCCTATTAACTTCTCTCGTCCAACCACTCGTAAATCCTTGATCCCTTTCCTAGTTCCCCTTTTAATGAACAGTGTGGAAGATGAACAAAGTTGAAGACGAGCTACCCAACCTTGATCCCGGTTCCCCGCTCCCCGCTCCGCCCGAAGATCATGTACAAGACATTCCACCTCGTCACTCAACTCGGTAAGGTCCATTCCCGCACATTTACTTGACTATCATTGTTACACCGCCCTTGCTACATTGCACGAGCCTCACACCTATCGTGAGGCTTCCACCGACCCTTTGCGCAGATTGCAATGAAAGAGGAACTTGATGCATTATCTAAAAACCATACTTGGGACTTGGTCACTCTCCCCCGGGGAAATCCGTGGTTGGTTGTAAGTGGATCTACAAGATTAAGACTCGCTCCGATGGGTCCATCGAGCGCTACAAAGCTCGTCTTGTTGCAAAAGGTTTTACAATGTGAGTATACGGGATTGATTATGAAGAGACCTTTGCTCCGTTGCTCGTATCTCATCTCGTTCGTGCCCTCTTAGCCGTTGTCACGCGCAAATGGGATCTTTTCCGCATGGATGTCAAAAATGCATTCCTTAATGGGGATTTGAGTGAAGAAGTTTATATGCAACCTCCTCCTCGGTCTCTCTCGTTGAATCAAACAAGGTTTGTTACCTTCGACGTGCACTTTATGGTCTTAAACAAGCTCCACGTGCTTGGTTTGCCAAGTTCAAATCTACCATCTCTCGTTTGGGTTACATGGCCGCTCATTATGATTCCGCCTTATTTCTTCGTCGCACCGACAAAGGCACTATTTTACTTCTCCCCGTATGTGGATGATATGATCATAATCCGGTGATGACCTCATGGCATTCAAGAACTCAAAGATTTTCTCGCCGCCACAGCTTGAGATGAAAGATCTTGGACATCTCGGCCTACTTCGGGTCTTGAAATCACTCATTCTACGATGGACTTTACATTACTCAAGCCAAGTATGCCTCTCGAACTCTTGTCTAGAGCCGGACTTACCGATAGCAAGATTGTTGACACTCCGGCCGAGCTTAATGCGCATCCGACTCCCTTCGTGGGGGAAACCATTGTCTAATCCCTCTCTTTATAGACGCTTAGTTGGCCTTAGTTTATCTCAATCGTTACTCGTCCGTACATTTCCTATGCTATTCACTGTGTGAGCCAATATCTGTCCGCTTCCACGATCGACTCACTATGCTACCGTTTCCGCGCATTCTTCGGTACCTAAAGGGCACTCTCTTCCATGGTCTTTTCTACTCGCTCGGTCTCCTCTTGTTCTCCGTGCATTTTCTCGATGCCGATGCAGAGATCCCACTCGATCGTGTGTCCACCACCGGTTATTGCTTTCTTCTTGGTTCTTCTCCGATTTCTTGGCGAAGCAAGAAACAAACTCATGTGGCCCGTTCTAGTACCGCGTAATATCGTGCCTTGCCGATACCACATCCGAGCTTCTTTGGCTACGATGGCTTCTCAAAGACTTAGGTGTGTCGACATCCTCTCGCTACTCCTCTTTATTGTGACAACAAAAGTGCCATTCATATTGCTCACAATGATGTTCTTCCATGAACGGACTAAACACATCGAGATCGATTGTCATTTTATCCGTTATCATCTTGTCCATGGTGCTCTCAAGCTAATCTCGCCCTCTACGTATCAATTTGCAGATATCTTCACCAAGTCACATCCTAAGAAACGCCTTCGTACTTTGGTTGACAACCTCAAGTTGGTCTCACATCCACCTTGAGTTTGAGGGGGGCTGTTAACATATATAGTGTTGTGGGCTTTAGGCCCAACTAGTTTACTTGTTTAGCACTCTTACTTGTATAGCACTCTTACTTGTACTACACTCATATTTACTTGTACTGCACTCATATGCCTCCTATATAAAGGCACTCATGTATATTCTTTCAGTGTGAAATACAATACTATTCAATTCAGTATTTCTAACACATACAACTTGCCAACGTATTGGTTAAGAATGAATAAAGACTATGGAAAAGAACGCATAAAGAATAAACAGAAGGCAAAAGATTGTTGCTTGTAAGGATTTCTTCTCAAGGATTTCTTTATTTTGTTTCTTTGGCGACCTATTGCTGTTGGCAATTGGTGCCAGTAAAAGATGGTGGTGGTGTCAGTGACAGCGACATGTTGACTGTTGTGTGTGTGTGTCTGTGTGTTTTTTTTTTTTTTTTTTCCTTTAATTTAGATAACTGAGTTAAGAAAGGCAGAAAATCAGCAATTAATTAAATGAATGGACATGTGTCAAGTTTTTATTTGTGTAACACATAATAGGATAGAGAGAGTAGAACAAAAGATTTGAACTCCATATATGCACTTTATTTTATTTAAATGATTTAATGAGTCATTTATGCAAATCATGTGACTTTTAAATAGGTTATGTTACTAAAAATATTTATAAACATCTATTTGAGTCAAGATGCAATTGTCTGTAAAAACTAAAAATATTCCTTTAAATAGGTTTAGAAGAAAGCTCTATATCTTGTATTATTAGTTATGAAAGTTATCTTATCCCAAAAAAAAAAAAAAATTATGAAAGTCATGTTTTAATAATGAAAAAGCTACAACAGACCATAACCAAAAGCTACAGCTTTCTATGAAAATAAGAGCAGAAACTAATCCCATTACATAGAATGGGATTTAGTGGATCTGTCACCTAACTAGCAAAAACTGCTGGTCTGGACTCTGTCTGGATGTTCTTTTCAATTTGCTTAATTACAAAAGGACAAATAGCACAGGCACATAGAATGGAAACATTTTATGGATCAATTAGTTTGTCACATTAGTTGGTAACTTGGTATTGTGGCATTGGCATTAGTACATACAGATCATTTTCAAAATTTTGTAGTGGATGAGTTTGCATTCCAATAATCATGGAGCTCTAGTTCAGTCGTGTATGGGCCCTATAGGGTTCAAAATTTGTGAAATTCACAGTTTCTGTTGAATAAATCTAAGGCCCAAGCGAATCAGCTTAACAATCACTAAAAGGCCTTATTGGACCGGGCCTAAATGTGTGGCTACACCATTCTGTTCGAAAAGGGCTGTCTCTGAATTACTGACACTAACAGTTTTTTATTTTTTTTTAATAATAAGTATTTTAACGCATATACTAAGGGAGAAGAGAAAGTCTTAAAAAAACTCATAGTATTGTATATCTAAAAGAACTTACTTACACTAGCTAATGTAGGTAGTTTTGTAACTTTGTAAGCAATGAATCCCCCAAAGTTTATTCATTGAAAATAAAAATAAAAAATCCATGGAGATCAATTTTTTATCCAATAATGGTTTGTTTGTTTTTATTTATTTATTTATTTTTAATTTTTAAACTGTAGGCTCATAAAGTTCACTCATTAAACTTACTAATCCCCCTCTGACAAAATACACCGTTTAGTTTCTAAAATTTCAAGAATAAGCTCTTTTGTTCTAGAACAATTACATAACCAAAAAATTATTATATATATATATATATATTACATTAATTAACACTTTAACAATACACTCTACATCCTAAGACATACTCCATTTTAGAATACACCACATTAAAATAATCTAAAAAAGAGAGAAAGGGTTTTAAGTAGATGAGAGAGAGAGGGAAAGAGAGATAGAAATTTTTAAAAAATAAATACATAATAAATAAAATAGAAGAAAGAAGAAAAATATCTAGATGAGCTACGGTGGACACATATAAGATAGCATGTCATATACAGAAATGAATAGTAGATTAACAAATGTGGATGACTTTTGGTGTGAATTTTTGTATTTGGACATCTATTTTATATTTTTGTTGGTTTTAATGCACAAAATGCTCTAAGCTTGATATGAATAAAGCTTTGTGCATAACATTTTCACAAAAATTATACAAAAAGTCCTACATGTTATGCTATTAATGATAATCAAAAAAATAAGTTGGTGAGCTCATATGAGAACCAGTAACATCTTGATGCTTAGGTTTTGTTGTGAAATTGTTGTGGTCAAATCACTACTTGCTTGTTATTCTCCACATCATTCTATTATTAATGAAACTTCAAACTTCTCCATCAACCCAAAATCATAACCATCATCCTCCGCAAAATGCCCACCAATCTGGACCTAAGGGCCATAAAATTGGATTTTGCTCTTATGGCTAGTTTGGATGAAGGAGGAGGGGGGAGGAGTATAGTGGAGTTGTCCGAAATTAGGCAGCTAATTCCACTCTATTGTTCTCTACTCCATCTAAACTGACCCTTAATTTTAGACTTCGGGTCTAAATACATCCACCTTATCTTCAAGGGGGGAAAAGAGAGAAAAAGAAAAGTAGCAACCTGCGGAGGACAAAAGTTCAGTATTATAAATACAACTAGATAATTGATATACAAACAAAAGAATTGAGAAAAAAAAAATCTCAGAAATAATATGATGACCTGTGAAATGTTTAAAGTAATTGAAGGAGAGTCCCAACTAGTACTTAAAATTCATACCAAAGTTCACGCTCAATTTGTTCACTTCCCAGGAATACAATTAGGCTGAAACATGGAACCATACGACCCAAAGCTTAAGCTATGTAGAAGATAAACCATAAATCAAAGAACAAGATACATAGAGACAATCACTCTTGCGATTTAGCTGTAGTTAAATCTATCTTATCTCTTTCTCTTGAACTTGGTTTGTGATTCATTTGTCTTTGAATTTGTTTGCTAGACAACATTAATGTCCTTAACACCCTTAAGTTTCTGGGTTGCAGCTCAAGTCAATTGAGTCAAGTATGGGAAAAGAAAGGGCTGGGCTTTGGTTTTGGTTTGGTGAAGTAAATTTGGAGGACCACCCTAGATTAGGGCTTGTCGGCCTAGAGGATAGAGCTGTGTGGCAAGGCCCAGATTCTGGGACCACGCTTGGACTGCTAGAAGTGGATTGAGGCTTGAGGTCTTCTAAAGTCTAATGGAGTTGTTGGGTAGACCAGGACAAAGACAGCTATTATTCAAAGATATTAATTTTTTTGGTAAACTTGAAAGATATTAATTGTTCTTCTAAAAAAAATGAACAGATATCTTAATGGTCTTAAGATAGCACATTATTAAGTAACATACCTTAGGTGTAATAAATTAGGTTTTCAAATTAAATTGAAGACTTGACTCTTTTAAATTTAATTGTTCTTCAATTAGAATTAACAAAGATCTTAATTAATCTTAAGATAGGATATGGTTAAGTATAGTACTTTAGGTGCAATACATTAAGTTTTGAAATTAAATTTAAACACTTAATTTTTTTTTTTTGGTAAAGTTTAATTGTTCTTCGAAAATATTGCATTATTTGTATTTTATTAGTTAATGCAACTGTATGTTTGAAAATTTGAATTTAATTAGGAAAGCTAATGTAATGCATATAAAGAACTGTTCATACCTAAGCAAGTCCTAATCCTCGGTTGCCTTAGCTAATGCCATGAAAGATCCCAATGGAAATACAAATCGAAAGTCAAAAGTGTGAAATTGCGAGCAAACTGTCATTTATAATAAAAGACTCGAATTGTAACGTGAAAATCAAAAGATTACATAGAGATACCTCCGATAACATTAGCATCAGGTCACCAACGTAATCAAGATGCCCTTTATTGTGGCACTACTTAAACATCACACAATTAAAGTTTGACATTGAAAACAAACCTAGACACGCACGCAATTATTTCCTGGAAATAGTACCGGTAGAGAAAAAGAGGGATGTAACAATCTTATGTATGGGCATATACACAGTTATGAGACCCACATATTGTGAGTGACATAATGTTGTATATGTTCGATACAAGGAGTTACTTTCTCCTAGGGCACGGCCTTTGTAGGATGGCCTTTGTGGCAGCATTTAAAGTTGATAATCATCTCCATGATTTGGGAACATTCAGGGCATTTTGCGCAATCTCCATGGACCCAGCCAGAATTCGTGTTGGCTGTAAACTTGCAGCAAGTAACTGGAAGTATAATTTCATTATAGCGTTGTTTGAGAAGAACTTGGATTTCAGTACTCTTGTGCAGACCCTGCTTCCCGTCATTAATGCTCTTCAAGGCCATCACAACTTTTGTCCCGTTACCACTGAACACCAATTTATGCCCTTTACACAGCACAACCCATCCTTCGCCATCATTCATGTAGGAAAGCAGCATTTGGATTTCCTTTGTCTTTGTGTCCAATTCAGTTTCCTTCTGAGACTTGGAGAAGAAAAGTTTGTTTAGGTTCTTCAAGAAAATGCCAAGATAATCTTTCGCTTTGCATGTTTTTCCCACATTAAACAGCTTTATGGAAATCTCTTCACTGCTTATGTCAGGATCATTTGTCACCTTTGTTGCTTCGTCTTCAAATTTTTTGATCCAGGTCTCCTCGCCTCCATATAAGAAAATGTACTTCTCCTCTTTCATCTGATTGATTAAGTACAAAAAGTTTCCATCATTATAATTTATTTTTTTAATTCACTTTAATTACATGTTAGTTAAAACCAATTAAAACTCACCTGTTAACAAAACAACTTAGCACGAAAAGAATTGTGCTTAAATTATTTTTTGTATTTTTAATAGAGTTTAATTTAAATAAATTGTATCTTTGTTACAAATCCTTTTATTTGAAATATATGTATAACCCAAGACTGCTCACCATCTCCACGATATTTGTGTTGACAAAAAACTCGTTTTATAATGTGTGTAAAACATATTGTGAAAAAAAAAAATACCACCGTTATATGTTTATGCATTTATATTTATAAAATATAACATTACGTACCCAGGTTAATACGTCAGGAATGAAGTCAATGGTGGATCCAAACCAATCTTCTCTATTACGCAGCTCTCTTTCTCTCTCAAAAGTGAAAGGGTAGGCCTCTATTCCCCATGTCTGAATCATGTGGAATGCATCTTTATGTTCCACTTTCGCTTCTGAGCTCAACACCACGACAATAGGCTTGTCCTTGAATCCCCACTGCTCCTTAACATACTTGATGCCCAACACTGATGAAAACTGTCGCACTACGTACCAGAAGTACTTCTCGTTAACCTTGCACTTGCTTTGCACTATATCTGTCCAGTTCTTCACAATTGGGATCCACACAATTTCATACTGATCCTTCCTGCTTTCTTCTTCACAGATGGGCTTGAGAATCGAAACAACCTTTTCAGAGATGTCGAAGTCCGAAAAGAACAACAAGACTTTCTTTTTTCTCAACCCTTCAGTCTTTTTACTCTGCATGTGCAATATAATTATTATATTAAGCTATGTTAACACCACACGTCAAAGAATTATCTATTTAACTGAAGTACGTATTAGGCATAATTCTATTGAGTCAAAAGTTTAGTTTATTTATTTGCCTTATTTTAATTTTTAAATTTGATTAATTTTGATATTTTAAGAATTTGTTTTGATAAAGTATATTCATATGTTGTAATAATTTTTTATAAAATAATTAAATAATTAAGAAAATCTAACTTTTCACATGGCATAAAACATATAAGCACAATGTACCAATCTAACCTAACCCACCAAACCGCCATATGGGTTGAATTAGATTGATTTTTGCATATATAATGAGTTGGAAATTTCTTATAAGTCAAACTCGGGTTAGGTTGATAAAACTCACCAACCCGACTCATACAGGCATGCACACCCCTATATGATTGATAATAAAATGAAACTACTTTGCTTCATATTAGATTTTGATATTATTTATTTGTAGAAATCGTTAAAGTATAGACTTTGTTAATTTTTATGATATGTGTAAGACTAAGTTAAACATAATTTCTATCCGGTTCTATTATACAATTCTATATTAGCCCAACACTGTAGATACACTATTTTTAGAATTCAAATCTTCCATATATTAAGTGAAATTTTAGAATATATATATATATATATATATTTGGTTAAACAAAACTTTCATTAAAAACTAAGAAGTCAAAATGGCCCTAGTAGCGGCCGAAAGCCTACAATAGGAAAGCCCACGAACATCCGAACTAATCGAGGATGAAATGACAACAGAGGGATACATCAAAAACCACAAAATCCTCCTGAAGAGTACATCCCTCTTTAGCAAGGAGATCAACACATTTATTGGCTTCCTGAACACATACTTCGCTCTGACTTGGGGAAATTTTAAAATACGTTTTTACTCATTGAGATATCTTCCACATATTTGGTTAAAAAAATTTTGTTTACTTTTATGTCATCTATAATATGACATGACATTCCATATAAATTTATATTTGTAAAATTTAATTCGAAAATCCATCATGGACCATATGATAATTATACTTCATTTCATTTGAAAATTGTAAGGATACGTTTTCAAAAAATAAATGTTAAGGAGATTATACAAAAAAAAAAAAAAGTTTCATTTAGTATAGTATCTTTGACTAGCACAACAGTAATAATAGTAGTAGAAATAAAAACTAAAAAGTATATGTGATAAGCCAATTGTCTTTTCATCAGAGATTCGATCCCAGAAATGTATAATAGAACTAACCAATTCGTTATTTGATATGGTGGCTTGCTGCAAATTGTGCGATTCCTCGACAAATATTAGCTTCTTGAAGAACTCCACAATGTCCTGCAGGCTTTCTAAGTCTCTCTTAAACTTCAAATAAGCCTTTATTTCCGCTGCATTGAACAAAAAATTTGGTCAGAATATGTGCAACATATAAATTATCTGTATCAACTCAAATAAAAGCACTAGAAATATATGTGTTATACTCTAAAAAAAAAAAAAATCTAGTCACAAATTGAGGTGTTAATATTAAAGCTCATATCAAGTTAGTATAGGACTTAGAACACACCCACACAATACACACTTAATCAATACTTAATCAATATAAGATATCAAAATCTCCCCACTTAAACCTTGATGTCCTCATCAAGCCCCACTTTGTGGGGCAGTTTTTCCAAGCTTATATGGGTTATTGGTTTGGATTTGATACCATTTGTAATAAACCAAAGAAAATTACTAGTTACATATAAAACATATCCAAAATTATTAGTTTAGTCACTATTGAAATTTCTTGTGGTTGTTAATAAAGTCCAAATCAACCCGGTATATACTTGATGTGAGACTTACCACCCTCACACAACAGATACTTATTTGATATCCAATCAATCTAGGGCATCAAAGTAGCACTTATAGATAAAAGAAGTAATAAATCAGGTAGCATTATTTCCTGTGAGTGACATCAGTCTGAGTGGCTAACCTATTTGTCGATCGCAAACAGCTATTTGGTCTGTTAGTGATTTGAGGATGGAAGTGATTTTCCCAGTAAAGGGCAGAAGTTCCTGTGTGTTGTTCCTGAAATTGGAAACCATAGTCATTTGCATTAGAGAAGATTGGGAACCCGTATATCATGTCAAACCGTAGTTATAGTGATAGTAAAGAGTTCTACTCAAATGAATTCATCATATATTGTAGTTTCCACCTTTTTTTTTTTAATATATATCATGTCAAACCGTAGTTATAGTGATAGTAAAGAGTTCTACTCAAATGAATTCATCATATATTGTAGTTTCCACCTTTTTTTTTTTAATATATATATATATATATATATATATATATATATATATATATATATATATATATATATATAAATGTAGTACATTTCAAGGCCAAGGACTTACTTATCATTAATGAGAGCACATATCCGAGACATGCAATCTACGACAGTTATGATAGTCCAGAAAACGTCTATAGACATATTTTCAATGGCTAGTGAGAGTTCTGGTACATCCTTAGTATTATTTCCATCAATTCGTTTCTCCAACTCAACGACGCACTCAACGACATCCAGTGTTAACTTGATCAGAGTGTTAAGTTTACCAAATGAGTTCTTGTATTTCTCAACGCCTTGACGACCTAGGACGATGGGTACTTGCTTTAAGATTCCTAGTGATTTCGTGAGTTGGTCTGATGAGTCAATCTGATCAGCAAGGTGCGAGAATTCCCCATAATCCAAAGCAAAAGACGCAAGGGTCAACACAGCCTTCACATGCCATGGATAGCTTGAGAGAACATTCCTCAGAATTGATATTGTTGTTTCGTATGCGATTTCCTCACCCGGAACTTTGCATGCCATCTGACATTACATATTTGCCATTATGAAAAACACTTATGTAACTATATAGGATATAGCTAAATAATCACATTCATCTTAACATTTAATTATTCAATCAGTTCCACAGACTTTTTTATATTCATGACACACACACATGTATATACCTTTTTCTATTTAGCAAAATTTTAAGAGTATTAACAATTATACAAAAAAATATTTACAAATTAAAATAAATTTTAATAATTTATGTGACCAATTAAAAAATATGATAAATAAATTTCTTAATTAGTATTTTTTATTTAAGGTGATACGTTAGTTTGTAAAACTTGTTTGGTAAAATTTTTAATACTTTAACATATTTCTTGTAATCATACCTCGTAGGAAAGTCGCTTGAGCATACAGGGTGGAATGAAGCAGGCTTTAGGGGAACTTTCACCTTGGTTTCCCTTCTCCATATCTTTCGCTTTGCCCTAGATTATATCAAAAGTAACCATATGTGAGAAACATTAATTGAAAGATATATTAAGAGAATAAAAACTATTCAATAATCCATGCAATTTACAAAAAAACAAAAACAAAAACAAAAAAACAAAATATTTTTTTTTTACTGGTAATTTTTAGTGGAGGATTTAAATGTATAATATAATTTATATTAATAAAAATATATATAATAAAAAAATGAGGTGTAAAAATATGAGGGCTCAAAAGCTTATGTGATAAATATTATGAGAACAAAGAAAACTCAAATGTCATCTCACACACACAATATATATATATATATATATATATATATATATATACACATAAAATATGTGATTATTGTGAGATAGAGATTTCTAGTGGTCTATAATTGAAATATCAAAAAGTACTAATTAGTTGAGTTACAAGACTCTTGTAAACGAAATGATACTTACTCACGTACAAAGTATTTAAAATTCGAAAAAAAGAGGTTAAAAAAACATGATTAGTAGTATATTATTAATATATCTAAACGTATTAAATTATAACGTTGGTCTCTATGCTATTTCAAAAGATGAAGGCGGAGAAAATTCCTTGGGAATAATCGGCAGAGGGGTTTTCTTTTTTCTTTTTCTTTTTTTAACAAGAGAAAGAAAAGAGGAAAGAAAAACGTATAAAAAGTGTGTGGTAGTATCTTATACATATACCTGAACAATGTTATCAACAACAATGATGGAAGGGTTGAGAATGTTCTTCACAACATCAAAAAGATAAAAAGGGTCAAAATCTAACTTTTGTTTAGTTTGATTATGGGTGGAACGAATTTGTTTCTTGATCTCGTCCTCGGACATCTTTAGCACCCTCCGCATAGTGGGTTGCTGTGCGGAAACTGGTGTGTTGTTGCTGGCCATGGTATTGTGTATTACAAAACAAAGCTAGAAACAAAGTCAGAATAGAAAGGAGAAGTTGGCTTGTAGTAATGGTGTGGTGCAATAGCTTGACTATTGCCCTATTTATAGGCATCAGTATTGGAATAAGACAAACCAAGAGTTGATAGGATACGCGGTCGATCTAGATCTAGATCTAGTGATATAAATGACAACTAATTGTCAATGATCAACAGAAAGATTCACTCTGATATCCATCCTCAAAGTATTGTACGTATGGATGAAGGGCACTGCTTAACTCTCAAATAAATAAATAAATGTGATAATTAAGGTAAGAAAATCATTCAATAAAAATTAAAAAGTGATGTTAGAGTTACTACAAATTTTACAATATAGGACAAATTGATATGTCACTAATAACCAATTTTGACATTCATTTATGAGTAATGCTACATATCACAAATTATTTTACAATATTTTTATGAATTATATATTATTGTTGCAAATTTTTACTAGTTGTCATCAGGACTAACTACTAACTTTATTTTTTCATTTAACAATAATCATTCTTCACATCAATAATTTATAAAAAAAATTGTAAATCTATCATTTTCCTTCATTTATTATGTTTTTAAAAATCTACCAATCTCACATTGCCAAATCATATGTAAAGATTATGTTGTAAAACTTGAAGTAGATTTTTTTTTTTTTTTTTTTTACAATTAAATATTTATATTTACAGAGGAAGATTTTAATCCTGAATTTTTACATTGGAACACTAAGAGATGTCAACCAATTAAGTTATAAAACTTTTATTATTACTTTTATTCAATAAAACTATGTAGACAACAAAAATGCACAATATTTCTAAATAATTAGTGAATCACCTAATACATGGATCCACCACCATCTACAATTTAATCTTTTGTTTAATGATTCACCGGTGAGTTAGTAAACCATTCTAAGCTATTGTAAATTTTTTTTTTTCCTCAAAAGGGAACCTAGATTATTATGAAGAGAGTAATTAAAATATGGGAGATAAAAAAATTTCATAATATTTTCACAACAATTAATATGACGAGTTACAATTAACTTCATTTCAAATTATATCTATTTTGTTTATTTCATGTCTAAGATTTTTATTTTTATTTTTATTTTTTGGATCTAAGTACAGATTGTTAAATATTTTAAAATTTTAAATATATTTTACTGCAAACACCTTTAAAATTTTAAAATTTAATTTGAACTCTAAAATTAATCTAGCTTTCAAATAGAAAGGATCATATTACATATGGTAAGTTGTGATTGAAACAATATAGATTTATACACTCCACCACAAACCCCTTAGAACTAATCATATATTTCTGTTATAAAAAGATCATGAACATTTCATTAGCCCAGAGCTTAGTTATTTCTACAAGAAGTTTTTCTTGAGGAGTTCTACGTTGATTGGGAACAAGGACAGACCCAATGTGACCAACGTAGCCATTTGCCCCACAGCCTCACCACCCCCCCCCCCCCCCCTCTACAACCCTTCTCTTCCCACCTGAAATGTGTTTGGTTTTAGACACTTGTCAAAGTAGTTATTAACCAGTTTTAAAACCGAGTTATTAATTAGGTTATCTATGCAAGACTTAGGTTAATGTAAAAATCATCAATATCATGCACAAAAAAATAGTAAACAAGACAAGATACGATTACCTAGGAAAAATAGTGAAACAAACCAGTTTTATGATAAAATGCTACAGGGACTTGAGCTTATCTACCAAGAGGTGAATAGATCAATTATTAAATAGAAATTTATAGACTAAATAACGTTATTTTTTGGAAATTTTAACTAAAGTTACCAAACTCAACTCCAAGATTTACAGACTTTTTTGATTTGATAGTGTCCCTAATGTGAACCTCCAATCCATGACTCCAAGATACCACTTGAATGTTTGCTCCAATGTAGGCCTTTAGTCCACAACTCCAAGATTACTTTTGAAGGATTATATCCAACACCTTTTGATGACTGGCATATAACAACTTCATATTTTTTGGTTTAGATCATATGTAAATTGATTCCAATTGTGACTTTAAAAGAAGAAGTCACATAACCTTACAGATCTCAAAAGAGCAGCTGCAGGGTCTTTTGAAAACGGACAATAGGGTTTCTTTATATGCTAGGTCAAGTATAACTAAAACATTAATCACTTGATGGGCTGGAGGGCTGAAATTCTGTTTTAGTGAAATCGTAGTTCAATTGGTCAAGCATAAATCAAGATGAATGGAGATTTCCTTTCTTGCGTACTGAACTGTAGAACTTTGAGCATCTGTCTTGACAAATGGTTGGTAAGGATTAGAAGATGAACAACTTACCAACGTGTTTATAGAGAAATTGTATTTATGCGTACTTTTCTTTCCTTTTTTTACTAAAACTACGAGAAGAACATTGTTAGTGATAAATATTATCAGCTAGTAACTCCGAAGCCAATCAGTTACAATGCTTAATCCAACGACAGGAAGCTGTAGATGCAATTCGGAGCAATGACCGACAGGAGCTGAGGAAGAACGAGGCACAGATATTGGGTATTTTAATAGCACTTCTTTATTAAATGTTCACAGTGTCATGCATTCTCTCGTACCTTGTTCCTTCTCTTGTTATTAAAGAAAGACTAGCTTCACTACTTGGCAATTACAAGTTGCTACTAATGTGCTTACCCTAGATATTATTTAGCTCGTCATTAATCCCAATTAATTAGCTCAATAATTTAGCAGTGGTCTGCATTTATCTTAATATATAGCAAGTGATTAACATAAAAATATTTCCTACAGAGCATTTGCCCTTCTCCACAATTTCCGGGAACAATAACAGATGCGATTAGTGTTATAATATATATATATATATATATATATATATATATATATATATATATTTATATATATATAAAGTTGGGAAGAAATTTAATTAATATCAATTAGAATGAGATCTGAATTAATCTTGAATCTTAGGGTCAGTTTTTACACTACTCTTCTTAAATACCGCATCCACATAGAATAATGCTAGGGATATAACATTTGCCATCAGTGTTTCACTATAAAAAATATTGATCTATAATGGCATTTTGAAATCACTAGTCTCAAAATGCCCACAATTGGTACAATTGGGCTATATCGGTGTTTTCTATAGTGCTTGTCTTTTGTGTGTGTATATATATATATATATATATATATAATTTGAGCACAAGTTTCATATCTTAATATAATATTGCATAAATGGGATGAATTGGAATGAAAATGGATAAAGTCTTGTTCAAATATGAAAATATTCTAGATTTAAAAATGGGACATTTTTCCTAAACGCTCATTTAATTTTTTTTTATATCTTACTGTTCATTATTTAGTCTTTTGTTTGTAAAAAAATAGAAAGACTTACACTTAATCAACTCCCTCCTCAAAGATCCTAAAACAAAATGCGAATGCAAGCTAGATAAGTATTATAGTAGTGTTCATAAAAGTCGTTGAAGCTCACATCTTACAGTTTAATATAGCTCATTCAGTCTTTACTATTACATAAATAGAATGGATCTTAATGACAATAAATAAAGTATTGTTTAATTGGGACAACACTTTTTTAGAAAGAGTTTAGTTTATTTCCTATACTTTTTTAACGGTATATTTCATTTTATATTAAATATAAAATAACAAGTGACAATAAGTTTTAATTAGTGAGTGATGTGATAGTCACTCATTAAAATAAAATGAAATTTCAATTAAAAAAGTATTAAAGGTAAATCACACCCTTTTAGAAAAATGTTATATTCACAATATTTTTATAATACTTTCACGATAAATCTTAAGTAGTAGACTGTTAAAAAAAATTCTTCTAATTTCAACATATTGTCTAATTCTCCCTTGTGGAAGAATTTGGATTTAATCCCCCTATAAGGAAAAAATTACAAACTAACAATGACAATTAACTCCGATAAAAAAAATGTCAATTAATTAATGCAATTTGTGTCACAAATAATAAAATAAATAATTTTATTTATTACTTTTGAGTGAAGTTAAAGATACTACAAATTTTAATAAAGTAAATCAAGTTATAATTTTTCTCATAGTCCAAATTTCACTTATAATTCTCATCTAAATATTTTTCGTAATTAAATAAATGAGAATTACAACTTATGTAAGTTTTTGTTATCCTCATAAAATGATTAAATTATAACAATTTAAATCTACAAAGTAACCATTTGGACATTTAAAGCCCTAGACTTTAACTTGAAAATAATACCAAATTAGGGATATTATATTATTTCCAAATTTTATTACAATATATTCATGTTTATTTTGAAAAATAGTAGAGTATCAACTAAAGAATTTGAGCACTTAGCAGTTTTGATAGGTAACATATTATATAAATATATATATATATATATATATATATATATATATATATGTTAAAAGCGCATTTTAATTTTTCAAAACTTCAGACGGTTTATGTGTTTAACTCTTTTACGCTCCTCTCCCAAAAAATAAACAAAAGCCAAAACTTTAATCGGGATGTTTTTTTTTTTTTTTCAAAGAAGAAAAACATTATTATGTTAAAATAAAAAAGAAACCTCTTTCATAACATTCAATTAATTAGTACTACATCATAAAGATTTTTTTTTTTTTGGATGCAGATTGTTACACACATTCCTGAGTCATCGTTGATGACGTTAAATGGAAATTCTTCCACGTAATTCCAGCTTTGACATAAAAAGACCAAAGCTTCCATTAAAGTAAATGACCAAAAGATCCTCATTGTCTTTCGATATGGCATTGGTAACAGCATTTCATTTTCAACTTCACGCAAAATGCATAGCATGTGATTTCACGTGCTTGCAGGTAAACTTCAATTAATCTTAAATATATATATATAGGCACAGTGTCATGCATTCTCACGCAGCCTGTTCTCTCTCTTGTTATTAAAGAAAGACTAGCTTGACTTAACAATTGCAACTAATATGATTACTGTATTATTTAGCACGTGGTTAATTTATTTGGTAAGTGATTTGTATTTATCATAATTAAAAATTATTACTTCAAATCATTTGCCCTTACTCAATTAGTTATGAAGAGATTTAAATAATCCTAAACGGTACGATGATTGAACTGAGATCTGCATTGATCTTTTATTTTGTTTTTGATTGAATCTGCATTGATCTTAATATAACACATGGTTTATAATCAATAGATAAGGGGTTGACTGTTTCACATGTCATAGAGCACCGCCAAATACTAATAGTCTAAGCAGTTTAAGTTTTTATAGTTTTTTACGTCACATATGTTATAAATTATTCTTTTTTGAAAGTTTTTTTTTTAATCTTTTTTAATACATAAAAAGGTACGAAAACGTTTTTTCTTTCTTTTGTTTTTTTTTCTTTTCATTGAGGTTACAACAAATGGGTATACCGTTTGAATTGAAATATTTTTAAAATGTAATTTTCCAATAGTTATAACTTTATTGTTTGGAAAAAATTTTGGTTCAGCAAAGTAATTTTAAATTTAAAACTTTTCATTCATAATTATATTAATTTTTAACGAAATGAAATATTTGTCTTGAATTTTATGAAGCCAATACTTGATGAATTTTTCAGATATACAAGAAAATTATTTTATGTGTGTGTAATTTGGATTTGAAACGTAGAGAGAGAAACGTAAATGAGAGAGAGAGAGTCAAAAGTTAAACTTTTTTGGGTTTAAAGATAGGTTTAGAAGGTAATAAATGAGGGTAATTAATTAGATTCTAATAAGAATATTTATAATAATTATAGTCTTTTTTAAACTATCAGATCTACTTAAATTCAATGGTTTAAAAAAAGTGTAACTCTTTAGAGTTACACCAGGTTTAACTTGAACCTCTATATATATATATATATGATTTTTAAATACATCTGATATACCACGTCCTCCATTCATATGAAAATAGATCTTACTTGTAGATTTACCGGATGTATGGAATTTTTTTTATTTTTTATTTTTTAAGAAAAAGGATGTATGGAACATTGTTTCTCATGTAATTGAAAAGATTCTGTTTTGTCGAATGATTTGCTATTTATTCATTTTTAATTTTTCTAAAGGTTATTCATATTTCTTTTTCTTCAATAATTCTCTTAAGAGCAAATTTTTAATTTTTCAAAAATTCAAATGGTTTAACTCTTTTACACACCTCTCCCAAAAAATAAACAAAAACTTTGATTAGTATGTGTTTTTTTTTTAAGAAGAAAAATATTTTTATGTTTAAAAAAAACATTTTTATCTTAAAATAAAAAAGAAACCTCTTTCAGAGCATTCTAATCAAATCTTTCATAAAAAATGTCATTTTGATACACCAAAAGACTACTTTATTATTTTAGCACATCATTTTATAACATACCATTTATCAGATGTTCTATTTTTTTATCACTTCATTTAAATATTATTTCTTAATTCTTTTTAATTCTTATTGAATTCTTTCTTTATTATTTGTTCATAACAACCATATTTTCAAATATTCTTATTCTAATGGTAACATTTTCAAATAATCCTCTTATTCAACTGTCATATTTTTTAAAAATCCATATTTTCTTAAGCATTTCAAAAAATAAAAAAAATAAATAAATAAACTTAGAACCTGTCACCTTCAAAAAAAAAAAAGTTGAACCTGTCACGACTCATATCAAAAGCCAAAAACATTGAACCTGTCAAGTTGAAGTTTCAATTGAACTAAACTGCCAATGTAGTCCATAGAAAACTTACACACATAACTCATATCCAATAACATTAACTCACATAGAAAACCCATTGAATTAAACTGAGTTGAGCTTGCCACTTCCTTGATGACAAATGGTACTTAAATTTAACATAACAAAACAATTGGCTAGTACTCAAACTTAACACAACAAAACAACATAGCCAATGAGTTTTAATGGTAGCTTCATAAACAAAATGAAACAAATAAACCAAATCAAAAGTTTTAATGGCAACTCCGTAAAGAAGAGGAGACAAATAAACAAAACTAAAAGTTTTTACGACTGTCCTTGTAATTGCCATAAATGAGATGAGAATGAACTTCTTGATCCCTAATGCATTGATGAACTTGAATGAACTCTATAAATTCATTTGTCGGTTCACGTGACAGTAGTGTACATGAAATCTCATCAATTTGTTCAAAATCTAAGTCCACTGCTTCAGCTTCATCTCACTCATCTTCAATAATCATGTTATGAAGAATCAAGCATGCTTTCATAATGTCTTGTAGTGTTTCATGATAGAAAAACTGTGCAGGTCCACGTAAAATTGCAAATCATGCTTGAAGCACTCCAAATGCACTCTTTACATCCTTCCTATATGCCTCTTAAGCTTTTGCAAATATTTTTCTTTTTGCTTCTAGTGGAGATGGGATTGTCTTCACAAATGTTGACCATTTTGGATATATGTCATCGGCAAAATAGTATCTCATTGTGTAATCATGACCATTGATTGAGTAATTAACTGTAGGAGCACGTCCTTGTGCAAGCTCAAAAAATACATGAGACCGCTCCAACACATTAATATCATTATTTGACCTAGGTAACCCAAAAAATGAGTGTTATATCCAAAGATCATATGAAGCCACTGCTTTCAAAATAATAGTTGGCTTACGAATATGATCACAATACATCCTTTTCCATGCAGTTGGACAATTTTTTTCATTTCCAATGCATGCAATCAATACTTCCCAACATGCTTGGAAATCCACGATTTTGACCATGGGCTAACAATCTAGCGATGTCTTCATTGTTTGGTGACCTCAAATATCCCTCTATGAAAATAGCAACCACTACTGCAACAAATTTTTCCAGACTCATCATTGCAGTGCTTTCTACTATTCTTATATATTCACCCATAAAATCAGTTGTTATTCCATAAGCAAGCATCCTAAGTGCAGTGGTCATCTTTTGAAGGGGAGATAGACCAAGCTTTTAGTATTATTTCTTTTTTGGATAAAGTAAGGTTCACAAGCTTCTACTATAGATAGGATTTGGAGAAAAAGAGAATGTCTTATTCGAAATCTCCTTCGAAATACTTTGGGAGGATATACAGGTTCTTCGGCAAAGTAGTCATCATAAAGCCCTTTATGGCCTGCCAAATGATTACAGTCGATATATCGACGCCACTTGCGTTGTGATGTCAAACCTGTGAGAAGTTTTATAATTATCTTATCTTCATTTGAGTCATCATATATCAAGCAATTCACGAATAAAAGAACGACCCATGGAGATAAACTAGAAGAAAACATTGAAAAACAATTATCAATATAGATGCAAGAAACATAATATGAAATGAAATCGATAACTTTAAAAGAAAGTTTGATCATTATGTAAAGAATATAAAATTTTCTTTAAATAAAATTGTGGCGTAAGATGAGATCCTCTCCTATCTTCTTCTAGCACTTAAGAATTGTAAACCAATGGATACATTTCAGAAACAATTAGAAGAGCCCAACAGTCAAGACAAACATAGAAACTATAAGAGAATATAACCAAAAAAATGAATATAGTATTATATGTGCTGGCTCCTAGCTTTTTGACTGCTCACTAACAACTCAGTAGTTAATCACAGACTCATATGAATTATTATATATGCTATTAGCAAATTAGTTATAGGTATATACATGGCAATATCCCCCATTTGCTATCATCAAGCACACACATATATCTAATACCTACTACACAACCATAACCAATGCCAAATTGCACACTCCTGCAATGCTCCACTGATAGTACTACACTGCAGCAGTCACTAACACAGCATATAGCACCACAGCAGAATCAGGGCACTTACACATTGGCCTCTCAGCCCAATCAGCAACGTCAATAGCACAGCACTAGCATTAAGCACGACAGTAATATAAATTCTATAGTAATATAAAATCAAACATAGAAAATACACGACATTTTATATAAGCTAAAATGTTAGGATTGCATAGATGACAGTGGCATAATAGAATTTACAACAAAATCACATAATAAAAGAGTCAAGACCTTTTGCTTAGATCACAAAATACATATCAAGGCCTAAAATCGACTACACCCAAAAAATGTCACAAAATACATATCAATGCCTAAAATAAGTTACTACCAAAATAAGGTTGAAACAAGACATCACCAACATCATCTTAACCCAACGAATGACTTGATCTTTGTTTTGCAAGGATTTCCTTTTGGAGTCCATCATAAAAAGTTCTTTGGTCTTCGTTCATGCCACTTGTGTCTAGCATCATAATTCTTTCATTCTCTTTCAACTCTTGCAAGCGAACCTTTTCCACTTTGATACGTATTTTCTCTTTTTCTTGTGCACAGGATTCTTCAAGAATTTTCATTTTCTTTTTCAAATTCCGTTGCAACATCTTTCCCATCATCTTTTCTCTTTCGATTAACCTTTTCATCTTTTCTACCTATTGGCCTCTTGAAATCCATAGTGTCATCAACCCCCCCCCCCCCCTCCTTGATCTATTCAATCTGGAGTTTGAGGCATTTCTTTTCTTGAATCTTCCATAGGCATAGTAGATGGCCACTTTGGAAAATCCTTCAACACTAGCCAACAATGTTCATATTGAAAAAAGTAACCGTGAAGTTCTTTAAACAATTCCCTTACTTTCTCAATCTAAAAAAATTAAATAAATATAACATAATTAGTTTTTTCAAACAATTCATTTATGTTGTAAATCTAAAAAAATTAAAGACCATTGCAAAATTTATACATTCATTTCAATAGTGGTTCCACTTTCATTCTTTGCTTCAATTTCAGCTAAGGACCCACAAAATTTAACTATTTCCCTATTAATCACTTCCCATCGGCTTGTTTGACTACATGTAGAATCAGTCTTGTGGTCCTTGAAGTATTCTGCAACTTTGCCATAAAATTTTGTTTTATGTTGCTCATTACCATACACGAGATAGACACTGGTATTGAGCCATGTTGCTACAAGCAACTTGTCTTTCTCAAGACTGAAGTTGATACCATGTGTTATTTTTTTCTTAGAAGTGGCAACTTCATTATTCAGTGGAGAATCTTGGACTAACATGGGACTATTTTTAGATACACCGAAAAGTTGCTCCTCAAGATTAATATTCCCCCGTAAGACATCAGTGTACAATGAATAATGTCCTGAGTCCATGCTCTAAATAGATATCTAAATAAAAATAATTTAGGTATTCCAAAGAGAGCCTTCCAAAAATAAAACAAATCAAATGCATATCTGAATGCACAAAAATAGGAATTATTGCAAAAGATTTATTAATATATATATATGGCTTTGTGAAATTGTGACTGATAGGTTCACCTTTAACACACACAGAAAGCATGGACTTAATGCTGGAATTAATGAAACAAATAGATTATTCGTAGTGTCTCATAGTTTAGAATTTAGAATTTAGCCTAAATGCTGGAATTAGAATTCAGAGCATGGACTATTAGAATTTTGTAGTGTCTCATAGATTATTCGTAGTGTCTCATAGCCTAAATGCTAGAATTGGAATTTAGAATCCATAGTGTCTCATAGTTTGCATCCAAGTAATCATTCAGTAATGCAAAAGAATTGAAAAAAAAAAAAACATAACACAGCACACAATACATATGAACTAAGAAGATAGAGAAAACAGATTTAGACACCAAAATACCGAGAGAATCACAGAGAAGACAGAGAACTTACCTGTATGCAGTAGACGTAGAATGAATCGATGAAACCTTCAGAGAATCGGTGATACTGAGATTGAACAGCGAATCGG
The DNA here is from genome assembly GCF_040712315.1 of Castanea sativa. NCBI lineage: Eukaryota > Viridiplantae > Streptophyta > Magnoliopsida > Fagales > Fagaceae > Castanea > Castanea sativa. Next base: position 6,084,509 of record NC_134017.1, on the reverse strand, counting down.
CAACTCTGAATAGCGAATCAGTGAGATAGAACACCGAATCAGCGAATCAGTGTATGAGATGGAACAAAGAAGAGAGAGCAAACAAAAGGGGAAAAAAACCGATGAAGGAGATTTTATAGATCAGTGATGATGGAATTTGTGAGATGGTAGAGAGGAAATCGGTGGCGGCGCATGATTCATAAATGAGGAGAGAATAGAGCAAAAGGGAAGAGGGGAGAAGAAAAGGGTATGGGAGAGTGGAGATGGAAAAGCAGAATGTGTGGTTGAACGTGATGCTATGAATAGATATTTTAATTGAGATGAGAGAGAAAGCTAAATAATAAAATAATAAAACCATATGTCATATCTGTCCGTACTGTGCTAAAGATGAGAGTGTACTTTAACAAGTTTCAAAATTTTGACACATTTAACACACTTTATGATGCTTTATTTTTTGTGTTTGGTGTGTCAAATATAAATGCCAAATATTTGGCATTTGGCACACCTGATGAGAATGCTCTCATAAGATTCAATTAATTAGTACCATATCATAAAGACTTAAAGACGTGTACAGATAACGTTACACACATTCCTGAGTCATCGTTGATGACGCTATTGTAATTACGACATGTTTCCTAAATGGAAATTCTTTCACATAATTCAAGCTTTGATATAAAAAGACCAAAGCTTCCATTAAGTAAATGACCAAAAGATTCTCACTGTCTTTCGATATGGCATTGTTAACGGCATTTCATTTACAACTTTCACACAAAATGCATAGCATGTGATTTCACGTGCATGGAGGTAAACTTCAATTAAAGAAAGACTAGCTTGTTAACGGCATTTATGCACAGTTTCATGCATTGTTATTAAAGAAATACTAGATTGCCTTAGCAATTGCAACTAATATGATAACTGTATTATTTAGCACGTGGTTAATTAATTTGGTAAGTGATTTAAATTTATCTTAATTAAAAATTAATCCTTCAAAGCATTTGCCTTCTTTTTTTTTTTTGATGAGAAGTACATGTATTTTATTTATGAGACGGATAAAGCATCCTGAAAGACAAAAAGTTCAATACATGGTGGAGTTTCTTCAATTGAAGTAATAAAATCATCAATTTCTTTGGCGTATTGTGCCAAAGTATGTGCTGGTTGTTAGGATTAGTGTTCTTAAATTCTATTGTATGATGCTATATATGATATTATGTATGACATTATGTATAACATGATGTATGACTTAATATTATAATTGATAAAGTTATTTTATTATTATCTAAAATAATGGTAACATGAATATGGAGACATTATCATATAGTCCATGAGATGCATTGTATGTGATTTATGTGAAAAGTCACAGAAGATGTAAATCACAAGTTTTTTGTAAACTCAGAATTTATAGTTCGTAGTCGGTGATGAAATTGGGCATTTCATCTGCGAAGATTATAACGTGTCAACTAAGATGATTAATCTTGATCATGGAAATGGAGACTTCTAGTTGATATGTTGATATGTTTTAAGAGTTAAAACATATTGAACAGGACTGCTGTGAGATTTATTATTCTCCTAATGACAGTCAAATGAATAATAAATCTCACGACTTCTATTTGCATGAACTCTTAATCCTGAGAGAATAATGGACCTGATCATGAAGTGTAGGTTGCTTTGATATATCAGGAGTGAGATCTGAAGTGACGGTCAAAACCTCAGTATGTTGGGCAGCCACATTTAGTGTTGATGGAACATATATTCTCAAGATGGAATCCATAGTCTCTTGATAGAGATATAAAATATTCCCTGGAGATATAAAATATTCTCTTGAGATAAGTTTAATGGTTTCAGTTATTTAGAGAGTTAGGCCTAACCACTTTAATAAGAAATTACTAAAGTATATATTTATGAAATTGGATTTCATAAATATATAATGAATAACTTTAAAGGATTAAACCGGGTACTCAAGGATAAGATGTAGTAATTTACAAAGTGACAGTCTACATTTATGACTTTGTGTTACTACGAATATTTTATGAAGGGGTTGCATGTATAATAAAGTCTTGGGATATAATTTATTAATAAGGCCTAGAGTACAATTATATTTATATAGTGGTATTAAATATAATTAATAGTAACTTTGGACTTATCAAGAGTTGACGGAAAAACCCAAGGCCCATTAAAGCTAGTGTCTTATTGGTCCCTTTCGGTCCCACTCCAAGCCACACACTAAAACCCAATTGGAAAGACCTAATAGGCCAGCCCAATTAGATAATCAGTTAGTTATAAAGGGAGAAACATACATAATTTTTATTAATGAAAAAAGAGAAATAAGAAACGGTGTGTAAGAGAGTGTGAGACACACTTTCATTCTCCCTTGAAAACTGATTGAGAGACCACACATCTTGGGCGTAAAGTAGAATTGGAGTGAAGATTAAAAGTGTTCCCAAGTGCTTCTAATCTTTGTTTTGAATTTCTCCACACCAAGGTACGTTATCTTGTTCTTAAATTCTGAAATTTACATTGTGCACGTTATCAATCATAAATGAAATAAATCCTTATTTGTTGCTTCCGCTATGTATTTTGTATGAGATACAAAACCAGATTTTTTTTTTCCCTTCACTGGTCTATTCCCAAATCGCTTAACACGTTGTATCTTTGTCCTTCGAAATTCTTGCAAGCTGTGGTGAGTGCCCTGGATGACGTGGTTGAATGTTCCCAAATTCTATTCCCAAATTCTTGCAAACAGCAGCTTGAATGTTCAAAGAAACCATAGGCATACTGAAAATTTTCTAAATTGTCAAGAGGATTGTCTACTGGCTCTGTATACGAGTTTTCAACTTCTATGGGAAATCTAATTAATTTCTCCAATGAAACCTTGAACCCCTCATCTTTCTTTGAGCTGTATTCCTCCATGTATCTGGCATAATTTGGATCTGGGTTTGGAGGAGAGAGCATAGACTCTCTAAACTTCTCACTGCTTGCAGACCACAGAACCCATACCCTCTGTCCACACTTAACAACCCCAGATAAAAACACTGGAATTGCTAGAATATTTAGTGTAGTATTGTTCCAGGCTTTAAGTAAGACATAGGCAGCTACTACCACTTGGCTAACTAGTGTAAGTAAGTGCCTTCGCCACAACTCATTGTCTTCCAAAGAGTATACAGTGATAGTTTCCGGGCCACCGAGGTGCAAGAGAAGAAATGGAGCCCAGCATAGTGTAATTACAATGTTTGGATCTAGGGAATGGTCGCAAGAGCTCCGTGCATGGTTGGAAAGCACACTAAGCGAGACTGTCACAGCCCAGTCTGCTATCATGTAGGTGACCCATAGAAGGATACTGAGCATGCCACTAGATGAATTCTTTCTCTTTTTGCCTGTCAGGGTGAGAATGGTTTGGATGGCAAGGCTAAGTAGAACCCGAATGCGGGATCTCTAAGAGGTTCCAAAATTTGCTCACGCCTGGTGAGATGAGCTGCATCACCTTCATCTTCTTTGTGAAAATCAAATTGCTATAAACTGAAAAAAAAAAAAAAAAAAAAAAAAAATAAAAAAAAAAAGAAGAAGGTATTGTGAGAACATAAAAGTATAGGAGAAAAGAAGGTTGTTGTTGTTTTTTTTTTTTTGGGGGGGGGGGGGGGGGTAATATTCTGCATTAGTATAAAATTTACTCTATAAAGTAGCTTAATGAATGGAAAAAAGGTACAGATGAATTGTAAATCTTACTTGTAGCTAACATGGAAGCTCCTCTCTTCTTTCTGTGACTCAAAATGTGCGCTGGTAGCCTAACAGCTTGGGAGTGGAAATTAAAGCCAGCCCTTTCAGAACCCAATATGAGTATGCATGTGTTTCTGCAACAAGCATAATAGGGTCTTGATTATTATAAAAAGAAAAAAAATGCTTGCAAGTTGTAATACTGATCTTACTAAAATAGTAGTACAGTGCACTGGAAATTCTTGCTAAATAATTGACAGTTTATGTCATATGGTGTTACACTGTCTACCTTTCAGGACCATATTCTACAAAATGTAGTGCTTCAGTACTGCATTTTTATAATATTCGTGTCAACGCGTGATGGGACTCCAATTCATTCTATATTTGGGGTTTTGACCTGATTCATTTCTCTCTCTCTCTCTCTCTCTCTCTCTCTCTCTCTATATATATATATATATATATATATATATATTTTTTTTTTTTTTTTTTTTTTGAGGAACCTCTATATTGACTGTATAAATACAAACAGCACTAGGATTTCAGCTTCCGCGTTCAAATTTGAAACAACAAAATTTTATGAAAGATCTAAACTAGCTAGCATCTATTTGAATTAATACCTACACTAACGAGACATGTAGCTGCAGCCAAACACAACAAAAATCCCAAATGCTTTTTAAATTTGGGTCTCAATTAGCAAAAAATCAAAACTTAACAATATAGTCATTTAGATTAAAAACAATCTGAAAAATTAACAAAAATGTTTTGATTTTACAAAGAGTCAAAAATAAAATAACTCACACCACATAAGAACACAAGGTCTGACTTTGCACAATTACAGGCATGTGCTAGATGACTATTTTTTTTTTTTTTCCTGAATTCCCTAGCCTGGACCAATTACAAATTTTTGACTGGGGAAAGTAATTTGGGCCCAAGCAGTAAAGTATTACGTGTATATTATTAAAAAAAAATTATTAATGGTCTATGCAGGAATTGGTAATAGCCCAAACCAGGTCTATAGCTGCGTTTTTTACAAAACGCAGCTATAGGTGCCGCATCTATGGCAATACGCCTTGTATGAAATAATCTTTAGCGAGGGCATATACTTCTTTTGTAAATTGTTTTCTCCACTCTTCATCATCGCCTCCGTAGATGAAGATGGATATATACATTCTCTCTTGGATCTGATTGAACAAGAAATTTCAAGAAATGTTTCCCTTATATAATATCTTTCACTACAATATAATGATAATAATGATAGTAGTAATATAATAAAGTCCAACAATATCTACAAAAGCTAACTTCTGTGTTTGTAGAACCATCATTGATGAGTCGCTTGAAAGTCATCTCCTTGAAGGCCATAGTGATTTTAATTATTAAATTTACCAAACTTTAGTTTTCCTAAGTTTTAATCATTGTATATATTGTTGGTGCTTTTGACGTGTTCTTGTTTTCCTTTTCTTGGTAGAACGACAATTTCAGCTACACTACAATTTTCGTTATAAAATTAAATGACATCACTGCACATGTTGGATTTTTGTGCTTTTTGTTAATGAAAGTAGAGTTACAATGTCAATCGCTTTAGCTTCTGTAATGCTTTTGTAAAAACAAATTAAAAATGAAGTGAATTCTAATTATTGACAATTGGGAAGACATTGAGAAAATGAGGTGAATTCTCCCATTGCACAATAGCTATGTCAACATTCGTTATCAACAAGTTTTGTAGCTGAGCCTCACCAAAGAAAAAGGAGTAGGAAAGATCTATTAATTAAAGTTGTTCCCAATATTGGTTCCTCTCTTAAAGAGTATTGTTCCTCACTTTTAATTGTTAAGAACTTTGGAGTAATATTTTAGTTTGAGATTTTGAATGTTGTGAAAAAACCCATACATTTGGGTTCTTTCTATGTTGATACAAAATATTTTAGTTGTCAATAGTCGGCAAGATATTTTTTTAGTTGGTTATGATGAAAGATATGTAGTCATCATTTTGTCAATTGGATTATCAATCAAGGAAGTCAATACCGTACCGGAGGCTGTACCGGTTTGGCCACCGGTACGATATATTTCGGATACCGGTCAATACCGGTGTACCGTTTCGGGTTTACCGCTATTTTATATATATATATATACACACACACACACCAAAATCTCTAGAACCATGTTTATAAACATATAATATTTCACTTATATTATAGTAAATATAAAAGTCTATTGTAAAACATTACCTCAATTCAGAACAAATTATTCATAGTTTTAGACTTTAGTATCAAATAAAAGAAAAAAAAAACACAATATAAAAAATAGAAAGCTTAGTTGTTCATTGCATACTAAGAAAACAAATAATACTAAGAAATTAATGTAAATAAGTTACCATTATGCCTTTACAAAAATTCAAAAATTACAAAACTAAAAAAAAAAAAAAAAAAAAAAAAGTTTTTTTCTGTATCGGCCGGTACGTCCGGTACCGGTCGATATTGCCCGAAATTGGCCGGTATGGCCGGTACGCGGCCGATACAGCCGGTATTTTTGCGGTACAATATAGAAGTGTACCGGTACCGGTGCACTGACCGGTACGGTATGTACCGGCCGGTACGGCCGGTACCGGTACGGTATCGGCCACACTGTTATCAATAGCCTTTTTATTACCTCAAGTATTTTTTAAAATTTTTATTAAAATTAAAATGTACGAGGATTAAAAAAATAATAATAATTAAAAATATGTTTTATTATTCTTAAATACAAATTCAAATCCAAATTTAGGTATTCAAACAATAGAATAATAAATGATGAATTTCAAATCTTTCATTGTTTATAAATAGACCTAAACAAGGAATTTTAAAATCAATAATTTTAAAATCAATGGGTTTCAAATCCAAATCTAAATCCAAATATTGTCATCTGAACACAACCTAAGATCATTTAGAATCCTCCAAGATGTCAAAGTGGCAACAAAGGTGATTAGTTTGAAGAATTCTTCATGTCAATCATTGAAACTCTCAAAGCCAAACTCAAATACAAATTAAATATATTTTTTAAACTCCTCCAATTCCAAAACCTTCAAAATATTTGTCTCATTACCACTGGCCATCAATTTATACCCTTTGCACAACACAGCCCATCCAAAATTCTCATTTTTGTACGAAATCAACTTTTCAATCTCTTGTCTCACAGCTGTGCACGGTTTGTCGTTTGAAAATAACTCTAATTTGTACCAAAAATGCCCAGCAATCCCATTGTCATACTTCCCTTTACTTTTCATTGTCAAGTGATGCAACTCTATAGAAATCATGGCTTTCTGTATGACTGGATCTTTAGTCAGGGCCTCTGATTTCTTAGTAAAATGGTTGATCCACTCTTCATCTTCGCCTCCATAGATGAAAATGTGCTTACCCTCCTGGATCTGATTAAATAAGAAATTTCAACTAAAAAATATTACAGACTTGAACAAAATAAAAGTTGCTTCAAACTACATTGGTAAATTACAACTTACCCATCTGTGGTCTAACCGAAATTTTAAGTTACCTACTTGTAATTTGAAATTTAACACTTTATTCACTTGAGGTTTGACCGAAATTTAAGTTATCTACCTGCGATTTGAAATCTTATGATGCAAGTGTTCTGTTGGATATTTTTTGATCTTATTTAATTATGTATTTTCATTTTTTTTTATTTTTTTAATGCTTTTGAAATAGAGACATAAAAGTATAGCAAAATTAGAAATTTAGCCATGTTGTAACATAATAGTGGGTTATGAAATTCTAATTGAACTAACTTCAAATGAATAAAGTGTCAAATTTCAAACTACAGATAAGTAACTTAAATTTCGGTTAAACCACAAATGGGTAAGTTGTAATATGCCTTCATAAATATGTGTAATGAATGTAATGTGGTCATTTGGATGTTTATGCATTTGGATATGTGAAAATAACTTTACCCAAGTAGAGAATTTTGGTTGTTGAAAGTGTTCAATCATAAAATATCCAAACCAATCCTCTCCATTGTGAAGAACCTCGTTGTGGTAATCCTTGAAACAAATTTCAAACATAGTGCCTTCACGCACACGCCTCCTCCATTTGTTGAACTCCTCTAAGACCTTCAAAATCGTTATTCCATTTCCACCATCCACTAATTTAGACCCTTTGGACAGCACAACCCATCCACTCTCAGTGTTCTTGTGAGTCCTGGAAGAGAGAAATTTCTGTAAGCGATCATCTTTTCCTTTACAGCCCATTTCCACACAAGACAAAACTATGGAAATCTTGGCATATTGTATGACATAATCTTTAGCTAGGGCCTCTACTCTTTTTGCAAATTGCTTTCTCCACTCTTCATCAACGCCTCCATAGATGAAAATGTACTTTCCCTCTTGGATCTGATTCAACAAGAAATTTCAAGGAAATTTTAATTATTTTTTTAATGAATGTGATAAAATTATAGAAGTTACTTCGATGTGCACCCACAACTATGCGTATATGTGTAACGAGTAATTATTCAATATTTCAATAATACAATGACATGGTACCCAAGTACTATTTCAATATATTTAGAAAGTACTTAATAATTTTCGTTGTGCAATGTGTATGTATAATAGAACCTAACATCCCTCACCACCCTTGGAAGATTGCAAGTTTAGTATGTCTGAAATTAACTTTACCCAAGTCAGTAATTTTGGAATATGGCTAATCATTTGGAGACCAATACAGTCCTCTCCATTGAAAAGTTCTTCCTTTTGCCGAAGAATCATCTTGTAATCTATGAAGCAAGAGTACGTTTCGGGATTCGGGTGCGGGTGCGGGACTCGGCAATTTTTGAAAAAGTAGAGTGCGGGTGCGGCGATTAAAAAATTATTAAAAATATTTTTATTTATATTTTTAATATATTGCTAAACATACTTTTTTCACATTATGTAAATATATACCAAATTTAAGAGCAATAGTAAATAATAACTAGAATACAGAGAATGGGAGAGAGCCTAGCTGAAAGCAATACTTTTTTTTTTTTGAATTTTGGCCGGTATCGGCCGATTCGGCCGATATTGGTTTGCGACCGATACGTACCTATTCGGGCCGAATCGGCCCGATTTCGCGCGCGTCAGCCCGAATCGACGCGAATCGCGCCGAAAATATTAGTTTTTTAATGTCTGACGCAGCACGGACGTGCAGGCAGTGGCGTCGCTTGCACGTCCCCACGTCGGGCCGCGTCAGATGCGGGTGCGGCGGCCCAAACGCCGCACCCGTGCTTCCCAGGTTAAAACCAATTAAAACTCACCTGTTAACAAAACAACTTAGCATGAAAAGAATTGTGATTAAATTATTTTTTGTATTTTTAATAGAGTTTAATTTAAATAAATTGTATCTTTGTTACAAATCCTTTTATTTGAAATATATGTATAACTCAAGACTGCTCACCATCTCCACGATATTTGTGTTGACAAAAAACTCGTTTTATAATGTGTGTAAAACATATTGTGAAAAAAAAATACCACCGTTATATGTTTGTGCATTTATATTTATAAAATATAACATTACGTACCCAGGTTAATACGTCAGGATTGAAGTCAATGGTGGATCCAAACCAATCTTCTCTATTACGCAGTTCTCTTTCTCTCTCAAAAGTGAAAGGGTAGGCCTCTATTCCCCATGTCTGAATCATGTGGAATGCATCTTTATGTTCCACTTTCGCTTCTGAGCTCAACACCACGACAATAGGCTTATCCTTGAATCCCCACTGCTCCTTAACGTACTTGATGCCCAACACTGATGAAAACTGTCGCACTACGTACCAGAAGTACTTCTCGTTAACCTTGCACTTGCTTTGCACTATATCTATCCAGTTCTTCACAATTGGGATCCACACAATTTCATACTGATCCTTCCTGCTTTCTTCTTCACAGATGGGCTTGAGAATCGAAACAACCTTTTCAGAGATGTCGAAGTCCGAAAAGAACAACAAGACTTTCTTTTTTCTCAACCCTTCAGTCTTTTTACTCTGCATGTGCAATACAATTATTATATTAAGCTATGTTAACACCACACGTCAAAGAATTATCTATTTAACTGAAGTACGTATTAGGCATAATTCTATTGAGTCAAAAGTTTAGTTTATTTATTTGCCTTTTTTTAATTTTTTAATTTTGATTAATTTTGATATTTTAAGAATTTGTTTTGATAAAGTATATTCATGTGTTGTAATAATTTTTTATAAAATAATTAAATAATTAAGAAAATCTAACTTTTCACATGGCATAAAACATATAAGTACAATGTACCAATCCAATCTAACCCACCAAACCCATATGGCTTGAATTAGATTGATTTTTGCACATATAATGAGTTGGAAATTTCTTATAAGTCAAACTCGGGTTAGGTTGATAAAACTCACCAACCCGACCCATACAGGCATGCACACCCCTATATGATTGACAATAAAATGAAACTACTTTGCTTCATATTAGATTTTGATATTATTTATTTGTAGAAATCGTTAAAGTATAGACTTTGTTAATTTTTATGTTATGTGTAAGACTAAGTTAAACAAAATTGCTTCTCAAAAAAAGTTAAACATAATTTCTATCCGGTTCTATTATACAATTCTATATTAGCCCAACATTGTAGATACACTATTTTTAGAATTCAAATCTAGAATTCAAATCTTCCATATATTAAGTGAAATTTTAGAATATATATACTTTTGGTTAAACAAAACTTTCATTAAAAACTAAGAAGTCAAAATGGCCCTAGTAGCGGCCGAAAGCCTACAATAGGAAACCCCACACACATCCGAACTAATCGAGGATGAAATGACAACAGAGGGATACATCAAAAACCACAAAATCCTCCTGAAGAGTACATCCCTCTTTAGCAAGGAGATCAACACATTTATTGGCTTCCTGAACACATACTTCACTCTGACTTGGGGAAATTTTAGAATACGTTTTTACTCATTGAGATATCTTTCACATATTTGGTTAAAAAAAATTTGTTTACTTTTATGTCATCTATAATATGATATGACATTCCATATAAATTTATATTTGTAAAATTTAATTCGAAAATCCATCATGGACCATATGATAATCATACTTCATTTCATTTGAAAATTGTAAGGATACGTTTTCAAAAATAAATGTTAAGGAGATTATACAAAAAAAAAAAAAAAGTTTCATTTAGTATGGTATCTTTGACTAGCACAACAGTAATAATAGTAGTAGAAATAAAAACTAAAAAGTATATGTGATAAGCCAATTGCCTTTTCATCAGAGATTCGATCCCAGAAATGTATAATAGAACTAACCAATTCGTTATTTAATATGGTGGCTTGCTGCAAATTGTGCGATTCCTCGACAAATATTAGCTTCTTGAAGAACTCCACAATGTCCTGCAGGCTTTCTAGGTCTCTCTTAAACTTCAAATAAGCCTTTATTTCCGCTGCATTGAACAAAATATTTGGTCAGAATATGTGCAACATATAAATTATCTGTATCAACTCAAATAAAAGCACTAGAAATATATGTGTTATACTCTAAAAAAAAAAAAAAATCTAGTCACAAATTGAGGTGTTAATATTAAAGCTCATATCAAGTTAGTATAGGACTTAGAACACACCCACACAATACACACTTAATCAATACTTAATCAATATAAGACATCAAAATCTCCCCACTTAAACCTTGATGTCCTCATCAAGTCCCACTTTGTGGGGCAGTTTTTCCAAGCTCATATGGGCTATTGGTTTGGATTTGATACCATTTGTAATAAACCAAAGAAAATTACTAGTTACATATAAAACATATCCAAAATTATTAGTTTAGTCACGATTGAAATTTCTTGTGATTGTTAATAAAGTCCAAATTAACCCGGTATATAATTGATGTGAGACTTACCACCCTCACACAACAGATGCTTATTTGATATCCAATCAATCTAGGGCATCAAAGTAGCACTTGTAGATAAAAGAAGTAATAAATCAGGTAGCATTATTTCCTGTGAGTGAAATCAGTCTGAGTGGCTAACCTATTTGTCGATCGCAAACAGCTATTTGTTCTGTTAGCGATTTGAGGATGGAAGTGATTTTCCCAGTAAAGGGCAGAAGTTCCTGTGTGTTGTCCCTGAAATTGGAAAACCATAGTCATTTGCATTAGAGAAGATTGGGAACCCATATATCATGTCAAACCGTAGTTATAGTGATAGTAAAGAGTTCTACTCAAATGAATTCATCATATATTGTAGTTTCCACCTTTTTTTTTTTTTAATATATATCATGTCAAACCGTAGTTATAGTGATAGTAAAGAGTTCTACTCAAATGAATTCATCATATATTGTAGTTTCCACCTTTTTTTTTTAAATTTATATATATATATATATATATATATATATATATATATATATATATATATATATATATATAAATGTAGTACATTTCAAGGCCAAGGACTTACTTATCATTAATGAGAGCACATATCCGAGACATGCAATCTACGACAGTTATGATAGTCCAGAAAACGTCTATAGACATATTTTCAATGGCTAGTGAGAGTTCTGGTACATCCTTAGTATTATTTCCATCAATTCGTTTCTCCAACTCAACGACGCACTCAACGACATCCAGTGTTAACTTGATCAGAGTGTTAAGTTTACCAAATGAGTTCTTGTATTTCTCAACGCCTTGACGACCTAGGACGATGGGTACTTGCTTTAAGATTCCTAGTGATTTCGTGAGTTGGTCTGATGAGTCAATCTGATCAGCAAGGTGCGAGAATTCCCCATAATCCAAAGCAAAAGACGCAAGGGTCAACACAGCCTTCACATGCCATGGATAGCTTGAGAGAACATTCCTCAGAATTGATATTGTTGTTTCGTATGCGATTTCCTCACCCGGAACTTTGCATGCCATCTGACATTACATATTTGCCATTATGAAAAACATTTATGTAACTATATAGGATATAGCTAAATAATCACATTCATCTTAACATTTAATTATTCAATCAGTACCACAGACTTTTTATATTCATCACACACGCGCACACATGTATATACCTTTTTCTATTTAGCAAAATTTTAAGAGTATTAACAATTATACAAAAAAATATTTACAAATTAAAATAAATTTTAATAATTTATGTGACCAGTTAAAAAATATGATAAATAAATTTCTTAATTAGTATTTTTATTTAAGGTGATACGTTAGTTTGTAAAACTTGTTTGGTAAAATTTGTAATACTTTAACATATTTCTTGTAATCATACCTCGTAGGAAAGTTGCTTGAGTATACAGGGTGGAATGAAGCAGGCTTTAGGGGAACTTTCACCTTGGTTTCCCTTCCCCATATCTTTCGCTTTGCCCTAGATTATATCAAAAGTAATCATATGTGAGAAACATTAATTTAAAGATATATGAAGAGAATAAAAACTATTCAATAGTCCGGGCAATTTTAAAAAAAAAAAAAATTTACTAGTAAGTTTTAGTGGAGGATTTAAATGTATAAAATAATTTATATTAATAAAAATATATATAATAAAAAAAATGAGGTGTTAAAATATCAAGCCTCAAAAGCTTATGTGATAAATATTATGAGAACAAAGAAAAGTCAAATGTCATCTCACACACACAATATATATATATATATATATATATATATATATATATATATAGAACAAAGTTTCTCTCCAAACTAGTTTGGAGAGAAACCCTACAAACTTATCATATATTTTTATATTGAGTACGAATTTTGAAAATCTAACCGTTAAATTGCACGTTCTTATTACATTCTTAATGCTTACAATATTTCAAGAAAATCAAAGATCAATTGCTATGTCATCAAATAAATGTTATAATTTCAAGTTTTTGTGATCTAAAGTTGTATATAAAAAATAAATTAAGTGATCAAATAGGAAATAATATTCAATTTGAACGAAATTTGATACCTATGTTAAGAACATAAAGAACATGAAATTCAACCAAAAAAATAATATATGACAAGTTTAAAGAGCTTTTCTCCAAACTAGTTTGGAGAGAAACTTTGTTCATATATATATATATATATATATATATATATATAATATGTGATTATTGTGAGATAGAGATTTCTAGTGGTCTATAATTGAAATATTAAAAAGTACTAATTAGTTGAGTTACAAGACTCTTGTAAACGAAATGATACTTACTCATGTACAAAGTATTTAAAATTCGAAAAGAAGAGGTTAAAGAAACATGATTAATAGTATATTATTAATATATCTAAACGTATTAAATTATAACGTTGGTCTCTATGCTATTTCAAAAGATGAAGGCGGAGAAAATTCTTTAGGAATAATCGTCAGAGGGGTTATCTTTTTTCTTTTTCTTTTTTTAACAAGAGAAAGAAAAGAGGAAAGAAAAACGTATAAAAAGTGTGTGGTAGTAACTTATACATATACCTGAACAATGTTATCAACAACAATGATGGAAGGGTTGAGAATGTTCTTCACAACATCAAAAAGATAAAAAGGGTCAAAATCTAACTTTTGTTTAGTTTGATTATGGGTGGAACGAATTTGTTTCTTGATCTCGTCCTCGGACATCTTTAGCACCCTCCGCATAGTGGGTTGCTGTGCGGAAACTTGTGTGTTGTTGCTGGCCATGGTATTGTGTATTACAAAACAAAGCTAGAAACAAAGTCAGAATAGAAAGGAGAAGTTGGCTTGTAGTAACGGTGTGGTGCAATAGCTTGGACTATTGCCCTATTTATAGGCATCAGTATTGGAATAAGACAAACCAAGAGTTGATAGGATACGCGGTCGATCTAGATCTAGATCTAGTGATATAAATGACAACTAATTGTCAATGATCAACAGAAAGATTCACTCTGATATCCATCCTCAAAGTATTGTACGTATGGATGAAGGGCACTGCTTAACTCTCAAATAAATAAATGAATGTGATAATTAAGGTAAGAAAATCATTCAATAAAAATTAAAAAGTGATGTTATAAATACTACAAATTTTACAATATAGTACAAATTGATATGTCACTAATAACCAATTTTGACATTCATTTATGAGTAATGCTAAATATCACAAATTATTTTACAATATTTTTATGAATTATATATTATTGTTGCAAATTTTTACTAGTTGTCATCAGGATTAACTACTAACTTTATTTTCTCATTTAACAATAACCATTCTTCACATCAATAATTTATAAAAAAAATTGTAAATCTATCATTTTCCTTCATTTATTATGTTTTTAAAAATCTACCAATCTCACATTGCCAAATCATATGTAAAGATTATGTTGTAAAACTTGAAGTAGATTTTTTTTTTTTTTTTTTTACAATTAAATATTTATATTTACAGAGGAAGATTGTAATCCTGAATTTTTACATTGGAACACTAAAAGATGTCAACCAATTAAGTTATAAAACTTTTATTATTACTTTTATTCAATAAAACTAGGTAGACAACAAAAATGCACAATATTTCTAAATAATTAGTCAATCACCGAATACATGGATCCACCACCATCTACAATTTAATCTTTTGCTTAATGATTCACCAGTGAGTTAGTACACCATTCTAAGCTATTGTAAAAATTTTGTGAATTTTTGTTTTTTCCTCAAAAGGGAACCTAGATTATTATGAAGAGAGTAATTAAAATATGGGAGATAAAAAAATTTCATAATATTTTCACAACAATTAATATGACGAGTTACGATCAACTTCATTTCAAATTATATCTATTTTATTTATTTCATGTCTAAGATTTTTATTTTTATTTTTTGGATCTAAGTACAGATTGTTAAACATTTTAAAATTTTAAATATATTTTACTGCAAACACCTTTAAAATTTTAAAATTTAATTTGAACTATAAAATTAATCTAACTTTCAAATAGAAAGGATCATATTACATATGGTAAGTTGTGATTGAAACAATATAGATTTTATACACTCCACCACAAACCCCTTAGAACTAATCATATATTTCTGTTACAAAAAGATCATGAACATTTCATTAGCCCAAAGCTTAGTTATTTCTACAAGAAGTTTTTCTTGAGGAGTTCTACGTTGATTGGGAACAAGGACAGACCGAATGTGACCAACGTAGCCATTTGCCCCACAGCCTCCCCCCCCACCCCCCCTCCTCTGCAGCCCTTCTCTTCCCACCTGAAATGTGTTTGGTTTAGGACACTTGTCAAAGTAGTTATTAACCAGTTTTAAAACCGAGTTATTAATTAGGTCATCTATGCAAGACTTAGGTTAATGTAAAAATCATGAATATCATGCACAAAAAAATAGTAAATAAGACAAGATATGATTACCTAAAAAAAGTAGTGAAACAAACCACTTTTATGATAAAATGCTACAGGGACTTGAGCTTATCAACCAAGATGTGAACAGATCAATTATCAAATAGAAATTTATAGACTGAATAACGTTATTTTTTGGAAATTTTAACTAAAGTTACCAAACTCAACTCCAAGATTTACAGACATTTTTTATTTGAAAGTGTCCCTAATGTGAACCTCCAATCCATGACTCCAAGATACCACTTGAATGTTTGCTCCAATGTAGGCCTTTAGTCCACGACTTCAAGATCACTTTTGAAGGATTATATCCAACACCTTTTGATGACTGGCATATAACAACTTCATATTTTTCGGTTTAGATCATATGTAAATTGATTCCAATTGTGACTTTAAAAGAAGAAGTCACATAACCTTATAGATCTCAAAAGAGTAGCTGCAGGGTCTTTTCAAAACGGACAATAGGGTTTCTTTATATACTAGGTTAAGTATAACTAAAACATTAATCACTTGATGGGCTGGAGGGCTGAAATTCTATTTTAGTGAAATCGTAGTTCGATTGGTCAAGCATAAATCAAGATGAATGGAGATTTCCTTTCTTGCGTACTGAACTGTAGAACTTTGAGCATCTGTCTTGACAAATGGTTGGTAAGGATTAGAAGATGAACAACTTACCAACGTGTTTATAGAGAAATTGTATTTATGCGTACTTTTCTTTCCTTTTTTTACTAAAGCTACGAGAAGAACATTGTTAGTGATAAATATTATCAGCTAGTAACTCCAAAGCCAATCAGTTACAATGCTTAATCCAACGACAGGAAGCTGTAGATGCAATTCGAAGCAACGACCGACAGGAGCTGAGGAAGAACGAGGCACAGATATTGGGTATTTTAATAGCACTTCTTTATTAAATGTTCGCAGTGTCATGCATTCTCTCGTACCTTGTTCCTTCTCTTGTTATTAAAGAAAGACTAGCTTCACTACTTGGCAATTACAAGTTGCAACTAATGTGATTACCCTAGATATTATTTAGCTCGTCATTAATCCCAATTAGTTAGCTCGATAATTTAGCAGTGATCTGAATTTATCTTAATATATAGCAAGTGCTTAACATAAAAATATTTCCTACACAGCATTTGCCCTTCTCCACAATTTCCGGTAACAATAACAGATGCGATTAGTGTTATAATATATATATATATATATATATATATAAACTTGGGAAGAGATTTAATTAATATCAATTAGAATGAGATCTGGATTAATCTTGAATCTTAGGGTCAGCTTTTACACTACTCTTCTTAAATACTGCATCCACATAGAATAATGCTAGGGATATAACATTTGCCATCAGTGTTTCACTATAAAAGATATTTATCTATAATGGCGTTTTGAAATCACTGGTCTCAAAATGCCCACAATTGGTGCAATTGGGCTATATCGGTGCTTTCTATTGTGCTTGTCTTTCGTGTATATATATATTATTTGAGCACAAGTTTCATATCTTAATATAATATTGCATAAATGGGATGAATTGGAATGAAAATGGATAAAGTCTTGTTCAAATATGAAAATATTCTAGATTTAAAAATGGGACATTTTTCCTAAACGCTCATTTAATTTTTTTAATATCTTACTGTTCATTATTTAGTCTTTTGTTTGTAAAAAAAATAGAAAGACTTACACTTAATCAACTCCCTCCTCAAAGATCCTAAAACAAAATGCGAATGCAAGCTAGATAAGTATTATTGTAGTGTTCATAAAAGTCGTTGAAGCTCACATCTTACTGTTTAATATAGCTCATTCAGTCTTTACTATTACATAAATAGGATGGATCTTAATGACAATAAATAAAGTATTGTTTAAATGGGACAACACTTTTTTAGAAAGAGTTTAGTTTATTTCCTGTACTTTTTTAACGGTATATTTCATTTTATATTAAATATAAAATAACAAGCGACAGTAAGTTTTAATTAGTAAGTAATGTGATAAAATGGATTTTAAAAATTGGACATTTTTCCTAAACGCTCATTTAATTTTTTTTAATATCTTACTGTTCATTATTTAGTCTTTTGTTTGTAAAAAAATAGAAAGACTTACACTTAATCAACTCCCTCCTCAAAGATCCTAAAACAAAATGCGAATGCAAGCTAGATAAGTATTATAGTAGTGTTCATAAAAGTCGTTGAAGCTCACATCTTACAGTTTAATATAGCTCATTCAGTCTTTACTATTACATAAATAGAATGGATCTTAATGACAATAAATAAAATATTGTTTAAATGGGACAACACTTTTTTAGAAAGAGTTTAGTTTATTTTCTGTACTTTTTTAAGGGTATATTTCATTTTATATTAAATATAAAATAGCAAGTGACAGTAAATTTTAATTAGTGAGTGATATGATAGTTGCTCATTAAAATAAAATGAAATTTCAATTAAAAAAGTACTGAAGGTAAGTCACACCCTTTTAGAAAAATGTTATATTCACAATATTTTTATAATACTTTCACGATAAATCTTTAAGTAGTAGACTGTTAAAAAAAAAATTCTTCTAATTTCACCATATTGTCTAATTCTCCCTTGTCGAAGAATTTGGATTTAATCCCCCTATAAGGAAAAAATTACAAACTAACAATGACAATTAACTCCGATAAAAACAATGTCAATTAATTAATGCAATTTGTGTCACAAATAATAAAATAAATAATTTTATTTATTACTTTTGAGTGAAGTTAAAGATACTACAAATTTTAATACAGTAAATCAAGTTATAATTTTTCTCATAGTCCAAATTTCACTTATAATTCTCATCTAAATATTTTTCGTAATTAAATAAATGAGAATTACAACTTATGTAAGTTTTTGTTATCCTCATAAAATGATTAAATTATAACAATTTAAATCTACAAAGTAACCATTTCGACATTTAAAGCCCTAGACTTTAACTTGAAAATAATACCAAATTAGGGATATTATATTATTTCCAAATTTTATTACAATATATTCATGTTTTATTTTGAAAAATAGTAGAGTATCAAATAAAGAATTTGAGCACTTAGCACTTTTGATAGGTAACATATTTTATATATATATATATATATATATATATATATATATATATATATATATCTTAAAAGCGCATTTTAATTTTTCAAAACTTCAGACGGTTTATGTGTTTAACTCTTTTACGCTCCTCTCCCAAAAAAAAAACAAAAAACAAAAGCCAAAACTTTAATCGGTATTTTTTTTTTTTTTAAAGAAGAAAAACATTATTATGTTAAAATAAAAAAGAAACCTCTTTCATAACATTCAATTAATTAGTACTATATCATAAAGAGTTTTTTTTTTTTTTTTTTTGATACAGATTGTTACACACATTCCTGAGTCATCGTTGATGACGTTATTGCAATTACGTCATGCTTCCTAAATGGAAATTCTTCCACGTAATTCAAGCTTTGATATAAAAAGACCAAAGCTTCCATTAAAGTAAATGACCAAAAGATTCTCATTGTCTTTCGATATGGCATTGGTAACAGCATTTCATTTTCAACTTCACGCAAAATGCATAGCATGTGATTTCACGTGCTTGCAGGTAAACTTCAATTAATCTTATATATATATATATATATATATATATATATATATATATATATATAATATATATATATATAGGCACAGTGTCATCCATTCTCACGCAACCTGTTCTCTCTCTTGTTATTAAAGAAAGACTAGCTTGACTTAACAATTGCAACTAATATGATCACTGCATTATTTAGCACGTGGTTAATTTATTTGGTAAGTGATTTGAATTTATCATGATTAAAAATTATTACTTCAAATCATTTGCCCTTACTCAATTAGTTATGAAGAGATTTAAATAATCCTAAACAGTACGATGATTGAACTGAGATCTGCATTGATCTTTTATTTTGTTTTTTATTGAATCTGCATTGATCTTAATATAACACATGGATTATTATAATCAATAGATAAGGGGTTGACTGTTTCACATGTCATAGAGAACCACCAAATACTAATAGTCTAAGCAGTTTATTTTTGTAGTTTTTTATGTCACATATGTTATAAATTATTCTTTTTTGAAAGTTTTTTTTTTAAATCTTTTTTAATACATAAAAAGGTACGAAAACGTTTTTTCTTTTTTCTTTCTTTTCATTGAGGTTACAACAAATGGGTACACCGTTTGAATTGAAATATTTTTAAAATGTAATTTTCCAATAGTTATTACTTTATTGTTTGGAAATTTTTTTGGTTCAGCAAAGTAATTTTAAATTTAAAACTTTTCATTCATAATTATATTAATTTTTAACGAAATGAAATATTTGTCTTGAATTTTATGAAGCCAATACTTGATGAATTTTTCAGATATACAAGAAAATTATTTTATGTGTGTGTAATTTGGATTTGAAAACTATATTTATCTTACCCAATAAATTTGTTTGACTCTACTACTGGTCATCAAATTAGGTCCACAAGGTACCTTGGGCAGGAAAAAAGGAGAGTTTGTAGTGTTGATGTACCGAAGATACAGAGCTGGTTTAGAGACACGATGATTGAGTGTAGTGGAGATGTGTTAGAGATTTAGAGGGAGAAGATTGAGAGGGAGAAAATTAGTTGAGTGAAGTTAAAGGTTATCCATATGTTCCTTTTTCAATAAATCATAAGGTCTTTTCACATTGTTGTTTAATTCTCTTTCAAAGATTCAATTTTAGTGCCAAATTATTACTAAGGATAAGTATGCATGGTAATATTTAAATCCAAACAACCACATTTTTTTTTCCTTTTTACAAACAGGAAATTCCATAGATGTGGTTGATCATGTTGTTATTAGAACTACGTCGTGGTTCATATTTCCAAATAGAAACCTCCAACTAACTCAAATTTTGATATAAAAATACCCGAAGAATTATCATTGTCTTTTTCTATATGGTTATAGAATTTCATATATTGTCAACAGAACCCATGACATAAACTTCAATTGATCTTAAATAGGGCTGTCCAAGGACCTGTCGGACCCGACCCACCAACCGCCGCCGACCGAAACTGACCCACCGCCAACCGAAATGTGTTTTGGTTTTAGATACTTGTCAAAGAAGTTATTAACCAGTTTTAAACCGAGTTATTAATTAGGTTATTTGTGCAAGGCCTAGGTTAATGTAAAAATCATCAATATTATGCACAATAAAATAGTAAACAAGACAAGATATGATTATCTAGGAAAAGTGAAACAATTACTTCTATGATAAAATGCTACTGGAACTTGAGCTTATCAATCATGAGGTGAACATATCAACTATCAAATAGAAATTTACAAACTGAATAACCTTATTTTTTGGAAATATTAACTAAAGTTACCAAACTCAACTCCAAGATTTACAGACTTTTTTGATTTGAAAGTGCCCCTACTGTGAACCTCCAATCCACAACTCCAAGACACCACTTGAATGTTTGCTCCAATGTTGGCCTTCAGTTCACGACTTCAAGATCACATTTGAAGGTTTATATCCAACACATTTTGATGACTGGCATATAACAACTTCATATTTTTCAGTTTAGATCGTATGTAAATTGATTCCAGTAGTGACTTTAAAAGGAGAAGTCACATAACCTTATAGACTTCAAAAGAGCAGTTGCAGAGTCTTTTCAAAATGGACATTAGGGTTTCTTTGAATACTAGGTCAAGTATAACTAAACCATTAATCACTTGATGGGCTGGAGGGCTGAAATTCTGCTTTAGTACGTGAAATCGTAGTTCGATTGGTCAAGCATAAATCAAGATGAATGGAGATTTCCTTTCTTGCGTACTAAACTGTAGAACTTTGAGCATCTGTCTTGACAAACTTATAAACTCTAAAGAACTATAACAAGACATGTTTAAGTTTAAGTGTTTGCCAACACAAACAAGGATTTTAAAATCCTAAAAAAAATAAAAATTTTTATTAAATTTTAAAATATTTTCTTCCTAAAAATTAGAGGTAATTTTTTTAAAAAAAGGAATTGTCAGCTAACCAATAACCAGTGGCTCTCCTCTAAATAAGAAAAATCCTTTTTTTTAAATAACAATTGTTTCATAGAAACATTCTTGCTCTTTTGTCTATATATATAATATATGCACGCTTTTATTTTATTTCTTTCTTTCTTTCAATAATATTCATGGTAGAGTTTTTCTTCAAAATTTTGGTACAGATTATAGTAGCTAGATCAAAAGCACTTATATGTTTGTTTGTTCATTATTATTTCTATCTGAATTAAGGCAAATGGTTGGTAAGGATTAGAAGATGAACAACTTACCAACATGTTTATAGAGAAATTGTATTTATGCTTACTTTTCTTTTCTTTTTCTACTAAAACTACGAGAAGAACATTGTTAGTTATAAATATTATCAGCTAGTAGCTCCGAAACCAATCAGTTACAATGCTTAATCCAACGGCAGGAAGCTGTAGATGCAATTCGGAGCAACGACTGACAGGAGCTAAGGAAGAACGAGCCACAGATATTGGGTATTTTAATAGCACTTCTTTATTAAATGTGCGCAGTGTCATGCATTCTCTCGTACCTTGTTCCTTCTCTTGTTATTAAAGAAAGACTAGATTCACTACTTGGCAATTGCAAGTTGCAACCAATGTGATTACCCTAGATATTATTTATCTCATCATTAATCCCAATTAATTAGCTCGATAATTGAGCAGTGATCTGAATTTATCTTAATATATAGCAAGTGATTAATATAAAAATATTTCCTACACAGCATTTGCCCTTCTCCAGAATTTCCAGGAAAAAAACCAGATGCGATTAGTGTCATAATATATATATATATATATATATATATATATATCCTTCAAAATAGTTGGTAAGAGATTTAATTAATATCAATTAGAATGAGATCTGAATTAATCTTGAAACTTAGGGTCGGTTTTTAGACTACTCTTCTTAGATACCGCAATAGGTACAACTGGGTTATGTCGGTGCTTTCGATAGCGCATATTTTTTTGTAGATATATATATATATATATATATATATATATATATATATATATATATTTATATATTATTTGAGCACATGTTTCATATCTTAATATAATATTGCATAAATGGGATAACTTTGAATGAGAATGTATAAAGTCTTGTTCAAATATGAAAATATTCTAGATTTAAAAATGTAACATTTTTCCTAGACGCTCATTTAATTTGTTTAATATCTTACTGTTCATCATTTAGTCTTTTGTTTGTAAAAAATAGAAAGACTTACATTTATTCAGAAAATAAAAATAGAAAGACTTACACTTAACCGACTCCCTCCTCATAGATCCTAATACAAAATGCGAATGCAAGCTAGATAATTATTATAGTAGTGTTCATAAAAGTCGTTGAAGCTCACATCTTACATAGTTTAATATAGCTCATTAAGTCTTTACTATTACATAAATGGGACGGATCTTAGTGGCAATAAATAAAGTAATCTTTAAATGGGACAACACTTTTTTAGAAATAATTTGGTTTACCTCCGGTACTTTTTAATTGGACATGTTCTTTTGTTTAAAATATACAATGACAATTGGTAATGAGTTTTAATCTTCACATTTTATTTAATTAGTGGGTTACATAATAGCATCTCATTAAAATAGAAGGAGATTTTAGTTAAACTAGTATTGGAGGTAAGTCACACTTTTTTAGAAAAATGTTACGTTCACAATATTTTTATAATACTTTTACAATAAATCTTAAGTTGTAGTCTGTTAAAAAAAGAAAAGAAAAAAAGCCTTCTAATTTCACCATATTGTCTAATTCTCCCTTGTAGGAGAATTTGGATTTAATCCCCCTAGAAGGAAAAATTACGAACTAACAATGACAATTAACTCCCATAAAAAAATGACATTAATTAATGCAATTTTTGTCACAAATAATAAAATATATTATTTTTTAGCGAAGTTAAAAATACTACAAATTTTTTTAAAGTAAATGATGATATAATGTTCTCATAGCCAAAATTTCACTTATAATTCTCATCTAAATATTTTTCGTAATTAAATAAATGAGAATTACAACTTATGTAAGCTTTTGTTAACCTCATAATAAAATGATAATATTATAACAGTTTAAATCTATAAATTATTAAATTATAACAATTTAAATCTATAAAGTAACCATTTGGACATTTAGAGCCCTAGAATTTAACTTGAAAATAATACCAAATTAGGGATATTATATTATTTCTAAATTTTATTACAATATATTCATGTTTTAATCTGAAAAATAGTAAATTATTAAATAATGGATTTGAGCACTTAGAACTTTTGATAGGTAACATATTTTATATATATATATATATATACATATGAAATAGGTTCAAGCTACATCTGGTATAACTCTAAAGAGTTACACATTTTTAAAAACCATTGGATTTAAGTAGATCCAACGCTTAAAAAAAATACTATAATTATTACAAATATTCTGATTAGAATATAATTAATTACTCTCATTTATTACATTCTAAACCTATCTTTAAGTCCAAAAAAAGTTTTACTTCTGACTTTCTCTCATAATTATGTTTCTCTCTCTCTCTCTCTCTTTCTTCTCCACCACCTCCACAAGTTGCCGGTAGAAAAACAAAATCCCACTCATTAGCAAGTATATAAAGCAGAAAAGGGGTAGATGAATAATTTTTTTACATTTTAAAATGAGGAATTAGCTATAATTGGGTTAGATTGATAGCCGGCTGGATTGGAGGAAAAGGGCAAAGATGGTTTCCAACTCGTTGAATAATTAATTGAAAGTCTAAAGTAAAAAATATTTCTAAACTTTATCATCAAACAAACTTGAATCCATATATCGGACTAACACGTCTTGTAGTCTTATGCATTTGGTTTTCCCTAGTTCAGTGGAAGAGAAACGGTTCAACTTCAACTTGATGTGGAAATTGTATATTCACAATGGCCGACTACAAGATAATACAAGATAGAAGTATATCCCTTTCCTCCATCTCCATGCAAAGAGGAGACCCCCAAAACAATGTTTGTGGACATGACAAAACATTGCTCTACTAATATGTAAAGAAAACCTTGAGTGGACGATATTTCATATATGATTGTCAACGTCCCCATTTCACTTTGCAACTTGTTAATGTAATACGTCCTCATTTATTTATTTATTTTTCTGCCAGCAACCTATGGAGCTAGTGGAGGAGAAAGAGAGAGAGAGAAATGTAGAGAGAGAAACGTAAATGAGAGAGAGAGAGTCAAAAGTTAAACTTTTTTGGGTTTGAAGATAGGTTTAGAAGGAAATAAATGAGGGTAATTAATTAGATTCTAATAAGAATATTTATAATAACTATAGCCTTTTTTTAACTATTAGATCTACTTAAATCCAATGGTTTAAAAAAAGTATAACTCTTTAGAGTTACACCAGGTTTAACTTGAACCTCTATATATATATGATTTTTAAATACATCTGATATGCCACGTCCTCCATTCATATGAAAATAGATCTTACTTGTAGATTTACTGGATGTATGGAATTTTTTTTTTTTTTTTAAGAAAAAGGATGTATGCAACATTGTTTCTCATGTAATTGAAAAGATTCTGTTTTGTCGAATGATTTGCTATTTATTCATTTTTAATTTTTCTAAAGGTTATTCATATTTTTTTTTTCTTCAATAATTCTCTTAAGAGCACATTTTTAATTTTTCAAAAATTCAAATGGTTTAACTCTTTTACGCACCTCTCCCAAAAAATAAACAAAAACTTTGATTAGTATGTGTTTTTTTTAAGAAGAAAAATATTTTTATGTTTAAAAAAAAAACATTTTTATGTTAAAATAAAAAAGAAACCTCTTTTAGAGCATTCTAATCAGATCTTTTATAAAAAAATGTCATTTTGACACACCAAAAGCCTACTTTATTATTTTAGCACATCATTTTATAACATACCATTTATCAGATGTTCTATTTTTTTACCACTTCATTTAAATATTATTTCTTAATTCTTTTTAATTCTTATTAAATTCTTTCTTTATTATTTGTTCATAACAACCATATTTTCAAATATTCTTATTCTAATGGTAACATTTTCAAATAATCCTCTTATTCAACTGTCATATTTTTAAAAAATCCATATTTTCTTAAGCATTTCAAAAAATAAAATAAAAACTTAGAACCTGTCACCTTCAAAAAAAAAAAAAAGTTGAACCTGTCATGACTCATATCAAAAGCCAAAAACGTTGAACCTGTCAAGTTGAAGTTTCAATTGAACTAAACTGCCAATGTAGTCCATAGAAAACTTACACACACAACTCATATCCAATAACATTAACTCACATAGAAAACCCATTGAATTAAACCGAGTTGAGCTTGCCACTTCCTTGATGACAAATGGTACTTAAATTTAACATAACAAAACAATTGGCTAGTACTTAAACTTAACACAACAAAACAACATAGCCAATGAGTTTTAATGGTAGCTTCATAAACAAAATGAAACAAATAAACCAAATCAAAAGTTTTAATGGCAACTCCATAAAGAAGAGGAGACAAATAAACAAAACCAAAAGTTTTTACGACTCTCCTTGTAATTGCCATAAACGAGATGAGAATGAACTTCTTGATCCCTAATGCATTGATGAACTTGAATGAACTCTGTAAATTCATTTATCGGCTCACGTGACAGTAGTGTACATGAAATCTCATCAATTTGTTCAAAATCTAAGTCCACTGCTTCAGCTTCATCTCACTCATCTTCAATAATCATGTTATGAAGAATCAAGCATGCTTTCATAATGTCTTGTAGTGTTTCATGATAGAAAAACTGTGCAGGTCCACGTACAATTGCAAATCATGCTTGAAGCACTCCAAATGCACTCTTTACATCCTTCCTATATGCCTCTTGAGCTTTTGCAAATATTTTTCTTTTTGCTTCTAGTGGAAATGGGATTGT
Source organism: Castanea sativa (assembly GCF_040712315.1). Taxonomy (NCBI): domain Eukaryota; kingdom Viridiplantae; phylum Streptophyta; class Magnoliopsida; order Fagales; family Fagaceae; genus Castanea; species Castanea sativa. Next base: position 6,057,587 of record NC_134017.1, on the reverse strand, counting down.
CTTCACAAATGTTGACCATTTTGGATATATGTCATCGGCAAAATAGTATCTCATTGTGTAATCATGACCATTGATTGAGTAATTAACTGTAGGATCACGTCCTTGTGCGAGCTCAGAAAATACATGAGACCGCTCCAACACATTAATATCATTATTTGACCTAGGTAACCCAAAAAATGAGTGTCATATTCAAAGATCATATAAAGCCACTGCTTTCAAAATAATAGTTGGCTTACGAATATGACCACAATACATCCTTTTCCATGCAGTTGGACAATTTTTTCATTTCCAATGCATCCAATCAATACTTCCCAACATGCTTGGAAATCCACGATTTTGACCATGGGCTAACAATCTAGCGATGTCTTCATTGTTTGGTGACCTCAAATATCCTTCTATGAAAATAGCAACCACTACTGCAACAAATTTTTCCAGACTCATCATTGCAGTGCTTTCTACTATTCTTACATATTCACCCATAAAATCAGTTGTTATTCCATAAGCAAGCATCCTAAGTGCAGTGGTCATCTTTTGAAGGGGAGATAGACCAAGCTTTTTAGTATTATTTCTTTTTTGGATAAAGTAAGGTTCATGAGCTTCTACCATAGATAGGATTTGGAGAAAAAGAGAATGTCTTATTCGAAATCTCCTTCGAAATACTTTGTGAGGATATACAGGTTCTTCGGCAAAATAGTCATCATAAAGCCCTTTATGGCCTGCCAAATGATTACAGTCGATATATCGACGCCACTTACGTTGTGATGTCGAACCTGTGAGAAGTTTTATAATTATCTCATCTTTATCTGAGTCATCATATATCAAGCAATTCACGAATAAAAGAACGACCCATGGAGATAAACTAGAAGAAAACATTGAAAAGCAATTATCAATATAGATGCAAGAAACATAATATGAAATGAAATCGATAACTTTAAAAGAAAGTTTGATCATTATGTAAAGAATATAAAATTTTCTTTAAATAAAATTGTGGCGTAAGATGAGATCCTCTCCTATCTTCTTCTAGCACTTAAGAATTGTAAACCAATGGATACATTTCAGAAACAATTAGAAGAGCCCAACAGTCAAGACAAACATAGAAACTATAAGAAAATATAACCAAAAAAATGAATATAGTATTATATGTGCTGGCTCCTAGCTTTTTGACTGCTCACTAACAACTCAGTAGTTAGTCACAGACTCATATGAATTATTATATGTGTCATTAGCAAATTAGTTATAGGTATATACATGGCAATATCCCCTATTTGCTATCATCTAGCACACACATATATCTAATACCTACTACACAACCATAACCAATGCCAAATTGCACACTCCTGCAATGCTCCACTGATACTACTACACTGCAGCAGTCACTAACACAGCATATAGCACCACAGCAGAATTAGGGCACTTACACATTGGCCTCTCAGCCTAATCAGCAGCGTCAATAGCACAGCACTGGCATTAAGCACGACAGTAATATAAATTCTATAGTAGTATAAAATCAAACATAGAAAATACACGACATTTTATATAAGCTAAAATGTTAGGATTGCATAGATGACAGTGGCCTAATAGAATTTACAACAAAATCACATAATAAAAGAGTCAAGACATTTTGCTTAGATCACAAAATACATATCAAGGCCTAAAATCGACTACACCAAAAAAATGCCACAAAATACATATCAATGCCTAAAATAAGTTACTACCAAAATAAGGTTGAAACAAGACATCACCAACATCATCTTAACCCAACAAACGACTTGATCTTTGTTTTACAAGGATTTCCTTTTGGAGTCCATCATAAAAAGTTCTTTGGTCTTCGTTCATGCCACTTGTGTCTAGCATCATAATTCTTTCATTCTCTTTCAACTCTTACAAGCGAACCTTTTCCACTTTGATACGTACTTTCTCTTTTTCTTGTGCACAAGATTCTTCAAGAATTTTCATTTTCTTTTTCAAATTCCATTGCAACATCTTTCCCATCATCTTTTCTCTTTCGATTAACCTTTTCATCTTTTCTACCTATTGGCCTCTTGAAATCCATAGTGTCATCAACCCCCCCCCCCTCCTTGATCTATTCAATCTGAAGTTTGAGGCATTTCTTTTCTTGAATCTTCCATAGGCATAGTAGATGGCCACTTTGGAAAATCCTTCAACACTAGCCAACAATGTTCATATTGAAAAAAGTAACCGTGAAGTTCTTTAAACAATTCCCTTACTTTCTCAATCTAAAAAAATTAAATAAATATAACATAATTAGTTTCGTCAAACAATTCATTTATGTTGTAAATCTAAAAAAATTAAAGACCATTGCAAAATTTATACATTCATTTCAATAGTGGTTCCACTTTCATTCTTTGCTTCAATTTCAGCTAAGGACCCACAAAATTTAACTATTTCCCTATTAATCACTTCCCATCGGCTTGTTTGACTACATGTAGAATCAGTCTTGTGGTCCTTGAAGTATTTTGCAACTTTGCCATAAAATTTTGTTTTATGTTGCTCATTACCATACACGAGATCGACACTGGTATTGAGCCATGTTGCTACAAGCAACTTGTCTTTCTCAAGACTGAAGTTGATACCATGTGTTGTTTTTATCTTAGAAGTGGCAACTTCATTATTCAATGGAGAATCTTGGACTAACATGGGACTATTTTCAAATACACCGAAAAGTTGCTCCTCAAGATTAATATTCCCCCGTAAGACATCAGTGTACAATGAATAATGTCCTGAGTCCATGCTCTAAATAGATATCTAAATAAAAATAATTTAGGTATTCCAAAGAGAGCCTTCCAAAAAAAAAAAAAAATCAAATGCATATCTGAATGCACAAAAACAAGAATTATTGCAAAAGATTTATTAATATATATATATATATGGCTTTGTGAAATTGTGACTGATAGGTTCACCTTTAACACACACACAAAGCATGGACTTAATGCTGGAATTAATGAAACAAATAGATTATTCGTAGTGTCTCATAGTTTAGAATTTAGAATTTAGCCTAAATGCTGGAATTAGAATTCAGAGCATGGATTATTAGAATTTTGTAGTGTCTCATAGATTATTCGTAGTGTCTCATAGCCTAAATGCTAGAATTGGAATTTAGAATCCATAGTGTCTCATAGTTTGCATCCAAGTAATCATTCAATAATGCAAAAGAATTGAAAAAGAAAAAACATAACACATCACACAACACATATGAACTAAGAAGATAGAGAGAACAGAAGTAGACACCAAAATACCGAGAGAATCACAGAGAAGACGGAGAACTTACCTGTATGCAGTAGACGTAGAACGAATCGATGAAACCTTCAGAGAATCGGTGATACTGAGATTGAACAGCGAATCGGCAACTCTGAATAGAGAATCGGCGAGATAGAACACCGAATCAACGAATCGGTGTATGAGATGGAACAAAGAAGAGAGAGCAAACAAAAGGGGAAAACAACCGGTGAAGGAGATTTTATAGATCAGTGATGATGAAATTTGTGAGATGGTAGAGAGGAAATCGGTGGCGGCGCATGATTCATAAATGAGGAGAGAATAGAGCAAAAGGGAAGAGGGGAGAAGAAAAGGGTATGGGAGAGTGGAGATGGAAAAGCAGAATGTGTGGTTGAACGTGATGCTATGAATAGATATTTTAATTGAGATGAGAGAGAAAGCTGAATAAAAAAATAATAAAACCATATGCCATATCTGTCCGTACTGTGCTAAAGATGAGAGTGTACTTTAACAAGTTTCAAAATTTTAACACATTTAACACACTTCATGATGTTTTATTTTTTGTGTTTGATGTGTCAAATATAAATGCCAAATATTTGGCATTTAGCACACCTGATGAGAATGCTCTCATAACATTCAATTAATTAGTACCATATCATAAAGACTTAAAGACGTGTACAGATAACGTTACACACATTCCTGAGTCATCGTTGATGACGCTATTGTAATTACGACATGTTTCCTAAATGGAAATTCTTCCACATAATTCAAGCTTTGATATAAAAAGACCAAAGCTTCCATTAAGTAAATGGCCAAAAGATTCTCACTGTCTTTCGATATGGCATTGTTAACGGCATTTCATTTACAACTTTCACACAAAATGCATAGCATGTGATTTCACGTGCATGGAGGTAAACTTCAATTAAAGAAAGACTAGCTTGTTAACGGCATTTATGCACAGTTTCATGCATTGTTATTAAAGAAAGACTAGATTGCCTTAGCAATTGCAACTAATATGATAACTGTATTATTTAGCACGTGGTTAATTAATTTGGTAAGTGATTTAAATTTATCTTAATTAAAAATTAATCCTTCAAAGCATTTGTCTTTTTTTTTTTCTTTTTTTTTTGATGAGAAGTACGTGTATTTTATTTATGAGACGGATAAAGCATCTTGAAAGACAAAAAGTTCAATACATGGTGGAGTTTCCTCAATCCAAGTAATAAAATCATCAATTTCTTTGGCGTATTGTGCCAAAGTATGTGCTAGTCTATTCCCAAATCACTTAACACGTTGTATCTTTGTCCTTCGAAATTCTTGCAAGCTGTGGTGAGTGCCCTGGATGACGTGGTCAATGCTAGTTGGCGTTGTGGATATATCATTTAGAGCATGTACAGTAGTGGCTGAGTCTGTCTCAAAAACAACATCATGGAGTCCAATATCTTTTGCAAAGGAGACTGCTTCATGCATGGCTTTTGCTTCGGCCTCTAGAGGTCCCAACGGCAGTGGCATGCGCTTGCTCAGAACCGCCACAACTGAGCCCTCGTGGTCACGTACCACCACACCAATTCCTATAGTTTTGGAGGCGCAGAAGACAGTAGCATCAACGTTGATCTTGTACCACAGAAAGTCCGGCGGAATCCACCTTGTGTCTGTGGCTTCTTTATACTGAGGTCTCACTAAGCGGGCAAGCTAGTAGCTCTCAATCATGCTTCGGGCTTTGAAGATTATCTCCTGGTTGGACTGCCGCGTGATCCTATGGCGTACCTTGTGCCTTGTATACCACATGCACCATGCAATGGTGACCACCAGCTCAAGTAATTCTTTGCCTGCATGTTGGATGAAGATGAGATGCCAAATGAAGTCCACAAATTCCCTGTAGTGTACGGCATGAGTGTCTATGGGCAGTGCAGCTATATTCCAAGTCTCACGAGCTTTTGTACAATCCCAGAATAGATGTCCGCTTGTCTCGTCACTTAGTCCACATGCTTCACATAAAGCTTCGTCAATGATGCCACGTTGACAAAGGTTCACTTTAGTGGGTAATGCGTTGCGGCTTGCCTTCCATGCAAAGGTCTTGATTTTGTTTGGAATGTTGAGGGCCCAAATTGTGCGCCAAAAGTGGATATGATCAGGACTATTGGACGTGGTGCATGGGTTTGCACGGGAAGATAAGGATAGTGCCACTTTATTGGCACTATTCACAGTGAATATACCTCTTGGAGTGTAGGCCCATATTAAGCGATCTCTAGTGGGATTTCGGCTTCTTGTTATTCCTAAGATTGCATCGGCATCAACTAGCAAGAAGTGTTGCCGAATCATGTCTACCTTCCATTCACCAATAACATCATTAATGAGAGTGCAAACCTGTGAGTCTTGAGGTAGTGTGCTCCTCAGCGAGGTGACTCGAAAAGTGGACTGTGTAGGCAGCCATTTGTCAAGCCAAATCTGAATCGAGGAGCCATTTCCTACGTGCCATCTGCTGCTCGCTTTGATCACACCTTGTGCAGCCATGATGCTTCGCCAAGCAAAGGAAGGTTTTGAGCCCAACTTTGCATGTAAGAAGTCACTGTTTGGGAAGTAGCGAGCCTTGAGGACACAAAGAACTAGGGAATGAGTGTTTGTTTGAAGTCTCCATCCTTGCTTGGAGAGAAGTGCCAAGTTAAAAGCCTTTAGATTTCGAAATCCTAAGCCACCATCGGATATTGGAACACAAATTTTATCCCATGACAACCAGGCCATCTTATTTCTTCCATTTTTTTGGCCCCCCAAAAGGCATGCACCATACTAGTCATCTCGTCACAAAGAGTATTTGGGTGTTTGAAAATACTCATAGTATATGCTGAGATTGTTTGGGCCACTGCTTTTATGAGAATCTCTTTTCCTGCTTGGGAGAGCATCTTTTCTTTCCATGCTGAAAGTTTATTGTCTAGTCTTTCCTTCAAAGCATGGAAGGTGTTCTTTTTTTATCTACCCACAAGTGAAGGCAGGCCAAGGTAGGTTTCATGCTGTTTTATAACCTCAGCGCCAAAGCGTTGCTTGATCTCTTCTTATAGGTCTTGTGCAGTGTTTCGACTGAAGAAAAGAGAGGTTTTCTCCCTATTTATTTTTTGCCCAGATCCCGCTCATATGGCAGAAAATAATGCTATCATCTACAAAAAAGAGATGTGAAATCTATGGACCGAGTGGGCAGGCTGCCACTCCTGTAAGTGTACCAGTTGCCATGGCTTGTTAAAGAAGAGATGAGAGTCCCTCTGCACAAAATAAAAAAAGGAAGGGAGAGATGGGGTCCCCTTGCCTCAAACCCCGAGAGGGGATGATATGGCCACGAGGTTTACCATTTAATCTGATAGAATATGTAACTGAAGTAACACATTGCATCATAAGGTTTACCCATTTAGTTGCAAATCCCATTTTATGCATGATATCCTGGAGGCAACCCCATTCCACTCTATCAAAAGCTTTACTCATGTCTAGCTTCAAAGTCATCTCCCCTATTTTACCATTTCTTTTCTGGTTTAAGTAATGCATGGTTTCAAAAGTGACCAAGACATTATCAGTGATAAGGCGGTCGGCCATGAAGGCACTCTGGTGCTCACTAATTATTTTTGGTAGAAACCTCTTAAGTCTGTTTGCAATGACTTTTGAGGCTAGCCTAGAGATGACATTACTCAAGCTAATGGGCCTGTATTGTGTTATTTTCATAGGGTTCTTGACTTTTGGAATAAGAATAATATGAGTTTCATTAAATTTAGGGGGAATGATGCTCATATTTAAATAGTCAAGTACAACTTTAGTAACATAATCACCAGATAAAGACCAGAAGTGTTGGTAAAATAAAGGAGGCGTACCATCAGGACCCGGTGATTTTTTTGGATGCATTTGCTTTATGGCTCGGTGGACCTCATCTGCTTGGAAGGGTTAGCATAAGAACCTATTTATGGAATCAGTAACAACTGGCTTGATTGCTACAACAAGTGCCGAAGTGTCTGTGGGACCACTGGAGTGGAAAATATCAGAGAAATAGCCCAAAGTAGTCTGTTCCATTAATTGATCATCAGTCTGCCATATGCCATGTTCATCGATTAAACCTTCAATGAAGTTTTTCTGCTTGCGGTTGGATGCTTTTTTATGGAAAAAAGATGTGTTCCAGTCACCATCTGTGATCCATATTTGCTTTGCCCGTTGGTGCCACATGGTATTTTCTGCGTCCAGCCAACAATCAAGAGCTTTTCAGACCTCCTGAATTCATTCAATGTTTTGCTATGATTGGTGATCAAGTGTTTGCAATTCATGTTCCAGCCGTGTTATTTGGCGTCCAACATGTCCAAATTCCAGTTTGTTCCATGACGTTAAGTGGGCTCGGCAACTGTCAAGGCAATTTGTGATAGGTGTACCCTCTGGTTTGCAAAGCCCTTCCATCCATGCTTCTTCTACGATTTCGACATAGCGAAGGTTCCTTAACCACATTGCTTCAAAGCGAAATGGAGGTTGTGGTTTAGGTCATTGACGACATGTCGAAGGGAGACTAACTATGAGCATGGAGTGATCCGAAGCAAATGTAGGCACATGCTGTACGACAGTATTTTGGAAGAGTGACTTCCATGCTATGGTGGCAAGTGCTCGGTCCAAGCGGATGTAGGTCCGGCCGTGAACAGGATGATTCCGAGACCAAGTAAATGGAGAGCCAGTATATCCCAGGTCTGTGAAACCACAGTGATGGATCACTTCGTGGAACCGGTCCATTTGTCTAGTTGGCCGCAGTCTCCCTCCACTCTTCTCTGTCTGGCTAATGATCTCATTATAGTCTCCGAGGCATAACCATGGAAGCGTATTTGAGTGCTTTAAAGATTCAAGCAAGGTCCATGTTTCCTCCCTTCTGCTCGTATCAGGTTGTCCGTAGAAGCTAGTTAGCCTCCATTTCAAACTTGTGTCATTATAGAAAATATGGGCATCAATAAACCACTGTGAGAAATTTTGAACATGTACCTGTGTATTGGGTTTCCATAGAAGAGCTAGTCCACCACTAGAGCCATCGCTTGACACTACCAGTCCTTGGTTATAGTCCCAGTTTTGTTTCATGCCATTCAGTTGTTCTGTTGTGAGTTTTGTCTCCATTAAGAAGACACAAATGGGAGCTTTTTTCTGCATTGCTCTCTTGAGAGCATTAACTGTTCAAGGGTTCCCAGGCCCCCGACAATTCCAACTTATTATACTCATTGTGTCCAGCGGTGCTGCGTAGCAGCCACCGCCGATCCCAGGTTGTCCGCTAGAAGTTTACTCAGAGCCTTTGTTTCATCATCTAGGCTTTTTTTTTTTTGTCCGTGAGAGTGGTAACATATTGCTCAGTGTCATCGCACTTACATTTTGGGCCAAGAACCTATTCAATTTTTTTAGAGGTGTCCATTGCATAGGCCGTTGGCCCAAGTCTGTGCCACGTACCAATTTTTAGGCCCACCAAGGATTCTATGTTGTTGCTTGAGTTGGTATTGGTAGCAAGGGGTGAGGTTGAAATTTGTGGTTCAGGTGTAATGGATGTAAAGTCTTGTGTCCCCACCAAGGTAATGATGTCTTTTTGTGGAAGAGTTGACTTAGAGGGCTCATGTATGGAAGTACTATTAGGGGCACGTGGGTGTGAATCTGTCAATTGCATGGATGTTTTAATGGGAGAGTAATTTATGGTATGGTCAATTTCCACAATATGCGCATGGAAAAGATTGTGATTTGATAGTATTTCCTTATTTATGGGAGTGTGTTTGGGAATTGGTGCTAAAGTCATGCTGGTGTCAGGCATTGATGGCGGCTGTGGTGGGTCCGAGATGTTGGCCGTTGGTGGGGTCGGTTTTGCGAACGGGCAAGGGGTGGGACGGCGTGGTGGGGGTGGCGGTGTTGTCTTGGTATTCACGGTTTGTGGCTGTTAGAGGCTGTGTGCACTTGCCTAGAGCCAAGGCCCGTACTGTTGCTCTTCTTTTTTCAGTGAGCCGCTACTATCAATCCAAGTTTGGCAGTCCTTCTCGTCGTGGTTTAGAAGGCCGCACCAGTAACAGTACACAGGCAGCCGTTCATATTGGAGCGAGATCCAGAGTGGGTCCGATTCACCCAGGTCCACGAAGCGGCCGCGAGAGAGGGGTTGGCTGATATCAATGTCAACTCGGATTCGGAGATATCGGCCTCGACATTCATCGGTTAGCGACGCATCAACTTGTTTCAATTTACCCAGGGATCTTCCAATGGCTTCTGCGTTGGCTCGGTTCATTCGGCTGAAGGGTAGGTTGTGCACCTGGATCCAGAAAGAGGCGCTGTTGAACGTGGCATCTTCGATGGACTCCTTCACCGTTGGTTTATAAAGGCCGATGAGGTACTTTGCAAAAGACCATGGTTGCTAGCCAAAGATTTTGATGGCATCGGCTTCATTGGAGAAGAGAATTAACACCGTGTTGGATCCGAGATCTCGAAGTTCGAAGTCTTGTATGGAGTGCCACATGCTCTTGAGGGTCCTTGAGAGAGCTTCCATACTAGCTCTGCGTTTGGTGAAGAGTTTGGCAACAAGGACTTTGCTGTTGTCTTTAATATCAAATGCTAGTGGAACGGTCTTGGTTTCTTGTGTATTAAGTGATAGTTTTGCCCATCGTCCAGTGATGTCTTCCATGGAGAGGAAGTGTGGGTAAATAAATTTCAGAGAGAAGAGAAAGATGAGATTCCACCGATATGGGGAAAGGGAGGCCTATACAGGCATTAGGGTTTCACCGCCACAAGCTTTCTCAAGGGAGAAAGCCAACGAGAGAAAAAAACTAATTTAGATTACTTAGTCAAAGCATTTGCCCTTGACTCAATTAGTTAGGAAGAGATTTAAATAATCCTAAACAGTAGGACGATTGAACTAAGATCTGCATTGATCTTAATATAACACATGGTTTATAATTAGTAGATAAGGGTTTGACTGTTTCACATTCATTGAGCACCCGGCACCGCCAAACACTAAGGTCTTGTTTGGTTTAACCGATCACTCTAACTCAGTTTCTATCACTTAATTCTTATCACTCAAAATTCAAAACTCATATCTCATATGTTAGTTCTATTTTTACCTTAACTCAGTCTATCTTAGTTCTATATCCAAACACATGGTTTGTTTGGATACAATTTTTTCATTACAAAAACTAAATTCTAACTCCAACATGTGGAGCCCACAAGCCATAGTGTCAGATTTTTTTTCAACTGCTTTTTTTTTTCCTTTACCCGCGTGACTCTACTTGGAGAAGATAAAACCCACACCCAAACCCAACTCCATCACCACCACCAACAACAAAACCAGAATCGACCACCATAAACACCACCAACAGCCACACAAAATTCAACCATCAAACACACTCACAACCAAAAAGCCAAACCCACCAACATACAAATGTACAGAAAACCCAAACCCAAACCCACAAACATAGCAAACCCAATGCAAATCCGAGCCTTCACCAGTGAAATCCAAAGCCAGAGTCACTAGAGTCACCGAAGTTTGTTGTGAGGAGTGGTGAGGATTCAGATCGCTGGAGTCATTCAGATCGGGATTCGTTCTTCATCATCGTCGGGATTCAGATTCGAGTTTGAGGTTTGAGGTTTGAGTGGTTCAATGGTGGCTTGTGGTAGCGATTTGTGGAGGAGTAGTGGAGGCTCTGTTTAGAAGAAAAAATGAAGAATGAAGAGACAACGAGAATAGAAAGAAAGAAAACTAAAAAGAAAGAATAGAGAGTCTGAGAAAGAGAGAGTTGTTGGGTGCAAGCAGGCATGACATGACAAGATAAAGCTGCGAGTCCCATAAGTAAAATGAAATTACCATATTACCATGATAACTCATTTCTCATAACTCAGAAACTCCTAAAATGTGTTTTCATTTTCAATAACTCATCACTCATTTTGGAGAGTTATGAGTGATGAAAATTGAAACTGAAAACAAATCCAAACAAGCACACCAGCCATGGGACCCACCATATTTGAGTGATGGGTGATGAAAATTGAGTAATGGGTGAATGAAAACATGAAATCCAAATACCCCCTAATAGTATAAGTGGTTTAAGTTTTTATAGTTTTTAGTTAAATTACATTTTAAACTTAAACAACAAACTTTTTTTAGAAAAAAGTCACATATGTTATAAATTATTCTTTTTTAAATTTATTTTTTTATCATTTTTAATAAATTAAAAGGTTAGAAAACGTTCTTCTTCTTCTTCTTCTTCTTCTTCTTCTTCTTCTTCTTTTATCATTGAGGTTACAACAAATGGATATACAGTTTGAATTTAAATATTTTTAAAATGTAATTTTCCAATAGTTACATAACTTTATTGTTTGGTAAATTTTGTGGTTCAGCAAACTAATTTTAAATGTAAAACTTTTCATTCATAATTATTTTATTTTTTAACGAAAGGAAATATTTGTCTTGAATTTTATGATGCCAATACTTGATGAATTTTTTAGATATACAAGAAAATTATTTTATGTGTGTGTAATTTTGGATTTGAAATTATATTTATCTTGCCCAATAAATTTGTTTGACTCTGCTATTGGTCATCAAATTAGGTCCACAAAGGTGATAGGCCAAAAATGTATTGACCCCTTCGACAAATTTGTTAATTAATTATCCAAGTTAATTAATTAAATCAATTTAAAATGCAATACTAATGCTCTTACGTGTGAATATTGAAACTGCATAGTGTTCTTCAATTGATCTTAAATTTGCGTGGTGCAGTGCACACTAATGTAGCATGCTCATCTCTTGCTTGTTATTTAGAAAGAATAGCTGATCAGCAATCAATATATATATATATAGCCAAAACTAAAAGAAAATGCAATTAGATTTCAAATTGGAATTCAATTAGAGTATAATTTTATGCCACATGTCACATATTAGAATTTAATTAAAGTATAATTTTGCGCCACGTGTCCCATCTAATCTAAACTTTTAAATTTTTGTACCAAGTGAGTCAATTCAATGTAAAAATTAGATTTCAATTAGAGTTTAATTTTGTGCCACATATCTCATCTAATCTAATTTTTTTAATTTTTGTGCTAAATGAATTAATATAGTGTAAAAATTGAATTTTAATTAAAATTTAATTTTGCGCAACATATCTCATTTAATCTAAATTTTTTAATTTTTGTATCAAGTGTGTTAATTCAATTTAAAAAACGGGGAGTCTAATATAAATAAACGATTAAAAAAAATATAATCATATATCTAACTCTATATATAAAATTAGAGAAAAAGATAGTTTGAATGATTTTATATTTATGAGCTATTTTTGTGTGTAACTAAGAATAATTTAAATTTATAAGTTATTTACATAATATACTATTACAGTGTACGGTTCATTATTAACTAGGTAATATATTCATATATAACAAAGCTTAGAGAAAATTCAATTAAAATCAAAATTGGATTTTTCTTTTGTTAGCCTTCCATAAGAATTAAATTGTTTAGATTTTTGCTGTTACTTTTTCTCTAAACTAATGAGCACAGTTTTTATATTAGATATTTTATATGTGAAGATCTTGAACCTAAAAAATTTTTATTGAACTAAATGATCTCATACATCTATCCCCATTCTATCTAGGTAATACTATTGGACCAATTTATTCTTTTTATTTTGTGTTGTATTTAGGAGAATTTCACGTAAAATGATTGTAAATTGATATTGTATATGTTGTACCCAATAGTGATTTTCAAAATTATATACATAATAGCAACGTAATAAGAAACTTGGTGTAACTAATATCATAAAAATTATAAGGAAAAACCATTTTAGTACTTCTAAACGTCCTAGTTGAACTAATGTCATATATGTTTAATAACCCAAGCTAACATCAATAGCACCATGTCAATTTATCATTCTCATGTGTAAGCATAAGTTACATACTAGTTCCAACTAATATGATAACTCGATTAATATAGCACTTGCATAATTAATTGCGATTAGACATTGTGCAATGATTAGAATTGATCTTAATATGGTATCTAATCAATATACAAATTGTTGGAGAATTTTAATATATTTAATTAAAATGAATTTATATGACAATATAAATGTAAAAATGTGAGAGTTAATATGGAAGATAAAGTGTTAGTAAAAATGTTTAATCCCACATTGAAATTGAAAAAGACTATTTTATTCTTTTTAATTGTGGTGATTAATGGGCTAATATATATTGATTCAGATATTGAGTTAGATACAGTGCGTAATGGGGAGGTGAAGGTGTTGGAAAAACTGGTTTTGCATCTCATACAAAACACACAACGGAAGCAACAAACACAGATATACTTTATTCGTGAGAAATAACATGTAACCTTAAATTCTAGAACAAAGAATAGAAAGTGTACCTTGATGCAGTGAAATTCAAAACCAACAAGACTTAAGAATACCTTCAATCTTCATCTCAATTCCACATGGTGCCTGAGAAGAGTGGTCCCTCAATCAGTCTTTATGTACGTTAATTTTCCTTTGGAAAAATGTATTCCAAAGACTGTTGAGAAAAAACTGTTTTCTCTTCTTTTAATCATACATACATTCTAATTACCTTGGTAGTTACTTTATTTAATAACTCTTATTAAATAACAACTGATTATCTAATTGGGTTAGCATTTTGGGTCTACCCAATTGGGTTTTAGTTTATGGCTTAAGATGGGACCAAAGGGAACAAATAAGACTCCAACTCTAATGGGTCTTAGGCTTATCTGTAAACTTTTGACAAGTCCAAAGTTATCATTAATTATATTTAATACTATTATATAAATATAATTGCACTCTAGGCCTTATTAATAAATTATATCCCAAGACTAATGATATCATTTGACCTCTCCATGAAATATCTATAGTGAACAAAGTCATAATGAACTGTCACTTTGTAAACAACTATTTTATCCTTAAGTACCCGGTTTAATCTTTTAGTTATTCATATCTATTGAAATCCAATTTCAATAAATATAAAGTGGGCGTCCTAAATAATCAGTTCTCATTAAACTTATCTCAAGAGGATATTTCATATCTGTATAAAAAGAGATTATGGATTCCATCTTGAGAATATGTGTTCCCTTAATTCTACATGTGGTTACCCAACATACTGAGGTTTTAACCGTCAATATTAGATTTCACTTCTGATATATCAAAGTAACCTACATTTCATGACCGGGTTCACTATCTTCTCAGGATTGAGAGTTTATGAAATTAGAAGTCGTAAGATTAATTATTCAGGTGACAATTGTTGATTGAATAATTAATCTTACAACAATCCAATTCAATATGTCTTAATACCTAAGACACATCAACACATCAACTCGAAGTCTCCACTTCCATAATCAATTAAAACCATCTTAGTTGATGTGTTATAGTCTTCGCAGATAAAACACCCAATTTCATCACCAACTATGAACTACATTTTAAGTTTACAAGGAACTTGTGATTTATATATTCTGTGACTAAATCACATACAATGCATCTCAAGGACTATGATAATGTATTATCAGTTCTTTTACAAATAGTCTCATATAATTAAACAATTTAATTATTTATGACATGCAAATAAATTGGATTTTAGGGTATAAATCCCAACAGAAGGGAGAAGATATAAAAAATTGAAATGAATAAGTCTCTTGGATCCTCCTTCTTATCATCTCATTCAAAATAATTACCATATCCGTTAGTGAGTAAATGACCCGAATTGATACTCCATTTTTATTATATAAAATGAAGAGCCATTAACCCACATAATGGACTAACCAAGGCAGGTGATCCAAGAAATTGAACCTAACTAAGATTTTATTTAACCCTTAACAACATGTTAGGTGTTAATTTACCCAAAACAGTTGATCCGAGGAATTGAACTTGACCGAGGTTCTGTTTAACCCTTAACAACATATTAGGTGTTAATTTACCCAAGACGAGTGGTCCGAGAAATCGAACCTGACCGAGGTTCTGTTTAACCCTTAACAATGAATTAAGTGTTAATTTACCCAAAGTAGGTGTTCTGAGGAATCGACCTGACTGAGGTTCAATTTAACCCTTAACAACATATTAGGTGTTAATTTACCCAAGGCATGTGATTTGAGCAATTGAACCTAACCAAGGTTTTTTTTTTTTAACCTTTAACAACATATTAGGTATTAATTTACCCAAGGCAGGTAGGTGATCCGAGGAATTGAACTTGACCGAGGTTTTGTTCAACCCTTAGTAACATTAAAACCACTCTCAATCAAGACAAAAATAATATAAGGTTGATCAACACATCTTGACTGTACATACACATAATTATTTATAGAACTTTCAACTAGTAATAATATTTTCGTAAGTTATTTACATTCCATGGTCAAGCAACTACAATCCCATCTAGATCTTCTAACCAATAAGCTCTCATTCCAGATACTAAGGTCACCTGATAAGGTCCCTCCTAGTTGGAAGCAAGCTTTCCCCAAGAAAGATTCTTCATGCTTCCAACCACTGTATGCAGAACGTGGTCCCCGAGGATGAACAACCTTGTTTTTACCCCTTTCTCAAAGCCTTGCCGAAGTCTCTGTTGGTATTGCGCTAACCTCACTACGGCAACTTCCCTTTGTTGTTCGGCTAAGTTGAGATCAAGAGAGAGAATCTACTTATTGCTGTTACTGAGGAATTGGTCGAATCTTACTGTCGAGAAACCATTTTCCATGTGGATAACAACTTCAGATCCATACGTCATAGAGAATGTGGTCTCTCTAGTGGACCTTCTAGGAGTCGTACGATACGTCCATAAAACGTGGGGTAGCTTGTCCACTAATTTTCCCTCAGCCTCCTCCAATCTCTTCTTCAACCCATCCATAATGACTTTGTTTATGGCCTTCGCCTGGCCATTAGCTTGTGGGTATGATGGGGTGAAATATTTGTTCTTTATCCCCAAATCACAACAATACCTCTAAAAGGCCTTGCAGTCAAATTGCAACCCATTATTCGAGATGAGAGTGTTTGGAACCCCAAACCTCGTTACAATATTTTTCCACGTGAATCTCTGTCTAGCCCCCATTGGGAAAAGGCCAAGGACTACTCAATGGATTTAAAACTCCCCTTAGTTGGTGGATACTAAGAGCATATCACATTTTTTGGCACACTTTTGGTAGGAATTCTGCATACTTGCCCACCAGTAGCCTTGAGTGAAAGCTCTATGGGCAAGGGATCTACCCCCTGTATGACTACCATAAATCCTCTCATGCAGCTCTTCCAACAACACTTCCACTGCTTTAGGATGAATACACAATAGATACGGCCCTGAATATAAGAACTTGTGTAATTTTTTATTCTCGAACAGCCAAAACCTCGACACCTTTCTTCAGATTTTTTCCACCTCAATTTTCTCCTTGAGCAATGTACCATCTTTAAGGAATGTAACCACTAGGTCCATCCAACTAGGGCCCACTCCTGTGAAGTGCACCCCCCATCGGAACCTGTGCATTATACGCAAGGGTGACATGGTCTTCCACAAGTATAATTCTTGAAATACTAGAAGAGCCAAGGTTGCCAATGAATTAGCATGAGAGTTTTTACTCTGAGGAATTTGCTCCAAAGTGAAGGAATGGAAGCCCCTCGATAAACGTTTAACTTAATTGAAGTATCAGAGCATACTCAGATCTTTTACTTCAAAATCACCCTGAACTTGTCCAGCTATAAGTCTTGAATCACAATACACCCTGACAAATTTTCCTCCGAGCTACTTGGAAAGCCTCGTACCCAGCCTCGTTGTTCATTGTCGAGAAGCCTAGCCTCAATGATATTTCCAAGGTAATCCTATCTGGAAAAATTATCACGGTTCTAATTCCTGACCCCTTCTGGTTAGCCGCGCCATACACAAATAATTGTCATGCCTGCTATGTTGCTATTGAATTCACTCTCACAACTTCCTCGGGCTTCCTCACTTCTTTAAAGTGACTTGGACCTAACTCCTCAGTGAATTCTGCCACTAAATCTGCTAGGACTTGACCTTTTACGACCGTCTGAATACTTAATATCAAACACTCCCAAGCATAGTTCCATATTTTGTCACTCTTCTAGTGTAATTCGACTTTCGTAATAATGCTTGCAAAGGCAATTGGATCAAGACAATCACCATGTGAGCTTGGAAGTATTGTGCTAGCCTCTTGGTGGCATGAATAATAGCAAGGATAGCTAATGCAGCGTAGGCGTGTAGAAGCAGAATCTATAACACACAATTACTACAACTCTTCCACGAAACCTAAGTTCTACAAGAACACTAGGCTAGTAGGCAAAATAATAGAGAGAAACTCTCTAACAAACTTTTATTTAAAAAAAACACACACACAAACCTCTTTATAAAGAGTATTTATAGGAATAGAATTTCTCCTACTCCTTTTAGAAAAAGAAATAATAAACCTACTTCTACTTGAGAAAGGAAAAACAATTTAACTAGGAAAAGAAAAACAATTAAAATCCTAATTCAACTAGGAAAAGGATTTTATTTGAACTTATAAAAGCAAATAAATCCTAATTCCACTAGGAATGATAAAACAACATAAAATATTAAAATATTTTATTCGCCCTTAACCGATCTGCATCATTCTCTTAAGATTGGGGAAAAGTCGTCCTTGAGTTTTGTAAGAATCTTCCACGATCAATTGGAACCCCGAATAATCCTCTTCATCCTATTCTTTTGTGCAAGACAAGACGAATCAATATGCTACTTGTCAATCTTTTCTCACTCATAATAAATCTTGATGTACGGATTTTTATTCTTGACCTCTTTTGCCACGGAGGGATATATGAAACAGTACTAAAAAAGAATCCATGCACACATCCATAAACTTCATATTGCCTCCTCCGCAAAAATTACTTAAAATCACTTGTTCACGCCAATTGTTGACCTCTATCAATTCTTGCTCAATAAAATCCTCCCAGAAAGGATCAATAAAGTTTTCTAAATTAATATGAAATATATAATTGGGAAAATCTTTGTTAAGGAGCTCATCAACCCCAATGAAATCATAGTGTTTAATGTGATCAAGTTCAAATTTTAGTAGATTGAAACTTCGTTCATCAATAGAGAACTCATCTATTGTTGAAAAAACCAATCGTACCAACATATGATTGTAATCAATAAAATCAATAACCTCTTGTTTTTTAATGTTGAAAATCTCATCAACGGTGTGAGTTATGGGCTCACCTCGTATGTTTATGACTTTCTTTTCATCAAGCTCAATCTTGTCTCCTTGACTATAATCTTCAAGATAGTCATCATAAATTGGTGGAGACTCCCAATCTACTACACAAACTCTTTTAATGTATTCATCCTCTTTTTTGATATTGTAGTCCTCCTCCTCAACATCAAAATACTCCTCCTCCTCCACATAGCATGGGTTTGGATGGAAATTTTGAGGTCGGTTTTCAACGGCTAAGGTGGCGAGCTACTCTGTCAACGCTTCAAACTGCTCTACCATCCGCTAAAAGATATTGTTAGGACATATGTGTTTCACTTGTTTAGAACATATGTCATTCATTATTTATGTAATTGGCTAATCCTTTATCAAAACGCACTTTACTTGTAATTGGGTAGATTTAGGATAAGGTTAATGCTTCAAGAAACAAGGTTTCAAGATCAAGTGTTAAAGCCATGCAAGTCTGTCTAAGAAACAAGTTGAGAAGTGCTCTTCATTGAAGCTCGAGAGCTGGCCCAACAGCTGCATCTATCGAGTTTTAAGAAACTGTTCTAGCCCCGTGGCTCGACAGCTGCTCGACAGCACCTCGACACTTTTAGTTGTCGAGATTTAAGAAAAACATATTCCTAGTTCTGTTTTAACTTTAATCTGTGGATGTATCTTTGAGTCTTCTTTTCTCCTAACCCTAGACATATAAAAGGATTATTTTAAGGGCCGTCAAAGTGTGAAAAGTTGCACAAGCATTGAGAATTCCTTGTTCATGCAAGTTGTAACTTGAAACGAAGTTCTTGCCCTAGTTCATCTCTCTTGTGAAGAAGTTGCTGTGTCTTTGCACTGTAGGATTTTGTAACCAAGCATCTTCTTGATCTTCATCGTGTGGATGAATTGAAGAACTTTGCAGCCAACAAATCTTCTCTAGTTGGTGATTGAAGTCGCGTACTGGGATCCACGCAATTGGTTAGTCACATACTTGGGAGTCGTGCATTGAAAGGAGAAACTGTCACTACAGAACAAGTCCAATTGGGTATTGGGGTAAGAGTTCAACTGTAGGTTGGTAAGATACTTGAGATTCCTTTACTTGTAACTGCTTGTTGTGATAATAGTGGAGTTTTAGGAGTAGTGACCTTAAAATCACCCAATGGGGTTTTTGCCGTGTAGGTTTTCCCCATTCATAAACAAATCACCATGTCATTTACTTTCCGCTGCATACTTTAGTTTATTGGTGATTTGTTTGTGCTACCTTTGCATGTTAATTTGATTAATTAACAAACTTGGCTAATTAATTAATTAATTCATCACAAGGGGTCAATACGTTTTTGGCCTATCATGTGCCTCTAGTTGCGTATTACAAGCAATCTCATCGCGTTCATACTCACCATCTACAACAGCGTACCATCCCCCACGTGATCCTTGTGCCATGGTAGGAACCTAACCGTGCTCTGATACCAACTGATGTAGCATAAGCGTATAGAAGCAAAATCTATAACACACAATTAGTACAACTCTTCCACAAAACCTAAGTTCTACAAGAACACTAGGCTAGTAGGCAAAATAATAGAGAGAAACTCTCTCACAAACTTTTATTTAAAAGAACACACACATAATGATAATCAACCTCTCTATAAAGATTATTTATAGGAATAGAATTTCTCCTACTCCTTTTAGGAAAAGAAATAATAAACCTACTTCTACGTGAGAAAGGAAAAACAATTTAACTAGGAAAAGAAAAACAATTAAAATCCTAATTCAACTAGGAAAAGGATTTTATTTAAACTTATAAAAGCAAATAAATCCTAATTCCACTAGAAATGATAAAAAAGCATAAAATATTAAAATATTTTATTTTCCCTTAACCGATCTGCATCATTAACCGATTTGCATCAACAACCTTCTCAAGAGGAAGATACCTGATTTCGGTTTCCTGAAGAGATTTACTAACATAATACACCAATTTCTAAACTCCCTCATCACCCTGTATCAAAACCAGACTCACTACATGCTGCGCAATGGCTATATATGCATACAAAACCTCTTCTTTTGGTGGCCTGGACAAAACCGGCGGACGAGCCAAATATGCCTTCAAATCCTTCAAAGCTTGGTCACACTCCTCGAACCAAGAAAAATCCTTCCATTTATGCAATAACTAAAAGAATGGCCTATCTAGTCACACTCCTCTGACCTCCTTGACTATCTGGTTGTTGTAAGAACTACTTCAACTTGCCAGCCTTAACTAACTGATCAAGGAAGGCTTGTGAAGTCCTACAATCCTCAATTGTATGACCTCAGTCTTGGTGGTACTAAAAAATTTTGGTTTCTTTTAGTGGGATCCCCTCCCATCATATCTTCTCTAGCACTCGATATATTTGTTCTTTGAAAATCGAGTTTATTGTTTGAGGACCAACAAGGCCATGGGATGCCTAATTAAAAAATTCCCTCCTCAGTCTAGAAGGTGTGAATCGACCTGACAAACTATCCCTTCAGTCAGAGGTAAAAAAATAGCTTTTCCCATGCCAGCGTTCCAGTTGTCTTCAACTCTTTTATGTTCTTCTACTTGATCCATCAATTGATGCATACTCTGAGGCGGTTTCATAGTAAGTGATTTCTACAGGCGAAGTGTGTAGGAAGGCCTACTTTGAAAGTTTGTACAGCAACATCTTCAAAGTCTCTTCTATCTCATTATAAATTTTCCAATAACTATCAAAATAATTCTTCAAGGTCTCTCCCTCTTTCATGAACATCAGAAGTAAAGAGTCTAGAGGTCTAGGGACCCTACTACATGTCACAAATCTTGCCCTGAAGGCCTTTGTTAGCTCCTCAAAAGAATGTATGGATCCTTCCTCAAGACTATCAAACCATCTCATGGTCACTGGAGCCAAGCTCGAGGGAAAGACCTTGCACATAAGGGCTTTATTCTTGGAATGGATGGCCATTCTTTGATTAAAATGGCTTACATGTTCAACATGATCAGTCTTACCATTATAAATGGTAAAAGTGGGTTGTTTGAAGCGACGAGTGAGCTCGGCCTACTCAATACGCCAAGAAAAATAGGAGCGGGATATCTAGATGAGTGCCTTTCCCATGGCATCATGCCCCTGGCCTCTTCTTGGTGGAGTTCTAGACTTCCTGTGATAGTTTTCCGCCCTGAAGTACGATGAGATGACGACGTGAACGATTCACTTGGCAGAGTTCTACTTCGAGGTCGGTAACTTCCGTCACTTCTAGTATTTAAATCTTGGTCTGGGGAAGGAGTCCTATCCTCCCTTATTCGATTTTTGCGCGAAGAGGTTGACATAACTATTCCACCTTCTTCTCCAAGTTATACACTTCCTCATCAAGAGAATTATGACTAGCTTCACCTTAACCCGTTCGCTCAGAGTGAACAGATGTGCTCTTTCGCTATAAGTATGAGCCATATGACGGTCCCTTCTTCTCTCGAGATTGACAAAATGATCCCTACCTGGGATCCTACATTCAAGCGATCCACTTCATCTAGGACTTACCATACCAAAAAGGCTTTATAGGGGTACTCTAGGAGACCTTCCCACAGACAGCACCAATTGTAGCGGGCAAAAAGTGTAGCTAACAGATGTTAACATGTTAATGTGTTACTTTCTACTCATACAATACATTTTTTAGAGGTGGGATGTAAGATCATCCTTTAAGTACCATCAAGACCTTGCTAGTAGGTTTTACACCAAGATGTGAGCTGTGTGGGCACTATTCATGGTCATTTCCCCATTAATACAATCAACTAATTGTTTGCAATACATTTAATGTGGAGGGGATGGCTACTTTGTCCTTCATTTTTTTTCTTTTTCTTGTTCAGTGCCAAGTTACCCTTTTCCTCCCTCGAATTGTGCCATGATCCCTTCACCCCTGACTCTCAATTTCCCGAGATTAGGTAGGGGTCCTCGGTGCCCCTATCAACTGTAGTAGCTCAACCTCTTCATAAGTTAGGTAAGTTATTTCCAAGGACACACTGCTAACACAGAAGGTAAGCTAGAACTTTGTTGAGTTAAAGTTAATTTATGGAATAAATGATTTTTTTTTTTTTTACTTTTTTTAATTATGATTTTTTTTCAACTTAATAATTGTATTATATATAATTTGGCCCCTTATAAAAAAATTCCTAACTCTGCCACTGTACATATAAGAACTAAAATACAAATAAAAAAATAGTCACGCTTGACGATTCAGTCTCTTATTTTTTGGTTTATCCTATTGGTTTTATTGATTGAGAATTTTCTTTTCTTCTAAAGTTGTATAAAACACAAAAGCATGTGAAACAATTTTTTTTTGAAGAACTAGTTTATGTTAAAAGGTGATTGTGTGTAATTTTTTTACTATTTAATAGAGAATCTATTATGCTAACTTTAAATTTTGTATTCATGACACCAAGATACACGTGAGAGTATTATATTATATGTGAGTGAATATATATGAGAATGATGGTAGATGTCCCTAGACGATAAAGCATTGGAGTGACAGCTATGCCTTTGAAAGGTGATCTTGGGAGTAGAGAAAAAGAGTTGGAATGTATGGAGAAGCCTGTCTCAAAATGCCCATACACAATTGTAGTGGATGGCTTTCATCTCTCTGACCGACTAACCCCCAAAAAAAGTTATTTTTTCACAATTGAACTAACTTCTCAATATACGCGCAAAGGGTTTAATGAAACAGAAGCTTACTTGTTAGAAATAAAGCAACCCACGGACGAGTTTAGCAAAAAATAAAGCAACCCACATAGTAGTCAATGACCCAACTGGTAGTCTGCCCTACTTAGGCTTTAAAAAAATGCGAGTTGTTTGGGAGGAGGGGGGAAATTGATCAATTTAGCTCACTTTTTAATATACTCGAAGGGGGAGACATTTGGGGCAGGGGAGCCCTGGCCCCAACATGGCTCCGTCATTGGATGTGAATGTGATTGAGTGTATATTTTAATATGAATTTTTTTTAGCAATCTTTAATATAGATTTATGTATTAGGTCTCTCAATTTCACAAGGACAGATTATAGCATATATTATAAGTTAGGTATCCTATAGTTCTTTAGTAGCTTATTTGCTACATACGAGATAAAAGATATACTTTTATGGTAAATTTTTCGCTAAATGTGTGACAACAATATAAAAATTAACTTATTTCAAAACATCTAGTTTTATTAAATTTTAAAAAGAAAAGATGAGACAAAATATAAAAATCTTTTTTCCAATTGGACATGAAATATATGAAACTTTTTGTTATAACAAAAGGAAAGCAAAGAAATGAAACAGAGGAAATGACAGCATTTTATAAGAATAAGACAAAAGATGCAAATGACCTTGTTTGCTTAAGTTGTTAGGACATATGTGAATTGATGTTAGGAACATGTGTTAACATTTTATGTATTGGCTAATCCTTTGACAAAACGCACTTTACTTGTAATTTGGTAGATCTAGGATGTGTTTAATGCTTTAGGAAACAAGGTTTCAAGTTCAAGTATTAAAGCCTGCAAATCTGTCCAAGAATCAAGTGAAGAAGTACTATTCATTAAAGCTTGATAACTAGTATCTATCGAGGTTTAAAAGAGTTGTTTCAGCCTGAAGCTCGATAGTTGCTCGACAGCTAGGGTATCTATTGAGATTTATGAAGTTAAGTTTTTCAGAGCTGATTTTCTTCCAATCCGCGAATATATGTTTAGGCTTTCTTTTCTCACAACTTTAAACATATATAAGGATTATTTTAAGGGCCGTCTAGGGTTGCGCGAATATTGAGCAAAGTCTTGTTGCAAATTGTGACCAGAGATAATATTTGCCCTAGTTCTTCTTTCTCTTGAAGAAGCTGTTGTGTTTGTATACCATAGGGTTTTATGACCAAACAACTTCATGACCTTCATCGTGTGATAAACAGAAGAACTTTGTAGCCAACATTCTTCTCAAGTTGGTGATCAAATCGTGTATTGGGATCCGCGCATCTATTGGTTAATCACGTATTGGGAGCTGTGCAATACAAGGAGAGATTGTCACTACAGAACAAGTCCAATTGGGTATTGGGGTAAGGGTTCAACTGTAGGTTAGTATAAGATATTGGGATTTCTTTACTTGTAACCACTTATTATGATAATAGTAAATTCTCGGGAGTGGTCACCTTAAAATCACTCGGTGGGGTTTTTGCCTCGGAAGTTTTCCCCATTCGTAAAAAAATCACCGTGTCAAATTTAATTTCCCCTGCATTATACTTTATTTGGTGATTTGTTTGTGCTACCATGCTCATTGCATGTAATTGAATCTAGTTAATTTACTTGGCTAATTAATTGGTTAATTCATCACAAGGAATCAATACAATTCATGGCTTATCATAAGTGATAAGAGACAGAAATCGCGAGAAATGACACTATCTCGTTTAAGTGATAGACATGTTCAACATGTGCAAGAATTGGAGTCTATTAACAAGAAATCTAGGTTTCACAAAGTCATTGGTAGTTCTTGTATGCTATTACACATAATTAGTATTTAGTTTTCCCACCCTTTTTCTTCGTTCTTTGTAACTGCTCTGTTTTGTAGTATAAATAGTAAGGCTTGTAATTATTTATGTGTGTTCGTTTAGACCCCTTAAATCAGATTGTTTAGCCTAATTAATTAACCAAGTTGACTATTAGGTTTATTATTTAGATCTAAGTTAAACACAAATAAATCATATTATGCAAAGATGCGAAAAAGTAAAGAATACCACGATATGATGACCTAGGAAAACCAATTAAACGAATCGTTTCAAGATAAAAAAACCTGGGGAGGATTTGGCCTAACTATCCTTAAGGTAAACCAAATCCACTATAAGAGAATTGAAGTTTTTACAAAAGATTTAACCCTAAATCTAATGCTACCTCCAACAGTAACTTACTTACATGACCACATGCAAGCACCGAATCCTCGGACTCTTTCTCTTGTTGGATTTATAGTAACAAAACCCGCCTTGCTTGTGACTTTGAGATCCCACTCAAAGGTTTTAGATTACCTTCACTTGTTGATCTTGATACAACAACTAGTTCTACCAATGCTTGATTGTAATTTTGGCTCTAGTAGATTCTTTTGTAGTTAGAAGGTAAAAAACCTTTCAAATCTCACAAAGAGTATCACACAAGTCTTCTTCAGCACCCTCAAAACGCAACTAGGGTTTCCTTTTTATCTGTGGAGAATTTTAGATGAAACCCTAAATGTTTTTGCGGGCTTTAGGCCTGATTATAAAATTCTGCAGAAACTGTGCCTACGATTTTCGATCAGTCGAGAAAGGCAAAACTTCACTTTTCTTTTCTGCAATCAGCTGGACTTCAAAACTTGAAACAAACTTATTTAAGCATTTCCTAAACACCTAGACTAGACATGTTTTGTTCTTGGTTTGCCAACACAATACAATAATGATTATAAATATTTAATTCTAAATCTTTAAAACCTAACAATCTTTCCATTTAGCAATCCATGACAAAACACACATACAACATGTAATGCTTAAATCAAAAACCGGCTCAAATACAAGTTATTGCCCTAATACAATTCTTACACAACTACTAACTATTAGTTGCTAGAATAGACAGCGGCTGTAGAAAGAATTAACTTGTAATTTCCTGAAACATTGAAAACAAACCATAAACGCATGTGTAAAAAATACAATATTACATTCTAAATCAAAATTTGAACTTTGAATTCACAAAATATATAAATAGATAGTGAACATAGCAATATGAGTAACCTCATCATCATCTACTATCATAATCAATAACCACATCACATCAATGTTTGTGAATCAAAGACAAGATAGACGAATAAGCACAAAAAAAAATGAAATACATCAAATCTCCCCCTAAATATAATAAGTCTAATCCCCCTATGTACAAAAAGTCCTAAATCTACTCCCCCTTTTTGTTACGAATTGCCAAAGGCAAAATCAATCCTCAAAGGGTGGAGGAGGTGGAAAAGCACTCCTACTATTCGTAAAATCAGCTCTTAATGAAGCAACCTCCGTCAACAACTCATCAAGAAGTTGCCCATGAGCACCTGAGTAGTCATGATGGACTGCATCATAGCTCTGAGTAAAAGCGAAGGAGCAACTGTAGGATCAACATCCTTAGCATCACCAGAAAGATCCACAGTTGCAGTCGGATCCACAAAAGTCTCCTCAGTAGCAGGCATAGCACCAAAGGTAGTAGCAGCATCTCCTTGTGGTCTCTTAGAAGTCCCAGCACTTTGCTCAGCACTCTTCATCTATGCTTGTCTCTGTTTAAGGTATGTGCCTCCTATAGGGGCAGTAATATGCACTAACTCTAAGGGAGGAAAGTCTAACAAACTTAAGAAGCTCAAAATCCTAAGAATGAACATAGGAAATAATAACTTCTGACTCTTACTCTTACTCCTATAGATATCAACAATAGTTTGTATAAACATGGACGAAAAACACATAGAACCATTAGTAATGAAAGCATAAAGGAAAGCACATCGCTCAATGGGAACAGTATGAACATGGGAAATGGGATAGATGTTATGACATGCAATCCTTGAGTATAAAGAGTTAAGCTCAGTAAACCCAAAAGAATTGATTCTTGGTTCAGAACCCCAAGAAAAAAGATGACCACACAGAAGGGACATCATATCATTAACAGCTAGAAACTCAATGTATAGGTTGTAGGTTTACGAACTAAAGGCACTCCTAAAGAGTAACCAATTCAAAACATCCTTATATTGACAAATTGAACACCACAGCAAGTGAAATACATGTTATAATCACTCAATTCATCAATATCATAAGCCAATTTCCCTTAATTTTGCTCAATTTCACAAAATCCCCAATTTCTCAAGAACTAAGAACCCTAATTTCAAAATTTTCAATTAAACACAAAAATTTTGAAATTAAAGTATGTAAAACATGTTTAAATGATGCATGAAAAAAAAAAAAAAAAAAACCATGGTTCAAAATTAATCAAAACCCCTATTTTCATCAAAAAGCCCCAAAATTTAAAAAATGCGAAAATCTCTAAAAATTTCATGAAAAATGCATGTGATCATGTAAAAAGATGAAAATGGAAGGTCAAAAAAGTCTTACCTTAAGTGCATGAAAAAAACCTTTGAATCTTTGACCACGAAAACAACCCAAAAAAAAATAAAAAAAAATTAAGAGAACGTATCGAGAGGGAATCGAAGAGATAGACAAAATGTTCTTTTGAAAAAGTTAGATCTAATTCCCTTATGTTTTTAAAATTTGAAACCCGATCAATCGAGAGGAATCGAGCAAGAATCGAAATACACATGAAAACAGGCTTGACTGATCGAAAGGAATCAAAAGGAACCCGAGACTTTTAAAAGAAAATTCCATTTTTCTCTTTCACATTTCGATCGGTCCAAAAACAGACTCGATCGGTCAAATTTCATAGAAACAGAAATTTTGAAAAATCCAGGAAAATTTCTGCAGAATCATTTGAAAAGCTGTTTTTATGATATGACATGAATGTTCATAACTTCAAAACCAAAATTTTCAAAAAAAAAAATTCAACTTTATCATTCCTCACTCTTTTCTTCTCCCACACCCCAAAAAATGCATTAAACACATCAAGAAGTTTAATTTTGGTAGACCACAAAACATAACACACAATCACATGTACCATATTTAACAAAGTTTTGCTTGTGGTGTGTGCAACTAGCAAGTGCATGAGATACTTGCAATGTGATATGTTAACAGAGAATGAACACACCTTTTACATTATTCATCACATAAGTTTGAAAGTGACTATCACCTAAAGAGTTACATCATATAACTCTCACATCTCCTAGAAAACATGCTTGCAACCATGCATTTTCTTTTTCTTTTACTTTTCAAGCATGTTTTGCTTTTTGTTTTTGATTTTGCTTCTTTTCACTAATGTACAATAACACCTTTAAGAATTTTGTTGTGCAAGTGCTACACCTTACTGAGCACAGCTTTTATGATTTGCACATAGGTGTTCATGATTGGCAAGTAACGGTTGTGAGATGGTTATTTATACCTTTCTCTTAAGAATTTGTAGTCCTTACAATCAAAAGTATGTGACTTCAAAATTAAGAGCATGTGTTTAAAAACCATAAACAACTCACACAATATAAGCACTACATAGCACAACTAGAACAGTGCAGAAAAATAAAGCTCATCAAAGTTAAACAAGATACACAGTCATGAAATGCAAATTTTATTGGCCAACCTCAATTACACATCTTGAAGATGCATAATACAGGAACCCTTTTTTCTGATTTTTTTTTATTTTTTTATTTTTTTAAAAAAAAACTGAAATACATAAAACAAAACAATCCTAGAATGCAATGCATGAATGCTATGCAAAGGCAATCCTAAAGAAAAACATTTTTGGTCACAAGAGATAGAAAGAATTAACATAAGGACTATGAAACTCATAGGTGACTAGGGACATGTGATCACACCAATCACTTGATGAAGAGACTCAAACTTACTTCTATCAAGTGGTTTGGTGAAAATGTCCTCATTCTGACGTTCAGTAGGAATGTACTCAAGAGTAACAACCTTTCTTTCAACAAGATCCCTAATGAAGTGATATATAATCTCTATGTGGACAGAGGGACAGAATTCTGCTTTTTAGTCATCTAAGCAAGAAGATTGGTTCCCACATAAAAACACTCTCTAGTGGTGCTTTTCTTATCATCAGCATTACTAGCATAATCCGCATCAGAATACCCAGCAAGAGAAACATTTGACTTTATACTATAAAACAACCCAAATTCACAAGTACCACTAACATATTTGATTACTCTCTTTACAACATTAAGATGTGATTCATTTGGATTAAATTGAAATTTAGCACGTACACCAACACTAAAAGCTATATCAGGTCGACTGGTAGTTAAATACAACAAACTACCAATCATAAATCTATATAAAGTGATGTCAATAGATTGATTTGATGGATCACTCCCTAGTTTTGTATTTGTAGCCATTGGATTTCTAGCATGTGTAGTCTTTTCGAGTCCAAATCTCTTGACAAGGTTTCTGGCATATTTTGCTTTGTTAATGTATATTCCAGTATCCATTTGCTTTATTTGTAATCCCAAGAAGTAGGTAAGTTCACCTACCATGCTCATCTCAAACATCTTCTTCATATCATCTACAAAAGATTTAGCAAGAAAATCATTAGTAGAGCCAAAAACAATATCATCAACATAAACCTGAGCTACAACAAAATTATTCTTATCCTTTCAAATGAAAAGAGTAGTATTAGCATTTCCTCTCTTGAATCCATTTCCTATGAGATAAGAGGTTAGTCTATCTGACTAAGCTCGAGGAGCTTGTTTAAGACCTTACAATGCTCTTTTCAGTTTGTAAACATCACCAAGCCTAGAAGGATCCACAAATCCTTTGGGCTGCTCTACATACACTTCTTCTTGCAACATCCCATTCAAGAAAGCACTTTTGACATCCATTTGATACAGCTTAAAATTCAAGTGACAAGCAATGGCTAAAAGTATTCAAATAGACTCAAGTCTAGCTACAGGTGCAAATATCTCACCAAAGTCAACTCCTTGTGCAACAAGTCTTGATTTATTTCTAATAACAGTTCCATGCCCATCAGACTTGTTTTTGAAAATCGATTTGGTGCCAATTACATTGACTCCTTCAAGTTTCGAAACCAATTCCCAGTCATCATTACGAACAAATTGATAGAGTTCTTCATGCATTGAGTTAATCCAATCTGCATC
This sequence comes from Castanea sativa, assembly GCF_040712315.1. NCBI lineage: Eukaryota > Viridiplantae > Streptophyta > Magnoliopsida > Fagales > Fagaceae > Castanea > Castanea sativa. Next base: position 6,027,451 of record NC_134017.1, on the reverse strand, counting down.
TTGTAGAGCTTTATCAATTTTCTTAGGTTCCACTTGAGAAAGATAGCATGAATGTGTAATGAAGTTTAATGCTTTAGGTCTCAATCTCATGTTATCATTCAAACTTCCCAAGATATTTATGGAACGATGATTAAGTTTGACCCTGGAAGATGGACCTTTCACCAAAGAAGTTGTTGTACTCTTTTGCCCAACTGGTGTACTAGACTCATCATGTTCCTGTGAAGTTTCTCTGACTAGGGTTGTTGGTTCTAAAACTGTATCATTCAGAATTAATAATTCTTCATCAGTAGACTTTTCAACATACTCCTTAGGAAAAGCATCTTCAACCTCTATAGATCTCTCTTGAACCTGTTGAGCTTCTTCAGCATATGTTTCAGCACATTGTTCATCATTTATTACCACATTAGCATATTCCATCACAATTTTCGTTCTGAGATTATATACCTGGTATGCTCTGCTTGATGTAGAATACCCAAGAAAGAACCCTTTATTGCTTTTTGCATCAAATTTCTCCAGATTCTCTCAGTCTCGAAGGATGTAACAGTCACTACCAAAAACTTTGAAATATTTCACAACAGGTTTCTTCCCTCTCCAAAGTTCATATGGAGTTTTCTTTGTATCAAGACGGAAGTACACTCTATTAAAGGTATGACATGAAGTGTTTACAGCTTCTCCCCAAAAAGATTTTGGCATGCTTTTATTATTCAGCATAACCCTAGGCACCTCTTGAATTACACTATTTTTTCTTTCCACAAATCCATTTTGTTGAGGTGTCTTGGGTGCAGAGAACTCTTGTTTTGTTCCTTGATCATTGCAAAAGGATATGAGTCTTAAGTTCTCAAATTCTCTTCCATGATCACTTCTAATCCGAGCAATCTAGATATTCTTCTCTACTTGCAACTTCTTGCATAGATGAATCATCTTGTCAGCAACTTCTGACTTATCTTTCAAAAGAACCACCCAAGTGTATCTTGTAAAATCATCCACTACAATGAGGATGTACTTCATTCCACCTAAGCTTTGAACTCTGGTAGGACCTATGAGATCAATATGTAGTAACTCCAAAGGTCTAGATGTCTGAACTTCACTGATTGATGGATGCCTAGCTTTCACTCATTTGCCAATCTGACATGGTCCACAAATACTTTTCTCTATCTTTTCAAACTTTGGTAACTCGAGAACTGCCTCAAAATTAGAGATTTTCTCTATTTTTTGTGACTAGCATGTCCTAACCGTTGATGCCACAAATCCACCTAATTAATTTTTACACTATATCAAGTTGTTCTTATACCAACACATATGCAGTCACCTCCTTCATCACATATCTCACATTCAACCTTGGTGAACAATACATTCAGCCCATTGTCACAAATTTGACTGATGCTCAACAAGTTTGCCTTCAACCCATCCACGAACCACACATCTTCAAACACAAGCAGCCCTGGAATGTCTATTGTTCCAATTCCTCAGAAGACCGACTTGCTTCCATCTCCAAAGGTGACAGTACCAATCTTTTTCAAAAAGAGTCTTGAACAAGGCTTTATTACTTGTCATATGCCTAGAACAACCACTAACCAAATACCAAAGACAAGTATCACATGCCATTAAGGCGGTTATAATAGACATAATTATTGCAGGAAGTAGTTATATGTAAACATTCAAGGATAGGTTTAGCACATCTAAAAAGCCATAGTGAACAAGAGAAAATAGATTCAATTCTCATCCTAGTTACTTTAAAAAAACAAGACAAGGAATCCATGATAGAAGGGGTCAAGGATCAACGCTTGGTAAAAATACCTTTAAACAGGAGCTAACCTGCTCTGATACCAATTGTTTGTTCATTTAGACCCTTAAACCAGATTGTTTAGCTTAATTAATTAAAGTTGATTATTACGTTTATTATTCAAATCTAAGTTAAACACAAATAAATCATATCATGCAAAGATGTGAAAAAGTAAATAACACCACAATATGATGACCTAGGAAAACCAATGAAACGAATCGTTTCAAGGTAAAAACTTAAGGAGGATTTGACCTAGCTATCCTCAAGGTAAACCAAATCTACTATAAGAGAATTGAAATTTTTACAAAAGATTTAACCCTAAATCTAATGCTACCTCCAGTAGTAAATTACTGACAAAACCACATGCAAGTTCCGAATCCATAAACTCTTTCTCTTCTTGGATTTACAGCAACATAAGCTACATTGCTTGTGACTTTGAGATCCCACTCAAAAGTTTCAGATCACCTTCACTTGTTGATCTTGATGCAGCAACTAGTTCTACCATGCTTGATTGTAGTTTTGGCTTTGGTAGATTCTTCTATAGTTAGAAGGTACAAAACCTCTCAAATTTCACAAAGAGTAACACACAAGTTTTCTTCAGCACCCTCAAAACGTGGCTAAGGTTTCCCTTTTATATGTGGAGAAGTTTAGATGAAATCCTAAACGTTTTCGCAAGCTTTGGGCCTGCTTAAAAATTCTACAAAAACTATGCTTGCGATTTTCGATCGGACGAGCCTAATTCTCAATTGGTTGAGAAAGACAAAACTTCACTCTTCTTTTTTGCAATCAACTAGACTTCAAAACTTGAAACAACCTTATTTAAGCATTGCTTAAAAATCCTAGACTAGACATATTTTGTTCTCGTTTTGCCAACACAATACAATAATGATTCTAAATCTTTAAAACCTAAAAATTTCATAATTAAATAATTAAAAGCACTGCTATAATGAAATTTTCATTCACCATCTCTCATTCTTTCTTTGGTTAATAAGGAATTTTAGTTTATTTATAGAGCTTAACAAAAGCTTAATACTTTTTTTTCAATTTTTTTTTTGTTTGGTATATCATTGTTGCTTTTGAAATATTGAAAAGCTTTTGTTGTGACTATGGCAGTATTGCCATTTTTTTCTTTGATGGTTGTCCAGATATTTTTCTTTTGTGAAATAATCTTAACAGATTTTCATTGTTCAATGGTTTAGTTAATTTTTTTTTTCTTTCTAGTAATTCAATTGTCGTAAAAATGGAGAGGAGGATTAACTGGCCTTAAAGACCCACAAAATATATATATACACACACATGCATGTATTGGGCCCAATAAGCTCAAAGTTTACTCATCTCACAAATCAGGCGTAGAGCCCATGGCACTCCGGGTTAAATCTTAAAATTCCTATTCCCATAAAACGGGACACCCAAAGAATTAAATGGGCCATTAAAATATAAGGCCCAAGTTCTGTCTCAAGCACAAAAGGTGAACCCAAGGAAACTAAAGCTGAGTGAGTATAAGATAAAAGGGAAAGCAAAATGGAGCAAAGAGCGGAATGAGTGACCAACTCCGGACCTGTTGGATGCTAACTAAGAAAATCAATCAAGAAATTTCAAAAACCCATTCTTATAATTTCTAATCCGACTATCTTATGACTGGTCATGGGCAAAGATCCAACACCTATATTTTCTCCACTCTACAACACATGGGAAATCAGAAAGGAACATCATTTGCATAGGTTTTGAGCAAGCAGTCACAAGAAATTTTTAATGAGTTGAGCACGCACTCATGTGCGTATTCAGAGACTTTTTTTTGTTTTTTTGTTTTTTTGTACAGATTAATAATTTACATCTATTATAAATTAAAATTACTACATTTTTTAATTACAAAAATATCTACAGGTCTGATGAGTATTATGTGTTTAAACCATATATTAAAATTATTAACATTTTTCCATACATAACACTCATCATATTCTTAGGTTTTCTTATGGTTGGAAAATATAATAATCCTAAATTATGATGGAGGTAAATTATTAACTTTTTTTCACCAAAAAATATATATATATATAGAAGAACCTCTAAATATGTACATAAGCAAAATAGCCAAAATAGGTGGTATAGCACAGGTAGGACTGAGTTTAGAAATTACAAATATATAAGAAGGCCATGGTGTTTGTAGATAAGCAAAACAAAGCTACGAAGGAGCTTTCTTTTGTGTATCTTTTTTTGGAGAGAAAACGAAAGAGGAACTTCAAATTACGTTGTTTGCTTTGATGACAAGAAGATCGAGGGGGATACATTGTTCAAATGTCAGAATTACCGCAACAATGAGAATAGACAATAGATTAGGTGTAGCAAATGGAATGGCTTTCAGCTTAAAGTTTGAATTGTTCAGTTGGGAATGAAGAGGGGAGGTGTTTCAGAAAATTATTCAGAAGAGAGATACTACAACATGTAATCTCTTCTTTAATTAGAATGATAAATCTCACTAATTAAATTATGTGATTGGAAGAAGTACCACATCCCTATATTTTTGAAGTACTAAATAATTATTCAACAAGTTATTGTCATGTATTAACAACAAGAATACTAATATAATTTTTTTTTCAAAATATATGTATTGATACCAGGTTCAGATTGACCCACAAATGGTGATGTGGTCTTGCTTGCATTTCACACGCATATGTAAGATGCCTACTGGCTTGACGTCCTTCCGCATGACGGCATAGATCGGCAAGGCTGAGAGAGAGAGAGAGAGAGAATAATATATTGGTCAAAAATTATTTGATGTTGCTACATTATTGTAACTTCTGAAAATTTTGTTGAGCTGCTGGCGAGTTTGTTGGAGACCCAAAAATGGTTTCACCAACCAAAATTTAGAAAAAAAAACGGATTTTATTGAGCTCATCGTGGATGCTCTAATTCTTGACTTTACTATCCTCAATATCGCTTAGCAAGATTGTAGGAAAACTTGTAATGCTAATTTCTGTTCTTACCAAGTTCAAAGCTTAGCGATCCCATTTTTGGAACTACAGCATTATAATATGGTATCTTGTTTCCATGAGGTCGAGTACTTGATCTTTTGTTACACTCAAAACCTCAAATCAAAACTTGTCTTATATAGTTACACACTTTCCAACTGCATTTAGTTTGCAGTTTGCACTGATCTAATGTCGTTTGATCCAGATTTGAACAAAATAATATCAAACTTTCCTTTGTTGGGGTGGGGCAGGCCGAGTCTTACAAAATCATGGGTAAAACTTATCCTTAAAAACTGACTTGCAAGAGGAGGGTATCTAAGAGCTTATAAATACATGGTTAAACTTATTCTTAATTCATATGGGACACTAGGATCATAGCATACCACCATGCTCCGCAACTGACGTTCACGACGGCTCACTCTAGCAACATTGACCCAATTGTAGCACTTTCTCTTTTAGTGGCTCCACTCACCTATTAGTTATTTTAATTTAGCCTTTAGGTTGCCCCTTTCGGGATCCGACTACCAAGCCGCAACTCATTTGATCCCATATTCAATGAGTTACATCCGGTTACTCAACATGGTAGTTAGCTCTAGTACCAAATGTTACAAATCCATGAATGAAACTCACTCTTTAAAACCAGCTTGCAAGGAGAAGGCGCTTAAGAGTTTATAAACACATGATTAATATTATACTTAATCCATGTGGAATACTAAGATCATAACAACAAGGCTAGATCATGTGTGCCATATACCTTCTCTGTGTCATGGGGGAAACCCGTATGTGGCATGAGCATGACAAGTTGAGGTGGGGAGGGTGTAGGCTTTTTGTTATCCGCAATGGTGAGACTGCTGATAAAGAGGGACACATTTAAGGATGGTAATAGGATACTTATAAAATAAATAAAATCATTAATAGGAATGTATAAAATATTAAATGATAAATATAAATATAAATATAAATATAAATAATTTTAAAAAGTAAAACTTAGTTATAGTTTCATATTAGTACCAATAGATTTAATCATATTGTTACATTGGCTAATAAAACTTATAGTCATACAGTTGAATTTAATTAAAAAACTAATAGTACAATACCTACAAAATTATATCAGTTTTTTTTCTTAATTTAAATATATATTAAATAAAAATAAATATATACACACTTGGGTGTACGGCAAAGTAAGGCAGGTTGTGGTGAGACATTTTTGTCATCGCCAATAAATAATCAAATTAAAGGAAGATTTCAATTTGTTTAGGAAGGCAAAAGACAGGATGATCCTTTTTCTTTTGGGGAATTCTTGAAATTCCTCAATTTAATGTTCAATTGAAGTGAAAAAACCTGTACAATTTGGTTTTTAAAGTTCAACACGTTTTGGCGATGATGGGTTTCAAACATCTCAAGTGGATTGGATTAATCCTTTTTTTTATTTTAATAAAAAATTAAGACACCAAAACGACATATGTTTAGGAGGAGAATTTTGCATTTGAAATTTGAATACGAGCAGTTTGTAATTGTTTAGTTACTCAAATATAAAAACAGTAGTGTGCACATGGACAACTGTGGAGTAATAGATATAATGTCATTTGATGGCAAATTGCAACCAGATTTGCACTTTACAATCAAGCCGCCCCACATGACAAACCATGATAGAAACGTAGCAAATGAAATAGCATGTTGCCTAGCATGTTTGACCCATATTGTGTCAATGTAATAATAATAATAATAAATAATAATAAATAAATAAACCCATGACTATAAGTTTTGAATATTTCAATGGAAGATTTGCAACTAAAATAGCAAGTTGCCTGTTATATGTTTGTTCTATATTGTTTCCAAGTAAAATTAAAAATCAATGACACCGCATATATGCATGCACTAAAAGTTTTGAACATGTCAAATGGTAGCTAGATTCCCGGTGGTCAATGTCGACCCTTCTTAACTTGACCTCCAACTCAAGGGTTATGTCAGTCATTACGTACGGTTGGCTTGCATTGTACACAACAAATCCTTTACAAGTTGACATTAATTATTTTTGTACATTTACTTTTTTTTCTTTTTTAAGGATTTCAACCTATTACATATGTTCTTGATAATAGTTTTTTACCATTAGATTAAGACATTAATAAGTTTTTGGTATCTACAAGGATTAAATCTCAAATATTTTATACAACTATTTGAAACTTTATTAGTTGAGCTAATTGGAACAAATATGTCTACATTTAAGATAAGTTGTCATTAGAATAAGTAAGACATATGAGAATTACTTATGATAGCATAGTTAGTACAAGCAATGCAATGTAACATTTGCTTTTTCTAGACCTTGAAGAAATTTATAAAAAAAAAATTATCATGTAGAAAAGGATGCCATCGTTGTGATTAACAGTCATGACATTTTGTACGACCAAACTCAACACAAGAAAAATTAAGGTTGGGTGGACATTTGTTGTAGGCTATTAACTTAAATTAAAAATCTTGTAGATTATTAGGAGTAAGGAAAACAACACTATTCATGAAAGTAATATGAAAAATGTGTTGATCTAGAGTTATTCAACAACTATTTGTCTAGCCAACAATATCTTTCTGATATGGTTTATATTATGTTTTGTTTAATTGGAGTTTACATGGTTTGGAGAGTGGGTAAGTTGTTTGTTTTAATAAGAGAAATATTGATACTTATATGGGTATTTCATAATATGGATTCTTGAAGCAGTATTTCCTTGTCAGGTCTTGATACCAAAGTGGTGGACCAATCAAACGTCCCTCTAGAAAATGAAACTATTGGGGTTCAAGTAAAGAGTAGTGCATTTCTCAACCAAAAAAAAAATAGGGAAAAAAGAAAAGAAAAGCGTAGTGCACGATACAGAAACTTCAAATCATGAACTCAACAATGAAGTCGAAATAAAGCATAACATAAAAATTATAATTTGATAATTTAGGTTAACAGAAGATTACTAAATATTCTAATGTTACAACCTACGCGTTGACAGTGGAAAGTTATAAAATTATATCTATATAATAGTATAAAAGTGAAAAATTTGACTATTTGTTGAACTCACTTTATTGAGCTATATGGTAACCTAAATTAATGTCATGTCTACATTTTAAAATCAATAGTTCTACCTTTTCATTTTTCAATAAACACATTTTCAATCAATAGACACATTTTCTGTCAATAGACATTTTTTATTCAATAGGCATATTTTTGGTCAATAGATATTTTTTGGATCAATCGGCACATATTCATTCAGAAGGTATATTTTTGGTCAATAGATACATTTTGGTATATTCAATATTAAGAATTATAACATTTCAATAGACACATTTTGGTATATCTAATTTGACAGGATGATTCAATATATATTTTGTCCAAACTTAGTCAAAAATAATTATATCCCATAAATTCTTGAAATTCCTCAATGTAATTTTGTTCAATTGAAGTAAATTAACTTGTTCAATCTAATGTTCAATGAGAGTATATGAACTTGTTCGATTTGGTTTCTAAAGTTCACACACGTTTTGGCGATGACGGTATTTTTCAAAGATACCAACGGGATTAAAACAATTTTGTTTTTGATAAAATAAATAAATTAAGAGAGCAAAACAACATGCGTAGAGGAGGAATTTTTTGCCTTTGGTTATGACTCAAACATTTAAAGATAAAAAATAAAATATAGAATAAAAAAATAAAAATAAAAACTTTAGTTGAGCCACTGTGCACATGGACCACTCTCTTTTTGTGTGTGTGTGTATATATATATATATAATTTCATTTGATGGCAAATGAATTTCACTTAACAATGAAGTGACATGACATGACAAAAACAATAGCAAGTTAGTTAATGAAATATAAAATAGAATATATGTTGCCTGGTATGTTTCAATGTTTGTCCCATACTGTGTCAATATGTAAAATAATAATAAAAAATCCATGACGCGACATGGCCGGACTAAAAGTTTTGAACATTTCAATGACAGATTTGCAACTAAAATAGCAAGTTACATGTTATTTGTTTGCTCTTCTATAGTGTTACAAAGTAAAATTAAAAATACTTGACACCGCATCCGCATTCTTGGTTTTGATGAGGCTTGACATTGAACCTGGGCATCAAAACCATGCATGTGGATGCGATGTGTATACATATATTTGAATTGTACATAACAAATCCATATATGATGAGTTGTCATTAGAATAAGACACAGAATTTTTTATGATAGCAGGAAAGAATTTAGTATAGTTAGTACAACTGTAAAAGAGGAATGCAATTTAAAATTTGCTTTTTAGCCCTTGAAGAAATTTAAAATAATTTATTATGTAGAAAAGGATGCCATTGTTTTGATTATGACATTTTGAACCACCAAACTCAACTCAAGAAAAATTAAGGTTGGGTGGACATTTGTTTGGGTTTTTCCTCTATAATAACTTAAATTAAAAATCCTGTTAGATTATGAGGAGTAAAGAAAACAATACTATTCAGAAAGTAATATGTGAAAAATGTATTGGTTGATCTAGAGTTATTCAACAACTATTTGTCTAGCCATCAGTATTTATCTGATATAGCTTATATTCTGTTTTGTTTAATTGAATCGTACATAGTTTTTAGAGTGTGGATAAGTTTTTTGTTTTGATATGAAAAATATGTGTACTTATATGGGCATTTCAGAATATGGATTCTTGAAGCATTTCTCAATTAGGTCTTCATGCCAAAGTGGTGGACCAATGAAAAGTTCCCCTAGAAAATGAAACTATTGGGTTCAAGTAAAGAGTAGTGCATTTCTCAAACAAAAAAAAAACAAAAAAAAGAAAAGAAAAGAGAGAGAGAGAGAGAGAGAGTAAAGAGCCATGCATGATTCAGGAACTTCAAATTGTGAACTCAGAAATCTATATACAATTTTAAATTAAAGTTTCAATATTGCGCCATGTGTCTTAAATTATATATTCTTATAGAGTTTTATTTCTTAATTTTAGAATCAAATGTGTGACTACATCATAAATATTTATGTGGGGGGTGACAACTCCTAAATAAACATTTGGGCTTTGGGCCTGATTGGCTGGTACCAGTTTGTTTTTGGTCATGGCCTCCATAACCTCCATGGCCTCCAGGCCCACAAGTCAGTCTGCACTGTAAAAGTCCAAGGAGTTGTCCGAGGAGTAATGTCTCCTCGGACAGGCCCAGTGATGACCCTGGGACTTGCTAAATGAGTTAAAGGCAGAATTCTAGAAAAATTGATGGATAAGAGGGTGATCCAAGTACCCTCTAGAAGTAAGGATGTGAGAGAAATATCTAAGGAAAAGGTTGCTACCTCCACATTAAAGACCTTACATCTACCTCCCTGGCCACATTAATGGGGAAATGACCTATAAACAGTAGGATTCAGCTTCCCTGCTATTATTTGAAGACTTCAAGAAGGTGGTGGATGGGACAAGTATCTGGGGGGAAGATTTGTATGACACGAGGATGAACCAGTGAAGAAGAAGTATATAAGGAAACGAGAGAAGAAAGAGAAGGGGCGATCTATATTTTCTACTGAGAGAAAGCAGGAACAAAGAGTTGTAAACTTTGTCATAGAAAGAGAGTATATGCATACAAATTGTCCTCGGCTTACGTCCGAGGAGGTTTCTTTGTTGTATTCATTCACCATTTGCATAGACTATGGCATTCTAGCCTGCTAATCAAACTTCCAACATCTCGAACCTAAATTTCAAATCCATACTCTACAAATCTTATTGCATAAGGCTCATTAGGCTTGAACCCAACTCTTGTTTTTGGGTCCGGGTACAATTATGCACTTACAATTTATCCAAATGAGTTATTAAATACAAAAACCAAAGAGTTTAGAATAAATGAATCGTAAAAAATAAATAAATAAATAAAAAGTACTTCACAAAATAAATAATAATAAAAGATAGACAATTTACATTTTATACCTAATAATATCCTTACAAAATTTTTTAAAGAGTTAACAAAATATAAAAATGACTATTAATAGTATTTCAATTTTATATATAATAATTATATTATGCATCTTATTGTATATATTTAAGTGTATTCTTGCATATCCATGGTATTACAAGCTAGCGAATCATAATAAAGCATAACATAAAAATTATAATATGATAATTTAGGTTAACGTCTCCTATTTGAGAAGATTATTAAAAAATGGCTCAATTATTGTAAAACACTATAGCTAGTTAGACCTCCAATTTTAAATTACGGCTTAATTTCTTTTACACTAACTTATTTAAGTACGAAACAAGAGTAAATGATATGCAATAACCGGAACAACTCTCTAAGCCATAACCACAAGCTAGCAATGATAAATATAAAGCTTAAAGAGTAAGGGAAGAGAGATGCAAATACAAGATAACACTGAGACGTATTATCAAAGAAAAACCGAAGTACTCGGCGAAAAACCTCTTCACAACTCTCTAAGCTGAAATCGATCCACTAGTGAATAAAGCTTGAGTACACGAATATCAAAAAGACGCTCTACGCCTAATCTACCCAATGTACTTGAACTCTCCAAGTTGCAGCTACCAATGGGCTTTATGGAGCCATATCTTCACTAGTGATCTAGATCTTGCAATTAGATCCAAATTGAATCCACCAATCAATGGCTTCTTCTAATGCTTCCCACAAGCGCCCAAACTTCTCTCAACACTTAGAATGAATGAGGTAAGTGTTTGGGCTAAGGACCTTTCAAGGATATGTACATGGATAGGTAGGAGTAGGAGAAAACTTTAGAAAAATAGTGTAGATGATTGTGGGTTTACAATCTCTAACTTTAAGTGTATAGCTAGGGTTTTCTCTCTCAAAAGTTCCTTTGAAGAACTCCTTACAATTTGGTGGGTAAAGTGGGCTTATATAGTCTTGGCAAAGGAATGAGATAAACACACTTTAAAAAGCTCCAACCAATGAGTTTCGCGGGTCACTTGTGACTTGGCCTAACTTGCGAAGTGACTCGTAAAATCTAGCCTGGCATGAGACTAGTTAGATTCCAGCATGTGCTTTTTAGGTGGCCTTTCACAAGTTGTCACTCGTGAGCCAGTCACGAAATCTCTTTCTTCACAGATCTTAACCATACTCTCACGCACAACCCTTACATTAAATCCCACAATAAATACAAGGAAATGATTGAAAAAAAAATATAATCAAATTTAACGCAGAATTAAAACCAACATATAAACATAGTTGTAAATCATAATTTTACACTAAATATTCTAATGTTACAACTAGCGTTTTGACAATGGAATGTTATAAATCTATTGCATTAATTAATATTCAAAAGAATAAGAATAGGGGTTTTGGGTTATAATTTTTTTACAAGTAAATTTGATTATGGTAAGGGTGTATTTGGTACATTGAATGGACATTACAAAAGGAATGATAATTTTTATTATTGAGAATAAAAGATGATATAATGGAATAAATATTTCATTCATATGTTTGGTTGTAACATTAGAATAGCACTCAATGTTGGCTTAAAATGAATTGACCCCTTACAAATTAATTAATTACCCAAATTAATTAATTAGATCAAATTACATGCAATAGCATGGTAGCACAAACAAATTACCAACTAAACTAAATGTAATGGAAACTATATTTGACACGGGTGATTTGTTTACGAATGGGTTAGGGAAAACCACCGAGGCAAAACCCCATCAGATGAATTTAAGGTCACCACTCCCAAGAATCTAATATTATCAATCACAAGCAGTTACAAGAATAAGGAATCTTACCAAACCTCATGGCCTATTCTGAAATACCAACCTACAATTGAACCCTTACCCCAATACCCAATTGAACTTGTATTGTAGTAGCAATCTTTCCATTACATGCACAAATCCCAGTATCTAACTAACCAATGATACATGGATATCAATATGTGACTAACTCCAGCAACTTGAAGAAGATGTTGGCTACAAAGCTCTTCAGTTCATCAATGAAGAGTAGGAAGCTCCTTGGTCACAAAACCCTTGGCATAAAGATGCAGTAGCTTCTATTGAAAGAATAATGAACTAGGTCACAGTCTACTTGTATTCTCTTGGCATCCACTTGTGACGGCCTTTAAAATAAGCCTTATATAATGTCTAAGGTTGTGAGAAAAGAAACCCGACACAAATACATTGGAATATGCACGTAATCAGATCTGAAAAGTCTGATTTCATAATTCTCGACAGATACAACTTATTTCGAGCTTCCGTCGAGCTTCAACATTAAATCTCGATAGAAAGGTTTTATCGAGACTTCTATCGATCTTTAGTGAACAGCTCTTCTTCACTTGTTTCTTGGTCAGATCTTCATGGCTTTTAACACTTGACTTGAACAATATGTTTCTTAAACTCTTAAACCCATCCTAGATCTACCCAATTACAAGTAAAGTGCATTTTGTCAAAGAATTAGCCAATTATATAACATATGTCCCTAACAATCTCTCCCTTTGGCAAATCACAACAAAACCACAACAAAACAAATAATCATGAGAGAAGTCTTAAATCACTAAACTCATAATCACTTGCTGCATTACACAATAAATCTAATCCTAACATAAACTCTTAAAAAACTTTGCAAGAAGAGAGTTCATGGCAAGATAGACTTTCACAACTCTTCTTCACTTGTTTCTTGGTCAGATCTTCATGGCTTTTAACACTTGACTTGAACAATATGTTTCTTAAACTCTTAAACCCATCCTAGATCTACCCAATTACAAGTAAAGTGCATTTTGTCAAAGAATTAGCCAATTATATAACATATGTCCCTAACAATCTCTCCCTTTGGCAAATCACAACAAAACCACAACAAAACAAATAATCATGAGAGAAGTCTTAAATCACTAAACTCATAATCACTTGCTGCATTACACAATAAATCTAATCCTAACATAAACTCTTAAAAAACTTTGCAAGAAGAGAGTTCATGGCAAGATAGACTTTCACAACTTGTTGTTCTGAAACACTTAACAAAACTTATTAAGGCATCATGTGTGAAACAGAAATAAAGGTTGTGTACATAAATAAACATGTGTATAAAGGGAGAAAGGAAACAACACATGCAGAGATATGTGAATAAAATGAACATACATCATCATCATATATAAGAAAATAAAGTACAATGTATGTCATAATAAAAATAGTCATAAGACTCGTGTACAAGAAGCTAATGTGAATAAACAAAGATATATAAAGTCCTTACTACATCCCTCAAAACTATACACACTCCCCCTAACCAAAAAAAAACCAATACTAACTCTCCCCCTATGTATAAGACTACTCTCAAACTTAAAACTACTCCCCCTTTTTGTCACAAATGACAAATGGAAAGTCACGGAGAGGTCGTCATCTTATCATCACCGGAAGAGCTAGCATCATCCTCATCATCATCATCATCATCATCATCACCATCAAGTGAGGTCTCTAGAGAAGGAAAGGGAGAAGGAGCAAAGCTAGCCATGTGAGTCTGTCTGCGAGCGATGCGACCAATTCGGGTGTTCATTTGACACATATCATCAGTGAGATAGTCAAGACAACCACCAAAGTCAGCCTCTAACTGCTGAAGCTGCACCATGATGGCCTCGAGGGTTTCACCACCAGCTGTGGAGGTAGGAGCCGAAGTAGAAGGTGGAACAGCAGAAGCTGCAGGATTGGTCGTCTCCACTCATGGCCGCTTCAGTCGAAACTAGGCCTCGCTCCACTAGATGAAACCAGCGCTGATGGCACCTATAATGGTGAAGAAAGGAGAGAGACGAATAGGAATGTAAAGGTGCTGCAGAATCCACGTGATAACTGAAGGAAAAATGAGCTTATCACTGGTAGCAGAGTCCACGTACACATCTAAAATAGATGTGATGAAGTGAGAGGGAAAGTCTATAGAAAGATCCTCCATCAAAGCAAGAAGAAAAAGAGCATGAGGCTCAGTGATGGAGTCATAGTTTGACAATGGTGTGAGAGTAAATGTCATCACCATGTTAAGGAATCTTGAGCCTTTGGCAAAACCCAAGCATGGAATGTTTAGCCTACCACCCCATATAGAAGGAGTCTCACAAAAGTGAGAGAGAAGCTCATCTCTGGACACAGTCCGTAGATAATCACAGCCAAGGTAGTTAAGATGCGCTACTATAGGAACATGTAGTACCTTGGATATAAAATCTGGAGTAACTACGATACGTGTACCTCGGAATGTACTAACAAATTGAGGCACAGAGGTATTGATGTCGTGTATGTTGGAGTAAAACTCCTGAATAAACATGATCGGACACCATGAGGGTTTCTCATAGAGAGATTCCCATCCTCGAGTTTGAATGACACCAGGTAGCAGAGTGTCGAAAAAGTCCAACAGAATAACCTAGCGTTCCGGACGAACGCCACATTTCAGGAAGTTCTCAAAGAAGTCCGCCTGGGCCTTCTCATCATGGAACTAAATGTGAAGAGGAATGGTATCAGAAAAGAAAAGAAAAAAAAATGACTTGGAACCTTGATGAGGGTTCTGATCTGGAGTAGATTTGTGAGGCTTGGGTGCCATGATGCAATCTATGTGAGAAAGAGAGAGAGAGAGAGAGAGAGAGAACAGACGGAAACACAATGTTCAGAAAAAGGAAAGAAAAGAAAGAACATATGCATGAAAAATGCATAAAAAATGCATGAACAAGTGATGTGCACAAAGTAAAAGCATCATGGGTAAAACTCAATCCAAACCTAGCAACACTCACAAGTTTAATCAAGCACACAATCCTAAAATGCATAAAACATTGTTATAATGTATAGAAGATGCAATGCATGAACATATAACTACAATTTCACAAAGCCCAACCCAAAATTTTCATGAAAAACTCAAAAACCCCAAAAATTTTGAAAAACCCCAAAACCTAGGTTTAAATGAGTGAAATGCATGAAGAAGAGAGGATATAGAGATCATACCACACGAAAGAGGCTTGAACTAGGCCAAATCTTGAGTGGGTTGAAGGATTTGAGTGAGGCAGAGAGATTTGGGTCGAGAAAGAAAGATTTCTATCGAAAGAAGTGAGAAAAAAATGAAACAAAAATCACGCCTGTCCTTTAAATTGAAATTGTAGCTCGATGGAATTGAATCTGTCGATGTGCTGTCGAGGATTTATGGATAGCAAAAATCAAATTGATGGATCGAGAATCTCTCGAGAACCTATTGATCAAGCAGAATGCTCAGAAATTTGGCTCGATGGATCGAGATGCTGTCGAGAAGAAACCAAGAAATCTCGATGGATCAGAGATCTGTCAAGATTCTATCAAGGCTGAAGAAAGAAAGCTCGATAGAAATGGAATTTGTCAAAGAGCTGTCGAGCTAGAAGAAAAGGATTTTTTCAAGGGAGGAAAAACACATAAAGATGAATGCAACAAGCAAGTTACTCAAACAAAAATCCAAGCAACATATTAAGGTCTCTAAAACATCTCTCAACATATACGCAAAGCATCCATAGATCCAAAAACACACAGTAAACAAGTCTAAAAAATTTTATATTTGAAAAACAAGTTAATATAGTTTAGTGAGTATATATCAACACATATATCTCTTGTGATGGCCAAATCACATTATACCTGCACCTGTATCAAAAGTATCAAAGAATTTGATTGTGTGTGAAAACATAACAAGTGTGCACAAGTTTCTCATATTATGACAATTTGAAATATGAGTAAAAGTAATACACTCACACTAATCATAGTTGTTTGATGGGGACTATCACCTTCGTGGTACATCCTATAACTCACACATCTCCTAGAAACACGCTTGCAACCATATTTAAAAATATTTTGATTCTTTTTGCTTTTATATTCTTTGCATATTTTCTTTTTGAACATATCATGCATGGACATATAAGAGAGAAGAGAAATACTCAATTACGTAAGCCAAAACATTACAATTTTGCTATGCCGAAGCACATAGATGTTATACATGATTGGCGGACTTTAGTGGTGAAATGGTTATTTATACCTTTCTCTTAAGATTTTCTAATCCTTCCCATCAAAAGGATTGATATGAGTATTAAGTGTAGAAGGTTACTTAATTGTACTCATCCCCAACATGAGCCATAAAGCTCACTTGCTTAGTTATGCATTAAAGTGTTCATCTAAGCTACAAGAGATACAAAGTTTAGAAACTTTGTTTTGAAGGCCATCTAGGGAGCACAAGTACCAATATACACAAACACACACTGTTTTTGTATTTTTCTGATTTTTCAATTTTTATTTGATTTTTATGAAAAACAAATACAGCAAAAACTGAAAAGCAACCAAA
The DNA here is from genome assembly GCF_040712315.1 of Castanea sativa. Classification (NCBI taxonomy): domain Eukaryota; kingdom Viridiplantae; phylum Streptophyta; class Magnoliopsida; order Fagales; family Fagaceae; genus Castanea; species Castanea sativa. The sequence continues at coordinate 6,010,433 of NC_134017.1, read as the reverse complement.
AAAAAAACATAGAGAAACACACAAAGCATAAAACTAGATTGACTCAAAAGCTAGAAAGCAAAACAAACAAGTAATGTATAAACATAAATGGAGAGAGAGTGTGAGAAAGTGACTGAACCCCTTTGAGCCTTTTTCCTTCCACGTCTTGGAAGGACCTTTCCTTTGTGCGAACCTTTGATCCTAAGGAGAGGGGGAAGAATTGAAACCAATTAAGTTCGAAAGGAACATAAGGGCCTTGAGAAGATTTCTATGAGGACCCAAAGATGGTCGAAACTGACCTTGACTACCAGATGATAACACACTATTGCTCTGTTGAGTGACTAACCACTTATAGCAATTTGGACGAGTGTGTCCCGAAGCTCCACAGTGATGCCAGAAATGCAGCTTCTTTTGTTGAGACATTTTATTATTGTCCTTCTTATTCCTAGGGTTTCTAGTCTCTTTCTTTTTAACCTTAGGGGGTGCTCCTAGAATAGATTTGCCCTTGTCTAAGTTCTCACTACCTATTTCAGTTTTTGATTCATTGTTCTCAAAATTAACATTATCAGCAGGTGAGACAAACAGAGTTGTATTAGAGGAAGCAATATTAAGAGAAGAGAAATCATACCCTAAACCAGATTTGTCAAAAGCAGCTTTCTAAAAACTTAGCATCTCATCGAGCTTTGCACTGGAAGTCCTCTCTAATTAAGCTTTGACTTGAGACAATGCCACTTCAAGCCTCTTGGACCTTTAAGCCAAGAAATTGTTCTCAAATTGCAATGCTCCAATAGTTTGATTAGCGTCATCAACCTTAGTAGAGAGCTCATCTTGATCTAGTTTACATCACTCAGCTTCTTGGTGGCTAGCCTATATAGTTTCTCATGCTTCTTGGAAACCTTGTACAACTTAGCATAGGCTGTATGAATGTCATCCTGTTCATCTATCTTCTCAAACTTGGATTCCACCAGGTCTTCTTTTTCATCCACTACTTCTATGATCCCCTTAGTGAGACCCACTGTAGCAGTGAAAGCACTCAAGATTCCCTCATCATCACTGTCATCTGACTTAGTCTCAGGCTCAGTATCACTCAAGGTAGCAACAAGAGCCTTGCTTTTCCCAATTGACTTGAGATATGATGGACATTCTTGTTTCATATGTTCAAAACCTTGACATCTAAAGCACTTTGGTCCAGAGGAAATAGTATACTGACTGTCATCCTTAGCATCCTTCTTCCCTCTATCTTGGCTTTTGAATTGAGAAGAACTGGATTGCTTACGGTCCTTAGCATCCTTAGCATCCTTCTTCCCACATTGGCATTCTTTACGAATTTCTTGAACTGCCTAGTGATGTAGGACTTCATCTTCAAATCTTCATCATCTAAAGACTCATCAGTCTCATTACTTTTGGCCTTTAGTGCCATACTCTTAGTTTTGGTTCATTTCCCAAGTCTAGTCAAACTCAATTCATAGATTTGCAAGTTGCCAATCAGCTCTGCCAAAGGAATAATGTCAACATCCTTTGATTCTTCAATTGCTGTTATCTTGACATGAAATCTCTCAGGAAGAAACCTTAGCACCTTTCTCACGATCTTGGGTTCGAGAATAGTTTCTCCAAGATTAAAGGCTGAGTTGACTATGTCCTTGAGTTTGACATATAATTTGGCTAATGTACCTTTCAAGGATATGTCAATGAAGAGGGTGAGAGTAGAGGAATTTGGAGAATCAAATGTCTAAGATTGTGGATGAGTCAATCTTGGTCTTCTCTAGGGTTTCTCTCTCAAAATTCTCTCGGGTTTCTCTCTCAAAATTCTCTCTAGAAGCTCTCTATATTTCATGGCTATAAGGGTATTTATAATAGGGTACGTAAGGAATGTGAAAAGTCATTTTTCTGCAAAACAGGGCATTCGGGCAACTCAGCATCGCTACCGAATCGAGTTGCAGGTTTGAGTCTCGAGTTAACTACCAAGCCAAACTGTACTTTTTGTCCTGATGTGCTTCAGCTGTCGTGATCCTTCAACTTCTTGCATGCTTCACACGTGTGGCACTTTGGTGACTTGCTAGTCGCGAGATCTAGTCGCAAGACTCTTATGAATGCTCACATCTTGAGTTTTCTACACACTCTCTTACACACAACCCTTACATAATTTCCACCTAAATACAGGGTATCTAATTGCTAAAATTACAAGTAAATTTGGCACGGAATAAAGCTAACACATGGTTAAATAAATTCAACCTTACACATTGAATGACTTATCCTCCTCCATCTTTATCTCCTCAAAGCTAGTCATGAGCCTTTGAAGCTTTGAATCCTTGACAATCTTAGTCCCTTCATAAATTGTTTGGAGGATGGTCCATGCTTCTTTTCTTGCTGAATAGAGCATTCAATGCTCTACTGTTGAAGTTTGCCGCTTTGATCTTGGCCTCATCCCAATCGGCCGGTGCTTCTTTTGGCGTCTCATCTAAAGACTGCAAGATAACTCTCATGCGTACTTTCTAGTATGCATTGTTAATGCCATCAAATAAAGGAGATATAATAAGAGATTGTCCTCTATCCATGACAAACAAGGGTCAATGGATCACACAGTAATGATTAAAACCTAATCATAGTGTGCCCACTCTAATACCACTTGTTGGGTTAAAATGAATTAACCCCTTACAAATTAATTAATTATCCAAAACTAATTAGATCAAATTACATGCAATGACGTGGTAGCACAAAAAAATCACCAACTAAACTAAATTTAGTGGAAAATAAATTTGACATGGGTGATTTGTTTACGAATGGGGAAAGCCACCGAGGCAAAACTCCACCGGGTGAATTTAAGGTCACCACTCCCAAGAATCCACTATTATCAATCACAAGTAATTACAAGTGTGAGGAATCTTACCAAACCCTATAGCCTATCCTGCAATACCAACCTACAGTTGAACCCTTACTCCAATACCCAATTGGACTTGTATTGTAGCGGCAATCTTTTCATTCAATACAAGAATCCCAGTACGTGGCTAATCAATAATGCACAGTTCTCAGTACGTGACTAACTCCAGTAACTTGAAAAAGATGTTGGTTGCAAAGTTTTTCAGTTCATCAATAATGAAGATCATGAAGCTTCTTGGTCACAAAACCCTTGGCTTAAAGATGTAGTAGCTTCTATAGAAAGAATAATGAATTAGGCCACAGTCTGCTTGTATTCTCTTGGCATTCACTTGTGACAGCCTTTGAAATAAGCCTTCTATATGTCTAAATTTGTGAGAAGAAACCTTACACAAATACATTGGAATATGCGTGTAATTAGATATGAAAAGTTTGATTTCGTAATTATCGACAGATATAGCTTATGTCGAGCTTCTGCATTAAATCTCGATAGAAAGGATTCTGTCGAGCTTTAGTAAACAACTCTTCTTCACTTGTTTCTTGGTCAGATCTTCATGGATTTAACACTTGACTTGAACAACATGTTTCTTGAAGTCTTAAACTCATCCTAGATCTATCCAATTACAAGTAAAGTACATTTTGTCAAAGGATTAGCCAATTACATAACATATGTCCCTAACACTCAATATCTATATTTATAAAATAGGGTAACCTACATATTCAGTTCCTAACTTTTACACCATATTCCAATTTGGTCCCTAACCTTTTAGTTGTGTCAATTTGATCTCTAATCTTTTAGTGTCATGTCAATTTAGTCCCTATTGTTATATAGTGAATGAAAATTGCTGACATGACAAATAGTCAAAATAAAATTTTAGTTTATTCTCACATCAATAAAGCTAATTTTATATTTGGGCCATTAGACACGTTATCAAATTTCATCCAAAATATAACGGCAATGACTAAATTGACACAGTACTAAAAGGTTAGGGACCAAATTGACACAATTAAAAAAATTTAGGGATCAAATTGAAATATAATGTATATAATAAGGACCAAAAATCTAGTTTACCCTATAAAATATTGTGCTCATACAATTGAATTTTGTAATGTGTGTGTGTGTATATATATATATTTTTTTTTTTTTGAACTTGAGTGTGATTTTTTGGGCCACTTTTTTATTTTTACAGCTAGTATGTACATATAGAAAGTTTGTATATTTTGAAATACATTTTTTTTTTTTTGATAATTCAATAGTTACAATCACCAATCGGGAGATTTGAGCTCTAAATATCTCATTTATACACACTTGTAGGTGCTAATCAATTGAGTTATAAGAAATAAATATTGCAACCTTTTAAGAGAAGAATAACTATTTCTCAATTTTTTAAAAAAAAATTATTTCACCTACTAACAAATATTTATTACAAATCTTTTTAAAATGAATAGATATTCCTCAATTTAATGAATAACTATTCTTAAGAAAGAACTATTACTTATTGTAATAGAGATACCAAATAATCAAATACATATTTCACACGAATAGTCATTCCATTATAGAAATTATTACAACATACCAAATAGAGAGGTGCTACGTCCACAACATTTTTACAACATTTTTACAACAAATCATAGGTGGTTAGTTGTTATTGGTTCAAATTTGAACCTAACACTAAGATTACTTTTTTGCCCCAACAATAACAACTAGTAACATCCTGCCACTTAGGATTTGTTGTAAAAATGTTGTAAAAATGTTGTGGACATATCATTTCTCTACCAAATATGTCATAAGTTTCTCAATTACCCCAAAAGACACTATTTGTGTTCTAGTGTTTTTTTTTTTTTTTTAGTGAGATAAGTATTCCAGTTAGCTTGATTAAAAAAGTTTTTTATAATTAGATAAAAGATTTAGGGTTGAAATATTGTCTACCCTAACTTGGTATCTTGTCCTAATGGTAAAAAGTAATTATCATAGAGTGGATACCATAAGTTAAAATTTTATCCAAACTATTATAAGAAAAAACAAAACAAAGACATTAATGGTAAATTATCATATTAATGGTTTTCAAATCATTTCAAATGGTTTGTGATTATGGAAATCTATATATATATATATATATATATATATATATATATATATATATATATATTATATATACACACACACGCACACACACACACGCACACAGAGGTAAAGTTAAGAGAAAATCTAATTAGGTTTCAAATTTGAATTCAATTAGAGTCTAATTTTGCATCATGTGTTCCATCTAATCTCAATTTTAAATTTTTGTACTAAGTTAATTAATTCAGTGTAAAAATTAGATTTTAGGTAGAGTTTACTTTTGCGCCATGTGTCCCATCTAATCTAAAATTTTTAATTTTTGTGCCAAATGATTTAATTTAGTATAGAAAACGAGGAGTTCAATATAAATAAACCATAAAAAAAAAATTAAAAAAAACTAATCATATAACTAAAAATACCATGACTATGTACGGTCCATTACTAATTAGAAGTCATTTATGTAATATACCATGACTATGTATGGTCCATTACTAATTAGGTTATGTGTGTGTGTGTGTGTGTGTGTGTGTATAAACCAAATTTTAGAAAAAATTTCAATTAGAATCAAAATTGAATTTTGTTTTTGTTAGCTTTCTATACAAATTAAATTGTTTAGATTTTTATTGTTATTTTTTCTCTGAACTAATGTGCATATATATTTTTATATATTTTCTGTTTAGATATTTTGTATGCAAAGATATTGAACGTATCAAACTGTAATTGAGTTGAACGATCTCATGCACCTATTTCCATTCAATTTAGGAGATACTATTTGACTGATTTATTATTTTATTTTGTGTTGTTTTAGTAGAATTTCAAAAACAATAATTGTGAATTGATATTGTATATGCAGTATTCAATAATGATTTTCAAAATTATATATGTAATAGTAATGTAATAAGAAAGTTGGCATAACCAATATCATGAAAATTGCAAAGAAAAACTATTTTAGTACCTCCAAATGTTCTGGTCAAACGATGTCATATGTGTTTAATAACTCAAGCTAACTTCAATAATACTACTACAATTCATCAATCCCGTGCGTAAACACAGGTTACATACTAGTTAAAAATAATAATGAAAGCATTCACCAAGTATTTTTTTAGTTATTTTTATTTTAATAGATAAAATAGAATTTCAATTTCAAACCTATAATTTTTGCTCATGATAATGCCTTTTTATCATCACACTAAGACACCATTTCATTTTTTATATTGATGAGCTATGATCCACATATCTATTATTTGACAATAATAAATTTTACCAGTTGAACTATGTATGTGGAAGCCACTTTAGCTATTTCTTTTGGTGATTGGTAAACACATAAATCTCATTAGTCAAACACATAAACCTTAAACTAAGATGGATGAAAACTTATGACATTCAAGAAAATAAGAATAAATAAATAAAGCTCTAAGAATGAAAACTTATGACATTAAAAAAATATAAAAATATAAAATAAAAAGCTAGTATAAATATTTTATTATTATAATTTTTTTTGATATTTCAAGAGTTGAGATATTGAGATTTGAAAGAAGAATGTTTCCATTGGAAACAACAAGAGATGTCAATTCATTGAGATATAAGTTGATGGGAATATGTACGAAATTGTTAGACCTCTAAGATGCAAAAATAGAGAAAAAAAATATATGCCAAAGAAAAATAATCACACACAAGACAGTATTTACATGGTTAGGCAAATTGCCTATGTCCACAGAGGTGCAGGGATTTCACTATTCTCAAGAAAAAATACAGAGTGCGGCAGTATAGTTTTTCTCTCTCAAAAACAACATGAAAACTCTAATCTCCAAAACAACAATTTTTATATCCTGCACACAAGCTATCAGCCCAAGCCTCCGCTCAATGGACTAATTATCAGAAAATCTCCCATTAAAAACTATAACAACATTATTTCGAGTCAGGTCATAATCTAGGTTAAACACAACTAGGCTCCACAAAACCCAACAAATCTCCCACTTGGAGACTAGTTCAATCACCAACATCAACCACAATCCTCCAAAGACAATCCCTTATCACTGCAACTCATCCTACTGTCCTTAAGCTAGAAGACCAATTGAAGTTGCACACAACTTGAACTTCTCAATTTTAACACCCTTAGTCAACATGTCTGTCAAGTTCTTAAATCCACTAATCTTCTCAAGTATTGCCAATTTATCTTCAACAAGGTAACAGATAAAGTGGTATTTCATCTGTATATGCTTTGATTTTGAATGAAAATCCAAATTTTTAGCAAGAAAAATTGCACTTTGACTATCACTATGTAGAATGCCCAACTCCTGCTTCCTACCCAATTCATCCAAGAAGCTATGTAGCCAAATCATCTCCTTTCTAGCTTTAGTTGCTGTAAGATATAGTTGTACCACCCAGAGTAAATACAAACCTAGTAGTACTCTTTCTACTATCAATATCACCTGCTAAATCAGCATCTACATAACCCTGCAATTTCAAACTTGCACCTGTGAAGAAAAGACACGTATCTGTTGAGCCTCTCAAATACCTCAGAATCCACTTAACTACCACCCAATGCTACTTTCCTGGCCTACTCATGTATCTACTCACAACTACATGTGCAATGTCTGGCCTTGTACACACCATAGCATACATCAAGCTGTCAATAGCTGAGGCATAGGGCAGCTTGCTCATATGGTCCCTTTCTTCTTTTGTCTTCAGTGACTATTCTTTACTTAGCCTGAAATGACTACCCAAGGGCATGCTCACTAGTTTAGCTTCATTCATGTTGAACCTGCTGAGAATCTTTTTCACACGTTTTGCGTGTGAAAGCTTCAATGTACCATTAGCCTTATCTCTAATGATTTTCATACCAAGAATTTGTTTTGCAGCTCCCAAATCCTTCATTGCAAACTAGTTTGACAATCTTTTCTTTAGATTATAAATCTCCTCAATACTAGACCCTACAATAAGCATATCATCCACATACAACAGATGATATAAAAATTTTCAAAGAACTTAACATAGCAACAGTGATCAGTTTCACATCTCTTGAACCTAGTTCTATTCATAAAACTATCAAATTTCTTGTACCACTGTCTTGGAGCTTGCTTTAGGCCATACAAGCTCTTTCTCAGTTTGCAGACCAGACTCTCTTGTCCCTTGAACAATAAACCATTCTAGCTGACTCGTGTAAATGTCTTCCTCTAAGCCACCATGAAGGAATGTTGTCTTCACATCTAACTACTCAAGATGTAGATTCTCTGTAGCCACCATTCCTAGTACCAGTTTAATTGTTGTCATCTTCACAACTGTAGAAAATATTTCTGAGTAGTCAATTCCCTTCTTCTACTGGAACCCTTTGACAACTAATCTGGCCTTGTAGCATTTGCTACCATCATGCTCATTCTTTATTCTATATACCCACTTATTGTGCAAAGCCTTCTTTCCTTCTGGCAATTCAATCAGTTCCCATGTTTGATTTCCCAACAAAGAATCCATCTCATCCTTCATGGCTAACTCCCACTTGCTTGAATTTTCATCTTGCAAGACTTCATCATAACACTCTGGCTCACCACCATTAGTCAACAGGAGATAATCTAAAGCTGATGAATAATGCTATGGAGGTCTAATGATCCTGGAAGATCTACAAACTTTAGTTATAGGTGTACTCTAATCTACTTGTAAATTTACATTCTCCTTATCTTCTTCACCCCCTTTATGGACTGTATCTTCAGTCAATTCATCTAAGTTGACAAACTCATATTTCTTTTTATCTATCTCTGTAACATCTGGCACTACAGTTGATCCGTCCTTATACATAACCTGTTCATTAAATATCACATTTCTGCTTCTGATAATTTTTCTGTTTTGTTCATCCCAAAACCAATAGCCAAATTTCTCATCACTATAGCCAATAAAAAAACATATTTTAGACTTTGCATCAAGTTTATTACGAGCATCAAAATCAATATGAACATAAGAAACACAACCAAAAACTATTAATTGTGAAAACTTTACCTCTTTACGCTCCAAACCTCTTCAGGAATTCTAGACTCCATGGAAACTGATGGTCTTCGATTTATCGGGTAAGCTGCAATACTAACAGCATTAGCCCAGAAAGTTTTTGGTAATCCAACATGCAACCTCATACTCCTAGCACACTCATTGCGAGTTCTGTTCATGTGCTCAGCCACACCATTCTGCTGTGGTGTCCCAAGAATGGTCTTCTCCATCCTAATTCCATGTGCAGCACAATATTCATTGAACACTCCATCTATGTACTCTCCTCCATTGTTTGACCTCAGTCATTTTCCTTTCAGATCTGTTTCTGTCTCAACCATGGCCTTCCACTTCTTAAAAGTCTCAAATACATCAGATTTATTTTTCAATAAATAAACCCATACCTTTTTGCTTGAGTCATCAATGAAAGTAATGTAGTACCTTGAACCTCTAAGGGATGCAACCAGAGAAGGCACCCACAAATCAATGTGTACTAACTTCAATTTTCCAGCCTTCAGTGTCCTGCCAGTTTTTAAGAAACTCACCATTTTTTGCTTTCCTAAGATGCAGCTTTCACACATGTCAAGATTAATAGACTTCAGTTCTGGTAGTTTCCCTTTTGACAATAACATCTTCATCCCTTTCTCACTCATTTGATCAAGTCTGCAGTGCCATAGACTTGCATCAGTACTTACTTCAACAACTGCAATTATGTCTCTTAGACTTAAGGTCATATATAGAATACTAGTTTTCTTTCCACGAGCCAATACCATGGCTCCCTTTGTAACCTTTTAGGTACCACCAACAAATAGTATCACATGCCTTTCATCAAGTTCTCCTACAAAAATCAGATTTCTCATTAGGTCAAGAATATGTCGAACCTTCTGCAATAAGCATACAAACCCATTGGGCAATATAATCTGGATGTTTCCCATACCCACAACATTCAAGGCTTCTCCATCAACCAAATACACCTTACCAAAATCACCTTCAACATAGTTTTGTATGATTTCTGGGTGTGGAGTGGTATGAAACGAATCTCCTGAGTCCAAAACCCAATCATCAAGTGGACTATCTACATCAAGAAGCAACGCATCCTTTACCTCATCTGTTATGGCATTAGCAGAATCATTATCATTCTTCTTCTTAGGGCTTTTACAATGCCTCTTAAAGTGGCTAGCTTTGCCATAATTCCAACAATGCACCTGTTGGCCAGATCTAGATTTACTTCCGTTCTAATTGGAATTTTTGGATTTTGATCTACCCTGATTTGAATTTCTGTCATTACCTCTACCTCTTGTCTCAAGATTTAGGGTAAAACCAGACCCTGAGGTTTCACCTACATCTCTTCTGCGAATCTCTTCGGCCAAAACTAGATCCCATATGTCATTGTACTTCAGCTTTTCTTTTCTAGTAGAATTGCACACTGTCATTCTCATAGCCTCCCAACTATTTGGCAATGAAACCAAAACGATTAGTGCATAGATCTCATCATCAAAATCAATTTCTACAGAAAACAGTTGATTTGTGATGGTGTTAAATTCATTCAGATGTTATGCTACCGATGCATTCTTTTTTATCTTCAAATTGAATAGTTTCTTCATCAAATGCACCTTGTTGTTTGTTAACGGTTTTTCATACATACTAGACAAAGCCGTCATCAAATCTATCGTGGTCTTCTCCTTCACGACATTGTGTGCAACAGACTTTGAAAGATTTAATCTAATAACTCCCAATACCTGTCTGTCAAGAAGAATCAATTTATTATCTTTCATAGTTGTAGGTTTCTCCCTTAAAAGCGGCAGGTGCGACTTCTTCCCATAGAGATAGTCTTCAATTTACATCTTCTAGAATCCAAAGTCTATGCCATCAAAATTTTCTATTCCAGACGCCTTTCCTGATTCCTCAGCCATTGCTCCCACTCAAACCTAACACTAGGCTCTAATACCAATTGATTGGAATATGTACAAAATTCTTAGACCTGTGAGATGTAAAAATAGAGGAAAATATACGCCAAAGAAAAATAATCACACACAAGACAGTATTTACATGGTTCAGCAAATTCCCTACGTCCACGGAGTTGTAGGGATTTCACTATTCTCAGGGAAAAAATACAAAGTGCGGTAGAACAGTTTTTTTCTCTAAAAAACAACATAAAAACCCTAATCTCCCAAACAACAGTTTTATATCCTACAAAAACAGGCCAAAAAAATTCTACGACTTGGGCCTATTGGCCTAAACCTCCGCTCTATGAACTAAGCTCCAAAAAATCTCTCATTAAAAACTATAACAACATTATTTCAGATCGGATCATAATCCGAGTCAAACACATCTAGACTCCACAAAACCCAACATAAGCCTCTCTTTCTGCAATGAGGCTAGTTTCAAGTTATATGAAAAGGATCATCTTTTGAATTGAAAACCAGCACAAGCTGCAAATCTGCTAAAGCAATCCATTAGTGAAAAAGTCAAAGAAAGAAGAAAATAGAGTCCGATTCATTAGTTACGGGTAAGGTAACCTATTAATCATTTGTGCCATTTTATATTGATTAGCCTCTTCTGTTATATACTTGACAGTAGCTGATTAAATAATTCATCTGTGCCTTTCTTTAGTAATCGGCACTTTGATCTTCACGAGGAAGAAGAAGGCGATGCAGATTTTCCCAGTAGTATTGCGAAGGTTTTGGAACGAATGGGAGATTCAGGCTTTGGTATTAATTAGCTTCATCATACAAATCATTCTCACTGTGATGGGCAATCGGCGAAAGTATTTGACCGGCGACAAGCTCAGTTTCATTCTGTGGTTTGCCTACTTGTCGCTAGACTGGTTTGCAGCATTCTCGCTTAGTGTACTTTCAAAAAATGCAGGAAATTTCGAAGACCCAAAGTTTTCAATAAAGGCATTCTGGGCACAATTTTTTCTCCTGTACCTTGGCGGTCCAGACACAATTACTGCCTATTCCATGGAAGACAATGAGTTATGGCGTAGGAAGTTTCTTATGCTTGGTTTCCAGGTGATAATCGCTTTCTATATCTCACTCAAAGCCTCAAATCAAACACTGCTGAGTAAACTGGCATTTCCAATATTTATTGCTGGGATAATCAAGATTGGGGAGAGAATCTGGGTTCTGAGGTCTGCTAGCAGTGAAAAATTTAAGGCATCCATGCTCCACCGTCCTGATCCTGGTCCAAATTATGCAAGATACATGGAAGAATACTGCTCAAAGAAAGACGAGGGTTTTGAAGTTACATCAGGTAGATTCATGGAAGCTCCAGTTTTGGCTGATCTTTCCTTTACCGCCCCAAAAAATGTCATGATTACAGATGGAGCCACTCTACAGGATGCCTACATTTTCTTCATGACTTTCAAGCAGCTATTTGCAGATCTTATCCTCAGTGTCCAAGATAAGGTGAACAGCCAATCCTTCTTTAAGAGTGCATCTTGTGATGAAGCTTTCAAAGTGATCGAGGTTGAGCTAGGATTCATGTACGATGTGTTTTATACCAAGGCTTTCAAAGTATATTCTGTGACAGGTTGTATCTTTCGTCTCATTAGTTTCTCTTGTACCATTTCGGTACTATGCATTTTCTCGATCATGGAGAAGCCGGCATACTCAAGGGCCAACGTAATTATCACTTATGTGTTGTTGGGTGGAGCAACAATCCTAGAGATATATGCAGTTTTACTGCTAATTATCTCAGACTGGACAAAACTTTGGCTGAGCAAGCACAAGAATGCTATGGTGGATCTCTTGTATGGAGGCATTTCATTATTTGATTCGATTCCACTGTTTGGAAACAAAAGGTGGTCCCAAACCATGGGACAATACAACCTTATAGAATTTTGCCTTAAAGTTAGGCCCGCCAAGTGCAGTTTTCTCCAAAAGGTCTTATGCATTAATGAATGGTTTGAGAAGCATCGATATCAAGATTCAGTGGATGTTTCTATGAGTTTGAAGGAGTTGATATTTCAGCAGCTTGTAGAGAAATCAAGGAGTGCCCCAGATGATCTCAAGGATTGTAAGGATTTATGTGCTAGTAGGGGTGATCGGGTGTTAAGTGATCCAAGATATCTAAATGAAATCAGCAAAGAAAATCTTAAAACGCTTAAAGACAGCGTTGAGGTAGAATTTGACCAAAGCATTCTTCTTTGGCATATTGCAACAAACCTTTGTTACAATTATGATCAAAACACAACCCAAAACCCAGATAGCTCTCCAAACTGTGAAGCCAGCAAATTGTTATCAGACTATATGTTATATCTTCTAGTCATGCTTCCTGTCATGCTGCCCAATGGGATAGAACAAATCAGGTTCCAGGACACATGTGCCGAGGCCAGTGAATTTTTTGAAGAAAGAAATTCTATCTCTGATGTAAAGCAAGCTTGCATGATAATACATCAAGTAAGCACCGAAATCCCTCCCTCTGAAGTGAAAGGAGACAGAAGCAAGTCAGTGCTATTTGATGGATGTAGGCTAGCTAAATCTTTGCAAAGTCTGGGGATTGAAAGGAAGTGGGAGTTGATTAGTCATGTATGGGTGGAAATGCTATGTTATGCTGCGAGTAAATGTCGATGGAACCATCATGCTCAGCAACTCACTCATGGTGGAGAGCTACTCACTCATGTTTGGCTCCTTATGGCACACCTTGGTATTACTGAGCAATTTCAAATTTCAAAGGGTCATGCAAGGGCTAGATTGATTGTGCATTGAAAATCCTTTTGTTGTCTGTGTATGCTTTTTACTCAAAAGTAAAGCACCTAAGGAATAACGGTTATAAAACATTTTTTGAATAGAAATTATTTTTCCCCTTTTTAAATTTTATCTATTTCTTTGTAAAGTGACAAGTTGTGATTGATGTAGTAGATAGTGAAACACGAAAATTAAGACAAGATTTTTCTAAATTTTTTACCTATGAGACAATTGATGTCTAAAGTTTCTATTTTTTTTATTAGTGACATCAAATTATAAGATCTATGTAGTAAAATTTATAATGTCTCTATCATCACTCATTTGTCTTAAATATTATCCTCTAAACGTACCGATATGTTCATGTCCACAATACATATAAATAAAATTTGTAATTACCTTTTTTATATTTTAAAAGGTAGCACATACATCAGTTTGTTTTATTTATGTATTAAAATTTATAATAGTTGTATAATTACGAATACAAATCTTTTATCATACTTTTTGTATTTCTCTTTATACTCCACCAATTACAACTTGCCATATATTTGATTTTTCTCTATTTTAGCTTTGATTAATTTATAACAAAAGTTAAAAGAATATGTGGTAAGATATGATTGGAGGAGCATAAAATAAAATACAAGAAAGAGAAAACCAAAGATTTTTATTCAAATAATCACTCTACCCTCTAACGTAATTTCTAGAAGGAAAATACCAAAGGCATCACTTATATGACTACAAAAATTTACAAATTGAGATGACAATTAAAATAATTGGTGCCACATCAATAACATAATAAAAAAAAATTATTAATTACCACTTTGTGTTGAATTTAAAATATTGTTTATTTTTTAAAGAAACACACACACAAGGGAAATTGGAATGAGGTTTTAACATAAAAGCAAACAACAAACTCCTCTCAAAAGCTATGATAACTTTTTGTTGGATTATAAATTGACCCTAGTTAATTAATCTAATTATCCAAGTTGATTAATTAGTCAAATTACATGCAAATCATACTAAGGTACAATCAAACCACCAAACTAAATTAAGTGCATCGGAAATTAAGTTTGACAAGATGATTTGATCACAATGAAGAAAATCTTCACAAGCAAAACCTCACTAGGTGAATTTCTGGTCACCATTACTAAAGAATCTACTAATAGGATAAAGTGGCTACAAGTACCAGGAATTTTACCCTACAGGCATATCCCAAAGTACCTACCTAGATTAGAACTCACTGAGCTACAACAGTCTCAGCTCCAATCCCTAATTGAACTTAATCAAGTAGAAGCCTTCCCTTTTGCACAAATCTCCCTATCCATGACAAACTCCATAACAACCTTTTTATTGTTGTCGCATTGCAGAGTTCTTCAATTTACACTTGAATAAACCAAAAGTGGCTTGACACAAAACCCTAGGCACACAAACATCACAAAAACTCCTATCATGTGTGTGTCAATCTGTCTCTGTGATGAAGACTATAAAATGTCTTTTATACATTTTGAAATCCTAGTGCACGAATCCCTAGAAGGCCAAGACATCACGGGCCAAAAACTAAATTTTACATTCAACTTACAAGAGGCTTGATAGATCAAGAGGTGTTTAGTAAGTATGAGATTCATTAAATCTCAATAGATCGACAAGTATAGAGCAGGTGTCGAGATATGCAATTTCAGTTTTTCTTGTACAATCTCTTAAGTATTCTTGTGTCTTCAATAAGACCACTTGTTTGTTAACTTCATAGTCTTCCTCATTACAGTAGAACCTAAGACTCAAATACAAATAAAGTGCATTTTCATCTTGGATATAATAACAAATAAAAAAATGATTCTTACACTCTTAAGGAATGGTATGGCAAATTATAGTGTGTTATGTGTAGTTCCAAAAATAAGAAATACTAATTCTTGAGCTTGGTCAAAACCGAATTGTTGCAACAACATGTAAAGTTTGTTATTGGTGTGTATAAGAAATGTAGTATTATTTTAATAAAATGAAGTGCAAAGTAAAGAATGATACCTAAAATGTGTTGTTAAAATTGTTATATAAAATAGATATTGTGAGTGAGTTCCAGCTAGCTCAACTAGTAAGTCTCTGATGGTTGAATAACAAATTTGGGGTTCAACCCCTACCTACACCAAAAACTTATTAGTGTCTTGGTCTGATGATAAAGAGCTATCATCAGGAGCAAACGTCATAGGTTAAAACTTTCTCTTAAAAAAAAAAAAAAATATATATATATATATATATATATATATAAGGGCCGGTTGAGCCCATGTGCGAAAGAAAATACAAATAAGGGCCGACTGAGGCCATATGGTTACAGTGATAAATACCAGCTAGGGTATTACAGAAACAAAAAGACATCTGATTACAATGCTAAGGGTTGTAAAGAGGAGGCAAAGCTGAGAAACTAGTGAGGGAATTTTGGAGTTGCTGAATTGCTCCTAAAATTGGACCTCTGAGGTATTCTGGAATTCTTCCTAGAATTGTACCTACCTCAGAATGGAGGAGAGGCTGCCTTAAATAGACTGGAGGGAGCCTTGGATGTCTTCTGAAGACTGCTGAAATCACGGAGGGTGAATTGCTTTTACTGAGGTGAAAACCCTTTCCACCGAAAGCAACAGTAATTCTGAATGATTGTGTCGGTGAACAGTAACTGTTCATCGGTCACTGTTTGAACGGTGATCTGTCGGGAAATCTGCTGGGTGCTGGTACTGTTCATGACGCGGGTACTGTTCATATCAGTGGCTGGTGCTGATTTTGAATAGTAACCGAATTGGAATTATTGCTGGGTCAAGATGCTTTTTAATTGCTATCCAAATTATACCCACTGTATGGATCTTGGGAATCCTGAAAAGGATCAACTGGACTGTGATTGACTGATCCTTCTGAAGCAGTAGGAGAGACCTGTTCATCTGATTCTAGCTGCTGTGAGTGAGCCATTAGCTGCTAGGCTAATTCCTTTAAATCTTTGCTAGATTTTCCGGCAATTTGAACAGTGTCTAGGCTAGACTGAGATCTTGTTGTGTGAGCAATGGGTTTCTGAATTGGGGGAGGATATTCTTTATAAACCTGATCAATGATTAGATTAATCTTAAGGCTGTCCCACCATTTTACCGAAAACTCTCGGTCTAAGAGGTTGTTGTTAATTGTGTATTTCCACATGCTGATCCAATGGATCTTGTACCTCTGGGTGAAGATCAGGATTACCAAAAACTAGGATCTGTGTCTGGAAGAGCTACATCTTGAATCAAAGTACCTTAAGGCATCCTATAATGGTTCTGGGAAGATCTGAGGGATGGATCCAAACATTTCCCACCACTTACGGAACCAAGAGGGGATTTGGCTCTGAAAATCTTTAACGAACATTAAGAACCATGAATGATTAAATTTCTGGTTATGGAAAAAGAGTACTTTTTCAAAGGCGTCCATGTAGTCATAATAACTGTAATGGAGTACTGAGCCTGATGGAGATCTGTAATTTTTGAGGGTCCTTAACAAAGAAGGATGTTGTCCCCATTCTTTGCAACTGACAAAGCCGGTGATGATGAACTTGTGATAGAGGACTACTGGGGGGTCCCCTTTGCTGAAGATATTTTCTATCTAAACAGACTTTTCCTGGGAGAGGATGCTCTTATAGAATTGGATATTTTTCTCTGGATGTTTGGGTAAGAAATGTCAGTTTGGTGGCAAAACTTCCATAGCTAAGGCAAGGGGATCTGTTATATGAACTAGGTGAGGTTCAATATAAAAGATATGTTGGGTGAAGGATTTCTTGATATAGGAAGACTTTCCTCTTTGAGACAAATAGGAAGAAGGCTTTTGAGTTCGGATGGGGCTAAAAGGCTATTCTACCTGATAAGGGTTGATTGATTTTGGTGCTGGAGAGGCTAAGGCTGAACTGTAACTGGGCTGACCATAAGGCGGCCTTTCATAATTTGGTTTTGGAATTGTTGAAACCAAATAACGATTGGCAATGTTTGATGGTGAAGCAGGGTCCTGTCTAGGGCTTCTTGCTTAGGATAAAGGGACAATTTGACTAGGGGTTATTGGTGCAAGCTTTCCTGGGTTTTGTGCCTGGCTAGTACCAACAAGGTTTTGCTGTTTAGGCAATTTTGGGGATGGAGGCTGTTGTACGAGTTTCTTCCCAAACATCTTGGCTATGACTCTGCAAAAATTCACGGGTTAGGAAATCAGGGATGCTGTTTTGACTCCTTTCAATGAATTCTAAATCAAAGTAAAAAACTGAAAGGATGGCTGGTTTCTTAGTTCAGGTTTACTGGTTTCCTGCATTAGAGGTTGGAAGGTTTGGCTAGTCTCCTGGGACTTGACCACTGGGTTATCAACTTGAGATGGTTTGGTTTCACAATGTTTCTTGAGATGGTCACGCTTGCCACACTTGAAACATTTTCCTGGTTTCTGTGGAATGTTCTTCTTAAGCTTCTTGGCTTTTTTATACGCTTTGGAAATTGGTCGATGGAGTTTGCTAGCACGGTTTTCAAGCCTTTTCATTCTTTGACATCCACCATGGTGTTATCAAACCAATAGATAGAGCTAGTCAGTTTGCGGATAAGTTTCCAAATGAAATCCTAGATAAAACCCAGCTTCAGAGATTTCTAGGTTCTCTCAACTACATCTCAGATTTCTATCAAAATCTCAGACAGCAATGCAAACTCCTCTTTGATAGACTTCGAACCAATCCATCCCCCTGGACTCCAGCCCATACCACAGTGGTCCAACATATCAAGCAGTATGTCAAAACTCTTCCTTGTTTAGGAATTCCCTCAGTCAATTCCTTCAAGATTGTCCAAACCGATGCCTCAAACATAGGTTATGGTGGCATCCTCCTCCAGTGTGTTAGTCCAAATTCTCCTGAACAGATAGTCTGTTTCCATTCGGGAATATGGACTCCTACTCAGATTAATTATAGTACTATTAAGAAAGAAATACTATCTATAGTACTATGCATTTCAAAATTTCAAAGTGATCTTTTAAAAGAAAAGTATACAACAATGAGATAGACACCTGATCTGTAAACTCCTACCTACTGTACTCTCCTCCAAAATGGGGATCACCCTTCAACGCCTTAATATATATATGTATATATATATATATATATATATATATGTATATATATATATATATATGTATATATATATATATATGTATATATATATATATATGTATATATATATATATATGTATGTATGTATGTATGTATGTATGTATGTATATTATGAGGTTTTGACTTTTGATATCCAAAATTCCTACATTAATAAAGTTTTTAAAAAAAATTGTTGTATTTCCGGATTTGAATGTTTTATATTTTCTGAAAGAGGTGCGAATGCTCATGTGGATGTGGCCACCAAAGTCTTAGAATTCCGCATAAAGCGGGCCTTTGTTCAAACGTGACATCATTATTACACTATCATAGTTGTTGTTTATCCGTGACAGTGATACCAGGATGGTGGCTTTTATTTTTATAATAAAAATTTCCATCGATCCTTTAAAGCCTTAATACTTCAATAAAAATGAAGACTCGCTTGTATTTGAGTAAAAAAAAAATTATAACGTAGTTGGTGGCCTAGTAGTGAGGGTATTGGGCTAACAAGACTTTACTATATGGAGTGTCTTGGAACCGAGTAAGCCCTTCCTCACTAAAGATGTGTTGCCGTGTTGGTACTTCTTATACTTCATCAAAATGAGGTCTTACCTCAAGAGCAATTAAGAGTTACTATAGTTACACTCAGGAAAGGAAGCTATACTGGTCGACCCCTTCTAAACTATGTTTTTTTTTTTTTTTTAGTCAAAGAAAGATTATCTTATTTACTATTTGATATAGGCATCTTTATCTGTAAAGCCTAGATAGCTGGCATGGGAAACAAATATGTATGTATCTATAGACACCCTATTTTGAATGAACAATTTAATAGTCCAGGATGATAAGATGGTAATTTCACATATCCAAAAGTATGGTTGTAATTTAGCCACTAACTCATTAATCAAATTTCATAAGAAAAATCTTGAGGTTTCAACAATCACAACGATACATTCGATTCCTCTATCGAACGGTTGAATTGAAAGATATTGCATGATCAAGTTTTAATGGTTAACATATTGTAAACTTCTCATTTTGTACTCATTAATAACCTTTGGTCCCCGGCCCCAATACCCTTCCGCCACTGCCATGTACCCCAAAGGAGCTAGACGTGCTCCTAGATAAATGGATAGCAGACGGAGTCTTTAAGCCTAATCAAGTTTCCAGAGAGTCCACAGAAGAAGAGCGGAGGGACCCACGCTTCTGCCGCTTACACAATTATGTGCAACATCCTACCGTAGAATGTTGGGCGCACCACAGACTGGTGCATTGAAGAATCAAGGAAGGGACTATAGAGCTATCCCAGCCAGAAGTTCAAAAAAACACACTCCCAAACCACAAAGGGAATGGTGTAGCAGCAGTTGTCATTTGTGCAAATCCAGGGGAAGATGAAGAAGAAAGTCCAGCCCTTCCTACCGCAACAATTACCACCTTGCAGAAAAGTTCTAAATTCAAGAACTTGTTTAATCAATTGGGGCTCATAAAGAATGAGCGAAGGATGGTCATGGAGGCCTTGGTGAGCATTGCTTCTGGGGCAGGAATAGAATACTTAGCAGAAAAAGTCACAGATGAAAGAGCCCTCTTGCAAGAGGCAAGTGACATCACTTTCAGTGATGAAGATATGGAGATAGGGTACTCAGATCATAAGAGGCCGCTTTACTTAGCAGCATCCATTAATCAAATCCCCATCAAGAGAGCTTTGATAGATACGAGTGCTTTTGTGAATCTCATCCCACTAAGCACCTTACAAGCAGTAGGAATTTCAGAAAGAAAGATTCAGGGATGTCTGATGGAAGTAATAGGATTTGGGGGAAGAGGTGAATACATCGCAGGCCATATTCAACTGTGGTTGAAAGTGGGACCAATAGCCTCTTTGGCCTGCTTCCATGTGGTGAAAATAGAGATCTCATACCATGTGTTATTAGGGAGACCATAGATGCATAAGCACTAACTGGTCCCATCCACTTATCATCAGTGCGTGAAAGGAAGGTTGGATGGAAGAATGATACGAATAGCAACAAACCCATCGCCCTTCGAACAAGCAGAAGCTCATCTAGTGGAAACTATGTTCTACGAAAAATGGGCACCAGCTAGGGAGAGCTTAATATCAAAGCCACAGGGCACCTTTGTGCCTAGGAAGACATCCAAGATGACCCAAAGCTCGATCTGAGGAAACTGTTGTTGCAAAAGAAGAAAAGGAAAGAAACACCCACTTTGGAGTAAGATGACACACTGCAATATGTCAAGGTTCGAGCCCCTGATGGCGAAATCGTCTACAAATTATGAAAGTGCACGAGGCCCAGGCAAGAACTGCAACATGAAAATTTGGTGTGCTGCGTGGCTCAAGAGGGTTCGAAGGAAGAAAGTGATCCAAAGAAAGAGGAGGAAGTTACATCAGAAAAGAATGTACAAGTTACAGCAAAAGAAAGATTGGAAGAAATTGACTTAGGATCTAATCCATAAGAATCAAGACCCATCTCAATTAGTTTAAGACTATCAGAGGAAGAAAAGTCAAAATTGATATAGTTGTTGAAAGAGTTTAAGGATGTTTTTGTGTGGGATTATAGCGAAATGCTCGAATTGGATCCCAGGCTGGTGGTGCATACGTTGAATGTAGATCCTAAGGCCAAGCCACTGGCTCAGCCTGCTAGGGTATTCCACACTGAAATAGAGGAGAAAATAGTAAAGGAGGTGCAGAAGATGCTAGCTGCAGGTTTCATTAAGCCCATCTAGCATCCACGTTGGTTGCCCAATATCATGCCAGTAAAGAAGAAGAATGGGCAGATAAGGTGTTGTGTGGATTTCAAAAATCTCAACAAAGCTTGCCCAAAAGATGAATTCCCGCTACCAAACATGGACTTGTTGATAGACTCTGTAGCAGAGAATGCCATGTTTTCATTTATGGACGGATTCAACATAATCAGATCAAAATGGCGCCAAAGGATACAGAGAAAACTGCTTTCAAAACACCCATAGGCAACTTTTACTATACTATGATTCCTTTTATGTTGAAAAACGCAGGTACAACTTACCAACATACCATGACAGCCATATTCCACCACATGATGCACCGAGAGTTAAAAGACTATGTGGATGACATAGTTGTGAAGTCAAAAAGGCAAAATGATCATGGCCAAATATTAAAGAAGGTATGTGAAAGGTGTAGGGCTTTCAAGTTGAGAATGAACCCCCTTAAGTGTGCATTCGGAGTATCTTCTGGGAAATTCTTGAGCTTCTTGGTTCATAGCAAAGGAATAGATGTAGACCCAACCAAGACCACGACCATAACAACCATGAAGCCACCTTGCACAATGAAAGAGTTGAAGAGTTTCTTAGGGAAAATCTCATACATTCGGAGATTTATCCCTGGCTTAGCATCAATCACTTCGGCCATCGCCAGATTACTCAAGAAAGGTAAAGCTTTGAGTGGGGAGAAGCAAAGCTGACAGCCTTTAAGAGGTTATAGCAGATTATGACAAAGCTTCCTACAGTGCAAGCCTCAATCAGCAAAAAGCCACTATTACTTTACTTAGCCACCAACTCATATGCCATAGGCGCATTGATTGCCCAAGAAGATGGAAGTGGCGTGGAGAAACCGATTTATTACATTAGTCGTGCCTTAAAAGACTCGAAGACTCGCTACCCAAGAGCAGAGAGAGCATGTCTAGCGATAGTATATGCTTCACAGAGATTACACCATTACTTCCTGGCCTACGAGGTATGGCAAATGACTAAGTTTCACACAATCAAAGCTTTGTTGCGATAGCCAATTCTCTTTCGCAGGATATCCCAGTGGCTACTGCAGTTGTCCCAGTATGATCTGAAGGCGAGAACTCCCAAAGCAGTAAAGAGCCAAGCTATAGTGGACTTGTTAGCACAATTCCTAAGAGAAGAGGAATTCCCACTGGACGATGAGGTTCCAAGGGAGGTAGCCATGGCAGAAGTCAAAGAGTAAAGGGTAATGAAATTTGATGGATCCACAACTGCCCACTCAAGAGGTGTGGGAATAGTACTGTATCATAAGGAAGATGAGGATGTGGCGCTTTCATTCAAATTGGAATTCCCCTGCTCAAACAATACCGCAAAATATGAGGCTTATCTCACAGGGCTAGCAACGACCCTCGAAATGGGGGTCCAGCATTTGAAAGTGACCAAAGGGAGCTTCTCTTTGAAGGAACCCAACTTAGCCCCGTACAGAACGATGGCCTAGAAGATGGAGGAAAAGTTTTCAACATTTGAGATAAAGCATGCTCTAAGGAACGAAAATCGGTATGAAGATGCGCTGGCCACGTTAGGGTCATAAATAATCTTTAAAGAAAGAAGCACCAAGATAAAAGTCAGCAAATGGAAGGAATCCATTATTGAAGTACTAAAGGAGAGGTTCCAAGAAGAAAAATGTGAAGAAGATTGGAAGATTTCCTTAAAAGAAGCTTTGATGAAAGAAGGAGACATGGCAGAATTGAAGGCGTTGAAAGACTATGCCTTGGTAAAAGGAAAATTGTATCGCAGGATATTAGGAGAGGTCCTGTCAAGATGTGTAGGGAAAAAGAAGGCCCAAAGAAAGTTGAAAAAAGTACATGACAGAACCTGCGGGTTCTGACTAGAAGTCAACATGTACCACAGGCTCCAAAGGGTAGGTTTCTATTGGCCAAGTATGGGTAAAGACGCGAACCAAGTCTAAACCCAATGCGAGGCCTGTCAGCTTACGATAGACAGAGAGAAAAGCTATGTTGTCTTCATCATCAAAGACTAGAGGAACCCATTTGTGCAGTACCTGACAAAAGATATCTTGCCACAGAAGCATGGTGAGAGATACAAGCTTAAGAGATTGGCAACACGTTACTTTTTGCATGACGAAGCCCTTTTCATGAAAGGGTATAATGGAGACCCATTGCGATGTTTGGTTCCTAAGGAAGCAAGTGAGATGATAAAGGAAGTACACGCAGAATTTGTGAAGAAATGCCACAGTTGCCAAGTACAAGCCAACCTAATCTACACTCACCCACAAAACTTACACAGTGTGGTCACCCCATGGCCCTTCCACACTTAGGGGCTTAATTTGGTGGGACCAGTTAATCCACCATCATGTTGGTACATATGGATCCTAGTGGCTACGGAGTATTTTACCAAGTGGGCCAAAGCAGTGCCACTCCGTAAGGCCACAAGAGGGGCAATGGAAAATTTTATCAAGGAAAACATAATTGTTAGGTTTGGAGTACCCCTACAGGATCATCAATGACAACGGCATGCCCTTTGTCAATAATGAGGTGAGAAAGATGCTAGAATTCTACCAGGTCAAACACCACCAGTCATCACCCTATTACCCTTAGGAATACACTAGAGGATGGGCAACGTACCTACCAAACGCCCTTTGGGCTTACCAAAACTCACCAAAGTTAGCCACAAGGTTTTCACCCTTCTCTTTGGTCTACGGAATAGAGGTGATGAGCCCCGCAAAAGTAATGACTCCCTCTTTAAGAGTCATGCAAATGCGGATGAAAGAAAAGGAGAAGGAAGTTTTTGCAGCAGAAAGGTGTGAAGACCTAGAAGGGCTGGACAAGAAAAGGGAAGAGGCTCAAGAATGCAGCCACAAATACAGATAAAAAATGGCTAAAGTTTATGGTAGGATGACTAAAGAAAGAGTTTTTGCAGAAGGAAAACTTGTACTAAAGGCAACGGATCACGTCAGGTGAGGTCTAGCAGGACCATCTAAGTTCTCACCAAAATAGGAGGGACCCCTTATGATAAAAGAGGCACATGCAAGTGGGTATTATCATTTAGCCCCGATGGATGGCAAAGATCTGATAGACCCCATCAATGGAAAGTGGCTAAAATGATACTATGCTTTAAAAAAAAGATCATGTAGTTATCCCTTTTGTTTAATTAGCTCCATGTTTTCTTTCTTTTCCTCCAAGTGACCATGTCACAAGGCAATATTGTAACATGTTTTTATTTAGAATGTATTGAAAAAAATTATGAAGTATTAGAAAGCATATTGAATCATAATCATAGTGATAGCAAAAGCAGTAGTAAATGTAGTATCATAGTTTACAAACCCCAACTATAGCAATCATGTAAGACTTGCCAAATAAATACTGTAGAAAATATAAATTATACTAGATAGGGAAATAAGGGAAAGGAAATAAAGGGGAAAACTACATAGTATCAACGAAGTCCAGAAACAAGAGTTTGATCTCCGAAGCGACTGGATACAGCAACACTAGAAAGAAGGCGCTAACGACGTCCCTCCAAGTCCGCCACCTCCTTCCTCAAAGCCTCAATGCATATATCAATAGCATCTATAGTAGGTTGAACCTTCTTCATAAAGAAGGCTCGGGCAATCTCACACAGATGGTCCAATATAAACTCTACAACAAAGCCCGCACTGATCAACTCTTGTACCACAGCCCTCCACTACAAGATCCTCTCAGCGGAAAAAATATCGATGAAATTGTGCTCAAAATCATTCATCATACTCCCCCAACAACTTCAAGAAATGCTCTCTTGTGGAATAGCCAAGAAGAAATCCCTGCATGAAGTCCCCACAACTCCTATAGACTGCCTCCAAATGAGAAGCACACTCCCTAGGAGCCCTGAAGCCATGGAAGTCAACATAAGGAGACCTAGCATCCCAGAACTCTGTAGGATCAAGGTCATTAACCTTGGGCTGATCAAAGTGAGTGAAGAAGGTCGTAGCCTCACTCACAGGATCTAGAACCATGGCAGAACAGTTGCCTACCTCAAACTGAGAATGGACCGTAAGAATCGAACCTGAAAGAAGATATGAATTGCAGTATAAGGAATCCATGAAGTGAATAAAATGAATTTACAATGAAGATAAGGAAGATGAAGGAAGAAAGAAAACATACCAAGACCCATAGAAATGGGAGCTGTAGGTGTAGCAGAAACAGGTGTTGAAGGTATGGCAGAAACTAGCATTATAGGTATAGCAGAAACTGGTGCTATAGGAGTGGCAAAAATAGGTGCTAAAACTGGCGCTGTAGATATGGCAGAAACAGGCGCTATAGGTGTGGCAGGAGAAGGGGCTGTAGGCATCGCTATGTCTGCTGCAATCTTAGACTCCTCGGGAATCTCTGTGAATCAAAAGAATGAATACGCAGAAATAAATGGAGATTGCATCAGGAAGTCATAAAGATAAATATGAAAAAAAAAAAAAAAGGAGGAAGATGGCAATAATAAAGGGTGAAGGAAAAAAAAAATCCTAACAAGTGCAAGGGAATACGTACCCATAGCCTCGACCTCATGCTCATCACCCTCCTCCTCGTCTGAATCAAAGATCCTCTTCTTCATGGTAGGCTCATCATCAGAATTCTCAAGAACCTCCTTAGATCCCTCATCAAAAGACAAGTTTGCATTAAGCCCACGAGTGGCAAACCTAGGGATGGACAAAGGAGTAACCACCAGAGAGGAGCTATCCTTCACGGCTTGAGACAAAGCCGCAAAGGGATCACTCGTTGAGATAAAAAGAGGTGTAGCAGGAGAGGCAATCTAAGATTCGGAGGTAGGTAGAGGAGTAACTCCCTTCTGGGGAGTAGGAGTCTCGGTGGGAATATGAGCAGACTCACTAACCCTTTTAGTCTGGGAAACCTCATCTACAGGCACAGGCTCAGTGGAAGGGATAGGATTCTTGGCAGGAATCCCCTATGTAGTAGTAGAAGTAGCAGAAGCCATGGCCTCAGCCACACATCGGCCCCATCAAAAAACACATGGCAATAGAAACACAAGCAAAAGGCAAGAGAGAAAGACATACCTCCACCTCGAGTTCATTAAGCCAAATCGGGAAGGTGGCAAATGTGTCCTCCTTGTGCTTAGACTGCAAAGAAGAGAAGACGAAAGGAAGGAAATAAGTCAACAAGTATATGGGGTTAGCCGTAGAAAAGCCTTATAAAAAAAATAAAGAAGAAGTAAAGTTAGAGATAACCTACTCTCCTCTCGGTAGTGGCAGACGTAGGAAGGGGAGATGTCTTCCTCCTGCTGCCTCGAGTCCTACTAGAAGGAGAAGCATCAGAAGACGGCCATGGAGCAGTGGACCTAGACTTTCCTGCAATAAGGCACTTACTGGAACGGGTACGAGCAGAAGGAGGAGGAGAACTCTCCAAGACTATGTTACCTATAGGGGAAGGCTGCCCTCAAAAGGCACAATATCTGAACAAGTCTCAAAGGAGTCATCACCCTTTTTGGTAGACTTAGGCTTGGTGGACCGAGGTGTAAAACCCTTCTTCGCGGACACAGGGAGGTTTGTCACCTTTACCCTCTTCTCCCAACCCACGGGAAAGTCACCAGCATACAAAAACCACCCCTTCTCCTCTGCATCCCACTCAAATATAGCAGACCGACTCTGCTTCCTAGCATATGCCACCACAAACTTGGTAGGAAGAAGCAATCGAGGATTGGTAGAAATAACTGCATGAAGGCTATTAAGAGGAATGAGAGAGAACCCACGGCTACCCAACAACTCTCGCTCGAAAGAAATCATCATGGCCTGCCAATACCCGTTCATGGCAGCAATACAAATACCCTCCCTCTGCCTGGGACGGTAACTGCAGTGAAGCGCCTACCCAGAAACTCAAAGGCACTGTGCCGCAGGAATGGCCGAATGGAGGTAGAAGAATCCATGATAGAAGAAAAGTTATCAGGAATATCCTAATCCATCCCGAACTGCCTTCTCACCCTATCAGGAGAATAATGTACAAACCGAATCCCCGCGTCAGCCAAATAAGGCAACCACCCAGCATTGGTGGCTGCCAAGTAAGTAATACACCTCTCATTAAAACCATTTAATGGGGTAGTGGTCCTAGCAATATCAACAAAAGGACCCATGACAAAATCAGCTTATGTAAAACTTGTACCCAAACTCCTATATGCTCTCTAACAAAACCCGGCTCCCTTATCAAAAAACTCAACAACGGGATGTTCAAATGGCTTCAACCCAACCTAACAAAATGCCAACAGAAAATCAGATGCAAACTAACCACAAAAATTAGTGATAACCCTCGGACACGACTAGTATCTCTCCTTGGCAAAGCGAACAAAACTACACTTTGCCAAGTGCCTAGCACAACGCTCCCATAACAAGTGCTGCAAAATAGTGCTATGGGCAGAAGTAATAACTATATGGCAGGAACCCGCCTACTTCTCATCGCTCTACAAGATGTCTAACTGAACATACAGATGACCCAGAAACATGGGTGCCAATGACAGACTCACCCCAGCAGAAATTTTGATGGCTAAACAAAAATATAAAGGCTTCACAACATAATGAGGATGAGAGCCAAAAATGAACTTACAGAGCCAGAGTGCGACGAAGGCAGCATGGTGAGTAGCAATGAAAGCCTTGGAGAAAGATCCGACCCAATGTGACAACTTCGCGTTGCCACTCATCCCCTTCTTTAACTCGGCCTCTGTGGCCTGCTCCTCCACATAAAGCTCCAAGGCACCGGGGTCAACATCACCGAGAATGGGTAAAAGCAGTTGGTTTGCCACGTCCTCCAAGTTCACGGTGATCTCACTGCAGGAAAGAAAGAAGGTATAGGTCATAGTGCACCATCAACGGACCAAATAACGGAGGTTGAATAAGTCCTTGTAGTTGGACAAGAAACACAATGAAACAATAGCCTTTAGCACACTAGCCTACTATAACACCACCATAAAACCCTTGTTAGAAAACTCGTTGTCCACCTATTCTTTCCAACCCAAAGCGGTACCCAACCCAAATTTGAAAAGAATGGGCACTAGGAGTGAAATACCTTGGTAGATAACAAGATCGGGGATCGAAGAAGCTAATGAAGCCCAAGATATCTCCATGTTGCGGCAGCAAAGGGAGAGCTACACACGGCCTAATGGCAGAGGCAGAAACTCGCCGGGCACTTTTAGGAAATGGGCATGTGAGTAATACCAAGAGTCTATGAAAGGAGTGCACTCTCCATCCGGGTCACGGCGTCCCTCTTCCTCATCAGAATGCTCCAATTCGGAGTAAGGAGTATCTTTGCGCATGTTTCTCATGGTAGGATTATCGGAGGCAGTCTCTTTTCCATTACAGCAGAAGGAACCTTGGCTTTTCGCCGGCATCATGATTGGTCGGAGTAGATGGGTGAGAGCGTTTAAGGGAGAAGACATGGTGAAGGCAAGGAAAAAGGGAAAGAGTGTTTTGTGTCAATGATGTGAAGGGAATCTCTTAAGTACTAATGTCACTAATGCTGATGCGAAGGGATGCAATGGGTCACCCATCGGATAAGGCACGGAATTAATGAAGCGGAAGCTATGTTTCACAATAACTGCTAAATTGGGAAATTCGAAGAGACAACACTGCTCATGGCAAGAAAATAATAATAATAATAAGGCAGGGCCCACTATTCGAAAAAGCCCACGAAGAAGAAAAAAGAAAAAAGAAGAAGAAAAGACAGAGAAGAAGAAAGTTCTTTTGTTCGCATATGAACTGCAGGAGCACTGCATATGCTCAGGGGGTTGAATGTTGATGCTCATTTTGGCAAGAGGCCTAATAGCAAAAAGAAGCTCAACAATATGGGAGAAAAAAGAGTTAGTAAATTGGGAAGAAAACTCATTAATCCCGAATGGCAAGAATAATGGATCATAGGCCTAGAAAATAGCAAATGGGCCTAAAAGAAAGCAAGCGGGCCTAAGGGAACCCAGAAAGAGAAGTAATAAACCCATGGGCTCTGTGAGAAATAAAAAGCAAGCAAGAATGGGCCAAAGAGGCCCGAAGTAATGAATTAAGAGAGTAAGGGGTTGATGAAAAGCCTATAAACCCAAAGGAGAAGGATATGGAAATTTAGGCTGAGGAAACCCAAAATACTTAGCAAAGGCCCATGGGAGTGAAGAATTGGAATGGGCCGAGGATGCCAAAGAGAAGGAAATGGGCCGAGGATGCCCAAGTGGATGAAATGGACCGAGGAATCCTGGAGGCAATGGAATGGGTCAAGAAAGCCAAACTAGTTTGAATGCTAGCCCAATGATAACACTAGGCCACCAGAATTAAGCAAAGGAAAAGTATACAGCAAACCAAAAGGAAAGCCCAACAAGCATGGGTCATACAATAGCACAACAGGAATGACAAACTGGCATGGAAGAGGTGTTAGCAAACCAATGGAAGGAACAAAGAATGGGTTAAAAGAAGAAAAGCCCATGATCAAGCAAGGCTCAATCCAGGAAGGAAGCAAGCTATAAAGAACAAAGGCTCAGAAATCCATTCACGCTACAAGAAGTCAAGAATGAGCAGCAGAATGCACAGACGAGCCTTTAGGTCATGGCAAACGCATGAGCAGCAAACAGGCTATGGACACACACGGAAATGGAGCACGCACAAGGCCTAGGCACCACCAACATGTACCCAGCCAATACAAGAGTGGTGGGCCATGGGTTAGATGTAAGGGAGGATATGGTCTAGCGATGGGGAGAAAGGGGAAGCATATTCTAAGGTTCCTACCCAAACTCTTTTGGGAAAAATGTCCTGTTAGAATGACATACTACCCAAAAGAGGAAAAAATGAGTTGGAATCACTAGGTGCATATCATAAGGGATAGTGAGAGAGAATGTTCACCCTTTGTCACGGTGAACAAGCAAACAAAATAAGACTCTTTGTCTGGTAATGGGATGTGGCATGGCCAGTGGGTGGTTTGGAAGGACTCCCACACCCAGACAAAAGTGGTTAAGGGGTGAAATGGCAAAGACCCAGTCACAGTGGGCAGTATAAAAGGAGATTCCATTGTGCACAGTAAAAAAACAATACAAAGGGAAGCAACATGCAATAGAAAACATCAGAGAAAACACGGAACAAGAGAGTAAAAAATAAATAGAGCAAAAAACTTAAAAGAAAAATAAAGAAAAAAAGAGAGAGTAGGCAAGAGTGAGACGACAAGCATGCACCAATAGGCTAATCCCTTCTCTCCCTCTAAAAGCCTACCCTTTAATGAGGATTATAGACATAAGCCATTCAGGCCTGTTAGGACATATATGTTTCATTTGTTTAGAACATATGTCATAATTTTATGTAATTGGCTAATCATTTGACAAAACGCACTTTACTTGTAATTAGGTAGAATTAGGATGAGTTTTATACTTCAAGAAACTGTGTTTCAAGATCAAGTGTTGAAGTCATCAAGTCTGTCCAAGAAACAAGCTGAAAAGTGCAAAGTCATTAAAGCTCGACAGCTAGCATGTGTCGAGCTTTAAAGAGCTGTTCTAGCCCCATGGCTCAACAGCTACTCGACAGCTTCTCGATACCTCTATCTGTCGAGGTTTACGAAAAACAGATTCTGAGTTCTGTTTTGATTCCAATCCGTAGATGTGTTTTTGGGCCTTCTTTTCTCCTAACCCTAGACATATAAAAGGATTTTTTTAAGGGCCGTCAAAATGTGGCAAGTTGCACAAGCATTGAGAAATCCTTGTTCATGCAAATTGTGACTTGAGACGAAATGCTTGCCCTAGTTCATCTCTCTTGTGAAGAAGTTGTTGTGTCTTTGCACCATAGGGTTTTGTAACCAAGCATTTTCTTGATCTTCATCGTGTGGATGAATTGAAAAACTTTGCAGTCAACAATCTTCTCTAGTTGGTGATTGAAATCGTGTACTGGAATCTGCACAATTGGTTAGTCACGTACTTGGGAGCCGTGCATTGAAAGGAGAAATTGTCACTATAGAACAAGTCCAATTGGGTATTGGGGTAAGGGTTCAGCTATAAGTTGGTAAGGTACTTGGGTTTCCTTTACTTGTAACCGCTTGTAGTGATAATAGTGGAATTTCGGGAGTTGTGACCTTAAATTCACCCAGTGGGATTTTTGTCGTGTAGGTTTTTCCCATTCGTAAACAAATCACCGTATCATTTAATTTCCGCTGCATACTTAGTTTTATTGGTGATTTGTTTGTGCTACCACGTGTTTACATGTTAACTTGATTAATTAATAACTTGGCTAATTAATCAACTTAATCCATCACAAAAGGTCAATACGTTTTTTGCCTATCAAGTGGTATCAGAGTAGGCACACTCTGATTAGGGTTTAATCTTTGTGTGTGATCCATTGACCCCTGTTTTTCATTGATAGAGGTCAGTCTCTTATTATACCTCCATTGTTTGATGGTACTAACTGTGCATACTGGAAAGTACACATGAGCGTTTTCTTGCAGTCTTTAGATGAGAAGATGTGGCAAGCTATGGAGATAGGCTGGACCAAGCCTAAAGAAGCGCCAGCCGATTGGGATGAAGCTAAGATCAAGGCAACATACTTCAACAACAGAGCATTGAATGCCTTATTTAGTACGGTCACTAATGAGGAGTTCAAGAAGATATCCTCCACTAAAACTGCTAAAAAAGCATGGACCATCCTTTAGATAACCTATGAGGGAACAAAGGCTGTCAAATATTCGAAGCTACAGAGGCTCACTACAAGCTTTGAAGAAATTAAGATGGAGGAGGATGAGTCATTTGATGAGTTCTATGCCAAGCTCAAGGACATAGTAAACTCAGCTTTCAATTTTGGGGAAATCATTCCTGAACCCAAGATTGTGAGAAAAGTGCTCAGATCTCTGCCTGAGAGATTCCATGCCAAGATCACGGCGATAGAGGAATCAAAGGATATTGACAAAATTCCTCTGACTGAGCTGGTTGGTAATCTGCAAACCTATGAGCTAGGGTTGACAAGAATTGGCAAGTCGGGTAAAGGCAAGAGCATGGCACTAAAGGCCAAGAGCAGTGAAACATATGAGTCATCAGACAATGAAGACTCTAAGATGAAGGCCTACATCACCAGGCAATTCAAGAAATTCATGAAAAATGCCAGTGGAAAGGGCTTCGACAATGACCGTACGTAATCTAGTTCTTCTCAATTCAAGAGTCAAGATAAAGGGAAGAAGGATGCTAGGGATGGCGGTCAGTACACTGTTCTCGTAGGACCCAAGTGCTTTGGATGTCAAGGCTTTAGTCACATGAAACAGGAGTGTCCCACATATCTCAAGAGCATTGGAAAGAGCAAAGCACTAGCTGCTATTTTAAGCGACACTAAGCCTGAGGATGATTCCGACAATGAGGATGACAGAATTTTGAATGCCTTCACTACCACTGTCAATCTTACTGAAGGGATTATTGAAGATGTGGATGAAGAAGAGGAATTGGTGGAATCCAAGTTTGAAAAGATGGATGATCAAGATGATATACATACAGCCTATGAGAAACTGTACAAGCTTTCTGAGAAGTATGAGAAACTCTATAGGCTAGCCACCAAGAAGCTCAGTGATGTGGAACTTGACCATGAAGAGCTTTCCACTAAGTTTGATGAAGCTAATCAAACTATTGGAGCACTAAGATTCGAGAACAATTTCTTGGCTGAGAAGACCAAGAAGCTTGAAGCTAAGCTATTTCAAGTTAGAGCTCAATTGGAGAGGACATCAAGTGCAAAACTGGATGAGATGCTCAATATTCAGAAATCTGCTTCTGATCGAACCGGTTTAGGGTATGAATTCTCTTCCTCTAATATTGCTTCTGCTAGTACTACTGTTTTTGTTCCTCCTGTTAATAACATTAAAATTAAAAACAATGATGTTAAAACTGAATTAGCAAGTGAGAAGCTAGACAAGGGTAAATCCATCTTAGGAGCACCCCCTAACCTTGAGAAGAAGGAAACTAAAAACCCTATGACTAAGAAGGCTAACTCTCAAAAGCCTAAACAGAAGAAGCAACATCTCTGTCATCATTGTGGTATTACCAGTCATACTCCACCAAATTGCTATAAGTGGTTAGCCACTCAACAAAGCAATGGCATGATAGCATGTGGGAACCAAAATCAGCTTCAAACCACTCTTGCTCCTCTTGGAGATCTTCTCAAAGCCCTCATGTTCCTTTCGAACTTGAACGGTTTCAATCCTTCCCCCTCATCACCAGTTCAAAGATTTGTAAAAAGGAAAGGTTCTTCCAAGGTGTGGAAGGAAAAGGGTTCCAAGTGATTTATTCACTTTTTCTCTCTCTCCCCTTCCTGTTTTTTTTTTTTTTTTGCATTACTTGTGTGTTTTTGCTTTACTGTTTTTGAGTCAGTCTAGTTTTATACATTGTTCTGCTTTGATTAACATGTTTTTATTTGCTTACTTTCAGTTTTTGATTTATTTTGCTTTTCAGATAAAAATCAAAAAAATGAAAAATACAAAAACAGTGTGTGTTTGTGTACATCGGTTCTTATGAACCTTAAAATGGCCATTGAAACTGAGTTTTCTAAACTTTATAGCTCTTATAGCTTAGATGAGCATCTCTATGCACAACTAAGTAAGTGAGCTTTATGGCTCTTTGTTTGTGATGAGTAAGGTTAAGTGATCTCTTGAACTTAACACTCGTATCACTCTTTTTGACGGATAGGACTAGAAAATCCTAAGAGAAAGGCATAAATAACCATCTCACCACTATTACCCACCAATCATGAAATGACATCTGTATGCTTTAGCATAGCAAAAGTGCAATGTCAATGACATCTATATGCTTCGACATAGCAAAAGTGCAATGTCAAAAGCTTAACATAATTGGGTATTTCTTTTCTCTCCTTTGTATACCCATGCATGATTTGCTTAATAAAAGGAAAATATGCAAAGAAAATAAAAGCAAAAAGAACAACATGCTTTAAATATGATTGCAAGCGTATTTTCTAGGAGATGTGGGAGTTATAAGATGTACCTCAAAGGTGATAGTCCCCATCAAACAGTTATGATTGTGTGTGAGTTAAAGTGATTTTCTCATATCTCAAATCGTCATAACATAGAGACACTTATGCAATCTTGCGATGTTTTCACACACAACACGCAATATTCTTTGCTATTTTTGATACATGTGCAGGTACAATGTGATTTGTCCATCACAAGATTTACATGTGTTGATGTATGCTCACTAAACTGTCTTAACTTGTTTTTAAAATATAAAATCGGTTAGACTTGTTTAGTATGTGAGTGTGTATTTTGAGATCCCTGTGCTTAAAATTGTTGTTGATATGATTTTGAGAGTCTAATATGTTGATTGGATCATTGGTTGAGTTGTATGTGTGATTGCATTCATGTTTGTGTTTTTCCCTTCTCGAAAAACTGTTTTGAAAAGCTGGCTTGACACCTCTTCGATACCTCCTTGATACCTGGTTGTCTGTCGAGCTTCTCAGCTTTTCTTATCACAATCTTGATAGCTTCTTGACACCTTCTAGATAGATCGAGAAACCTCTTATCCTCTCGATAGCTTCTCGACACCTGGTGGATTGATTGAGCATCTATTCTCGTGTCCTATCTTGTTCCTCGACACCTTCTCGATGGCTATATCTATCGACGTTGTTTTTCTCGACACCTACCTCGATAAATGTCTCGACACCTCTCGACACCTGTATCTGTCGAGATTTACTAAGGATCTATTTAAAGGTTATGTGCGATCCGTTTCTCATTTCTCTCGATCTCTCTCTCGATAGATTTGTCTTTTCACCTTCCAAACCTCTCTATCTCACTCCAAATCCTTTTCTCAAGGTTTCTTCAAGCTTCTTCAAGTTTTTCTTCACTTGGTAAGCTTCTTTTCCCTCATTCTCATGCATTTCATGTTTTGAAACCTAGGTTTTGGGGTGTTTGAAAAATTTTGGGGTTTTTTAAATCAATGAGTTATTGTTGAAATTTTTGGGATTGGTTTTGTAGATTTGATCTTAAAAGCTCCATACATTGCATCACATTAGCATTCTATCTATCTTCTCATGCATTTAGGTGTGTGCAATATGTTTGTGTGATGGTAGGATTGGATTAGGCTGAGCCCATGATGTTTTTCATATTGCATGTCACATGTTCATGCATTCGCCATGCATATGTTCTCTTTTCAATATACTTGTTATATTTGAATTGTTTTGGAACTTTTTTTAGTGTTACTTTCTCCCCCCCCCCTCCCCTCTCTTTCTGTTTGCGTTAGTAGTGTCTATGGCACCAAAACGTAAGTCTATTCCAACCCAAAACCCTCTTTGTTCTAGGCCCTCTTCATCTTCTAATTCCACTCCCCTTTCTATTCGGTTCCATGATGAGAAAGCCCATCAGGACTTCTCAGAGAACTTCTCTAAACGAAGTGTTCATTCAGAACGCCAAGTTGTTCTAGTGGACTTCGCCGACACTGGCCTTCCCGATGTCTTTCACAAACGGGAATGGGAGTCACTGTGTGACGCCCCAATCACTTGTCCTTCCGTACTGATCCAAGAGTTTTACTCCAACATGCATGCTTCATGTTCCGCGGGTTGCACATCCTGACTACCCTAGTTGTGAGTGTCTACAAACTGTGTCCAAAGACGAGATGATCTCTGCTTTTTGTGAGCGGCCTTCTAATTGGGGTGAACACCGGTTTACGTCATGTCGACCTTTTGCTAAAGGTCCTCGTTTCTTAAACATGGTGATGACTTTTATCCTGCATCCTCTCTCTCACTACAACTCTATCATAGAGCCTCGTGCTCATTTTTTTTTGTCTCTTCTTGAGGATCTTGAGGATCTTACCATTGACTTTCCTTCACATTTCATCTTTTCTACATAGATGTGTATAATGATACGGCTACCCGTGATAAGCTCATCTTTCCTTCCGCTATCACGAGGATTTTACGCCATTTTTCCATCCCTTTTCCTGTCTCTAACCCTTTTCATGTCTTGGTTGCCATAGACGCCGCTACCGTAAAACGTAGTGAGGCGCAGCTTAGGTCGCGATAGACAGGTTCAGCAGCTCCTTCCTCCAGTTCCGCTCCATCTCGATCTGCTCGTGTCTCATCTGCTCCCTCCTTTTCTTCGAGCGATGTGTCACTGGAAGACATCATGGCGCAGCTTCAGCGCATGGATGCTTGCCTGGATACACTCTTTACAGAGTTGTATTAGGTGAATGTTCGTGTTAGTCGCATTGCTCGGCGACAGGCTACCATGGGTGGTTTTGCTCCCGAGGTTTCTCCTCCACCACCTCCTGTGGCTTTTGAGTCTGGAGATGATGATGGTGATGACAATAATGCTTCAGATACTACTGATGGAGATGCTAGCTCTACCAATGAGATGTCTACTTGACACTCTACCCTTTATCACTCATGACAAAAAGGGGGATTAGTTTTCGGTTATGAGAGTAGTCATACTTAGGGGGAGAGCTTGTATAGGGAGATTTTTGATAGGGGGAGTGTTGAGGGATGTAGTGAGGATTAATTGTATGTATCTTTTTCTTTTCTTTACTTTAGATACATTCTCCTCTTATACGTAGGTCTTGTGACCATTATTACATACATTGTGCTTATTTTTGTTATATATGTGATGATGTATGTTTCTTTCACCTATCTCTACATGTGTTGTTTCTTTTCTCTCTTTATACACATGATTCTTTATTTGTATGCAATCTATTATTTCTGTTTCACACTAAGATGCCTTGATGGGTTTTGTTTAAAGTGTTTCAGAAATACAGGTTGTCAAAGTCTACTTGTCATAAACTCTCTTCTTGGAAAGTTTTTCAAGAGTTTGTGTTAGGATAGATTTTATTGTATTCAACAAGTGAATATGAGTTGAGTGATTTATGACTTCTCTCATATGTTCATTTGTTTATTGTGGTTTTGTCACGAATTGCCAAATGAGGAGATTGTTAGGACATATGTGTTTCATTTGTTTAGAACATATGTCATAATTTTATGTGATTGGTTAATCCTTTGACAAAACGTACTTTACTTGCAATTGGGTAGAATTAGGATGAGTTTTATACTTCAAGAAACTGTGTTTCAAGATTAAGTGTTGAAGTCATCAAGTCTGTCCAAGAAACAAGCTGAAAAGTGCAAAGTCATTAAAGCTCGACAGCTAGCATGTGTCGAGGTTTAAAGAGCTGTTCCAACCCCGTGGCTCAACAGCTGCTCAACAACTTCTCAATGCCTCTATCTGTCGAGCTTTAAGAAAAACAGATTCTAAGTTCTGTTTTGATTCCAATCCATGGATGTGTCTTTGGGCCTTCTTTTCTCCTAACCCTAGACATATAAAATGATTGTTTTAAGGGCCATCAAAATGTGGCAAGTTGCATAAGCATTGAAAAATCCTTGTTCATGCAAATTGTGACTTGAGACGAAGTTCTTGCCCTAGTTCATCTCTCTTGTGAAGAAGTTTCCGTGTCTTTACACCATAGGGTTTTGTAACCAAGCATCTTTTTGATCTTCATCGTGTCGATGAATTGAAGAACTTTGTAGCCAACAATCTTCTCTAGTTGGTGATTGAAGTCACGTACTGGGATCCGCGCAATTGGTTAGTCACGTACTTGGGCGCCGTGCATTGAAAGGAGAAATTGTCACTACAAAACAAGTCCAATTGGGTATTGGGGTAAGGGTTCAACTGTAAGTTAGTAAGGTACTTGGGATTCCTTTACTTGTAACCGCTTGTTGTGATAATAGTGGAATTTCGAGAGTGGTGACCTTAAATTCATCTGGTGGAGTTTTTGCCATGTAGGTTTTCCCCATTCGTAAACAAATCACCGTGTCATTTAATTTACGCTGCATACTTAGTTTTATTGGTGATTTGTTTGTGCTACCACGCATTTGCATGTTAACTTGATTAATTAATAACTTGGTAATTAATCAACTTAATCCATCACAATGGGTCAATACATTTTTGGCCTATCAAGAC
This sequence comes from Castanea sativa, assembly GCF_040712315.1. Classification (NCBI taxonomy): domain Eukaryota; kingdom Viridiplantae; phylum Streptophyta; class Magnoliopsida; order Fagales; family Fagaceae; genus Castanea; species Castanea sativa. Next base: position 5,972,120 of record NC_134017.1, on the reverse strand, counting down.
CCATTCTATCAAAGTGAGTGATCTCCATGGCAGGACTTTCCTGTGAGGTTACCCACATTGAGGAAGTGGTTCCCTCTTTAGTCTTAACCGTAAGGCAATCCAGCATGGCAAGCTAACATTTTCTTCTTTGTTTTCTTATTTATTAAATGTTGGTGTTATCTCATCTTCGTTACTGTCATTTTATTGCATCTTTATTGCCAAACTGGTCCTTTTCTTTACTTTTGGGAATTCTTTGCTTGTCTTGACTAACAATAAGCAATTTTCCTTATTGTTGTTATATTATACTTGTTTGCCATAACTTTCTTGTAACAATCCCATCTGCCGTGGGTATATGACCACGGTACTAACAAAAGGGCTCTAGTCTGCGCACAAGCCAGTTTGAGATGAGTTGCAATCAGGTCGGTCTTGACTCTCCTACCCAGAACCTTTAGGCCGAAGTGTGGCAGAAGGAAGCCCATCCCACAATCTTAAAAAGGCCCGCCACAAAAACCAATAAGAGGTTGGCCGCATTAATATTTTGTAAAAATGTTATAAAATCATTTGTAACTATAACATTACTCTAGACCAAAATCCCCAAATCTTCCTTCCTTATCAGTTTGGATTGCTCCCCACTCAGTTTGACCTAGATTCCTATGATTTTCCTTTAGAAAACCTAATTTTCTAGGAATCCCTCATTGTTTGTGAAAATTATGTTTTAGTCTTTAAACAGTATGTCCTCTAAGCAAAAATCATGTCCAAGTCATGTACAAGGGTCAAAGTTTAAGGCGTAAAGCGTAATTTAAAAAGTGTAATTTGATGCAGAATTTGATGCAATAATTATCAAGCGTAATTTATGATAATAAAGTGTAATTTTGATGCATAATTTATAGTAATAAAGTGTAATTTATCTAGAAAAATAATCATGATAATAATAATAATAATGTAATATATATATATATATATATATATATGTACATCAATACATGTGCCTAGATAATGAAAGAAAATTTTTTTTTTTTCGTTCACATTAGTATTCAATAAGCAGACAAAACAAGGAAACAGATCAAATAAAAATAAAAATAAGAGAGAGAGAGAGAGAGAGAGAGAGAGAGAGAGAGAGAGAGAGAGAGAGAACACAAAGACTAGAAGAATGAAGAAGAAGAAGCAACAGCAGTTGGGGAGAAGTTGATTCACGACGTGCTATCGATCAAAAATGATCGGCAATGCTATGGTTAAGGATCGAAGCCAAGATTTGAAATTAGGGGGTGATTTTGTTGTTGGTTGTGTGCGGCAACTTTGGCTTCTAGCTCTGCTATTTAGCTACTTCGGTTTTTTTTTTTTTTTTTTTTTGAAGTGTCTTTGATGCATGCTACAAGTTAAGGACAAAATTATTATTTTTTTTTATAATTTTAAAGTGATAGGTTGTTTGTTTTAGGTAAAATTGGTTTATAGGGCTTTTTTCTTTTTAGCTATTAGTAATTTTTGTTAATGGCTAATTTTTCTAGATTTGTATATTTTGTTTTAAATTTTAGATCAATAAATTTTTTATAGCCTTTAAAAAGAGGAAAATGCTAAAATTACAAAAGTTTTTATAAATTGCTAATGTGGTTAGTGCTTATTGTTATGTTAAAAAAGTGATATAAGTGGTGGGCCTAGATGCAAATTAATAAGAATTTGATACCTCAATAGTTTGTACAAATATTATAGAAAAGTTTTGTGGTTGCCTTTCAAAAGAATTAAAGATATTGTTAAGGGGGAAAAAATGTAATTTATAAAACAAAATTGTTAAAATTAATACCTATATAAGTACCTTTTTTTTATAGGAAGACTAGGACTTTCATTAACTGACAGAAAAAATTACATCATGATGAAGAGCTCGCGTTAGAAAACAAGGATTCTCTTCTATCCAAACCAAAAAAATCTACAATGCTAACAATATGTTTTGCTAAATGATGAGCTGCAATATTTCCTTACCGAAGTACATGTGAGAAGCTAACATTACAGAATTCTATTCAAAAAAAAAAAAAAATCAGAATACTAAAAAAAAAATTCTGAATATTCAATACTAATTTCAAGCTAAATCATAAGTATTCTTGTGTCTTTTAATCTTGCTTATGCTCTTTCTGAGTTTACAATTTATAAAAATAAAATAAAAAAATAAAAAATAAAAACACCATTTTATTTTTTAGATTCAATAAGTTTCATAGGAGAGAGAAAGAGGAAACGGTGAGAAGGAGTTGCATATGACACGTTACACCTGCATTTGTTAAATCTATTAAAGCTACTTCCAATGCATTTTCAATAAATTTTATTGAAATCCGCTTATTTTGTTAAAATTGTAAAAATTTTTAGCAAAGTACTATAAATAAATATAAAAATTAGTTGAAATAGTACAGTGTAACCTATGAATAGTACAAAAAAGTGTAATAAAATTTATGAATAATAACAAAAATAAACTAAATAGTAAAATAAGCTGGCAAAATTAAGTAGGTTCCAGTTAGCTCAACTGGTAAAATCTTTGATGGTTTTATAAGAGATCTGGTATTCAATCCCCACTTACACCAAAAACTGATTAGTGTCTTGGTAAACTCTCTCAAAAAAAAAACTGGCAAAATTAAGTCATGGCAAATGCACACTCAATATGGCTATTTCATCACTTTTTAGTTACTAGGTTGGGAATGTGTCATTGCCACTAAGGCAGATATGAAACCCAAATCCCACCCCCTCTTTAATTAATTTTATTTTATATAGTTTTTTGAGATCTGTATCTATTCACCAAATACCATTTACTCACTCTGATGAGCATTTTTTTTTAAGTCACCCCGTTGAAAGTGTATTGGAATACAATAATTTATTTAATGGATGCATGTTAAGAAAACCGAGATTCGCGCTAAGCTTATAAAAGAAGGGGGAGAATATTACTTGCAATACCCAACTGGTTCTTTCCCTACTAGATTTAAGACGGCCATTGTGAAAGGAACCAAAAATTGTGAGATGATATATCTATCCTATCTCTACTACTTGATCTGGACTTTTTTGCAGTTCGAATAAAATAACTAAAATAACTTTAAATAGTGGAATAAAATAAGTAAAATTGAGGGAAATAAAGTATTTAAGCGAATAACTTAAGGAAATAATGATTAAAAAAAATCTCAGCACATTCAAATTCCAAACACATGTTATTTCCTCATTTGGGTTTAAATGTCACTTCGTATCCATAAGGAGTTGTTCTTAGAAACAAACTGCCACTTTCTTATCTCCTCAATCCAGTTTTTTGCATAATAAATAACCATTAGACCACTCTCCCAGTATCAATTGTTGATAAAATTTAGACTGCATAGTTTAACACTCCATTCAAATTAAAGTCAGGATATATATATAGACCAAGAAGAGTATAAGATTCTGAAATGTAGCGAATTCAAGATAATTGAAATTGAGATACTCTCAAATGTCAAATCAGAGATAAAAACAAATTGAATATTAAAATTTTGTTTCATTTGGTTCAATGTTTCAAGAGTTTTCTAATTTAAAAAAATAAAGATTCTTTGTTTCCTTTGATTAAATATTTTAAGACTTTTCCTTCTCCACACATATACACAAAACTTTTTGCATTTTAATTCATTATTTTCACCTCTTACACTTCTACTACTTTATATATGCTAATGTAAGACACAATTTACTATTTAATTATTGTAATTTATTGATTTTGGTATTTAATTTGTAATTTTCGTTATTTTAGGTTTAGGTTATTTACTTCCTTATTTTTAGGTGCTTTTAATGCTTTTTAGGTCAAATTTGGCTCCTATTATGGTTATATATCAATTAAGAGTTATTTTAAAATATATTTTCTTATCTTTCAAGTTTTACGGAGCCCTTAAATAGGCCCCTAAGTCTATACATGTTTTTTGAACAATTGTTCAATCAATAAAATTTAGAATTTTTTCTTTCTATTTTTTGATGGATTTCAAACCCTTTTTTCCTTGTGGATTCAAGGACTCTTGTGGATTCAAGGAACCCTTGTGAATTTGATGTTATTTTTAGAAACAAACGTATTTTGTTTCTTGTTTTCTAAAAGTAGACGTGTTCTGCTTCTTGACTCTTCTACATCCCGCATCCTATACCACCGATGACCCTTTCATATCATCTCATGTCAAATACATACAGACCAAAAACAATGTCATTTGCCTTCATTCTTTCAAACAACTCTTACCTAGCTCCAACATTGTTGTTCCATCTAATCATAACCCATATGATCAGTTGGCTACAACCAAGGAATGGGGTTTGCATTTTATTTTGAGTGACAATGGAAATTACAATCTTAATGTTGAGATCCGACGTTGTGGACTTCTAGATTTTGTAAATGTTATGATTGAATGTGGGTGTTTGGGATGTTAATGTGAGAAAGCCATAAAGGTCTTTTGTTTTAGAATTAAGAAAAAAGAGAAAAACACATTCTATATCAACTTTTATTCTACAATATTCCTATGAAATTGTTTTTTTATTACTCATTACATGAATGTATAATTATAATGAATATGCATATGGAATTTATAATTATCACTTCTTATGATGAACTTATTATTTACAAAGTTCTATAAAAATTATAGTATAATATATTTACAATATTCTCCAAAACCATCTTATATAAAACACTACAATATTATCCGTGCATCGCACTAGCAACTTACTTGTCTCAAAAGAGATCTGCTTAAGGCAGCATGTGCCAAAGCTTTAAGGGCATGGATGGAGGGAACAAAGTCAAGAAGAAGCCGAGGCTTGTCAATGGCAGCGACAAGACATGAGCATTCTTCTGCAAGACAAAATCGTTAGGCTGAAGGTATCAACATTTAATTGTTTTGTCTACTACATTAGGCCTCTCAAATTTAATAATCTTTGCAAATCCCTACATGCACATATGATTTCAAAGCTATTTCAGTTTTCATTTTTGGAGCTAGCCTTATTAAATTCCTTACTTTATTAGCAGTTTGCAAAATGTGTGATATTAAACATGTAAATCACAAATTGGTATGAATGAAAAACGCTAAACCCAAAAAAAAAAAAAGCCTCATTGGGGATGATGCTAGTGTGTGTCTAGAGTCAAAATCTTTTGTCTCACTTTTTCTGCTCTACTCTATATTTCACCAATAAAAACTTATCACGTGTTCACCTAATTAATTAAATACTACTATTAATTAATAAAGGTAGCATTAATAAGTCAATAATGATAGTATTTAATTAATTAGGAGAACATGTGACAAGTTTTTATTGATGGAGTATAGAGTGGAGTAGAAAAAGTGAGACAGAAGATTTGGACTCGTGTGTCTATGTATATATATCACTCTTTCTCTCATTTAGCATATAGAGTCTCTAAAATATTTAATCAATAGAAATCTAACCAAATGAAAATCATAAATTGTTTCAAAAAAAAAAAAAAACTTTTATGAGTATACCATATTATTTTTTATCGATTTCCTTAAATAATTTAAGGTTTTAATCTTTGTAAACAAGTCTACTTCACGGTCTAAAATTTATGTTCCAAATAATCATTTATTAAATTAGATTTTAGTGTTCTACGTTTTAGAATTTAGTTTATTCTTGATTTGCAGATATTTTTTTTATTATAATTTGTTATTATAAAATACCAATCTGGAGAGAGCAACATCTAGACAAAAGTCTCACTAATGATCAAGCAATTCGTAAAAAAAATAATAATAATAATGAAATGACTCAACTGAAAGATAACAAGAAAATATTATCATGATTATGTAATATAAAATAAATCTTCATTATATAGGACTTTTTCCTTTTCTTTTTGTTTTTCCTCAAACACATGCATTGCTTTCAAAACGTTACTCAAAATTTGCCGTAGTTGTTTCGGTAGAAAGAACATCATTGATAGACTTTGTTTTTTTTAATAAAAAGAGAGAGTAAAAGAAGGAAGATAAGTGAAAACCAACCACCTCTAATCCCACACTTACTTGAGCCCTGGATTCTCCTAACCTTTTCACCTGAGCAGGCTTTGCTAAAGCCATTCCACTTGCTTCACCTATTCTATTCCAAGGCCAATTCAGAAACTATTCCTTTTGAACAATATAATAACTTCGTGTTATTTGGCATACAACGACGAGAGCACTCATGGCCTTTTGGTTTGTGATTTCCAAGCTCTTTTATGCCTATGTTATACCTTCTATTGTCTGTCAATCGTTTTATTCCTTTACGTTGCATAGTTGCGCTTATATATTGCTAGTCATTACATGTCCTGTTCTGATTTTAGCAAGTCTTGAACTCTTCCGTGGTGTCCTTCAAAATGGAGAGGATAATTACAAGTGGGCAAGAAGGGAATGGAGGCTCTTGGATGCCCTCATAAAAGATGTAAAATACGTTTCAGAATCACGGAGAAAGATAGATGAGAAGGCCCATCAAATTCGGGATTCCCAGCTAAGACTACCAGGAGTGACTGAAAGAATAAGTGATGCTGAGAAAAATTGGGTGGAGATAACCAAAAAGTTGATTAGGGAGGAGGGTTGCAATCAAATCTTTGGGAGACAGAGAAAAAGAAGTGAAATTCTGATGCCAGTTTATTTTGGGAATCTGATAAAATTTCATGCTGACTTATATCAGATCAAGCTTCTGATAAGGGATCATATCAGGAATAAAGAAACAGATGCTAGAGACATCTATAAATCACTGGAGATTTCAAGGTCTATTGTTAGACGCCTGCAGGACAGACCATTAGAGGAACACAAATCCTCAGTTTATAAACGAGCTGAACCAACTCTCTCTATTGAAGAGAAATTAAATGAACTGATCGCTAAGAATCAAGGTTCAGAGAGAATACAGTACTCGATCAAGTTGCCGCTGACGCTACTTCTTGCTTTTCTGAGAGATTTAGAAGGGCTTAAATTTGAAAGTGAAACGGAAATGGCCTGGGTGAAGGAAGCAGAAGAGATCATCCACGAAGTAGAACACGACATAGACAGCATACAGAGCATGAGCTGGATTCCGCCTTTCCTTTATGCAAAGCCTCAGCTCCATCGTTGCTGCATCTGGGTGGAGACTGTCATCTGGGACCTCTTTGAAAGAAAGGATAAGTATGGTTTCACCTTTATCAGCAGAGATCGATCAAGATCTGTCCGGCTCCCACAATCGCCAGCGTGCCCACCTCAAGCCATAGATTGTACAGGTGCTACATCTCTTCTAGACAACATCAAAAACCAGCTCAATCAGGAACCAATCAAGGTAGCTAATCATCTCAATCAGCTACGCACGAAAATTGAGCTAGTGTACCAACTTCTTGGAGATGCAGAAGCAGCTAAAGGCATAAAGCATTCAAGAGAGGCTTGGACCGATCAATTCAATAATATTGTTAGAGATGCAGAGAATTCTTTGAGAACCTACAGACGAAGTTCAGTCTCCAGAAGGATCAAAAGACAAAAGAAGACAGATCCTCTAGCAAAATTTTCCAAACAAATTGGTCGACTCAATAACGCTCTGGAGGTTCTTGAGATATGCATAAAGGTATGTCGCATTGAGCTAAGGGAAGAGACAAACTTGGTAGTAGGCTTGGAAGAAGACACACATGAAGTGATCTCACAACTGACGAACCGTGGTGAGAATTGCTCTACTCTTTGCATTGTGGGGATGAAGGGCATAGGTAAGACAACTCTGGCGAAGAAAGTTTATAACCATAGAGCTATTCATCACCACTTTGAATTCCGAGCCTGGGTGTCTCTACCTGATGAAGTGGCAGATGACAATGAACTCGAGAATATTTTTGGAAGCCAGATCATGCCGACTACAGTGAAGCCGAATGCAAAAGATCAATATTACTGGATCCGGGAGGTGCACGATTTCTTGTGGGATAAAAAGTATCTTGTAGTTCTGGACGACATCTCGACGAAGGAAGAATGGCATACTCTAAAATCAGCATTCCCGAATAGCACAAATGGGAGCAGAATTGTGCTTACCACACGATACAAGGATGTAGCTTCACATGTCAACCAAAATAGCGTCTCACACCAACTTCGACTACGAACCAAAGATGAGAGCTGGGATTTGTTTACACAAGTGGTGCGCCTTCCTTCTGAAACTTCTCAACCTGAAATCTCTCCGGACGTTGATATACCAAAAGTGAAAAAAATTGCAGAAAAAGTAGTAGGAAGATGTGGGGGCTTGCCACTTTCTATCTTACGTCTTGGGTATCTATTGTCAGGGACAAAAAGGGTGACTTCTGAGGAGCTGTCCAGGGTATTAGAGCATACGGATCATAATCAAACACCATGGTTAGAAACCTTGGAATTAAATGAAAAAGACTTGCCCTCACATCTAAGGCAATGTCTTTCTTACTTTGGACTCTTCCCCAGGGACTCCGAAATTCCTGCAAGAAGATTAGTCGCTTTGTGGGTTGCAGAAGGATTGGCAATACCAAGTGGTGATGAGCTTGAGCCTCTTGAATCTGTTGCAAAAAAGTATTTATCAGAATTGATAATCCGCAACTTGGTACAAGTTGTGGAAAAAAAACTTAATGGGAAGGTCAAGAGATGTGGCTTCCCCAGTGCCCTACGAGAACTATGGTTGCAAAGGTATTCAAGGTCAAGCTTAGTTCAGCGGCTTATTATTTGTTTTGATGAAAATGATGCCAGTTCTAGTAATAATCATGCTAGCAGCACCTATATACAAAATAAATTGCTAAGTTGTAGACGACCCCCCTCCATGCTCTACTTCGATTCTCGAGAAGGAAATAAACCCGGAGAAGATAGTGGTAACTTGCTTCGTAAGGGCATTGCACGTGGGCATCTCTTACAATTACAGGTAATTGATCTTGAGCATGTATTTAGACCTCAATTGCCAAGCACTATACGAAGATTGACTCATTTAACATATTTGAGCCTAAGGTGGACATTCTTGGAAACTATACCATCATCAATTGGCAACTTAGTGAACCTCCAAACTCTGGATGTGAAGCATACTTGTATCCGCACACTCCCTAGTTCAATATGGAAATTGCTCAAACTTAGACACCTATATATGGATCAAATTTATCGAAGCAAAATTGAGCATCATCCAAGAGGGAGTTTTTTGCCAGATCTCCAAACACTACAAGGTGCATTTGTCGACAAGGACAGTCCTTTGAAGGATGGCCTCCACAGCTTGGCGAATCTTAGAAAATTGATACTAGCATTTCAGCTGAAGTGTTCAGAACAAGAAGTATTTGCAGAGAGTCTCCTGGAACTGAAGCACCTTCAATTTTTGAAATTGAAATCAATTGATGAAATGGGTCGGCCTCAAGATCTAATGGTGAAGTGTTTGTCAGGTCTCGAAAAGCTCTCTAGTCTATATTTGTTTGGAAAATTGGATCCATCCATCATCAAAGATGGATTCCTTCAAAGCCTCACTGAACTGACCTTATCAGCTTCTAGACTTTCAGATGATCCAATACCAGAGTTAGAGAAGCTTCGCAACATTAAATCTCTGAGTTTATACTCTGGTTCATATATTGGGAACAGCATGGTTTGCTCTATTGGAGGCTTTCCACAGCTTCTAGTTCTGAAATTCTGGATGCTTCAAGAACTAGAGCAGTGGACTATAGAGCAACAAGCAATGCCAAAGCTCAAGCAGTTGGAGATTCGTTCTTGCAAGAGATTGAGGGTCCCCACTGGGTTGAGTCATCTAAAGAATCTTCGCGAATTGAAGTTAAAAGATATGCCAGTGGAATTCACAGCAGAAATTAAGGAATCCAGCAAGGAGCAAATGTGGGGTGATATTGCTATCTCTCCGGCCATAATTATTGATAGACAGTAGTTAATGCTGAATGGAAGCATGGAGCTCAAGCTTATACGTACGCAAGTCAGGCTGTCCATCGGTTTCTTTCTCTGTTCGTTTTAATATTTCAGTCCTCAGACAAATCATTCCTTTCATTATGAATATGTTCTGCTCCCTTTCATTATTTAACTGTCCCTGTGGAAAGCAGAAGTGTTTGGATATCCCGAACAAAATATAGAACGAAATGAAAAGTGTAAATTTGCGAGCAGATTGTCATACATAATAAAAGTCTCTCTTTGCAACGTGAAAATAAAACCATTACATGAGTACTTTCCATAGCATTGAACATGAACACAATTATTTGGAAGCAATAGTGTTGGCAGATAAAGAAAGCTAGCCATATCCTGCAGCAATAACTATCTAATGCATTAGGCATATGTAGTATACCTTTCATAACATGCGAGCATCAAAAGTTCTTGCTGTCATTGGGTGAGAAGCATACATTATATGTCCAAATACAGGAGATTCTTTGTTCTAGTACAGTGCCTTATTCTTCATAGGACCATCAATGTAGCAACTAGCAACATCTAAACTTGATATACATCTCCATGACACGATGACAGTCAGGGCATTTGATACTCTCTGGGATCTTCCCATCATTCTTCGCTACGTCAAAGTGGTGGCAAGGATGACCTTGGAGAATTGTATCATGGTGCTCCTTGGTACTAACTTGATGGCAAAAGGCACGTTTTCTTGTATCTTGTCCCTAAAATAATAAAACCACGGTTATTTGCACTAGATTTGTTATGATCATGGTAATGTCCATTCAATTTACCATTTGTACTTTTTTTTTTTTTTTTTGAGAAGGATTTACCATTTGTACTTGGTAAAATTTTTATGAAAATTTATATACATTGAGACACCCCTAAAGAATGGGGGAATATTATTGAACAATCATTTTCAAATTATAATTGTAAACATCAAGGATGTCAGGAGAAATATCCTCTTTTAGCTAATCTATGAGCAACACAATTTCTTTGCCTCCTAATATGACGAAAAGAAACACTACATGCAGAGGAACTAACCAATTTAATGTCATGTAGTATATGCCCATATTCAGATAGGAGCATTGTATCACCATTAATAGCATTGATAATAGTTTCCACATCACCTTCCACCACCAAACTCTCAAAACCCAGCTCTTGAGCAAACCAGTGAGCTCAACGTGCCACTAACACTTCCACCGTCTCCACCGAAGCAGGCAAAGGAATTTGTTGTGATAAAAGCAGTCATAACTAGTCCATAATCATCACGGATTATAATGCCGAGACTCACAACATTCTCCTTTGGAAACAAAGCATCATCAAAGTTTACCTTAACTGACCCACTAGGTGGAGGAAGCCATCTAACTATTTTGCTGTCATTGGGATTTTTATGTGAGTGGGGTGTAGTGTTTGGAATTCTTGAAGAGGCTCACCTACCATTGAATTGATCTTAGCCAATGGATATGATTCCTCCCCGACTCTAGTTTTGTTCCACCGCATCCATATCAATGAGACCATCATTGCAAATAGATCGAAGCAAGCTTGATCCCACTAAGCTAGCTGTATGACATCAAGAAACTTATTACAAACCGCTGTGGCAGACTTCAAAGCTGCAAACTGAGTTTGCCAAACCTCGGCCAAAACTAGGCAGAACCATAGTGCATGGACAGTATCTTCGTGTTCTAGTTTGCATTGAGGGCAGAGAGCGTCCATCAGCAACTTCCTCTTGACCAGGTTCACCTTGGTTGGTGACCTAGCATGCCATATGAGTGATCTTATGCGTGGTGGCACCTTAAGCTTCCATATTCCCTTCCATGCACCCTTCATCACATCGGGGTTGGACACACCTGGCATATCTATCTGTTCCATTATCTTCAAGCAGCAACTTGTAACTGAATTTGACCGAATAAACTCCATCCCGATTCCTTGGCCAGAAGACATCATCAATCCTCCTTGTAAAACTCAGCGGAATGGCTTTGATAATCCAGGCGTCAAAAGGAAAAAACAGTCTATCAATTAGGACATCTACTGTGGAATCTGGTGTAATGTCTACAATAGGAGAGATAACTTTCCCATGGCTTGATTCGGGAAGCCAACGGTATTGATAAATCTTGACAGATGAGCCATCACCAATCCTCCACCTCATTCCCTTCCTAATAATTTCATGACCCTTAAAGAATGTTTTTCCATGCATAAGAGCCCTTATTCTCCTTGGCATCGAAGATTGTTCCATGAGGAAAGAATTTAGATTAAAAATCTAAAAAATAAGGAATCTTGATTAGCCATTAACCTCCATACCTGTTTAGCCAACAACGCACCATTAACTTTCTGAAGTTCTCAGAAACCTATACCTCCTTCATGTTTCGGTCTACATAATTTACTCCACTTCACCCAATGTATTTGTCTCCTTTCACCTCATTGGCCCCACCAAAACTTCCGTATCATAACCTCAATTTCATGCAAAGTGATTGAGGTAGTTTGATTCAACTCATCGAATATGCTGGAATGGCCTGACCTATAACTTTCAAAAGAACCTCTCTCCCTACTTGTGACAGGAGCTTTTCTTTCCGTCCCCTGATTTTTTACCATACTCTCTATTTAATAAAGCAATCTTGCTTTTTTGCTCTGCCCCACAAATGAAGGTAGACTCAGGTACTTCTCATACTACTTGATCTCCGAAACTCCCATCATATTTATAATGCTAGCTTGAACATCTTGGGGGGTGGCCTTGCTAAAAAACAAAGTTTTTTTTTTCTATTAAGCTTTTGTCCAAAAGCTTTATCATAGGTTCTAAGTAAACCTTGAACATGATTACATTCTTGCATAGTTGCCCTGCAAAACAAAATACTATCATCTGCAAAGAACAAATGTGTTAGCCTTGGTCCATTCCTGCATATAGAGATAGCCCTAATGTCACCCATTGAAGAAGCTTGGCTAATAAGCCCTTGAAGTCCCTCAATGCAGAGGAGAAAGAGATAGGGTGATAAATGATCCCCTTGCCTTATACCTCTACTCAGGCATATGATTCATGTAGGTTCACCATTAATGAAAATAGAATAGGTGACAGTAGTAATGCATTCCATCATTAAAGCCACCCATTTTTAATGAAAGCCCATCTTTTTCAACACACCCTACAAAAAAGACCACTCAACTCTGTCATATACCTTACTCATCAAATTTAAGAGCTATAAAACCTAATTTTCAAGATTATTAATGTTTCATATAATGCAAAGTTTCAAAGGCCAGTAGAACATTATCAGTAATAACTCTCCCAACTTGGAATGCACTTTGATTTTTAGAGACCACAAAAGGCAACAATTTCTTTAATCTATTAGCAAGAACTTTAGAAACCAATTTGTAAACAACGTTACAAAGACTGATTGGTCTAAATTCTGAAATTCTTTCCAAGCTTTTGACTTTAGGAATAAGGGTCACAAATGTATGTTTAAGATCAGATGGTATATGACAATTATTGAGACAATCAAGTACAATTTGGGAAACATCATCACCTACCACAAACCAAAAGAATTGAAAAAAGATAAGGGGCATACTGTCAGGTTCGGGTGCCCTGCGTGATTTCATGTTTTTTAGAGCAACTTCTATCTCTGCCTTGGTAAAGTCTTTTAAAAGATCATCATTCATCTCTGTTGTAATTGGTGGTGATGAAATTTTATAATTTATCATATTATCAGAATAAGTAATGGACCCCCAATAATATCAAACCTTAATAATTATTTAAATTCAAAAAAACCTTAATAATTACTAGCCTATGGTAGATAATTCAATTAGGGGTAAGGACTTACTCGGCATTAATTGAAGCATAAATAGACTGTAGTACATTTCAATAAGGGCAAAAACTTACTTGTCATTAATGAGACGGCACATCTGAGTAGTACAAGCTACCATAATTAAGATACCCCAAAAAAACGTTTACTGAAATACCAGATATGGCTATTGAGAGTGCCAGTACATATATGTTGGCTAGACTTGGAACTTCTGTCTACTAATTATGTTTATTTTGATAATCTATCACCTATGGTGGAAGAGCTACTAGCCCTTGATAAAAATGGTAGAATTTGTAAGACTTATTTCTATTAAATGTTATGTGTTTCCTTTCTACCCAAAAAACAAAGAATAATTAGAAAATGTATATTAAAAAAAAGTTTATGTGAATTGAAAAGGCTTTTTATTGTTCAATAAGTGTTTTTAATTCCAAAATAAAGAATAGACAAGAGTGAGCATTTGCATCCGGCTCTTCAATAACCAAAATAGAGAGTTCTGTAGTACAAAATCATCCTTAATCGCCCAAACTCCACTCTTTACCGTTGTTCAATTTTTTTACAAAATTCTATAAAATGTTCTTCAATTTTGAATAGCAATATAGCATTTGAGTAGCATTGTAGTAGTTCTAACTTGTCTTAGTCGGTATTGGGACTAAAAAAACACAACTAAACTACCAAAAGATCTTATTCCAATCCAAACAACCGCACTAGCAAACTCCTGGGGTCTAATGAGAGCAATAACTTATCACTGATGTCAATCTCTAATTTAGTGCAAATGCTCAGTAGAATATCCGATTCTGAAAACATCAAAACCAAGACTCAAAAATCACAATGTTGAATGTAGGTGGTGGGGCCCTCAAAGAGCCCACAAATGTTGCTACCAAGTTTGCATTTGTTTACACATTAGTGAAAGATTTTGGAGCTTACAGGTGGACAACAATGGTGGAAAAACTAACAGGGAAATGAGAGAGAGAGAGAGAGATCTCAATGAAAAGAAAAATTGTATTAAAGAGCTCTAACTGAATCATGCACTATACAGCCCTATATATACAACATTACAGAATAGATTAAATCCAAAACCTTCTAAAGATCCTCTAATAATTGAATTATAACAACTCATAACAGAATCCCTGAATTCAAGGGATGACAGTTAGTATTAAAGCCTCTGTAACTGCCTCTGGAACAGAGGTGCATCACGAGCCTTCTTCACAAAAGCAAAGCAAGACTGGAAAAAGAGAGAAGATCAAAACATCACCATTCCAATAAACCATTCCAATAAAGGTAGACGACACCGTTTTGTTCTTTAAAGAGAAGTGACCGTTGTAAACTAGCTATTACACGTCTCTTCCTCTTTCTCAGATCCTTGTTTGAATTATGGGCTTCCTCTATCATCCCCCTCAAAACCATGGGGTGTCCAGACACCATGATTTTGGACCGAAGAAACACAAAACAAGATGTAGAGAGACTCTTAGTAAAGATGTCCACAAGCTGATCACAAGTAGCAATATACTTAACAAGAAGATCTCCTCTATCAGACCTCAAAATCTTTATTTTGGAATCAAGTTGATTATCAATTGTTGCCTTAAAGTGCTTAAACACATCAAAAACATCAAATTTGTACTTTAAAAGGAAAAGCCAAGTAAATTTTGAGAATTCATCAAAATGAACCAATTCAAGGGGTTTCGAAACATGAAACTTAGATTTATTGAAAGGAAGTTGATGCATCTTCCCTTTGAGACAATGTTTACAATGAGTGAGGAAATCACTAACAGGCAAAGTACAAGATACATCATTTGAAGCAAGTGCAGCACTAAGCACTTTATTACTAGGATGTCCTAACCTATGATGCCACAGCAGCCAATTATTATGTTTATTTACATGAAAAGCAGAAGGTAATTGATTAGATTGTGTTGTTTGAGGTGAAGATGTAGAGTTGAAAGGTGGTGGCTTGAAGCATTGCTTAGATTAGATAGGATAAACCTCATTCTCACTCAAGCCCCTGTAAAGGAGTCTCCCTGTAGGAATATCCTGGATTTTAAGCTCATTAGCATCAAAGATACAAGAGCAGTTGTTATGCAAGCAGAATTTGTGAACAGAAAGTAAGTTCATGGCAATCCTAGGCACATGTAAGACATTTTTAAGCATGACATTGTGATATTTGGTATAGAGAGTAGTGTTACCTATATGATTAATAGGAAGAGTCTAGCCATTTCCCACAGTGACTTGTTCAAGTCCCTTATACTGAGCTTGGATTACAAGGTTGTTCAGATTGGCAGTTAGATGATCAGAGGTGTCTGAATCTGCAAGCCAAGGATCCTGATTATTGGTGATGGTTGCATTAGAGGCACTAGTCATAACAGCAAGTTTGGTAGGGGCATTTTTGCCTTGATATGCAAAATCCATTCAATGATAACAATCCAAGGCTTGATGTCCTAATTTACCACAGATTTGGCATGATAGACGATCAACCTTAAGATTCTGAGATGAATTTTGATGTTGAAAATTCTATGAGAAATTCTGATGTTGAAAAGTCTGAGGGGGAAAATTCTATAAAGCCTGAGGAGAGAAGTGTTGGCCACCATTATGATTATACCTCCCTCCTCACCTTTCTCTATTGGAGCTGTTTCTGCCCCTTCCTCTGCCAAAACCACGATTCTGAGATTGATTTTGCTGCTACCAGGCTTACTATTAGAGGCAAACATAGCAAATGAGTGAGTAATTGAATCTAAATTATTAATCATTGCCTGCTCTTCACTTTGTTGCATAATTGCAAGTTTCTCCTAAGAAATTGGATCACTCCTAGTACGAATTGTAAAACAGAAATGTGCAAATTCTTTAGGAAGTCCTCTAAGCAATATACAAATCAGTTCTTCATTATCCACAATGACTCCTTCAGCAAGGAGTTTATCACAAGCAATCTTGATTCTTTGCAAAAAGCTATTCACTAAGTCTCTTCCTTTCTTGAGACTTTGAAGCTCAAGTTTAAGACTCAAGATGTTAGCTCTTAAAGTTGAGGTGAAACTCTGTTCTAGAGTATTCCAAACCTCTCTTGAGCTTGTAATGCCAACAACAAATGAGAAAACTTGTTTAGTGAGTTGAATTTATCAAGTAAAGCAAAGCTTTATCCTTGATTTTCCAAGATTGAAACTCAGGTTTTGCAACAGAAATAGTATTTCCTGCTGCATCAAGAATAAAAGGAGATGGCATTGAAGCTATACCACCAATGTGCTCAATCAAAGAATAAGCTTCCAATATAGTAATTAACCGGTGCTTCCATGGAATGTATTTAGTGTAATCTAACTTGATTGACATGAGGTTTGACATGTTTGAGAGTAGCAACAATGGAGATTGAATAGAAGTGGTATGTGTGGAGGTTGTTTGGACTAGAGTAGTGTGTGTGGATTGGGATGTATCTGTTTGTGATGTTGAAGCCATGGATCTAGGCTCTAACACCATGAAAGATTTTGGAGCTTACAGGTAGTCAACAATGGAGGAAAAACTAATAGGGAAATGAGAGAGAGAGAGAGATATATCTCAGTGAAAAGAAAATTTGTATAAATGAGCTCTAACCGAATCATACACTATACAGCCCTATATATACAACATTACAGAATAGATTAAATCTAGAACCTTCTAAAGATCCTTTAATAACTGAATTATAATAACTCATAACGGAATCCCTGAATTCAAGGGATGACAGTTAGTATTGAAGCCTCTGGAACAAAGATGCATCGCGAGCCTTCTTCACAAGAGCAGAGCAAGACTAGAAAAAGAGAGAAGATCAAAACATCACCGTTCCAATAAAGGTAGAAGACACCGTTTTGGTTTTTAAAGAGAAGTGACCGCTGGAAACTAGTCATTACACGTCTCTTCCTCTCTCTCAGATCCTTGTTTGAATTTTGAGCTTCCTCTATCAATTAGTTACTCTCATTTTTCATTTATTTTGATTCAATCAGGAAAAATTCTCTTCATTGAGGCCTGGTTGAATGGACATAATTCAATTATAGTTAGTTCAAGTTTAGTCAAATAAGTATACGCACTCTTACAAGGTACTAAGAGCATTCTTATCAAACATCTCAAAAATATATAGCATTTAGCATCTCAAAACCCAATTTTTTAATATATAACACACCACTTTACAATACCACTTATATCAAAACTTCTACTTTTTTACCATTTCATTTAAATAATGTTTCTTTATTATTTTTCAATAATTTTTTATTTTTCCTCTCTTTCCTCTGTCTCTCTCTCCTCTGTTTCTCTCTCTTTCTCACAACACCGCCGGCACCACACTACCAACCACCCACGAAAAACCCACCACCCATACCACAACCACCACTAACAAAAAAATAAAAAATAAAAAATCACAGCAGAAAGACACCTCCACATCCACCCACAACCACCACATCCACTCACCACCACCAACTACAGTAGCAAAAAAGAAAGAAAGAAAAGAAACCTCCACCATCGCCGCCACCAGCAGACCCACTAGCAGACCCATCACACCGAACCAAAACCCACTAGACACAAACATCACTTCCCTCCCCGTCATCATTTTCTTCCACAGCGCGGCTTAACGTCCTCCTTCGCACCTGTAAATCAAATCAAGACCCACCCCAACCAAATCAAGACCCAAAATCAAATCAAAGATTTGATAGCATGTTGTTTTGTGTCAACCTCACACGATCAGAGCCCAATCAGAGCCAAGAAGAACCATGTAGAACCAAAAAAAAAAAAAAAAACCTCCATCGCCACCACCAGACCACAGCCATCGGACTCACGATCCATGACCACAATTACCGGACCGCAGCCATCGGCATCCCACAATTGCCGAAGCCCAATCATCGGCGGAGCCCACTCATCGGTGAACCACATCAGCGAAGCACAGAAAGAGAAGAGAGAAGAAAGAAGTGAGAGAGAAAAGAGAAAGATAGAGTAGAGAGAGAGCGTTGAGTGAATAAAAAAAATCGACTTGGCTTGATGCTCCGGCCTGAGTTTCATCGGAGAGGGAGGCAAAGACGTTGAGCAAAAGGAGAAAAAGCAGAGAAATGGCGAGACAGAGAAGAAATAGAATGAGAAAGACAAAGAAGAAAAGAAAGTGGGCCCTACTGAATAAAAAATAATATAAAGTTTTACAACTTGTGAACAGTGCAATCTCAAATATGAGATTGCACTGTTCATCAATTGTAAAAATTATACCATTTAATAAGTTTAATGGAGCAAGCTTTTGGGTTAAAAATGCTAAAAAAAATAAGATTTTTAGCATTTGAAAGGCTTGATAAGAATGCTATTATATGCTACTATGAGTGAAAAAATGCTACTCTGCCTAACCAAATTAACGGTCAAGGCTCTTTTGTATATATAACATTTGATAGAGCTACATATGAATTAGGTATAGATGACAAACCAAAAATCAAACAACAAGATAAATAAAGACAATATCTCTTGCGATTTAGCTGTAGTTATTTCCATCTTATTTCTTAAACTTTTTTGCGCCTAAGTTGAGTCAAGTAAGGGTGAAGCATGGGCTGGGTTTTGGTTTAGTTAAGTGGAGTTAGAGGACGACCCTAGATTTGGGTTTTGTAGGGCCAGATGATGGAACAGGGTGAAATGCTGTGTGGCAAGGCCTAAAGTTTGGGGCCATGGACTGTACTAAGATAAAGGGAGTGATAAGAAGTGGATTGAGACTTGAGGTCTGATACTGTCGTAGGGGACTAAGTTGAAAATGTAAAATAGATTATTGGAAAATAAAGTCACGAGATATATAGACACAACCTGATGGAACATGTAAATATGTGCAGCCCTTTTGTACTAACTTATAAGTTATAACCCAAAAAATTCAAAATTCAGCACCAAAAAAAAAAAAAAAAAAAGAAGTTATAACCGAGAAAGACAAATTTAAGGGAATGGGGTTGAAGTTTGTATATAAGTTGGTGGTTAAAATAATGTGAAACTTTAAACTAAAACGAATCAACATTGTATTGAGAAGGCCTCTGAAATTTCTGATGATCTTAATTGTAGCATAAAATATGTTGGAATATAGCAAAAGAAAATTGCACAGAAAAAATTGTACTCATCTAGCATTTCAATGAAAAATAATAATAAAAGTGTTTGTGTATATAAAGGAGTGTGCATTAAAATGTGTAATAATCAATAAACACTACTCTTTATTTTGTCACTAGTAATTGTAGGCCCAACTTTTGACATTTACACTCACTCACATAGCTTACTCCACCCCCTGCTATTTATATATTTTTAAGTTTTGATTAACATTCCGTTTGGTTAGATGAGTGTAAAAGTGAGATGATAGAAACATGAGAAGAAGTAGAAAAGTTGAAAGATAGAAAAAAATTTAATTTTCTCCCATCTATAATTGGTTGGGAGAATTGAAAAATGAAAAGATGGAAAAATTATTTATTTAGTTAAAAAGAAAAATGAGAGGATGGAAAATGAAATTGGTATAATTTTCCATTATGTCCCCGTTTAATAAAACAAAAAAGTAGCACATTTTTTTATTAAAAAAAGTAGTGTATGGACCCTTCAATTTTTTATTTTTTTTTAAATAGCACAAGCCAAAGAAAGATGAGCACAAAAAAACAAAAACAAAAACAAAAAAGTGCAACTGGACTTGCACATGGGCATTTTCGTCAGCCTAACAAATTACGCTTCCCCCCCCCCCCCCCCCATAGTTTTCTCCCCATTTTGGGTAGAAAACATTTTGGTAAACCCAGGAAAAAAACACCCAAGCCCACTACAGTTTTTTCCTCTTCCCCTCCCAAGCAAACACCTACTAAAAATTCTTTCTCTTTGATTTTCTCTCCTCAATTTTCCATTCTCCCTAAAATCCCTCCAAACAAACATACCCTAAAGCAAAACACCACTTATTTACAAGATATAAAGGAGGAAATTATTCAAGTTCAAAGTTTAAACATAAACAGGGAAAGTGTTTTTTCTACAATTTTTTTTTTTTTTGGTGTGTAAAACAATGTGTTTTTATTTCAAACAATGTGTTTTTATTTCAAACAATGTGTTTTTTTTCCTTTAAACAATGTGTTTTTTCTTTTTCTTTTTTTCAAAAAAAAAAAGTCAATTCAAGAAAATTGTACGTAAAATAATGAATTTTGACTAAATAAATTGACAAACCAAAAAAGAAGTTTAGGAACACAACAAAAATGTTACGATATTTTTATAATACATTTATTTTTAATTACGGTGGGCCCTAGTCTAATATTTTATTATGTTATTATAAAATAATGTTACGTCCACAAGATCTTCATAGCAAATCCTTGATGGCAAATTATTACTAGTTTTAAACTGGGCCAACCATTTTAAACTGTAGATTAAAAAAACAAACAAACAAAAGACAACCTTTGCCTCATCAAATTTGACTAAACCAAATAAGAAGTTTAGGAACATAATAAAATATCATAACATTTTAACAATTTCTTTTTATTTTTAGTTGTGGTAGGTTTTGGTATTGATGATACGAAAAATCACCAGTTGAGATCCTCGTCTCAAATGATGGATGATACTGTGGTTGTGTGTACCTTTGGATTTTGTTGCTTCTTTCTTTTATAGTTGTTCTTTGCCATAATGGATAATGAATATCTGTATTTATGTTCAAAAGCTAGTACGTTATCAATGGAAGCTCTGAAGTGCACAACTCACTTGTTACTGTTGCTCTGTCTGTTATGTTTCATCATTAATGTGCGCAATAAATGTGTAACACTTGCTTTGATCATCATTAATGGGAATGATGATTCTAGGTTATTTTTTGACTCATTAGGTATGATATTTTATTATTTCATTTTTTAAGTCCACAACATTTTCACAACAAAACTTAAGTGATAAATTGTTATTGGTTTCAAACTAAGATCTGGGACCACCCCTTTAAATTATGAATTAAAAAAAAAAAAAAGCTTGCCCAAGAAAATTGTGAATTTTGGCTTACCCAATTTTTTAAACTAAAAAAGAAATCTATAAACATAATAAAATGTTACAACATTTTCATAATACCTTTATTTTCAGGTATTATTGGTCTCGGTTTGATATTTGTTATTTATTTTTAAAAAATGTATTCACAATATTTTCACTACAAATTTTAGATAACAAGTTGTTAATGGTTTTAAACTAGACCCACCACTGTTTCACTTTTTTATGTGTTAATAATAACTTATTATCTATGATTTGTTATGGAATTAATATGTAAATGTTGTGAACTTAGCATTTCTTTCTTTTTTAAAATTTTTTTATGAAATTTTTTTTTTGAATTGAGATCTTAGAAATTATAAAAATATTCTGACAACATCAAGATATTACAACATATTCACAATACATTTATTTGTAGTTGTGGTTGGTCACAAACTCATATTTTATTATTTTATTTTAACCTATAAAAAATTGACATAACAATAATTGTGAAAATATTGTACAAATTTGTTGTGTCAATATATTGTGTCAGCTCATTAAAAAATATTATAAAAAAATAAAAAAATAAAAAAAGGAGAAGAAGGGAGCACAAACCGAAAATTTCGTACTGAAGGAAAAAAGAAAAGTCTAGCTCAAGCAAATTACAAAACGGCACCGTTTTACCTCACCAAATTAACTAAACCAAGTAACTGAAGAAAGAGCTTCTGTACACATCTTGGGCCTTACCCACTTCTCTAGGTTTTTTTTTTTTTTTAATTTGCCTCCATTCGAACCTTTCTTCCCTTGACTTCGGCCCACTTTGGGATCATCCACACCCTACATATCTTCGTCTCTATCTTGGGCTTTTATTGGGCTTGTCACTTCTTGTTCTTCATTACAGAGCCCACGCTCATTGCCAACAGCTAAGTGGAGATTCTCATTCACTTTGATCATCTCCCTGGCTTTGTTTGGCCTTAATACTCGTCTCACTTTTTCAGTATAGTCTCATCTACTCGTATTATATTGCTGCAGAAGATTTGATGTACTAGCCTCCCTTCCTTAATTAAAATGATAGAATGAAGCACAATGTTTTTTCAAATCCTAATAAATGATTTAAAAAAATGTGATATAAAGGTAGTTGCTAAACCTGCAAACTTATTTTTAAAGTAATTTGACCCAAGAGGGCCAAGTCCCCTCACCACCCCTACAGCATTTGTACGTTTTATGCATTTAGATTAGAAAATAACTTCTACCCATGTTGATACATCTCTACTGATGTCCATTGGAGAGTTCTGGTTCTTTCTCAACAGTGAAAGGGAATGCATTTCTTCCCCATACGGGTAATCATGTGGGCTTCTTCTTCAATACCATGGCATCGTAGACCGTAGCATCTCAAACTTGTTTTGCATTTTCATGGGTCCATTGCTCTACAATTGGGATCCATACAAATTTATAGGTTGATCCTTCTTGCTTATTTCTTATAAGTGGGCTTGAGAATTGAGATATATATATATATATATATATCTAATAATCAGTTTGTGGAATACAATTATGAAACTTACGCTATGTGAATACCAACACAAATTTGTTTTTACCCAAATTCATTTGCAACAGAGTCAACAGACACAATTAATGTATTTAATTATGCAAAATAGAACGATAACATAGTAATAGTTTGATATTTTTGCCCAGGATAAGCTATGTTTGTAAGCCCAATGCAATTTTAGATTTGGCACGGGCTTGATTAACAATTACTCATGGTTTTAGACATTTAAAAAAAAAAATCAAGATACTTGAAGTCGGATCAAGGTCAAACTGAGGTTGAACTATGATAATGTCATAATTAATATAAATAAATATATTAAATCAATATAAATAGAAAATTAACTAAAATAGTCCGATTAAGTATAAAAATCTATTCTTCTCAAATAAATAAATAAATATATGTGCGTGTGTGTGTGTGTGTGTGTGTGTTGGGGGTGGGGGTGGGGGTGGGGGTGGGGGTGGGGGGGGGGGGGGGGGTGGGGTGGGGCCACCTAATTTATTTGTGTTTGTGCTCATATTTATTTGTTAAAAAATAAATATAAAACAGTATTTGTGTTGCATGGCCACAACATGTCACCTATGAAATTATGAATACACTAGTCATTAATCCATGTGATGCATAGGAGAACTATTGAATGTGAGATTTGATTTAATCTTGGTTTAATGTACTACAATCATCATATCATTATAATTTAACGGGAAAACTTAGTTTGTATAATTCATAGTATGCTTAGAAACATGAGGTCATATTAATAACTAATAATTTAAAATTTGTAGTGATCTTGCAAGATGAAATCTAAAATAAATTTAACATACATAATAAATTAGAACATAAAATCGTGGGTTTTAGTTAGTTGAACTTGTAAAACCAAGCACTATCCAACAAATATTGTAACTCTTTCGAGAATGAACCTTAAATAAGCACAATATTTAGCAAATTTATTTTATTTTTCTACTATGTATATGAATATTTTGTAACTTTGATAGATTTATATAAAAAGATTTAAACAATTCTTTGTTTCTGCTTCTTTAATTGCACATTAAGATTCCAATCTAAAAAGTCACTAACCTTAATATGAAATATGCAACTAAACAAAAATTTAAATAAACATTAGGATTCCATTTATCTTTCATGCAATCCTACTCCATTCTCTTAAACAATGTACTTCATAATTATCCAATGATGATAATTACATTTATAAAAAAACAATAGTAATAAATTGAAATATGAAATACGATACTATCCAATAGATGTTGCAAGGCCTTTTTTTGCTAATTATTTGGTTTTTGAAATTTATTTTGTTATAAAACACTTATCGCAACTTATTTAGTTATGTAATCTCTTTCTAGAACTTGATTTTCTAAAAGTCGAGTTCCACTTCGCTAAATTCTATGCAATTTAGGGGAACGTGAAACTTGATTTTGAGAAAATCAAATTCCACAATTGCCACATATCACTTAATTGTATAGAACTTGAATTTCGCGAAATTGAGTTTTACTTTGAACTCAATTTTGAGAAAGTTAATCGAGTTCTGAAAAGAGGTCACATAACCAAATAAGCTGCAATAAAGATATTTTAACAAAATATTTTTCAAAAACCAAATATTTAGCAAAAATACACTAAGCTTGCAATGTTAAAAGAACAATTGGTAATAAGTTGAAAGACAAAAATTGTTTTTTAAAATTATTGCGATTGTTTTGCAATGTTAATTTTAAATATGCCAATCAGTTTCAAAAAAGCACCTAGTCCAGAAAGGAATGATACTTAAAATCAAATAAATCTCAATTTAAATATCTAAAAACGTAAGTTTATCAAAATATATGACTATAAGACAACAGAAATCAACCAATAACTTCAAATTTCAATACTTCATAGGAATTAGTCAAATCTATTAAGCCAAGAGTTTAAATAATATTTTTGATATTTGAAGTTCAGGTTCTTCCTCTTTCAAACATATTGTGGCTTGAATGTGTGCTTGTATGGACATGGTTGTAGTATAAGTCCCACCCTTTCTATGTTATAGCGGTTGATTTATGAATGAAACTTTGGCAAGCTTTTCTATTGAAAAAAAGTAAAACGAAAAAAAAAAATTTTAAAAAAAAATAAAGAAAGGACTGCATGTTATCCATATGTCAACTACAAGTCCACAATAAATCCAGATTGTGCATGGACTTGTTTACTTGGCATTCAATGAGAGTACCAGATCGAACTAAATAAAAAAACTGATAAATATATAAAAGAAAAGGAAAACAGACTCAAAGAAAAAAACACAGGTATCAAAACAGAAGTTAAAAACATATATTGTTTGGAGAGAAAAAGGGAAGCGTAGCCAGTAAATAAGACCTGGTTCTTGAAGAGGCTTCATCTGTTTTCTAACTCACAAACTGTGTCTGTTCAAAGGCTTTTGTGTAGGGTTTTTGGGTCTTTGGGTTTTAAAGAGAAATTTCTATATGGTAGAAAATTGGGGCTTGAATGAATGAATGAGAGAGAGGTGAAAGGTTTAGAGTAATTACTGAATGTTAGTCGAATGGTAGGGTTAAAATTGTAGTTGAATTGGTAGGGTTTTAAAATTAAAGTGTTAAAAAATTAAAAAGAAAATAATAAAGCTGCAAAGTTTATGTGTAATCATATTATAAGGTCAACAAATAGTCAAAAGTTTCGGTTTTATAACATATATAAATTAATTTAAACTTATTGCATGGCCACAACATGGCACACTAGGAAGGTAGGAATCAACTGGTAAAGGTCAGGGTTCAAGTCTTCAGGAGGGAGTTTCACACACATATACACTTAAATTAGACTAAAGTAGAATTTCTTGTAAAAAAAATAGTAATCATTGATTTTTTTTTTTTAAAAAAATAGAAAAACTCCAACCACTAGTAATGCAAAACGTGACATCCCATTAAAATCATCAATCTGTGTGTTTAATATCATTAATTATATTAAAATCAAATATCCCATTTGTAAAATTTGGTATATATTAATAATAAAATTGATATTTTCCATTTTGTTCGAAAATGGGATGAGGATTATTGTCCCATTTTTAGCATAGTAGCACCAATGAAACTAGAACTAAAACTAGAACAGTATCTGTGACAAGGCAATGGTCTTTGGCCGTCTAAACAGCACCTCCTCCACTTTTGTGGTGGCTCAATGTTTTGTTTTTTTAGAGATTCATCATTCATCCTCATTATATATGCATACAAAAACTAACCAATTTGTTATATTAGAAACATTGTCTCGCTGCCTGTTGTCCCTGCTTTTCTAATTTCAGTTCACATTATATAACCATCTAGTAATAAATTACAACTAATTGTCAATGTCAAGTTGTACGTCAACAAACATACGAATTCACTCTATCCATCCTCGGAATATTACATGTATGGATGAAGGGCACTGCACACAATTAAGATCACATTTTTTTTAATAAAAGAAAAAAAATAAGGTGACAAATGATTACGTACTCTCAAACATTTTATGATTGTTGGTGATGCAGTATAGAACATAGGATTTAATTTATGTTCATTTTTTTTGGAATTTTGGAATATAGCGTCTATATTTTTAGAGAGTATTGAGAATATTTTAGTTCAAATTGAGTCAATTAATTAGGATTTGTTTAAGAATGTTTTTTTTATTTGTGCTTTTTCCTTCTCTTTTTAGTCTAATTTTATGTCGAGCACGAATTAAGGTTTCATAATCTTACAACTTCTTTTATGTTTTCCTTTTTTACATTAGTGACTGTAGGCTTTGAGCATTCCAACGTTTAAAAATTTTGACTTAGAAATTGCAACTAATCATCAATATATATATAAAAGCAGAGACCTCATGCAGAAGTGTATGAGGTTCTGCCACGTGGCGCTTTGTATGAGTACTTTTTCATTTAGCTCTTCACCTCTCATCTTCTTATCAATGATTAGTTTATGCCATAAATGTAGAAAATTAAAAGATTTGGTTTTACTCCCTTTTTCAACTTTTGAACTCTTCCACTTTTAATTTCATTCATTTAATAAATGAAAGGTTTTCTCCATTCAATATTAGTTTTCATGTTCTTTTATATATTCCAGTTTCACAAAATTTCAAAAGGCCAAAAGAAAAATAGGACTGGAGAGATAGAGAGACAAAGAGTGGGAAATTAGTGTCAAAAGAGTATGAAATTGCTTTTGGTTTCAGATGCATATGCTCTAAACTCCTTAACAACATTATCAAAGCTTGATACAATGCTTTCACAACATATGGGGTTTCTAAAAGGTATGTGTTTTTTATTTTTATTTATATTTTTGGAAAGTGTTTAATCTTTGTAAGCGATTAAGGTACTCAGATGTAAGTAAAATTAAACTTAAGATACAAAATAGTATAAGTTTATATTTCCCTGTTCAATTATTGTTTTTTTTTTTTTAATCTCTTCACATGTATATTTAGTTTTAAGAATTAGAAACCTTAAATCTTAGATGTTTACAATTCAAAAGTTCATATGTTTTCTTTAAAAAAATAAATAAATACTTCTAAAAAAAGAAAATGAAATAATAAAAAAATTTATATTGGAAACAGTCAAATGTAAAAACTATATACATGTACACGTGATCAAACAAAAAAGGGAATGTAGTGACATTTTTAGAGTCTAATTAATTATTGTTATTTATGGATATATTGTGTTACAATTTTTTTTCATTCATTATTTTAGTGATGTATAATACATAATCGAAATTAATTTTCCAAACATTATAATACACATGAGTATTATAAAATAACTAATAACGAACACGCGCATCGCGCGGGACATCCACTAATATGATTAATTACCTCCAGTATACACGTGGTTAATTAATTTGTTAAGTGATTTGAATTTATCTTATTACTATATAGAAATTTTCTAATATTAAATAAAAATGACAAAATTTGACTACAAATTTTGTTAAAGCAAATGATTACAATTCTACTTAATATTATTTTTATTGGATGCGAATTTTGACAAATCTACCATTAAATTAAATTTTCTTCTTGTATCCTTCATGCATAAAAAATTTTCAAAAGATCAAAGATCAATAACTATATCATCAATCAAATGTTTGAATTTCAAGTTTTTATAATATAAAATTGTGCATAAAAATAAACTTATGGATCAAGTAATAAATATCATCTGATTAGATGAAATTTGATATATGTGTTAAAAATAAAATAATATATATTATTTAATGATTAGTTCTTCAAAATATGTAATAATGTTAATTTTTTAGTGGGAGTCGTCACCTTATGCTACAAATAAGTTTATAGCCAAACTTTATCTAAACAAAAATAAGATTAAAAAAAAAACATTATCCTTATCTGGTTGTTAAATGCAACCAAGTATTTGAAGTCATTTAACACGTTTATCATATTTAATAGTTGCATACATTTAAATAGCTACATAATATTATATTGTGTTTATTTATTTATTTATTTATTTATTTTGACAGTGAAGATAGAATTTCATTAAAGAAAAAATGGGGAAACCCCAGAGTAGCTTACAATTTTCATGGTCCACTTATACCATCTAACTGATCTAAGGAAATTACATTACATAAAAAACACTGAAGCTCTTTCACGCTGGGTGGTCCTATCCGGCAATGTGTTGAGTCAGACGTTGGTAGTCTTGTAGCAGGGTCATGGCATCGTGGAGTATGTCTCCAGGTTGGGACTACTTCTTCTCAAAACAAAACCGGTTTCTAGCATTCCATATGGACCAAGCAACCATTGCCCATACCTCCAATTCGTTACCCATGAGCTTGTTTTCCATTTGTTTGGCGAGGGAGTGGAAATCCTGTACTACCGCTGGGCTTTTCTGCATTTTTCCTTTAACCAGTGCCCAAACATTGGCTACTAACAGACACTCCCATAATGCATGATAGACCGATTCTTCTGCCTGGCCACAGATTGCGCAGCAAGGGTCAATAGGGAGTTTACATCGCGCAATATTAGCCCGAGTAGGCAGAACATCTGAACATGCTCTCCATAGGAAGTTACGCACCTTCGGTGGTACACGCAATTTCCATACTTTATTCCACAACCTCTTGTCTTCATGCGCTCTGGAATGCTCAACCACGCCTCCTTGGTTCAAGCGAAGGGCAACAAGATAGGCCGACCTTACTGTGAACTGGTGGGCTTTATTTTCCTTCCAATAAATTCTGTCCTCTGTCGAGAGATCACCGAAGGTAAGGCTAAGAATATCCTCTTGTGTGGACTGCATGAACGTGGATTGTATCAGTGGCCTATTCCACTGATTGGTATGTCTGTCAATAAGGTCCCCTGCTTTTAATGATGTGTCAGCCCCCAGTTTGAATAATGGTGGACGGGGCAGCCATTTTTGGATGTTAATGGTGATGCTCTGCCCATTCCCAACCTGCCAGTGTGATCCCTCTATGATGAGCTCTCTTGCGGCAATCAAACTATGCTACACAAGTGATGGATTTGGACCCAACTCAGCCTCCAAGAATGAACTCCGGGGAAAATATCTAGCTTTATATACTATAAAATAGAGATTGTGTACCTGTGACCAATTGCCACGCCTGCTTGGCCACATTGCTAGATTGTGTTTATTTCTACAAGGTAAATCCAAAGGCCAATGCTTAGAAAAAAGATTTGACCATAATCTGGGCATTCATGTTTAGAGACTCTTATTTAAAAACTCTCAAAGGAATGACCAGAGGCACAAGGAGAGAGAAGAGAGACAAATTTGATGTTAAGAAGAGGAGAAGAGAGACAACGAAGGAGAAAAAACCTAGTAAAAAACTTATGGAATTTGCTACCGTACCCTTCTATTAGTGGAAGGCTATTGTAGCTCTAATATTGGTGGGTTTTTGGTGTTTGTAAGGTTAATATTTAGCATTTAGCACACTTAATGTTAATGCTCTTTTTTACTCTATTATAAGGACCACAACAATTCACACAGTTTACTCTCTTTCTCGGATTTGTACGGACTAAAGCAGTACACTTGCTTAAACTTTTTTTTTTTTTTTTTAGAAGACTCAAATGGTACAATTGAGTGAACCACTTCGCAAATGAATTTTTATAGCAATCGATTATGGTTGCAATGGAGAACATGAGTGACAAGATTGCTGTCAGGCTTCTATGTTGGTTTTTCATGGGGCATGTTTTGGCTCTAAACACTTGGAGCACTATGAGTTTGCATTATCTGCCTTCTTTGGAAAGTATCAACCAAATTGATAGATACGATGGGAGAGGAATGGCGTAGAGGGTTATTTTGCATTATATGGCTAAGTTTTCAAGATGCGTTTTGAGCAATTTGGGTGGACCATTGTTCACATGAGAGGCATGCTCTCATTTTTTGTCATTTTGGTTGGAAGTTTGGTTTATGTTCATGTTGTGATGTCTATTGTAGGTATGGGTGTACAGATATTTCAAGAAACTTGCCCCAACACTTAGAGCATCCACAGCAGTGGAGCTAAAAATTTAGCTTTTTAGCTCCACAAAAAGTTACTTTATCTATTTTACCTACTCACTTTACAAAACATGCTACAGCAGTGAATCTATTTTAGCTTTCAACACAATAAAATAATATAAACATCACAATAAAATAATATATCTACAACAATAAAATAATATATCAAATACAATAAAATAATATATTCACTACAATAAACAACAATCACAACCACCCGCAACCGCAACCGCTACCACTACCACCGCCTCCACCGCAATTGCTACTACCGCCACTACCACTGCCGCCGCCGCCGCCGCCGCCACTGCCACAACAATCTTTATTTTTTCTTCTTATTCTATTCATTCTCAAGAATTATATTTTTAAAAAAATGTTACATCCACAATATTTTTTGCAATACTTTCACGAGAATCATAACAAAATCTTATATGAAAAATTGTTACTAATTCTAATTTGATCCCGCCACTGAAATTATATTTTTATTCACCAATATTAGCTAATTACTTAAAATTTATTGTAAAAATATTGTAAAAATATTTTTAAATGGTCATTTCTTATTCTTTGCCTTTCTTTCATCCACACATTTCTTTCTTCTTCTTTTTTTTTTTTTTTTTTCTCTTGCATTTTGTCCACTACACACGTAGCATAGGATTCCATCCCCTCTTTTTTTTTTTTCTCTTTACTTTCCCCTTTCTCCCATTCCTCCCTCAATCTTTCTTCCTGCCTCCAGCTCTCTCGTTTTCTCCTCTCTTTTTTTCTTCTTTTTTTTTTTTTTTTTTTTCATTTTCTACTTGATTCCATAAATTCTCTAGCTCTTTTTGTGGTTTGGGTTCGTGTGTTTGGGTCCATGGAATGGATCTAGGTCCGTGTAGATCGGTAATGGTGGTGGGTTTGCTCATCAATGGTTTTTTTTTTTTCCTTCTATTTTTGAGATGGGTTTGGTGATTGGTGGTAGTAGGTTGATGGTGTTGGTTTTGGTTGTGTTGATGGTGGTGTGGATTTAATGGGTTTTGGGGTTATTTTGGTTGTTGTTGGTGGTGGTTCATGGTGGATTTTATGGGTTTAGTGGTGGTGGATTTATGGGTTTTTGTGTGTTGGAGGTGGTGGAGGTGTGTGCATGGTGTTGGAGAAGTTGCTGATTTTTTTTTTTTTTTTTTTTTTTTTTTTGTGATTGTTGAGGTGTGTGTGGTGGTGGAAGAGACTGTCGGCGTGGGTCTGAGGCGGAAGAGATGTGGGTCTGAGGCGGATGGGTCTGATCGACGTCTGGGCGGAGGCAGCTTGGGGCTTGGGTCAGTGACGTTGAGGCCGGCGGCTTGGGGCTTGGGGCTTGGGTCGGCTTTGGCCGGTGACGTTGAGGCCGGCGGAGGTGCGGGTCGGAGACTTTGAGACAGAGGGGTGGGAGGGACTGAGAGAGAGAGAGGCACCATTTTTACTATTTTACTCCGGCCGGGAATAAAATATTGTTTTTTTTGTTTAGCTCTTATGAACAGTGCACATGTATGGATACATGTGCACTGTAGCAATCAGCTAAAAAAAAATAGCTTTAGCTCCACTGCTGGAGCATGCTTTTTGGTGTTGGAGGAGCAAAAAAATACCAATATACCTATTTAGCTCCACTGCTGTGGATGCTCTTAGAAGTACTCAGACTAGATCCTTTCCAAGATTGCAAAGGTGGTCTTCTGAAAATAAAAGAGGAGGTGGTAAGCAATGGACCCTTCATGAGTGGAGGACATCCCTTGAAGGTTTGACAATTGAAGAATTTTTTTATTTATTTATTTACTAATTTGGGTTGCACATGCAAGTCATGTGCTGCCCTTGAATGAGAAAATTAAGATAGAGTTTTATTTTCCAGAAGTATGAAATTACGTACTTAAATTTAGAATAGCTATTTAATATATTAAAATCTATTTATTATGATAATTTCTTAGAACCTATTTAGTACTAAAGACAATATCTACTCACTAAAAAATTCTACTAAGAATAATAACAAATGCCATCATAATAAAAACTAAATTTTGATAAGACATTGTTACAATATTTAAATTTTTGCAATAAATGATGATATATGCTACAATTGAAACTCTTCATCAAATTAAATACCTACAATCATCTACAATAAAGATTTTGTTATTTATTCTTCCTTTTAATCATCTTATTTTAGGAGCCTAACTACGATGTTTAGCTTACATAATTTTTAATGAACACCCTTTTAAGCAAGAAAAAAAGAAGGGCAAGATAACAAAAAAAATATATGTCATCGAAGTTTCTATTAGATAAAATTATAAGTCTAGATGATTTAAACCTATGATAAATTAGTATTCTTTAGGTAACAAATAAAACGCCATACATCACCATTATAACTTTTTAGGACATTAAGAAACTCAAAATACATGAAGAAAATTTTTAGGAAATTAAAATTTAGTGGGAGTATTTTAGACATTTCACAATAAAATATTCTAGGAATAAGATTTTGTTAGGGTTTAACTAAGAGAGTAACATCAAGGGGGGTATATACTTGTTTACAAAATATAAATGAGGAAATTATTCAAGTTTAAAGTTTAGGGGAAGAATGAAACTACATCCCAAACATAAAGGGAGAAAGTGCTTATTCCACAATTTGTTTTGGGCATGTAAAACTATTTGTTTTTTACTTTAAATAATGTTTTTTGTTTTAAATTCAACTCAAGAAAATTGTGCGTAAAATAATGAATTTTGGCTCAACAATTGACTAAACCAAAAAAGAAATTTAAGAACATAATAAAATGTCACAAAATTTTTACAATACTTTTATTTTTATTATGGTGGGTCCTGGTCTAATATTTTATTATGTAATTTTAGAAGAATGCTACATCTACAGTATTTTCACAACAAATCCTAGATGGTAAAATTGCTATTTGTTTTAAACTAAGATAACCACTTTAAACTGTGTATTAAAACAAACAAAAAGACAATTGAAGAAAATTATGCATGATACAGTGAATTTTAGCTCATCAAATTTTACTAAACCAAAAAAGAAGTAGAAACACAATAAAATGTCATAACATTTTCACAGTACCTTTTTATTTTAGTTGTGGTAGGTCTTAAATGGATATTTTATTATTTTATTTTTGACGTTCATAATATTTTCGCAACAAATCTTTGGTAGCAAATTGTTATTGGTTTTAAACTAAAATCACTCCTTTAAAAAAAAAATAAAACTTGCCCAAGAAAAATGTGCGTAGAACAGTGAATTTTGGCTCACACAATTTTGATTAAACCAAAAAATAAGTCTAAAAATACAATAAAATGTTACAACATATTTAGAATACATTTACTTTAAGTTGTGATATGTCTTATATTGATATTTTAGAATTTATTTTAGAAAAATGTTATCTCAACAATATTTTCACACCAAATTTTAGATAGCAATTTGTTACCAGTTGTAAACTAGGTCCGCCATCGTTATCACTTTAGATATGCATGTACGTAACGGAAAAATAACAGATCTATTTCATTCATAAATGTTAACATGCACCATGTAAGTTTCAAAATATACGAACAAGGGAGTGTATCTTGGAGCGGTGAATTTCAAAAATCGAAAATTCAAAGTACTTGGAAATATTTTCAATCTTCACTTTAATTCCACTAACGCCAAAGATGTGTAGTCTCTCAATCAGTTTATAAAGGGAGAATGTCAAAGTGTCTAACACTACATACACACCACTTCACAATGATGTTCTTGCAATTCTCTACAAAAAATTCTGTATGTTTCTCCCTTTGTATCAAACTGATTATCTAATTGAGCTAGCCTTTTGAACCTTTCCAATTGGGATTAAGTGTACGGCTTGGAGTAGGACCAAAAGGAATCAATAAGACACTAACTCCAATAGGTCTTGGGCTTTTCTGTCAACTTTTGACAAGTTCAAATTTACCATTAATTATATTTAATACCACTATATAAATATAATTGCACTCTAGGCCTTATTTATAAATTATATCCCAATATTTTATTATACATGCAACCCCTTTATAAAATATTCGTAATAATACAAAGTCATGAATATAGACTACACTTTGTATATTACTGCATTTTAATCCTTGAATACCCAATTTAATCTTTTAAGTTATTCATCATACATATATATTTATGAAATCTAATTTCATAAATATATACTCTAGTACCTATTTACTAAAGTAGTTAGGCCTAACATTTTGAATAACAAACCTATTAAACTTATCTTAATGGAATATTTTGTATCTCCGTTAAGAGACTATAAATTCCATCTTGAGAATATATGTTCCATCAATACTAAATATGGTTGTCCAATATATTGTGGTTTTGACCATAACTTTAGATCTCACTCCTGATATATCAAAGCAATCTACACTTCATGATCGGGTTCATTATCCTCTCAAGATTAAGAGCTCATGTAAATATAAGTCGTGAGTTTATTATTCATTTGACAGTCGCTAGGAAAATAATAAATCTCACACCAGTCCTGTTTAATATGTCTTAACTCTTAAAATATATCAACATACCAACTAAAAATCTCAATTTCCATAATTAAGAAAAATCATTTTAATTGATATGTTATAATCTTCACAGATGAAATGCTCAATTTCATCACCGACTACAAACTAAAATTCTGAGTTTACAAAGAACTTGTGATTTATATCTTCTGTGACTAAATCACATACTATGCATCTCATGGACTATATGATAATGTATCAATATTCATGTTACCATTATTTTAGATAATAATAAAACAATTTTATCAATCACAACATTAAGTCATACATAATGTCATACATAATAACATATATAGTATCATACAATAGGATTTAAGACACTAATCCTAACACACACACACACACATATATTAATAGAAGCTTGCCACCTATGATAGAAGCTTGTCACCTATCATTTGTTATGAGATTAATTTGAAAATTTTGCTGACTTAGCATTACTCTTTATTTTATTTTATTTTGATCTATAAGAAATTAAGATTACAAAAATTGTGAAAATATTGTGACAACAATAAGATTTTAAAACACTTTCAAAATACATGTATTTGCTGTTGTGGTTAGTTCGTGTCATATTTTATTATCATATTTTGACCTATAAAAAATTGGCATCACAATATTTGTGAAAATATTGGAAAAATTTGTTATACCAGAATACTGTGTTAGCCCATATAAATATCTAAAAAATAAAGAAGAAGAAGAGCACAAATCCAAAATGATACCCAAAAAAAAAAAAACCCGGCTCAAGCAAACTACAAAACGGCATAGCTTTGCCTCACGAAAATGAATAAACCAAGTTACTGTAGAACCTGTCTCTTTTTATATATTTAGCAATAGTGGATTTGTCATTGTTGTAGCTTTTGGGTGATGATGTTTTGAATTTGTGCTTTATCTTGGTGTAGATGAACATGATCCACACCCCAACATGGTTTTTAGACCCGGATAGAAAAAAGTGGTTTAAGTTTTTAAAGTTAGACTGAGATTGAACCGTGATAATATTATAATTAATTTAAAATATAAATCAATATATTAAATTAATACAAATAAAAAAATTAACTAAAATAGTCCAATTAAATATAGAAACATATAATTCTTTATATATTATTGGTCAAAATCAATAAAAAAAATTTAAGATGTTTCAACTAATAGATCAATATCAAACCCAAATCTCTACCTAATAATAATTATAACTACCTTTTCTAGAATATTATAATTATAATATAAACCTAAAAAAATTAACTAAAATAGTCCAATTAAATATAGAAACATATAATTCTTTATATATTATTGGTCAAAATCAATAAAAAATTTTAAGATGTTTCAACTAATAGATCAATATCAAACCCAAATCTCTACCCAATAATAATTATAACTACCTTTTCTAGAATATTATAATTACAATATGAACCTAAAAAACAAGAAAAAAAGAAAAAGAAAGAAGGACACGTTGGGGCAACGCCACCTGCTGGAATATATATATATTCTTTTACAAAAAATTTTTTGACTCCCCTACAATAAATATTTGAACACCCTGATTATAAATTTTGTTTAAATCTAACTAAAATAAACTTGAATATGATCATTTTAATGCAAGTGTTGTGTTACTTTTTTTTATCTACCTTTAACAATTTACTATCTATATTTTGTTGTAAAATTTTTGTGCAAGTTTTGTATCAACAACACTATTCTTAAAATATTTAATTTTTCAACAAAGAAAAAAATGTTTCAAATATTTGCTCATTCGTTAAAAATAAATAAATAAATAAACCCTCTATCTGGAACTCTAACTTACTTTTCCGTTGACAACAAAATGAAGTTATTTTTCTTTACACTTTTCTTCTTTATCATCAACAAAAAATTATACTATCGTTCCAATCAATTGATCTATATTTATATTTGTGATTTTTTTCTTTATTCTCTCTATCTGTCTTTCTCCAATTAATCTATGTTTTCTTAGTTTTTATCTTTGTTTAATCAAATAGTTTTCTTAGCTTATATCTCTGTTTGCTCTAATTCTAAGAAAGTGACAATGTGTTTGGTTAAAAAATTGTACTCTTCAAAAGCAAAAATTTATATCAGTTTATTTTATTTTTCCTTAATTCACATTTACTCCTAGTCCAACTTCTACATTTGTTATTATTCATTTTTATCATAAATTTTTATTTAATTAATATTATATATAAGTGTAAGCGCACAATTGCACCTGGCCCCAAGAACAGTTACGGGCTCAGGCCCAATGAGCCTTAAACAATGTAATTTGTAGAGTGTGGGCTTAAAACCCAGGTTAGAAGTGTTTGAGGATTAAATGACAAGCCAAAGATTATAAATACTTGAAAACAACAAGGAATACTGTAAGTCAACCTGCACGGACGTAAGCCGAGAACTGTTCTTATATTATTTCTCTCTCTCTCTCTTTCTCTCTTTCTTTTAGGTTACAAAGAAGGGATCCCCCTTTCTGTTCTAAGTTGCTCCTTAAATACTACTCTTTTTGATACTTTACACACGTGTGGCCCCAACTCCCTCTTAGCCTAGATATTTCTTTTCTCAGTGCCTTTGAATAGTAACCAGAAGTTTCTCTTCCACTGTTCAGGTGTCACTTCCCCATTAATGCGGCCAGGGTGGTAGGTGCAGGGTCTTTAATGTGGAGGTGACAGCCTTTATCCTTGGTGTTTCTCTTACATCGATGCTTCCAGGACATTCAAGGGTTTACCCCTTTTATCCACTGGTTTTAACCATGTCATTGCCTAACGTTTATCATGAAGTCCCAGATTCTCCGGTGTCCGTCCGAAGAGAAATTCACCCTCGGCTGGATCCTCGGCGTATGGGCCGACCCGTAGTACTAACAAGTTCTAAACTCAAGAGCAGGTCGGCCTTCTTTAGCACGGCCCAAAGGCCCATATCTCCATCAGGGTCTTTTTACTCCCCACAATAGCCCCTCAAAACACAAATTTTCAACGTCCGAGGAGAAAAATAGGGTTTTGATCTGACAAGAACCCACTCCACACACTTTGTGAGTGATGGCACGCGTGGAAATCGTTTCGCGTCCCAAAAGATGCCACTTGGCGGTTTTATTTTCAAAAACTCGCGCATTTATTACTGTAAGTTACTCTTTGTCTCCCATGTTCAACGGTGCACATAATAAAATAATGTTGTAAATAAAATAATTAAGATTATTGTTAGTAAAATATTGATATAGCAGAATCTAAACCATTAAAATATTAAAGAGTGATTAGGATTTAAAAAATTTACAGATAAAGTAGCCTAAAAAATTTAGAGAATCTAAATCCTATTAAATTTTAATTATTTTAAATTGTTACATATAATATAAAAGATGTATATAAAAAAAAATTTAATCACTCCCACGACAAATTCCTAAATCCACCACAACTGACCCCTAAAATAAATCTGGGAGCTGCCGCCGCAAGTTGATAGAAAGAAAGAGAGAGAAACATGACATACATGTAAGGTGGAGTGGCTCAAAATTGAAATGAAATTTGATTTGACACTTTCAACCCCCACCATTCAAATTTCTACTCTTCTTTGTCAATTTCAATGCTATCACATGGTTGGGCTGATGGCTCATAAAACAAAAAGTCAGTACAAAAGAAAGCAAAAAAAAATGCAAAGTAATCACAATTGTTAATCATCCGAAAATTTTTGACACTATTTATAAGAGATATAAAAAAATTGTCAAAACATTATGCAAAGATGATGACAACAATAAGATTTTAAAATATTTTCACAATACATGTATTGGCAGTTGTGATTGGACCCAGTATCATAAAAAATTGTTATTCCAGTAAACCCAACCCATATAAATATTTTCTCCTAAAAAAAAAAAATCATATAAATATTTAAAAGAAAAAAAAATAGCACAAACCAAAAATGCTAACGAAGAGAAAAAAAAAGCAAAAACCAGCTCAAGAAAACTACAAAACGACACAGTTTTGTCTTAGGAAATTGAATAAACCACATAGTTTTAATGTTCAAACAACATTACATGTATTTTTATATATTTTTTCACTTATATTTATTTTCAAAAAATACAAACAATATTACTAGAAGTCTCTTACCAAACGGGTAGTTAGCAATAGATTTGTCATTGTTGTAGCTTTTGGGTATTGATGTTTTGAATGTGTTTTATCTTGGTGCAAATGAACGTCATTCTCACTCTAGTATGGTTTTTAGACTCGGTTCGCTCAATGAACCGTAAAAAAAAAATTCAAGATTTTTATAGTTGGATTGAAGTTGAATGGTGATGATGTTATATTTAATTTAAAATATAAATAAATATAGTAAATTAATACAAAAAATAGAAAAATTAACTAAAATGGTCCAATTAAATATAGAAACATATAATCCTTTATATATTATTGGTTAAAATCTATATAATTTTTTAAGATATTTTAACTAATAGATCAATATTAAATCCAAGTTTCTACCCAATAATAATAATAATAATAACAACTACATTTTCTAGAATATTATAATTATAATATGGATCTAAAAATAATGAAAAAGAAAAGAAAAGAAAAAGGACACGTTGATAGGAAGAAAACGAGAGAAACATGACATACATGTCACGTTTTGGAGTGTAGCTCAAAATTGAAATGAAATGTGGTTTGACACTTTCAACTCCCACCATTAAAATTTCTACTCTTCTTTGTCATTTCAAATGCAACTAATGGTTGGGCGGATGGCTCATAAAACTAAAAGTCAGTATATAATAAAGCAAAAAAAAAAAAAAAGCAAAAGATAAATTAGTCTAGATCATTTTAACAGGCGTGAGTAATGATTAATTATCTATTTTAAAAAAATTTTGACATTATTTTATAAAAAAATAAAAAAAATGATCAAAGTATTAATTTTTTTTCTATACAAACTTTCTTTAAATTAATTGTTAACTATTACCCTAATGTTATTTGTTGGCATTTCCCATTAATCATATAAAACTATGGAAGTGAGGACCGAGGACAAAAGAAAGAAGAATAAGGGGGTGTTTGGTTTATATTTTCAAACAATATTACACGTATTTCTACACATTTTTTATCCATACATATTTTTACAAATGTTTTCAAGCAACAATTTTCAGTTTTTAAACACATGTACCAAACGGACCCTAAGTGGTTAACAATTTATTTTAAATAGGGTTGTAAACTAGTCGAGTTTTGTCGAATAATGAATGTCTAAGCTCGGCTTGACAGCAAAAGCAGAATGTTCAAACTTGACTTGAGCTTGATACGAGCCTTCAAATAATGTTCAAACTTAAGCTTGTTATAAAGTATAAAAGTTTGAGCTCAGCTTGGCTTGGCTTGGTTCATTAGTCAAGCCAAGCTTGAGCTCTATATCAAGCCCAAACTCAAGCTCAATATCATGTTTTTGAGCTGGAGATCCAACAAAAGTATATTATCAAGCCTATATCAAGTTTATTATCTAGTCTATTTAGTTTGGATGAGTAGTCTCAACTTATAATTAATTAAAATCTTAGAAGGATATGAATTTATTTGTCAAGCTCATATCAATTTCATTGCCAAACTCATGAATAAGCCTAGGCTCAACTTGTTTTGTTATTTTTGTATTGAGTTTTTGTGTTCACGAGCTTGTTCATGAACAATATTTTTCACCCGGACTTGACTCATTTATTAAACAAGCCTAAAACTAAAGCCTAAACTTGACTTATTTATAAACAAACAAACATGAACAAGCTTTTTATCGAACCAAACTCAAACTGTTTATGAATGACTTGGTTCATTTACAACTCTAATTTTAAAAAAGTTTTGAAACCACTTCTATGGAAAATTGAAAAAATTGTCAAAATATTAATTTTTTTTTCTTTTTTCATAAAAACTTTATTTAAATGGATTGTTAACTATTACACTAATCCCATATATTAGCATTTCCCATTAATCAGATAGACTATGGAAGTGAGGATTGAGGACAAAAGAAAGAAGGACAAGTGGTTAGCTCAGGACTTTTGGGTGACTTACGACAGTATGAAAGCTACCTGCTATGAGAGTTGAGTTCTTTGTTCATTTATTTTAGATTTGTGCTTTCTTCTTCTTCTCTATTTTTTTCCATATAAATTATTTAGGTTCTAGATCTAAATAAAAACCCAAAGCATTGCCGGAAAAAATTTCAATTTCGGCCGGTATTGGCCAAAACTTTGCTGAAATAAAATAGAACCATGTGAACTATGAAAACGGCCATGGTTTTGAGAACTATGCAATCCAATCGCGATTCTAGCAGTTCTATGCTTTTTTTGGTAAAGAGGGGTTCTTAGAGTTAAAAGAATCTCAAAGATGAGAGGTTTGCGGTTAATTATGCCATTTTATTTTATTTTGATCTATAAGAAATTGAGATCGCAAAAATTGTGAAAAGATTCGAACAACAATAAGATATTTAAATATTTTCACAATACATGTATTTGCAATTGTGGTTGGTCCTAGTAATCATATTTTATGATCATATTTTGACTTATAAAAAATTGACATCATAATATTTGTGAAAATATTATGGAAATTTGTTATACTAGTATGTTGTGTCCGCCCATATAAATATTTAAAAGAAAAAAAAAACGGAGCACAAACCGAAAATGGTATTGAAGAAAAAGAAAAGAAAGAAAAAAAGCCAGCTCAAGCAAACTACAAAATGGCACAGTTTTGCCTCACGAAATTGAATAAACTAAGCTCTTGTCTCTTTTTATATAGTTAGCAACAGTAGGAGCTCATTTGGTAAAAGATTTTTAGTAACATTATTTAAGTTTTGTGAAAATATGTGTGGGTAAAAAAATATGTGAAAATACATGTTGTGATGTTTAAATAACAATTTTTGTTGTTTAAACACTGTTACCAAATGGGGCATCGATTTGTCATTGTTGTAGCTTTTGGGTGATAATGTTTTGAGTTTGTGTTTTATCTTGGTGTAGATGAATATGATCCACGTCTCACGGATTCAGATCCTCTAGATTTCCTAAGGTACTCTACTAATATTGCAAACAAAATAATTAAAAATATTGCAATGTCAGCATTTTACTAATAATATTCTTAAAATAATAAAAGAATATTGCAAACAAAACAATTAAAATATTGTTAGTAGATTACTAATATGGCAGAATCTAGACTATTAAATAATTAAAAAATAATTAGAATTTTAAAAAATCTATTTAATAAAAAGCCATAGAAAATTTAATGGCCTGTTTGGAAGTTTAGAGAGGGAGGAGAGTAGAGGGGAATGGTTATCCTCTATCTTATTTGGATGTTTTTAAAATTAGCAAAGGAGAATGGAGTAATTAGCCCTTCCTCTTGCTTGGATGTTTTAAAAATTAGAATGGAAAAGAGAGAAAATGATTTAAATAGACAAATTTATCCATATTTGAAAATCTTTATTTTTTTTAAAATCTAATTAATAAAGCAATTTTTTTTATCTGTTCTTTTGCTGGTTGGATGCCAAGAAAATGCCATCCCATAAGAAATTTTATTTTAATGTTATGAGTGCTCTTTAACTTGCATACAGATACCAATATTTTCTCTACTGACCAGTAACAACTATCTGCAAAACTCTTCATAATGGACTTAGACAAAATCCTTTCTCATCACCACCATGAAGGGCATAGAATTCTAAGAAAATTTCAGGATATTAAAGCTCCAGAAACAATAAACTCTGCGTCAGAAGTCTCTCATTCAATAACATTACAAGGCCCTAGATGTCAAGAATGGAAACCTCCATATTGGAAACGCACAAGTTTGCAAAACAATAAAAATAAATTATTATTTTATAAGATCAGTCACAACAAGTATATAATCCAAAGAATCAACACTTTTTGTGTAATTCTTACTTTGTTCAAAGTAGGTGATCTGATGAGCATCGGATGAGCATATTGTCATTGTAATCATTGTTCTTCCCTTCCCCTCTTCTATATACGTTAAAACAGGGCATCCTTAGCTTGTGTGTTGTTTGATATTATTAATACAATACCTATCTTTTATCTCAAAAAAAAAAGAAAAAGTAGGTGATATAATTGGTTTGTTTTTGTTCAAAGTAGGTGATATTCATTTCCTTCAACTTCATATGGATGAGATTTTTTTTTTTCTTGGCTTTATTGTTTTCTCAGCAACCAAATGGAGGATAGGTGTACTTTTTTTTGTTTGTAATTTTGTTAATTTAGAAAGGGTAAATTGAAAAATTTATTTAGTCAATAATTTATTTACTCTACTCTCTCTCAAAATCTCTATAATTTAGAAGAATTAAAAATAAAGGGTTAGAGATAGTTAAAACCCCTCCTCCTTATTTTTTAAAAAATTTTCAAATAAAGTAATTAAATTACTCT
The DNA here is from genome assembly GCF_040712315.1 of Castanea sativa. Taxonomy (NCBI): domain Eukaryota; kingdom Viridiplantae; phylum Streptophyta; class Magnoliopsida; order Fagales; family Fagaceae; genus Castanea; species Castanea sativa. Next base: position 5,928,835 of record NC_134017.1, on the reverse strand, counting down.
CTCTACTTTTACTCTACCTCCCTCTTTTTTTTTTTTTTTTTTTACTTCGAAACAGGTCATAAACAATCGGAATCTCACCCCGATAAGTCTCTGCTTCTATCTTGGGCTTTAATTGAGCTGGTCACTTCTTGTTCTTCTTTACACGGCCCATGTACCTTGCCAACGGCTAACTGGATATCCTCGAACCGCTTTTAACAGCTAACTAAGTAAACTAATAAGTATGTTCTAGTTACATTTTGCTGGTCACGTGAGTCAGTCTCTGGCCTCGATACTTGTCCCACTTTTTCAGTATTGTCTCAATCCCACCCATCTCTACTCGGCTGCAGACCTGCCTCCTCTTTAATTGAAATGACAGAATGCAGCTAGCACAATTTATTTTCAAATATACATTCAGCATCTCACCTTTTTCGCTCTTCATTCTCACATAAGCTGACAAACCTTCTTTCTTCTTCTTCTTCTTCTTCGTTGTGTCTCTCTGAACTTCTTGCTTCATCTGTTTTTTTATTTATTTCGAAAAATCCTTACTCACTACACATCAAAAGGTCTTAACTCATCAAGAAAACCATTCTGTTTCCTTACTCGGAATGAAGAAGATGATGGTGTTTCCTAGAGAGTCATCCAAGAGTGACAAGATCGATGCAAAGGATCGGATATCTGAGTTGCCTGAACCCATTAAGCAGCACATTCTGTTTTTCATGTGCCCTGAAGATGCAGCCCGTACCACTGTTTTGTCCAAGGCATGGCAACAAACATGGAATTCACTCCGCAGGTTAAGTTCTGAATGTGTTTTTGAATATGTAGACCTTCTTTGCACCAAAACTCTGGAAATACTCCACACGGAAAAGGTAATAATTGAAAAATTGAAGGTTTATCTTCTTTTACGAGAAGAAGGTGCTGCTTCGCCTTCTTATCTCGATAAGTGGCTTGAATTGGTTCTTGGAAATTACATCAATGAGCTATATCTTTACATCTTTTTCGAATACACTCTGCCCAAGCAAATATTTGCAGCTAAATCATTGGCCATATTAGACTTAAGGGGTTGTAGGTTGGTAGAATCTTTTTTTGATAAAAATGCCAAGTTTAATCGTCTGAAGGAGCTGACTTTGGAAGGAGTTGTTCAAGATGGGAATGCGATACAAGAACTCCTTAACCGCTGCCCTGTGCTTGAAGCGTTTTCAATTGATGATTGCTTGAACGTATATTGTCTTGAGCTTTTTAATCTTCCCAACCTTAAGATGGCCAAAATCAATAGAGTCAGAATGATTTACATTAATGAAGCTCCTAATCTACACACTGTGTGTTGTACCGCGAAAATTTCAATCATATGTTTGCTTCATACTACTTACAATAATTTAAGGAAGCTGTCAATTAGAATTGGTTACAACAGCTTTGATGTAATGTATTTTCCACGACTTAATTCTATGTTTCCCCTTCTTGAGACTTTGGACTTTTACGACATAAGGCGACTAGATGAGGTTAAAATTTCACATGATCGACTTGAGAGCTTAAGTTTGTCAACAAAGTTTAATACTATCACAGGTCAGATTGACTGTAAAAATCTTGTTTCCTATGAATACGAAGGAAAAACAATCCCATCCTTGTTGATTAATTCTCCTAGATTACATGATGTTCAACTTAAACTATTGACAGACTATCCTCTAGACACTTGGTGGTTTCTTCGATTAAAACAGTATCTAGAGATATTTAAGCAACCGGGAGTTCTTCTGAACTTGCAGCTGCAGATCGAATCTTCTATGGTAAGCCTTTCTATGGCCTCTTTCTTTGTCACTTGATGCAGAGACTATTACTTATATTTTTCTTTAACGAGAGATTTTGGGGATTTATTTTTTCGATAATTCTACATAGTAGAATAATTCAACATTTATCTTTTAACATGCAGGTTGAATTTAATCCAGAGCTGTTAAGTGAACAATCAATTTGTCCTCTTACAAATTTCAAGCATCTGAGGTTTCTATATACTGAATCTTTACAAATTCATAGAGGTCTTATAGATGGCATGTTATGGACTATCCATCCGGAAATGATATCAGTAAAATTGTGTTCACTAAAAGACACTGCATTCATTGAGGTTAAGTACTTTATAATGTCTGATTGTTGATTATTAGCTATTTATGACAAACCAATGAGATTTTTTATGCATTACAGTTGCTATTCAAGAACTTGAAAGAAAAGCTAGAGTGTTGCAATGGCTATCAAATCAAATGTTGGCGCCATTACTTAAAAGCTGTGGAATTAATTGTTGAACAAGAAAGAGAACGAAGACCTGAATTGTTCCCAATTTTCGCAAAATACAAGTTATCATGGCAGCTCTAGCATTTGGGTAGGGGAACTTTTGTTTATGTATTGAACTCCCTAATTTTGTTGTAACCAATTGTTGCTGGACTATTTTGTACTTCATGTAAAATTTATACATTTCTTAGCGCGTCCACTGACATAAATGTGCATAAATGTGCAAAGTGGAGAAAAGTCTCTAGTTTTACATATTTTGAGCAAAAAGACACCCACATCAGTTGGTAAAATGCACATTGCTACAGTACCGTGTAAATTTTCATGGATATTGTAGCATGTGAATTTCATATCTTAATAATAATTTCTCTCTTCTCTCTACCTGAATGACTCTCACCTCGCACTGTCTTAGGCGCACAGCACAACTCTCTCTTTCGCTTACTCTTTTCTTCTTTTCTGCCTCTTCGTCTGACTCTTCACTCTTTCTTCTCTCTGTTTTCATTTTTCTCTATTCTTTCTTAGACATTCTCTCTCGATTTGTTGGTAGTGGATTGAAGGGGCTGTAGATCGGGTCTTGCGATTTGAGTGGTGTGGGTTTTCTTGCCGTTTGCTACCGTGGTGTCCTTGCTGTTTGCTGCTGTGAGTTTCCAATGGGTCTGCTTGCTATTTGCTCATCGTGGGTTTGTCATGGGTGTGCTCACCATTTGCTCATTGTGGATTTGACGTGGGTGTGCTCACCGTGGATTTGGGTTGCCATGGGTTTGGGGTTGTCCTCATGGTGGTGGATGCCATGGATTGTTGAGGGCAGTGAGGAAGGGAATAATAAAAAATGGTAAAATAATGAATATTTTATTGAATAAATGTGTAGAATAGATAAACTGACATGAGTGTTTTGTAAAAATGGACGTATAAAATAAAAAAAGTAATTTTTTTTCGTGTAAAATAGAAGAGAAATTTGCATATGTGGATGCTCTTAGGAAACTAGAATTTGAAATTTTTGTTTTTATCATATTATATCACTCTTATGTGAAAATCAAGGCATAATATGCAGTATAATCTAAAGGTGCTTTCTAAACTTGCAAACTTATTTTTAGTGTAATTTGACCCAAGTTCTACTGATGTCAAATACGCATGGTCTGAATTAGGGTGGTTGATAGCATACTGGTACTGGCCGGTACATACTATATTGGCCAGTGTACTGGTACCGGTACATTTCTATTTTATACTGAAAAAAATACTGACCGTACTAGACCGAAACACAAAATGTTGTGTTTTTTGTTTTTTGTAATTGTGACAGTTTTTGTCTCTAAAATAATTAATAATGAAAGTATTTTGTAGATAATTTTATTATTTCACCTAACCTTTGATCTTTTTAATTCTTATACTTAATTTGGATTTAGTGTTTGAATTAAGAATTTCAATTACTTCTTTTTTAATTGTTCCTGCATCAATATTAATTTTTAGTTGATCTTTAGGTTGCTGTATCAATCAGTACACAATAGTTGAAATGGAAGGTATTTATGAGACTAAAAGTTGGAGAGTCTGTGTATGTATGTGTATGTAAATAGAGATTTTGTGTGTGTGGGTATATATATTAAATATATAAAATAGCAGTAAACCCGAAACGGTACACCGATATTGACCGATATTCGAAATATATTCTACCGGTGGTCAAACCGGTACAGCTTCCGATTCGATATTAACTTCCTTGGTCCAAACCAATCCTTTCCATTGGAAAGTTCTTTCTCAAAAGTGAAAGGGAATCCCTTTATTCCGCATATGGTAATCATGTTGGCTTATTCTTGAATTCCACTGTTCCTTAAGCTTCTTGATGCCTGATACTAAGATATGGCAAAATGGGTGGGGTGGGGCAGGGCGGGTCGGGTTTGGGTCGGGTCGAATGGGTTGTAAGTAAAAAGGGATCATTTTAAGTGGGTTAAAAATAGGTTCGGGTTACTCAAGTTGCGGTCGAGTAGGGTCGGGTTGACCCGTATTTTCACATGAAATTTTTTGTTTTTTGTTTTAAATGAAAACATGTATTTGCCTTTTGATAAGCTATGCAACAAATTACTTGATGTAAAATGCATTATTTTGAATTTACTACTTATTTTAAGAATGAACTTAATTAAATTTATTAATATTTATTCAATAATTTTAAAACTATACAAATCCTAATATTGCTATTTAAAATAAAATAACTCAAAGATAAGTAAAACAAATACCGAGTTTTATTTCTACACAATATCAACATTTCAAAGTATAAAGCAAAATTACAAATGACTTGTTGAATAATTTATTTGATAAAGAATAAAAGCATATAAAAAATTTACAATCTTAAATTAATTTTATAATCTATTATCAATTGTGGTTGACACTCTATTTCAATTTAAGATATACATTAAAGTTTGGTTGTTTACTTATTTATATATGATATTTTTTATGAGTATCATATCATTGTTAAGTAACACACACTATAGGAAATATCATAATTTATTTTGAAAAATCGTTTATTTTTTAGATAAATTGTCAAAAAATAGGTCTAAGTATTCATAATTTATGTTAATTTGATATTTTGGCTTTATTATTTTCACACTTGTGAATGTTTTTCACACATGTTTACAATTTTAAATTTATGTTTTTAATTCTTCTGTAACTAGATTATCTTGGCATGTATATTCTTATTTGATATCTAAAAATCTTTACTTATTATAGAATACTCAACTATTATCTTTTAATTAATTTGTATGCAGTTACGTAAATGTATCAATTGTTTCCTTAAAATTCACAATAAACAATTAAACCAATATTGTCTTAATTTTACTATTTTTTTACCCAAACAAAAAGCTAAAAAAAAAAAAGGTTCGGGTTCAAGTCGGTCGACTCACAAAAAATATGGGTCGGGTCATGAGTCAACCTGTTTTTGCTTCAGGTCAAAAAATGAAGTTTGAGTTAAGTATTTTTCAGGTCAAGTCATAAAATTCTGATCTATTTTGCCATATTTATTGATACTAATAAAACTTGTTGCATTCTGAACCGCGGCATCTAATAAGACCGTAGTATCTCAAACTTGTTTTCCATTTCATGGGTCCATTGCTCTACAATTGGAATCCTTCAAATTTTATACGGATTGTTCTATCTTATTTCTTCGTAAATGGGCTTGGGAATTGAAATATCCTATCAGAGATGTCCAGGCCCGAAAAGAACAAGAAGACAATATTCTCTGTGCAATACAATCATGAAACTTACGCTATGTCAGCACCAACCCAATTATGTTTTTTTTAACCAAAGTCATATGAAATAGAGCTGAATAAACAGACACAATAATGTATTTTTAAGGTAAAATTACAATATTGGTCCTTTAAGTTTATCTTATGTGTATAATTAGTTCTTCAAGTTTAAAATGAGCATAATTAGTCTCTTAAGTTTTAAAACTAAGTTGTATTAGTCATTTTATTAATAGCTGTTAATGGTGTTACTTACATGGCTACTAGAACAATGACTTGACATTTTTTTTTTATTTTATGATATGACATATTTTTAATTAAAAAATTACAAACTAAATTTACATACGAGAAACAATATTCACAACCTGGTACCAAATTAAAAAAAAAAAAAAAATTTCTACCAATTGTAAAAACCCACCCAAGAGAGAGAGAAGAGGAGAGAGATGAAACCAAGCACTGACCTGCCGTTGGCAACCGTTGAAACCGAGAACCAAAATTAAAAATCTCTATAATTTCTTTTTCCCCAGTTTATTTTTCTGATTGATTCTGAAATTGCGGATAGAATGTGACATAGATTTCGAAGGGGTAGAAAGGAGGGGAGAAGAAAGCGTAAGTGAAACTCTAAATTTTATTTACTTATTTTTATGTAGAAATTGTTAATACCCAGATATCAAATTATGTAAAATGCATAAACGAGAATTGAATGAACACAATTTTAAGTCAAAATCAGGAAGATCAATGGTACCTCGGTAAAACAAGCTGCGAAAGCGCTGCCAATAAAAAAAGGTAAGAAGGTAGAAGTATATTTCTTCTACATTATACAGAGAAGAAAAACAGAAGCTCTACCAATGCAATTCACAATGTTAGCGTGATACACTGATACTATTGTGATGTTATTAGCAGCAGAAGCAACCTATAATTTAGCCCAAGCCCAAACCTAAATTTATTAATACTTCTCGTATTAGAAAAATTTATTAATACTATTGTGATGTTTCATGCCTCCATTTGAGAATCTAGAGAGGGTGAGTGACTGAAATATACTTGTGGAAGTCACTCCTACAAGTCAAAAAAAATATACTTACTGAAATCGTTCATTTTAGGGTGTTATTTCAGTAGCCTCTATTTCGTGCATTGAACAAAAATCTTTGGTCATAATTTTGCGTATGTTTAAGCCATTATATAGCATGGGCAGCATATCGAATACTTGGCCGAAAAGAAAGAAATAATCAAGGTAGCTAGCATGCTTCATTGTGAGTGAAATCGGCCTAAGTTACCTATTTGTTGAGCAAAAAGATCCATCTGCGCTTCTAGTAATTTGAGGATGGCCTTGATTTTCAAAGCAAAAGTCACATTTCCTTGTGTCTTATCCCAGCTGAAATTGCAAAATTACGGTCATTGGCATTAGATTTGTTATGATCATGGTTATGTCGATTCAATTTACTATTTTTACTTGGTAAAATTTTTATGATGATTAATAATTTATCATATTATCAGAATAAGTAATGGACCCCCTAATAATATCAAATCTCAATAATTATTGGATAAAATTTAGCTACAAAATTGGTTGTAGTTTTAGAAATACCACTTTTTCTTTTTTTGTTGTAAAAATTTGTGGCGGTTGTGATTTTTTCCACCCTAATAAGTAATAAGATTGTGTTGGGTTTTTAGACCCAAAAATGTACTGGTTAACCAATTTAATTTAAGGCCAAGTAATTAATTTATCCAATTATGAACAACTTTGGGATAGAATAAAACAACCAATATTGTCCAAACAGCCAATATATTATAAGTTTGTTTAAAATACTTTATATATTTCTTTCATGTTCGTTTGTTCTAATAAGTATTACTGTTTCCCAAAAAAAAAAAAATATTGTTCAAACAAAATAAATAGTAGCGGAAATAAATAATACACAATATAATAACTTAGGAAAAACTAATATCTAATAGAACAACTTGTCCCAAAGCCAAAACCAATGTGAGGGGAGATAACTCATTTGAGAGATAACTCAAAAAAGTCTTCAGGACCCGAGTGAGACTGCCACTTTTCTACAAAGATGATTTCATCGACTAAAGGAGCTTTCCTCATGGTAGGAGATGGCTCTGCTACTAACGTATGGGTGGACCCTTGGGTTGATTGAGTTCAAACCCAAGCCAAAAAATGAGGTAGTTGATCACATTCGTATGATGATATCTGTTAAATATTAGCATTGATACACTATGTTGAATATTCTAGTATAGATGCGGAAGCGAAAGCAAAAAGTATAGAACACAATAACACACGAGGGTTATGTGGTTTAGCCTAACAGCCTACATCAACGAAAGAAACCCTAAATGGCTACATCAATAATATATTAAAGTGTAGTACAAATTCTGTGTTATAATGAACCATAACATGTGTATATATAGTATACTAAACCCTAAACTAATAAACTTCTAGTACAATTAGAAGACTTGGTTTGCACACAAAGTAGAATTAGGCTTGGGCTTTTACTAATGGGCTAATATATCTCTAACACCCCCTCTCAAATTCAAGGTGGAAACTTGATGAAACCTTTAGATTTGATAAGGTTGAGAAGATCCCTTGAATGAAGTTTGACTCTGTGATGGTGGTTTGAGGAAGGTAATGGTCTTGCAGTGTTTATGCGACTTTTATCAGTGGCATGCATAACTATACCGGAGAGATTTGATGGCAGCAGTGGGAAGCCAAAGAAGATGAACGCAACGAAAAAACACCGAAGAAGACAAAGATTGCTCTTAATACACCGTAAGGATAAAAAATTATGGCCAGAGGAAGGTGACTCTGATACCATGTTAAATATTAGTATTTATACACCATGTTGAATATGCTAGTATAGATGCGGAAGCGAAAGCATAAAGTATAGAACACAATAACACACGAGGGTTATGTGGTTCAACCTAACGGCCTACATCAACAGAGGAAACCCTAAAGGACTACATCAATAATATATTAGAGTGTAGTACAAATCCTGTGTTACAATGAACCATAACATGTGTATATATAGTATATTAAACCCTAAACTAATAAACTTCTAGTACAAGTAGAAGACTTGGCTTGCACACAAAGTAGAATTAGGCTTGGGCTTTTACTAATGGGCTAATATATCTCTAACAAATCTTATCAACATTGAGCTTCATTGCTGGAAAATCAATATCCTCCAAGATTTATTTGATCCAAAGTCAATCCAAGCTATTCTTTAGGATCCCAATTCTCCTAAGACCTAGTATCAAAGTTGTACAACTAAAGAATCAGATTAGAAAGGAAGAAAAGAAACGAAACAAAAGAAGAAAGAAGCAAAGAGATGAAGTCTGAGCTAAACAACAGTGCTATAGTTAGTTGTTGAGTACGGTAGACTAAACTACAAGTAGCTTAGTAGTGTATTTAAGTAGAATGCTTTCACACGTGCAATAACTAACCTACACACGTGCAGTAACTGATCCCGTATAAGTTGAGATATTTGTTTATGCTCTGTATTGTATTGTATTGTATTGTATATTGACTCAATTACTTGTACAAATTCATTCAGTTAGTTGAATACAAGTTTTTCTTCAACTCCAATTGTCTCTCTCTAGCTCTTTGTTTCTTCCTTTAGGTTCTTTGTGCTTTCTTATACCTAGACTTGTTAAGCTTTTCTGGATGAAAGATACCAAGGGTGCTTTCTCGGTAAAATCTGCATACATGGCTAGCTAGTCAAGAGTGCTTTTACATGAGGATGTTGCCTCCAAAATACAATGTCAAAACTTGTGAAAGTTCAAGGCCCTTGAAAGGATCAAAATGCTGCTATGGAGAATTGGCGCAAACACTCTGTATACCAAAGATAATTAAATGCTTAGTTTAGGTGCAAGTGACTCAAATTTAGCCTATGTGGGGAAGTAGTGGAATCATCCATTCACCTATTTTAATGTAATGTTAAATAATGTACTCAAATTGTTGGAAAATTGCCTCAAATTCTAATTGTGACTTGGAGAATCAATTAGGTTTCCTAGTTGAAGAAGGAAAAATTAATTTGGGCTTCTTTGTTGTGGAAGGAAAGACTATTTTTTGGTGTGAAAGGAAAGTATATTCCTTGTTAAAGTGGTAGTGTATTCTTATTCTAAGAGGAAATAGAAAAAAAAAAAGTCTTATAAATAGACAAATATACAAAGAATTTGATGCTTTGGCCTAAGGGTCCTCCATATGGGAAGAGGGAAAATAGAACATGAAATCAAGAGAAAAAAAAAAGAATTTTCACATGGGAGGAACGTAAGAAGGAGGAGAGAGTAAAGGGATACTGCTTTCAAGAAGATAGTCAAGGTAGAGAAAGCAAAGAAAGAGGAAGCCGCATAGGAAAAAAGAGAGAGCAGTCAAGAGGTAGATGCTTGAAGAAAAGAAGATAGCCAAGAGAGAGCTATGCGTGGAGAAGAAAATAGAAAGGAGAGAGCTAAGTGTTGCTGCCTTTGAGAGAGATAATTAGTGTGTGTGAGAGCAAAGAAAAATAAGAGAGATTTTTCCTTTAGCCGTGAGATATACACATAAATTATTATAATTGATTTGATAATAGTGAATTGATTTGGAGTTTGTTCCATGATTTTTGCCTTCAATGAGAAATGGTTTTTTATGTAAATATTTGTGTTATTGTGTGTGATTACTATTTTAAATTGATAATTTTTGTGATAATATTATTTGGGACCTAACACAAATTGTAGCCAGAACTTAATAGTGTAACGTTTTATTTATGCTATATAAGCCAACTCAAGTTCTATATTATGGATTTAACTCTGGTATGAAGTTGCTCACTCAAACTAAGACGTGCCACAGAACGCAGAAATGATCATGCTGCTCTCAGGCTCATCTTTACATATTGCATGTATTGAGAAAGGCCTTTATAATTTCTGATAATCTGAATAGTAGCATACATCTGTTGGAATAAAGCAGAGAAAATTGCTCTGACCAAATTGTACTTTTCTAGCGTTTGATTTAAAGAAAATAAAGATATTTTTATTTGTCACCTGTGACACCCTATAGGCCTAACTTTCTATTAAGATCTAAAAGATTATTGGTCTTACAAGGATAAGATAAGTATCAACTATTAGTTTGTTATCTGCTAATGTTGCCAAATTCCGCCAAGCCAAGTTCCAAATGAGGTGAATAACTACAATAACCACATCAAGTCATGTTCTTGTATGTTGTAACAGATTCTCTCTTGTCCATGGATGTTTCTTTTTACTCCTTTTCATATTTCTTAATTGCCAAATGATTCGAGCTAAATAAGGATATCTTTCTGTCTTGTTTTGATAGTCTTTTTATTTTTTTGAAAAAATCATAATCATGAATGGGCTGCTTGACTAAGGAAATAAGTTAGGGTCTGACTGATAGCAGTTCAAAGAATTATTGATCAAAATAGTGTAAAAATTACAATTAAAAAAATATTGTAAAAACACATTTAAACTATAAAATGTTCATAATATAAAAAAATGTGTTTTAAATCATATTTCAAATAGGACATGTTTAAACTTTTTTTTTTTTGGTTGAATAAATCACGTGTTTAAACATACCTGTGTGTTTGATGTATGTATGTTTTTTTAACCAAAACTTGTACTTGTCTGACTACTACTGTAAACTTATATTTTAATTACTATTTAATTCTACCACATTACCGTTACTATCTTCCACGCCGCTCTCTACTTCCTCTTCTTCCAAATCCTCTTGCTCATACTATTAAACTTAATCTTCTCTGCTCATACCATCAAACTTGAACAATAATATTTTCTGCTCATATCATCAAACTTGAACAATCCAAACGCAAACCCAACAACCAACATCAAATTTCACAACTCACAGAACAGCTATAGCCAAATCAAATTTGTACCCAATAACCAACTCACACCACAACAACTATTTTTACATCAAATTTGTACCCAAACCCACGGTACCCACATCAAATTTTTGCAACCCACTCAACATCAGCTACACCCAATACTCATTATCAACCAAATAAAAATGGGGATATTTCAGTCATAGCCCAAAAAAAAGAAAAAAAGAAGAAGCTAAATAAGGGGAAAATAAAAAGGGACAAAAAGAGGAATAAATGGCACTGGTGGCTTCAGCGGTGGTGGACCTCTCGTGCGACTTGGTGGTTGCTTGCGGTGGAAGGTCTAGTACTGGGTCTCAGACATGGCTTAGCCCAGTACTAAGAGAGAGCAGAAAGGGACGTGGGACAAGGCTGTGGGAGCAAAGAGATGAGAGAGAAATAAGGTTTTTAACTTTTTATATAATGTCAGATATGCGTGGGTCCGATGAATTTCAAAATATTTACAAGAATATTATTTAATATTTTTAAGCAAATTAAAAATTAAAAATGATTCATTATTTAAGTGTTGTGAAAATATTTATAATAAAAAATTATTATAAAAATAATTATTGTGTTGTTTAAACATAAAAAATCAAACAAGCCCTCAAATACTTGAAAACTGCTATGAATATGTATTTTCAAAATAACAATGTTTAAACCACCCAAATTAAGTACTGTAATTCAAATATTTTTAACTAAAATGAAAAATCTCTAGACAAACCCACTTTTTTTTAAGGTTAATAATTTTCAATGTTTAAAAAGCTATTGTTTAAAACATTGGCACCAATCACGCACTTAGCCCCCACAAAGCTCCTGCTCCACAAAAAAGAAAAAAGAAAAAAAAAAAAAAAACACTAGCCCCACAAAGCATAGTTTACATCTTTAGCATAGACTGCTTTGCAATAGAGGCTTGTGGGGACAACTATAAAATGATGACAACTAAGGGACAGTGACAATTTTTCCCAAAAAAAAAAAAAAACTTATAAAAATTGCAGCACCATTGTTCATTGAAATGCATAGAGTTTTCAGCCAGGATAACAAAAAAGATTATGATGTAGGCTATTTCTGGCAGCATTTGATGCACTTCAATCAATAGTCATTCAAGTTAATTGAATTGCGTTACAGAGCAAGGTGACAGATTGAAAGACATGTAGACCATATAAAAAGAACACTCTTGCTAAAAAATGGTATATGCTCAAGATACGTGATTGTGCTATATCTGAAAACGTGCATTATTCAGATGCTATTCTAGGTATTTGGCATTGTAAAGCACATGCATGATACACAAACAGTAATTGGAAATTTTACATTTGAATACATTTCACTGAAATAATGATGGTATATATTTTAAAAGAAATCATAGCTCAAAGAAAATAAATCACATTAGTCCAATTACTAGAAAATACAAGGAGAATGGAAATGGTCAAATGAACAGTCAAAATCTTGTCAATCCTAGCCAGTGCCACCAAGAATAGCCTTGAGCTTCTTGACTTGGGCATCGTCAAGAAAAGTGGTTTTTTCCACCAATGCAGAAGTTAAGTTGTTGCCAAACAAAGCAAAAGCCGTTATTTGGAGGCCAGGGTTTGGACTACTAAAGCTAACAATAGCAGTGGCTGATTTCCTACCAGCATTTGCTTGAAAATGCAACAACCCTTGTGGGAAAACCATTATATCTCCCTTGTGAATTGTCTTCACGTAAACGGAATTAGCCGATGAAATGAATCCGGCAGTAATGGTACCATGCAAAACCACTAGAACTTCAGAAGCACCAGGGTGAGTATGCAATGGGATAACACCACCCGGTGCTAGGTCTAGGCGTGCTAGAGAGAGACCGAGCCCATTGACGCCGGGGAATTGAGCTACAAATGCAGGGGTCACAGCAGCCTTAATTATATTTGAGGTGTTTCCAGCCTTGGCTAAGCCAGTAAACACAAAGTCATCAGCTGTGACCTTAGCTTCAGTTTTGCAAGGATAGCCTGCAGGGCCATCTGGGCCTTTCAGATTTGCAACACAGAAGTCTTGAACTAAAGCATTGGTGGAGGATAAAAGGATAAAGAGGAGGAAGAGAATTTGAAGCATTTTCATGTCTATTTTCAGTTTTTGGAATGTGGTATCTTGATGGGTTTGGTTAGTTTATATAGAACTTGTACATAGATGGGACAAAAATTATGGTCATGCCGAAGCTGGCTATATAGTGATTGATGAATAAAAGAGAGCCACAACTTCAATTTGTGAAACTTTTTGGCTGTTGATGAGTCCACTTGCAGTGGACAAATGAACAAGAAGTCACTTTATTGAGTTAAAAACTTATGGTGATTGGAGAAGACATTGATTTTGGCATTAACAGAATTGAACAATGACAAGAATGACAGAGAAGGATGGCCCATTTAGCATGACTAGTTAGTAATTCATAGCCTCATTTATCAAAATTTGGGATTGCATGACTTGCTAAACCAGCAATTAATTGTGTCCTATGTACTTGCAACTTAATTCACTCCTGATCCTCGATATATTAGTCTTACATCACATTATTCCTTAAATAACACAGACATTCCTGGCCTGCATTTTATGTAATGCAATAGGTCTAGTTGCTAACTACAGAAATGTTAACCTCAATGATTTGAAACAGCGTAAAGGTTTCAGTGTTAAAGTACTTATGAAGAGAACAATAAATCATCAAGAAACTTATCAAAATGTGGTCCAATAGCACATGGGAAGAAAGAGAGTAATCACATAATCGGACAATTTGACAGCTACAAGAGTTGATTATCCAAAAGTCTTGCTGTCCTTCAAACGGCAACCACCGAAGTAATGTGTGGACTGTAGTAATCGCCCTCCTGCTACGATTTCTTACAATAGCATGCTGTATGAGTGATGAGCGGAACCATAAAAAAAAGAGCAAACATGAAAGTTTACTTAAATAGTGCTATTGAGTGATGAGCGGAAGTATGAAAAGAGAGAAAATACAAAAATTTACGTGGTTGAGCTTGACGGACTACATCAATGCGTACATAATAAAAAACTCTAAATAGCTACATATTGATATTTAGCACTTGTATTACAATGAATTCAATGTAAAGTTTATATATTAGAGTCCTAAAACTCTAGACTAACCATAAGCTAATCCAAGATTAATTTGTTTGTTCTACAAGTAAATGAGTTTACTTGGTTGGGAACACTAAGCCATAATATGTCTTCTGTCATGCAAGTATAAGTAACACCTATTATTTCTATAGTGAAGCTTTCCAGTACATTTTGACCAGTACTATTGCTGTTTATGGACCTCAATACACTGCTGCTCCCCAAAATATGCCAAATTTGCTTTATATGGACTTCAGTAAAAGTTTCAATAAACTATTATCTTGTAAAAGGTTTTCCTGCTTGTCTTATAAGTTGGGGCAAGACTCAACATGAAGAAACTTCAGGCCAATCACTAAAAGCGTCAGACAAGAAGCTAGCATTCAAAATTATCTTTCAGAAATCTATGTTATTAAAGTTCCGTTTGGAATCTATTTATTTTGCAAAAATTGAAAACTTTTTACTAAAAGTACTGTACATAAAGATAAAAATTAATTGAAATAGTATAGTAAGATCCATGAATAGTAACAAAAAGTACAGTAAGACCCATAAATAATAACAAAAATAAACTAAATAGTAAAATAAGTTGGCAAAAATAATTTTTTCCAAGCACAATCTAAATGCCAATACGTGCTTAACAAAATTCTTCGGAAATCATATTCATTTGGTACTTGGTGCTTGGAAAGGAGATATGAAACCTGAAGCTAGTGCCTTTTCCTACTTTTTGCCAACCCCTTGGGCTTAAAATCTGAAATTAGAAAAAGATATATATATATATATATATATATATATATATATATATATATATATATTAAAAGCACTTTCCACATGAAGCCCCCTCTTCAAGAGAATCAAGACATCATGGATAAGCTTATTGGGGGCAGAGTTCTTTGTGTCCAATGTACTGGAATTCGCCAGACTGCTTCTATGGACCGCACTACAGTATGATTATGGTTCCTTCAAAACTACACCTGATGTAAATCTTTTAGAAATGATAAAGCATGGCTGATACTATATCATGTTCAGTCACCCTGCTTTGCATTTCATGTACCTAAGTTTAATTAAAAAAAACCGATACATAAAGGAAATGACTTCATCCTTAGATATATACACGTTGAAATATTAAAATAATAAAGATCAATTATCCACCAAAACCCTAAACATCTTCTCATCGTGAACCTAAACCTATAGCTTAATTGGTACTTATTACAGATATTTTTAATTGAAATGTTCAAGGTTCAACCCTCATCCCTCTTGGTAACTAAGAGTTATAATAATAATAATAATGATAAAAGAAGGAATCCTAATGGCATAATTTAAAAAAGTGAATGCTCTACCCAATAAACTTTAAATACAAAAAACAAAAAAACAAAAAATCTTAGTCCCAATTTTTTGAGGTTGGTTATAGATTTTTAACAAATTAGTTAGCGTATATCATATATATATTTTTTTCTATTCTATTTTACCCGTAGACTAACCAATAAATTTTAGATTGAATGACATTTTCTCCTCTTTAAAAGTAAGGTAAAGAGTGAGGTACTAGGTTTAAGACCCACATAGTACTTAAGTAACTTACCAATCAAAAAACAAAATGAATGCTTTAGAAATAAGATGAGCTAAGTCCTACTGTTATTTCTATAAAAAAAGAAAAAGAAAAGTCCCACTATTATTTGAAAATTTAAAAATATTTAGTAATTCTTCATAAAGTAATGGACAAACGATCTGCTACACTGCTATCCCATTATCAAGTAAGACTACAATCCAAAAATGTTTCTCTTCCTTTCACCACCCCCACCCCACCCCACCAAAAAGAAAAATAAAGAAGAATAAAAGTGATTTCTTGTATTTGTGAAATCCATAAAGAGAAGGGAGTTGATAAGTATCAAGTTCAATTATCCAAAGTTGGTGGACAGTTAGGTTCCCACCTCAGAACTTTTATTACAAGTACTTCAAATTAGAAAGCCTTTATTCAACTAGAAAAATTAGAAAGCATTTAAGAATGCATCACTCCTTGAGGGGGTGCTGATCTTAAGTATACCTCATTTATGAACTTATAAAATTATCAAAACAATATGTACTACTAAATCACAGACTTGAATTGTCTGAACATAATGATAGGTGCAGCAATGTTGTTGCTGCACTGTATATGGGTCCTTCACTCTACTCTTAAAACCTCTGAGAACATGGCTTCTAGATTAGTGGTTAGAGGTTATTGTTAGTTGTTAGACAGCCATCTCCCTTCAGTTGTTCACAGCAAAATGGATGATTAGCTGATCACACAGTACTAATCTGATATATGATAATAAAGATATAATATTTGATCGGATAACATGCCATGTTGTTTTTTTGTTCATGAGTTCATGGCATCATATGTTTTTTATGTTTTATTTTAAATAAAATGGTGTCTCAATGTTAGTTAGACTATTCGAATCCCACTTATGAAACATCTTTATAACCTTATAAACAATAGTGGGGCGAAAGGAAGTTTTGACCTCCTAATTTACAGTGCATCATTAAAGTTAATATAAGAAAGTAGTATTTTAACATTAATACTATTCAACTTATGCTTATGAGATACCTGAAAATCCCATAAACCAATAGTTGGGTGAAAAAAGTTCTACCCTACTGATTTACAATAATTCTTTAAGTTTATTGAGCCTACCGCTTCACTATCGGATAGGACCCTTGAATCTAAATTATAATGAAGTGCATATGCATAAACCAATAAGGACAAATGTGCCCTCGTCCTGGTTTATCACAAGTCCATGGCTGCCTCTGATCATTGTGCCCTCGTCCTACACCTGAAAACTAAGCAGCTCCAACGTAAAAAGAAGCCCCGGTTCCGCTTTGAGTCCATGTGGCTTAGGGACCCGGGGTGTAGAGAGGTTGTTGAGCTCCCTTGGGACGCCACCAACCCTTCTGGAGATCTAACAATGTAGGACCGAATCAAGAACTGTCAAAATCAACTTCGTTGGTGGAACACGAATGTATTTGGTCATGTTAATAAGCAGCTTCAGCAGAAACAGGAACAACTTCAGCACCTTGAATCTCTGAACACTCTACATGACTTCGCAGAGAATATTGCACTACTCCGCAAGGAAATTAATGATCTGCTTGACAAGGAGAATGACATGTGGTGGCAAAGATCCAGAGTTTTATGGATGCAACAGGGTGATCGCAACACCAAATTCTTCCATTCCACAAACGGCCAACTGAGCATTTAAAAAATGCCATCTTAGGACTACAAGATGATCACGAAAACTGGCTGGAGAGTGATGAGGATATCGAAAAAATTGTCCTAAATTACTACCAAAGCATCTACCAATCTGACATGCCCTCTTGCTTTGATTTCGTGGTGCAAGCTATTGAGCCCAAAGTGACACCGGAGATGAATGCCAGTTTGACCAAGGAATTCCACCCCGACGAAGTGCGGATTGCACTCCAACAAATGCACCCACTCAAATCTCCAGGCCCGGACGGTATGCCACCCATTTTTTATCAGAAGTTTTGGAATATTTTTGGTCCTAATGTTACTGACTGTGTCCTTAATATTTTATACTCTGGTGTTATGCCCCCCGACATCAATGCCACCCATATATGCCTTATTCCAAAACGAAACAATCCTCAAAAAGTCACGGATTACCGCCCTATAAGTCTCACTAATGTGCTTTCTAGGATCGTTTCCAAGGTATTGGCAAATCGGCTTAAGAAGATTCTGCCCCATATCATAAGCATGTCTCAGAGTGCATTTCGCCAGCTGTGTTAATCACCGACAACGTCCTTGTTGCATTTGAAACAATGCATTGCATTAACCAACGTAGGAAAGGAAAGGAGGGCCTCATGGCAATCAAACTTGACATGAGTAAGGCCTTTGACCGCGTTGAGTGGCCTTGTTTGGAAAAGATCATGGTGAAGTTAGGCTTCCACGACCGCTGGATAAATCTGATGATGATGTGCATACAAAGTGTCTCATACTCCGTGGCCGTTGAACGGGAACCCAAGGGCTCCGATCCGGCCAACACGTGGTATCCGGCAAGGCGATCCCATATCGCCGTACCTCTTCTTACTATGCGGGGAAGGTGTCTCTGCCATGTTAAAGCAAGCAGAGAACAGGGGAAGCATCAATGGTGTCTCGGTATGTCGGCGAGCCCCACGGATTTCTCACTTACTATTCGCTGATGATAGCCTTGTTTTTTGCAAGGCCAACATGACTGAGTGCTCCAACATTTGGCAAATCCTTCGGAAATATGAAATGGCGTCGGGTAGAAAATGAACAGGACAAACGTCCCCGTTTTTTAGCAAAAACACGCCTTCGAAATTCAAGACTCCATCAAAGAATTATTTGGAGCTCGATCATTAGGCAAAGACGAGCAATATCTAGGGCTACCTTCCTTAATTGGCAAAGGGAAGAAGAAAGCATTTAACAAAATTAAGGACCAAGTGGGGAAGAGGATTGCCGGATGGAAGGGGAAGTTACTGTCCAACGCTGGTAGAGAAACACTCATAAAGGCAAGTGGCCCAAAGGCCACACCAACATACTCCATGAGCCGTTTTAAGCTTCCGACTCATTATGTAAGGGAGCTTCGGGGGCCATGATTAGCCGGTTTTGGTAAGGGGGCAAAAAAAGGAGGAGAGGAAAATCCCGTGGATAGCATGGGATAAATTATGCAAGCCTAAGGCAGATGGAGGAATGGGATTCAAGGATTTAAAAGCATTTAACCTATCTCTACTTGCAAAACAGGGTGGCGTCTAATGCATAACCAAAATACGCTCTTTCACCAGGTTTTCAAAGCCAAGTATTTTGTGAACTCCTCTTTCCTTGAAGCTGAATTAGGGAAGCATCCCTCCTTTGCATGGAGAAGCATTATGGCAGCCAAACATGTTGTGGCTGAAGGTACCAGATGGAACATTGGCAATGGCATCAAGATCAATTTATGGGATGATAAATGGCTACCAACGCCTACCCACTTTAAGCCTGTGAGCCCAAGGAAGAATCTCCAGCAAGGAAACCAAGTATCAAGCTTGATTGATCCGAGCTTGTGCACCTGGAGGGAAGATATTATACGTAATACTTTCCTCCCACATGAGGCAGAGGTTATCCTCGCATCCCCGCCCTCCTTCCCTATCAAGACAAATAGGTCCGGCCGCCCACTACCAATGGCTTATTCTCGGTCCGTAGTGCATACCGAATTGCTCAACAACCTGTGAAAGCGAAGACAGAGGCCAAGGCTCGAATAATACGCGCAATGGCATGCCTTTGGAAGACCATTTGGAACCTTAAATGCCCATGTAAATTACGAAGCTTTGCATGGCGGCATGCAAGAATATTCTTCCCACCAAGACTCGCCTCGTGGACCGCCACGTGCAAGTTGACGTGGAATGCGACATGTGCGAAGGAACGCAGACACCGGGACACGTATTCCGGGGGTGCGGCCCTCGCCATGGAAGTATGGACGATCCTCGCATTAAGCCACCCAATACCTCCCGGGAGTCGAAGGATTTCGTGACTTACTCCGGCGTTTAAAGAGCGATACCAAAATGCCGACCGGGAAATTCTTGTTGCAAAGCGTACGGGGCATATGGAATAATAGAAATGATGTCCGCACGGTGGTTCCTTTAAAACAAGCATTAGTCTTGGTTGCAAATGCTCGCAGTACATGGAGGAGTTTAGGCAGCAAAGCAGCCGCCGTCATTGCTCCACGGCGCGAGCCTATACGGAGCGTGGAAGCCTCCACCCGCCGGATGGTACAAGGTAAACATAGATGGTGCAACGTTTAAAGACGTAGGGCATTGTGGCCGGGAGTAATAGTTCGGAATGATGAAGGAGAGATCATGGGTGCAATGTCGAAGAGGATTCATTTCCTCTCGGGAGCGTTAGAAGCCGAAGCCAAGGCGCCGGAGTGTGGTGTGCTTTTTGCATGGGAGCCGGGGCTTAGAGAAGTCATTATTGAAGGGGATTCAGTGGTCATTCATGCCCCGTCTACGTAGCAACCTACCCCTTATCAATCCAGCTCTCATCTCAGGGACTAAGACATGGTTGCCAAATTTCGCATCCCGGAAGGCGCGTTTTGCACGAAGGGACCGTAACAAAGCAAGCCATTTGATGGCTAGACATGCTAAGGAAATTGAAGATTGTATTATTTGGGTGGAGGACACTCCCCCTTTTATTGTTTCTGAAATTAACTCTGATGTAATTTCTCTGGGCTCTACCCAAGTTTAATGATAATTGCAAACTTCCAATCAAAAAAAAAAAAGAAGAACAAATGTATCTCCCCCCCCCCCCCCCCCCCCCAAAAAAATGTATCCCCTAAAAAATGAATGGATTTTATTGAAACAAAAAGATGCACAACTACAAAGCTAATTACATCAAAGCAGAACCTGCTAGCAACATTCTGCTACAAGCAAGTCGACAAGAAGCTGCAAGATGTCAATCCATCAAGATACAGAATACAAAAATTAATCCTATACATAAAACAATAGCACTCTATAAGTTAACATGAACTAAAGCACTTTTTACCACCATTACAAAAAGAAAAAGAATTAAAGCCCATATTATGTTGCAGTCTTTTATTTTAGCCAAACCCACCCCACTTTTTTTCTTTTTTATCTCATTTTTTTCCAAGCATGTTCCAAAAGCTAAACCCATCGAGTCACACAAGTTTGTCACTGACCCACTGCTCCAGTCAAAACCATCTCAGGTGAGCTTTAGACCTGCAGTGTAAAACTGCACCCCGTCTGCCAATAAATGCTTCACAAGGAAAGATGACTATGACTAACAAGGAAAGAGATGTGCTCAAAGGAAAGATCGTTGAGGAAATTTTTGGGTTAATGAATGTAAGGCTGAGTTAGTTGAGGCAAAATAAAGAAGTAGGGCATGTGTTGTGGGGCAGAGTTTTCAGAGTGGGAACAGTCCTCACCTCAGAGTGCACTTCTCTGACACCTCCTGCTAACTTTGAAGAAAGGAAGAAAAGTGCTTTCAATTGCAAACAAACAAATCAAAACCTCCTTCTAACCAATAGTCTCTCACTTGCACCGTCCTAACATCATCAGTGTAGGGTCTCAGAAAATATATGTCTAAATAACTAAATTGCCCTTCCAAGTTCCACCTCATCACTGTCCTTTCCTTTTGAAAAGGGTAAACTTTCATAAAAAAGAATAATATATATTAGTATCATATTCTTCATAGCCTTTTTATCGGTAAATTTAAAGGGTAAAAAATGGTCTAAATTCTTTAAGATATAGAATTTCATACCAACAAGACTTTGGTGGATTTAATTTAGAATATAAGAGATCGCATAGAGTGGTGTTTGGTGGTAAGAGTCTTCATTTTGCATTTAGAGTAGAGTGGTTTGATCGATAGTCCCAGTAAGGCTTATGTAGTATACGTGGAATTATTTATTACCGTTACTTGGCTTGGAGTCGATGAGCCCACACCGAAGACCTTATTTTTTTATTCAGCAAAAAAAAAAAAAATTTAGAATATAAGAGGAGAGGAAAAAAGGAAAACCAAAAGGGTAATGTCTCTTCCGACCAAGGGCGGAGGTATGTATAAGGGTAGGGGGCCATGGCCCCCCAAAATTTTGAAAATATATATATAATTATTTTAATGTTTTCAAAATTTAGTTTACAAAAATAAGAGTTAGCCCCCCTCCCCAATATTTGTATTAGTCCAATAATGCTCTTAAAAAAAATAATTGGTTTAATAGTTATAGAGATATAATTTTATTTTTTGCAATTCTATTTTTTATTGTAAAATATGCTTTTATATCTGTTATATATTTGATAAAATTTGGTATCAAACATATTTAAATCTATCTTTTTCAACCCGTTATGTGACGATTAACAAGTTATTGACTCATTAAAAAAACTTATCACTAAAATTACATATAAAATGTGTCTTTAGTTGCCATATAATGGATTAAAGCAAGGTGGCTTTAAATATGTTTGGAGCCTAACTTATTCTTCAAAGTTTTGGATCATTCATGTTTTTGAAAATTTCATTAGTTTAATTGAAATATTTTTTACTTACTTTAGCATAAAATTTGATAACTTGTATTTAAAATGAAAATTTTTAAGAATTTGACTATGAAAATGGAAAAAAATGAATTTTATTTTATGAAAGATCGCAATCAAAAATAATTTTAATTGAACATACTAAGCTTTTTTTTTGGTGTGTGCATATATAACCTATCAAATAAAAAAGTGTGTGTATATATATGTGTGTATATATAATAAAAAAGCGTGTGTGTGGAAGTTGTTTTGATAAATATATTAGCATCGCAACATGGCCTCCAAACAAAAATTCTTGGCTCTGCCTCTACTTCAGATAGTTGCCTAATAATTTGAAGTTTAAGGTTGAGAGATTAAATACATAAAGATGGAAATACACATACACATTAATTATTTATTAATACAATTTTTCATAACTTGTTAAGATCTATCATCTATGATTATTTGTTACACTAATCATAACTTAGTTTTGCCTAACATTACCATGAAATAAAGATACCATCATCATATTACAAGAAGCTGGGATTCCACTATCTACCTCACACTTATTACTACATCGATGATGTGAGGGGACTCTGGGACCTTTGGGAGAAAAGTAAAAGATAAAAAAGCACCCATCAGAACTAGGAAAAAATAGTAAAATAACATTAATTTTCAAACAATATAATTAGTAGTTAAGGTTTACAAATTATATTTTTTACTAGCATCTCGAGTCTAAAAGACTCGATTTTGGGACTATAAATCGAGTATTTAATGCTCGATTTTTATAGTCAAATTCTGTCTGATGTGGCATTTTTTTCACGTGGCGACTATTTAGAAATTGAGTCTCTAAGACTCGATTTACAACCAAAACAAGTTTCCTTTGAGTCCATCCATTCCCGGAGCAAAACCCACCACCAAAAAATAAAAAACGAACGCACTCAGCCCACTTGGGTCGCGCGGCCTGGGCGCGCGGCCTGGGAGCGCTGCCTGGGTCGCGCGGCCTGGGTCGCGCGACCCCACCGCGTGCCCAGGCAGCGCTCCCAGGCCGCGCGACCAGGCAGCGCGCCTAGGCCACGCGACCAGGCAGCGCGCCCAGGTTTGTGTGTGTGTGTGTGTGGTGAGTTTTGCTCTGGGAATGGATGGACTTAGAGCAAATTTCATTTGGCTTGTAAATCGAGTCTTAGAGACTCGATTTTCAAGTAGTTGCCACATGAAAAAAATGCCACATCAGACAGAATTAAACTATAAAAATCGAGTATTAAAGACTCAATTTATAGCTCTAAAATCGAGTCTTTTAGACTCGAGATGCTAGTAAAAAATATAATTTATAAACTTTAACTACTAATTATATTGTTTGAAAATTAATGTTATTTTACTATTTTCTCCTCAGAACTACAAAGCCAGCTGAGCTAATCTCCGGCCTCTATATATCTCTCAATTTCTTGACACATTTACTCAGCAAAACAAAATGACAGATACAACTCCAAAAAAAATATAAATAAAGGCTAATACAACCTTCTACCACTTCAAGTTCCAGTAGCACTAGATTACAAAAGAGATTGCCATATCCACTTCAAAATTTTACAGCTTCATAAAATCACATGGCACTTTTTTACAGCAGGTGCAAAAACCAAAACTAGATTTGAATGAAATTTTCTTTTACTTTGTACGGTTGTTTATGAATTTCTGTAAAGATGTCAGACACAAGAGCAGCAACAAAGACAGCTGCAGAGCAGAAGCAGAAGCAGAAGCAGAAGCAACAGAGGTGCAGTCATAATAAGAACAGACTCACTCACTCACTCAGGAGAGAGAGAGGAATAGAAAGAGAGAGAAGGTGTCAGCAATATCATCAGAGCCATTAGTTTTATCCATGTACAGAAGATTCTGCAACCAATGGACTCTGCAAATATACCTTTAAAAACTCAGCCCAACAAGAACAAAACCTCTCTCTGTGTGTCTCTGAAATCTACCAAGTTGTTGTTGATCTTTCCCTCTTTCTGTTCTTCTTGTTCACTTTCTTGGTTTTTCTAGAGATTAAAATTTCCTTCTTGTTTCTCTCTATTTCAAAAAAATGATGACCACAAGTGCAAGTGCAAGTGCAAGTGCAAGTCCAAGAAATAGGTCTCCTTTCACAGCAACTCAATGGCAAGAGCTTGAACACCAAGCTCTTATCTTCAAATACATGGTTGCAGGGACACCTATCCCACCAGATCTCCTCTATAGTGTAAAAAGAAGCTTGGACTCTTCAATTTCTTCAAGGCTCTTCCCTCACCATCCCAGTAAGCATGCAAAGCATATTCTCAATTTCTCATAGTCATGTACACTTTTTGCAGCTTTACTTTTAAAAATTATAATAATCTTTAAGTGCTTACTTTTACAAAAACTATTCCTTTTTTTTTTGGGGGTGCCAATGAAAATGAACAATTTTTGTTGGGGTCTGTGGCTGCAGTTGGCTGGGGGTGTTTTGAGATGGGATTTGGCAGAAAAGTAGACCCAGAGCCAGGAAGGTGCAGAAGAACAGATGGGAAGAAGTGGAGGTGCTCAAAGGAAGCATACCCAGATTCCAAGTACTGTGAGAGACACATGCACAGAGGCAGAAATCGTTCAAGAAAGCCTGTGGAAGTTACATCAACTGCAACAACAACAACAGCAACGACAACAAACACCACCACCAACAACCTTTCACCACCTATCCCATCAATCAACAGAAACCTTTCCATAAACACACCCACCACCATTCCCACAACAACAACAACTCCAACGAACTCTTCCTTCTCTGTCTCTCCACTTTCTGATACATATCCTCAACACCATCCTTACCATGATTCCACTGCTTATCCCTTCCTTTATTCACATTCTTCCTCTTCAAGACAACCTCTTTCTGGTTTTTTACCTCAAAATAACACTACCCATCAGCTATTTTTGGACTCTGGATCCTACTCTCAGGCTGATAAAGATTACAGGTTTTTGTAACACAAAAGCAGGCTAGCTACTTTTTTCATTTTTTTTAATCTTGTGCTTTAATTGTTTTTGACTGTTATTTCAAACAGGTATCTTCATGGAGCAAGAGAGGGTGTGGATGAGAGAGCTTTCTTCCCAGAGGCTTCAGGGTCTGCCAGAAACCTACCTGATTCATACCAGAGATTAACAATGGGCCCCTACAAAGCTTACTCCCACACACAGTTTCAAAGCCTTACTGATAGTTCAAAACATCAGCAGCAGCAACAAGACCAACATTGCTTTGTTTTGGGTACTGATTTCAAGTCACCAGGACAAGTTAAAGCTGAGAAAAAACCTGAAATCCACAAACCAATGCACCAATTTTTTGGAGAGTGGCCACCAAAGAACACAGACACCTGGCTTGATCTTGCATCAAATTCAAGAATCCCTGCTGGTAATTTCTCTTCACTAGCTTGCATTAGTTTTTATTTTTATTTTTTACTTTTAAATAACTTTGATTGATGAAGAGGCAGTTCCTTATTTCACTATTATTAGATTCATTAACTGTTGTTTTACACTACTTTTAGTTTACACAACATTCACATTTTATAAAGCCCTATGTCCACATATTTTTTTAAGGATGTCTGCACTTTACTTTAAGTGTGTATAGTAGCGTACAAAAATCATTACTCTAATAATAGATTTCTCCTATGCATTATAAATTTGCTTATTCAATTTTAAGAGAGCAATACATATAAGAATTATATATATTCAAGTAACAACGTTTATTGATGAAGAGGTAGTACCTCATTTCACTATTATTAGTTTTCTCTAGTCTTGCTTCTTGTGCCAATCTTTGACATCTCCATTGTCACTTATATAATTTGTTTTTTGTGCAGATGATTGAAAGTCTCATAATAGTGATACTGGTTATTTTGATCATGGCCAAAAGAGTCCTTGGTGTTGGTGGGGTCAATATCTATATCTTCTTGTGGTTAGGGAAAGCTTTATTTAGCTAAAGGTTGTTGGTGAATAATGTAGGGTCACAACAGGATGTCTGCTCTTTTGCTTTTCTTGATACTTATTTTTCTTCTTCCTCCCCTTAAAGAAACATGTTTGGGATTTGTAGACTTGCTTGTTTGAGTGGAAGCATCATGATTTGCTTTGGGGTCCCTTAAATCTAAACTGTGAAGTAATTGAAGCACCTTTCATATGGGCTTTGTGCTTTATAGTTATACCAGTTAATGTACGTGGACCCATCAAATAACATGTGTGCATTAACTTTTTCTCAAATATACACACCATATGGATGGACTCCTTTTGTGCTCAGAACTACTTTGCTTATTCAATGAACTGCTCCAACACAGCTTCCATAATTTTATTATTACGGAGTATTTATCAAATGCTAAATCTCATTGAAATTCTAGATTCCGTTTTTTGTTCACTGCTCTGTGATTTGATTTCCCTTGCTATGCCAGTCACTAAATGAGCATTAGCACTGCTGTCTGAGAAAGTAACATTCATTTAATAGACATTCTGTGATGATCACTGTAGCTTCTTTCATGAAGGATCTTGCATTACTGTCAAAATAATGTTATCATTTGCGCACGCACAAAAAAAAAAAAAAAAACTATAAAAAGTAATCAACTAGGAAATTGTTGTTTCTATCTTTATATTTGTTTCCAACCTGATCCTCTATAGTGCTTAGAGTAACCTTTTTCTATTTATTTTTTATTTTTTACAAAATTGAAATTTTCAGCCTTAAAATTTTGGGTAATTTGACATTGCTTTCAAAAATTATAAAATTTTGATCCTTACTTAATTTGCGTAGCATTGAAATTATTTAAGCACGCGTTTTGCATTTTTTGGGGTCCCATGACACTGTTCTTAGGACTCACAAAAGTCATTCAAACATATATTTCAATATAAATTTGAGTCCCATGTCATTATTCACACAATTAAAAATTATTTTGTTACAGTATTTTCAGCAATAAGTTTTCAGCAAATAAGCGGTATCCAAACAGATGTCTAAAATTATGAATTATGTATTGTTTCATTTAAGTCATTCTGTCATGTGGTGAGGTGTTTGCAATGCTAGCTAGATATTGTTTAACGGTGCGGTTTAGGTCTAGTGTTTAGTTGCACTGGATCTATTGAGATTATAACACGTGTCTACTTTTAAATACATATCACCATCTTAATAGGTTCAGTGCACTACATGCATGAGACCTAAGCCTCACCCATTGTTTAAGGCAACTTAAATGAAGCTTTTTTATATTTAAATATTAATTAAATAAATTTATTTGATATTAAATAAAAAAGGTTAATTTGATTAATTAAAAATATAATTTGATAATTTTTCCACAAAAAAGTGCATTCTTTGATGAATTATTACTAACTAAACCATGGTTAGTTATGAATTAAATACATAATTTGGAGACATCAATCATTAATGATTGAAACGATGTAGTAAATTGCAATTTAATAAATTATTTTTAGGAAAAATTGCACTGACTTCCCTTAAGGTTTTCTGTCATCATACTCGCCTCCCCACTAGTTTAAAAAAAGACACTTTTCCTAAAATACAAATTATTTGCAATGACCATCCCTATATGACCAAAAACAGTTTTACAAAATCATGAATTAATTACTAGAATGAAAAGGGTTTTGGACATAATTCAGTCCACAAAAATGCTGAAAATTTTAAACCTGCATTCTCTTAAAAGATATACATCTCCTGTTAGGAAACCATTGGGCCCAAATATTCTTAGTAAAATATGAAAAATTATTATACATAAAAACAATATATAACTTAGATTAATAATTAAAAAAAAATCGAAATGGCATGACATTGTTTGACCAAGGTTGAACCCCAGTTTGACCAAGGTTGAACCCCAGTTCGACTTTAAAAACTTTATACTTCTCATTTTTTTTGATTCTTTAAATGGTCCTCATCTCAAAACCATGACATTTACTATCATCATATTAGCATCTATGTAAATTATTGATGTTATAAAATCAAATCCATTTATTTCAAAATAAGTTGATAGGATTTGAGAAACTCTATTAGTTTAAAGAGTCATATTAATGAATTTCCTTAGAGAAATTGTTAATAGACCATTTTTAGAACATTTTAATACAAATTTTATGGAGAACATAAAAAACTGTCTAAAAAGTCAATTACTTTTTTCTTTTTCAATAAATTTTTTTTTTAAAATAGTTTGTAAACTAATATTTTTAGAGTATCCATTAATTTTTCCTTAATTTAAAAACTTTAGAGGGTCTTAATATAGTGTTTCATAGGATGTTATTAGACACAAGGAAATTAAAATAGTTTTATTTTTATTTTTATAGTTTCACTAATATTTTAGTTTATTTGGCTTTAGCTATATCCCAAACACACATATGATATAAATTAAAAACTTGGTAAATGCAAAGTCTACCAAATTTAATCTGAATATTTTGAATGAGTAGTTCCCTCTTTGAATAAGGCATTAATATTTCGCCAAAAAAGTACTATGCAAAAAAGCTGACTTCCATCAAGTCCTTTTATGATCCTATTTTTTCTCATTTGGTCACCAAACAAACTATCACTTATTAAATACTAACATAGAGAAATTACAGCTGCTACGTAAGTTTTCTAGACAAATTTTTATTGTATATGTCATTGATGACTTGATTTACTCAATTTAATGATGGCTTGATTTACTTCATTTAAGCTTGAGTTTAAATAATCAGTGTGCGTAGTAAGTAACTATTAAATTCAAGTGTAAATGATAAAGAGTTGGGCGAGAAAGAAGACTATCTCATTGTATCACTATCACCTCCAATTAATGGAGAATTCTTTAGATACTGAGTTTGTGACCTACCCTTAAAACAAATTTCATCTACTCTCGTTCTCCAAATTAATTACTCTGAAAAAAAAAATTTGCCTATTATTCTTTAATATATTTAAGAGTGTATTTTTTGAACGAGTTATTTTCATTAGCTGATTTCATCTAATTAGATATGAGAAGTGTATTTTATCAATATATATATATATATATATATATATATATATATATATATGAGAAGTGTAAAATACAGTTATACTTATAAACAAATGGTGTAAATAAATTCGTGTTTTAAATTAAAACAAACATATTCCCTAAAAAAAATGAAACTCACTTGAAATTTTTTTATTTTCTCAAAATAACATAATATAAAAATATCAGGAAATTTTGAAAATGGATAGAACTTTCATATTTGATTAAAGGATTCTAAATTTTATATTATGTTTGCTTTCGCGAAAGGAGAGGGAAGAGAAGAGAAAAGAATTAAGAAAGTGAAAGAAAAATGAAAGGGAAAAGAAAACACTTGTTTATGTGTATTTAGATGTAGTGGGGAAGAGAAATGAAAAAAAAAAGTAAAATAATAAAATAATAATAAAAGATGGCTTTACTAATTTATTGTTAAAGATTAAAAATTAAAAATTAAAAATTAATTATGAACATATACAAGTAATTTAAAAATAAAATCAAACTTTTCTAAAAGTATAATAATTTTATGAATTTAGAGGAAAAATAAAAATTATAAAAATTGACAGGAGTTATAAAAACCTTTTTTCTCTGCATTTCTTTTCTCTTCTCTATTTAAAAAAAAAAAAAAAATTATTTTTCCTAACCAAACAAAAGACAGTTCAAAATTTCAAATGTAATGGGAAAGAGAAATAAAAAAAAGTGAGTAAAATAATAAAATAATAATAAACGTCGACTTCACTATTTTATTGTTAAAAATTAATTATGAACATATACAAGTAATTAAAAAAAAAAAACCAAACTTATCAAAAAGTATAGTAATTTTATGAATTTGGAGGGAACATAAAAATTGACAGGACTTATATAAACCTTTTTTTCTCCACATTTCATTTCTCTTCTCTATTTAAAAAAAAAAAAAAATTATTTTTCCTAACCAAACAAAGGACAGAGTTTATTCTCTTCCCTTCTCTCTGTTGCACCTTTCCTCATAACCAAAACATATATAGTGTAAAGTTTAATAGTAAAAAAGTAGATATCGTGTAATTTGAATTTATTCCTCTTATCATTTTATAATATTTGAAAAAAAGTTAAAGGAAAATGTTAGTACGATAAAATAAAGTAAGTCAGAATTATGTGGGCCATAATTAAGACAGTCTGACAGGCAACGTAAGAGCTAAGTGCAAAGTGACAAAATTCTATGTTTTTTTTTTTTTGCTTCACTTGGCTGATAGTGAAGCTTCATCAAAACCGCCACACCCGTGCAATGTTTAAACCAATCTTCCAGGTGAATTTATAGACCGAAGACTCGCAACTTGCTACAAACACACATTCCCCACCAAATTAAAACCTTGCAGCTATCTCCATTATAACAGCTGTGTCACTCTCACTCACTGCCACACCTACCACAACCCATCCAGCAAACACCACCACCTTAGTTTTCTCACCTCAAGACTCTTAGGTTTGGTTGTGTTTGATCAAACTCTAAACTTTTTTGCACCAAACAAACATTTTGTGATTTTACAACCCATTGATTTATGTGATTGTGCGTCAACAACATATAAAGTGGGTTAGTTGTATAAGATAGAAAATGTTGTTGTCCGAGTCAATAAGTTACAAATAATAAAACTGTATTAACTGGATGCGGACCCAATATAACTCCCTTATTACAGTTAATTCGATACTAACTCTAGTGGTAAAAATATTTCTTTTTTGTTTTTATTTATATATTTATTATAAGAATATAACATTGTTATATAATAAAAGTGAAATTAATAATCAATTATATGAAAACAATATTTTATATTAATAACATATCATCTTAATAAATTGTGAAACAAAATTGAAAAGTTTTTCCTTTATTAATTGATCATTCAATTTCTCTATATATAAAAAAAAATGATTCATTCAATAATGTATTAATAGACTTAAAGTTACTATATTATATATATTTTTAAATTATTATATATGTTATTTATGTAATTTTTTAACAAACTGATGTGGCAATATGTTCCTACCAGTTTTATGCTTCACGCTCTAAATTAATAGAGTCACGAATACATACACACAACAACTCAACAATCACATCTCTCGTGTGGGTATTCAATTATTCATTGAAGGAATTAGCAACTAGCAAGTAGCAAGTACAGAGAGATGGGAATCCATTAAAAAAAAAAGAAGAAGAAGGTATAGAGAGGGGACTTTTGCCAAGGACTTCTTCTTATTCGATAAACAAAGGGTCAATTTTGGGTTTTTATTCTGGACTTGAATTTTATAATAAGCTCATACATTGTGCGAGAGTCCACATTAATAACACTTCAGCCTTCAGCTTTCTCTTGCTAGGCAACTAGATATGCTTGTATACATGCTTGCAAACTTGTCTTACATAAACCTTATGTTGGAACATCTTTTAGCAGGAACCTAATAAAGATCTTCCTTAATTGCATAGTGTCACATGTCTATAAGGAATCTAATAGATGTGCTGATAGTTTAGCAAAAATAAGAGTTGTAAAGATAAGTTTTAGATCTAATACAAAACTTTTGTCCCTAGACTCTACAATCTTCGTAGATGAACTTATAGTAAAAACCTTTTACCGCTTCAGAACCTTTGAACTCTTCAATATATAAATGCCACCCTTTGATGCACGAATCCCATTACGTGACTAACTCTTTTGCACGAATCCTAGTATGTGACTCACTCACCAACTTGAGGAAGAAGAATGTTGGTTGCAAATTTCTTCACTTCATCAACAATGAAGATCAAGAAGCACTTGGTTACAAAACCATAAGGCGCAAAAGACGCAGTAGTTTCTACAGAGAGAATAAGGCACTCGGTCACCTTTTGCATGTGTTTTCCTTGTATTTTCTTATTTGATGGCCTTAAAAATAAGTTTTATATATGTCTAGGGTTGTATATTAATACATAAGCATGGGCTGAAAATCAGATCTGAAAAATTGATTTTCATAATTCTCGATGGATAGAATCTGTCGAGAGCTGTTGAGATCTCGATAGATAGTTATCTGTCAAGTGCTGTCGGGAATCTGTCTAGCTTTAATGAACAGACCTTTTTCACTTGTTTCTTGGTCCAATTTTCATGGCTTTAATACTTGGCTTGAACAACATGTTTCCTAAAGTATTAAACACATCATAGATCTACCCAATTACAAGTAAAATGTGTTTTGTCAAAAGATTAGCCAATTATATAAAATATGTCATTAACAGTGATTATGTGCTTAGATGAGGTTCTAATGCATTTTTTAGTAGTCCTAGCATGGTGTGAATGTTCATTTGAAATTATTATCATTCTAGAGATGTAAAATTATTATAAAAATGGTATTAACGATGGGTCCATATTGAAGTGATGTTGCTCCATTTATCACTCAACAATCTATAAAGTCTTATGAAAAAAAGAAAAAAAAGAAACCTAGAGTTGTGAAGAAAGATTATGATAACAATTTCCCTTAGCATTGTTCAAATTATTATGGCTACAATATAGAGTTGACAAAAGGATTTGCTAGACATTGCTGGAAGCGGGAGGACAATCAGATTCTTTAAAGAACATGCACCGAAACAAGTTATCCCAATCCTATGGGGATAGGTTTGCAAAGCAGTTCCAATTGTTCTTGCGTCAATCCTAAATTTTGTACCTTAATATTCGGCTTAAAAAATGGCTGTGTGCGACTCATTCAAATAAGCCAAATTTGAATTAGCTATAAATAAAAATAAATAGAAGGGAGACTTTAGACTTTAATTTTAAAATATTTTACTTAGAAAACAAATAAATTGGATGCCTTCTCATGTTACAATTTGGTCATTTTCACACTAAGAAATGCCACAATCGTATGCTAAGCCAGGCCAAGTATGACTTCTCATGACACGTTTTGGTCCAAGTGCACCTCTTGTATATGGTTTCTAATGACACGTTTTGGTCCAAGTGCACCTCTTGTATATGGCTTCTAATGACACGTTTTCATCCAAGTGCACCTTCTCATGTTTTATAATGTAATGACACATTTTGGACCAAGTGCACAAACCCAAACTAGGGAAAAAAAAAAAAAAAAAAAAAAAAAACAACAACAACAACAAAAAAATGCACACACCCAGTTGGGCCAGATTAACAAGTCAAGTCAATCAACAACCCTCTATACTTTTGGAGCGCTCACATATACATTTTGGATATTTTATTTGCATGACTTAGAAGAAACATTTGTGCCATTGGGGCATCTTATATTACCAATTTATGTAGTTAATAGTTACATGTATATATGAATATTTGATTGTAGAACTGCAGATTTCAAAATCTCTATTTTTTTTTTTAAATTTAATAATTGAGAAGGGAGGATAAGAACCAGTTGAATTATAAGACTCTTGACAAACCTCAGCCTGTATTTTGCTCAAAAATAGAAAGCTCCTCAGCCTGTATTTTGCTCAAAAATAGAAAGCTCTCCTAATTTTGCAAGGTCTGAAGTACAGTCTTACACCAATTTTAGAGAAGTTAATTCCCAAACTCAAACCTATGACAAATAGAGGGGACTCGCCATCACATCTTCTGTCCTCTTGCCTCATATTATTCAACAGCATGTATTGATTACAATTCCATTATGACATTAATGCTCTCATGTGCCCAGCATGCCAAATGTCCAATAAAATGCCCTGTATACCTACAACTTGAAGAAATGCCAAGCAGGGTACAATCTACTCAATGAAACACATATTTGACAACCAACATATAAGTGAGGAAGACTGGGATTTCCATAAGAATACCCTTAACTATCATCAATTGTTTTGCACATCTAACTACCATTCTTTGTTATAAATGCATTTACAACTCCCACTAAACTAGGACAGTAAGAAATGCCATTCTACCAAACCATTTAAGAGTTGTAAGGATTCTTGAATGATAAAGAGAGAGCTTCTCTTATGTGTGCTCAACAGTCAATGTCTCTCCTCTACCCTGGCAAACTGACCTGAGTACTATCACCTAAGGTATTAAAACACTATCATTTAAATACCATTGATGGTCTAATCTATACCACTGACAAAGAAAATGAAAATAAAAGCCAACAGGTTCTGCAGAACCCTCATCTAACAACAAACTTTGAAATGCTTTAGGAACCATAAATGCCTCTGTTTTATTGGCAATGACACACACAATGCCAGTGGGTCTTGAACCTACAACCTTAGCCTTCACCTGGCTCATTGGCTTAATTAATCCATAAATGCATTCCAAAAGGATTAATTATACAACCACAGAAACATTCTTTCTGATAAATCAACATAGTTTTAGGACTATATTCAACACAAAAAAATAGCTATATAGCCAACATATAACTTTACTCAGACACTTCTCAAAAAAAAAAAAAAAAACCTGGACGCCAATGATTCATTTACCAGATAAATCAACATGAATTATCACTGGTTATTGCTTATGTACGTGTATTGCCACCTATAATCCATGTAAAACCGAAATAAATGTAGAAGCAAACAGAAAAATGACAATGAATTAACCATTTTTTTTTTTTATATATACAAGGTAAAATTTCTACTTGAGCCTAATCTAAGTTTATATGTGTGTGAAATTTCCTCCTGGAGACTTGAACCCCGGTCCTTGCCCCTCACACCCCACAAGCATTTATACTTGTGGAGTGACCACCGCACTATGTTTATGCTTTAACAAAAGACTTAACTCAATTTGAAAATGAAACTAAACTCAGAGGTAATGTAAAGGGACACCAAAACAGAATTTTCACAAGAATGAAAAGGGCACAGCTAAAACAATGAAATAAAACATCTCATTTTAATGGAGCGCAATCAGCAAACTTCCGGAAAATTTTTGGCCAAAACATAAGGATGCCTAAAAATAATTTATTAATTCTTATAATTTTATTATAGAAGTATCCGAGAATGATAGACCATTTTAAATTGTGGGATTAACAGATTTCATCTTGAAGTTTTGATTTAAATCAAGAGCTCAAATTTGTTGCCTCTGTTTCTCCTGGATTAATTTCAACTCTCATAATAGCTAAGATTAAGCAAGTTCACAATTAATAAACAGGTAACTCACAATCAATTCCAAACTCACACATATAAACCATGACTTATGAACAAATTTGAGGAAGATAACACTTTTCTCTAATAAATGAAACACAAGCAGGATTATAACAACTATAACAGCAATATAAATCAAACAAATTTTGAAGAAATAACACTAAACA
Organism: Castanea sativa; assembly: GCF_040712315.1. Taxonomy (NCBI): domain Eukaryota; kingdom Viridiplantae; phylum Streptophyta; class Magnoliopsida; order Fagales; family Fagaceae; genus Castanea; species Castanea sativa. The sequence continues at coordinate 5,893,276 of NC_134017.1, read as the reverse complement.
TTGTCATTGTAAATTTTCCATGATTCCTGACATTGTTATACGTTCACACAAGTTAGCAGAATTTAACATGAAACTAATGAGCTCAACAACAAAGGGCAAAAGGGTTTCTCCTTCTATCAATTATAAGCCGTTTACTTTAAACCAATAAGAACAAATTAATAAACAATGTGAAAGAAAAACTTCCAAATCAACAATTACCCATTTACAAATGCCCGATGCTCCAATGAATCCGCCATTCACATCCTCCATAAAATTACAACGCTGTGCTGTTCGGAATAAAAGAATTGGTGAGAGTAAAACTCAACACATGACCTTAAAAATTTTCCCAATTTTTCCAATCCAATTACAAGTCTAAAATGTGTCCTTGAGCTTCAGTAGCTGCCTTCTCTTGAAAATCAAGAATCCCACCACACCAATTTGGAGGATTGTGGCGATAACCATAAACAATATTCCAATCTTCTTCCCATGATTGAGAGTCTTCTGTTTATGCCTTGGGTGTGAACGTGGATTTTGGTTAAATATATGGTGTGGCGGTAGAGATAACATTAGAGGCGGTGGAGCTGCCGATGGACTCCGCGGAGGTCTCTTATCTGATGAAAGTGGAGGTGGCAGAGGAGGCTGCGAAGCTGTCAAATCTGATGGAGATGGAGGTGGAGGTGTAGGTGGCGGAGGAGGCGGCGGGGGAGGAGGAGAAGGTGGTGGATTTGATGGCGGAGGTGGTGGAGGAGGAGAAGGTGGTGGATTTGATGGCGGAGGTGGAGGTGGAGGTGGAGGTGGTGGAGGTGAAAGAGAGGTCGAATCTGATGGTGATTGGGACTCGACATAGAATGCAAGGATACTAATGGCAAAGCCAAAAACTAGGAACACCAAGGTTGTTGGTGGTAATGGTGGTTGTTCCATGGAACAACAATGAAAAAAAGAAAAAGAAAAAAAGTTTATAAATTTATCTAACTTCAGGGTTTGGATTAGATTCCAAAGTCTTTTCTTGCATCTGGGTCCAACCCCAGATGATTGATTTTCAGCTATGAAAGCTAGGGTTTAGGCATAGGGGTATGGTTTTTTGAATCTGGGTGCCTGTGATCTCTAGCTCCCATGTAAAATCAACCAATTGGGTCAAATGGGTTTCTTCCCAAATGGTTGATTTCTTTTTGTTCTTCAGACTGATTCAGAATCTTGTGAGATTTGGGAACCATAGAAATGGGTTTGGGGAAAAAGTTCTAATTTTTTGAATCTGGGTGTTTGTGGTACTTGGATTTTTGTTTTTGAGGATTTTAGAGAAACGGATCAAATGGGTTTGGTCCAGAAGCTATCAAATTTGCGTGTACACGGCATTAGCAGCTATTGAGGAATCAAGGATGATTGTGTCTGAATCTGAGGTTTCTGGGATTTTGTCTCTTGATCTTTGTGTAGGATCAAATGAATTAGTCAAACGGGTTGGTGAGAAAGGCATTGATTGATTGATTCGAACGTGTAAATGGCCGGAAGAGATTGAATCGAAGAGTTTTTTTTTTCCTCACCTTCTCAGAAATGGAGGAGAGACAGAGAGAGAGAAACAAAGTCTACGCTGGATTCAACGGTTGGGGAAAAATTGGTTATTGAGTCATACCAAAGAATCATCTTTTTGAGCTGTATTTAGGAGAGAGAGAATGTGCTCCCTTTGTCATCGTGAGTTGTTGTTAGTTTTGTAATACCAATGGGGAAATTATAAATCCAACTCTCGTGTTGTTGGATCGTGTGGGCCTAAAATGGGATGAGATCATGGTTTTGGATTTAGGATGATGTTGAAAGAGGCCTTTGAGCCCATCCTAGATCCTTGAAAAAGACTCAATATTAGTTTAACTTGCTAAGATAATATAGCCACAATACAGAGAACTCGGAGTTAAGATTTTCAAAAGCTTTTTTCTATTCTTGCTATACGTATAAGTACAAGTTGGTCGCCCTTGACTAGAAACAGCTCAGCCCTTGCTTAGCTTTCCTACATTTAGCCTTACAATTAGGTACTCATGACCTAATAATTGAAATGGATGCTGTAGTGTTGATAAATTTGACCCTCCTTACATAATTATTGAAATTGATGCTAAAGTAGCCGTACATTGGGTAAATTACTATGTTTTTTCTCTCTAATATTTCAAATGTAAAAGTTTAGTTTTTAACTTTTTGTCTTATGTTAAAATAGTTATATTTGTTATATAATTAATGAAAAATATTGAAGTAGCTAATGGCTAAAATAAAATATTATTTTTATGCCACTTAGACGGTCATATTGCATAAACTTAAAAATTATTAATCTAATAATAACTCTAAAGTCAATTTTTAAAAAAAAAAAAAATTCTTTGCCCTAAACATAATAGTCAACAGACATCGCGCTCCAAAAATTGATTAATTAAACTTTAACTTCTAGATTAACGGTAATTTCTTTTTGAGAAGAAATAGATTAACGGTAGTTGAAGAAGCAAAATAAAAAAAATAAAAACAACTAAGCTTTTGTGTTTATCTCAAAAATAGATAAAGTAATAAACGATTGATCTCAACAATTTGTTGTGTTTTAGTTATGATTTTCCTTCTTCAGTTTGTTGGATTACACTTCTCTTCTATGATTGAGGTTATCTTCCTTTTAATTAGATTTATCTATATATAATGTTTCAATCATGATATTGCCATAATGAAAGTTGAAGATTAAACTATAGAAAAAAGGAGAATAACAAGCCGGGTTGTTTGGAGTAGGATTAGTAATGAGCTCATTTTTAGACCAAGTAGTGCTACATCCATAAGCTATAGCACTTTCACAACAAATTTTTAAGTGTTAAATTGTTATTTGTTTTAATTTGAAACTACTATTAAAATTACTTTTTTATCTACCAATAATAGTCAGTAACAACATGTCTTTTAATATTTGTTGTGAAAATATTGTGAATATAACATTTCTTTTTCAAATAAGATAATGGTCATATTGATTCACTCAATTTGAAGCCTACCTAAAATATATTAATGTTTAGATGAACTAGTCAAGAGTAATTGGATTTAGTTTACCCTTTTCTTTGCGACAAATGGATTTTTCAAGGGTGCTTATCTCAAGTTTGATAAATCTCACACATCTGTAAAATCCACATATTTCTGTTCCTTAAGACCGTCTTACAAATCATTTTTCTTTTAGACTAGAGAGATCTCTATAGAAAGGACATAAATCTAGGTTTCCGAATCTTCATGGTCCAATTTACTAAATTTTGAAATTGGAATTTAATGTTTCGTGCATTGGCACCTTTTTCGTTCTTCCATCTTTCCTGTCCAACCACATCAAAGGGCCCTAAATTTAACAAACTAAGAAAAAAGTGTGTTGATTGGAATATTGTATAGTGGAAGATGCCCAAATTCTGACTACGCTGTCTACTTTGAAATTAATAATGGAAATATTGCTTAAACATGCTTTGCTAAAATTAAGAGTCAAATTTGTCCAAATTTCTTGACCATCATTCAAAAGTGATGAATTCTCTGTTTATCAAAAAGAAAGGGGAAAAAAATGTTACACTCTCATTACTTGCAACTTGTCATACTAAAATTATTACATCCAAATATTGCACGTTGTCATTTTACTTTCAATGGAAATAATACCGCAGTGAACTAGATCTACTATTTATTAATTAGTATTTAGTGCCCATATAATGAAAAATATGACTCATCCACTTTAACATAACATTATCCAATTCTCTTCCCTCTCTTCATTTCTTCTTTCTGATTCACATTGCCTAGTTTAATAAGGTAGTGTAGCTGGTTATGCCATGGGACAAAAAGTCATTCACATCCCCATAGAATATATAAATCTCCTCGAGAGTTAGAAATTCCTACAAATTCAAAGGTCAAACTGCCAATGATAACCTATTGCATGAGTTAAAAATACAGTCTAGCAATGTGTCCATGGATCCCACCCACTGGGTTCATCTCTACAGGGATCTTAATCAAAATCTTTGTGGAAATTTAAAAAGGCAAATAATATAAGAAAGAGAAAATTCAAACCCCACATAATGTCAGGATATAAACACATGCATGGAAATTGATAAACTCAGAGATATTGAGAAATGGAAAGAGAGTGAAAAAATATCAGCAAAGCAAATTACAGTTTGAAATTTTCATGCAAATTTAACTTAAACATCACTTAGGATAATTTTTTTTTTGGGTGGAAACGGGAGGTCTTATTTATATAATATAGCATTCATACAACACCAACAGTGTTCGGCCGTCGGGCACACAATCTATTAATCTTGAGGCCAGCCAAATCCCTTACAAAACATAGGTATACAAAACTAGTACAGGTACTATAAACAGACAAAAGATGTTATTGGTTAGCTCCCCACTTCGCAAGTCCATTTGCGCATCTGTTAGCTTCATGGTATATGTGACAGGCTTGCACCTCCCAATCCTGCTCCATGAGGTTTCTGCAATCACATACTAAAGGCATCATATCAAGAGGATAAATTGCATTTCTATTAGTTAACCATGATAACACTACACTAGAATCAAGTTCAAGCTGTATAAACTTAAATCCCAGATCCCATGCTAGTGACAGTCCTTGCCTGATTGCTGCTAGTTCAGCCATATTATTGGTTGCTATTCCCAGATTTAGCAAAAATCCAGAGATCCACCCACCAGAGCGGTCACACAAAATACCCCCTACGCCCACTAATCTTGGGTTGCCAATGGCACTGCCGTCAGTGTTGAGTTTAATATAGGGGTCAGGGGGCACAGTCCATCATATAATTTGCGGGGTTTTTACCTAGACCTAGCGCTTAGAGCCGACTAGGAAATAAAATTTCATGGTGGCTTGCACAGAGGTGTGGACAAAGCTATGTTGGCATCGAGATTGATTCTCGAAAATCCTCTCATTTCGAGCTAACCAAAGATTCCAACAGAGGAAAGGAAAGTAAATGCACCAAGGGAGTTTGTGGGGCATAATAACTCTCACAATAGTTGCATTACTCTGAAGCCAGTCTTGTAAAGACGTGAAAGAAGGACAGGGGTGAGATTCTCGGGGATTGACCCCAGGCCTCCTTTGCCTAGGGATAGTCCCGTAATATGTGAATGGTCATTTTCGAGGCGTTGCATCTAGGGCATTGGTCATCCAGATAGTGACAAGCAAATGTTAAAAATTGTTATTGTGGGCAATCGGCTACGCATAGCTTTCCAGAAGAATATTTGGATCTTTTTTGGGCACTGTAAAGTCCAAATCCAGGTCCATACCAACTTATTCAAAGGCACTTGTTGTTGATGATATAGAAATTTGGAGGCTGAGCTAATCGAATAGGTACCATTGTTATGGGGCCAAATGAAGGTATCAGAGATCCTAGCAAAATGAGCCACGGGAATACCCTTAATAAGGTGTTCAATCTAGGGTGGGAGAGGGATGTTGAGAGAGGCAAAATTCCAAGAGTGATTTGTTCGTAAAGAACTAACACGGTGATCTTCATCATGAAAGAGGAGAGGACCTTCGATATAACTGCAAATGGTGCCTTTAGGAAGCCAAGGATCCTTCCAAATCCGAATTGTTTTCCCATCCCCGACTATCCATTTCATACCTTCTAGTAACGATTGAATTCCTACAAAAAAGGCTTTCCAAATATGGGATCCTCTGGAGTTTCTGGGATTGATAAAAAGACTCGTGTGTGGGAAATATTTAGCTTTTAGAACTTGTGCCCAGAGCATGCTAGGATTAGTATACAGGTGCCAGGCCTGGTTCATTAGAATAGCACGATTTCTATGGTGGATGGATGTTAGTCCCAGCCTTCCTGCCTCTTTAGGCAAATTCACAGTCTCCTAGCTAACTGTATGATAGCCTCTGCGTTGGGTGGTGTCCCCCTATAAGAATTTGCAACTTATTTGGTTTAGATGGTGACTAACTTTTTGAGGAAGTAGCGTGGTTTGCATTGCGTAGATGGGGATGGATGCCACCGATGATTTTATGAGGGTGGCCCGACCCACCATTGATAGATATTTAGCTTGCCAACCTTCAATTTTCATTTGAATTTTGTCTAAATGGTATGAATTAGCTCTTCTACAGGTAGTGAAAATGGGTGTCCCTAAATATGTACCAATGTGGTCCGTGGTGGGGATACCAAATATAGCAACCACCTGCTCTTTTAGACGTCTAGACACATTAGGAGAAAGCCATAGACACGATTTGGTGATACTCATTGAAAGGTTCAATTAGCGTATAAAACACCAATGAAGGTTTAGACCCCCCAAATACAAAATTACCAACACAAGCTTATACACAAACAATATATGTGCAGAAAGATGAATATAACCTAAACCCAAATTGGTAAAACACTCTAAAATCACAAACATAACAATAATTAAACGGTAAAGAGTAAGGGAAGAGAGATGCAAACACAAAGATAACATGACGATCTGTTATCGAAGAGGAAACAGGAGTAATTGGCAAAAAACCTCTCCGTCACCTTTCAAGCAGTCATATCATCCACTAGAGAATAAAGTTGGGATACATGAATAGCAATAGACCCTCCAAGTCTAATCTACCCGATGCACCTAAGCCCTACAAGTTTCTTGCTCCAATAGGGTTACTCCGAACCTTATTTTCTCTAGTTTACCGGATCCCGCAATAAGCCCATATTGCATCCGCCATCCTTGGCATCTTCCAATGCTTCCCAAGCTCCAAAAACACTCAACACTCTAAATGGGTGTGGGTAGCATTTGGGTACAAATCTCCTCTCAATGGGTATAGCAATGGGAGAGAGAATGAGAAGAGATTACAAAGATTTCTCTCTAAGAATGAGTAGCTTTCTCTAATAGGGTGGGTGTGTTGTAGAAAACTCTCTTAGGGTTTTTCTCCCAATAGGTTCTTTTTTTAGCACCTTACATTTCAAGGGTATAAGAGCATTTATAGTAGGGTATGTGAGGAATGTGAAAAGACATTTTCATCCAAACAGGGCATTCTGACGACTTAGCCTCGCGACTGGAATGAGTCCCGAGTTTGAGTCGCGAGATAACTTCTAGGCCAGATTGTACTTTTTATCCTATAGTGCTTCAGTTGTCGTGACCCTTCAACTCCCTGTATGCTTCACACGTGTGGCACTTTGGTGACTTGCCAATTGTGAGTCAGTTGCGAGACTTCTCTTGAATGCACACAACTTGAATTTCTTCACACTCTTTCACACATAATCCTTACATTATTCCCACCTAAATACAAGGTATCTAATTGCTAAAATACAAGCAAATTTGGCACGGAATAAAGCTAACACATGATTGAATAAATTCAACCTTATAATCTCCCCCTTTGGCTATTCCGTGACAAAACTCTAAAACAAACTCTAGACTTACAATGTGAGTTGGGAATAGTTGCCAAAACTCACTCACACCTAACTCTAGATTCTGAGAAGCTTTTGAACCATATGAACAAGATACCTGAAAGCAATAACACAACAATATCACTATAAGCAAAGACCTTGAAATGCATATGGAGCAAGCACAATGCGATCAAACAATAGATAATGAAACAATAAGGCGTGGCTTGACCAAACAGGAACAATCACTATAAATAGTGATCACAATGATCATTCACACAAGGAATGAACATTCAGACATGCAAGCTAATAAACTCAATGCAAAGTATCATTTGAATGTTCAACACTCAACCAATACAAAAACACTAAGTAATTTGTATCGAGGATACAAGATCCAACAAAGGGCACAAGAGAGGAGTACTAAAGAAAATGCATAACATTCACTAAAGAAAATGATTAAAACACATCCTTTTAGGATGATCCGTCCACTTTATGGACTAGATAAACATAACACATCCCTTTTGGATGAACTCGTCCACTTTTGTGGACTTAGTGAATAAAACTCATCCTTTTAGGATGATCCTGTCCACTTTATGGACTTGATGAATATAACTCTGTAGACACACATACAACATGTTCTGAATAACTCCTCTTATTGTGATAAATATGCAAGTAGAAATCGTCCTTTTGAAAATAAGAAAATTACCCTTTGGGGCATAAAAAGTACTATAGATATTAAAAACTAAAAAAGAAATAAACTGGAAAATGAGGAGTGTCGTCACTTGTGATCTTTGTCTATTGGTAGTACTTCTTTAGATGCTTTGCGTTCCATGGATGGTGCAGCTTTTGCCCGTCCAATGTCTTGAGGTGGTAGGTGCCCTTCCTATGCTATGATGTGATCCTATATGGTCATTCCCAATTGGGTCCTAACTTCCCTTGAGAGGAGTTTTCGTAGCGCTCGTTACTTTCCTTAAGACGAGGTCCCCGACCTAGAAGTCCCTATGTTTCATCTCGGAGTTGTAGTGTCCATCCATGAGGTTTTGGTACCGTGTTAACCTTTGTTTAGCCGTTGCCTTGACCTCATTCACCATATCAAGCTGTAGGCGTAATGCGTCATCATTCTTTTCCTCATCGTGGTTCACCACTCTATAGCTTATGAGTCCTACTTCAGTCGGGATGATCGCCTCACTTCCATATGCAAGTCGAAACAGTGTCTCTCTTGTAGGCGTTCTTACCGTCATCCTGTACACCCATAGTATTCTTGGCAATTCTTCTGATCAAATACCCTTTGCCCCTTCAAGGCGGGTCTTGATGATTTTGAGCAAGGATCGGTTCGTGACCTCAACCTGCCTGTTGGCCTGAGGGTGAGCGGGTGACAAGTAGTTGTTCTTAATCCCAAGCTGTGAGTAGAAGTCCCTGAATGCGTCATTAACGAACTGCTTCTCGTTGTCTGAGACGAGCACTCGAGGTATATTGTACTTGCAAATGATGTTTCTTTATACAAAACCATGTATATTCTTCTCTATGATGGTAGCCAGGGTTTCCGCTTCTACCTATTTGGTGAAATAATCTATACTGACCACCAAGAATTTAAGTTGCCGAATAGTCATCGGGAACAAACCCATGATGTCCAAACTCCACTGAGCAAAGGGCCATGGGGCCGTCATTGGGGTGAGTTCCTCTATTGGTTGTCGGATTATGTTGCCAAACCTTTCACACTTGTCGCAAGTTTTGACGTATGCAAGGGCATCCTTCTACATAGTGGGCCAATAGTATCCTGCGCGAATTAGCTTGTGCACCAACGACTGAGATCCTGAATGGTTTCCGCATATTCCTTCATGAACTTCTCGCATGGTATAGTTTGCTTCCTCGGGCATAAGGCACCTTAGGTATGGCCGGGAGAAACCTCTTTTGTATAAGATATCTTTGATCAGTACCAATCGTGCAGCATGGACCTTCAACTTCCTTACAGCTTCCTTATCGTCAGGCAGCATGTCGTCCTTTAGGTAGGAGGAAATTGGTGTTGTCTAGTTATTCTCGGAATCTATCTCCTGCACACTGACATTGTTTATCAAAGGTGAGGCCTGAATGAAAAAGAGTACCTGACCGAGTAAGAGCGTTCGCTTTGCTGATGCCACCTTGGCAAGACGATCGGCTCGCTCGTTCTCCTCTCTTGGGATTTGAATGAACTTTGCATTGAGGTTATTCATTTGATTCATTACTTGATCAAGGTACTTCTTCATCCATTCCCCTTTGCACTCGTAACCACCGTTAACCTGATTGGTGACCGCTTAGGAGTTGTAATGCACGATCACATTCGTGGCTCCGGCTGCTTGTGCGAGGTCCAGTCTTGCTATCAGAGCTTCGTATTCGGGTGCTTGGCTTGTGAAGTATACGGGATTTTGCACCCCGTCTTCTTCCTTGACTAAGGCTGTGCTGACAACGGCTGAGGATACGGCTAAGTAGAGAAACAACTCCTTTCTTGGTTTGGATGGGCTCAGCAAAGGTGTGGAAGAGAGATATGCCTTCAGATCCTCGAATGCGCCTTGACAATTGGTCGTCCATTCAAAGGCCTTTTTTAATGTGTAGAAGAAGGGTAGGCACTTATTCGTTGCTCTTGAAACGAACCTATTTAATGCAGCGATCTTGCCGTTCAAACTCTATACCTCATTGATGGTTTTTGGTGGAGCTAACTCCATGATGACCCGTATCTTGTTTGGGTTGACCTCAATACCCCTCTAGAATACCATGAATCCTAGGAATTTTCCCACCATCACTCCGAATGCACACATGTTCAGATTTAGCTTCATGTTTTAGTGCTGAAGGGTTTTGAAAGTCTCATTGAGGTCGACCAAATGGTCCTTCTCCCTAACGCTTTTTATCAGCATGTCGTCTATGTATACTTGGACGTTCCTCCCAATCTAATGCACAAATATCTTGTTCATTAATCTCTAGTATATGGCACCTGCGTTTTTAAGCCTGAACGACATTACTCTATAATAGAAGAGACCCTAGTTGGTGATGAAAGAAAATGCGTCCAAGAAAATTAGCAGCTGATGTCTTGCCGTTGAATCCACTAGGATATCAATCCGAGGAAGCGGGTAGCTATCTTTAGGGCATGCCCTATTTAGATTCGTGAAATCTATGAACATCCTCAATTTCCCGTTGGCCTTTTTGACCATCACCACATTGGCCAGCTAGTCGGGATAGTATACTTCTCGTATAAACCTTGCTTCCTGTAACTTGCGAACCTCTTCTGCTATGACTTTGTCTCGTTTTGGAGCGAATACCCTATTCTTCTGACGAATGAGAGAAAAAGTGGATGATACGTTCAGTTTGTGAAACATGACCGAAGGATTGATTTGGAGCATGTCCTCGTGGCTCCAGGCGAAAACATCTTAATTATTTCTTAGAAATGATATTTGGGCTTGACGGACTGGTTGGCTAGCAAAAGTACCTATTCTTGTCGTTTTCTTGGGTTTAGAATCATCAAGGAGTACCTTTTCCAACTTTTCCACCGGTTTTGCCCCCGTTCGCTGTTCTTCTATGCACATCGTCAGTAAATGGTCGTCTATTTCTAGCATGGCAATGAATAGTCTATTACTAGGAATGTGACATCCCTGGTGATCTACTGACGGTAATCGCCGACGATGACGGGCAAGGTGACCGCGTCGAGTGGGTACACTCTTGTTCCTCCAAATCCAACGAGTGGTGCATTAGTTAGAATCAACCGTTGTCTCCCAATGCTCATCTACTAGAAGGCTGGGTAGTAGAGTATATCAGCGGAGCTGCTGTTGTCCACCAAGACCCTATAGGTGTTGTAGTCACCAATTCGTATGCTCACCATAAGTACGCCATCGTGCAGATGATGGAGACGTCGAGTGTCCTCCTCTGAGAACTCGATTACTGGGTTATCGATGTGTGCCATCTTTGGAACCAAACTCGTCAGCTGGACATTTTGAACCATCCGAAGATAGGTCTTGCGTGCTTTCTTGGCTGAACAAGAAGTTGTGGTGCCTTCCACAATCATCCTTGTGTCTCCTATAGGTGGCTTGGGACGCTCATTTTCCCTCCGGGGGCCTTGCTTTTGTGGTTGGTCCGTCATGTCTTTGCTGACGAATTTTTGCTGCTTCAAATCATAGCAATCAGACATATCGTGGCCATGGTCTCGGTGGAAGTGGCAGTACTTGTCTCTGGACCTCTTGTTGGGGTCACCTTTTAGCTTGCTAGGAAATGTTAGGGATCATTCGTCTTTGATCTGCATAAATACTTGATCAATTGGGACATTGAGTGGGGTGAAATTTTTGAATCTTCTAGTAGGGGGTTTGAAGCGTCTATCCTCTTACCTGTCTCTTGTCCTTGTGGCCTTTCGTCCTTTTTCCTGTCGTGTTTCTTCTTGTCTTTCTCTCTTCCTCGACTTCCTCTCGTGCAAGCAACGCGTCTTCCGCGTTCATGTATTTGGTAGCCCTATAAAGTACATTTGACATGGTTTTCGTGTCGTTCTTGTATAGGGAAAACAAAAACTTCCCCTTCCGTAGTCCATTGGTGAATGCACGAGTATTTTGTCATCAGCTTCATCGATCGATAGGGTCTCCTTCTTAAAAGGGGTGATGTAAGATCTTAGTATCTCATCCTCCCGTTGCTTGAAATACATTAGGCACGCCGTTGACTTATTGTACTTGTGTCCCTTGATAAAGTGCCTTTTGGCAAACTGGGCCTTCAACTCCTTGAAGGTATTGATGGAGTTTGGCATCAACCTGCTAAACCATACTCTTGTAAGACCTCTTAATATGGTGGGAAATGCCCGGCACATGATCTTGTCCGCTACGCCTTGTAGGTGCATGAGAGTCTTGAATGTCTTCAAGTGGTCCAAAGGATCCTTTGGCCCGTCATAGGCTTTTACTAGCATACGGAACTTCGACAAGAGAGGGAATGAAGTAACGGTTGCAGTGAAGGGTGAATGCATCCGGTGCACTAGCTTGTCGAGATCACTTGATACCCGTCCTTTGAGGGCGTTCATCGTCAGGTCCATTTGTTCCCTCATCATCTGCATATCTGCTACCAGGTTTCGGGGGGGAGAGGGGAGGGGCAGGGCGACATCTGTGGCTGTCGGCCTACTCACGACGTTGCTGCCTTTTGGCCCTTCCCTATTCTACTTATTGTTAGCGTGCTGAAGGCTGTCACCCTCTTACTCCTCCTCTTGATTTCGAGGCTCGGCGTCCCTTTGGCGTACTTGCTTTTTTAAGTCATGGTTTTGCTTGGTGAGGCATTCAACGGCCACGACAAGAGTCTAAACCTGTCTCTAAAGGGCCGCAGTACGGGGCTCGTCTCCTTGGTTGTAAGTGGTGGTTGCCATCGAGTGAGTAAGCACCGTGCAACTTTTTGTCCAGGAAGTAGTAGTATGGCTTACCTAGCTTCCCACAAACGGCGCTAACTGATGATGCCGAAAATTGTCAGTAAATCACACAGTCCTTACTTGCCCTAGATAAGACCTGCACAACACAAAGAGAAGAAAGCCCTATGAAGAGTACTGGTGTGGTACTGGCCAAATACCCCCCAAAGGTCAAGTCAGAAAATTTTCACAACTCTAGAGTGCCAGAGCTGGGGTGAATTATGTGTACCTTGGCCTCTGAGGTTTTTGAGTTTTTATTGTAGTGTGGAACCAACCTTGGTTTCTTGGAGAAGAGGAATATTTCTTTGCAGAGAAGATCCTTATAAATGCACGTATTTTACAGGGATCCTTTCCATATAGAGATTCTATTGACTAGGGTTAATCGTGGAGCACAAATCATTTCCATTTGAAGTTCATTGAGGACCAATTAAACCATATGGGCGTCACATGGTATTGCCACCGTCCACTTCGTATCCGTCTACCTCCCTATCCGTCCAACAAGGGTAATCTGTCCACTTACTATGCGTGTCGTTGTGTTGCCTCCTCTTTTTGTTCATCAACCCAGTGTAGTCGTCCATGGTTGTTTCTGTAAAATTTGACCATCTATCTTAATTTTATCCTCTTTAATAATAATAAATTTAGAATATGACATTCTTCCTTATGTTTAGCTACTTTGACATAAAGGGCATAAAAAATTAAATATTTGTGAATTCAAATGTGTGTGTGTGGAACTAACATTTTAGTATTTATTCTACGTAATTACTAACTAGAAAGACTAAATTTGTTTATTTTGTTATGTTAATTATTTCAAGCATAATGAAATTTTAATATAATTTTTATAAGATTTATACGAGAAACAATTGATTTGAAATATGGTATTCTTGATCAAATTTAGTTGGCTTTGTGAAAATTGAAACAATGTCTAACAAAAATGAAAAGAAAAGAAGAAATTAGTTATACACAATCAAGAATGTAAAAAAAATAATCAAAGGATATTTGCATTTTTTAAATAAGCATAAAACATGCATATCTATCTTAGCCACTATATCATGCAAATTTTAAATTGTAAACACATTTATATTGTATGATCAAATCATTGCACAATTCTTAGTGTCTTTCTATTTTGTCTGTTAAATAACTAAAGATTACAATTTTTACAATGAAATCTATTGAAATATTTTTTATACATCGGTTGTTGGGGTGGGGAACTTGAATTCTAAATCTCTCTATTGAAAACTTTCAATACTATGAGGTACCAACCAGTTGAGCTACAAGATTTTTACCAAAACTTATTAAAATATTGGGGAAAACTAGTAATAAGTTACACCACACATCGTGCAAGAACTTAGCTTGTTAACCAAATCAACAAATCCCATTAAACCCATTTGTTTTGCCAAAGTTTTTATTTATTTATTTATTTATTTTATTTTTGGGCGAAACACCTTTAGTTTGATTGATAGAACATTTAAAGCACAAGCCCTTGTCCCACCTCTCTTTGAGTTTAGTAGGTGTAAGTTTCTTGATATATAGGGCAAAAATGGGCAATAGCCCATTTTGTGCAAAAAAAAAAAAAAAAAAGGGGGCAAATGCCCCATTTCCCAAACTAATTAGGGAAATGCCTCTCTTTTGAAACTTGATTTTTGGACAATCGAATTATAACAAACTGAAAATTAAAAAAAAAAAAATTGCTGGAACTCGAGTTCCAAGCAACTTTTTAAAGGCTTATAGTGGCGTTTTAAAGCCCTATAAATACGTTTTAAAACATGCAAGTTTTTTTTAAAGTCTGATCGCTCCATTAGGGAGCCTTATAGTGCCGTTTTAAAGCCCTATAGTGGCGTTTTAAAACATGCAAGATTTTTTCTTAAGTTTGATCACTCCATAAGGAGCCCTATAGTGGCGTTTTAAACACCTATAGTGGTGTTTTTTATGGAAATCGAGCTCCCTAAACTTGAGTTCCATGCAATGTTTTTGTTTTGTTTATTTTATTTTATTTTAAGTTTTACCTATAGCTGCATTTCATGGAGGCCTATAGTGGCGTTTTTTATGGAATTCGAGTTCCATGCAATTTTTTTTTATTTAATTTTTAGTTTTACCTATATCTGTGTTACATGGAGGCTTATAGTAGCGTTTTCTATTGGAACTTGAGTTCCCTGAACTCGAGCTCCATGAATTTTTTTTTTTTTAAGTTTGATTGCCCTATAACTCGATTGTTCACAAATCGAGTTTTACATTGAAACTTGATTTTTAGAAAATCGAGTTATAAAAGATGGGCATTTCTCTAATTAGTTTGGGAAAGGGGGCATTTGCCCAATTTTTTTGAGCGAAATGGGCATTTGCCCATTTTTGCTTGATACATAGTCTTAATAGTACGACTTACTTTGCTGAGACATGGTGGCAAAGGCTCTTCATTCTCTTTAGGGGTGGTTGATGTTGAAATTAGAACTTGGCTTCATAGGTGTTGTTGAAATTGGGATTTAGCTTCATAGCCGATAAGGAAGCAGGTTTGAGGGCTTAAAACTCAAATGTTCTTGATATCCAATTCATTGATCTCACTGATCTTCCCTAACATAGTAGGTCCAAAAACGAGACGGTAGTGGTGGAGACAAAATGGGGTACTGATCCCTGTATTTAAGAGGAGAAAGAAAATGTCATTTCATGATTGTGAGATGTTAGTTTGGTAATGTCATTGGGTATCATGAATCCAACTTAGTGTTGGATCATGTGGGCCTAATGGATGGGATCATGGTTTTGGATTTAGAGTGATGTTGGAAGGGGCTTTTGAGCCCATACTAGATCCTTGACAAAGACCTAAAATTAGTTTAACATGCTGAAATAATATAGACACACTACAATATTCAATTGCTTTTTTTGTTAAATAAAATTATATATTAAGACAAAAGAGGGAGAGGCTCATACCCATCTCTAGAACCAGATAAGAAGATTCAAGTAGAAAAATAAGAGATGTTTAAGGACCCACCCCACCTACAATGAGCTGCCTTGCCTAAATAAGTAAGCTTGTGGGCCAAATAATTGGTTATAAATTTAAAAGAGTTTGATTCTTATAAACTTTCTTCTATTCCTTGTATTATAATCCATAAGCTAAATAATCCTTCTATATTTCTTTGGATCCGTTTGGATAGAACTTATTGTTGAAAACTGAAAACACTGTAGCAAAATAATTTTTAAATGTGTAAATAGTGCTGCGGGACCAATTTTTAATAAAAAAGTACGTGAACAGTGTCGTAAACAATGTGTGAACAGTGTTTTAGTGGGTGAACAGTACCTACTGTCTCCTTAAAAGTTGAAAAGCTACTCTAAAAGTTTAAGCTATTAATATATGATAAATTTGTTAATTTAATCATGTACTTCTAACACCCCCTTCACATGTGGGCTGAAACTAAAAGTGAGGCCCAATACGTAGGAATTTAAATAGGAGGTTCAGTAGAGGAGACATGGATCGAATTCAAACCTTCCCGCTTTGATACCACGTTAAATTAATAAACTTAAACTTTTGAAACAATCGGTAATTTAACATGAGCTTTTGAGAGAATAGATAATTTAACAGATATTAGTTCGAGAGGTCCTAAATTTGAACCCCGTCTCATCCACTTTACCTCCCATTTAAATTTTAATGTATTGGGTCTCACCTGTTAAAAGGTAGTTTCAACTCACATGTGAAGGAGAATGTTAGACTTGTGTGGTTAAATAATTAAATTTATTATATCCCAATAATTTAAAATTTTGGAAGAAGTAATTTGACAGTCAATAGAATCCACATGTCATGAAGAATAGTTTTATAAACTGGTAACATATATTTTCGTTTGTCCCCTAGTAATTTAGTATTATTATTCTAGAAAGTCCCCTGTTGAATTAACAAATTCTACTTATAAAATACATAAATCTAAATTACCACATCTCCGTGGTCCCAATGTACTAAAATTTAAGTATGCCCCGTGTACCAACTAGAACTTATGTTTTGTGCATCGGCACCTTCTCCTCTCTCTCCGTTTCCAACCGCAAAGGACCCTAAATTGAACAAAAAAGTAATGTTACAATTACAAACTTTTTATAACATTTTTTAAACAATAATTGATATAACAAATTCTTACTAGTTTTCAAGTTAAACTCACAATTGACATCATTTTTTTTTTACCTACTAATAATAACTCACAACATTAGCGGTTTGTAAATTTTTTTGTAACTTTAGAGTACATTTGGTACACTTAATGTAGACTACATTAGAAATAGTAATCTTTATTACTGGGAATAGAAGACATTGTAATGGAGTAATTATTACTATTAACAAGTTTGGTTACATATGGAAAGTTTGTAAAAGATGATTTATAAGGAAACTTTATATTTTTGGAAATATATTAATTTTAAAACCTATTATGTGCATTAAGGAATAGCTATTACATCCATTGTAAAGAGGAATAGATATTCTTTAATTTGAAGAATAATTATTTCAATGTAATAACTAATCCATGCAATAAAGATGCAACCAAATGACCGAATTACTATTACACATGAATAACTATTGTAAAGTTGTGATTTACAACTATTTTTTGTTGGCTTTAATTCTGTGCCAAATTTGATTGTAATTTTGTTCAATCTTTTGTACCCTGTATTTTATGTGGGATTTATTCGTAAGGGTTGTGTGTGAGAGAGAGAATGTGAAGACTCAAGGCATCTTTTGAAGACAAAAGGAGTTTTTGCGGGTAGCTTGCGACTAGCCATCCTGCGAAGTGAGACATGTGCCCAGCACATGGCTGGAATGTGAAGAGTCATGATAGATGGTGATAGCTAGTTTTCGCAAGTGTCTCGTAGGTAAGGCCTTTCGTGAGATACCCGCGAAACAATTTGTTTTGCTATTTTGTCCTATCTGCTCCACTACATCCTCATACACACTATATATACTATCATTACCCACATATAGAGTAGAGAGTTTTTCAGAAGAAAAAACCCTAGCCTCAAACCCTTGAGAGTGTGAGATTGTCATACCCACAATTCTCTACACCATCCATTGTGGTTTTCCTTTACTCCTACCTCTTTATTTCCAAATCCTTTAAGAGGTTAATAGCCCAAACACTTACCACACCCATACTGAGTGTCCAATGAGGTTTTAGTGCTGCTGGGAAGTATTGGGAGAAGCCAAACTTTGGCGGATGCAATCAGGCGCATTGTAGGATCCGGAAAGCTAGACAAGACACGGTTCCGAGAAGCCTTATTGGAATAGGAGCTTGGAGGGCTTAGGTGCACTGGGTAGATTAGGCTTGGAGAGTCTTTTGCTATTTGTGTATTTCAACTTATTGTCTAGTGGATCGATTTATCGCTTGGAGGGTGGCGGAGAGGTTTTTCGCCAAGTTCTTTGGTTTCCTCTTCGATAACTCGTTGGAGTATTATCTTGTGTTTGCATTTCTTTTCCCTACTTTTTTAGCTTTCATTTTACTGCTGTATTTTAATGAATATGATTTAGAGTAGTTGTTTTGTTTGTCCGCTCACATTTACTCTATTCTGTACTTAGTTTAAGTTAGAGTAAAATCAACCGAGCTGTAATTTTTTAATTTGGGGTCTAAAGAGCTCTTGTGTTTTTAACACAAACCCGAGTTTTCAACTATTCCATTACAAGAGCTATAGGATACATTTGGTAGACTGTAACGGTAATTACATAGAAATAGGGATAAGTATAACAAGGAATACAAGATGCCGTAGTGTAATATTTATTACTATTCATTTGTTTGGTAACAACACAATAATATAACCCTGAACACAATGAAATGAAAACATTTTAAATCAAACTTAAGATACATTTTAGGAAATATCTTATATATTTATATTTCCTAAAAAATAATATTTAAAAAAAAATTTGAATGAGATATTAGTTATTTTTTATGATTTTTTATTTTCATAATTGTTATGTGTATATGAAAAGTTTGTTTATTTGGAAATATATTAATTTTAGAAATTAATACATCTACTAGAAAATAACTATTATAACCCTTTTAGAGATGAGTTGTAATTCCTCATTTTAAAGAATAACTATTTATAAGAAATGACTATTTTTTGTAATAAAAACATTACCAAATTACTGAATAATTAAACTATAGGAAGAACTGTTGGAGAGTGCTTCTCAAAAAAAAAAAAAAAGAGTCTTGGAGAGTAGTAGCGAAAGATGCTCAAATTCTTATTGCACCGTTTAGTTTCAAATTAATAATGTAATATTGCGTAAACATTCTTCGCTAGATTGAGAGTCAAATTTGCCCAAATTTATTGAATGTTGTAGAAATTTCTCAATACCTAATAGAGGACCTTCATCCAAAATTAATGCATTCTCTCCTTATCAAAAAGTAAGGGGAAAATTGTTACACTTTCATGATTTGCAACTTATTATGCTAAATTATTACATCCAAATATTGCACGTTAGAATTTTACGTTTGAGACATGATGCCAGTGAACTAGATCTACTATTTATTTATTTTTTGATGGGATCTACTATTTATTAATTAGTATCCAGAACCCGTTATTTCTTCTGTTAGATGCACATTACGTAATTTAATAAGGTTGTGGCAGGTTTTGCCATAATCTTATGGGGAAAAAAGTCATTTCCATCCCCATAAAATATTTAATTCTCCTCGAGAGCTAGATATTCCCTCGTTGGCTATACTTAAAAAGACAGTACTCTAGCAATGTGCCCAAGGATGCCACAGATTCATCTACAGGGATCTAATCAAAATCTTTAGGAAATTTATGAGACAAATAATTTGTGAAAAATATGCTCTCAGTCTTAACAACAGATTATTTTGAAAATTTGCAACTAGAAAATTCTCATTTGGGACAGTTTATTTTTATTAGTTTATCAGACTTAAAAAAAAAATTGAGCAAAAATACAATTATATTTTAGAGTAATACAATTATATTTTACAACAAACATAATAGCTATAAGAACTTTAAATTTTAAACTGTTCTCCCCCTTAAGATGGGCTCCCCCTTAAGAGCTACTCCATATACTACTCCCCCTTTTTGACCCAAATGGCCAAAGGGTTAAGGCTGGTGCGCGAAGCTATCAAACTTGGCTATGAGTAAGTTGATTTGATCTTGAATGGTTGTAAGCCTATTGGAGTGCTCAGTTTGGACTTCTCTAAGGCCATCAATCCTCTCAAGAATGATTTGAAAAGCATCTGGAGGAGCTGAAGAAGACGATGAAGCTCCGCTCCTACCTCGACCACCACCGCTTCTTGGAGGAGGTTGTTGTCCTTCGGCTTCAATTTCTGTATCCGCAGGAGGTTCTTGTTCACGTTCATCAGCTTGTTCATCACCCGGAAGGCGAACTCTGCTCCTTAGGATTGTTTGAGAGTTGATGAAAGGAGGCACACTCATTAGGCTTATGTCCTGTAGAGTCTCCACACATTTTTCATGAAGGATCCTCATAATCAAACTCGGAAGAACAAGCTTTGCCCTTAATGTTGTCTTTGGATGTAAGTTCTCTCACAAAGTTCCATGAGGAAGATGGCTCTAGCATTGTTGATGGTGGTCAACTTCCTTACCGGATACAAGTTGAACAATATGATGTAGGCAAGGCATCTCAAATCCAGAGGGAAGGTGGTTGTGTTGAGGCATTTTCCTTCCCTAGCACCACCAATACCGAATTGTACCATTTCTAAGAGACATGTGAAGATATAAATCATCAAAACATGATAGAATCATGGCATTAAACACTCAACATGCCAAAGGGTGTGTGTGTGTACATCATATGCAAAAGTGTGCATCTAGGGCAAAGTGTGAAAACACATAATCATTTGATGTTTCAAAAACAAAGAAACACGATTATCCCCACAATCTTTGTACTTAATGGAGACAAAGAAACACACAAAAACATCTAAGAGACATTTTATCATGAACATGGTATGCACAAAACAACACAAATCATAGTACAATGCATAAAAATGAAGAACAAACATGATAAGAATGTAGAACAAGCATTATACTAACAAAACCAACAAAGCCTATATATCATACTCATCAAAACATCAAAAACTCCATATACAACAACCATATTTCAATATAAACACAAAATCCAAGAAAACTAGGGCTAGAAACTTGAAATCGAATGAAAATAAAAGAAAACCCATACCTTTTCTTGAAGATTGATGAAGGATTGAAGAAGAAATTGGAGGTTTTGAGAGTAAGAATGGCAGCTTTGGGAGAGGGAGAGGCGGAGAAGACAAAGTGTGTGCACCTGACATGAGGAAAAACTGAAAAGTTTTTAAAAACTGTTTGAGATTTAACCCTATTTGTGCAAAACACGCGATTTTCATGACTCAGATGACCTGTGAGCCAGTTACCAAAACAAGTTGCCAAAATCCCTTGAACAAAATTTTGAAAATTTTGTCTAAGTATTTTTCATGACTAGGACATCCACCCGCTAGTGAGTCACAAACCTCTTTGAGTAAGCTCGCGATTGGAGTTTCCACTCGTGACCAAGTCACAAAAATGAGTTGCAAAAATGACCAAAACCTAGAAATTTTGAAAAATTTTCTAAGTGTTTTTCGTGACTGGGGTTCTCACTCACCAAGGAGCTGTGAAACCTTCTGAGTAAGCTTGCGACTAGGACCTTGCAACTGGCATGACTTGTGAGTGAGTTGCCAAAAACAGAGTTGTAAAATTTTTGGATTTTCTGAAATTTTTCAAAACAAATATACTTTTCAAAAACAACTAAAATACTCAAAAATATTTTTGTGTTTGATCAACATTTGATTTAGTATGTACAACACATTTAATCAAGTACAATCACACAAATGAATAATGTATTCATTGAGCATAGACAAGTGTGATGTGTGTGGGTATCAAATGTGAGATGGTCTTTAGTCTAATGTGAAGCTTCGATGATCAATTCAACCAAGACATGCAAAATTAGTATTAAGTAAGGTGACCAATCTCAGTTATAGAAATGAGCATATATGACTTCCCACAAAGAACTTGATTACATAACCTTGAAGCATTTCTTTTGGCTTCTTACATTTCATAACATTTGATCATTTAAGAACAATGCATCTCATTTTGAGATCGATGCCTGAAATTTTTTGATTTATCAATTTTGATGAATAAGCCTTTGGCTTTTTGGGCACCATACATTTTCATTACAAGTCGTTTTCCCTTTTTCCTAATCAAATACTAGTATGTGTGACGCCTTTTGCAGCTCATTATCTCTTTTTGAGATTTGACATTGGTTGAACTCTTAAGCAAAAACATAAAAGAGTGGGAAGAGATATAAGCACAAGTCTATGCATGTATCAAGGTCAACAAAACTATTGGCTAATCATTCATGACAAGTTTGAAGATCTATTTACAACAGTCACATAGATGTCAAGATTTTTCCTATAATGATACAAGTGTAAAAAGAACAAGTTAAGCTCGTAAATGCACAAAGCCATTAGTATGAAGGTACAAGGCTAAACATATGTGTGACAATACACAATAATGCCGATCAAACTTTTTGGATTTTCTACTTTTTATGTATTTTTGGATTTTTGACACAAAGCAAGTAAAGATTGATCAAAAAGAACAAATATTCAAAACTTTTTAAGCAACAAAAACAACTAAAAAAAAAAAATGCTAGAATGAAAAAATAAGCAAACAACCGACAATGTCACAACATATCGAAAGAATTGATGCATGGACATGTTCTAATGCTTATGCATGAATACCATTCTTTACTCACATGGCATGTGCGTTTGGGGTGATATCCTTAGACGATTGGGTACTTAAGTTGCGATTCTCAAACCTTAGGGTGAGGTTTTTCAAACAAGAAGTGATGGTGTCTATTATCTTCATCACATCATGAATACTGGGATCGACTTCTCGCCGTTTTGATTGCTTGTGGTTCCCCTTGCCCTTTCTTTGTCCTCTTGGCCTTTGAGAACCTGCATTCTTTAATGCGTGAAGCTTGTGGCCATTTGGTCTAGTATGTCCTCGAATTCCACAATGGTGGCAAAAATGTTGAATTTGAGGACCTCTTTGTGAAATCGGAAGAGACTTCTATTTTGCCTTGGGTTTGGCCAGAAATGGATTTGGAGGTTTTGTCAAAACCTTTTGATCCATCACATTTGGCTTCTTCTCAACCTTCACATTTTCAACAATTGGAGTTGATACTATTGATTCCTTGGCTTTAACAAACTTCATCTCCTTAGACACATTGGTGCTTGAGCTACTTTCTCCAATGTATCCCAAGCCATTTCTATCGGAAAAGGGCTTTTGATAGCCAAGCACCTCATCAAGCTTCTTTGAAGCAACATGCTCCACTTAAGCATTAGCTTGAATAACCTTAAGCTCAATAAAATCGATCCTAGAATAGGCATTTGTTAGCTCTTCATTCATCGTTTCAACTTCACATTTTATTTCTTTATACCTCACAAGTATGCTCTTGTAATCTTATTCTCCTTTCTTCATTTTTATAATGGCTGCCTTAGCCACTCTAACATACTCTATGGTCTTCTCAAGAAGGGCATTGTAGGATTCTTGCAATCCTTTTGCTTCGTCATAGATGTATTCTTCATCTTCATCATCGGATTCCTCTCCAACCGCCATAGACTCCACTTTGGTGTGCTCACCGAGCTCTTCCACTAGAGTGCTCAAATCTTCCGAAGAGTCCACGGGTGCAATGGTCATAAATGCAGAGTAGTTTCCTTCTCCATCACAACTTTCTTCTGAATTGGAGTTGGAGCTGTCTGAGTCACTTAGGGTTGTAGCAAAGACTTTACCCTTTGCCTTCAAATAAGTGAGGCATTCTTTCTTCACATGACCATGCCCTTTGCACTCATAGCAAGTGATTGCTTGAGGTGGAGATTTGTCTTTCGAGTATTTCTTCTTGAAGTCTTTCTTGTCCTTCTTGAAATTTGAGAATTTACCTTTCTCAAAAGACTTCCCATCCTTCTTGAATTTTAAGAATTTGCAAAAGTTCTTTGCAAGGTACACAACCTCTTTTTCAACCTCATCCTCCTTCGAGGAATCTTGAGCTTCCACTCTCTCATTGATTGTCTTAAGAGCAAGAGATTTGCTCTTACTTTGTGATGGTAGAGATAACTCATAATTTTGAAGAGAACCGATTAGTTCTTGAACCATAATCTCATCAAGATCTTTGCTCTCTTCAATTGTGGTGACCTTGGCACAGAAGCTCTCCGAAAATGATCGCAAAATCTTCCTCACAACCTTGGAGTCCTCCGTCTTTTCACCCAAGTTGAATTTGCCAATCACCACTTTGTTTAACTTCCCATAAAAGGAGTCGAACGACTCATCTTTGCTCATCTTTAGTTCTTCGAAGCGAGTGGGGAGCATTTGTAACTTGGTGTCTTTCACCTTCTTGGTGCCTTCATATGTGGTCTCCAAAATTTCCCATGCCTCCTTGGCGATTGTAACATGTGAAATCCTGTGGAATTCATCGGGTGAGACACCATAAAATATAGCATTCAAAGCTTTACTATTAGCGTTGGCCGCTGCAAGGGCTGCCTTATCCCAAGTAGATTTGGTAGCCTCAGGCTTAGTCCAACCGTTGTCAGTGGCATCCCATACACTCTCATCAATAGAGCACAAGAATGCACGCATATGCACTTTTCAAAAGGTGTAATTACTCCCATCAAAGAAGGATGGTGCATTTAAGGATTGAGACCTATCCATTGAGGTCAAGGACACACTTAGGATATAGAAATCCAACAAAGTGTACCCGTTTTGATACCAATTGAAAGTTCACTTGGTGTGTAAAACAATAGTGAATGTTTAGACCCCTTATTTCAAAAATACCAACATAAGCTTATACTCAAACAATAGATGTGCGGAAAGATAAGTACAAGCAATACCCAAATAAACAAACTACTCTAAACCACAACTAATCACAACATAGTAGCAATTAAAAGGCAAAAGTAAGGGTTAGAGAGATGCAAACACAAAGATAACACCGGCACGTGTTATTGAAGAGGAAACTGAAGAACTCGACGAAAAACCTCTTTGATACCCTCCAAGCGGTAAAATGATCCACTAAAGAATAAAGTTGGGATACACGAATAGCGATAGACCCTCCAAGTCTATTCTACCCAATGCACCTAAGCCTTCCAAGATTCTTGCTCCAACAAGGTTAAGCCTAACCATGTCTTCTTTAGCTTTCTGGATCCTGCAATAAGCCCATTGCATCAACCAAATGAATTGGTCCTCTCTGAACTGCTTCCCAAGCACCGAAAAATCTCCTCATTGATATGGGTATGGTGAAATAAGAATTTGGCTAAGGAACCTCTCAAGGGTATGTCAATGGAGAGGGTGAAAGTAAAGAAATTTGAGAATCAAAGGTATAAGATTGTGGATAAGTCAATTTTGTTGTTCTCTAGGGTTTCTCTCTTAAAATTCTCTCTCAAAATTCTCTTTAAAAACTCTACATTTCGTGGGTATAAGGGTATTTATAGTAGCGTACGTGAGGAATGTGAAAAGACATTTTTTTACAAAACAGATTGTTCTAGCGACTAACTCGCGACTGGGATGAGTCGCGAGTTTAAGTCGCGAAATAACTGACTGGTCAGACTGTCCTATTTTGTCCTGTAGTGCTCCAGCTGTGATGATCCTTTAGCTTTCTACATGCTACACATGTGTGGCATTTTGGCGAGTCATCAGTCGTGAGAATGGTCTTGAATGCACACACACTTGAATTCTTCATACTCTCTCACACATAACCCTTACATGATTCCCACCTAAATACAGGGTATTTAATTGCTGAAATACAAGCAAATTTGACACGGAATAAAGCTAACACATGATTGAATAAATTTAAACTTACACTATCTACTACAAAATTATTTCAAAATCTTACAAAATGATGTGTTGACAATAATATTATTGATGACAACACCACTTAAACACCACAATAAATAAATGTTAGAATTACTTAGTTGTTTGTTTGGCTTATGTTGTAAAATTTGTAATATCCTAGCATCACTTATTTTCAAAAACTAAAAAAATAAAAAATAAATAGTAAAAAGCTTGCTCTTACCTTCTTATCTCATCCTTAATGGCAGGTGGAGATGGACCTCATAACTTTCCAAATACTATAAGTCTTTGTGGAGAAACCAAGAGCGGTACTTTTGCCCACCAACACTACAAATACATAACCAATCACAGTCGACACAGAAAAAACTTAGCAACTCTCAAAGGTTCCCATATATGAAACCCTAGTTCTTTCTCATACTTTTTTTGTTAGGGTTGCCATCCCTATATTATTTTTATGAAATATACATGGTTTTAAAAACCGGTACGATGAAAGAACCGAAAAATGGATTAATTACTAGTTTTCTGGTCGGACCTGAGATCGACTAATGGTCGAACCGGTGACGTCATAAATAATGTAATTAATAATTATAAAAATAAATAAATAATTTTATACTTGGTCATTTTAACTACAAAATTAAATAATAGTATACATTAAACTTTAGCAGGCTTACCAACTTTTAGACACCACTCAACACTACTTAAGCAAAACAAAAAAAAAAAAAATATATACAAGCACCCACAACCTGCTGTAAAATATTTTAATTATTTTTTACCCTTTTAAAGAACAAAAAGTAAGTTCACCAATAAATAATAATATCATTGACCAATTGATATTTTTTTTCCTTTCCACACAATCCCCCGTTAGTACTTATCCCAGCTACCACACCTTTTTGAAATCTCTACCACCTGTCAACTACTGCCACACGTTTGGTTCAAGTCTCAACCACACTCATTTACATTTTTCCATATCACTTTTTGCTTTACAACTCTTTCTTGAATACTCTCTCTCTGTCTCTCTCTCTCGTGAATATGAGCATTTGCAAGAAGCAGGAGCAGCGAAAAAAAAAAAAAAAAAAAGCCTCAACTGAAGCAGCAGATCATTACGGGCTTCTCTGGTTCTTCCTCAACACAAATATAGTAAATCTGATTTTTTAAAAAAAAAGAAATTTAGAGCAAAAGGTAAGTAAAGTAAATCTGATGTTTTTGAGTAACTGTGGGTGTCTTAGGCTTCACCACTTCATACTTGAGAGAGCATTTTCAAAATTAAAATCTCTCTTCTTAAATCTAAAACAAGATTTTTTTTTTTTTTTTTTTTTGGGTTAATAAACACAAAAGCTGAAATATTTATGAAGAAGTGCTAAAACCGGTTTAACTGCACCGGTTTTCGGTTATGCTGGTTGAACCAGCGGTTTGCATTGTTTTTTGGTTTTTCTTTCATTTTCGGTTTTAACTAATAACCGCACCAGATTGAGGTCTGGTTCCCGATTGAACCGGCCGGTCTGGTCCGGTTTTTAAAACTATGGAAATATGATAATTCTATTGAAAGAGGAAAGCTAGAGTAATATAGTTAGGAAAAAAAAAAGAGCCAAAATATTTGGCTCAAAATGCTTATACATATCACATCCATCGAATTAGTGATTTACCAGATTGTAGTGTTGCATTTGACTGAAAAGTGTAAGTATAAAGCCTTCTCTTGTACTCTTTAACTGAAGTTGCATGTACCTAATTTTTGTTACATTCTTTTGTGAATATATATGACTATTGTTCTCTGGCTTCTATATATTCAAACCAAAATTTACAAGTTATGGAAGCTATACAAAAGTTTAAATCCTTATGATATTTATTTATTAGGTGTAATATTTTGGTTGGCTTTAGCGACGAGCTCAGCTTTGTTGACTTCATAGCTGGCTGATGGCTTTGATTAAGCTTTGTTTGGCAACGTTTTAGAGTCAAAAAGCTCCATTACTGTTGAGCTTCGTGCTTCGGGTTAAATATTAGGGTTATCAGACACAATTCCATAGACTATGAAAGTAGCTACAAATCCAGAAAAGCATGTGACGATCATTTTGATCAAGTTCATTTTGGTTTTGTTTTTTTTTTTTTTTTAGTCGAGTTTCGTGCTTTTTGTCAAACATGTTTTTCCTTGGTAGAACTTTACCATAAACATAATAGCCAGCACAAGAAATTACTTTCAATAAAATAGAATAAATATGAGCATGATTAGGCAATCGAATGTCCAACAAAGAAATAGTGATATCAACTAATTAAATTTATGGTAAAACTTACTATTGATGTGAGATGAGTGAATAGCACGTTACTATATTTCGAGAAGACATAATAAATTATCATTAACTTTTATGTGGTAAGTTGCATTATTTTTAAGATCATTAATGGTAATTATATCTCATTTCTTAAGAAAAAGTGTTGTACATACCTATATAACTTACTTCACCATCTCTTAAAAGTTATCGTGACTTTTAAGTGAAATTTGTGATATATATATATACATTTGTTTTGGAACATCTTTTCCTTTTGTTTGATTGTTTGTTTTTCTAAAAGAAAAAAAAAACAATTTAAGATCATTGATAATTTTGCAATCCCTTCTTATAGTGGACAGGTTGCTGCTTCTGCCTATACCATCCATTTCCGTCATTGCTAACCCCAAGTTCCTCCTGTGAGCAAAAGGGCCATGTGGTGGCGCATGGAGTTGATCCTTGGTGCTTTCATGTTTCACGTCCTTTTACCTGGTCTAATCAGGTGATGGTGATAATCTTTCTCAGCCACAACCGGTCATTCCATTAGCAGCAATTCGGTTCCAATGATGGGCTGGTATAAGTCCAATCTTAAAGTTTGCTGCATATATACCCTCCTCCAGATATAGCATCAGCAGGAGAGATTCTTTATGGAAAAGACTCTCTTAAAATCTAGAGGATAAAATAGAGTGATGCAGATTGTACAAGATAGAGAGGAAATAAAGGCAAGAGGAGAATTTGGAGTTATATGGGTTTGATTTGATGGAATAAATCCCAGCAAAAACGTTCGAGGTCAGCATGAGCTACCGACTAAGCCAACCATAATATTTCCTTCAGGTTATAGACGTAGAAACAGAGGCTGTAAAAAATGAGTTTGATTGTGCAAAAATCATATCATAGTGTTGTTGGCTTAACAACCTTGAGTGTGATATTAGATATTGTAACCGTTGACTCGGCTCAGTGATTTACCACATATTTAATTGGCAATTGGCACAATATTGTTGCTAATATATCTTTTGTTATTGTCTTCTATTTGTTGAAGATCATGCTTCGTTTTTTACCTGATTGAGCTTCTTTGCTGGCTTGGGTTGCTATTCACGTCTACACTAATCCAAGAGAAGGTTTGTGGCATGTCTTGAGATTGAGTGACAATTGTCGAAGAGGCAAAAAAGGGAAATAACACTGCAACCAGCTCATGACAACTTGGGAAAATCATGTTTAAACTTCAAAATAAAGGGCAATTAAGAGCATGGTTTTAAAAACTTAAACGGTCAAATAAACGAAAAAAAGTCCAGTTTTTGGTTGCACAACCGATTTTTGCGGCTTTTACTAGATCAGTTGAGGTTTTGATTCCCAATCAAACTGGCCAGTTTGATCTGGTTTTTAAAACCATGATTACTAAACACAATACTACTTTGCTAAATCATTGACTTAATGAGCCTTTTGAGCAAGAAGCAATAACATTGTCAAGAACTCCGACAATGCTTCTTTTCTTCTTATCCATTTTCAAAGACTTCTTATGTACAAACTGGAAAAAGCCACCTCAAATAAGGGTTATCATGTCTAGGTGAACTACCTTCTAGGTCAGATGAAGAATTTGATAATGGTAAACTGCAAATGTTTTTTTTGATAAACGTGAACTGCATGTATAGAAGTTGGATTTTTTTTTTTTTGGGGGGGGGGGGGGGGGGGGGGGCCCGGTGGGGGTAGAGGAAATAGAAGTTGGAAATTTGGATACTTATTATAAATGCCAAATCTGGAGAGGATACACTTAGATATGCTCTAGATTTATGAAATCAGGCACTATCACTAACAATGTAATAAAAACGTAGTAACATGTGAACGGTGAACCATCCTTGGTGGGACAACATCATTTTCATTATGTCATAAACACTATTTTATTGGGACAATTGGAAAAATATTTTTTTATTTCAAAAATAAATAAGACTTTAGATTTTTAAAAAGAATAAATTAAAAATGTGAACCACTGGCTCACGGCCTAGCACGAAGAGCAGTTTTATTTGCTGACACTAGTGTATGTGTAGAAGAATTACCTTTTGATTTGAATGTTGTACTTCAAAATGATTTAATTCAATAAAATTGTCTTACCTTTTTCTCACCAAAAAAGAAAAAAGAAAAAAAAGAACTGATGTCTAGTGGAAAGCAAATTAACAAAGGGAAAAGTTAATGGATGTCTACAAAATATTAAAAAAAAATAATAATAATGTGGAATCCGAATGATTCCACTTAGCATTAATTATTTTCCAATGTGGCAATATTGGATTTTATGAATACACAAGATCTAGTTTTAAAGAGTTAGATATCATGTAATCAGGTACTTCAAAATCTACTTTCTCTAAAAAAAGAAAAAGAAAAAGTTCTTCAAAATCCGAAATCCTTACAATTATTATTTATCATCTTCAAATCCTAACACCTATTTTTTCTTCTCTCTTTTGGCCAAAATGTCACTTTTCAATTCGTATGAACAAAGTAATTTTAACACAAGCAATAGAGATAAATTGACAATGCTTAACTCGACAAAAGGTAAACAAAGAATGAAATGAGAAAATAAAATTTCTTAACTAGATATTTTATTATTTGCATGAAATGAAATGTTTATATCTATGCATTTTGGCAGTTCTAGAATCTTATAACATATATATTTTATATAATTTAATTGTTACCATAAGTGGTAAGAAGGGATTCAAACTCTAATTCTACTTATACTAAAACCAAAATTCCACTAAATTACAAAGTTCTTGATTATAATCTTATTAAATATATCTAGAGTGTGCATGGGTTGGGTTGGAATGCTTTTTTAATCCAACGCAAACTTGTTGGATTGAAAAACTTCCAACCCAACCTAAATCTATTAGGAGCTTACCTAATCTAATCCACATGGGTTGGATTGTGTCATTGGGTTGTGCTTAAATATTTCATGCATTGTAACAAAATAGACTTTCAATAATTGTTTACTAATTATTTAATAAATTATTACAATTCACATAATATGCCTAAATTATATTAAAAACTTTTTAAATTTACCAAAACTAATTATAAAAATAAAAAAATAAATCAGTTTAGGAAATTAAATATAAGGATAATAAAATAAACTTATATATATTGGAAATCAGGTTAGATCAGATGGCTTAAAAAAACTATCAACCCGAACTTAACTCCACTTGAGACTCAAAATAAAATTTTAATTGAATCCCATCCATTAAACCACGAATAACCAACCCAACATCAACAGGCTTTTTACTCTTCCTTTTTCTTTTTTCATTTCATAGTGATTAGGAATAAGTAAAGTGATGCTAGGATATTGTAAATTTTACAACATAAACCTCAAAAACAAAGAAGTAATTCAAACATTTATTTATTTTGGTGTTTAAGTAGCATGCCATCAATAATATTCTTGCCATGCACATCATTATAAATTAGTTAATTGTTATCTTCTTCCCCTATGAGGTTTTGCCTTGCTGTACATTTTTTGGAAGAAGCAAATTTATCTTTATTTAGCCTTCCCATTTAGCAATCTTTGCATTTATATCCAGGTATTAATTAATTGTCATGCTATAATACTTAAAAATAAATACATTTATTTCCATATATTAATGATTTATACATAGGTCTTGCACTAATAATTATTTATGTTAATTGTTAGGAAATATGTGAATCATGTTAGGAGCATATGTCAATATTTTATGTAATTGATTAATCTTTTAACAAAACGCACTTTGCTTGTAATTGGGTGGATCTAGGATGTGTTTAATGCTTCAAGAAATAAGGTTTTAAGTTCAAGTGTTAAAGTCATGCAAGTCTATCCAAGAAATAAGTGAAGAAGCGTTGTTCATTAAAGTCATGTAAGTCTATCTAAGAAACAAATGAAGAAGTATTGTTCATTAAAACTTGACAGCTAGCTCGACAGTTAGTATCTATCGAGGCTTAAAAAACTATTTCAGCTAGTGGCTCGACCGCTGCTCGATAGATAAGGTTTTTGTCGAGATTTATAAAAATTAGTTTTTCAGATCAGATTTCATTCCAATCGGGGAATGTATGTTTGAGCCTTCTTTTCTCACTACCCTAAACACATATAAAGATTATTTTAAGGGCTGTCATGGGTTGCTCAAGTTGCACAAATGTGAAGTAAAGAGTTGTTCATGCAAATTGTGACTGGAAACCTAGTTTGCCCTAGTTCATCTTGAAGAAACTGTTATGTTTGTACACCATTGAGTTTTATGACCAAGCAACTTCGTAATCTTCATCATGTGATGAACTGAAGAACTTTGCAGCCAACATCCTTCTTAAGTTGGTGATCAAGTCTGTTGGGAATTTTAGACCCCGATTGATAGAATTAACAAGTTTTAAATCCAAGTTGTTAATTAGATTTATTATGCATAAAACTTGTTAAAAAAAACAAACATCAATATCATGTCAAAACTAAGTGCAGCGGAAAAATAAATAAGACAAGATATGATGACCTAGGAAAACCAATGAAACAAACCAGTTTCATAATAAAAAAACCTAGAAGGAAACCTTCCCAAAAAACAATTCACTATAGTAAAGAAAAATTTCAGAATTAGTATAAAACCTTTGTCCCTAGACTCTATAATCCCCGTAGATGAACTCACAGCGGAAACCTTCTATCGCTTCAGAACCTCTGAATTCTTCAATATATGAACGCCACCCTTTGATGCATGGATCCCAGTATGTGAATAACTCCTTTGCACGAATCCCAGTACATGACTCACTCACCAACTTGAGAAAGAAGAATATTAGTTGCAAAGTTTTTCACTTCATCAACAATGAAGATCAAGAAAATGCTCGGTTACAGAACCCTATGGTGCAAAGACACAGTAACTTCTTCACAAGAAAGATGAACTAGGGCAAAAACTTTGTCTCAAGTTACAATTTATATGAACAAGGATTTCAAAATGCTTGTGCAATTTGCCACACTTTTACGGTCCTTAAAATAATCCTTTTATATATCTAGGGTTAGAAGAAAATAAGGTCCAAAGACACATCCACAGATTAGAATTAAAACATAACTCAAAATTTGTTTTTCTTAAATCTGGACAGATAAAGGTGTCGAGGTGCTGTTGAGCAGCTGTCGAGCCTCGAGGCTAGAACAACTTCTTAAAGCTCGATAGATGCAGCTGTCGAGCCAGTTGTTGAGCCAATTGTCGAGCTTTAATGAAGAGCACTTCTAAACTTCTTTCTTGAGCAGACTTGCATGAGACTTTAACACTTGATCTTGAAACTTTGTTTCTTGAAGCATTAACCTCATCCTAAATTTACCCAATTACAAGTAAAGTGCGTTTTGACAAAGGATTAGCCAATTACATAAATAATGAATGACATATGTTCTAAACAAGTGAAACACATATGTCCTAACAATCTCCCCCTTTGGCAATCCGTGACAAAGCCACAACAAACAAATGAACATATGAGAGAAGTCATAAATCACTCAACTTATATACACTTGTTGAATACAATAAAATCTAACCTAACACAAACTCTTGAAAAATTTTGCAAGAAGAGAGTTTATGCCAAGTAGACTTTGACAACCTGTATTTTTGAAACACTTAAAACAAAACTCATCAAGGCATCTTAGTGTGAAACAAAAATAATAGATTGCATACAAATAAAGAAACATGTGTATAAAGAGGGAAAAGAAAGCAACACATGTAGAGATAGGTGAAAGAAACATACATTATCACATATATATCAAAGATAAGCACAATGTATGTAAACATGGTCATAAGACCTAAGGTATAAGAAGAAGAAGCTAAAAGTAGCTCCTACAACGATTAAGGAGGTAAACACACCCCCTAACAAGATGAAACACATCTTCCCCTTACAGAGACATGTATTTCTCCCCTTAACTTATAGAATCTTAAAGAAAGAAACCACAAATTCTCCGATTTCTCCCCCTTTTTGTCACGATTGACAGATGGTACAGGAAGCTATAAAGCTTTACCAAAGAAACATAAAGATGATCAAGAATGATCAAGGGGCACAAGGAATCCATAAAAATGCATGAATGTAATGAAACAATATGCTATGGATGACAAGATA
Organism: Castanea sativa; assembly: GCF_040712315.1. Taxonomy (NCBI): domain Eukaryota; kingdom Viridiplantae; phylum Streptophyta; class Magnoliopsida; order Fagales; family Fagaceae; genus Castanea; species Castanea sativa. The sequence continues at coordinate 5,859,458 of NC_134017.1, read as the reverse complement.
AAATAAACATGCAAAACATGGAAAAAATGCATGCAAAGGATCTCGATTGATTGAGAGGTATCGAGGAGCTATTGAGCGACCTCGATGGATTGAACAGCTATCCGAAAGCTATCGAGGAGACAGAAACTTTCTCGATCGATCTACCTAGCTATCGAGAGGTGTCGAGATTACGATAAGATGCAACTGAAGAGCTCGACAGATAAGCTAGGTATCGAGAGGTGTCGAGAAGGTGTCGAGATGGCTTAAACACAGTTTTTCAAGAAGGGAAAAACACAGATATGAATGCAATCAAACATGCAACTCAGCCAATGAACCAACCAACATTTTAACCTCTCAAAAACATCTCTCAACCAACAAAGAGTGAAGCATATAGCTCCCAAAAACACACACACACACACACACAACAAGTCTAACCGATTTTATATTTCAAAAATAAGTTAAGACAATTTAGTGAGCATATATCAACACATGTAAACCTTGTGATGACCAAATTACATTGTACCTGCACATGTATCAAAAGTAGTAAAGAATTTTGCGTGTTGTGTGTGAAAACATCGTAAGATTGCATAAGTGTCTCTATGTTATGAAGATTTGAGATATGAGAAAATCACTTTAACTCACACACAATCATAACTGTTTGATGGGGACTATCACCTTTGAGGTACATCCTATAACTCCCACATCTCTTAGAAAACACGCTTGCAATCATATTTAAAGCATTTTTGATCTTTTTGCTTTCATTTTCTTTGCATATTTTCTTTTTATTAAGCAAATCATGCATGGATATATGGGAGAGAGAAAAGAAATACCTAGTTATGTTAAGCTTTTGACATTACACTTTTGCTATGCTGAAGCATACAAATGTCATATCATGATTGGCGAGTAACAGTGGTGAAATAGTTATTTATGCCTTTCTCTTAGGATTTTCTAGTCCTATCTGTCAAAATGAGTGATACGAGTGTTAAGTTCAAGAGATCACTTAACTTTACTCATCACAAACAAAGAGTTACAAAGCTCACTTGCTTAGTTGTGCATAGAGCTGCTCCTCTAAGTTACAAGAGATACAAAGTTTAGAAAACTCTATTTCAATGGCTATTTTAAGGTTCACAAGGACCGATGTACACAAACACACACTGTTTTTGTATTTTTCTGATTTTTCTCAAATTTTTTTATTTTGAAAACAAAACAAAATAAAAACTAAACAACTAAACAAAAACAGACAAACAATCATGGAAACATGAAAGAAAGATGCATATGCATGAAAGCATGATAGAAAGACGCAGATGCATGAAAGCATGATAGAAGGGGGCAAATGCATGAAAGCATGATTCCAAAAGCAGATAAGAAATCAAGCAAAGAGAGTCCTACTTTATATAGAAAGAATTGAAGCAGAGAACAAACAGAAAAGACAATTAAGTCTTAGGCTCATTTCTCACCCACACAGCACGAGTCTTTGGCCGTGAAGAAAAAAAGGCACGTGTCCTAGTATGATTGCTAAAGGACATAGAAGAATTAAGATTCTCCTGAAATTGAGTTAAAAAGCTCAAGACTTTTAATAACTCTCCAAACAAAGGTGTAGGTCCTTGAGAGGAAACCTGTGACCATTTAAACACTTGCTTTTGAGGATACAACTTAAAGCAATTAGGACGAATGTGTCCAGAAACACCATAATGGTGACAAACATGAGGTCTAACAAAGGATTCATAATTAGCCAAAATAGTTTTGGATCTCATACCTTTATTACCTTTCTCGGATTGAGACACAATGACAGTCATTGATCTAGAAGCCGTGGAAGAGGAGGGGCTAGAGGAGACAGCATATCCTAAGCCAGTCTTATCAGAACTAGGCTTTTGAGCACTCAAGACCTCTTCAAGTTTTGCACTAGACATTCTCTCCATTTGAGTTCTAGCTTGACTAAGCTCAACCTCAAGATTCTTGACCTTCTCTTCTAATGAGGTGTTCTCCACAATGAGAGTCTCAACTAACCTTGTAGTCTCATCCAATTTGACTAACAGGTCAGCCTTTTCAGTTTTTATCTCATTAAGCTCTTTTCTACAAAGATGAGAAGTTTTTTCAGATTTTATGAATTCAGTGCATAGCTTATCATAGGCTTCTTGAAGGGTCAACTTCTTGGGTACTTCTTCATCAGAAGAATCCTCACTGTCACTAGCACTCTCCATAATCACCTTATCGGTTGAGGCAGCAAAGGCCATAACTTGACTACATTCATCCACATACTCATCAAAAGAGTCATTCTCAGTGTCACTCCAAATAGCAACAAACCCTTTATCTTCTGACTTCTTGGTCTTTTCCTTCATAAGGTAGTTTGGACACTCTATTCTCATATGACCAAAACCCTTACACTCATGACATTGGGTGGGGGGTTTCTCATTCTTACCCTTCCTAGAGGAGTTAGATTTCGTAGGAGGTTCGCCCTTATCCTTTTTCCTAAACTGAAGAAGCTTGATAATCTCATTAATTATGAAGGTTAGATCCATATCCTCATCTTCATCTTCAGAGTCCTCGATATATTCCTCTAAACCCTTAAGAGCCAAGTTTTTACTCTTTCCACCTTTTCCTATTGAGCCTAATCCCATCTCATAGGTTTGAAGGTTCCCTACAAGCTCAGTCAGAGGAATTTGATCAATGTCCTTTGCTTCTTTAATGGCAGTGATCTTGGCATGGAATCTTTTAGGTAAGGACCTAAGGATTTTCCTAACAATTTTGGATTCCATAATAGATTCTCCAAGATTGAAGGCAGAATTCACAATATCCATGAGTTTAGCATAGAACTCATCAAAGGTCTCATCCTCCTCCATCCTTATTTCTTCAAAGCTACTAGTGAGTCTTTGAAATTTCACAGTCTTCACTACTTTGTTACCTTACCTTCATAGGTGGTCTCAAGAATGGTCTATGCTTCCTTGGTAACTTTCGTGGATGATATTTTCTTGAATTCCTCATTGGTTACCCCACCAAACAAGGCATTCAAGGCCCTATTGTTGAAATTTGCCGCTGTGATTGTTGCATCAGCCCAATCCACTAGCGCTTTCTTTGGCTAAATCTAGCCAACTTCAACAGCTTGCCATACCTGTTCATCTAGAGCCTGCAAAAACACTTTCATTCGAACTTTCCAGTACGCATAATTAGTGTTATCAAATAAAGGAGGAATAAAAAAAGATTGTCCACAATCCCTGACAACAGGGGTCAAGGATCACATTCAGGAAATTAATCCAATCAGAGTGTACCTGCTCTGATACCACTTGTTGGAAATTTTAGACCCCGGTTCATAGAATTAATAAGTTTTAAATCCAAGTTGTTAATTAGATTTTTTATGCATAAAACTTGTTAAAACAAACAAACATCAATATTATGTCAAAACTAAGTGCAGCGGAAAAATAAACAAGACAAGATATGATGACCCAGGAAAACCAGTGAAACCAACCAGTTTCACAATAAAAAAACCTGGGGGGAAACCTTCCCGAAAAGCAATTCACTATAGTAAAGAGAAGTTTCAGATCTAGTACAAAACCTTTGTTCTTAGAATCTATAATTCCCGTAGATGAACTCACAGCAGAAACCTTCTACCGCTTCAAAACCTTTGAACTTTTCAATATATGAACGCCACCCTTTGATGCACGGATCCCAGTACGTGACTAACTCCTTTGCACGAATCTCAATACATGACTGACTCACCAACTTGAGAAAGAAGAATGTTGGTTGCAAAGTTCTTCACTTCATCAACAATGAAGATCAAGAAGATGCTCAGTTACAGAACCTTACGGTGCAAAGACACAACAACTTTTTCACAAGAAAGATGAACTAGGGCAAGAACTTTGTCTCAAGTTACAATTTACATGAACAAGGATTCCTTAATGCTTGTGCAACTTGCCACACTTTTACGGCCCTTAAAATAATCCTTTATATGTCTAGGGTTAAAAGAAAAGAAGGTCCAAAGACACATCTACGAATCAGAATTAAAACAAAACTCAGAATCAGTTTTTCTTAAATCTCGACAGATAAAGGTGTCGAGGTGCTGTCGAGCAGCTGTTGAACCTCAGGACTAGAACAGAGTCTTAAAGCTCGATTGATGCAACTATCGAGCCAGCTGTCGAGCTCTAATGAAGAGCACTTCTAAGCTTGTTTCTTGAGCAGACTTGCATAACTTTAACATTTGATCTTGAAACCTTGTTTCTTGAAGTATTAACTTCATTCTAAATCTACCAAATTACAAGTAAAGTGCGTTTTGACAAAGGATTAGCCAATTACATAAATAACGAATGACAATCTCTCCTTTTAATGCACAGCTCCTAGTACTGAGATTCCTTTACTTGTAACCACTTGTTGTGATAATAGTGAATTCTTGAGAGTGGTGATCTTAAAATCACCCGGTGAAATTTTTGCCTTGGAGGTTTTTTCCATTTGTATACAAATCACCGTGTCAACTTTATTTCCCGCTACATTATAGTTTAGTTGGTGATTTATTTGTGCTGTCACGTACATTGTATGTTAATTTGATTAATTAATAAACTTGGGTAATTAATCAATTAATTTATCACAAGGGGTCAATACATTCTTGACCTATCATTAAATAAATTTATATGGTTATCATTTTTTCATAAAGGGAAATACTAATGGATGCTCTTAGGATATTGGTTAATAATCCATTTAAAGAAAGTTTTTATGAGAAATGAAAAAAAAATTTAATATTTTGATAGCTTTTTTCATTTTCCATAAAAGTAGTGTCAAAACTTTTTTAATATGGATTGTTAACCATTGCCCTAATGGCACTCGTTTGTATGACTATTTGATGAAATATACACACACATGTTTAAAAGTTGTGAAAATTTCAATATAAAATATAAATAGATTTGTTTAGAAATATTTTAAATATAAATATGAAACTTGATAATTATGATAGTTATTAATAAACATTTATTTCAATTGTCTTTGTATATGAAGTATTAAATATGATAATAATGGCATTTATTAATATCTATTTATTTTGTCATTTTTTTTCAGCCACACAATATCTTCATTAGACCTTCTACCTCAGCAAAACTTTGCATTTAAGTCAAATGAATAATTTATTGTCATGTATTAATAAATACAAGCATTTATTTGCATTACTCATTAATAGGTGATGCAATAGTTATTTATGTAAAATGAATTTATATGGTTATTTTAAAAAATTTATATTAAATACACACACACACATATATATACATATATATATATTAAGAACCTACCAAGAGCAACTGATTAGCACCTCTTGACATTATAAATAACTCTATCTCATGCCAACCTAATATATTATAAATAGAAAGCCAAAAGATACATGAATCAACAATATCATTCTTCACAAAGAACTTAAGAGAAAAGAAAAAAAAAATGGCCTCTCCCATTAGTTGCCTATCAATCTTGATAATCCCTCTACTAGTCACCTCTCTTTTCTACCATGTTTCTAATGCAGATCGAGCCCTTCTTGAAAAGGTTTGCAAAAAGTCCATGGATTATGATTTTTGCATGTCAACTTTACTTTCAGACCCAAAGGGTCTTACAGATGTTCTATATAGGCTAGGACTCGTTTCTACTTCTGTGAGCTTGAACATAATATCACATGTCAATGGTGAAATAGGAAATACTCTTATAGGAAACACAGACCCAGTGTATAGGACTCGAATTTTGAATTGCCAAACCGATATAGATGAAGTATACGATAAAATGGAACTTGCAAGAAACGCTGCAGGTACACAATCCTATGCGGAAGAGGAAACTACACTTACGTCTGCACAACAGAAACTTACAGAATGTAAAAATCAATTTGAGAGCTCACCAATATCAAATTACACTTCCAAAATAGCGAAGGTAATCGATATTTCTTTTGTTATAATTTCTATGATAACGTCATCTTAAGATATTGTCAACACAATCTTATGTGATCTATAATAAGAATATGTTTGTTAAGGTTCTTGTAACTAAATTGCTACCTCCTGATATTATCATATAAAAAAATAAAGATCTGCTTGTATTAATATTTATTTCTAATCATCTCTCTTTTTCTCAATCAATATGGTACTATTGCATTATATTCAATATTTCTTTGATAGCATCTTTGTGTTAATATTATTTCTTTTTATTTAAATAATTTTCTTTATCTTTTTCACTGGTATACCATATTTTATCACATATATGTGATGGATTTAATTTTTATATATCATATATTTTAATTAGGAGTGACATCTGTCAATATTGATTAAAAAAAAGGGACCATCACTATTATAAATAAGTGACATGGTCCCTACAATATTCATGCAAATGTTTAAAAATATGGGAAAACATTTGCAAGAAATCTGAGGACTATGAGTCCCTACAATATTCATGCAAATGTTTGAAAAGATGGGCAAATTTTTCTTTAAGAAATTTGAGGACCACGACTAACATCGTCTTGCCTTACTCTTAATTGCAATAATCATTGACATAGTACAAGTTATATGATCAAATCCCATAAATCATAGACAAGGGCTCAGGTGTTGACTGTGAAATAGCAAGAATTGAGAAAAAAAACCCAAGAAAAGTTTAGGAGAACCCATGTTGAGAAATGGATGATTTGGAGGACCCAAATATGGTTTTGATAGAAGGGATTGGTAAGGCAATTGAAGTCCATCTTGGAGAAGAATTTGGATTCATTTTGGGTTGCAAGCAAGCATGAAGAGAAGCAACTTCATCCCCATGTTATAAAACAAATGGAAAAAAAAAACCTTTCTCACGTCAAGCTAAAAAAAGGTAATTCAAATATAGATAGAGTTGTTACCATATGTTGGAAATTAAAAGATAATTTTAAAAAAGATAATTTTTCAACTCATTTTGAGATTGTTACCATATATTGGAAAATAAGATAGTTTTCTTAAAAAAAAAGCTTTTTGGGAAATGATTCCTTTTTTTAAATTTTAATGTTGTTTATTTTCATGGTTTTCCACACTTTCTTGTGTTTAGTAGTATCTAAAAAGAATGGGTCAAAAAAAATTATCGTTTAACTTTTCTTATTTAACTTGACATGGAATAGAGTTGTTTTCCACGCCAACCAATCTTAGTGGAAAATAACTCTATCTTATGCCAATCTAATATATTATAAATAGGAAGCCAAAAGATACATGAAACAACAATATTATTCTTGAAAAAGAACTTAAAAAATAAATGGCATCTCCAATTAGTTGCCTGTCAATCTTGATTATCCCTCTACTAGTCACCTCTCTTTTCTACGATATTTCTAATTTATATCAAGCCCTTATAGAAAGCATTTGCAAGATATCTAGGGACTATCGTTTTTGCTTTTCAGCTTTACTTTCATACCTAGACAGTATTCTGTATAGGCTAGAACTCATTTCTACGATTTTGAACTTGGATGTAATAGAAGATGCCCGTGGTGAATCGAAAATCTTCTTATACGACTCACAGACCCACTAGATAGGACTCGAATTTCAAATTGCCAAACCAATATAAAGGATGTACCCGAGAAAATGCACCTTGCAAGAAATGCTGCAGGTACACAATCCTAGGCGGAAGAGGCAACTATACTTACGGCTGCACAACAAAAAATTACACAATCCTATTTTTTCTTCTCTTTTTTGGCCAAAATTTCCCTTTTCAATTCGTATGAACAAAGTAAATTTAATACAAGCAATAGACATAAATTGACAATGCTTAACTCGACAAAAGGTAAACAAAGAATGAAATGAGAAAATAAAATTTCTTAACTAGATATTTTATTATTTGCATGAAATGAAATGTTTATATCTATGCATTTTGGCAGTTTTAGAATCTTATAACTTATATAGTTTTTATAATTTAATTGTTACCATAAGTGGTAAGAAGGGATTCAAACTCTAATTCTACTTATACTAAAACCAAAATTCCACTAAATTACAAAGTTCTTGATTATGATCTTATTAAATATATCTAGAGTGTGCATGGGTTGGGTTGGAATGCTTTTTTAATCCAACACAAACTTGTTGGATTGAAAAACTTCCAACCCAACCTAAATCTATTACATATGTAGGAGCTTACCTAATCTAATCCACATGGGTTGGATTGCTTCGGTGGGTTGTGCTTAAATATTTCATGCATTGTAACAAAATAGACTTTCAATAATTGTTAACTAATTTTTAATAAACTATTTCAATTCACATAATATGTCTAAATTATATTAAAAAAAATTTAAATTTATCAAAACTAATTATTAAAATAACAAAATAAATCAGTTTAGGAAAATAAATATAAGGTTAATAAAATAAATTTATATATATAGGAGATTAGGTTAGATCAAATGGCTTAAAAAAACTATCAACCTGAACTCAACTAAACTCGAGACTCAAAATAAAATTTTAATTGAATCCCATCCATTAAACCACGAATAACCAACCCAACATCAACAAGCTTTTTACCTTTCCTTTTTCTTTTTTCCTTTCATAGTGTTTAGGAATAAGTAAAGTGATGCTAGGATATTGTAAATTTTACAACATAAGCCTCACAAACAAAGAAGTAATTCAAACATTTATTTATTTTGGTGTTTAAGAAGCTTGCCATCAATAATATTCTTGCCATGCACGTCATTATAAATTAGTTAATTGTTATCTTCTTCCCCTATAAGGTTTTGCCTTGCTGTACATTTTTTGGAAGAAGCAAAATTATCTTTATTTAGCCTTCCAATTTAGCAATCTTTGCATTTATATCCAGGTATTAATTAATTGTCACGCTATAATACTTAAAAATAAATACATTTATTTCCATATATTAATGATTTATACATAGGTCTTGCACCAATAATTATTTATGTTAATTGTTAGGAAATATGTGAATTATGTTAGGAACATATGTTAATATTTTATGTAATTGGCTAATCCTTTGACAAAACGCACTTTACTTGTAATTGGGTGGATCTAGGATGTGTTTAATGCTTCAAGAAACAAGGTTTCAAGTTCAAGTGCTAAAGTCATGCAAGTCTGTCCAAGAAACAAGTGAAGAAGTGTTGTTCATTAAAGCTTGACAGCTAGCTCGACATTTAATATCTATCAAGACTTAAAAAGTTGTTTTAGCTCGTGGCTTGACAGCTGCTCGATAGATAGAGCATCTGTCGAGATTTATAAAAAAAGGTTTTTCATATAAGATTTCATTCTAATCCAGGAATGTATGTTTGAGCCTTCTTTTCTCACAACTCTAAACATATATAAGGATTTTTTTAAGGACCGTCATGGGTTGCCCAAATTGCACAAGTATGAAGCAAAGAGTTGTTCATGCAAATTGTGATCAGAAACCTAGTTTGCCCTAATTCATCTTGAAGAAATATACTACTGTGTTTGTACACCATAGGGTTTTGTGGCCAAGGAAATTCGTGATTTTTATCATGTGATGAACTGAAGATTTTTGCAGCCAACATCATAGTTTTAAAAACCGAACCGAGAATCGAACCGTTTTTTTCAAAATTTCTGGTTTTTGACTAGTTTTTTCCTGGTTTTTGACTAGTTTTGAGGCATTTAACAAGATCGAACTGCACCGATTTTCCCGGTTGAACCAGTTGGACCGGCCGGTCCGGTTTTTAAAACAGTGGCCAACATCCTTCTCAAGTTGGTGATTAAGTTGCGTATTAGGATCCACACATCTGTTGGTTAGTCACATACTAGGAGTCGTGCATTAAAAGAAGAGATTGTTACTACAGAATAAATCCAATTGGGTATTGGGGTAACGGTTCAATTGTAAGTTAGTATAAGGTAGTGAGATTCTTTTACTTATAATCGCTTGTCTAATACTATATATAAATGCAAAAGCCTTTAAGGAGGTGTTGCCATGTTAGGAAAAATGACCCCTTAAAATTCTACCATGTATAAGTTAAAAAATGATAAATTATGTTGGTTGGCAATCTACACACCATTTAAAAGCCTCTCATTATAAATAACAAAAAAAAAAAAACCGGTTAAAATTAAAGGATAGACGGAAATACAAATAGAGAGGCGATGAAAGAGAGAGACGACGAGGAAATGGGGAAAGAAGTAGAGAAGGAGAAAAAAGAAAAGAAAAAAAAGCTTGCGATATGGAGATGAGAAGGAGACAGAGTTCATACGGCCGACTGGCTATCACCATCATTTTCCCACCACCATTCGTTCCTTGCCGGACTTAGGCTACCAGAATCAGCACCGGTAACCTAAAGGTGCACGCAGAGATACAGACATAGAGATATAGCTACTACTGGTAAGTTTTTTTTTTCTTAGATCTGGGTATGAAATATGAATTAGTTTTGAGAAATTTGGTTGGATTGATTTGTATTTTGGTATTTGGGTTACATTAGGTTTTGATTTGATTTCGTTTCTTAATATACTAGAAACTTTTGGGAGTATTTGGATTCAATTAATTTTGTGTTTGATTTTGGTTTAATTTTAGGGTATTTATAATTGGCTTTGGATAATCAAGGTTTAGAGGCCAAAAGTCCGAGAACGGTAGAGAGAGAGTTGGTTAGACACAGGGAGCAGAGAGATTGACCAATTGGAGATTTTTTTGGAAGAGGAGGAAGAATAATCGTTAGACTGTTAAGTTAATGTGCCATGGATTCAGAGAGGGGCGCCACCACAAGTTTTGTCATCACTGTAAGCCTCCACCCACTATTAGACTACTGGAATTGCTACCGGTAAAGTTCTGTTTTAAACTAAAAAATTAAGGGTTTTTGGTTTTTATTTGGAGAATCAATTGGGGGATAATTATGATTTAGATTAGTATTTTGGGTAAGGTTTGGTTTTGATTAAGGGATTTTGGTTAGAAGAAAATTTGTTTTTAGGGTATTTGGCTTGGTTTAATGTTTTGGGTATTTACAATTGATTTTGAATATTTGGGTTGCTTTGATTTTGAGTTCACATAATATGCAGATTTGCTTTGTTACTCAAAGTGCAAACCTTTGAGCAATCAAAACTACACTAAAGTTTTATTTTAAATTTTAAACTTTTTGTGTTTGTTATTTCTGAATGGTCCCTTTTTTAAAGCCATTGGAACTATGTAGATTAATCTTCAACCACTGTGAGTATTGTTAAGAATCTAGCTTCATTTGAAATTGATATTGAAAGGAGAGAAATAAATTAGAGAAGAAGATAACTATTTGAAGTGGTAATTCTGGATCTTACTCTATCCAAGTTGCATTGGCAAGTGTATCTGCTGTATAGATATAGTTGTATTCCTAACTTATTGTAGAGAAACTTAGTACAAATTATATTTGCTATGATTGATTGCACCAGTTTCATTTAACAGCTCCTTATGGTGATTGTTGGGATTCATTATCTAGGACATTAAGTGAACTGCCCTGTTTCTTAAATTCTTCTCCTACTGCTTTCTTTCTCTGCCACATATCTCTGCTTTATTCATTATATGCATGTACATTTTAAAAGTGAAAGGCTACACCAGTTTTGGGAATCTTAATACACCGTTAAGACTTTCTCTTAATACACCCTTCATACACTAGTTTTGGTGAGATTCTGCTTATTAATATTTAACTCACATTATTGTCAGTGGAGGAAGTCACATTATTTATACATTAATTTTTTCATCTTTGTTGTCTTTCAAAATTTTAATTTATTCTTCACATTTGAGGGAAAAATAAGATAAAAGGATAGGAAAAAATGTCATTTCTTCTCCTGCAAAAATTTGAGTTGGACCATATGTTGTTCCTTAGAATCAAATTTTGGCTTGGAATTATACTTTGCTATATAATTTGCCATTGATTATGCTACTGATATTTGTAGTCCAACTTGCAATTGAGTCTGAATGTAAAGCTTGACATCAAATGAATTCAGTGGTCTACAATTTGTAGTTGGATTGTCATCTCTTTTACCTCATGGAATGTTAGATGTTGTAGGTTGTTTCTATTGTCATGATCCAAGGGGAAACGGTGTTTATCATCATCCCAGATTATTGTCTACAATAGCCAGCACTTTAGTGCATAGCATATGAAAAGATTCCAACCTCATCACCCCTAAGTGTTTGTGATGATACCTAAGCCAAATTGAAGTGTTTCAATTATAGGAGAGAGTCCCTTTTTTCTCCGACTCTTATTTTTTTGAGTTTGGGTTGCAATGAATGATGATAATGCCAATTATTCACTCCCACTACCGAGTAAAACCTAGCAGAGGCTGTGGTTGCCTCCAAAGAGAAGTGCCCCTTTGTCGTCTGTTGGACAAGTTACACATTAATTATGTTTATATTTTTATCTAAAGTCAAAAGTTGCCTATTATTTCATAGACATGTTTCCTTACCTTCAACTCAGATCTCGCTATAATGCTATTAATTAGCTATCAGAATATGCTCTGCCATCACACAAACAAAAGTAAATGAATGTGTCATCTGATAGTTCCAATGTTACACTTGACAAATATGGGTTAATAATAGACCTGACCTGACTACCTTATATAATCAAGGTTTCATTTAATTTTTTTGTTTTTAATTTAAAGGTGAAAATATGTTAAAGAAGTTAATGGTGGTCATTGCAATGGAAGGGTACGTTGCTTTCTCTCTAAACTAATAAACATGTTTGTTACGTTGTTTCTATATTATTCTATTCTTAGTTGGTTATCTTTTTGGCATGTTATACAATCTGTTAGATTTGGAAGAGTTGCAGACTATGGCCTGGACTTCAGGAGGTTCACTCTTTATTTCTCAAGGGAGTAATTGAATTCATGTTTGAGTAAAGAAAATGACATAGAAATTTTACTACAATGCGTGGAGAATTTGGCAACCAAAAATCAACAATGGACTAAAATTACAGAGTATCCACTATGGTCCATGGAGCATTTCACTGTGGGCACAAGAATACTTGATTGAGTACACTGGATTAAAAAACATAGCAAATTGATTTATGCTTTTTTTTTTTTTTTGGTTTAGTTTCCGTGAAAGCCAATAAAATACAGAGTAATTGGGTGTGATGTAGATGTACGGAAATCATATTGACTGTAAAGTTGTGTTATTTTATATTTATTTTGTTACAATTCTAATTATTCCTCATTACTAGAATTTTGCCTGTTTGATTTCTTAACTAATTATATATGCTCTCTATTTGTTCTTTATTCTAGATTTTTTCTTTTTTTTTTTTTTTTTTTTTTTTTTTCTTGCAATAATGTAGAGTACAACTCCTAGCCTCATACTCATATTGGATTATGCATTATAATAATTCTCTTGGTTCTATTGTGGTGTAAAAGAATTTTGTTATAATATCTAATTTTAATTTTCTCTTTTTACATGGTTGTAGTTCCGATTTTGTGTGATACACTACAATTGTGGGGCTAAATTTTACTCAAGATAATATAAAATAGTTTTCATCTATCTTACCATTTACCAAGAAATTGTATTTGTGTAATAGCATGTTATGATTATGTAACATATTACTATATAAAATTTGAATGTTTCTCATTTTTAACTATGTTTAAAATTTTAACAATTTGTCATACTTGATGTTTAATCACTTTCTCTCCATTTCATATGGGAGATGATTTAACAATTTGTCAAAATTAGATAAATATTTAAACTTGGACATGTTAACAATTTGATATAGATGCACCTATGGAAAAAAAAATTGCAGTGGTGTTGGTGGTGAATATGAGTTTAGCATGGCATAAAAAATAAAAAATGTGACGCTCTTGATGTATGCTAAACTCATTCATTTAATTATGTTCAGGTTTTATTTCATTACTCCTACATTCAAAGACTATTTCAACATGATTGTGATTATATTGCATTAAAGGTTAATTTGTTTGGCTCTAAGTAATTGTGAAAAGGCATGTCTATTTTATTTCAATGTAATTTGTTAGGCTCCTCTGTAAATACCACCAAAGTTTCGGTTGTGATGATTGTGAGTGAAGTTGTTAGCCTTGGAGCTGGCCTAAGCGAAGATTGGCACTCAAAAGGAAAATCTTTATTGATAATGCAAATCTTTATGTTCGTAACTAGATTTCAACATGCATACTTTAGAATGTATAGTAATAATAATTTTTTTAGTAAATGGAATTATGAAAATTTTTGGATTAATTTCTACATTTTAAAATAATAAACAAACAAATTGATAACTAACGTATGTTACACACTTCTTACAAATTTTTTCTTTACGAATTGATGCTAGGTTGTCTGTCTTTAAGAAGAACACCTACACATTAACATCATTATTTGAACAACTAACCATCCACCCCCTTCCCTATTTTACCATCACATTAAGTATAATATATTAAGTTGATTGTTTTCTAATTCATAAAATGATCCCGCGCATTGCGCGGCTTAAATACTAGTATATATAATAACAGAAGCTGAGAGAAAGTGGATTCCTGCATTTAAGGAGGTATTGACAAAAAGGAAAAAAAGGCCTCTTAAAATGCTGCCACGTACACAGGTTTTAAGTAAAACAGCCGTAGTTTACCACGTTTGTCCTTTCAAAACTCTGCCACACTAAGGGTCCGTTTGGATAGAACTTATTTTACTGAAATTGAAAACTGAAAACACTGTAGCAAATAATTGAAAAAACGTGGATGATTATTTTGGGATATACGGGTACTGTAGCTTAGCTGAAACTACTGTAGCAAATAAATACAACCTTTTTTTTTTTTGTTTCCTTCTTCTATTCACTCTTCACTGTACCCTAACGCCTATGCCTTCAGTACTCAACCACACCCACTAGAGAAATCCACAAGGAAGACCTACATCGGTCCGATGCTGGTAAAGAGCTTAGGTGAGAAATCCACGAGGAAGACAACCCCAGTCCGACGCCGGCGTGTACTCTTCCCCAGACCATAAACCCATTTCACCCTCTTCCCCAATTTCAGTCGAACTCCCACCCATGACACCTCTCTTCCCATAAACCCATTTCACCCTCTTCCAATGTGAAGATTATACTATCAACTGATACAAGTTTGCCAGGTAAAAGTGGTTTCCTATTTTCTTGTTGTGAAGTTGATTAAAGCATGAATCTTTATAGCTTTTAGTGATTTACTCTGCCTTGTCTCCTTCTAATCCTTATATGAAGCTTCTGGGGTACTTGTGATATGGGATTGGTGTAGTTCTTAATGCATTGCCTTAGTTTTTAAAGAGCCATTTTGAATAAATTCAACTAGGTTCAACAATTGTATTTGAGTGTATATGTAGAATGTTCTCTTCCTGGTTGTTTTTAGAATTTGATTTGTACTTTGTAATTTTGCAATATATTGACTTAAAATGGGAGAAATTTCTTACCCTTACACACTGTAGAAATGTTGATAGTGAGCCCATTGACGAGTTAACCATAAAATGATGTGAAAAGCATATGAATCTTGAAAGATAATTGAAGACATGGTTACAAGTTCCAAATTTGCGAAGTTTAAAAATTAAAAATGAAAGAAGCAAAAGTTTATTGATAGTTACAAGAATTTACATGTGGTTCCATTTTCTCCTGTGATACAAATTAGTAAAATTGACTGGGATACTAGGAGCCAAAGTAGAAACTTTTAAAAAATTCTATGGTTTATAGCATGTCCAATTTCTTAAGTATAAACAGTACAAGGTATGGTTCTTGTGATCAGGAACAAATAAGTAAAGTTTGCAGCATATTATAAGCATAGAAGTCTTGGTCAGTGGCTGATGGGTTAAGGACATGAGTTATGTGTGTTTTGGTTCATACCCTAGTGTTTGTAGAGTCTAGTTTTATTGTAGAAAAGATAAATCCACCATTGATGGTTTGTCTTGGTCAAAATCGTGGATTCTGCAAGAATTCACTCTAAAATAGCTAGTCCATAGATTAGAGGGCTGTCCATTCCCTAAAACCACAGGTTATGGGAGGGAGGACCTTCAACACATGATGGGATGAATTTGGTTATATTTTGACTTCAGTAACTTATCAGTTTATTTTATTTCATTAGATTTTTCTTTTGATAAAGCTCTTTTTTCTTTTTTTATGTTAAGCTGCCTATAAAGTAACAAGATCAGACAAAAGATTCATTTATGTTTTCATCAAATTCATTTTTATTCCTAATATTAGAACTTTTAATTACCTAGGGTATGATTGGGTAGTCAAGATGGTACCCATTTTACCCATTAATCATTAATAAAAGGTGAAAACTGAAAAGTGGGAATGTGCTCTGTAGGGAATGTGCTCTGTAGTGTATGACTGGTCTGTGGTGAAAAATGAAAAGTGAGATTGCTCTGTTCTGTAGAGGGAATGAGAGTCCAATTGTTTATTTAGAGGTGGATCTATTGTTAAAAGGATTTTAATATGGTTATGGTTGTGAGAATTCTTTTAAGCTAATACAGATTTTGATTTGGGACTAGAGAAGCTCAGCATTTGCTGTTATTATTGCTGACAATCAGAGTAAAGGGTAGTGCAATTAGTAGATCTCAGTAAAGTGTTTCTGTGCTGAAGTTGAATTGTGTTGGAGGTAGTAAAGTCATAAGTTTTAAGCAGCTTTGAGCTCCTCCAGTGAGATTGCTTATTAGTAGGTTGATGTTATTTAGCTCTCTTATTTCTTCCGTTATATTGATTATTTACATATGCACCTTCTCCTCTATTTTTC
This sequence comes from Castanea sativa, assembly GCF_040712315.1. NCBI lineage: Eukaryota > Viridiplantae > Streptophyta > Magnoliopsida > Fagales > Fagaceae > Castanea > Castanea sativa. The sequence continues at coordinate 5,842,902 of NC_134017.1, read as the reverse complement.
TTTTTCAAGCCCAAGATATGCCAATGTCGGAAACGAGTGACTATCTCTCCAGTTATGATGGCCATCTTTGTGACATTGAGAACTGCATCATTAGGACTTCCCAGAAACTTCATACATTTGGTAGGAGGTTTTGTACTTGTCGCTATTGGTCGCCAGTAAGTACCATATCCAAGTATTAGCAAAATATTTGTGTTGTGCATTAAAAAACCAATTCATTGTATTATTGTTTATGTGTTGTATTGTATTGTGCAGGATGATGACCGTGCATGCAAGTTCTTCAAGTGGTTAGACACCATCATTTGTTGTACGCGTGGCACAGCAACAACACCTATTGTTATCACCAAATTCAAGCGATTGGAGCATGCAGTGGAAGTTGCCAATGAAGAGTCGAAGCAAGCACATGCCCTGACAGCCACAGCATTGGAAAGGGAGCGAGTTGCAAAACGAAAGGCTGAAAGAGCGAAGGTTGCACGCATGATTTTTGAAGAGAAAGCAAAGAAGCTGACAATAACTCTAGTAGTATCCTGGATCATGTTTCTAGTATTGCTTATCTTCTCTACTAGGTTTGGGGAAGTCAAAATCAGGCATATGTGTTTGCCATAATGGGATGTGTTGGTATGTAATAATACAGACTTGTATTATTACATTTGTTTTGTAAGTTAATCGTACTATTGCAAGTAACAGTTTATGATATGTATGTAGTTGTACTTCTTAAAACAATGTGAAGACGTTTGAATTTGCTCTATGATGTTAATGGCCAAGTTGATGGAGATTGTAAGTTTTGTTGTTGTTTATGTGTGTCTATATATACACATATATATATATTATATTTTATTTATCTATATACACTCAGGGTTCTTGGTGCCTTTAAAAGAAATTCAGGGTAGATATTGTTTTTTTTTTTTTTAAATTTCCTGGCAAATTACTGTTGCAATCTTAAAATCCATTGAGTTTATCTCTTGTTCAGATAAGATTGGAGTCTATTTAGAAGTCCCCTATAAGCTTGAAATCTACTGTTGCAATACCCATGATTTTCACATGTAACGATATATACAAATGCATAAATCAAAGGTATTACAATCAAGTTTTGTGAGCCCTCAGTTCTGCTTACCAACAATACAACAACAAATGGTATTACATCTTTGAAGTTTGTGAACCATCAGTTGTGGTCCCCATAAAAAAATTTCCATAATGTTAATGGTATTTTCAACCACACTCAAAATTTATATTGTGACAAAAATAGTAGTCACCATAATCAGTTATGGTCCGCACATATCGATGCTGTGATACTGTCATGAACCTCTTTCATCTCAGGTTCGTCCAAGATTGAGATCATATGTGCCATAGGATCGTAATGACCACTCTCACTACGTCCAGATGTGCCCCCTGTAGATCTGAAATGTTCAATGTCATTGTTTATCTCATGTGCTCTAATGAAATTGTGAAGAACCATCGTAGCAACAATGATGTACAATTAAGTGCATATATGAAATTGTGGCATATTTCTCAAAATTTTCCATTTATTCTTCAAAACTCCAAAAGTTCATTCTATGACCGAACGGAGTGATGAATGAAGATAATTAAATCTCTCCTCTGGATGATGCAGCACTTCATCAGGCCGAAATTCGGGGATGTGGTACCTCTTCCCCTTATATGGTGCAAGGAACCCTTTCTTCATAGGGTACCTTGAATCAACAAGATAGTACTTTCCTACAAATGAACACGTTTATTACATTAGCATTTGCACTACATTAATACATACTTTAATACTGTAATTAAACTACATATTTACAAACCAGCTGGAGCTTTTGGGAAGTTGTAACTCTCATTATTGAGGCAGCTAAAAAAAATCCTTGTGTCATGCGTTGACCTTTCCCATCCAACACATGCGAATGTGAACTTCATGTCAAAGTCACATGTGCACATGCAATTTTTTGTGGTGATCCCCTTCCTGCCATAGTACGAGTATTGCTCATTAACTGGTACGACCACGGGGACGTGGACCCCATCAATCGCACCAATGCAACCCTAACCATTGCCACAAAAAGGAATCCATGTGAAATGAAATACGTGGTATGACCATAACAATAATTTGAATAAAATAATGTCAAGATACCAAATTCACAAAGTACCTTGAAATGTTGCCAATATCGACCTGAATGTTGAATATGTTCTGGCACGTCCCGAAATGTACGATCAACAGGCTTGATAATGTCTGCTGCCATAACGGTGGCTAACAATGTAACTACCGTGACCACATGTCGATGCACTGTCTTACCCGAGTGCTGAAATCTATCCTGCACTAATCTGTTACCCTCAGCATGACCAAGTAACACCAATGTTGTTGCTAAAGACTCTTCCAAGCAAACTCTTCTAGTTCCATTATATCCATATTAGCGCAATGTATTACACAATTGTCCAAACACATGGCTTGACATTCTAAAATGTCTTCGACATTTCTCAGGATTTCCAGTTAATATATACTGTACCCATTCATATCCTGTTTGTATATTCGTATGCAATGATACTTTGGTCATATAGGTCTCCACGTAAACTACACATGCACACCCGGCTAGATATGTTGCGAGTACAATGTCGTCGCTCAGGTCAAAGTCATTGTCCCTGCATATTTTACCGACTTTACATTGCATGTACAAATACTAATGTGATACAATAATATGTAGGCTAAAAACAATAGGCTTCATGTTATTGAACCTTTATTACTACTAGGGTCAAACTATGGTGGTACCAATAAATTAACAATCCTAATCGTATGCTTTCACGATTTCATCCAAGATTTCTACAAGTTGTATATTCACATCTAGAGGGGAAACTATAGAAACTCACTGGTGCTGGGAATCAGATGAGTCGTTTAGCAAATTCATCCTTTTGTATACTCTGAGACTGCTTTACAGGTATTGAACAATGATCTAAAAGATATCGAGCTTAAAATTCAGAGCCTTGAGATACGGAAGATATCTAATGCTACAAAACCAAGAAAAATAATAATCAGAAAATAATATAAGCATTGGTTATATAAGCACTGGTTTTACTAAATTTCATTTCAGTGCTCTAACTTTACTTTCCTTCATTTTACTCTTATAACTTTAAAGTTTATTCAATTAATGCTTTTCCGTTAAATTTTGTTATATGTTGTAGTTTATTCAATTAATGCGAGAGCTAAAAAGAATTCTAAAGAAGTTTAGAGAATGGGTTTTCCATTTTAGCCTATAATATATTATCAATTATATTTATTAGAAAAATCACCAACTTTTCATTCACAAAACATTGTTTATAATATATTTTAATCACATGCATCAACCATGTCACAAAAATGATTTGACTAAGTTATTTTTATTAAAAACTTTTTAAGATATTAGAGAAAACTAATCTTTTTGTTTTGTTTTTTTTTGCTCTATTTTTTGATTACTGAGAAAATTTACAAAATCAAGGTAATTGATAACTGAGAAAATCTACGAAAACGAGGTGAGGATTTTCTAAGTGATTCTTTTTGGTAGAGAATTGCATTGCATTGCATTAAGCTGAGTTAATTTCTTTTCAAAGAATATTTTCCCCTCAACAACATGTCATCTGAGGACTGGAGTCCAGTCGATACTTGAAAGATTTTACACTCAAGTTTTGTATAAAATTAAAGCTATGAAAGAGATTCAAGAAGAATACACCTATTTTTTTAAATAGTTCATAAACACAGAAAATAAAGTTGATAACAATCCCCACATAGATGAAACAACAAAGAACTACCAACTTAAAACTAATAGTAGATAAAAGCCAAAATACTAACAGCATCATAATTCCTAAAAGATTAACGGGCTAAAAGATTGATAGTAAATAACTATTATTAGGTAAAAGCCAAAATACTAACAGCACCATAATTCCTAAGAGATTAACAACAAAAGGAGCTAAAAGATTGATAGTAAATACTTCAATGTGATGTTATTCTTCATCATCAGTCCATAGCTTCAAAAGATAACAAATTCTCTGTAAGAATTAAGGTAGGAAAATATATTATTTACTAAGATGTTTTAGTACATGCAAGGTTTTTGCAAAACCAAAAAACGATAGAGACAATTTGCTTGATTTTCTCCTGATTTAATACACCATTACATTGTTGTCAAAGTCAAACAGTAAGTAAAAGGCATCCAAAATAAGCATGCACGTATAGGCTTCATACTATACTAAACAGGGATGTAATAAACAATATAGGAGATCAATATTCTACAAGCATGCTGATTACACTATGCAGGAATCAAAAGAGGTTTTTTAGTTTTTGTTATAATTAATTGACATTGGAACAAACATTTTAAACTAGTAGAAGCTGGAAATGGCTACACTTTGTTGGAATCAAAAGAGCTTTTTTTGTTTGTTTCTGTATAGTTAATTGACATCGGAACAAACACTTTAAAGTGATAGAAACTAAATATGGATATAGACGATGGAGCACCTTTGACCATTTAAATATCTACAAGAATTGAAAAACAGTCCCTTCGAACGTATCTTGAAACTGTAAATAATTTCCCTTCAATATAAACACAAATAATGAACAACACTCAACAATGTTAAGAAGCATTTGTCATAATGAACAACACTCAACAATAATTGGCATTTACTTGATTATATATGTAAGTTAGCACTTAATGAGAACCACAAAAACATGCTATGTATTTAATAAAAGAATCAACTGATAAGGATATTCATAGAACACATAGATTAATTTAACACATGTTTCATTTAATTGTTATCCATAGAATACACTGATAAATTTAACACACATATAAATTTAACATTGATAGAGTTGTTAGGTAAAAGAAACCTTGAATAAATTCAAGTACAACCAGAATAATAAAATTCAGATTCGACAATGTTCAGAATAATAAAATTCAAGTAGAGTAGTTACTTGATTATTGGAAAACAGTATTGATGTATGAGCTCAGGTATAAAGGATGCCACGCAAGTATAAAACTACATACCTTCCATGTGGTCACTGGTCATGTAGTTGTGGGAAGGATCAAGCTTTGAGGACTTAACTATGCCCAAAAAAAAAATGTCTAAAAGGTTATTAATATTAGAACATATGAAAAAATAAAAAATAAAAAATTAAAGGAACAGGTAAGCATACACTACACATGACAATTAATTGGTAACCATTGTCTTACATACACACCCCTGTAAGCATTTTAGTTTCTACCAATAAAAGCAAAAGAAAAAAAACATAGTGCAACAGGTACAACACTGAAAATCCGATTACTACACCAATTCTATCGAGACAATCCCCTTTCCTTCACTAAAAATGAAATTTAGGGTGCCTTTGGTACTCATTTTGTAGCCACTTCAGCTGGACGTCCTTGTCATCGCAAAGTGCTGCAAACATGTGCCTACCCTACTCTTTTTCCATGAAGTAGAGGGTGTTGAACAGATGAAGGTAATGACCCGAGTGTACCCTGGGAAGACTCAACACCATGTCCAAAATTGCTTTAACCTGAGTAGTTGCTGTGGAAGCAAATGGTGTACGGACATCTCTTGCGCAACTGAACATTTTTTTTTTTTTGATTCTTGCAAATTGGCTTGAAAAGGTGGACACTGGTTGCCAAGCCTTTCCTTTTAGTCACTGTCGGTCCTGCCCTTGACAATGATGGACCTTCAACCTCCATTGCATCAACATTCACAAAGGGTTCACATTGGGGGTCAACAAATTTTGTGCTATCAGCGGAGTCCTAAGACCCTTCGGTGGTTTCCTTTGGCATTTAACCACTTATGCAGAATGCATTTTTCCCTGTTGCAACCATGCCTCCATACATGATGTTCATCAACTCACAATTCGGCAAACGTTTATTTTTGAAGGTTTTTGCATTGGGACATGCCTACATGTGGAGAACTAGTAGTTAGAACACAATAATATAGTTGTAGACAGTAAAGTTTTTCACAATCATGTAAAGTGAACTAACTGCAATCTTTCGGGTCCACCACTCATCACTGGCCTGAAGCAGCCCAGTGCTAGCATCATAACCCAACCCAGTCTCATTGTCAAAACACTCGTTATACTGCCTCTACCCTTTTTTCAGATGATCCCATTTGTTTTTAATTTGCAGGTAAGTCACCACTTTTCCCATGTCACCCAACTGCTGAATCACTGCATCAACCCCAGTTTTGGTCAGAAATCCTCCGTTCCTTTTGCCTTCTAGGACTTGAACAGCACAGAACTCACAAAAAGCTTGTAGTTCCTTAAGGTCTTTCCAGTCAACTTTCGGATCATTACTACCACCGTCCTTCAATTTCTCCTTAACCATTTTGGCTACAACTTTCTTCTATACTTATTGAGGCATTTCAACAAACAGTTCATGTGCATATCATATAATCAGTTAGGCATGCCCACATGAAAAATGTAAAGTAAACTCACATATATCCAAATACAACAGAGGTAGGAAGAGAATTTACATGTGGTATTACACGAAGGATCAAGAAACCCAGATTATAATGTCATGGAAAACACAAAAGAACCACACACAAATGTTGAACACAAACACCACACATAACCGTTGAACAAAAAAAAAAAAAAACCACAGATTGATAAAGCCTCATGGATCACAACATAACCACACCAACAGATGAGAGAGCATGAGAAGTTAGACACAACTTACCCGTGAATGTAGAGACCCACAGTGGCGGCAACGATGTCCCAAGCGGAGAGAAGAATCGCTCGCGCAAAGGAAGAATAGAGGGGGTCTTTTCAGAGAGTTCCGCGTAATGGGTTTTCTTTTATCGTGTGTGCTCTGTTTTGATGGTTTTGTGGTTGGTGGGTAGGTGCAATTCATTGAAAAGGATTCGGACGGAGCATTGAAGACCTTTGAAGACATTCTGCCACGGTAGTTGGGAGAAAAGAAGAAAGCTGAAGAAGAGAAAAAAAGATTCATTGAATAGAGCACACCGTTTTGATCAGATGGAGCTGTACTTGTACAATGATCAAATGGAAGCTGTGCGCACCGTCTCGCACCGTTTTCATCACAGATTGTTGAGCGAAGGCTACATGGACACCCCATGAATAGTACACGCACGCCTTGGAGTTTTTAATGAAACGGTGCGTCTCAAAATTGTTCCAGCTCTTTCAAATTGAATTTTGCTGGCTTTGAAGGTGTCCATGAACAGTACCCAACACGCATTTTTGTTTAATGAAATGGTGCGTTAAGCTTGCGTTTAGCTTTTTTCATTCCTGCGTTTCCCCTCATCATTTTTGTGTCTACTGTACAACATTGGTCCCAGCAATTCACAAACGTAAACGCATCGACGCAGCAATAATCCGGATCCAAATGGTCACTTGACACTGTTTGACAGCCTTTTTGATATATTAAAAGAAAAAAAACTGGTTAAAATAAAATAAAAAAACATTGCAATTAAAAAAACCCTAGCGACACTACAAAATAGAGAAAGCGAAGGAGAAAAAAAAATCTTGTGCCTCACTAAAGATTCGTATGGCCGGCCATTACCATCCCTTTTTGGGTTTTTCAGGTGCGTTCTTCTCTCTCTTCCTCTCTTTCTCTCTATGTGTTTTTGTTGTTTTGATTCGGTTTTGAAACTTTCTTGTGATTTCGGGATAAGTTTCTCCTATTTTCGTGAATTTTCGGAATATTCTAGATCTGTTTTGCGAGTTAAAGCTTTGACTTTGAATGTGTGTGCACGTGATTCTAGGGTTTTGTTATAATCTCCATTTGAAAATTCTTTGAATATATATCTATATATACTAATTTTAGTTTAGGATTTTGTTGGTCTCTGTTACAATTGGCTTAGTTTTGGTAAAAAAATCTATTTTTTGTTCAGGGATTCAAAGTTAAATACGATAAAACGTCCTAGAGGTATTGAGATACGGAGATAGAGGTCGGCGCTACTCCGACGAAAGGTACGCATCAATTCTCTGTGTTCGAACTTGAATTGAAATTTTGATGTTTATTGTCTTTCTGTAGAACTCTAGAATCATGAGAGGCCATCTATAAATTAGTCCGACCTCTTTTTCGAATTTGATCCAAAATAAAATTTTAATTTAATACAAATAAAGATGATATAAACAGAAAAAAAAAATCAAATTTTACATGGATTATTATCAAAGTTAGGGTCTATGGATACCAGGATATAGATGTGTATTTGGTAGTGGGGCTATGGGGGTGGTATTGAAGAGCCTCTCAGCCAATTGCATATCCAAGAAAAAAAATGTACATGCTATGTAATACTACCAATTGCGTCACATTTGTTTCATAATTCATTTCTTCCATCATGCTGATATCTTCTAGACTTCATCCTTGAAATTTATTGTTCATATTCATTGTTCATAGATTTATCATGGTATAAATTACAATTTGTCTTCTTCAATATATCTATATTAAAATTTTTCCCCTACTTAATTACAAAAATCTGCCACGCTTGCAATTAAAAAAAGCATAAATTAAATAACCGGTTAAAAAAAACACTGTTTGACAGCTTTATTTGGTATATTAAAAAAAAACCCGGTTAAAAAAAAACGTTGCAATTAAAAAAACCCTAGCCATCTTTTTTTTATCAGACTGCGCTTAACATCTTCTCTTCCTAAAAGAAAGCGCCTACCAATATTACGACACAGAGAAAGGGAAGGAGGGATAAAAAAAAACTTGTGATCCAATGGAGATTCGTACGGCCAGCCATCGTTATCTGATCTACTACTTTACCTCATCTCTCCTCTGTAACAAAATTCCTCTAAAGGTCAACGTACTCTTTTCTATGCAAAAATTATAATTTCCGGTTTTAAGTACTGGTAACATAAGGGATTTTACCCTTGATTTTAATAGCCAATTTTTTTTTTTTGATAAATAAAAAAGACCCATAAACACCCTATCACTCTCTGTTTCTACCTTACCCAATGTCATCAGAGGCTCATCGGTGTGAAACCCGTCAGAAAAGGGCATTCGACCTCCATTGATGAGTTCACGAGTCGACCCATCGCCTCGGTCTGAGGAACAGCAACCTCATAAGCACAAACAGAGCTCGTCACCATCACCAATGAGTGAGTTTGCACTCGATCGGCCTTACTCGGTGTCATCGGTGACTCCACGGCATGATACCCACCAGAAATAGAGCCATTGACCTCCCTCGCAAGCTCCGTAGGTCGACCTAACACCCCAGTCTGAGCAACAGAGATATTGTGACCTGTTTTGGAGCTTGCCGCCATCACCGACAAGTGGGCTTCAAGTGTTAATGGTCTCGGGTCAGACAAGGAAGAGCTCTCACCAACTTCAAACCTGATTGGGCCTGTAGGCTCTGGGTTCAGCAAGTGTGGAAGGCCCACGAGTGCGTCACAACATGGGTCTAAGCCCAACACAGGCTTTACTTAACCCCGTGAAGCAAACTTCCTCTGATTCCTTTTCACCCTTTTAGAATTCCTCCCACCACCTTTATTAGAAATCCCTGCATCACACCTAAAATGGGCTGAGCCTATCACAGGATTTTTTTGCACCCGTGACCCACTAGAAGGACCCACCACGTGCTCCCTCTGACTCCTTGTGATCCATTTAGAAGTCCTCAGTCCACCTTTATAAGAATTCCATGCTACACTCCTTTTACCTTTCTCATTCACCTCTATGGTCAAGCCTTCTCCTGTCCAGTGAGTATTCCTTCGTTCACATTCTTTTCCAAAAACAGAATCATTCACCTTTGATTTGAAATTCAACGGAAAGCTCCATTTATTTCCTATCGGATCTGTCTCTCCCAAAGTAAATTTCACATCACAGTGCCGAGGATCCATATCTCTTCCTCCTAGAGTCACCGGACTTGGTATGCTCGCCAGCGTATCGCTCAACCTCCTCTGATCAATGACTGGGTTCTGCTTCTCCCCCATATTATCCCCTAATTGCATTTTCCTTTTATCATAGGCATTTAACAGATTTGGCTGATTGCTGCCCCTGACCTGCACTTGATGCCCACGCATCGTATCGGCAAAAGTTTTGAATGCTTGAACCCCTGATTTATCCTTATAAAGCTGAGCTACAAATTTTGACTGACCAGAGCCACCATTCACATAGTTTTCAGGTTCCAACATCTTCCTTAACTCTAACCCAAAAACTCTCCATCCATTCTTAGCTCTACCTTCTGGAATAATGATAGACCTCCTAGACCCGCCAACTTTAAGTTTAGACAATAGAAGGAACAAGTCAAAAGAGTTAGAGCCCCGTTGGAGGGTGTAGGCTACATCACCTTCCCTAAACGAATAAATTTTTTTTGGACTAATCCCAACGACAATCTGTTCTATACTCTTCATCAGCCATTGTGCTGCATTCTTACCCATGAAGACCGACTTCATGAAGTACATACTTCGTTCAAAAATCCTAACAGAAAAATATCGTCCCCCTTCCTCTACCACCAGTTGAAAAAATTTGGATTCAATACATAAACAACGGGAACCACCCATAATAGAAAGATCGACAGAATAAAACCGTAATTTTCTGGCTAATTTGATGTAGCCGGGCCTCAGACCAATAGAACTAACAATCTAACTAAGAGAATTCTTACACATTTTGGAATCAAAAATTGATAAGGAAAAATTAAATGAGTGCAATAGATCCCATATAAAAGTGGAAAACCCAGATCCATACATAGCCAAATTTCAACTTGGATGGTTATAAGTCTGAAAAAAAGCTTAACAAGCGATACAACTTGGTTTGATTTGTTACGATTTAAGTTTTTTGGTTAGGAGAAGTTTTGTTTAATTTATGTAAATAGACGGGTTAGCTTTGGTTTAATCTCTTACCCTATTGTCTTCTTTGGGTTTGCTATCAATTTAGGTATTCGAGATACAGAGATAGAGATCGGTGCAACTTCGTGACTATCATAATCGGAACTAAACACAGATCGATGAAAGGTATGTATCAATTCTCTGTGTTCAAATTTGAATTGAAATTCGAATGGTGATTCTCTTTCTTTAGATGCTTTGTTGTGAATATAAATTCTTACGGCATGGACAAGAATGGCAGAACTCTAGAATTGTGAATTGTATTCTTTCATTATTTATTGCTTTCTTTGAAATAAAAATTTAGAAATAATACTAAATAAAGGTGCACAACGTCATCAGGGACAACCTAAGCCATTAGATGATTTGCATTCACAAATAGCCAATATATTGCTTAAAATTATGTCATTGAATATTTAGGGATTAATTCCTAAAGACTATTGTGTGGTGTACACATTAAAAGCAAAAAAAATATTAGCATAGACAAAACAAACTTGGCTAATTTTTTTGGGGACGGTTTGCTCTCTGTGTTCAACAAGAAAACAAAGAGATTGGGATATAATTGATGTTATCTTGGTTCTTGGATTATATTTTGACTAATTGAAACCAAAATCCTAAACCTTTATCTTTCAGAACTTTGTTTTGTCTGTGTAATGCTGCCAAATCTTTCTTTGTTTTGTATGTGTAACGTTTTTATGTACATATATAGTTTCCTTGCCACCGTCAAATTCAAAGAATCTGCAACTAAAGCCAACCTTCTCTGAAGAGCAAATTTTGAACCCCAGGTAAGAATTTTGATACGCTTTCAATTGAAAACCTACTTACCCTGTTATTATTTACTTTTTGTGTTTTAGGTTGCTATGGCTGAATGGTTGGCCTTTAGTTCGTCGGCCTTAAATGGGTTTTCCAAAAAAACTTTAATTATGTTCACTTTAAGGGCTATGGTTTCTTCTGTTTTATATCTTATTGTGGTAGAAGTCAAACACTTTAGTGGGTTTTCAAACTTGGGCTTCTTTCTCTAGAGGGGGAGGATTCTTTCTTTAATTTTTGGTTATTGGTACTGGATTTACATTACTTTGCTATAATTATTATTATTTTCATACGTGATACGTAGAATTGGATCATGGTTGAATTATAATTGAATTCATAGATTGATGGGTTTAGATAATTCAAATTATTGGACGCATTGAATTTTTATTATCCTATCTGTGTTGTGATTAAAAATAGTATATTTTATATCAAGCTGAATTGCATGGTGTCATTTCTTCAAAGCACTTAGGTTGTCCACCTATTTCAGACCTTTGTACAACCCTTTCAATTTTCAGTTCAAGCCATTGATATCTACACTACCTGCAAGGTCTCTATCTTTTTCCATGTATATGTGTATGTGTGTAAAGAATGTCTTTTTTCTCTATTTATGTGTGTAAGACTCTTTTATGGCTTTTCAATGGGTGGTTTATTCATTTTGGTTGGGATTGTTTAGGTGCTTCCAGTTAGAGTGATTTTTGTAAAGGATGTGCAAAAGCAAGATGCTTGGTAGGAAAGACAATATGAACTTGCGGCTGAGAATTTTGTTTATATAAAACTGTTAGCATTTACATGTATTTCTGTGTGGTTGTCTTTAGAATAAATAGATTACGACTTTGAGAATTTACCTTCTGACTTAAGTGAATTATAAATATTGGGGCCTTGAAGCTTATATCATCATAATTTACCACAAATCAATTGACACTGTACGACCTATTATCTACATATCTTTAAAAGAAAAAGGTTTGTAAAAGGATTTTTTTTTTTAAAATTAAAAAAACAATTTTACCCTGTTTGAATTTTCTCAATGGGTATCACTAAGACTTAGTAAGAAAACCACAAGTATGATAAACCATATGTAAGTTTACTTTAAAATTTGATCTACAGTTTACACTATTGTTTTTATTACATTCCTTTGCGTTATTCTATAGACTCTTACATTCATCATTTTCATTATGTTATGATGTTTAAACATCATTTATTTTTAGGATTGACCTTCTTGCATCAATTTATAGTGGTAGATGATGAATTTTGATAAATGTCAGGTTTTGGGTAGTATACTGTGTGAACTTCCTTTTCTTTTTTTGTAGAAGACGCAGATAATGAGTTGGCAGATTTCAAATCAAGGTTTGACTTTGTTTATCATAAAATCTCATACCCACAAATATGTTCTACCACAATTTTGATGAAATATGTTTCTGTATTTTTAGTTTAATGTTGATGACTTTAGAACCCAAAAAACTAAATCAATGCCATTTGTTATGAACTCAGTTTTTTATTTTTTGGCTTAAAGGTTAATTATTATTTTCTTTAGTTTTTAAATACTTATGAACTCTTTTTTTGTCGATAAGATTCCTCAATTTCCTAATCCCTTCCAAGTGTTTGAAAAAATACTTTAACCAAACGCGTTTGATTGGGTTTTACTGATTTTTGCAGCTTGGTTGGTAAGTGTGTGTGTGTGTATTAGTGTGAATTGTTTTTACAAAATTGTACGGCGGTATTACTAAGAAGAAAATCCTCCTAACATGCAGTTAAATTAAAAAAAAAAATTGTGCTTTTTTCCCCTTCTTTATTCATATATCCTAAAAATTTAGGGAATGCAGGGGTTGTTTAAAAAGAGAAATTACAATTTTACTTATATGAAAAAAAGCAATCAATTAGGCTTTTTAGTCATTTTGATGCTTTACAAGTGATAACTGATGCTCAATTTAATTTTAATTCTATTTAGATGAATCTAAAACAGTACCCTGGATAGCATCAGTAAAACAAGATGCAGGAAGTGGTAGGAAATGAAGCCATAAACTTATTGAACTATTATTAAAGAAAAATATTGATTATGCCCACATTGTTAGCACAGGTCAAATAGCCAATTTGAACTAAACAAATAAAATTGAAGCAATGCAGGGTACACTAATCTATAGTAAAAGAGCAGGAATTTGTTCAGGGTGAGGATATGCCCATGGGCATTGTTAAATAATGAATAATAATCTCCACCAAGTGAAAATATGTCTGAATAGACACAAAGCATCCAGAAACAGGTGAAGTTCGTAGAGCTTGCTACATAGGATTAGACTAGATAGATGCACTACATATGTCTTGGACCTCTTAGTGTCTGTACAATGTTGTTTGCTTCTACTTCTACTGATTCACTAATTCACTAATTGTCTTCGATTAATGTTTTTTATTTGTCCATGGATCTTTATTATTATAGTTTGCTTGAATGTTGATTTTCTTTTTATTTATCTCTTACTTCGTTTTACATTTTGTTCATTTACTCTATTCCTGTTTCAATTGACTTTGATTTGCATGTTTTAGCCAGCTTTTGTCTTTACAAATTGATTTCTTCAGCCAATTCTCCCTTTTACTTATTTCACATCCTTACCGCTACTTTTTGTTATTTGAATTTGAATTAAAATCCGGATGTTTATTCTCTCTCTTTCAATGTTTTGGTCTCAGATTATAATCTTTGTTTTTCCTACTTTACTAACATTGTAATCTTTTCCAAATTGGAATTATTATATTCTTTGATTATTTACTGCCTTCTTTGAAATAGAAAATTAGAGATGATACTAAACAAAGGTGCACAATGTCATCAGGGACAATCTAAGTCATTAGATGGCCTGCAATCATAGGGATAGGTAGTTGGTAAAAGAAAAACTAGCCAAATGATACCTCTACCTCCTTCCAACTGTTAATTTGACACCCATTCTGTTTCACTTCTTTTCTACAGCACCCATACCCAAGGTCAGCATTTTGTTACTTGATGTGTTATACTCTTTATTTTGATGTTTTCTTCTTGATTTATCGTAATCCTATTTTTTTTTTTTTTTGGGTGGCATCATGGGGTTTAGCCCTTGAATATGTGTAGAAAAAAACATGCTCGTCGTTCAATAATGGTTGATTTCTTAGCATTTTATTTTTTTCAATGTTTGTAGGTTTTGCTGTTTTGGGCTGTTCTGAATGCTGCTCCATTCTCTTTCCATTCTCTTTTTTGCAGTTTTATGATTGTCAAAGCCAAATAACTCAAGAAATCAAGGTTCAAAAACCATTGAATTGCTTAAAAGAAGAAAGAAAAGAGAGTATTAGTTTAGCCGAGTGATGTTGGCCTTTTGGAGAACCATTTTTGTATATCTCAGCTTTGTGTAATATATAGAATCCCACAAAAAAAATTTGGAATGGCTTTTTTGTTTGGTATATGAGCATTATTTGCAGATCACTGGATTTGTTGGATAACGGTATTGATTGATTGGAAGTGATAGCTGTTGGGATACGTAAAGCCTTGGAATTTGCCAAGCATTTATCAATATGAGACCAAGAGGTAGAGTATGAAGATAGCTCCATCATTCAAGAACTTAATATGCTTTTTGAAGAGTGAACCTAATATGCTTTAACTCTTTGTCATGCTTTTAGTTGCATTGCATTCTATTGAGGCAATATAGCATACTCAAATCTTGGTATGATACTCTTGAAACAGCAAAATTATCTTCTAATGTTGCATATATTTTACTCTTTTTACAAGGTGGGCAGAGTCACTTCCATGCAACACATACTGTTTATTAAAATTATTTCAAATTGTTTATAATGTAAACTAGACTGTCACTTATATTGTAAACAGTAGGTTTTTCTCTATCGTTATATATAAACTTTACTGATGTTTAGAATGTTCTTATATTACAGATTCATATTGCAATGAACTACAAAACTTTGAAGCAGATATCAGTTAATGTGTGATGCAGTTAACATAGCAAACAACCATGATCTGATCAATATTGCTATGATTTTGGTTGACTAATAGGTAAGTTTAAAAGTTTTTTTTTTAAACAGAAAATAATATTATAAAAAAATGGACACTAACTCACATAAATATACTTGCACACACCTCACTTTTGGACACCTAGGTACTGACACTAGCTAGGACTTCTTTTCTTCTTTCAAACTTTGCTTCACACTACCTTTTTTCTTTTTCCTTCCCAAACCTCATCTTGCTTGACAAACCTTATATTTATCTATTTATACCATATATATTTATCTTACATTTTAAATTGATTCTATAATTCATTATAACATTTGTATATGTCTATTGATTTTTTATGTATAAAAGGTTGTTCTATACAGCCTTTTTAGAATTGTTATAAAATATTGTTTTTGTAATTACAGTCTAACAGTTTAACGTTGGTTTATTTTAACAATCAGTTAAATTATACATGCCTGATAAGAAACTTACCAAAAATTGCCCCCTTCTATATAGAGTATGGATATATACACTTCACATGAAACTATATTTGTGTATACACCAATTTTACTCTATCTTTCTCATATAATATATGCTGATGATGTGCAAGATATCGCAGATTTAGTAATAAGAAGAAGATTACTAATTTTGCAAAAATCTTAGCGTCAAAGAGAAAAATGATGAAGTGTTTGGCTTAGCTGTTTGTGGTTGTGATTTAATTCTTATCAATTATTATATTACTGTTTGAGGGGTCGGTAATGAAATTTCACAATATATGCTTGAACTCACAGAGAAGTGGAAAGTGGGATTTTTTTTTTTCTTGAAAATGGTTTAAGGTACCACTTCCATGTGATTGTAACTAATCAAATAAGAAGCCAAAATAAACAAATTAGTAAAGTCAAAAAATTGACATTACAAGTTTTCCATAGACAACTAATTTGAGCAAAACTGAGATTGGGAAGGTCACGATCCAAATGGCTGAAAGTTGGAAGATTGCCTGCTTCTGAAAACCATCTGCACAGACGTTCAAATCATGCAAACTTGATTTCATTGGAAAGAAGTCTTCATTAAATTTCCAACAGTACAAACAATGCACAAAATGAAGATTTAAAAGGCTGCCAAAAAGTAAATTGGAAGTTAACTGATTGATTGAAGGTCAAAATGTACAAAACCAAGAATTGAGTTGCATAGAGTAGGAAAACTCTTGGGCATTTTTCAAAACTAGGAAATATATCATTAGGGCTGTCCACTATTCGGGTCGGATCGGGTTTGGGCTTAACCCGCATCCGACTCGAACTGATCGAGTGGAGCCATCAGCAACCCGTCGCCAACCAGGAGGAGAATCGGATCGGACTGGTCGAAGCTTCAACGGATGTCAGGCGGATTGGGTCGAGGCTAAAGATCTAGAAAACAACAATAATTTTGGGAGAAAAGATGAAAAACGGCGAAAATCCGTCGAGAAAAGATGAAAAAAGGCTAAAATCCAGCGAGAAAAAATTGCAAAACGGCTTAAATCCAGTGAGATCTTTCCAGATCTAGCGAGATCTCGGCCATTTTAGGCAAGATCTTGGCTAAATCTAGTGAAATCTTGTCGGATTTAGCTAGATCTTATCGAAAAAATCCTAGATTTGCCAGAAAAAATCCCAGATTCACCAGACAATACAACTGGGCCGGTCGATTCGGGTTTCTCGGATTTGAGAGGTGGAGATCCGATGCCCAAACCGCCGATCTCGATTTTTGGAGAATGAAATATGTCGCCGACCGACGGAGCAATCGGTTCGGTCGACGGCAGGTCGGGTCCGGTCGGGTGCTGTGGGTCCTTAGACACCCCTATATATCATACAAAACCATGGTCCTGCAAGATGTGCTGTGGGTCCTTAGACACCGCCGATCTCGATTGTTATTGATTTTTGCAAGACGTACATGTTTGAATGAATAGCTTACATTCTTGAATGATTAACATGTAGATGTTAGTCTAGTGATTTATATTTATGATCAAATAGTATATTAATGCTAGAATTGAAGTATTTTAGTTTCCTATTAAAATCCTTTAATGAAATCTATTCCTAACGAGATTATGATTATTTTTCTAAAAAAAAAAAGAAAAAAAGATTAGGATTATGTTTTCAAGGTGTCTAGCATTATTATGGTTCTTGATCTTGAAAACCTTTAATTTAAAATATCTTGTGGGAGAGAGATACAAGGGTTGGATCTCACGGCCTCCATTGTCTGTTCATAGTAGTATGAAATATATACTTTGTCTTTTCTCTGAGCTTAGCATTCCATGCAAAGAGTATTTATTTCATGGTGCTGCAAGATTGAACTACCGGGTTTATAGTGGTTTGATTAAAGATGTTGTCTTAGCCTTGAGCTTTGCATTCCATGCGGAGGGTGTTTTGTATCATGGTACTACAAAATAAACTTGTTAAAGGAGATGAAATGTGGCTACACATAATTCTAGACAATGGTATACACTAGACTAAGTATTATAGTATCCTCTATGCTGAGCTCTTACAATTATTTCTATGCTAAGGGATATTGAATATGGGATTGGGTTGTCGTTGCATATTTTATATTATAGTTTTATTAAGGTTCCATATTATATGTTTATATGCTAAATTGATAATGTTTAGTTTACTAATTATATTCATGTTTGTTATTTTTAGATTTAAAATCATGGTGTCATTTAGCCTACTTGTTACTATTCTTAATCAAAACAAACTGACTGGATCCAACTATGTTGACTAGAAAAGAAATTTGGACATTGTTCTTACTGCTGAAGAGCACAAATATGTGCTTACTCAACCATGTCCTAGCTTTCCATCATTAGATGCTCTTCTTGAGGAAAAACAACGATATGATCGTTGGCAGAAATCTAATGAGATGGCTAAGTACTATATCCTAGCATCTATTTTAAATGTTCTACAACATCAAATGTAGGATGTAGAACTGGCTTTGAACATAATGATAAGTATGAAGGAGAATTTTGGTGAGCAAGGCTGTTCTGCAAGGCAAGAAAGTATAAGGCAAATTTATAATACCAAAATGGCTGACTGTACTTCAGTAAGGGGGCATTGTCTTAGGATAATCTCCAATTTGAATACATTGAAAGTTTTAGGTACCGATATTGATGGAGAATCCCAAGTGGATATGATACTCCAATCACTACCAAAATCATTCAAGGAATTCAGACTTAACTATAATATGAACAAAAAGATTTATTCATTGTCTGAATTGATGAATGAGTTGGTAGCGGTGGAAGGCATTCTTGGTACTTCTAGCGTTGATGCTAATATGGTTGAAGCTTTTACTTCTCAACCTAAGTCGAAAGGCAAAGGTAAAAAGAAGAAGAAGAAGAAGAAGAAGAAGAAGAAGAAGAAGGACTTCACCAACAAAGATGGTAAACAAGTTGCCTTAGAAGTTGCCAACAAAGAAAAGAAAACTAAAGGAAAGTGTTTCCATTGTGGTGAGAAAGGACAATGGAAGAGGAATTGTCCAATATTTAAAGCTGCCAAGAATAAAGGTATGAAAAGTGATGGAAAAATACATATTTGTATCGCATATAAGTCAGACACAATGGAAAATTAATGGATCTACTTCATTCGCAATTGACAACATGTACTATGTAAGTTTCAGAATTCAAGAACAAGAGAGCGTACCTTGGTGCAGTGAAACTCAAAACAAGAATCATAAGTACTTGGGAATACTTTTAATCTTCACTCCAATTCCACTTAACGCCCAAAAAGTGTGGTTTCTCAATCAATATTCAAAGGAGAATGATAGAGTGTCTCACTCTCACATACACACCATTTTTACAATGATGTCTCTCTTTTTTTACACATAAAAATTCTATATGTTTCTCTCCTTATAACTAATTATCTAATTGGGCTAACCTTTTGGGCCTTTCCAATTTGGCTTTAGTATGTGGCTTGGAGTGGGACCAAAAGGGACTAATAAGACACTAGCTCCAATGGGTCTTGGGCTTTTCTGTCAACTCTTGACAAGTCCAAAGTTACCATTAATTATATTTAATTTCACTATATAAATATAGTTGCACTCTAGGCCTTCTTTATAAATTATATCCTAAAACTTTATTATACATGTAACTCCTTCATAAAATATTCGTAGTAATATCGAGTCATGAATGTAGACTGCCACTTTAAAGTTATTCATCATATATTTATGAAATCCAATTTCATAAATATATACTTTAGTAACTTCTTACTAAAGTGGTTAGGCCTAACTCTCTGAATAACTGAACCCATTAAACTTATCTTAAGAGAATATTTTATATCTCTATTAAGAGACTATGAATTTCATCTTAAGAATATATGTTTCATCAACACTAAATATGGCTGCCCAATATACTGAAGTTTTGACTGTTACTTTAGATCTCACTCCTGATATATCAAAGCAACCTACATTTTATGATCAGGTCCATTATCCTCTCAGGATTAAGAGTTTATGTAAATAGAAGTCGTGAGATTTATTATTCATTTAACAATCATTAGGAGAATAATAAATCTCATAGCGGTCCAGTTCAATATGTCTTAACTCTTAAAACATATCAACACATCAACTAGAAGTCTCCACTTCCATGATCAAGACAAATCATCTTAGTTGATATGTTATAGTCTTCGCAGATGAAATGCCCAATTTCATCACCGACTACGAACTAAAATTCTGAGTTTACAAAGAACTTGTGATTTATATCTTCTATGACTTTTCACATAAATCACATACTATTTATCTCATGGATTATAAGATAATGTCTCATATTCATGTTACCATTATTTTAGATTATAATGAAACAATTTTATCAATCACAATATTAAGTCATACATAATGTCATACATAATATCATACATAGCATCATACAATAGGATTTAAGGGCTCATCCTAACAAAAAGAACATTCCTTCTTGAAATATGTTTAGTATAGAATCCCACAAATTCCTAGTGTGTGGATTCAGGTTGTACTAATCATATCTGCAAATCTTTGCAGGGATTTCAGGAGACCAAAAAGCTGAATGAAGGGGAAATGATTCTTACCATGGCTGATGCGAGTAGGATTCCAGTTGTAGCTTTTGGAGTGTTTAATTTATGTTTTGAATCTAGAGTTTTAATATTGGAAGACTATTTGTATGTACCTAATTTTCGTAGGAATTTGATTTCTGCAACTTATTTAGGTAAACATGGTTATTATGTTATCCTAAAATACAATGTTGTAGTAAAGATGGATAAAATGTTTATTTGTTCAGGCAATATTGTAGATGGTCTTTATATATTAACCCCTGATAAGCATGAATTACACAATTCTGAACTAGATAATAACTCTCATGTAAAATCATTAAAGAGAAAATTTCCTTCTACAAGTGACGCATATCTTTGGCACTTGCATTTGGGTCATATTAATTCAAACAGAATTCAAAGACTTATCAAAGATGGACTCTTAGGGCCTGTGGACTTTGATGGTTTTCCAATTTGTGAATCTTGTTTGAAGGGTAAAATGACCAAACGACCTTTTAATGCAAAAGATAGAAGAGCCTAAGAGTTGCTAGAACTAGTAAATTCAGATGTATGTGGTCCTATGTCAATCCAAGCAAGAGGTGGCTATCAGTATTTCATTACCTTCACTGATGATTACTCTAGATTTGGTTATGTGTACCTAATGAAACATAAGTATGAAGCTTTTGAAAAGTTCAAAGAGTTTAGGGCTGAAGGTGAGAATCAATTAGGTAAACGCATAAAGGCCATTCGATTTGATCGAGGTGGCGAATATCTTCTTGGGGATTTCAAGAATTACTTAACTGAAAATGGGATTATATCCCAGTTGACTGCATCTAGAACTCCACAACAAAATGGTGTAGTAGAAAGAAGGAGTAGGACTCTTTTAGATATGGTTAGATCCATGTTGAGTTATTCGACTCTACCAATTTTCTTTTGGGGATATGCCTTAAGTACTGCAATGTATCTTCTGAATTTAGTACCTTCGAAGTCTATTCCTAAAACACCAGTAGAGTTGTAGACTAGGCGTAAGCCTAGTATGAGACATCTCCATATTTCGGTTGTACAACACGTGTTGAAAGGAATGTTTGACAAGTTATAGTCTAAAACAGAAGTGGTATTCTTTGTAGGGTATCCAAAAGGAACTATTGGAAGTTTATTCTATAGTCATAAGGATAATAAAGTGTTTGTTAATACAAATGACAAATTCTTGGAAAATGACTATATGAATGATTATACTCCTAGAAGTAGAGTTGTTTTGACTAAAATGAATGAACCTGTAGTTGAACAACCAATGGATAAAATTAGGGATAATGTGGGTGTATTAGATACACCACAAGACATTACTGATGAGATGACTAGAACACAGGTGCCTCGTCGTAGTGGGAGAATTGCTTGGCCTCCTATAAGATTTATAGGTTTGGGAGAAACTTATGAAGCTATCTCAGAAAAGGCTGAATCGGATCCCTACACTTATGAAGAGGCAATGAATGATATAGATGCACATCATTGGGTCTAAGCTATGAAATCTGAATTGGATTCTATGTATTCCAATCTTTGGCGACTCGCTAGACCAATTGAGAAGGTCCACAAGGTCCTCATATGAGAAGACAACCACACAGCATTAATGGTGCAACCATCAATAATCTTGTAATTGACAAGTTCCAATGGTCAATTATGAGCTAATCAAACCTCTATTAAAACTTAGGTAGACGTTACTCAAACAGCCAAAAGAGCCATTAAGAGGCCAATGACGGTTACACTAATAATGAGGATCCTATTGGTTATATCAAGGCTATGAATAAGCCACCAAACACTAGAAACAACATAAACAATTCTAAATATACAAAATCATATTTTAATTCTCTAAGAGATATTGAGAACTCTACTGACTTAATCATCGGAGAACCGTTGGCTAATGCCACTTAAGTATTTTTCTCTCTTATCTTTGTAGGGAACGTGACCTCGTCCTAAGCTCTGACGAGGCTATCGACTAACGTCCATTTTTGGCTTCATCAGTTTGGCGCCATCTATGGGGAATGTAGATTTGAATCATACAGATTTTCGTAGCTCTACCGTTCAAACAACGTAATGGATCCAAGTTCATCAACCCACTTGATCCAATGCAAATGACCCAACAGATTCAAACACTAGCAGAAAGTGTTGAAGAATTGACCAAGCAAAATGAGGAGTTGAGGTAGCACCTCTCGCATGAGAATAGAAATATGCCCAATCCTCGACATCGTAATTGAAACAATAATGATGACGAGGGCCATAGCCCCCCAACTAGCCATAGAGAAGAAATTTCTTGACAAACGGAGTGATCCAATTTCAGATAGATAAAGCAACCCAATCGTAATAATGATGAGCTCTTGACAAACATGAGGTAAGAAATGGACAAAATGAAGAATGCTCTGAAGGGAAAATCCACCAAAAACTTATATGGGATGATCAAAAGAACAGATTCACCATTCACCAATGAAGCCTTAGAATGCCCACTCCCACCAAAGTTCAAGCTCCCTTAATTGGAATCTTATGATAGGGATACAAACCCATTAGATCATATAAGATCCTTCAAGACACTGTTGAAACTGCAAATGACCCCTGACGAAGTAATGTGCATATCATTCCCAACAACCTTTAAAGGAGCCGCTGGAGTTTGGTTCGGCAAGCTAGAGTCATCATTAATAGCAAATTTTGACCAATTAAGCTATTCATTTGTTCAACATTTCATCGGGGCTTAGAGGCATAAAAGGCCGACTTTCCATCTACTAACAGTAAAACAATAATAAGGAGAAACCCTAAAAGCCTATGTGAAGGCTTTCAATTGAGAAATTTTGGAAATAGATGAAGCAAATGACCAAGTCCAACTGTGGGCCTTTTAGGCTGGGTTGACTGATTTTATTTTCTCCTTGGCCAAGACTCCACCAACGACAATGAAAGATCTTCGGTTCAAAGCTCAAAAGTACATGAACAGAGTAGATGCATTGACGGCAGAGGGTATAGACGGCAAGCGAAAGATAGATGACCTTGACGAGTCTCAAGACAAAAGGGAAAAAAATGAAAGATCAAATTTGTGTTAAAAACACAAGAGCTGTTTAGACCCCCAATTAAAAAATTACGGCTAGATTACTTTTACTCTAACTTATCTAAGTGTGGAACAAGAATAAATGAGAAGCAATAAACCGATAACAACTCTAGTGCATAAACATGAACAACAAACAACAAAAGTAAAACACAAGAGTAAGGGAAGAAAGATGCAAACACAAGATAACACGTTGATGTGTTATCGAAGAGGAAACCGACAAACTCGGCGAAAAACCTCTCCACCGCCCTCCAAGTGGTAAATCGATCCACTAGAGAATAAATTTGGAGTATATGAATAACAAAAGACTCTCCAACCCTAGTCTACCTAATGTACTTGAGCCCTCCAAGCTTCTGCTACCAATGGACTTCTCGAAGTCATGTCTTCTCTAGCTTTCTAGATCCCGCAATATGCCCGATTGCATCTGCCAAGTCTCACCGGCTTCTTTCGGCAAATCCCCAAAGCTTTCCAATCTCCAAAACACTCTCTACACTCTGAAAAGGTGTGAGTTGTGTTTGGGTACAAATCTCCTCTCAATGTATGGTAATGGGAGAGGGAAGGAGAAGAGGCTAGGATGATTTCTCACTAAGGATTAGTAGTTCTCTCTCTAAAAGATGGGGGTGTGTGTTGTAGAAAACCTACCTAGGGTTTTTCTCTCTGAATGGCCTCCTCTTCACATTTATGGGTAATGAGGGTATATATAGTATGGGTGAAGGGTAAGAAAGTCATACTTAAAAAACCTCCAAGCAAAGAGTTTCGCAGGTATCTCGTGGGAAGGCCTTATTCGCGAGACACTCACAAAATCCTCCAGGCTGGCATGACTCTTTAGTTTCCTACATGTGCTTCTCATGTGCCCTTTTCGCGGGAACCCTTCTCGCGAGTTACTAGCGAGCCAATTGCGAAATTGCACTGATTCTTCATTTCAAGCTTGATTCTTCACCAACTTAATACTAAACCCAATACAATAAAATCCCACAAAATACAAGGGACAAATTAAAGCAAATATAACACTTTTTGTCATGGAATAAAGCCAACATAAAATATAGTTGTAAATCACAACTTTAAAAAAACAAAAAGAAGGATCGCTCCCCTAGTCAAACTTGAAGTGGTTGAAACCTTTGACTTCACTGCCACATAGACGAGATCAAAAGAAGTACTGCTGGTTTCACAAGGATCACAACCATACCACTAAAGAGTGTAGAGATTTGAAAGGGCAAATTGAAGAATTAATATAGAAAGGGAAATTACAAAATTTGTATTAAAAAAAAAGGCCATCATCACTAAGTAGAATAGAAGCCCAAACAAGTAGATGTTAAGAGAGATGAAGAGAAAGATGCTAGGGTCATTGTTGGTGAGATATGAATGATCAATGGGGGATCAATCACTGGGGGTCATTCAAATCTTTGCAAAGAGCCTACCAAAGACAAGTTAACATTATTCACACAGGACACTCAATGACAAAGTATAGAAGGACCGGAGTAGAGGATATCGTGTTTTTAGAACACGATGCCAGAGGAATAAAACAGCCTCATGATGACCCGCTGGTAATTATGCTTGCAATAGAAGATTACAACACTCATCGAGTGCTAGTCGATAACGAAAGCTCGACATATATCATGTATATGGCGGCCTTTCAACAAATGAAGCTCAACCTAAAAGGACTCCATCCTTTCGAGTCTCCCCTGGTTAGTTTTAGTGGAGAACGAGTTTGTCGAAAAAGGATTATTTCCCTATCCATCATAGTTGGAACCTATTCTGCACAGGTAATAAAAAATATCGACTTTCTAATAGTTGATTGCCCATCTTCCTATAATGTCATTTAAGGATGACCAACTCTCAATTACCTGAAAGTTGGTACTTCAACCTACTATCTCAAATTCAAATTTCCAACTGACCACAAGATAGGAGAGATTCGTGAGGATCAGGTGTTAGCTCGAGAGTACTACCAAGCAGTACTTGTAGGGAAAGAAAACCATACCTAGATAGTCGAAGAGGAGAAACAAGAACTTGTGGAAGAGTTAAAAACCGTGGAGCTAGTAAAAGGAGATGCATCCAAAACCTCCAAGACAGGGACAACTCTGCCTTCAACAGTAACAGATGACCTTATATCCTTTTTAAAAGAAAGTTTGGATATGTTTGCTTGAACTCATGAAGTCATGCCAAGCATAGATGAGAGTGTTATAGAGCACCAACTAAACTTTGATCCAAAGAAGAAGCCCATCCAGTAGAAATGACGAGTATTCTCCCCCGAGCGAAACAAAGCTATTATGGAAGAAGTAGACAAGCTCTTGGTTGTAGGTTTCATGCGAGAAGTCTATTACCCAGAGTAGTTGGCTAATGTCATCATGGTAAAAAAATCAAATGGGAAATGGAGGATGTGTGGACTTCACAGAGCTTAATCAAGCATGTCCAAAAGATAGCTTTTCCCTACCAAGGATCTACCAGTTAGTTAGTTCAACTTGAAGACATGAACTACTACTGTTTATAGATGTCTTTTCATAATAAAACTATATTTGCATGAGCAAAGAAGACTAGGATAAAACGACATTTGTAACAAGCCAGGGGCTTTATTGCTACAAAGTGATGTCCTTTAGGCTAAAGAATGTTAGAGCTACATACCAAAGCAAGACAAATGCAAAACATTTGGACGACCTAAGAGAGATCTTCGGCACACTCCAAAAATACAAGATGAAGCTCAATCCAGCAAAATGTGCCTTTGGAGTATTATTAGGAAAATTCCTCGGTTTCTTGATGTCCCAAAGAGGAATAGAAGCCAATCCTGAAAAAGTGAAGGCTATCTTAGAAATGACGTCACCCAAAACTTTGAAAGAATTCCAAAGATTGACAAGACAGGTCACAGCTTTAAACAGGTTTGCGTCAAAAGCTATAGACAATTGCCTGACCTTCTTCAAGACACTCAAACAAGCCTTTAAGTGGACTAACGAATGCAAGACAGCATTCAAAAATCTAAAGGAGTACCTAACGAAACCGCCACTCCTGAACCCGTCAGTGAAAGAGGAAGACCTTTTTCTATACCTTGTAATCTCTCAAACAGCTATGAGTTTAGCCTTGACCAGGGAAGAAAACAGGGTGCAGAGGCCAGTGTATTACCTAAGGCAAGCCGTCCAAGGTGTAGAAGTAAAATACCCTTATCTAGAGAAGGTATCATTTGCATTGATTGTAGTGTTAAGTAAGCTCCATCCATACTTCTAGGCACATCCAATCATCGTAATGACAGATTAACCTATCAAGAAGGTTATGAATAAACTAGACGCAACTGGATGCCTAGTGCAATGGGTCATTGAGCTCAGTTAGTACAACATCGAGAATAGGCCTTGGTCAACAACAAGTATTGGCAAAATTTATTGTTGAATTCACTTTTTCAGGTGACGACCAGACACAATTTTGGACAATTCAAGCTAATGGATCATCCGTCAAAGAATTGGGAGGCGTAGGAGTCGTCTTAATATCTCCTGATAAGGACCTCCTCAAATATGGAGTACAACTTTAATTTTTCACCACAAATAATGAAGCAGAATATGAAGCAATACTCACCAGCTTAAGACTAGCCAAAACTCTGGGTGTCAAAAGCTCAGTGGTTAAAAGTGACTCCAAGCTCATCGTCGTGCAAGTGAACCATGAATAAGAAGGAAAAGAGGAACGAATGCAAAAATACCAAAAGTTAGCCATCCAGATGGCCAATCATTTTGACAAAATTAGTTCGTCCAAGTGCTAAGGGAAGAGAATTTAGAAACAGATGAGGTTGCTTGGATAGCCACCTCAAAATAGCAAACCATGGATGGTCTTCTTTTAAATTTATTTATGACATTTTATTATTATAAATAGATTATCATAATGGGTTATTATATATAAAAAAAATAAATAAATAAAGACCTACTTGTATTAATATTTATTTGTAATCTTCTCTCTTTCTCTCAATCAATAGGGAATTATTGCATTATATTCAATAATCTTTGGTTGCACCTTTTTGTTAATATTATTTCTTTTTATTTAATTTTTTTTTTTATCCTTTTCACTTGTATACCATATTTTATCACATATATGTGAAGGATTTAATTTTTATATATCATATATTTTAATTAGGAATGACTTCTGTCAATATTGATTTTAAAAAAAAGGGACCATCACTATTATATATAGGTGACGGTCCCCACAATTTTCATGCAAATGTTTCAAAATATAGGAAAACATTTGCAAGAAATTTGAGGACTACAAGTCCCTACAATATTCATGCAAATGTTTGAAAAGATGGGCAAACATTTGCAAGAAATTTGAGGACTACAAGTCCCTACAATATTCATGCAAATGTTTGAAAAGATGGGCAAACATTTGTGAGAAATCTGAGGACTACGACTAACATCATCTTGCCTTACTCTCAATTGCAATAATCGTTGACATGGTACAAGCCACGTATGATCGAATCCCATAAATCGTAGATAGGGGCTCTGGTGTTGACTGTGAAAGAGCGAGAATCGAGAAAAAAAGGAAACCTAGGAATAGTTGAGGATTGCAAGGAGAACCCATGTTGAGAAATGGATTATTTGGAGGACCTAAATAAAGTTTTGATGGATGGGATTGGTAAGGCAATTGAAGTCCATTTTGGAGAAGAAGTTGGATATATTTTGGGTTGCAAGCAAGCATGAAGAGAAGCAACTTCATCCCCATGTTAGAAAACAAATGGGGAAAAAAAAAAAAAACTTTCTCACGTCAAGCTAAAAAAAGGTAATTCAAATATAGATAGAGTTGTTTTCTTTTGGAAAACAATTCTATCTCTGCCAAGCTAAATAAAGGAAATTTAAAGATAATTTTTCAACTCATTTTGAGATTGTTATGAAGTATTGAAAAATAAGATAGTTTTCTAAACAAAACATGCTTTTAGGGAAATGATTCCTTTTCTATAAATTCTAATGTCATTTATTTGGATGGTTTTTTGAACTTTCTTGTGTTTAGTATCTAAAAATAAGGGGTCAAAGGAAAATTATCATTTAAAATATCTTACTTAACTTGGCATGGAACAAGGTTGTTTTCCATGCTAGCCTATCTTAGTGGAAAATAATTATCTCATGCCAGCCTAATGTATTATAAATAGGAAGCCAAAAGATACATGAATCAACAATATCATTCTTGACAAAGAACTTAAGAAAAAAGAAAAAAAAATGGCCTCTCCAATTAGCTGCATATCAATCTTGATAATCCCTCTACTAGTCACCTCTCTTTTCTATGATGTTTCTAATGCAGATCGACCCCTTCTTGAAAAGGTTTGCAAACAGACCTTCGACCATGATTTTTGCATGTCAGTTTTACTTTCAGACCCAGAGGGTCTTACAAATGTTCTATATAGGCTAGGACTCGTTTCTACTTCTGTAAGCTTGAAGATAATATCAACTACCAATGGTGAAATCGGAAATGTTCTTATAGGAGTCACAGACCCAGTGGATAGGACTCGAATTTCGAATTGCCAAACCGATATAGATGATGTATACGACAAAATGCAACTTGCAAGAAATGCTGCAGGTTCTCAATCCTATTGGGAAGAGGCAAGGATACTTGCGTCTGCAAAACAGAAAATTATAGATTGTGAAAAGCAATTTGAGAGCTCCCCAAAACATGCATCACCAATATCAGATCACACTTATAAAATAACGAAGCTAATCAATATTTCTGTTGTTATAATTAATATGTTATTGTCATCTTAAGATATTGTCAACATAATCTTATGTGATCTATAATAAGAATAGGTCTGCTAAGGTCCTTGTAACTCAATTGCTATCTCTTAGTATTATTACATATTAAATAAAAATAAAAACCTGGTTGTATTAATATTTTTTTTTGTAATCATCTCTCTTTCTCTTAATCAATATGGTATTATTGCATTATATTCAATATATCTTTGATTACATCTTTGTGTTAATATTATTTCTTTTATTTAAATTATTTTCTTTACCTGTTTTATTGGTATACCATATTTTATCACATATATGTGATGGATATAATTTTTAAATATCATATATTTTAATCAGGAGTGACTTCTGTCAATATTGATCCAAAAAAAAGGACCATCACTACTATAAGTAGGTAACATGGTCCCTACAATATTCATGCAAATGTTTGAAAAGATGGGAAAACATTTGCAAGAAATCTGAGGACTACGAGTCCCTACAATATTCATGCAAATGTTTGAAAAGATGGGAAAACATTTGTAAGAAATCTGAGGACTATGACTAACATCGTCTTGCCTTACTCTCAATTGCAATAATCATTCACATAGTACAAGCAACGTATGATCGAATGCCAAAAATCATAGATAGGGGCTCTGGCCTTGACTATGAAAGAGCAAGAATTGAGAAAAAAAACTTAAGAAAAGTTGAGGATTGCAAGGAGAACCCATGTTGAGAAATGGATGATTTGGAGGACCCAAATAAGGTTTTGACGGAAGGGATTGGTAAGGCAATTAAAGTCAATCTTGGAGAAGAAGTTGGATTCATTTTGGGTTACAAGAAAGCATGAAGAGAAGAAACTTCATCCCCATGTTAGAAAACAAATGGAAAAAAAAAAAAAAAAATTCTCACATCAAGCTTAAAATAGGTCATTCAAATATAAATAGAGTTGTTTTCTTTTGAAAAATAATTCTATCTATGCCAAGCTAAATAAAGGAAGTTAAAAAATAATTTTCCAACTCATTTTAAGATTGTTACCAAATATTGGAAAATAGGATAGTTTTCTTTAAAAAATGCTTTTTAGGAAATGATTCATTTTCTATAAATTTCAATGTTCCCTATTTTGATGGTTTTTCACACTTTCTTGTGTTTAGTAGTATCTAAGAATAATGGGTCAAAGGAAAATTATCATTTAACTTCTCTTATTTAACTTGGCATGGAACTGAGTTGTTTTCCATGCCAACAAATCTTAGTGGAAAACAACTCTATCTCATGCCAACCTAATATTTTATAAATAGGAAGCCACAAGATACATAAATAAAAATATCATTCTTGACAAAGAACCTTAAAAAGAATTGGCATTCCCAATTAGTTACCTATCAATCTTGATAATCCCTCTACTAGTCACCTCTCTTTTCTACGATGTTTCTAATGCAGATCGAGCCCTTATTGAAAGCGTTTGCAATAAGTCCATGGACTACAATTTTTGCGTGTCAACTTCACTATAAGACCCAGACAGTATTACAACTCTTCTATATAGGCAATGACTCATTTATACTATTTTGAACTTGGATGTAATAGAAGATGCCCGTGGTGAAATCGGAAATCTTCTTATACAATTCACAGACCCACTAGATAGACTCAAATTTCAAATTGCTAAACCGATATAGAGGATGTACACGAGAAAATGCTTCTTGCAAGAAACGCTGCAGATACACAATCTTATGTGGAAGAGGCAACTATATTTACAGCTGCACAACAGAAAATTACAAAATGTAATAATGAATATGAGTGCCTCCCAAAATGTGAATCACCAATATCAAATTACAATTCCAAAAACTATCAAAAAAAAAATTACACTTCCAAAATAGCGAAGCTAATCGATATTTCTTTCATTATAATTTCTAAGATAACGTCATCTTAAGATAATGTCAACATAATCTTACATGATCTATAATAAGAATAGGTCTGCAAACATTCTTGTGGCTCAATTACTACCTCTTGGTATTATTATATAAAAAGTAAAAAAAAAAAAAAAAACCTGCTTGTATTAATATTTTTTTGTAATCATCTCTCTTTCTCTCAATCGATATGGTATTATTGAATTGTATTCAATATTTCTTTGGTTACATCTTTGTGTTAATATTATTTCTTTTTATTTAAATAATTTTCTTTGTCTTTTTCACTTGCTTACCATATTTTATCACATATATGTGATGGATTTAAGTTTTATATATCATATATTTTAATTAGGAGAGACTTCTATCAATATTGATTCAAAACGAAAAGGGACCATCACTGTTGTAAATAGGTGACATGGTCCCTACAAGATTCATGCAAATGCTTGAAAAGATGGGCAAACATTTGTAAAAAATCTAACTACGAATAATATCGTCTTGCCTTACTCTCAATTGCAATAATTGTTGACATAGTACAAGCTACATATAATCGAATCCCATTAATCATAGATAACGGCTTTGGCATTGACTGAGAAAGAATAAGAATTGAGAAGAAAAGAAACCTTGAGGATCGCAAGAAGAACCCATGTTGAGAAATGACTGATTTGGAGGACATAAATGAGGTTTTGATGGATGAGATCGATAAGGCAATTGAAATCCATCTTGGAGAAGAAGTTGGAATCATTTCGGGTTGCAAGTAAGCATGAAGAGAAGCTGTTAGTTAAATACATGTTTGTATCGCATACAAAACATCCTTAGCGAAAAATTAATGGATCTACTTCATTTACAATTGTTAACATGTACTATGCAAATTTCAGAATCCAAGAACAAGAGAGCGTACCTTGGTGCGATGAAATTCAAAGGAAAAGATCAGAAGTACTCGAGAACACTTTTAATCTTCACTCCAATTCCACTTTACGCCAAGAAGTGTGGTCACTCAATTAGTTTTGAAAGGGAGAATTAGAGAGTGTCTCACACTCATATATACATCATTTTTACAATGATGTCACACACACACACACAAAATTCTGAATGTTTCTCCATTTGTATCTAACTGATTATCTAATTGGGTTGGCCTTTTGGGCTTTTCCAATTGGGTTTTAGTGTGTGACATGGAGTGGGACCAAAAGGGACCAATAAGACACTAGCTCCTATGGGCTTTGGGCTTTTTAGTCAACTCTTAACAAGTCTAAGGTTACCATTAATTATATTTAATACCACTATATAAATATAGTTTCACTCTAGACCTTATTTATAAATTATATCCCAAAACTTTATTATACATGCAACTCCTTCATAAAATATTCGTAGTAATACAAAGTAATGAATGTAGACTGTCAATTGGTAAATTACTACATCTTAATCCTTGAGTACCCGGTTTAATCCTCTATGTTATTCATCATATATTTATGAAATCCAATTTCATAAATATATATTTTAGTAACTCCTTACTAAAGTGGCTAGGTCTAATACTCTAAATAACCAAACCTATTAAACTTATCTCAAGGGAATATTTTGTATCTCCGTTAAAAGACTATGAATTCCATCTTGAGAATATATGTTCTATCAACACTAAATGTGGCTGCCCAACATATTGAGGTTTTGATCGTGTCTTTACATCTCACTCCTAATATATCAAAGCAACCTACATTTCATGATCAGGTCCATTATCCTCTCAGAATTAAGAGTTCATGTAAATATAAGTCGTGAGATTTACTATTCATTCTACAGTTGTTAGGAGAATAATAAATCTCAAAGTGGTCTAGTTCAATATGTCTTAACTCTTAAAACATATCAACATTCCAACTAGAAGTCTCCACTTCCATGATCAAGACAAATCATCTTAGTTCATATGTTATAGTCTTCGTAGATGAAATGCTTAATTTCATTACTGACTACGAACTATAATTCTGAGTTTACAAAGAACTTGTGATTTATATCTTCTGTGACTTTTCACATAAATCACATACTATGCATCTCATGAACTATATGATAATGTCTGATATTCATGTTATCATTATTTTAGATTATAATATAAAAAAAAACTTTATTAATTACAATATTAAGTCATACATAGCATCATACAATAGGATTTAGGAGCTCACATCCTAACAGAAGCAACTTCATCCCCAAGTAAGAAAACAAATGGAAAAAAAGAAAAAAAAAAAAAACCTTTCTTGGGTTAAGCTAAAAAAAAGGGTAATTCAAATATAAATGGAGTTGTTTTCTTTTGAAAAACAATTCTATCTCCGCCAATCTAAGTAAAGAAAATTAAACAATAATTCTCCAACACATTTTAAGATTGTAACCAAATTTTGGGAAATGAGATAGTTTTATATAAAAAAAAATGTTTTTTTTTTGGGGAAATGATTCATTTTCCAAAAATTTTAATGTTGTTTATTTTGATGGTTTTTCCCGCTTTCTTGTGTCCATTAGTATCTAGAAATAATGGGTCAAACAAAAACTGTCATTTAACTTCTCTTATTTAAGTTGGCATAAAATAGAGTTGTTTTCCATGCCAACCTAAGAGCACTAGCTTTAGGGATGGGAACTGGTTGCTATTTTCCCATCTAAAAACCTGTTTGATCTATTATACCAACTTACTTTACAATTCACCCTACATCCCAGATTTTATTTTTACATACAACTCAATAAATAATATAAATCATATAAGGAAATACTAATAAAAAATGCTACTCTCTCCATGCACAACCACAAATATATCCAATCAGCAACCCTACATCCATGATCAAAACTAGTTTCCTCCGCCACAATCAAAGCTAACCTCCACTGCCAACGTAATCAGCATCCATCCAAAAATCAATCCCATAGCAAAAAAAGGAAAAAAAAAACTAAACTAAACTTGAGAGAGAGAGAGAGAGATGGAGGATAGAGCAACTAGAAACCCCATCAAACCCAACACCCATGGCAAGCAAAACCCATCAAACCCAAGACCCACAGCAGCTCATGGCAAGCAAAACCCACAACCACCCACAAGCCCACAAACCCAAACACTAGAATCCCATAACCTGAAACCCAATCTGAAACCACGTCCACCTGATCTAAAACCTAAGGCCATTGATGTGAAACCATGGATATGAAACCCTTGGCCACAAATCTGAAATCGTAACCACCAATTTGAAACCACAGCCACCTGATCTAAAACCACTGCCACGAAAAGCTAATCTTAAGAGAGAAAGAGAGAGAAGCCTTACCATGAAAGGAAGAGAGGAGAAAGTGTGAGACAGAGAGGAGAAAAGATTGTGGAGAGAGGAATCTGAAAGTGAGAGGAAGAGAGAGAGTTTAAGAGATTAAAAAATAATTGTTTTTACAAACTCGTGAATAATATGGTTGCATATATGAAACCTTACTGTAGCTTGGATGGAAAATTTTTTGAGTTCACACCCCTGGATAGAGCATGATTGTAAGGGTCTAGTTGCTAAAATAGCAAATGGGGTGTTTTTACACCCCTACAATGCTAGTGCTCTAATATATTATAAAAAGGAAGCCAAAAGATACTTGACAAAGAACTTGAAAAAACAAATGGCATCTCCAATTAGTTGCCTATCAATCTTGGTAATCCATTTACTAGTCACCTCTCTTTTCTACCATGTTTCTAGTGCAAATCGAGCCCTTGTTGAAAGCATTTGCCAAAAGTACATAGACTATGATTTTTGCTTGTCAACTTTACTTTCAGACCCACGGAGTACTACAACTAGTCTATATAGGCAGGGACTCATTTCTACTCTTTTAAACTTGATTATAATAGAAGATGGTCATGGTGAAATCGGAAATCTTCTTTTACGACTCACAAACGCATTGGATAGGACTCAACTTTCGACTTGCTGAATCGATATAGATGATGTACTCAAGAAAATGCGCAATACTATACAAAAGAGGCAAATTTACTTACGGCTGCACTATGGAAAATTACAGAATGCACTCATGAATATGAGAGCCCCCTAAACGTGAATTACCAATATCAAATTTCACTTACAAAATGGGGAGGCTAATCAATATTTCTTTTGTTATAAGTTCTATTAAGACATATGTGATTCATGTTAGGAACATATGTCAACAGTTTATGTAATTGGCTAATCCTTTGACAAAACGCACTTTACTTATATTTGGGAAGATCTAGGATGTGTTTAATATTTCAAGAAACAAGGTTTCAAGTTCAAGTGTTAAAGCCATGCAAGTTTGTCCAAAATTTAAGTATTGAAGTGCAGGATTTTAAATTTCGACAGCTAGTAGCTATTGAGGCTTAAAAGCTGTCTAAGCACGAAGCTCGACAGCTGCTCCACAGATAAGGTATATGTCGAGATTTATGAAAACCAAATTTCCAGTTCTGATTCTCATCCAATCTGTGAATGTATGTTTGGGCTTTCTATTCTCACAACCCTAAACATATATAAGGATTATTTTAAGGGTTGTCAAAGGTTGCGCGACTATTAAGCAAAGTCTTGTTCGTGCAAATTGTGACCAAAGACAAAATTTGCCCTAGTTCTTCTTTCTCTTGAAGAAGTTGTTGTGTTTGTACACTGTAGGGTTTTGTGACCAAGCAACTTCATGATCTTCATCGTGTGATGAACATAAGAACTTTGCAACCAACATCCTTCTCAAGTTGGTGATCAAGTCGCGTACTGGAATCCGCGCATCTTTTGGTTAGTCATGTACTGGGAGTCGTGCAATAAAAGAAGAGATTGTCACTACAGAACAAGTCCAATTGTGTATTGGGGTAAGGGTTCAACTGTAGGTTGGTATAAAGTACTAGGATTCCTTTACTTATAACCGCTTGTTTTGGTAATAGTGAATTCTCAAAAGTGGTGAAACTCACCCGGTGGGGTTTTTGCCTCGTTTTCCCCATTCGTAAACAAATCACCGTGTCAACTTTATTTTCCGCTGCATTTAGTTATTTGGTAATTTGTTTGTGCTACCATACTCATTACATGTAATTGAACCTAATTAATTCACTGGGCTAATTAATTGGTTAATTCATCACAAGGGGTCAATACATTCTTGGCCTATTAAGTGGTATCAAAGTGGGTACACTTTGATTAGGGTTTAATCTTTGTTGTGTGATCCATAGACCCCTGTTTGTCATGGATAGAGGACAAGCACTCATTTTACCTCCTTTATTTGATGGTAAAAGTTCAAATAGTGTATAAAACACCAATGAACATTTAGACCCCCAATTACAAAAAAACCAACACAAACTTATAATCAAACAGTATATGTGTGGAATATGAAATATAAGCTATAACCAAATCAGTAAAACACTCTAAACCATAATTAATTACAAACACAGCAGCAATTAAAAGGTAAAGAGAAAGGAAAGAGAAATGCAAACACAAAGATAACAAGCCGATGTGTTATCGAAGAGGAAACCGAAGTACTCAGCGAAAAACCACTCCGCCGCCCTCCAATCGGTCAATAATCCACTACAGAATGAAGTTGGCATACATTAATAGCAGAAGACCCTCCAAGCCTAATCTACCCAGTGCACATAAGCCCTCCAAGCTTCTTGCTCCAACAGGGTTACGCCGAACCATGTCTTCTCTAGACTCCTTTGAATTGCACACATCTTGAGTTTTTCTTCACACTCTCTCACACACAACCCTTACATAAATCCCACCTAAATAAAGGGTATCTAATTGCTAAATTACAAGCAAATTTGGCACGGAATAAAGCCAACACATGATTGAATAAATTCAGCCTTACAATCTCCCTCTTTGGCTATTCTGTGACAAAACCCTAAAACCGACTCTAGACTTAACATGTGAGTTAGGAACAGTTGCCAAAACTCACTCACACCTAACTCTAGAAACTGTGAAGCTCTTGAATCATACAAACAAGTTATTCCTAAAACCAATAACACAATACGATCATTGTAAGCAGAAATCTTTAAATGCGTATAGAACAAGCACAATGCGATCAAGTAGTAAAGGAAAAAGCAATAAAGCATGGCTTGACCAAACAAGAACAATCACTATAAATAGTGATCACAATGATCATTCACACAAGGAATGAACATCTGGACATGCAAGCTAATAAGCTCAATGCAAAGAATCATTTGCTTGTCAAACACTCTACCGATACAAAAACACAAGGTAGTTGCATCAAGGATATAAAATCCAACAAGGGCACAAAAGTGATGTACTAAAGAAAATACATAACATTAACTATAAGTACTGAGCTACAAAGCAAAGGTATATATTAAAGCATAGTTTAAATACACAACATAAACCCTAATATATGATTATATGAAGCAAAATATTAAGCGTAGGCCTTTTCTTTCTCTTGCTCTTCAACTTCAATACTCCCCTTTTGATCAAGCTTTTTCTCCCCCTATCATTACACTCCCCCTAGCAAAATATTAAGCGTAGGCCTTTTCTTTCTCTTGCTCTTCAACTTCAACACTCCCCCTTTGATCAAGCTTTTTCTCCCTCTATCATTACACTCCCCCTATCATGCACCATCTCCCCCTTTTTGTCATGGAATAGCTAGTCCTCATTTTCTTCTAGCTTTCTTTGAATTTGGTCCAATTGAGTTTAGAGAGAAGTGAACTTCGTATCACACCAGATGTTGTGAGAGTACAGGAAAGAGGCAAGTCTGGACATCTTAGTGCTTATGTCTTGGACGAATGCCATAATGTTGTCTAACTTCTCAGCATATGACTGTGAGCTAGACTGTGAACCACCATGAGGAGTTGGACTCTCTGTCCTGATTCCCTTTCGGCTATGACTAATTCTAGCATTGAGCGTACAAATGTTGATTGGACTTGGCTTAGGGTAGGGAGACTCATCTTCCAATGGATGAATGCCTTTGAGTTTCAAAATCTTTGAAATGAGGCAGCAGAAAGGAATGTAGTTTTTTGAGGTAGTTCTCGTAGCAATTTTGCACAAGATATGGAAGATATGAGTGCAAATATCTATCTCTTCATCAGTAATCAGGTCATGAAGGAACAAGGCTCTACCAAGATTCATGTATTCGGTGCTTGACAGAGGATAGAGATTGTGGAACATGATTGTTGTAAGAACCCTCAATTCTGGAAACAGTGAGGAAACACTAATTGATTTCCCATTAGGAGTGAGTTCAAGTTATCTCTAAGAGTTTCCCAAAGTAAATCCTCCTCTGGATTCAATTCATCATACACTGGTGGCTTTGGAAACATTGGATGGTTGATGTACAGAATGTTAGCAAGATAGAAAGGTGTTACTATGAAGTGTTGTCCTCTAACCCAACATTTCAGCTCATCCCCTTCAGAAATGGCGTTCGCATAGAATTCCTTCACCATTTGTTCATATGGTTCTTTTAAGTTGGATAGGAGGAAGTTCCAATCTTTGTTAGCAAACCATTTTAGAATGTTCATATCCAGAAGAGAACCCTGCTCAAGTACCCTTTCCACTAACATGGGAGCATCCTTGAAGTAGTTCTCATAAGCGTGTGATACTACATATGTTCTGAACTTGCTAACATCATAGAATCCTTTCGTTGATCGAGACTTCTTGGACATAGGAATGAGGCTCTCAAGATCAATCACTGGTTCCTTTCCTTTACTACTACTTCCTTTCAGGGTGGATCTCTTGAATGGAGACATTTCCAAGTTGTATCATGTAATATCAAAGAGCAAGAAAGACCACACATGGCAACAAGCTTTATTAGCACCAATTTAGTCCTAAATCAAAATTTTTGAATAAAACCCTAAAATCATGACATTAAGATCTCAATCATGTTAAAGAGTGTGCATGTGCAACAAATGGCACCATGTGCAACCTAGTGCGCAGTGTAAGAACACATATCGAACAAAACCCATACATTAAGCTCAACAAAGTATCCATAAACCATATTTAACATCATATTTTCAAATCTCAACAAAAACACACAATCCAAGAAATCAATGGCAAGATATATGAAATACTTTGAGAAAAAAGAAAGAACCCATACCTTTTCTTAAAGATTGGTGAAGAAATGATGATGAAAAATGGAGGTTTTGTGAGAGAGAACGGTGAGTTTGGAAGAAGGAGAGACAGAAAAGACAATGAACAGTCACAAAATGCAAGGCAAAAATGAAAATTTTTTGGAAACTACCCTAAAGATAACCCTCATTGTGCAAAACCAGCGTTTCTCGCGACTAGAATGAGTCACATACAAGTTGCCAAGTCAAGTTGCCAAAAACCCGTGTGACAAATTTTGAAAAATTTGTCTAGGTATTTTTCGCGGTTGGAAGGTCCACTCGCAAGTAAGTCGCGAAGGGAGTCGCGAAGCAATCTGAGTAAAACTCGCGACTGGAACTTCCACTCGTGAACCAGTCGCCAAAGTGAGTCACAAAAATGCTAAAAACCCAGAAATGTGAAAATTTTCTAAGTCTTTTTCGCGACTAAGGGCTTGACCTGCTAGGGAGTTGCGAAAGCTTCTGAGTAAGCTTGCAACTGGGGGCTCACGATTGGCTTGACCTGCAAGACAGAGTCGCCAAAACAAAGTTGCCCAGTTTTCGAAATATTTGAAATTTTTCAAAACAAAAACACTTTCCAAAAACAATTAAAACACTCAAAAATCTCTTTGTGTTTGATCAACATATGATTAAGTAAGTGCAACACATTTAAACAAGTACAATCACACCAACGAATAAGTCATTCATTGAGCATAGACATGTGTGATGTGTGTGGGTACCAAAAATGAGATAGTCCTTAGTCAAATGTAAAGCTTCAATGATCAATTCAACCAAGCCATACATAATTAGCACTAGGTAGAGTGACCAATCTCAATTACAGAAGTATGCATATATGACCTCCCACAAAACTTGATTACATAAATTCGAAGCTTTTCATTTGGCTTCATACACATCATAACATTTGATCATTGTGAATCAAAACGTCTCATTTTGAGATCGATGCTTGAAATTTTGATATTTCAATTTGATGAACAAGTCTTTGACTTTTTGGGGCATCATACATTATCATAAAAGTCGTTTTCCCTTTTTCCTAGTCAAATACTAGTATGTGCGACGGCTTTTGTAGCTCATTATCTCTTTTTATTTTGAGATTTACATTGGTTGAGCTCTTTAAGCAAAAAAATAAAAAATAAAAGAGTGGGAAGATATATAGGCACAAGTCTATGCAAGTCTCAAGATCAACAAAACCATTGACTAATCATTCATGACAAGTTTGAAGATCTATTTGCAACAATCATATAGATGTCAAGATTTTTTCCACAATGATATGAGTGCATAAAGAACAAGCTACACTCATAAATGCACAAAGCCATTTGTATAGAGGTACAAGGCAAAACATGCGTGTGACAAAACACATTAATGTCGATCAAACTTTTTGGATTTTCTACTTTTTATGTGTTTTTGGATTTTTGACACAAAAACAAGTAAAGATTGATCAAAAAAATAAAAACATTCAAAGCAAGAAAAGAAAACAAACAAAAATTTGTCAAAACATGCTAGAATGATTACAAAGAAAAAAGCCAAGCAAATCCATAACATATAGGAAGAATTGATGCATGGACATGTTCTAATGCTTATGCATGTGTGCCCTTCTTCACCCACACGACACGCGCGTTTAGGGTGATATCCTTAGAGGATTGGGTACTTGAGTTACGATTCTCAAATCTTAGGGTGAAGTTTGCCAAGCAAGAAGTGATGGTGTCTATCATCTTCATTGTATCCCCAATATTAAACGCAACTTCTCCCCCTTTCGATTGCTTGAGGTTCCCTTTGCCATTTCTTTGTCCACTTAGCCTTTGAGAGCTGCCATTCTTTAATGCTCAAAGCTTGTGGCAATTGGGTCTAGTGTGACCTCGGATTCCACAATGGTGGCAAAAGTGTTGAGATTGTGGTCCCCTTTGTGACTTCGGAAGAGATTTTCTTTTTGCCTTGAGTTTAGCCACTACTGGGTTTGGAGGCTTTGTTAAAACCCGTTGAGCAATCACATTTGGCTTCTTCTCAAACTTGACTTTCTCAATAGCTGAAGTTGCTACCACTGGTTCCTTTGCTTTAACAAACTTCATCTCCTTAGACACAGTGGTGCTTGAACTAGCCTCTCTAGAGCCACTTTCATCAGAAAAAGGGCTTTTGGTATGCAAGCACTTCGTCAAGCTTTTTGGAGGAAACCCGTTCAACTTTAGCATTAGCTTAAATCACCTCAAGCTCAAGAAACTTGATCTTTGAATATGCTTCAGTTAGTTCTTCGTTCAGCGTCTCAACTTCACATTTGGTCTCCTTGTACCACACTAGAAGACTATTGTATTCTTGCTCTGCTCTCTTCATTTTCTTAATGGCTGCTCTAGCCACTCTTGCATATTCACCGAGCTTCTCAAGGAGAGTATCATAGGATTCTTGTAATCCCATTTTTCTTTCATCTTCATCATCATCAGATTCCTCTACTATCCCCATCGACTCCACTTTAGTGTGCTCACCAGTCTCTTCCACTAACACACTCAAATCATCCAAAGATTGCACGAGAGCAATGGTCATAAATGCGGAGTAATTTCTCTCTCCATCACACCTTTTTTTCGAGTCTGAATTAGAGGAGTCTGTGTCACTAAGGGTAGTTGCATACACTTTACCCTTCCCTCTCAAATAGTTGGGACACTCCTTCTTGAGATGTCCATGACCGTTGCATTCATAGCACATGATTCCTTGAGAGGATTTAGAATCCTTCCCATCTTTCTTCTTGAAATCCTTTTTCTCCTGCCAAGAATTTGGGAATTTTCCCTTCTCAACAAACTTTCCATTCTTTTTGAACTTTAAGAACTTTCGGAAGTTCTTAACAAGATACGCCACATCTTTTTTTACCTCATCCTCATCTGAGGAGTCTTGAGCTTCCACTCTCTCATTGATTGTCTTTAGAGCAAGAGATTTGCTCTTCCTTTGTGATGGTAGAGATAGATCATAGGTTTGGAGAGAGCCAATGAAATCTTGAATTTTAATCTCATCAAGGTCTTTGCTCTCTTCGATGGCAGTGACCTTTGCACGAAAGCTCTCCGGCAATGATCATAAGATCTTCCTCATAATCTTGGAGTCCTCCGTTTTGTCTTCCAAGTTGAATTCCAATCACCACTTCATTTAGCTTCCCATAAAATGAGTTGAATGACTCGTCTTCACTCATCTTCAACTCCTCGAAGTGTGTGGTAAGCATTTGCAACTTGGTGTCCTTCACGTTTTTGGTGCCTTCATAGGTCGTTTCCAAGATTTGTCACGCTTCTTTGGCAATTATGACATGAGAAATCCTGTGAAACTCATTAGGGGAAACACCACAGAAAATAGCATTTAAAGCCTTGCTATTAGCATTAGCTGCCACAAGAGCTACTTTATCCCATGTGGATTTTGCTGCCTCTGGCCTAGTTGATCCATCTCAAAAGGAGTCTAGGATCTCACTTAGGTAATGAAACCACAACAAGTGAACCCGCTCTGATACCAATGGAAATTTCAAATAGCGTATAAAACACCAATGAATGTTTAGACCCCCAATTACAAAAATATCAACACAAGCTTATAATCAAACAGTATACGTGCGGAATATGAAATATAAGCTATAACAAAATTGGTAACACACTCTAAACCATAATTAATTACAAACACAGCAGCAATTAAAAGGTAAAGAGAAAGGGAATAAAGATGCAAACACAAAGATAACACGCCAATGTGTTATCGAAGAGGAAACCGAAGTACTTGACGAAAAACCTCTTCGCCACCCTCCAAGCAGTCAATAATCCACTAGAGAATGAAGTTGGGATACTTGAATAGCAAAAGATCCTCCAAGCCTAGTCTACCCAGTGCACCTAAGCATTCCAAGCACCTTGCCTTCTCTAGCTTACTAGATCCCGCAATAAGCCCATTGCATCAACCAAATGAATTGGTCCTCTCTGAACTACTTCCCAAGCACCAAAACACCTCCTCACTAATATGGGTATGGTGAGATAAGGATTTGACAAATGTACATCTCAAGGATATGTCAATGGAGAGGATGAGAGTAGAGGAATTTGGAGAATCAAATAATAAAGATTGTGGATGAGTCAATCTTGGTTTTCTCTAGGGTTTCTCTCTCAAAATTCTCTCGCGAAACTCTCCACATTTCATGGGTATAAGGGTATTTATAGTAGTGTGTATAAGGAATGCGAAAAGTCAGTTTTCATCTAATAGGGTGTTAAGGACATATTTTATGTAGTTGGCTAATCCTTTGACAAAACGCACTTTACTTGTATTTGGATAGATCTAGGATGTGTTTAATACTTCAAAGAACATGTTGTTCAAGTCTAGTATTAAAGCCATGAAGATTGGACCAAGAAACAAGTGACGAAAAGGTGTTTACTAAAGTTGGACACTTGCGGATAGCTGCTGGACACCTACTGGACAGCTTCTCGATAGCTACTCAACAGATGCTATCTATCGAAGTTTAATAAGGCTCGACAGATGCTATCTATCGAGGTTACGGAAATCAGAATTTTCAAATCTGATTTTTGGGCCAGGCTTTTGTATTTGTGTAGGGTTTCTTTTCTTACAACCCTAGACATATATAAGGCTTATTTTAGAGGCCGTCATAGAAGAGAATACAAGGAGAACATATGCAAAAGGTGACCGAAGCCTTATTCTCTCAAAAAGAAGCTACTGCGTCTTTGCGCCTTAGGGTTTTGTAACCAAGTGCTTCTTGATCTTCATCGTGTAGATGAATTGAAGAACTTTACAGCCAACATTCTTCTTTCTCAAGTTGGTGAGTGAGTCACGTATTGTGATTCGCGCAAAGGAATTAGTCATGTACTGGGATCCGTGCATTAAAGGGTGGCGTTCATATATTGAAGAGTTCAGAGGTTCTGAAGCGGTAGAAGGTTTCTACTGTGAGTTCATCTACGGGGATTGTAGAGTCTAGGGACAAAGGTTTTGTAGTAGATCTAAAACTTCTCTTTACTATAGTGGATTGCTTTTCAGGAAGGTTTTCCCCCAAGTTTTTTACTGTGAAACTGGTTGGTTTCATTGGTTTTCTTAGGTCATCATATCTTGTCTTATTTATTTTTCCACTGCACTTAGTTTTGACATGATATTGATGTTTGTTTGTTTTAACAAGTTTTATGCATAATAAATCTAATTAACAACTTGGATTTAAAACTTGTTAATTCTATCAACCGGGGTCTAAATTTCCTAACATAGGGCATTCTAGTGACTCAACCTCTCGATTGGAACGAGTCATGAGTCTGAGTTGCGAGCT
Organism: Castanea sativa; assembly: GCF_040712315.1. Taxonomy (NCBI): domain Eukaryota; kingdom Viridiplantae; phylum Streptophyta; class Magnoliopsida; order Fagales; family Fagaceae; genus Castanea; species Castanea sativa. The sequence goes on along the minus strand of NC_134017.1, from coordinate 5,798,443 downwards.
AACTGTCTTGCCAAACTAGAAGTTTTGTCCTGTAATGCTCCAGCTGTCGTGACCCTTCAGCTCTCCTACATGCTTCACACGTGTGCCATTCTAGTAACTTTCTAGTCGCGAGCTAGTCATGAGATCTAGTTGCAAGACTCCTTTGAATTACACACATCTTGAGTTTTTCTTCACACTCTCTCACACACAACCCTTACATAAATCCCACCTAAATATAGAGTATCTAATTGCTAAATTACAAGCAAATTTGGTACGGAATAAAGCCAACACATGATTGAATAAATTCAACTTGGAAAGTACGCATGAGAGCTTTCTTGCAATCATTAGATGAGAAAGTCTGGCAAGCTATGGAGATAGGTTGGACCAAGCCGAAGGAAGCGCTGGCTGACTGGGATGATGCAAAGATCAAGGCGACAAATTTCAACATCAGGACATTGAACGCTTTATTTAGTGTGGTCACAAATGAGGAGGTCAAGAAGATATCCTCTACTAAAACTGCAAAGGAAGCATGGACCATTCTCCAAACAACCTATGAGGGAACCAAGGCTATCAAGGATTTGAAGCTTTAGAGGCTCACTACTAGCTTCGAAGAAATTAAGATGGAGGAGGATGAGTCATTTGATGAGTTCTATGTCAAGCTCAAGGACATAGTGAACTCAGCATTTAATCTTGGGAAACCATTCCCGAACTTAAGAATGTGAGAACGGTGCTCAGATCTCTGCCCGAGAGATTTCATGCCAAGATCATCGCAATAGAGGAATCAAAGGTTATTAACAAGATTCCTTTGACAGAGCTTGTTGGTAATCTGCAGACCTATAAGTTGGGTTTGTCTAGAATCGGGAAGTCGGGTAAGGGCAAAAGCATGGCATTGAAAGCCAAGAGCAGTGACATAGATGAGTCTTCAGATGATGAAGATTCTAAAATGAAGTCCTACATCACCAGGCAATTCAAGAAGTTCATGAAAAATGCAAATGCAAAGGGCTTCAACAAGGACCGTAGGCAATTAAGTTCTTCTCAGTATAAGAGTCAAGATAAAGGAAAGAAGGATGCTAGGGATGACAGTCAGTACACTGTTCCCTCAGGACCTAAGTGTTTTGGGTGTCAAGGCTTCAGTCACATGAAACAAGAGTGCCTTACTTATCTTAAGTCCATTGGGAAAAGCAAGGCACTTGCTGCTACTTGAGTGACACCGAACCTGAGGATGATTCCAAAAATGGGGATGACGGAATCCTAAAAGCCTTCACTGCCACTGTCAATCCTACTAAGGGGATTGTAGAAGATGTGGATAAAGACGAAGACTTGGTGGAGTCAAAGTTTGAAAAGATGGATAAGCAAGATGACATCCACACAACCTATGAAAAGTTATACAAGGTCTCGAAAAAGTATGAGAAGTTGTATAGGTTGGCCATCAAGAAGCTCAATGATATTGGAGCACTGAGATTTGAAAAAAATTTCTTGCCTAAGAAGACCAAAAAGTTTAAGGCAGAACTATTCTAAGTTAGAGCTCAGTTGGAGAGGACCTCAAGTGCAAAGTCTGATGAGATGCTCACTATGCAAAAATCTGCCTTTGATTGAACTGGTTTAGGGTATGATTTCTCTTCTCCTAATATTGCTTCTTCTAGTACTACTGTTTTTGTTTCTCCTGCTAATAATATTGAATTTGAGAATAATGATGCTAAAACTGAGATAGTTAGTGAAAACATAGACAAGGACAAATCTATCTTAGAAGCACCCCCTAAGCTTGCTAAGAAAGAAATCAAAAACCCTAGGGCTAAGAAGAGTAATGTTCAAAATTCCAAAGAGAAGAAGCAACATCCTTGTCATCATTGTGGAGTAGCTGGACACACTCGACCAAATTGCTACAAGTGGCAAGCCACTCAACAGAGCAATAGCGTGGTCCCTTCAAGAAACTTGAGTCAGTTTCCATCCTCTCTTGCTCCTCTTAGAGATCTCCTTAAGGCCCTTATGTTCCTTATGAACTTGAACGGTTGCAATTCTTCCCCCTCTTCACTAGTTCAAGGGTTCGCCAAAAGGAAAGGTTTTTCCAAAGTTTGGAAGGAAAAAGACTACAAGTGATTTAGTCACTTTTTCTCTCTCTCCCCCTCTTGTTTTTGTTTTTGCTTTTGCATTACTTATGTGTTTTGCTCTCTTATTTTGAGACAATTTAGTTTTTATGCATTGATTTGTTTGACATGTTTTTGTTTATTTTTCAGTTTTGTTTTTATTTTTTTTCATCCATAAAAAAAATAAAAAATAAAAAAAATACAAAAATAGTGTGTGTTTATGTACATTGGTACTTGTGTACCTTGAATGGCCAATGAAACAAAGTTTTCTAAACTTTGTATCTCTTGTAGCATAGATGAGCATCTCTATGCATAACTAAGAAAGTGGGCTTTGTGGCTCTTTGTTTGTGATGAGTAAGATTAAGTTATCTCTTGTACTTAACACTCGTATCACTCTTTTTGATGAGAAGGACTAAAAAATTCTAAGAGAAAGGCATAAATAACCATGTCACCACTGTTGCTTGCCAATCATGAAATGACATCTGTATGCTTCGGCATAGCAAAAGTGCAATGTCAAAAAGCTTAATATAATTAGGTATTTTTGTTCTCTCTCTCGTATGCCCATGCATGATATGTTTAATAAAAGAAAATATGCAAAGAAAATTAAAGCTACTAAATCAAAATGCTTTAAAACATAATTGCAAACGTGTATTTTTGAAGATGTGGGAGTTATAGGATGTACCTCGAAGGTAATAGTCCCCATCAAGCAGTTATGATCGTGTGGGAGTTAAATTGATTTACTTATATCTCAAATCGTCATAACATAGAGACACTCATGCAATCTTGCAATGTTTTTCACACACAACACGCAATATTCTTTGCTACTTTTGATACATGTGCAGGTACAATGTGAGTTGGCCATTACAAGGTTTACATGTGTTAATGTATGCTCACTAAACTGTCTTAACTTATTTTTGAAATATAAAATTAGTTAAACTTGTTTAGTGTGTGTGTGTGTGTGTGTGTTTTTGGATCTATGTGCTTACATTTTTCTTGATTGAGAGTTGTTTTGAGAGATTAAAATTTTGTTTGAATCCTTGGTTAAGTTGCATGTTTGATTGCATTCATGTATGTGTTTTTCTCTTCTTGAAAAACAGTTTTTAAAGCAATCTCGACAGCTCCTCGACACCTCTCAACATCTAGGCTATCTATCGAGCTCTTCAGCTTCTTTTTATCGCAATCTCGATAGTTTCTCGATAGATCCTCAATCCATCGAGAAAGTTTCTGTCTCCTCAATAGATGCTCGATAGCTCCTCGATCCATCGAGCCTTTTTTGCTGTGGACACCTCTGGATAGCTACTCGATAGCTAGATCTCTTCAAGCTTTTAAAGCTCGACACCTCTTGATCTGTTGAGAATTAAGAGGTTCTATAAATAGGATCCGTGCGACTTTTCTTCATTTCTCCTCCATCTCTCTCGATTGTTTTCAATCCTTTCACCTCCCAAACACACTCTTCTCACTCCAAACTTCATCCTCAAGGGTTTTTCGCCCTAGATCAAGTATTTCTTCACTGTTAAGGGTCCTAAGTCCTTCATTCTTAATGCATTTCATGCATTTGACCTAACTTTTTGGGGTTTTTGAAAAAAATTTGGGTTTTTCAAAATTGATGAAGTTTTTGTGAAATTTTTGGGATGGGCTTTGTGAAAATGGCTTTAAATCATTATGCATTGCATCACATTTACATTATAACAACATTTCATGCATTTTAGATGTGTGTTTACCTTGTTGCAATGATTGTGTGCTGGTAGATTTGGATTGGGCTAAGCCCATGATGTTTTTACTAATGCATATCACATGCTTGTACATTTTCATGCATATGTACCTTACATTCTCTATATTCTTATGTACTGATTGTGATTGGTGCTTTCTGCGTGTCTCTCTCTCTGTCCCTCTCTTCTTCTTTTGGTTAGTTGCTCTATGGCACCTAAACGAAAATCTATTCTGTCTCGGAACCCTCTTCGTTCCGGGGCATCCTCTTCTGATCCTACCCCTTCCCATATTCAGTTCCATAATGATAAAGCCCGACAGGACTTTTCGGGGAACTTTTCTAGACGAGGCATTCATTTCGAATGCCAAGTCATTTTGTCAGACTTCTCTGGCCCACTGTCATTCATAGTAAGGGTTGGGAGTCACTGTGTGACGTCCTGGTCACTTGTACATCCGTGATCATACAGGAGTTCTACTCCAACATGCACGGATTTGATTATTCAGTACCTCTCTTTGTCACTCGCGTTCGAGGTACGCGCATCGTAGTCACATTGGATATTGTATCTGACGTGCTTCATGTCCTAAGGGTGGTGCATCTTGACTATCCCGGTTGTGATCATCTTAAGACCGTGTTTAAAGACGAGCTGATGTCTTCCTTTTGTGAGCGTTCTTCTGATTGGGGTGATCGTCAATTCACTCCTTGTTCGGCCTTTGCTAAAGGTCATAGGTTCATTAACATGGTTATGACTTTTGTTTTGCATCCTCTGTCTCACTATAACTTCATTACAGAGCCTCGTGCTCGGTTTTTGCCTTCCCTCTTAGAGCATCCCACTATAGACTTCCCCTCTCACTTATTCTATCCCTCATTGATGTCTATAGGGATACGGCGACCCATGATAAGCTCATTTTTCCTTCGACTACCACAAGGATTCTTCGCCACTTTTCTGTCTCCGTTCCCATTTCCGACCGCTTCCATGTCATGTGTTTCATAGACGACACTACCGTTAAATGGAGCGAGACGCAGCTATGTTCAAGGCGGACTGGGATGGCGATTCCTCCAGCTTCTACAACTCCATCCACCTGCACTCCTTCTTCTTCTGCTGGCTGAGTGACTCTCGAGGACATTATGGCACAACTTGTGCACATGGATGCTCGCCTTGACACTCAGTGATGAATTATGTTAGGTGAATACCCGTGTTGGTCATATTGCACGACGACGGGCTGTCATGGGTGGCTTCGTTGCTTCTCATCTTCCTACTCCAGAGGCTTTTGAGGATGAGGACAATGAAGGTGATGGTGATACTACTGATGCTGAGGATAATAGTGCTGGCTCTTCTAGTGCTAATGAGATGTCTACTTGATGTACTTACCCTTTATCACTCATGAAAAAAAGGGGAAGTAGTTTTGGATATGAGAGTATTCATATACATAGGAAGGAAGATAGTACTTAAGCGATTTTTGTTAGGGGGAGTGTATATTTTTGTTGAGGGATGTAGTGAGGACTAAGATAATATATACATAGGAGGGAGGATAGTATTTTTTTTTTTTCTCTTTTTATGCACATGCTTCTTATATATTGTATGCAATCTTTTATATCTATTTCACACTAAGATGCCTTGATGAGTTTTGTTTAAAGTGTTTCAGAAATACAGGTTGTCAAAGTCTCTCTTGCCATGAACTTTCTTCTTGCAAAGTTTTTCAAGAGTTTGTGTTAGGATGGATTTTACTATACTTAACAAGTGAGTATGAGTTGAGTGATTTATGACTTCTCTCATATGTTCATATGTTTGTTATGGTTTTGTCACGAATTGTCAAAAGAGGAGATTGTTAGGACATATGTGATTCAGGTTAGGAACATATGTCAACATTTTATGTAATTGGCTAATCCTTTGACAAAACGCACTTTACTTGTATTTAGGTATATCTAGGATGTGTTTAATACTTCAAGAAATAAGGTTTCAAGTTAAAGTGTTAAAACCAAGCAAGTCTGTTCAAGATTCAAGTATTGAAGTGCAGGATTGTAAATCTTGACAGCTAGTATTTATCAAGGTTTAAAAGCTGTCTAAGCACAAAGCTCGACAGTTGCTCGACAAATAGGGTATCTATTGAAATTTATGAAAACCAAATTTTTAGTTATGATTTTCATTCAATCCATGAATGTATGTTTGAGCTTTCTTTTCTCACAACCCTAAACATATATAAGGATTATTTTAAGGGCCGTCAAAGGTTGTGCGAGTATTGAGCAAAGTATTGTTCATGCAAATTGTGACTAGAGAAAAAATTTGCCCTAGTTCTTCTTTCTCTTGAAGAAGCTGCTGTATTTGTATACCGTAGGGTTTTGTGATCAAGCAATTTCATGATCTTCATCGTGTGATGAGTAAAAGAACTTTGAAGCCAAGATCCTTCTCAAGTTGGTGATTAAGTCGCGTACTAGGATCCGCGCATCTTTTGGTTAGTCACGTACTGGGAGTCGTGCAATACAAGGAGAGATTGTCACTACAGAACAAGTCCAATTGTGTATTGGGGTAAGGATTCAACTGTAGGTTGGTATAAGGTACTGAGATTTCTTTACTTGTAATCGCTTGTTTTGATAATAGTGAATTCTTGGGAGTGGTGACCTTAAAATCATCCGGTGGGGTTTTTGCCTCAGAGGTTTTCCCCATTAAAAAAAAATCACCGTGTCAACTTTATTTTCCGTTGCATTTAGTTATTTGATGATTTGCTTGTGCTACCGCACTCATTGCATGTAATTGAACCTAATTAATTCACTTGGCTAATTAATTGTTTAATTCATTACAAGGGGTCAATACATTCTTGGCCTATCAATTTCTAAGATATTGTCAACATAATCTTATGTGGTCTATAATAAAAATAGGTCTACTAAGGTCCTTGTAGCTTAATTGCTACCTCTTGTTGTTATTATATAAAAAATAAAAACCTGCTTGTATGAATATTTATTTGAAATAATCTCTCTTTTTCTCAATCAATATTGTATTATTGCATTATATTCAGTAAATCTTGGTTGCATCTTTGTGATAATGTTATTTCTTTTTATTTAAATAATTTTCTTTATCTTTCTAACTTGTATACCATATTTTATCACATATATATGATGGATTTAATTTTTATATATCATATATTTTAATTAGAAGTGACTTCTGTCAATATTGATTCAAAAAAAAGGGACCATCACTATTATTTATAGGTGACATGGTCCCTACAATTTTCATGGAAATATTTGAAAAGATGAGAAAACATTTGCAAGAAATCTGAGGACTACGATTCCGTACAATATTCATACAAATGTTTGAAAAGATTGGCAAACATTTGTAAGAAATCTGAGGACTACGACTAACATCATCTTGCCTTACTCTCAATTGCAATAATCGTTGACATTGTACAAGCTACGTATGATCGAATCCCACAAATCATAGATAGGGGCTCTGGCATTGACTATGAAAGAGTGAGAATTGAGAAAAAAAGAAACCTAGGAATAGTTGAGGATTGCAAGGAGAACCCATGTTGAGAAATGGATGATTTGGAGGACCCAAATAAGGTTTCAATGGATGGGATTGGTAAGGAAATTGAAGTCCATCTTGGAGAAGCAGTTGGATTCATTTTGGGTTGCAAGCAAGCATGAAGAGAAGCAACTTCATCCCCATGTTAGAAAACAAATGGAAAAAAAAAAAACTTTCTCACTTCAAGTTAAAAAAGGTAATTCAAATATAGATAGAGTTGTTTTCTTTTGAAAAACAATTCTATCTCTGCCAAGCTAAATAGATGAAATTAAAAGACAAATTTCCAACTCATTTTAAGATTGTTCCCAAATATTGGAAAATGAGATAGTTTTCTAAAAGAAAATGCTTTTTGGGAAATGATTCCTTTTCTGTAAATTTTAATGTTGTTTATTTAGATGGATTTTTTAACATTCTTGTGTTTAGTATCAAAAAATATTGTGTCAAAGAAAAATTATCATTTAACTTCACTTACTTAACTTGGCATGGAACAAAGTTGTTTTCTATGCCAACCTATCTTAGTGGAAAATAACTCTATCTCATGTCAATTTAATATATCATCTATATATATATATATATATATATATATATATATATATATATATATAAAACTGAAGCTCCTACAATTTTCCACTTCAGCAATACTTATATAAATAATAATAAATCTTTTTTCTCCCACCAAATACAAATTACAAACCCAATTCTTATTAAACCGAAGCCTAAGTCCTCCAATCAAAAGAATTCAGTTATTTAGTTTATGACTTCATGTCTACAATTTGTCATTTGAATTTTATATTTGCCCTCACATAACACATAGGGTATGTTTGTTATTGTTGCTTAAATAATAGTTTTTAGTATTTAAACAATATTACACGTATTTCTATACACTTTTTCACTGACACGTATTTCCATAATAATAATAACGTTACTAGAATTCTCTTACCAAACGGGCCCTAATAACTGGGACTTCTAGAACCTTTTAGACATAAAGAGAGCTTAGCCTCATCATTACCATTAAAGGTGTTTGACAAAATGTCTGAGAGAAATTTGAAATTACTTCAATTATTTTCTTTTAAATGTTTTGATCTATTCATGTAAGGAGGAACGAGGGTTTTCCCTATTTTAATAGTCATAGATTACAAAATGAACATTTGGTGAATAAATCTGTAGATTTCTATAATTTGGTTTTTTTTTTTTTTTTTCAAGTTGTTATTAGTTCTTGAGATCAATGAGGGCTATGATTCCTAGGTATAACCTATTAAAAAATAAACTAAATTCCTAGGCATTGATGTTGATCTTTTACTCAAATTTTGTTGCTTCATAATTTATAATCAAAATAATTGCTAATCAAGTAGATAGTTTAGTAAATATACTTTTTTCATTCTAATAAAATTTAATAAAATTCAAAGCAAAAGTATGATTTCTCATGCATTGCACGGATTAGCGACTAGTATTTATATCTATATCTATATGTATATCTATATCTATATCTATATATAAATATATATATATATAAATATATATATATATATATATATTAGCAGAAGCTAAGAGAAAGTTGGTTCCTATAATTAAGGAGGTGTTGACAAATAGGATAACTGTCCATCTAAAATTTAGACACATATAACTTAAAAAAGCGATAAATTACATTATTTGGTAACGCTGCTACAATACGTTTAAAATCCTCATAACTGGTTAATATTAAAGAGTACGCGTAAATAGAAATAGAGAGAGGCTATGATGACACGGAGAAAGAAAGAGGAAAAGAGAGAGGCGATGAAGACACGGTGAAAGAAACAGAAAAAGGGAGAGGCGATCCTACCTCTGCTAGTCCCCTTGCCATACTTTGACCACCAGAACTACAGACACAGAGTCTCTTCTGTTCCAATTCTCCTTTTTCTTCGACAAATTCAGCCGTTCTCTTTGTCTTTCTTAAAATAAAAAAACCCCACTTAAAACATCAAGCAGTTCGAAGTAAAGCCTCAATCCCAATCAACCCGATTAAAAGGAAAAAAAAACAAAAACAAAAACTTCCATTGCCCATGTATCCATAGTTTGAAATCAGTGAACGTCTTCCAATTTCTCTATCGGTTAGTTTTCTCTTTACTTTTTAGTTTGTGCATTAATTATGATTAGTTTTTAATAGTTTGATTGGATTCTTTTTTTTATTTAACTTTCTAGGTTATATTTTTGATTAAGGTATTTGAGTTAGATTTGGTTTTGTTTTGGGTACTTGGTTAAATTGATGTGTGGGTATCTATTTATGGTGTTCGGTTAAAAATAGAGCAATAGATTATTCTACAAAAAAATATAAGCCACACAAACAGGGTAGGAATAAAAAATGGCAATTGGGCTTTTTCCTTGTCTAGGTATTTTAGAAGTATTAACGTGGATCTCTTTGAGGGATGTTGTTATGATCTTTCGATTAGGAGTAGGTTTGTTTAATTAGTTTAAATAGATAGGTTAGATTTAGGTTTGAGGGATTTCAGTTAGAAGTTGTTTCGTTTAGGGTATCTGAACGCAGAGTGTTTGTTAAAATGCCTTTTTCTTTTTCTTTTTTTAGAATATGTTTTTTGATAACATACCTCGTATTTCATTTTGCCAACCCCTAATAGAAATGAATAATAGGATGAAATTACCCTTTAACTTTAACTTTTGTGATTTTACTTTACTGTTACATAAATTTCCACGTGGAACAAAGTCTAACTGAGGAAGAAGCTAAGTTGGTTTTAAGTAGTAATAGAAGTAGTAAAAGTAGAATGCATGGATCTTTTTAACGCTCTCTGATTTATTATTATTTTGTTGCTTATTGTGTTGATGTTAATGACTTGATGTCAAATTTATTTTGTATAGGTGCTATTATTTTAGTCATGGGCACAATTTGATGTGTTTTGATGTCTGTATTTGTGGTTCACAAGTAGAGGGATATCACTCCACTCGATGTGAATGACGATGTTGGGGTCTCAAACAAAGATGGTGAGGTACATGTCTTTGATATACATGTCTTTGATATCAAGGTTTCTGATTTCTTTTTATATCAAGTAGTGATAGTTAGTTTCTTTGAAAGCACTCAAACTTAGTTTTGTTTGTAGAAAAAACTAAGCAAAAAATGACTGCTAATTTATTGGTAGTTTTGTTCAATATTTTTATTTGTTACTTCATTTTCTTTTTCTTTTCAGTTATTGTGCAAAGTTTAGTCCTTTTTCCATAAGGATTATGTCAATGATATGCCTCTTTTTTTGTTTTCCTTTTTTTTTTCCTTACAGATAAATCGCCTATGGTGTAGTTTTATGCTTTTTCAATGCTTTAAAACATTGAAACAGTGAAAGCTAATCGCAAGCAACATATTCAATTAGTACTTTCTTAAGTCCAACAATTTCTTCTTTTCTATTTTGTTTAGTGACATTTAGTGCTGCCACTATTTAACTAAAAGTGAGTTGGTACTTCCTTTTTTTGTTTTATTGAAATTATTTGCAATCTGTGGAGTTGAAGATAAATGTTATGTTAATGGAAAATTGTTTTGATGTATCATGTAACTTCAATTTGTCTCGGTCAAGGACAATTAGTGGTGCCCCTATTTAACTTCAACTGAGTTTTGTTTTATTGAAGTCATCTACAATTTGTGGAGTCGAGGATAAATGTTATGTTAATTGAAAAAATTTATTGATGTAGCATGCAACTAATTAGAAAATGCCATTAGTATTTTAAGTAATTCTAATTGAAAATTTAAATGCAATTCTTTTTAGTAGATAAAAATTGTTACTTCATGTTATTGCTTTAACATAGGTTTCACATTCATGTTCACTGTGGTTAACATGTTTGTATACACTGTAGCATTTATCCGTGTATGTATAAATTAATGAATTTTATGGGGGAAGGATGAGCAACTATGATTTATGCACCTCTACTTATGGATACAAAATCATTATTCCTATTATATAATTATTTCATAGAGAATCCCTATAGGCTTTAAACGCTTATATTTTGGTTGAGTTATATAATTTCTTATATGGATGCAAATGGAGCCTTAATTTGATCATATTGTACATCATTCTTCAATATTAAAGGGAAAAAAAGAAGAACCTCTTTATAGTTTCTTTTAAGTGGTTTCTATCTGGTATTGTATAAATTTATTTTAGAAGTTGATGGATACAATCTTAATTTTTGTCAAGTTTCTTAGAAGTGCATCACACTTTTTAGATGAATTTTTCCCACTTGGAATTTGTTGAATATAATATGGGAAACATACCATTTGGGTTCTACAACTATTTTGCTCCTAAGGAAATTTTCTTGAGGTTAGACTGAAATTTTTATAATTGTAATTGTCTTATCAAAGTTGGTGATAAATTTGATGTCTAAACTTCTTGAATATTTGCAGTTTTAATTTAGCCTCATTTTATTTTTCTCTCTTCGGATAAATTAACTTCATTTGATCTAAATTATAGCTTCGTTTGATCTACTTCTTCTCAAATGAAGAAGTTTTAAGACAGAGAACATGAAGCTGACAACAACCAAGTTGGCTTCTCCACCAAATTTCTTCCAAGGATATTCTCATTGTTCTCTTTTTAACTTTCTATTTTTGGCTAATATTTTGAATCCATCACAGGGGATGTTACCAACCACTTTAGTTGCTTATAATATACTTGAAAGAAATATATTTGTAAGAAGCATATTGTTTTGGAAATTATAGTTGTAATTATACTTTCTAAACGTATTTATTTTTATCTATTTCTAATTAATTATTGTTATCAATATTCTATTAGATATCTTCTCATTATCAATAATTTAAGTTGCTTCATTCATTGAACCAATTTTTTGTTTTCAAAAATTCAGCTTATTAGTTATTGATGCAGTTCATAAATATACTCTAATCCAATCATTTATAAATTTGATTGTGATAGTTATCTATGTATTTAATTTGAAATTCATACTAGGTGTTATTTATCACATGTTGCTCTTTATAATTTGGCTCCCTATGTTCTTTTTATTTCGTTGTTTACAAGTTCTTTGAGGGCTTCTTTTTTTAATTGTTTTTCCTGGGGTTGTGATGTAAAGGTCAAAGAGTTCACAAATCATAGTGATTGAGGCATGTAATTGTGTTACAATGATTATCATAATTTAATGGTAAGTTTAGTGATTTTCCTCTTTATTTCTATTGATTTAAATATATATATATTTGAACATGTAAAAAAAAATATTCGAATATGTAATAGAATGCAAACTTGGCAAAGAAATAGGAAATTAGGAATAATGGGCATTTTGTTCTTTGAAACTTATTGCTCTGCATCTTGCCATCCTATATCTATGATAAGCTTTTTTGTGGTAGACATTATTCTTTTGATGGACAATTTCTACTTGAGCATAATTTGGTTTTAATGCTCATTTGAGAAAATTTTAATTTGCAAATTCTACTAAATGGCTTACTTGCTGCAAGTATTTTGATCTCTGCTAATTTCTATGTTTTGTGTCATACTATTTTCAATCTTAATGCAATTTTCAATTTTAGGTTGTTTAAGTAGAACCACAAAAATGCAAGAGTTAGGGAGAGAAAAAAGAAGTAGCTGCTTTGTTTTTGGAAGGGATTGTATTATTTTTTAGTCTATTTTGGGTTAGTTTTTTGGTCTTTTAGGTATGAGAGCTACTTATGGGACAGTCAATAATGGTATTGGTGTGGTGTTGATGGGTATGATGAGGCCTGAAATGAATATGAAGTGCATTGTCCCAGTTGTTATGGCTAGAATGCTTGGTTATGCACATTTTGATTGGTATGCCAATTGATATTATTGGTGATGCTGATGTTAGGTAAGTTTATAGATTTTTATTTTTGTATATTTAATTTTATACAAGTATACTGAATTGTGCATTCAGTTTTTGGATGGGCTTGCTATAGTTGCTCATGCTTCAATTTCAAAGCACCTATTAATTCATTTGCTTACATCTTGATTCAATTTGCATAGGTGTTTACATTTGTTCTCGAGTTCACTTTAGGCATTGACTCCACTAATTCTAAGTTCTAACTCTGTCCATTGCATTTGGATCTAGCATGCAGTTAACAATTTGAAGTTCTTTTAATTAGATGAGCTTGGCTCATTAGTGTGGTAAGCTTGACATATTAACATGGAAAACATTCTATTTTTTTCACTCTTCATTGAAAATTAAAGAGTGAAAAAACAGAATGTTTTCAAAGTATGTGCTGTGAGTTAAGGCTATGTTTTATCTCTATAAACCCAAAACTTATTATTAAAAAAAGAAAAAGAAAAAAAGAAATCACCCCAACATAAAAGGGCTTTAGTTTGTGGTTAATTTGCTTTGGGTTGGTGCCTCTGTGTTTTCAATGACATATGATGCTCACTATGTGCTACATATTTTGCTTCTAGATGGACACCATTGTAACATAAGATATATATTTTTTAAATTCTATAAAAGATAATTGGAGTTGATTTTAAATGGATTGATATTGTATTTTATAGATAGCATTCCAGCAAGTAGGATAAATGAGGGGCTTTACAACATGCCCTTGACAAATTTTGAATTTTAATATATTGTTATATTAACTTAGTTGATTCCTACAATTAAGGAGGTGCTGCCATGTAGGAAAAGTGGCTATCTAAAATTTAGACTTGTTTAACTTAAAAAAAGCGATACATTATACTGTTTTACAAGCTAAACACCGTTTGACAATGTTTTTTGTATATTAAAAAAAAAAACTGGTTAAAATAAAATTAAAAAACAAAGCAATTAAAAAAACCCTAACGATCTAAAAAAAACTCTAGCGTTTTAAAATATATATCAGGCGGTGGCTTTATTCGCTCAAATGCACACCTACAGAAAGCCATCAACACCGCTACCATCAAATAGATAGATACGGAGATAGAGAGAGACAGTACATAAGGCGCACAGGAGTAAAGATTGAGGAAGAGAAAACTAAGTGCCATTAACACGTTACCATCAGATCGTCAAAACTACCATCGGGAAAGTTCTTTTCCTTTCATTCTTTCTTTCTTAGATCTGGGTGTAAAATTGGTTGGATTGAATTTATTTAGCTATATGGATTACACTAGGTTTTGATTTTGTTTTTTTGTTTTTTTTCTTTTGGGTTTTCACTGTAAAGAAACAGGATTTTTATTTTAGATACAGAAATCGTACTTTCTGCTTCTAATCTTAGCCAAAACGTTGGGATTAAATATGTATAGGATTGAATGTTGCATTGATATTTATTTTAGGTTTTTTTGCTATATACCTATAATCAATATAGTTTTTGTTTTTGTTGTTTTTTTCCTTTTCTTTTTCGAATCTGGGGATTGAATATGATTTAGTTTTGAATTTTTTGGTTGGATTGCTTTAGATTTAGTTATTTGAGTTAAAAAAAATAAACCGGTTAAAATACTATGCACACAGAGATAGAAATAGAGAGAGAGAGAAAGAGAGAGAGGCCATGAAGCCTGAGAGGCTGAGACACAGAGAAAGAGGTAGAACGGTAAAGACTACATCTATCGGGCATAAGAAATCAAAAAAGTTGCAAAATACTCTAACAAGTTTAGATTTTAACTGTGAAAAGTCATACCTTACAACACAATCACTCTGCCTATTAGCAACGCCTCCAACAAGGTCAGTATTCATTCTCCAACTTTTTCCCGCAAATTAGATCTATTATATGTTTCAAACTTTTACAATTACAGTTGGGTTTGGTTCCAGAAATTAGGGTTAAGGAATTCGAAATACTGATATGTGACTATTTTATTAGATATTTTTAGTAATGGGTTTGTTTAAATTCGTCTCTTTTGGATGTAAAACATTCAATTTCTTTCTCTGCAGAGATGAAGTGGAATCTTTCTTCAATTTGGAGTCTCTAATTTCATCAAAGCGAAGGTACCAAATTTTTTTCCTAATATTCTCCTAACTTTACCTCTTTTACATGTTATGTTATTTGTAAGGGGGATTGAAATTGTGGGATTTTGAAATCTGAAAATATTTTGTTATTCTGTTTATACATTCTAGATTTTAGACGATATTTTTTAAAAAAAAATACTTATAAGTCATGATTTTGTTATTTTTGATGTTGGGGTTTTTCTAGGTTTTGCATGTTTTAAATTCTTAAATGTGAGAGAATGACTTCTTTGTACAAAATTGATTACTTTGTATGTTATGGTAGAGAATAATTTTCTCAGATATTTACTTATCAAAAAAAGATAATTTTCTCAGAGATAGTCAGATTTATGTTTGGGTATTTGGTTGGATTTAGGCATTTGGGTTGGATTTGGGTTTTGATCAGGTATTTGGGTTAGAAATTTAGAATTTGTTTAGTAAGTATTTTTTTTTTTTTGGATATTAGGAATTGAATTGGTTTTGGAGCTATTCTGTAACTAAGTTTACAATCTGCATAGTGAGGGGACGAAAGAATTCAAAGTGTGGCCAATGTTGCCAATCATATCTTCTTTGCTGGATACCGCTTCTCTATCTACAATAATCTGTCACTAAACATGTATTTATACTTTTATGTCTTTCTTATAAGAGTTAATCTATACTTTTTCCTCTTTATTTATAGGACATCTATTGGATGTTTCTTTACATATATCTTTTTTTAATTTTTTTAAAATATAGTTGCTTAAGTGTATTTTACCATGATCAACACAAAGATTAATTAATCTTTCAGATGACTCTTGGAAGTAGTGAATCCAACTCTTAATATTTGTGTTTCTCCTCAAGAAATCTAAACATGTGCGCATTCTCAAGAATTGATTCATTTATCTACAACTTTGCCCAATTTTGAAACTCGTAGATATATGACAAAAATAAGGATATTGTAGAGTGTTTGGTGATAGATGATTTTATGTAGTTCTTGACAATTTTTTTTTTGTTCCATTGACACTTACAATAGGATGAAAAATGAAATAGTTGGGTATATTTCTAATCAATTAGCTATACAAAAGCAAATTTGATTAATTCTTTCCAGTTTAGTGGTTTCATCTTAATATCTTTTGGTTAATTTTTTATTTATAGTTTGTGAAATTTTTTTTGGTTTATTGCTTTAGCATGAACCTGCAATTCTTTCATATGACTTTTAATTTTACTTCCATGGCTACAGCCTTTCCCTGGAATTAAGGCTGTGATGACACGTAAGGAAAATTGCCCACTTAAAAACCTGCCACGCTTACAATTTGAAAGTTACAAAATACAGCATGTTGCACCATTTGAGGCTTTAAGTTTTAACTATTTATTGTGCAACCTACACAGTTTAAAACAGAAAACACAGATTAAAAGAGAGAGGGAGAGAGTTTGATAAACATAGAGAGAGAGAGAGAGAGAGAGAGAGAGAGAGAGAGAGAGAGAGAGAGAGAGAGAGAGAGAGAGAGAGAGAGAGAATGAGTCTATTAGGCACAAAGAGTGGAGAGAGAAAAAAACTGAGAAATCTGCCCCCAACTGCGTCAAGCAACAGTCCAGGCCTCTGCCATCATCAAACCCATTCCCTCCACTAGTATAGTCTCCGTTTTTTGTTTTTTACTTTTATTTTTATTTTCTAACTTGGGGTCAAATCTGATTTAGGTCGGGGTATTTTGACTGGATTGGATTGCATTAAGTTTTTTGGTTTAGATTTGGTTTTGAATAAGGAATTTGGGTTAAGAATGGTTTTTAATATCCGTTATTTGTGTTGAATTTGGTTTTCCTTTTGGATAATTGGGTTCAATTTGTTTTGAGTATATCTCTGCACTTTAAAACTTTCATTTTATTTATCCTGTTTTAAATTTTTTGTTGAAACATTTTTTCCCTTTATAATTTCGTTTCCCATGTTTCTCTTCTAGCATTTAACGTAGGACAACCACAATATTCCAATAGAAAAGATAAATAATAAGATAATCCCTAAGAGTCAGCACCTAAGGGTTGCTTGGAGTCAGCACCAAGCAAACTGGAGTCGGCACCAGTGTAAAAGAAATCGCACGTTTTTAATAATTCTCAAAAGCTGTCTTACAATAATCAGAAAAAGTGTTTAAATAGCTAACAAAAAAATGCATAAAGAAACCCTAATTATTAAATGCTCGGGCTTGCTTAATCTCAAGCCCAATAACTAATAGGCTCCATCCATAAGGCCATAGGTTAGGCCGTCTTCTTTTTGCTCTTCCTCCCATACATGTGTATAATTGGGGGCCTATATCTTGTGTTCACTCCAACTCCCCCCGGGTGAGAAGAACTCGACCCCATCGAGTGAAAATTTGAAGAGCTCTGATAGTACTCTAGTAAGTTAGGATCCAGTCACTGTAGCTCATCTCTGGTAATCCATGTGCAATCAGAATCTGGTCGCCCGCGCCACCGAACTAGGAAATGGTGAACTCCTCCATCCCTGGTAGAAACAATCTGCTCATCTAAAATAGCATCAATAGATTCTTTATGTGCATAGGGCAGATTTAAGGGTAAAGGGGTAGGCATAGGGGCATCAATAGGATCAAGCAAAGGCTCATCAAAAGGAGTATCAGGAATAGCTGTAGGGCTTTTATAAGCAACTAGATCCTCAATATTAAAGGAGGAGCTAATACCATAATCATGAGGAAGGTCAATGACATATGCATTTGGGCCCATTCGTTTCAATACCTTGAACAGACCGTCACTACGACTCTGCAATTTCTTAATGGTCCCAGAGGGAAACCGTCCAAGTCGGATCCGAATCATGACATAATCCCCTACCTGAAACTCTGCATGACGTCGATGAATATCAGCATGAATTTTATATTGAGAATTACTTACCTGAATTTTTTGTGAATCTTAGTATGCAAATCATGAACATGTCGTGCAAATGCCTCAGCAGATTCAAAAATCCTAACATGTGGGGACATGGGCAAAAGATCTAAGGGCTTCCTAGGTGTATATCCATGCACAACCTCAAAAGGACTAACACCTATAGACCTATTGACAGAGCTATTATATGAAAGTTGGGCTATAGGAAGAATTGAATCCCAATTCCGATTGGCTTCACCCACTAAACACTGAAGGAGGTTCCCTAGACTATGATTAACCACCTCAGTTTGAGGATGAAATGCCGTGGAAAATTTCAATTTGGTGCCTACTAAGTGCCACAAGGTCTTCCAAAAATAACTCATAGAGCGAACATCCCTATCAGACACTATGGTTTTGGGAAGACCATAAAACTTAACAATCACATCAAAGTAGAGCTTTGCAATCTTAGAAGCATCAGAAGTCTTAGAACATGGTAGGAAATGAGCCATCTTAGAGAAGCGATCAACAACTACTAGGATAGAATCATGCTTCCTAAAGGTGCGAGGCAAACCTAGCACGAAGTCCATACTCACATCCTGCCACGGGTGATCTGGCACAGGTAAAGGCGTGTACAGGCCAGTGTTTTGCTTGTGATGTTTGGCTAGTTGACATGTACAACACTGATCAACTATCTTGGCAACGCCCCTCTTAAGACCAGGCCAATAGAATTGACATTCCACTTCCTCAATTGTCTTGTCTCGGCCAAAATGACCTGCAAGGCCTCCTGCATGTATCTCCCAAACTAGGAAATCTCTCTCTGATGACCGAGGGATACACAACTTGTTGGCTTTGAACAAGTAACCATCTTGAAGGGTATACTCATCCAAGACTGGCTGTGAGGCATTACTTAGGCTAGTGTAGAGCTCCCCAAAATCTAGGCATGACGGATAGTCATCCTTGAGTCGTTCAAACCCAGTAACCTTAACACTTAAGACTAATAGCAAAGACACTCTTCGACTCAGTGCATCAACAGCCTTATTCTTAACTCCCGCAGTATGTTTCACCATAGAGTAGTAGCGTTACAGAAATTCAACCCAACTACCGTGCCTAAAATTCAGCTTCTTTTGGGAATTGAGATAGCGTAAAGCTTCATGATCAGAGTAGATAATAAACTCTCGAGACAACAGTTAATGGCGCCAATGCCAAAGAGCTCACACAATGGCATAAAATTCTTTGTCATATGTGGAGTACTTTTCCTTAGCATCATTCAACTTCTCACTAAAATAGGCATTTGGGTGGCGCTCTTGACTAAGTACTCCCCCTATGCCAATACCTGAGGCATCACATTCCACTTCAAAAGGCTTGGTGAAATCAAGGAGACGCATGACAGGTGCCTCAGTCATCTTTCGTTTCACCTCGTCGAAGGCCTTAGTAGCAGCTTTTGTCCACATAAACTTCCCATGTTTCATGTAATCAGTGATGGGGGACATAATGGTACTAAACCCTTTGATTAATTGGCGATAAAAGGAAGCGAGCCCATGAAAGCTTTGAATCTCATGTATATTTTTGGGCTCGGGCCAATCCATAATCGCTTGAACCTTCTAGGGGTCGGTAGAAACTCCTTCAAATGACACTATGAAACCTAGGAAGACAACTTTATCGGTAAAGAAAGAGCACTTCTTGAGGTTACCATATAAACTCTCCTTCCTAAGGGTTGTACAAACTTGAGTTAGGTGGTCTAAGTGTTGCTCCCTAGACTTACTATACATAAGGATGTCATCAAAGTACACAACCAAGAAATTCCCCATAAAAGGCTTGAGCAGTTGAGCCATCACTCTTATAAAGGTACTAGGAGCATTGGACAATCCAAAAGGCATAACCATCCACTCATATAAAACATCTTTCGTCTTGAAGGCAGTTTTCCACTCATCACCTGGACGAACCCTAATTTGATGAAGCCACTTTATCTTGGAGAAGATCGTTGCTCCAGCCATCATATCCAACATGTCATCCAACCGAGGGATAGGAAAACAATACTTCATAGTGATCTTGTTGATGGCACGACTATCAACACACATCCTCCAAGTCCCATCTTTCTTTGGAGTTAAGAGTGCAGGGACTGCATATGGGCTCATGCTCTCACGAACAAAACCCTTCCTAAGTAGTTCTTCTACTTGCCTTTACAACTCGGCATGTTCTGCAGGGCTCATCCTATAGTGAGGCAAGTTAGGTAGGGTTGCTCCGAGCACAAAATCTATGGCGTGTTGGATATCACGCATGGGTGGTAAATGATTGGGGAGTTCCTCAAGAAAAACGTCCTTAAATTCCTAGAGCACGGACCTCACTTCTTCAGGTTGCTCCTTACAGATCTCTCCATAAAGTTCCCTAGCAACTAAGACAAACACAATGGATTCTTGAATTTCTACCCTCTCAAATGCCTTTGGACTTATGATGTTTTAACCTTTCGCCTTTGGTGCTTCTGGCTTCTTGCTCATGTCGATTGGCTTGGGTTTCAAAGGATTAAGCACAATCTTCTTGCCTTCAAACATAAATGAGCAAGAATTGGATTACTCATGAATGGTGACATCCAAATCATAAAGCCAAGGTCTACCTAAGGTAATATGCCCTACATCCATGGGAATTATGTCACACCATATTTCCGCCTTGTAGGTGAGGAATTGAAGTAGGACAGCACATCTTTCTTTTATGGCTATGGAGGAAGTATCCATCCAAGAAACTTTACATGGGTTAGGGTGTGGGATCAATTTCAAGCCTAGGCGAGAAACAACGTTAGAGGACACCGCATTAATGCAACTTCCACTATCTATAATAACCTTGCAAGTTTTGTCTCCACACTTAGTGTATGTCTGGAAGATGGCACTTCTTCGTCAATCATCAGTGTCTCTTTGTTTTGTCAAAGCACACCTTACCACATTCACTCTAGGGACACCAAAAACAACCTTGGAATCATCAACCTGGGGAGAGATGGCTCTAATGCACGCGAGGTAGCTGGGATCATCTTCCCATCTGGCCTCAACATCTTGGACTTCTTCAGCATTTGGATCATACACTAGCTCTTCAACATTTTCTACCTTTTCATCATCCTCTTGAATGACAAGGGTCCTAGAGGGACATCTAGCTGCGACATGCCCAATCCCATTGCATTTGAAGCATTGGAGGCGAGAGCCTAATCTTAAGGGCTCATTAATCACACCTTTTCCCTTGTCCTCCTTTTCTATCAGGATGCTATTGGGGTTGACCTTAGGGGGTAAGGAAAGTTTAGGTTTGCTAGCAAAAGGTAAAGGGTTGGTAGGAACACTCCGGAGCTCAAAACGTCGCCAAAAGATAGATTTGGATGCTAACTCACTATTCTTGGCAAGGTCATAGGCTTCTCCTAAGGTAGTGACCCCTCGGGTGATAATCTCGCCTAGTAGATTAGCATTTACGCCTTTCTTGAACCTATTGAGTGTGGCAACCTCTTCCTCAACTATTCGAATTCACCTCTTGAATTTCTTGAATTTTTCTATGTATTCAGTCACAGGAGCAGTGCCTTGTTTTAGGCGATCTCATTCCTCAAGGAGGGAGCTCCTACAAGTTGGAGAAAGATAATTCCTCGAGAGTGCATCCTTCATCTCAATCCAATCAATAATGGAGGGCTCACGTCGTCGCCTAAGGGTTTCCTCAAGGTCCTCCCAGAAAAGATCAGCTCTCCCAATTAACTTCATCCTGGCATACCTCACTTTCCTATTCTCAGCCCAATGGTAATAGTCAAAGAATTTCTCCATTTGACGTAACCAATCAGTGAAAACCCATGGGTCTAGGCAGCCATCAAAGGTTGGTGCTTCTATCTTCTCCTTAGACATCCTATCATCATAATCCCTAGGGCCATAGTGATTATAGTGATCATGTTCAAAGTTTGGATCCCTATTAAAGTGACCATGGTTATTTTTCCTAAGCATGTTATCTCCTTCATGGTTAATGGTCTCTCTTTGAGATGCTTCAATTCGCCCTACCCTATCCAGCAAATCATGGACACTTTTTGCTGGGTCTCCTATGGTTTGCTCTAAAGACGGCCTAGATTCGGAGGTGGATTGATGTTCAAGGTTTGACATGATGCGACCACTATGTAGATGCATGCAACACAATATTTATGAATGTAAGTGAGATTCCCAAAAATTCAAGTAATCAATTCTCTATGTAAAATTAAAGGTCAAGCAAGAGTGCATGTAGAGACTTGATCGATGAATCAAAGGAATGAATTGCAGTCAAATAGTGACAGTGTTCACAATATTAAGAGATAGCCCAAATAAAAGTCAAATTCCAATAAGCTCCATAATTAATAATGAGAATCAGATATTTCAAAGAAATTGGGTTATGTCCTTTTTGTTTTTTTTTTTTTTTTTAGAATTTTAGAGTGGGTATTGTAAGAAAACACAAATAATAAAACAGCTAATTTGAGTACAAAATGGGTAGGCCAATAGAGTATGGTGGGATATGCACATAAAAAATATAAAGATAATATTTTTTAATGAGACAAAATTGAATCCACCAAAAAAAATAGAGTAAGAATTGTACCCTAGTCAGTGGCCAACTTATTGATCTAGATAGTCACGGGCCTGGCTCCTCAAGTGAGTGGATCTGGAGTGGACCTGTGCATAACAACTCAAGCCCACTACATGCAATTGGGCTGTCACAGTAACAATAATATCTTCTTTTTGTTTTTGTTTTTTTAAATTAGAAATAACAAAATACAAGTCACACGAGAACTTAAAGGTACCACAGAACTCAAAGCTAACAAAAGGAGAAAAGGAAAAAAAGGTTGGCTCTGCAATGGACTCTGACTAGCGCTAAGGATCGATGGTTGGTGGCAGCGTGATGGCGGGAAAGACAGCGGCAGCGCGAAGCAGGGAGACTAGTGGCTACCTATCTCGATCTCAGCTTTAGCGGTGGTTCAACGTCTTTAGCGGCGGTGGTGAGGGTGATGATGGTGTCAGCGGTGGGTGACTGATGCATCTGCGGTGGCTGAGTGCTGACTTGTGGGTTTCGGCGGCTGGTGGCTGGTGGGCTCCACGGTGGGTTTCTAATGGGTTATGACAGTGGGTTACTTGCTTAGTTTTGCCGTGGGTTACCCTTTTTTTTTTTTTTTTGCGGTTTGTGGGCTGTGGGTTCTGTGATCAGAGGCGGGGACGGATGGTGGCCATCGACTTGGGAGGCATCGCTGGCTGCTCTGTTAGCTTAGGGGTGAGAAACTCATGTGGGGCTTGGGGGTAGATACAGATTGAAGGGGCTAGTTTGGGCTTGTTCAATATCTCATGGGGCAAGAACTTGAAAGTTACGGTCATGGTTGTAGTGCTTTTTGATGATTTTGCTTTGAAGTGGTTGGCTACGGTGGTGATGTATGGACTGGAAGTCTACTCTGATACCAAAACTGATGTAGGACAACCACAATATTCTAATAGAAAAGAAAAATAATAAGATAAACCCTAGGAGTCAGCATCTAAAGGTTGCTTGGAGTCAGCACCAAGAAAACTGGAGTCGGCACCAGCATAAAAGAAATCACACGTTTTTAATAGTTCTCAAAAGCTGTCTTACAATAATCAGAAAAAGTGTTTAAATAGCTAACAACAAAATGCATAAAGAAACCCTAATTATTAAATGCTCGGGCTTGCTTAATCTCAAGCCTAATAACTAATAGGCTCCATCCATAAGGCCACAGGTTGGGCCGTCTTCTTTTTGCTCTTCCTCCCATGCATGTGTATAATTGGGGGCCTGTATCTTGTGTCCGCACCAGCAT
Source organism: Castanea sativa (assembly GCF_040712315.1). NCBI lineage: Eukaryota > Viridiplantae > Streptophyta > Magnoliopsida > Fagales > Fagaceae > Castanea > Castanea sativa. The sequence continues at coordinate 5,774,657 of NC_134017.1, read as the reverse complement.
TGTTATCAAGTTTTTCCCATATATACTTCTCTATATTAGATTTGTTCCCCATATAGTTCACATATCACAATGATTGTGTCAATTTTATTTTTAAATTGTATTTCATTGGTATACACACACTTTGTAATGTAGAATGAGGTAGGCCATATTTGATCAATAGGGCTAAGATTGCAAACTTTGCATTTGAATTGGATTTTCGTTCCTATTTGTTGATAATAGATGAAAACAAATACATATAAGACAGCCCTGAAATCCAAATACAGAGGAAACAAGAAGCTGAAAACAGAAAGAACAAGAAGCTCAATACAGTAGAGAAGTACAAACCAATAGGTACGCGCAGAGAAATTCAGAGCAACAAGTATGCAGATTGTAGAAAATGTAGACCAACAGCTGCAGAGAAATACAGACCGTGACAAATATTTTTAGATGTCAAATATTTGAGCTTCAAGTCCCAATATTTATTTATTTCAAATATTTGTTTAGTGATGTGCTCCACCTGTTTTTTAAAAGAATAGAATCAATAAAATTTTCAGAAATTGTTGTTTCCTTTTAACAATATGAACAATTTGAAGAACCCTTTACTCTTTCGCTATGGAATTGTTGTTTTAAATTTTAACACGTTATCGTTTCTTATTTATCCATTCATATGCATTTAGTTTCTTGCTCTTATCATGTTTGATGCATATTAATTTGTTATAATATTTTGCTATCTTGGAAGGTTAGCCATGTTGTTCAAGTGTTTTCCACTAGAGTCACTAAGTACATTCTCATGTTTATAAGATTTCAATTTAATTTTTCAAAGTACAAAATTTTAACAATCTTTCACTGGGTGAATTTCTAAATGCTGCTCAATGACACTTTGTGTTTGTAAGGGCATTCAAAAATCAAACAAAGAGGTACTTAAGAAGATTTTTGGAAGTGTGAGAAGGTTAGAAAAAAAAAATCAGGTAATTTTAAATGTAGCTAATTCACATTGACAGAATTATAAATTTCTTTTGTACTCATTGCACCTTACAATTTTCTCTAACTTACATGATGTAGGTCTTTGAATTATTTTAATTTTTGCATTTATTATATTTGAATTTGGTGATTATTCCTTTGCAAATTAATTCTAATATAGATATTTTTTTGATCAATTAGTGTTAGGATATGAACATTTTTTAGGAAAAATGGGTTATCCAAATTTAATATTGATCATCTTTACTTTCCAATTTATAAATGCTGAATTATCAATTTGAATTGGTACTAAATTCTTTCTAAGCGTGTCGAATAATTTTGACCGACATTGTGATTTTATGTAGCACTTAGAGAACTTGAATACTTTCACACTAAGTATCGCCAAAGTACCATCCTATGATTTCATAGTACTTTGGAAAGATGTGGTATTATGCAACAACCTGATTTAGCTATTCAAGGGTCATTTTTTCTTATTTTACAGTTTTCTTTTCATATTGAATAGTAAATCTAATTGGTATGAAATTTGACACGCGTGTTAAAAACATAAAGAATATGCAATCCAACAGTTCAATTTTCAAAATATGTAAATATGTTAATTTTTTTAGTGGGAGTTGTAGACTTGGTTATAAGCGAGTTTGTAGTCAAACTTTGTGCTTCTTACTATATTTATTTTAAAATTTTATGAATATTATGTGATTATTCTCTTTAGTTAAATATAGATGATAGAAAAGGTTCTTGCAAACGTGAAGATGATTTTACACTTTGGTTTATGGTGGCCGATTGTTTCAACAATTACATGTTGGTGCACACACATGTATAAAAAAAAATTGACTTATGTGGGTGTGTGGCCATTAACTTTTGTGTGTATAAATATAGCCAAGCTATCTTAGAATTTTTATCATGTCATGTTTATTTTTACTTTGTTTTTCTTATTTATTGGATTTTCCTTGGTCAAGATTGAACTTGAGTTGTGTAAGCTTTTCTAGGTTTAGGAATATTTTTTACATTGGCTAATGATATTTAATTTATGTTTAGCTGATGAAGAAATTATGAGATTAAACGCAATGTTCAAGGGCATGGTTGTTAACAACTTTGGACCTACAAGATTTAGAGATGAAGCAGGATGTCATTACGCAAGGAATAAAGTATTTGAAAGATTTTAATAAGTAGAACTTCTTTTTTATTTTAATTAATTATTATTTTTGAGCAAGTGCATTTCTTTATTTCTATTAATTATATGTATTGTTGTATTATGAGCAAGTCCAAGGACAAGGCTTAAGGCATTATTCTTTTGGAGTAACCTTTGAATTTCATAATTAATTGTTTTGTTTTTATGTTAAGGGAAAAAGTGAACTTACCATGTCACCTTTTCTGCTTACATAAATTGAAAGTTTTGTTTGATTGAACTTCGATCATTTGAAGGTTTTTTTTTTTTCTTTTGTTGACAATTTTCTTTACTAGGATGTGTTATAATTCAAACTTAATGTATATTTCCCTTTATCTCCATTTTTACTTTTCACTCTTTCAGTGCTGTGTATGTGCTATACTCAATTTTCTTTACTAAATTTGCTATGAAAAAAATGATTTGACTTAATTTCAATTCAAATTATTTTCCATTTTTATAATTTTTCAATCTTTGCTGTGAAGTGTCAAGTCTTTGGGTTTTACCCCCATTAATTTACATATAAGGGTTTGTTGTGGCTTGAGCCACATTGTTTAAGGAAGTTAAAACACATTGCCTAAGGGTTTGCTGTGAGAGTTATGTTTTGTTTATGTGTCTGTATGTATGTTTTATTCTTTAGTTGATTTATTAATTATTTCCCTTGATGTGCTACATCATAATAGGTTGATGTGCAATATCATAATAGGTTCTTGGTGGTTGCATTTTCATCATGATCAGAAGGTGAAGATAGAAATTACCCTTATCTATGATAGAAATTACCCTAATACTTGCTGTGTCTTTGTTGTTATCACAAGATGTAGATAGACTTTTTTTTTTTCTTCCCAAACCTCATCTTGCTTGACAAACCTTATATTTATCTATTTGTACCATATATATTTATCTTACATTTTAAATTGATTCTATAATTCATTATAACATTTGTATATGTCTATTGATTTTTTATGTATATAATTTTTATGTTAGGTTGTTCTATACAGCTTTTTTATAATTGTTATAAAATATTGTTTCCATAATTAAAGTTTAACAGTTTAACGTTGGTTTATTTTAACAATCAGTTAAATTATACATGCCCCATAAGAATTTTAGTGCATTTTATTGTCTTCTAATAAGTAAAATGACCCCGCACATTGCGCAGGTTAAATGCTAGTTATAAATAAGAAGCCAAAAGATACATGAATCAACAATATCATTCATGACAAAGAACTTTAAAAAAAAATGGCATCTCCAATTAGTTGCCTGTCAATCTTGATAATCCCACTACTAGTCACCTCTCTTTTATACATTGTTTCTAATGCAGATCGAGCCCTTATTGAAAGCGTTTGCAAAAAGTCCATGGACTATGATTTTTGCGTGTCAGCTTTACTTTCAGACCTAGAGAGTATTACAGGCTAGGACTCATTTTCGATGCCCATGGTGAAATCAGAAATCTTCTTATACAACTCACAAACCCACTGGATAGGACTCGAATTTCGAATTGCCAAACCGATATAGGGGTGGTACATGAGAAAATGCTTCTTGCAAGAAACGCTATAGGTACACAATCCTATGCGGAAGAGGCAACTATGCTTACGAATGCACAACAAAAAATTACAGAATGTAATGATGAATATGAGAGCCTCCCAAAACGTGAATCACCAAAATCAAATTACACCTCGAAAATAGTGAAGCTAATTGATATTTATTTTGTTATAATTTCTAAGATAACGTCATCTTAAGATATTGTCAATCTTATGTGATCTATAATAAGAATAGGTCTGCTAAGGTTCTTGTAGCTCAATCGCTACCTGTAATACCTGGAAAAAAAAAGATTAAAAGGAAGGGTATTTAAGTAAATCTTTTGTGGGGTCAATTTTGTAATTTATAATTATAAGGGATTTTTTAGAAAATAAGGTTGAAACCCTAGCTATATATATAAGCATATTAAGTCAACGTATATTGAGAGATATTTTGAGAGAGGAGACTACTCAAATGACTGAAGTAGAGAAGGATTGACTACACTCTTGATGTAAGAGCTTAAGAAATCTTATTCTTTTGTAAAATTTAGACTTTATGTGGTATTAGAATATTTTCTTATGTGAGTATTTTGCCCAACAGTGAGACTTTCTTTAGCCATGGCCGCATGGGTCTGTTCATCATAATTTTCTTAAAGAAACTGTATCGGATTGATTGAGAAAAAAAAACGCTTGACGAAAGGAAGGAACACCAACTTCTTTCTAATATATTATTATTTGTTATTGACTTGGTAGAGGAAGAATAGTGTTTCAATAAAAGCTTATGGCAGAGCTTGGTTTGTGTGATTTGTCCTCATGTCAAAAGAAAACTAGAGGCGGCATTGGCAGGAAAAAAGAAAAGAAAAAAGAACACGTGTAGAACTATAGAAGATGGTCTAGGCAGTGCATTTGACCCTAAATGATTATATGTATCCTAAGTTTTGTTAGTGGCAGCATAGGATATATATATATATATATATATATATATATATATATATATATATATATATATATAATAGCCTCATCACACGCGCTTCGCGCGTGCGATGAGGCTTTTTTTTAGTGGTCCTATTTTTTTTATAAAAAAACTGTATATAATTATTTTATATATATAATTTTAATTTTAAAATTTTAATTTATAAGTGAATAAATCAATTTAAAAATTAATGGGAGAGTGGTCATATTTTTTAGGTAATGTTTTAGTGGGAGTTAGAGTTGCATTTTTACCAGATTGTCCTTTAGTCTACTTAAACATAGGATGGGTTGTTTAACTTATTTTTCTATTTAAAAAAAATAAAATAAACGTATAGTTACTTTGAAGAAGTGGGTTAGTGGAAGAGTGTTCCTATATTGTAGGCAATATTTTAGTGCAAGTTAGACATGTATTTTTACCAGATTGTCCTTTAATTTTGTCTCTACTTAAACATAGGGCTGTAGGGGCATTTTTGAACTAAAAAATGAGGAATCCAAATAGGAGAAGCCCCTTAAATAATAGTATAGATAAGATATTGATAGATAAATTCAGGTAAAGTAAAGTAACGTTAAAGACCTAAAGCAATGGAGCACATCTCCTCCTAAACTTATGGCCACAATGGCTGTACTCCTAAAACTAAGACACCACTAACACTAATAACACAATCCAAATACAAATCAAATACTAACAACTTCCTACTCGCACAAATCCCTATCTTAACAAATACCTATAAACATGATAATTCTCAATAAACATGAAACAACTAATAAATAAACATTAATATTATTTCCTAACAAATTAACATACGTAACATTCCTTCGCCATTGAAATCAGCCTTTGTCCTCAAGGGCTTAATCTAAAATTTATTGTTTGATCTTTCCGAGTTGCTTCTCACACGCTAGATAGCTTCTTGGATGAGAAAAGTCGAGGTGGTACAACTTTTGGTTCAACAAAAATGTCTTTAACCTGATCAAAATATTGCTCCATGAAAACTAAAACTCCAACAATTAGTCTAGTGGACCCACAATTCCAAATACATGTACATCTCATTCCTCCCCCCTTAAAAAAGACCCTTGTCCATAAGTAATTGATCATTTATATTTTGATCATTAATCGAATTTTCAAAATTACATTTAAAAAAAAAGGAAAAAAAATAGAGTTATCGTGATACATATAAAAAAAAAAGAAAAAAAAAAAGAAGAAGAAGTAGAACTCAAAGAAAGTCATTTATAAACCAAAGAAAAGAAAACAAAGAGAAACTTGCGAAAGATAGAACCTGAAAATTTTTGGAGCCTCTGACAATAAATGTCTTTAATCGAAGAAAAAGAAAGGAGGATGTAGAGCTAAACTAAATATCTTCAATCTGAAGAAGAATGAGAGATAGAAAGTGAGATAGAAACTGCAAAACCTACATGAGTTTGTGGGTTTTAAAGTGTAGGAGTTTTAATTTACATATTTATCCTCGTTAGTTGAAAACTTGTAAGTGGAATTCAAACAGGGGAAGCTCCTTAAATAGTAGTATATATATATATTGAATACAAGGATTTTTATTTTGAGATAATAAAGAGAAATTATTGGATATTTTAGTATTCTTTCTGTTGTTCGGGTACCATAATAAGTCCTTCTTAAATTATTTGATTATTGAGTAAAAATATTTGAAAATTGTTCTAGGTGATATCTAAGGATTTTAAGTGAAGTGTTAGGGAAAAGTTCCTTTTGGATTGACTACACTCTTGAGGTAAGAGCTTATGAAATCTTATTCTTTTGTCAAATTTAGACTTTATGTGGTATTAGAATATTTTCTTATGTGAGTATTTTGCCCAACAGTGAGACTTTCTTTAGCCATGGCCGCATGGGTTTGTTCATCGTAATTTTCTTAAGGAAATTGTATCAGATTGATTGAGAAAAAAAAAACGCTTGACAAAAGGAAGGAACACCAACTTCTTTCTAATATATTATTATTTGTTATTGACTTGGTAGAGGAAGAATAGTGTTTCAATAAATGCTTATGGCAGAGTTTGGTTTGTGTGATTTGTGCTCATGTCAAAAGAAAACTAGAGGTGGCAGTGGCAGGAAAAAAAAAAAAAAAAAAAACACGTGTAGAACTATAGAAGATGGTCTAGGCGATGCATTTGACCCTAAATGATTATATGTATCCTAAGTTTTGTTAGTGGCAGCATATATATATATATATATATATATATTGAATACATGGATTTTTATTTTGAGATAATAAAGAGAAATTATTGGATATTTTAGTATTCTTCTGTTGGTCGGGTACCATTATAAGTCCTTAAATTATTTGATTATTGAGTAAAAATATTTGAAAATTGTTCTAGGTGATATCTAAGGATTTTAGGGGAAGTGTTAGGGAAAAGTTTCTTTTGGAATAGCTTTTGGAGGTAAGTAACCTTATCCTAATTGGTTTTATTTTGCATATTTTAACTACTGAAAATTGTTTACAATTGTTACAATTTTATTTCTATTGTATTACTGATTTCAAGTAAAGAATTATCACAAATATATCTGATTATTGAATATATGATGTATTTTATTTAATTGTTTTTAGCTATATTGATTCTTAGTAAAGAATAAAGAATTTTCACAAATATATATGAGCATTGAATATAAGATTTATTTTATTTAATTGTTTTTTTCAGGCTATGACATGTGTCACCAATCAGACTCCGCCACGTGTCGCTCACCCACCCTCAAACTCCTATAAATAGAAGCCTTCCTAAGACATTTAAGGGGACACAAAAAAGCCATCTAGAGCATAAGTAGCATTGAAGAAGATTCAAAAGCACTCAGAAATACAAAAGCTCTGCAGGAATCAAGCCCCGAAGCCTCCAAGAACTTCAACTTCAAAACCAAAGAATATTCGAAGCAAAAACCATCCAAGCTGTCAACCTAGATCTCAAAGTTCACTGGAATCAAGCTCGAAAGCCTCTAGAAACCTCAACAAACCACAAATCAACAAACCACAAACCTTAGCCAAATTGAAGTATATTCGGTGTTCGAATCAAAATTATATTACCATAATTCCAATTAACAAATCTTTCAAGTAGATCGAATCAGAGGATCACTCTTTTGTAATTACAGAGAATTGTACCATACATTCATCAATACAAATTTGCATTTGTGAAACTATTTTACTTGTTTCATTTATTTCAAACTATGAACTTAGTCGTCTACAAATTCTGGCACGCCCGGTGGGACCTCTCTGCCTCTCATCTCTTTCTCCTTCAAAAGAAAAGAAATTCGATTGGCTATCAACTTCGATGGCCTCTAACAAGAATGCTAAAAAATCGGTGATTAATGCTTCCGTTGCAGATGATTATGTCGGCCCAATCACTTGTAATCGGTCCAAACCTCTTGATCAACTGCAACCCCAACCAACCAAAGAAAGCAAGCTTCATAATACCATCTCTCTAAACTTTCTTGCAAATAGGAAAGCTACCGCTAAGGATTCATCTGTCTTGAAAGATTTTGAGATCAATAATGAATCATCCCCAACAAAGACCTTTTCTATCGACTCTTCACCCGTGATGAGAAACTTAAGGAATAAAATACCTTTGACTCATCCTGTCTCATCATTTTCTCCATCATATCTAGAGGTCATGCTAGTGATGATCACAAACACCTCTACCATGCAAGAAAAGATGGCTAAAATGGAACAAAGAGTCACCCTTCCCACAAAAGCACTTGAAGATAAGGATGTCCAAATTGCAACCCTGATGAACAAACTAGAGGTACAAGATTCGGGTGAATCAAACCTTGACCTTGAGCACACACCTGACTTTACCTTGAAGGGAGAAAATGCTAGGGGTGATAAGAAAAAAGGGGGTGAAGGTACTTCTCAACAAGGACATTCCACCTCAATGACCTCGATATCTGTCCAACAATTGCAGGACATGATCATGAATACCATACGAGCACAATATGGAGGTTCTTCTACAAATTCTCTCATATATTCAAAGCCCTATACAAAGCGCGTTGACAATATGAGAATGCCAAATGGGTATCAACACCCCAAGTTCTTGCAATTTGATGGCAAGGGAAACCCTAAGCAATACGTTGCTCACTTTGTAGAAACCTGTGAGAACGCAGGGACTCAAGAAGGCCTTTTTGTAAAGTAGTTTGTTTGTTCACTAAAAGGGAATGCCTTTGATTGGTATACAAAACCCGAGTCAATTGATAGTTGGGAACAGCTGGAAAGGGAGTTCCTTAACTGGTTCTATAGCACATGTCGTACGGTAAGCATGATGGAGCTTACCAATACTAAGCAGTGGAAAGACGAGCCTGTTGTTGACTATATCAATCAGTGGCATTCTTTGAGTCTAGACTGTAAGGATAGACTGTCTGAAATATCTGCAATAGAAATGTGCATCCAAGGCATGCACTGGGGACTTCTGTACATCCTGCAAGGGATAAAACCCCAAATATTCGAAGAATTGGCAATTCGTGCGCACGACATGGAATTGAGTATCTCTAGCCATGGAAATACGAAACCTCCCGTACCTGAAGAAAGGAAAGAAATTCAGGAAATAAAGAAAAATGACAGGAATACGAAAATAAATGTCAAAGACTCCATGAATATCAACCTTGCCAAATTTCAACAGGAAATGTGAAGGCTAATGAGAAGAGACCTGAGGGAGGCCAACGACGCGAGACGCGTTGCTCATCACTCAAGGAATGGGAAAAAAAGGTGTATCCTTTCCTAGATGCCGATATGCCTAAAATGCTAGAAAAACTGCCCAAGTTGAAATTAATTGAATTGCTAGAATGAAAACGACCGAAAGAGATAGGAAAAGTTGATGACCCGAACTATTGTAAGTATCATCGCATCATAAGCCATCCAATCCAAAAATGCTTTGTTCTTAAAGAACTCATCATGAAGATAGCCAAGGAAAGGAAAATTGACTTAGATGTTAATGATGTTGCTTAGTTAAACCTTGCAACATTTGCTTGCAGGTTACCTAGTTGCATGTCTCCAACTACTAAGCAAGGGGCAAATACCACGCTCATCCGATTTGGTACTTTGGAACTTGTTCAAGTTCAGCTCTCACATCTGATTATAACTCAAATGCTGATAAAAAGTCAACAGTGAATGAGGAAGAGGGTTGGACGATGGTTACTCGCAGGAGATGGAAGAAGAGATGAGCATTCCCTCTTCATTTGATCACCCAAGAGTCCAGAAGAGCACAAAACCAAATTCAGCCTCAGTCAAGAAGAAAGAATGATATTAGGTAAGAAAGAATGAGAACAAAAATGTATGATGATTCGGCACAAACCTAAAAATTTCGAAGTCTCGTCACATTGAAAGAATTCTTCCCTATAAAATTCTTTCAAAATAAGTCAGCGGCGGTTGTTCACATGGTCTCTCGTTACGAAGTTAATGACAAAAAAAGGGTGTTGACCATGGTAGTTCAAATGAGACTTTGTCATCTTTAGAGCAACTCAAGTCTTAGGTTAATTAAGTTGAACCCTCGCAATCCTCCACTTCACCAAAAGAAGGGATCACCCAAGCTCTTGAAGAGCTAGAGATGTACACCCCTTATACCAATACACTTAAACAAACACAGGAATGTTGCGTGTGCTCTCCAGACTTAACTTTCACTGATGAGGATCTATTGTTAGGCTCTAAGCCTCACAATCGTCCACTTTATGTCTCTAGTTATGCTTGTGAACAAAAGATTGATCGCATTCTCATTAACGGAGGTTCAGCTATTAATATACTACCGAAAATGACAATGAGACAACTTGGTCTTGCTATGGAGGAATTATCGCACAGCTGCTTGGTCATACAAGGTTTTAACCAAGGAGGACAACGCGCCATCGGCATGATACACTTGGAATTAATCATTGGAGAATTGACAAGCAACGTTTTGTTCCATGTCACTGATGCCAAGACAACCTACAACATGTTGTTAGGACGTCCGTGGATCCATGGGAACGGAATAGTGCCGTCAACTTTGCACCAATGTTTCAAGTATCTTCAAAGTGGAATAAAGAAAGTCAATGTCGACTTGAAGCCTTTTGTTGAGATTGGAGCTCACTTTGCTGACGTAAAGTTTTATGTAAAAGATGACATCCCTAATGAAGTTCTCTCGATTGAAATCCCGTCCATGAAAAGCAAGCATGGTGAAAAGAAGCATGTTAAATTCATCACTAGAAAGGATATTCCTTCCCTAAAGGAAGATCTAGGATATGGGAATGATTAGTCTAGTGAATCTACCATTAATTCAGTGAGAGCGAAAAGTTCAACGCCTTCCAATAACCCTCCATTCCTCCGTTATGCACCATTATCACACCTCAAGAACGGACAATCACCATTCTCAAAATACCTTCAATCTACAATGGACATGCGAAGACCGCCTACAAAGCTCACGATGAAGGATGTAGCCATATTGAAAGAAAATCATGTTATGCCTTTAACTTCATCCACAAATCCTTTGCCCTCGAAGGCACTAAATGGATTCGTGAGGTCTTCACAAAGTCTGATAGAGCATGGTATTCTACCAAGTAAGCAGATGAAAGAATGGTTCGATCCAAAGGCGTATAGGCTGTTAGCCAAAGTAGGCTACGATATCTTAAAACAAGGGGACCTAGGGAAACTAATTCTAGAAGCCACTGGAGAAAAGATGCACGGCCTTGGTAAAACACAAAGGAAAATGCGGTTCGAAGGGCACGAAATTTCTATCCCAAAGACCGGAATAGGATATACTCTAGAACAACCGGCTCAAATATGGATCAATAAAAGAAGCAATGCTTCAAGTTCCCAATACATAATAGTGGAAGCCGCTGAAAGTTCGGATCAAAGAAAAGATCACTCTTCATCACGCATCTCAGTATTCGATCGTATTAAGGCTTCATCGTCACGAATTATAGTGTTCGACAGGTTAAATACGGCTTGTTTAACACAAAGTCAGGACACTTTTACGTGTGGATCAGTCTTTAATCGATTGGGGGCAACAAAAAGGCGCATTGATAGTTGCTCTCAAAACTCAATAAACTTTAAGGTTCAAAAGGAGGAGAAAGCTAATGATGAGATCCAGAGTAGTATTCCTTCACTCAAGAAATGTAACTTTATCTTAGATATCAACACTAAAGGAGCTCTCAAAGTCAAAAGGCGAACTATTGTACACACAAGTCAGTCACTCGTCCACAATGAGCAAATTGAAGATGTATCATCCTCATTTCATATTACAGTAGAAGAAGATACATTGTCAGATGTTGAAGCCACCAAGGATGAGGTCGATGAAGCTCCCCTAGCCTTGGAAGATGGAGTATATGCTACAGTTGATGAACTTAAAGAGATCAATTTAGGAACTATTGAAGAACCCCAACCAACTTTCATCAATGCCCTTCTCACTCCTAAAGAAGAAGAAGGATACCTCAAGCTCCTGGTAGAATATAAAGATGTGTTTTCTTGGACTTATAAAGAAATGCCTGGGCTCAATCCAAGTATTGCTTTACACCATTTGGCAGTAAAGAAGGGTGTGCGCCCAGTAAAACAAGATCAAAGACACTTTCGGCCGGAGCTTATCCCTCAAATAGAAACTGAGGTCAATAAGCTAATTGAGGCGAGCTTCATTCGTGAAGTACAGTATCCGGAATGGATTGCTAACATCGTCCCTATCAAAAAGAAGAATAGAAAAATCCGAGTGTGCGTTGACTTTCGTGATTTGAACAATGCATGTCCCAAGAATGATTTTCCATTACCCATCACTGAGGTCATGGTTGACGCCACTACTAGTCATGAAGCCTTATCTTTCATGGATGGTTCTTTAGGTTATAACCAAATTTGAATGAATCCTAAGGATGAAGAGTTTACAGCTTTTCATACCCTTAAAGGCATTTACTGTTACAAAGTAATGCCTTTTGGATTAAAGAACACTAATGCTACTTATCAACGGGCCATGCAAAAGATCTTTGATAATGTACTTCATAAGTACGTGGAGTGTTATGTCGATAATTTGTGGTTAAAACAAAAAGGAGGGAAGACCATTTTGTAGATTTGCGATCCATGTTCAATCGCTTAAGAAAATATCAGCTTAAAATGAACCCCCGCAAATGCGCTTTCGGCGTAACATCTGGGAAATTTCTTGGTTTCATTGTGAGGCACCGCGGTATTGAAATTGACCAGTCCAAAATTGAAGCTATCCAGAAAATGCCAAAGCCCAAGAACCTGCAAGAACTTAGAGGCTTGCAAGGAAAACTAGCTTACATACGACGATTTATCTCAAAATTGGCAGGTCGATGTCAACCTTTCAATAGATTGATGAAGAAGGTTGCACACTTTGAATGGGATGAGGCTTGTAGCAAGCTTTTGCGTGCATCAAAAGATACTTGCTTAATCCTCCAATTTTAGGTGCTCCTATCCCAAGAAAACCTTTGGTGCTATACATTATGGCACAAGAAAGGTCTCTAGGTGCTCTTATGGCACAAGAAAATAAAGAGGGGAAAGAAAGAGCCCTTTATTATCTAAGTCGAACTCTTAATGGAGCTAAATTAAATTATTCTCTTATTGAAAAGATGTGTCTCACTCTTTTCTTTGCCATAGACAAACTAGAGCACTACATGCAAGCATATATGGTCCGTTTGATAGCAAAGGCAGACCCGATTAAATATGTCCCCTCCAGGCCAGTGGTTTTGGGTCGTATAGCTCGATGGGCAGTCTTGCTGCAATAATACGACCTTGCATATGTTCCGTAAAAAGCTATCAAAGGACAAGTATTGGCAAGTTTCTTAGCTGATCACCCAGTTTCATCTGATTGGGTGTTCTCTGATGATTTCCTAGATGAAGACATGTTTTACATTGAAGTAATGCTACCATGGATGATGTTTTTTGATGGGGCTGCACGTCAGGAAGGAGCGGGGGCAGGTGTAGTGTTTATTTCTCCACAACGACAAATACTTCTATACTCGTTCTCATCAAGCAAACTTTGCTCTAACAATGTAGCCGAATATCAAGCATTGATCATTGGTCTACAAATGGCCATTGAGATCGGCATATCGCAACTCGAGATCTTTAGGGATTCCAAATTAATTATCAACCAAATCTTGGAGCAGTATAATGTCAAGAAGGAAGACCTTGTCCCTTATTGCAAATATGCGAAGAAGTTGCTCGCAAATTTGGAGGTAATTACATTGGAGCATATACCAAGGAAGGAGAATAGATAGGCTGATTCTTTAGCTAATTTGGCTACCGCCTTAGCATTATCCCAAGAAGAGACAGCCAAAGTTGCCATTTCCCAAAGGTGGGTGGTACCTCTCGTGGTTGAAGAAGAAGAAGAAGAAGAAGAGCAAGCCAACATCATTTCTGTATGCCTTGTCGTAAAGGAAGAATGGCGACAAGCGATCATTGAGTACCTTCAACATGGAAGACTCCTGGATGATGTACGCCACAAGACTAAAGTTCGGCGAAATGCTGCTCAATTCATTTACTATAAAGAAACTCTCTTTCGCCATTCATTTGATGGTTTATTTCTCCGTTGCTTAGGAGAGGAAGAGGCTAAACAAGCCTTATAGGAGGCTCATTCTGGAATATGCGATGCACACCAATCGGGTCCTAAGCTACACTACAGGATCAAGCGAATGGGTTACTATTGGCCTATGATGGTGCAAGATTCCATGGAGTATGCTAAGAAGTGTGAAGCTTGTCAATATCATGCAAACTTCATCCATCAGCCACCAGAACCTCTACACCCAACTGTAGCTTCTTGGCCTTTTGATGCATAGGGGCTTGATGCAATAGGACCATTACCAAAATCATCCGGTGTCCATTTGTACATCTTGGCTGCAACTGATTACTTCTCGAAATGGGCAAAAGCTGTGCCTCTTAGGGAAGTGAAGAAAGAAATGGTGGTCAATTTCATTCGAACTCCCTTGATCTATCGGTATGGTGTCCCTTGGTATATCGTAATTGATAATGGCAAACCATTTCACAATAGGCTAATAACAGTACAACTCCTCTATGTACAATGCCCCAGCGAGTGGATTAGCCGAAGCTTTTAACAAAAATCTTGGTAGTTTGTTAAAGAAAGTGGTATCCAAGACTAAGCGAGACTGGCATGAAAAAACCGGAGAAGCATTATGGGCATATTGAATAACATTTCGAACGCCTACTCAAGCGACCTCATATTCTCTCATTTATGGAGTGGAAGCTATCCTTCCCTTAGAACGCCAGATCCCATCACTACGGATTGCCATTCAAGAAGGGTTAACTAAAGAGGAAAATGCCAAGCTTAGATTACACGAGCTAGAAGGACTGGATGAGAAAAGGCTCGAGGCCCAACAACGCCTTGAGTGCTATCAAGCTTGTCTGTCAAGTGCATTCAATAAAAGAGTTAAACCATGATCATTCCAAGTTGGTGACTTAGTCCTCTCCGTTCGAAGACCTATCATCACAACTCATCGTACAAACAATAAGTTCACCTCAAAATGGGATGGACCTTATGTTGTGCAAGAAGTCTACACCAATGGTGCTTACAAGTTGATTGATCAGGAGGGTGTAAGGATCGGCCCCATCAATGGGAAGTTCCTCAAACGCTTCTATGCTTGAAAATCGAGAACGGCTCCTCAGTAAGAGTTTAAATTGCCTACTGTAGCACTAAAGGGGTACATGATGTCTTCCCATTACCTTTGAAAGTGTACAAATAAGGAGAAATTAATACCACTCTATGTCACCATTTGTGAGTGTGGCGTAGTGCCTGGATGCCCATGTCGCCCTTGAGGCCAGGGTCTCGGGTTCGATTAGAGGTGATACCTACTATTGTGCAATTGGTACCCATGAAATGCCGTGGGGTGTAGGGCGAGGATTACACACGTGAGCCCTCCCTTTTTGTAAAAAGAAACAACAACAAAAATCATCAAAAAAAAAAATTAAATAACAATAAAAAAAATATATTGAACTACGTAATAACTTGATCCCTCTCGAGGGTACGTAGGCAACTTAGTATCTTTTGCTAAGTTCAGTCACGCACTAAAAAACAAAAAGAGTTTTATTATCAAAACATGAAAAAAGAAAAGTAAAAGAAGAAGCAGAGAATAAGTCTTCTTTATTGATTGACAAAAGGAAAATAGTACAGGGGAAAGTATGATGACACCTATGAAGGGAATTAAAACACAAAAGATTACGACACCCATTTCAAGTCTTTCAAACTAGAACGATTATCTTCTAGCAAGGCTCGTATCTTCTCTAAAGCCTCCATATCCTGGTCTTCAAGAATGGGAGCAGATTTGACTTCTTCAAGTTGTTCTTCTAAAGCTTGTACAACATCGTCTTGTACAACTTGATGAGTTTCAATTTGAGACAATGATTGCTCTAATTGGATGAGCTTGATTTGCAAGTCAGCCATCCTCAATCTAATAGTATCAAGCTCGGTCTTCAAAGATGCTTTCTCGTGCAATGCTTCATAAAGGAGGAATTCAACTTCAGCCTCACGTCGAATTAAGATAACAAGACTTGGTCGTGTGTTAAGAGATTCTTTCATCTTCAAATAGTCTGCGACACCCTCACAATATTTGTCAACGTTTTCGTGCAAGTATTGAGGGTCCACTCCAAGACTTTCAACCCCACTATAAATTTCATGTACTTCAGCTTGTGGGAGGATATTGTCCATAGAAAGATTCGGAAGCTTGTTTAGAAGAACATCTCCCAGCATAGAAGCCCCTTTCCTACGCACGGAAGAAACATGCGCGTTGGCCTAAAACACAGAAACTTCTGGAGGGTTGATTGGTTACAAGGATGAGAGAGGTGTCATTTCTGTCTCAATCAGAAATTTGGACAACGTGCCAGCATTAGCAAACTTATGCCTCTTGAGGTCCGAACTCTTCGTAAATGGCTTCGAGGTAGAAGACTCACTATTTGTAAGAAGATATGCATGATCAGTAGAAGTCTCCACATCAACACCCTTCATTGGACTCTTCAAATGTTTCCAATTGGGTTCAAAGTCGTCACACACCTCCTTTTCAGAAATTTTAATGGCATCCCTAACTGGTACAACAAGCGAACCTTTGATGCCTTGATTTCGTGCAAACTCTAGCAAGGGTTGTGGAATGTATGAGTCTTGTAGATCCCTCTTTCCCTTCTGAGATTTGTTGGACATTAGTGATTTAACAGTGGAGGAGGCAATTTTAGCTGGAAAATCTATTCCTCTCGTAAAATCATTTCTACTTACTCCTTCCCACCATTGTTTGTAGCTACGTCTGACCCAGCTTCTAAAGTCTGGCACAAAAGTAGAAATGAGTACCTTGGAATCTGTGTTGCGGCAAGTGAAAGATTGGTAGAATTGGTATAGATCTTTTAAAGAGCCTGTATGAATTTCTTCCTTTAAGTCACTTGGAATGTCTTGATGAAATCCAAAGCGCCGACTGAATCTGTGAGGACTATATGCTTCTACAATGTGTTGGTCTTCACATCGAAGTGACAAGTACCCCGAGCAAAGGCTCATAAAGTAGTCAAACTTCTGAATGGATAAATGATCATTGTCGATGAATGTCTGGTCATAGCTTTTATTAAAAGCAGTCCTGTGCCAAAAGAAATCGGTGGCAGTTCGTATATGCTTTCGTGCAAACAATTCATTGAGCAGAGAGGCATAGCCTGCACCGGAGTATTTAGTCATCAAAGGATTGGATAGTTTGGCATGGGTGATGCGGTTGCTTCTGAAAAAATGACCTACCCAGGCATAAACATAATGAATAGTAAAACTAGCTCCAAACTTGCTCTGAGTAGGAGAGGAAGAAATGGTGTTAAGTCCACGATAAATGCTAGCCAATACTGGGGGAGCAAGGCCAAATGAACGACCATTGGCCCTAGAATTAGCTATCTTGAAAGTGCCGAGACGGATGCTATTCGGATCCTTCCTAGGAAAGAGAAATGTTCACAGCCAACAGGAAAGAAGTACCAATAAGTAAGTCTCCTCCTTTAAGTCACCCTCAATTTGAAGATCTACAAAGGCTCCGTGTTCTTTATCAGACCATAGTCCATGCTCGTTTGTCTCGCCAATGGGATTTCGACTACACTTGGGAATGGTTGCCCGTCTCGCTGGTTTTCTAGGATTTGGGTACTTGCTGTTTCCTCTGTACCAAAAAGTAATCCAGTCACAAACACTCACTTTCCCTTGCCTCTTCATCCGGTTTTGAAGGTGATGATACGCCATGAAAAGGTAGCAATAGCCATGCGGCAGATAGGGTCGTCCTTGGTCATTAGTTCCATCTAGCTCTTGCGCATTGGGCACCACTTCATCATAAAATGCACCTGTGCAAGAAAGTCTGCCAAGAATGGAAAGATCCCTTGGTGTGATAGAAATTTCCCCAACTGAGGTATGAAGGGTATTGGTCGACGGACTCCAACACTCACACAACACCTTCATGAGATTCTCATCATAATCAAACGTGAACAGGGAGGCAAAGACAGCATTGTAAAGGTGGATCGCATCAAGGAGGTGTTTACACCGACCAAGCACATCTTCTAGCCAATCCCAATAAAGGGAGAAGTAGGAAAACCCTCCATTCATGCTAAAGGAAAAATCCCAATTGGCACGTTTTGCAATTATATATTGTCCCAAAGTGTTGTATGGCTTTGATTTGGCAAAATTTTTGTGATGCGAAGCAAGAAGGATAATTGTCCAAGTTAGAGCCACCATCAGAGGGAACAACCTGTGACCATTACGGCAAATTGAGAGAATAAGACTTATGGCCCCATCTCTCTGAAAATCTTCCAATTATGGGCGGATGAACAATCAAAGTCATAGCCTTTGCATCCTTGTCACCTTTCTCCTTACAAATGAACAAGGCTGGTTCTTGAACAATCTTCGAATCCTCGAAAAAGAGCATCATGATACCTTAAAAAAAACAAGTAGAGAAAAAAAAATTATTAATTAAAAAAAAGAGTGAAAAAAAATAATAACAATTAAATAATAAATAAAAAGAAGTAAAAAGATAGTTTCTCTATACTTATATTACATTACCCACTAAAAGCATATTGTACAAACTTAGTGCATGCCTCGAGTGGCTTTATATAGGAGTCTTTGGAAAATATCAGAGAGCTGTGGAAAGGCAAAGTACCATACTTTCAAAGAATACTGTGCTAACTGCCCCCAGAAGATCATGTTGTTAGAAATAATTTATTGCACTAGACTTGGGTTGAAGTTCTAGTCTGCATATTGTTCAAGAGTAATGCTATCACCACAAATCAACCCACAGAAATCTTCATAGGACTTCGAACAAACAAGAAGATGGCAACAAAGTCCAACAATGCCTGCTGGCTTCTCTTTCGGATTTCTAAAACTTCTGACAAGGTGTCACAAAAATCAACCCACAGGAGTCTTCTATGGCCTTCAATCCACTAAACCTAAAAATTCCAAGCCCAGATGCCTAGCCACGAGCTGCTGCACATGGCCACAAATTCTCAACAATCCGCGGGTTTCTCATTCAAATTTGCACACATCTGAGAAAACTTTTACAAAACTTATGCCACCACTAGAGCCATCGGCCTTCGATCTACAAAACCTAAAAATTTCAGGTCCAAAAGTATGCACATCTATTCATAATTTCACAAAATTGAACCTACAAGGGTCTTTAACGGCCTTAGATCTACAAAACCTAAAAATATTAGGTTCAGATGCCAAGTCACGCGCCACCAGATGCTTCGGAGAACCCAGCATCAAGTTCACGTGCTCCCACGCGCCACCCTCACCTTCCACGCTCTCACACGCGCCGGCTATTCTCTCACGCACGTGCACGCGCCACACATCGACACGCCCTCCAGCGCTATGACGTCATGGATGATGTCATCCTCCACCAACCGGTTTGACCTGGACCGACCTGGAAAACTGACCTAGATCCGAACCTTCTCAAATTAAAAAAAAAAAAAAAAAAAGAAAAAAAAAAAGAAAAGGGCTTTGACCAAAAAGTCAAAATTTTCAAAACGGACCTGTCCTACTCAATTTTTCGAGTACATTCCAATTTTGGGATCTGTTTCTTCAACTGAGACTTGAAATTGCACAACGGTCCAATTTCTAGAAAGTTGACTTTTGCACAAATCTTGACCAAAAGTCAAAATTTTTGACAAGGGCTTGTCTTGCCCGATTTTTCACGTACGTTCCAATTTTGGGGTCTATTTATTCATTTGAGAATCCAAAATTTCTCAAATAGTGCGATTCTACAACTGTTGGCTTTGATGTGAACTTTGACCAAGAATCAAGATGGTCGAGCAAAGCTTGTCCTATTCAAATTTTCACAAAGATTCTGATTTTGAAATTTACGTATTTTTTTTTGGACTTGGAAACCACCAATCTGACCCACTTCTTCGAAGTACTAGCAATGTCCAAAATTTAAGCTCTCATGATCAAAATTTGAGATCCGTCCATTTGGTCTGGATTCCCTCAAGATTATCCTCCAAACTTCATCAAGACTTCCCTTTCAAAGAGCAGATGAACTCTCACAAGTGTGTCTCGAACTTGAAATTGCATTAAGTCACTACTCCAGCCTACCATTCCCATTCGGTGCCTACCAGTCTCCGACCTACCATTCCCATTCGACACCTACCTTTCTCGTCCACCATTCTCACCAAAAAGTCTCATCCACCATTCTCAACTGCCGTTCTTCATCTCTCCGCAATAAATAGAATGGTCGGATACATCAAAAACTTATCAAGAAAAACACACTGAATCATGAAATGAAGATTTGCTTCTTTCAAATTTTCAAATCCTTATTCTCACAGCCATTTCTCACTGTGACCTTATCATTCTCAACTCCTAGAAACCAAAATTGCTTCATAATCAGTTTGAAATCAACCCTTTCATGGTTCAGTAGAAACCCTTCTCACAACATCATCGTTGTTTTAGGATCCAAAAAAATTTTGTTTCCTCACTTAACGACCTCATTATCCATAAAGTTACTCATAATAAGGTCTGCATCGTTGTTCCGTGCTTCCTTGGACTTGGTTGGCCAGGAAATCTAAGTCCGGCAGAGACACCTATTCCTAAGATCAATGTTCTCATAGTCTCTCTCCAACTACTTGGTCTCCCATCAAAAGCAGCAGTTTGAAACAAATAGTAACTTGGCTGGTTTCTAAAACCAGGATCATAAGTTAACTCCATCTTTCATCTTTTGTGCTTTTCCAACAAGTGGCATTAGGTGAAGGTTGTAAAACGTGTTGGGGTATCCTACAAATTGTCTCCCATCCAACACTTACAATGACCTCTAAGGTACCAGCTCATCAGAAATCAGCCTTTGGTGTCAATAAATGGTCATCAAAGCCTTATTCCATGTTCCCACCAGTGTGGGGCCCAAAGGTCATCGTTATTGGTATCTTAAAACACACTTTCTGGAATTACTCCAACTTAAAATCAGCTTGAAGAATTTCAAAAAATATACTTCTGAAATTACTTCAATTTAATGTCCGTCTGCATGGTCCAGTTACACAGGCACATTGACTTGCTATCGGACCTCATTCAGCATGCAGTTAGTCCCGCATCCCAAGGTGTACTTCCTAGAAACATCTACACCAGAGAGTCCCCAACGTACAGGGCCAGCACCATGCTGTCATTTGTTTCACTCATTCACTTCATTTTCATTTCTATCTTCTTCACCACCAACATCAGCACACCTAGAATCCATAAGCTTCTGAAATTACCTCAACTTAACCTGAGTGATACAATAACACATGCACATTCAACCACTCTCCCACATGTTCTCTCCGTGATCCGAAGTATATCCTTCAGATATAACTTCACCAAAAGTTCTTAAAATGGGAGGCTAGCCCCATAGATCTGCATGCTATACCCAGCCAACATCCTCACCTCTTCTCCATCTTCTACACCCTGTGATCGCCACCAACGATCCAAAATACTCTTTTGAAATTACCTCAGCTTAACCTCTATTGAAATGATTCAATCTTGCAAGTACATCCAACTTCTTGCAATAACTTTCAGCCTCACCAATCCACTCCAAATACCATGGAACACTCTTTTGAAATTACTTCAACTTAACCTCTGTTGAGAAAACTCGGTCACGCGAGTACATTCAAATACTCACAGACCCCTTCTTAGTCTCATCAAAGCCTTTCATATGGGTGGGTCTACTCTTCTGAAATTACTTCATCCTGTTAAAAGCTCCACCACCTTCAACTATTTCACTGGAAGAGTCAAGTATAAAAATCCATTTTCAAGACTCATTCACTCACCACACTCCAAAACTGTGTGCATGCACGAGTCTCGAGGGGGCATTTGTAGAGAGGGAAAATTCCTGACCTATTACAAGCTGACACATCATATTACCAAGTTCATAAAATATAACCAATTACAAAGTGCCACGTACTGTTGCTAGATTTTGCTATCACTATTCAGAAACCAATAGAAATTTGCCAAGTGTCATTGAAATAGAGGCATGAAACGCATTAGCATGTGTAAGCGATGACACAAGCAATCCAGCATGTGTAAGTGATGACATAAGCGGACCAATTAAGCTGTGACATGTGTCACCAATCAGACTCCGCCATGTGTCGCTCACCCACCCTCAAACTCCTATAAATAGAAGTCTTCCTAAGACATTTAAGGGGACATAAAAAAGCCATCTAGAGCATAAGCAGCATTGAAGAAGATTCAGAAGCACTCAGAAATACAGAAGCTCTGTAGGAATCAAACCTCGAAGCCTCCAAGAACTTCAACTTCAAAACCAAAGAATATTCGAAGCAAAAACCATCCAAGCTGTCAACCTAGATCTCAAAGTTCACTGGAATCAAGCTCGAAAGCCTCCAGAAACCTCAACAAACCACAAATCAACAAAGCTCTATGGATTCAAGCCTCTAAAGCACCGAAGAACTTCCATCACAAACCTTTGAAGATGAAGAACGCCAAGAACACGAAGAACGTATCAAGAATGCAAAGAACACAAAGAACAAAGAATTTCTAACAAGCTCGTAGCTAGAGAATCATTGTAATTTCGTTTCAAATATCGTTGATCCATTCTTCAGCCAAATTGAAGTACATTCAGTGTTCGAATCAAAATTATATTACCGCAATTCCAATTAAAAAATCTTTCAAGAAGATCGAATCAGAGGATCACTCTTTTATAATTACAAAGAATTGTACTATACGTTCATCAATACAAATTTGCATTTGTGAAACTATTTTACTTATTTGATTTATTTCGAACTAAGAATTTAGTCGTCTGCACATGCTATCGATTAAGTAATAACCCCAATAATATTCGCATAGCTTATAAATATAAACTTTATTACCTTTATGTGTATGCAACACATGTATACAAAATAAGCTACTTGTTATGCCATAATTATATTATATAATTAAAGTGTTGGGTTAAAATAGCTTGACCCCGATTAATTAATTCAATTACCCAAGTTAATTAATTAGGTTCAATTGCATGCAAATTGTGAAGGCACCAACAAATCACCAAAAATACTAAATGTAGCAGAAAATAAATTTGACACGGTGATTTGTTGACAAATGAGAAAAACCTCGCAAGGCAAAAACCCTACTAAGTGATTTTAAGATCACCACTCCCTAAAATCCACTAATCAACAATCAAGGAGTTACAAATATAAGGAATCTTACCAACTACCCTAGCTTATCCTGAAATACTAACCTACAATTGAACCTTCACTTTAATACCCAATTAGACTTGATCTTGTAGTAGCCTTTTTTTCCCTTAATGCACAAACCTTTAATTTGTGACTAACCCTTTGCACGGATTCCAGTACATAACTAACTCCAGCAATTTGAATAAATGTTGTTGGCTGCAAAGTTCTTCACTTCATCACTTCATCACTTCATCAAAAATGAAGATTTGGAAGCACTCGGTTACAAAACCCTAAAAATTCTGAAATCGTAATTCTCGATAGATATATCTGTCAAGTCTTAATGAACAGTTTTTTTTTTCACTTGTTTCTTGGACTAATCTTCATGTATTTAATACTTGACTTAAACAAGATATTTCTTGAAGTACTAAACTCATCTTAGATTTACCCAACTACAAGTAAAGTACATTTTGTCTAAGGATTAGCCAATTACAAAACATATGACCTTAACATAAAGTATTTACTAATGGATAAAGTTTGGCTACAACTTTACTTTTTCTTCTTATATCTTCCATACTTGCAAAATTTTCAGAAGATCAAAGATTAATAGTTATGTTATCAATCAAATGTTTAAATTTCAAATTTTTGTAGTTTAAAATAATGAATTTAGTTTACAGATCTAATAGTAATTGGCACGAAATTTAACATGTGTTAAGCACATACTAAAGATGCAATCCAATTATTAGATTTTTAAAATATGTAGTTATGTTAATTTATAGTGGCAATGTTTAAAACCTAATTATCTAAAACCAAGTGATTTTGTGGCAATGTTTGATCTCTCTCATGAGAAAAACCTTTGGTTCAAATCCTTCACACTCATTTGTTGAAAAAAAAAAGTTTGCTATTTCTTTTTTTTTTTTTTTTTTGGGAGGCCTTTTGTTAAGGCTCTGGTATAAGTATTACTACTATTTGGTGTAGTGTATTGCTGCTGTATTTAGGTGTAGTGGATGCTTGTACAGAGGTGTAGGGGATGCTTGTATAGAGTTAGTTGAGTTAGTTAAGTAATGCATTAGAAGTTTGTACTTAGTTAAGTGACTAAGCTGCAATGTATTGTACTCTATTAGTTAGTGAGGAGGGTGTAAGACTAAACACTGATTGTAATGTGGATTCATTGAAGAATAATATATTGAATAGTTCTCTTTGAGGTGCTATTGGAGGTTGATTCCCTCAAAGAATCATTGGAGGCCTAGCTCTCTCGAAAAACTGCTAGATTGAGAGTAAGAGAGACTAAGGATCATTTCATTTCTATCATTGATCATTTGATTCCTATCACCTTTGATTGTATAGATGAGTCCCTTAATAGAAGAGTCCTTCACACCTACATATAGAAGAGTTCCTTAATTTATAGCTGCATTTGGTAATGCTAGCTAAAGTTTTATATGAGGTAGTAAATTAGAGTAGGATTTTTCTTTTTGGAAACTTAAATTCTATATAGTGGATATGTTTTGCCTTTGGGGTTGGTGGTTAAGCCCTCAGAATTTTATTTTACTTTGGAATAATTTTTCCTGCATCACTATATGTTGTATTATTTGTTTGGTTGTTTGTTATTTTTCATATGGCAGTTGCTTCGTGGGAATTAACCTAAAAATCATTCTGAGTTCATATATATAACTGATTAATTTAACAAGTTGATTAATATTGATGTATTTTCAACCAAGATTCTAAATTTCCTTACAGTAACCATAACGTACAACATCAATAGAGTTGTTAATATAGTGAGTCCTTAACATTTGTAACCAAAACATACGTCATATCAATGTGTGACAATGGCAGACTAAATAGACTATAGTTGTATAAAAGAGAAAACAACAGAATTTCAAGATAAATACAATACTGGGCTTTTTGAGGAAACCCAAACTCCTTAGACATGATATTTGAATATCTCTATTTGAAGAATCTGCAAAATTTTAACAGACTAAAATAACGACCAACTTAACATAAATTAATGTTCTCCATCGATCTCTGCAAGCATGTTCAATGCCAGGTCCGTATCAAGACAACATATGTAGAGGAGATTACTCTTCATCCTCATCATCAGTGTCACACCTAGTAAATATAATCAGAAGGTAAAATGGGTAGCGGAGGAGGTAACGAATGATAGGATGGGGCGAGGAATTTGGTAAAAAAAGTGGAAAAAATATTATTGAGAAAGTGAAGAGGGAAAATGAGCCAATGCACAAAACTAGATAGGCAAGCCAGCTGAGGTCTCTCAATACTAGATAATTACCTACCATGAAAGCTAAGGAGACCATTGTTATAGCTAGTCCCAAAAATGGCAAGCTAAACTTATAGGCAGCAATGAACAGCTTAAGATCACCTAAATGGGCCCAAATGACAGCAACAACAGCAGTAATGGCGCTATACATAGCTATGGTGTTGCTAATTACGAACACATGGAACATGGGCTTCTTTAGGAAAGTTGTCATTCCTCCAGGGCCGTTGTAGCCACCTGGCATGGTGAAAGCCGCAGCAAAAGTTACAGTGGCCACAAGGGTTGCGACCAACAAGAGAGTGTCAGTCCTTCCCTTGTATTTGTCTGTGCTTAGTGTCTTTTCAACCTTTGAACTTTGCGGGTTCTCCCTACTAATGCGTCGAGGAGGAGCCCTTGGGCCGCTAACATATCTCAAGGCTTCCCATGTCAATCGCTGCATGGTAAACGAGAAATTATTTTTTAATCAGTCAACAATGAGCTCTGAACAATATGCACGTTAATTTTTTAATTTTTTTTTAAATGTCACTGTTCAATGCACACAAGCCTGCAGTCTACAATAGACTATCCATACTACACATACGCTTAGCAAAATATTAAGAAGATCATAGATCAAAGAAATCTTATAATATAATGGAAGAATTTCAAAATATTAATTAAAAAATAATTTGGTGATATCATATATATATAACAATGACATATATAGTGTCTGCCTCTGGAACAAAATTTTCTACTACAAAAGAGGTTTAAATCAAATTGATAGAAGATTTTCAATTGTGCCAACCTTTAAATGTTCACATACCTCTCCAAATGAGGGATTTTGCCCACTGTCGTTTAATGCAATGTCAAGCGCTCTCTTGCCTTCTTTATTCAAAGCCTTTAAATCAACTCTTTTGTCCCATGTCAAAATGCTAACAACCATAGGATGCCCTTTCATGGTGACCAAATGTAAAGGGGTGTTTCCATTTTCGTCTTCATTATTGATAAGCATTTCAACTTTAAGATCATGTCTTTTTAGCATATGAGCTACCACTTTGGCTTTCCTATACATAGCTGCTACGTGCAAAATGTTTTGACCCTCTTCATTGAGCAACTCAATCATATCTGGATATTTATCAAGAAACTTTTTAATTACCTGAATATGACCTTTCCTGGATGCTATATGAATGGAATAATAGCCATCCGTATCTCTCTGATCGTATGCACCACATTTTGTAGGTTTTTTTAGTAAGATTTCAACACCGTCAAGATAACCTATTGATGCAGCATAGAAAAGAGGAGTCATGCTTTTTATCGTCTTTCACTGTGAGGATATCATCTGGTAGGCTTTTCAAAACAGTATCTAGGATATCTGGTACACAATCGATAACAATTGAAATAAAATATAATCAGTCAACAATGAGCTTTGAACACTGATGAAAATATAATATTTTTGTTCATCTGAGATTGTATATTATAAGAATAGCCTTCAGATCACGATCCTAATTAAGATTGGGAGCGCAATTCTACTCTAACTCTATTACTTTAAAATGATCCAGATCGATTTTACAATTTGGGATCGTAGGATCCTAAAACCTCAAAGATTTGAAATTGGAATAGAGAGATGTGGAGACAACATCTTCATGGTTTAGAGGAAGATATTTTCAATAGTGTTCTTCTTGGTCTCAAGACCCAAAGAGAGGCAAGGACTCAACAATAATTTTAGTACCACAACATATGATTAGCTATCTGCTACTTTCATATGAAGACAACTTTTTATCCGTTGCTTACAGTGAATCACACTGCAAAGCTGTGACAACGTTTGTGTAATAACTTGTGCTCTCTCTCTCTCTCTCTCTCTCTCTCTCTCTCTCTCTCTCTCTCTCTCTCTCTCTCTCTCTCTCTCTCTCTCTCTCTCTCTCTCTCTCTCTCTCTCTCTAGGCCCAAACCCTCAGGCTTAAACTTTTGTGATCCCTTTCACAATTAGAGCGAGGATATATAGGGATGATCATGGGTGTCACACAAGTGTGCATCACACAAGATAGGCTCATAAAAACCCACACAAATGATCTTGGAAAAAAGTAATAATAATAAGATAATCTAATCAATGTTTATACATGTACGTGACTATATGTATTGAGAGTTGAGACACGTTGATGAAAAAAAAAAAAAAAGGTGTGTATTGAGACACCCTAAAATAGAAAATTACATACTTTCCTCTTGGCAAAGAGGAAGAATAATTGTAGCGTGAACAGTTGGTTTAAAAAAAAAAAAAAAGATAGACCTAATTAATCAATGTTTTACCTATGTTTGTATTGAGATACATTTAAGGGGGAAAAAATATGCGTAATGAGAAACCTTAAAATTGATAATTACCTATTTTCCATTGTGTTAAAGGAACTATAATGATCCATTTGATTGGAGGAGTAGAAAAGTGGGAAGATAGAAAATTTCAAAAGAACAAAAAAGTGAGAGCATAAAAAATATTTAGTTTTCTCTTATATGTATTTGGTTGGGATGACATAAAAGTGGAGAGAAGAAAAAATTCGTTTATTTGGTTGAGAAGAAAATTGAGATGATAAAAAATAAATTTGGTATAAATTTACAAGTATGCCTCTATTAAATAAATAAAAAATGTAACAAATTCTTCTATTAAAAAAAAAGTGTGTATGGACCCTTCAAAAAAAAAAAAAATTCTCATTTCTTTTCGCAAGAGCACAACCCAAAGGAACTAAAACATATGAGCACAAAAAATAAAAAGGTATGAGAAGTACAAAGAATAAGAAAACTAAAAGAAGACAACAACAAAAAAAAAATGAAACAAATAGTATAATTGTATAATAGAAAATGAAAAAAAAAATCAAAAGAAATGAAAACAAAAGAAAGTTAGAAACTGAAAATATTTTGGTGTGCCTATCCGTTTTCCTCCCACAAATCCACTAAAACAGGTACTCCAATAAATTTCTTTTCCTTACCTTTTCTCTTCATTTTGCCTAAAATTCACCTAATCGAACAAACCATAAATAGCACTCAAATGAACTAATCAATGTTTACCTGTATGCACTGTCGGAGCCAGGGGGGGGCGAGGGGGGGGGCACCTGCCCCCCTGACTCCTAAAATTTTTTAGCATCAGTACTCAAGTACTTACTGACATGGAGGAAAAAAAAAATGACTTCTTGGTTGAACATGACTCTCAAGAAAAAGAAAGGAAAAAAAAGGTTCACAAACACCAAACATTTGTCTTGTCCGATGTCACCTATTTCACTATTTTTTTAAATTTTAATTTTATATCATTATTTATACAATTTTTACTATTTATGATACTTTTTATAGCGTTTTATTCTTGAATGATGCTAGGATACTACATATTTTACTACTTATATCTTACAAATTAGCATGTCACCAATCAAAAAAAATAATTTCAAACATTTATTCATTATATTTTTTTAAGTAACACTAATCACATTTTTACTCCATCAATTTGTAAATTTTTTAGTAGCAATGAATTTGTTATTTTTGTTTATTTATTTTAATAATATGAAATATATTCATATTTGCTTATAATTTTTTATTTATTCTGTTATTATTTTTTATTAGTATTTTTTAGATTAATTTCACTTTTAATATTGCTCCGTCACTGCCTGCATGTGTATTGAGACACATTGAAGGGCAAAGGAAAGAAGCAGCATGTGCGTTGAGACACCTAAGTTTCCTCGCAGTAAAGGAACCATAAATGGCAGCATGAACAATTGACTTGCCATATGGCAGGTTGGTAATTGTCATGAGATAATAAATGGCAACGTGAACGATTGATTTTCCATGTGGCAAGCGATTGGTAGTTGTCATGTGCTTCACGAGTTATCATGTGTTTCATTGGGATAATAAAAGGACACTTCTGGACATTCCTCAACTAAGAACTTGGCCACCTTATTGTACTTGGCTTTCAAAGCCGAATTACAACCCACTTGAAATTTTTTAATTAAGGCCAAGTGCAAAGGAGTATTCTCCTCCATATTTTTCTCCCCTAGTGGTACACAATTCAAGTGTTCGTCAGACCACTTGACTAAAAGTTCCACTATTTGCATATTCCCAGCACTTGCAGCTACATGAAGAGGAAGGTTGCCATTGGAGTTCTTTTCCGTGACAAATTTTTGGCACGGTGGGATCTGCAAGATCGATTGTACAAATTGATGATTATCGTCTGAGCTTGCAGCAGCAAGATGAAGGATCGTATTTAGTTCGGGGGTTTTGTCAGAGAGAGCAGAATTTTCTAGATCTTGCGCTTCTTTTTATTTGATAAAATAATTAACATCCTGACGCTTTACGGCCTTGTACAATACCGATCATGCTTGTAACTTTGTCTTTTGACTTGCGGTTGCGGCGATCTCCCTTTGACGTCTTAGCTGTGCCTACGTACATTCTTATACGCCGGTTCTCCATTTCAGCATCACGAAAAGCTGAACAAGGTAATTCAGCTTGTACTAGATCTGTAATCAAGAGAGAAAATTTCATTATATTGCACATTCCATTAATTCAGCTAACAAAATAAGATAACTTAATAATCATGAAGTCTAGCGTTTGGCTAAGTGAAGTAGGAAATTATGTCCGTTTTGCGTATTAAAGACCAAAAATGTCCGTGTGCTTCAATTGCCATACCGGGAGTTTCGTCAGAGAGAGAGAGACAGCAGAATGTTCTAGATCTTGCTCTATTTTTTGGATGAGTAATATTCTGAAGCTGTACAGTCTCGTACAATTCACCCTTCATGCTTGTAACTTTGTCTTTTGACTTGCGGTTGTGGCGAAACTCCCTCGAACGTCTTAGCTGTGACTGAGTCCCTACGCTAGTTCCCCAGTTCAACATCACAATAAGCGTCGTCAGAAACAGGTACTCGTTCTGGCGGTGCCAAATCTGCAATCAAGGGAGGAAATTTCACTGTATTGCACATTCCATTAATTCAGCTAACAAAATAAGATAACTTAATAATCATGAAGTTTTCACCCAGTATATAATATTAGACACAGTGAAAATTGAAAATATTTTAGCGTTTGGCTAAGTGAAGTAGGAAATTTTGACCGTTTTGTTTATTAAAGACAAAAAATGTCAGCGTGCCCTGCAGATCTGAGTGGTGACTTACCAGATATAAGCTTCGAAAGCTCCTCATCTTTAGCTTCTTTTGCCAAAGGTCGAGGATTCTTACTTGCTTTATTCCTATAATTGCACACACTTGGATCTTTCTTAATTAAAAACTCAGTGTCACAATAACAGTCACACACGTATAAAGTTTACACCCTACAAGTGTGTAAGTCCCTCATAACAATTAAAGAGTTATCCTCAAAGAAAATTTCATCAATAAATTTGAAAATATCCTCAATAATGCAATTCTCAAAAGAATTTCAAATAATAATCTTCCAACATCAAAATAAAAATAACTAAATCCTTTAAATCTAAAGGTCCACACAAATGATAATCTTAAACATAAAAATTCAAATCTTATTCAATTGATTTCCTAAACTTCACTCATGCGCACATCCCAGCAGAAGCCCAAACTTATGCTACTCTTCCTAATCAACATCTAAAAGGAGAAAGAGGGGGGTTGAGTTGACAACTCAATAAGTAACCAAAATCCTATGAAGTTCTATCAAGCAATAGATCCATAAAATATAAGATGTAATATGTGTTTTCAAAAGTTATAATATATTATGTGTTTTCAAATTAACTGAAGAAGTTTCATAATCTTAAAATAATAGGTTGCACATAGATCACATACTTTATTCTTACAAATATATCATAGATGGTTTAGAAAATAGTCAGTTTCTCATATATCCAGAAGCCATAACTTACAATATGTTCCAAAACTCATAAGCAGTCTGTGTCTAAAAATAGTTCCAATACTCCAACATTTCCATAATCATATATGTAGTTTAAGGACTCAAAATAATTTAAATATTCAAATTTAATTCATATTTTTCTTAATAATCTTATGACTATGATCACGCTATATCCCCGTGACTGAGCATTAGAGTACCAATAAATAACCCCCATTGGCTGGCCATCAGAGTACCAATGAATAAATTCTCATTAGTTTGGGTATCAGAATACTAATGAATGACCCCCATTGGCTGGGTATCAGAGTATCAATGAATAACCTCCATTGGTTTGAGTGTCAAAATACCAATGAATAACCCCCATTGGCTGGGTATCAAAGTATCAATGAATAACCCTCATTGGTTTAGGTATCAGAATCAATACATAGTCAAATTGTTCATAATCATATATATGAAATCATAGTTCAAACCAAAAATAAATCGCATTCAAATACATATATATAATCATATATTCAGTATTTAAATATATTTGTGATATTTTTATATTCTTTGCCTTAAATCAAAATAGCCCAAAAACAATTAAATAAAATAAAAATTATACTCAATGCTCATATAGATTTGTAAAAATTCTTTATTCTTTACATTGAATCAGTATAGCTAAAAATAGTTAAATAAAATACATCATATATTCAGAAATCAGATATCAGATATATTTATGATAATTCTTTACTTGAAATTAGTAATACAATAGAAATAAAATTGTAACAACTAAAAACAAATTTTTCAGTAG
This sequence comes from Castanea sativa, assembly GCF_040712315.1. Taxonomy (NCBI): domain Eukaryota; kingdom Viridiplantae; phylum Streptophyta; class Magnoliopsida; order Fagales; family Fagaceae; genus Castanea; species Castanea sativa. The sequence goes on along the minus strand of NC_134017.1, from coordinate 5,742,643 downwards.
TTAAAAATACATTAATATAAGCAAAATAAAACTCAATTAGGATAAGGTTACTTACCTTAGCTAGCTCACCACAAAGAGCTTCTCCTCAACACTTTCTCTAAAATCTTTAGATGTCACCTAACAATTTTAAAGCACCATTTACTCAATAATCAAATAATAAGAATAACTTGCAATATATGTGACCAAAGGAGAAACTTCTTAAGTACCCAATAATTTCTCAGTATTAACTCTCCCACGGTTTCTGTAGCTATATTCCACATTTTATCATTTGTATTGACTTGTTTAAAATTTGTTTCACGTAGAAAAATCCAAAGCACTGTGAAAAATATAAGACTCTCCTCACATAACCATTTGGGTTGAAAAGTCAAAGCATATATATAAGGATTGAATGAATGCCCTCTAAAGCTGAGTTCAACCTTAAACAAAAGTCTCTATTTCTTATCTCCAAAGACTCTGAAGTCTAATAATCTATTGGACTATTGGTGGTCTAACCTATAGTCCACTGGTTTCTTATAATAAATGTCTACAAAAAAAATAGTATGTGCCCAAAGAAATTCCATGACCGACAAAGCACCCGAAATAAAGATATTACAAAGAAGACGTGTAGTGAAAAAAAAAGAAAAAAAAGATTCATCGCCCAAATTCCAACCCTTCTCCCTTCACACTTACGTATAAATTTTTTGATAATTTCACTACTGTCCAAAATACCAACATAAAATATATTCTAATTCCAAGTAACGCTTAGATTTGACAAGAGAGATTCTTAGGCTCTTACCTCAATTGTGCTGTCGAACCTTCTCTACATGAGTATTTTGGCTAGTCTCCTCCCTCAAAACATCTGTCAGTATACGCTGACTTAAATTAGACTATATAAAACTAGGGTTTCCACCTTATTTTCTAAAAACCCCTAAGTAATTTTAATTATAACAATTGACCCCATAAACAAATTTACTTAAATACCCCTCCTTTGATTTTTTTTTTCAGGTATTACATTCTCCCCCCCCCCCCCCTTAAAATAAGTTTAGTCCTCTAAACTTGACATACCTGAATCCTCAAAAAGATATGGGTATTTCTCCTTTATTTCATCTTCTAACTCCCATGTAGCCTCTCTCACAGTCTAGTTCCTCCATTAAACCCTGACATAATGTATGGTACGACGCTTCAACTCTTGCTCCTTCTTGTCCACAATTTTAACTGGTTGCTCTTCATAAGTTAAATCATCTCTTAATTTTAGAGGCTCATAATCCACTACATGACTAGGGTCTGGAACATATTTCTTTAACATTGAGACACGGAAAACATTATGTACCCCTGATAAAGAAGGTGGTAAGGTGAGCCTATAAGCAACATTACCCACCTTCTCCAAGACTTCAAAAGGTCCTACAAAACGAAGGCTTAATTTACATCGAAAACCAAATCTCATAACTCCTTTAGTAGGTGAAATCTTCAAGAACACATGATCACCCACTTGGAACTCTAATTTCCTTCTTCTAAGGTCTGTATAACTCTTCTGCCTACTCTGAGCTATTTGTAGTTGCCCTTTAATCACTTGAATTTTATCTACTATTTGTTGTACAATCTCAAGACCCAACAATCTTTTTTCTCCAACATCATCCCAACATATAGGAGACCTACACTTCTTACCATACAAAGCCTCATATGGTGCTGCTTTAATACTTGCTTGGTAGCTATTATTATATGCAAACTCCACCAAAGGTAGATGTTTATCCCATGAACCTTTGAAATCAATTACACAAGCTCTCAGCATATCTTCCAATGTTTGTATAGTTCTTTCTGAAAGTCCATCTATTTGAGGGTGAAAGGCTATGCTGAACTTCAAGTTAGTACCCATTGCCTTATGCACACTCTCCCAAAATTGAGACACAAATCTTCGATCTCTATCAGACACAATGGACACAGGAGCACCATGCAATCTCACTATTTCATTGATATACAATCTAGCTAACCTTTCGAGTGTGAAATCCACCCTAATGGCCAAAAAGTGTGCAGATCTTGTCAACCGATCCACAATCACCCAAATTGCATCCTTACCAGTAGGGGTTCTAGGCAGCCCCGTCACAAAGTCCATAGTAATGTCCTCCCATTTCCGTTCTGGAATGGGAAGAGGTTGCAAAAATCTAGCTAGTCTTTGATGCTTCATCTTGACTTGTTGACACACTAGACATTGAGCAACATATTGAGCAATATCCCTCTTCATGTTGTTCCACCAAAAAGTCTCTCTTAAATCTCGATACATCTTAGTGCCTCCCGAGTGTATCGTGTAACTCGTGTTATGAGTCTCCTTTAGAATTTCTGCCTTAAGGTCGGGATCATTTGGTACACAAAGCCGATTACCAAACCTCAAGGATCCATCCTCATGAATGCAAAACTCAGATTGAGAGATTACATTTATCAAATCTCTTATCTTCTGCAACTGTGGATCATTACTTTGTGCAGTCTTTATCCTTTCAATCAAGGTAGGCTGAACTCTAAAGTTTACCAAATGTGCCTTTGCTTCATGAAACCGTACTTCTATCCTCATCTTCCTCAAATCTTCCAGGATGTGTTTTTTTGTAGTCAACAATGCTGCCAAATTTCCTGTAGACTTCTTACTTAAAGCATCAGCTACCACATTGACTTTTCTAGGATGGTAACTAATAGTCAGGTCATAGTCCTTTAATAGCTCCAACCATCTTCTTTGTCTCATATTCAACTCTTTTTGAGTAAAGAGCTACTTGAGACTCTTGTGGTCAGTGAATATCTCACACTGTTCTTCATACAAATAGTGCCTCTAAATTTTTAGTGCAAAACCACCGCAGCTAACTCCAAGTCATGTGTGAGATAATTTTGCTTATAAGGCTTCAACTGTCTCGAGGCATATGCCACTACCTTCCCATGCTACATAAGAACACACCCCAAGCCTTTCCTAGAGGCATCACTATAAATGGTGAAACCTACACTTCCTAAAGATACGGTGAGAATGGGTGCTAACACCAACCTTCTCTTCAATTCTTGAAAGCTTTCTTCACACTTTCCAGTCCACTCAAACTTAGCTCCCTTTTGGGTCAAGCGAGTCAAAGGCATGGCTAAGTGAGAAAATCCTTCAACAAACCTCCTGTAATAACCAACCAATCCCAAAAAGCTACAAACCTCTATCACACCGTTCGATCTATTCCATTCTACTACTACTTCCACTTTCTTAGGGTCAACAGCAATCCCATCTTTAGACACAACATGCCCAAGGAATGCAACACTTTCTAGCCAAAATTCACATTTTTTAAGCTTTGCATACAACTTCTTCTCCTGCAATAGTTGCAGTACAAGCCTCAAATGATTCTCATGCTCCTCCACACTCTTAGAATTTATCAAAATATCATCAATAAAAACCACAACAAATTTTTCTGAGAAAGGTTTAAACACCCTATTCATCTAGTCCATAAATGCTGCTGGTGCATTGGTTAAGCCAAAAGGCATCACCAAAAATTCATAATGGCCATAGCTTGTACGGAAGGCTATCTTTGGCACATCAGTAGTCTTAATCTTCAATTGATGGTAATCGGAACGAAGATCAATCTTGGAGAAAACTTGTGCTCCTTGGAGTTGATCAAACAAATCCTCTATCCTTGGTAAAGGGTACTTATTTTGCATTGTCACCCTATTCAGCTCCCTATAATCAATGCAAAGTCGCATGCTCCCATCCTTTTTCTTTACAAACAACACAGGTGCACCCCAAGGGGAAACACTAGGCCTAATGAAGCCTTTGTCAAGCAGCTCTTGCAATTGTTCCTTTAATTCCCTTAACTCAGTAGGTGCCATTCGGTATGGGGCTTTAGAAATTGGGCTAGCACCTGGTAATAGGTCAATAGAGAACTCTATCTCCCTATTTGGTGGTAACCCTGACAAGTCATCTGGAAACACATCTGGAAACTCTCTCACTACAGGAATGTCCTCCAGCTTCAATTCACCTTGTTGTGTGTCCCTCACGGTGGCCAGATATCCATTACACTCTTTCTTCATCATATGTCTAGCTTGTAAAGCTATAATCACCCGTGGAGAAGTATATGCCCCGCTTCCCACAAAACAGAACTCAATCTCACCAGGTACTTGGAAAATTACTTTCTTCCTATGACAGTCAACTATGACATGATGGGCAGCCAACCAATCCATCCTAAAGATTATGTCAAAATCCCGCATCTCCAAAAACGTTAGATCTGCAAGTAACTTTCTATCTGCTATTTTGACAACACAAGACTTGCAAACACTATCAGTAACTACTACACCCCCAACTGGGGTATCCACACATAATTCAGACTCCATAGGCTCAAATTTAAAATTATGTTTCTTTACAAAATTAGTAGATATAAAGGAGTGAGTGGCACCAGGATCAAACAATGCATAAGCATAAGTTGTGGAAACCAGAATAATACCTGTTACCACACATTAGAAGTATTAGCATCTTGTTGAGTGTGTGCATAAACCCTTCCTTGGATCTTGGGCCTTTGGCTTGCTCCCTGATTCTTTCCTGTTGTTGGTTTTGAAATGGTCTGACCCTCCTTCCGTTGGGGACACTCAGCAATCTTGTGACCCCTTTGTCCACATGAGAAACATGCTCTAGTATTCTAGTGACAATCCTTATCTGCATGAGGCCTAGCACATCGAGAGCACTTTGGTAGTGCCTTGGTATCAGCACGTTGTGTTCCTTACTTCTTGGCTTGAAAGCTAAAGCTTTGCTCACCTTGCCTAGGCCTCTTCTTCTGGTTGTTATCTCTTTCTGTTTGAGCCTCATTAAGCCCCATCTCCACTAATAAAGCCTTACTCACCACTGCCCTAAAGGTAGTCAACTAAAAGGGCATAACTCCTTGCTTGATTCTGAACCTTAATCCATCTTCAAACCTTCGAGCCTTAGTTTCTTCATCCACCACCATTGTTGGAGCAAATTTGGCTAACCTGGGAAATTCTGCTTCACACTGAGCAACTGTCATGTTACCTTGTGTCAGCTTGATAAACTCTTTTTACTTCTGAAAACGAATGCTCTTAGGAAAGTATTTCTCATAGAATACAAACTTAAATAGCTCCCAAGTCCAAGGCTCAGTCTCTTGGCAACATTTGTCTTCTTCCAGCCACCACCAGTCATAAGCATCTTCACGCAACATATAGGCTACATAAGTCACTTTCTCACCCTCAGAGCATTCAAGAACTCTGAATACTTTCTCCATCTCAATGATCCATTTTTCTGCTTCCATAGGCTCAATAGTCTCCTCAAAAGTTGGAGGAGACAACCTCTTGAATTCAATCATCCCACCTTGATGACCTCGGTGTTGCTCCATCATCCTAGCCAGGTTATCTCCAGTGGTCACCTGTTGTTGGACTACTCCAACCAAGGTCTACATCATCTGGATCATCTCTGGTGGCTGGCCTTGGTCGTGCCTAAAATCTCGGTTCCCACCTTGCTGATTCCTACCATTGCCAGAGTTGTTGGGAGTGTTCCTAGTGTTTTTGCTACGAGGTGGCATCCTAACCTTTGTTCATTATGCACATGACAAATTAACATGTTATCAAATTTCTAATAAAAAAGGAAAACAGATCTAAAACTCATTTAGTGTATATATCATACAACGTATCCCCAAATGCCTAATTTCTACCCCTCTCATCATTTAGTTTCATAAATCAATGCCTAAGGATCCAACCTAGAGCTTTGATACCATTAATATTGTCACACCCCAAACCCAAGTAAGAGCTAGGCACATGACAACAACCACACACTTATAAAGTTTACACCCTACAAGTGTGTAAGGCCCTCATAACAATTAAAGAGTTATCCTCAAATAAAATTTCATCAGTAAATTTGAAAATATCCTCAATAATGCAATTCTCAAAAGATCTTTGAATAATAATCTTCCAACATCAAAATAAAAAATAACTAAACCCTTTAAATCTAAAGGTCCACACAAATGATAATCTTAAACATAAAAATTCAAATCTTATTCCATTGATTTCCTAAACTTCACTCATGCGCACATCCCAGCGGAAGCCCAAACATATGCTACTCTTCCTAATCAAAATCTGAAAGGAGAAAGAGGGGGGTGAGTTGACAACTTAATAAGTAACCAAAATTCTATGAAGCTCTATCAAGCAATAGATCCATAAAGTATAAGATGTAATATATTTTTTCAAAAGTTATAATATACTACGTGTTTTCAAATTAACTGAAGAAGTTTCATAGTCTTAAAATAATAGGTTGCACATAGATCACATACTTTACTCTTACAAATATATCATAGATGGTTTAGAAAATAGTCAGCTTCTCATATATCCAGAAGCCATAACTTACAATATGTTCCAAAACTCATAAGCAGTCTGTGTCTCAAAATAGTTCCAATACTCAAACATTTCCATAATCATATATGTAGTTTAAGGACTCAAAATAATTTAAATATTCAAATGTAATTCATATTTCTTAATAATCTTATAATTATGATCACGCTATAGTCCGCTGGTTTCTTATAATAAATGTCTACAAAAAAAATAGTATGTGCCCACAAAAATTCCATGACCAACAAAGCACCCGAAATAAAGATATTACAGAGATGACGTGTAGTGAAAAAAAAAAAGATTCATCGCCCAAATTCCAACCCTTCTCTGTTCACACTTACGTATAAATTTTTTGATAATTTCACTACTGTCCAAAATACCAACATAAAATATATTCTAATTCCAAGTAACGCTTATATTTGACAAGAGAGATTCTTAGGCTCTTACCTCAGTTGTGCAGTCAAACCTTCTGTACTTGAGTATTTTGGCTAGTCTTCTCCCTCAAAACATCTATCAGTATACGCTGACTTAAATTAGACTATATAAAACTAGGGTTTCCACCTTATTTTCTAAAAACCCATAAGTAACTTTAATTATAACAATTGACCCCATAAACAAATTTACTTAAATACCCTCCTTTTAAATTTTTTTTTTTCTTTCAGGTATCACACTCGGCCACCTCGTAGTACTTGGATTTCAAATTCACGTCCACCTCTTCATATTTTTTTATCAAGGCCAGGTGCTAAGGAGTATTCCCCTCATTATTTTTCTCCCTTAGTAGTTTAGAAGTTAAATCATTTAGCTACTGCTGTATAGAGGACTCAACTGAACCGGGGTCGTCACTGGATTTTGAGTTCTCTGACTTTATTTGTTCTTGGTACTCGTAAGAAAATGAGAACAAATATTGAACTATAGATAGATGCCCAGCATTTGTAGCTACATGAAGAGGGAGATCGCCATTGGAGTTCGTTGCCATTAAAAGTTCTTGCTGGCACTGTTGTTTTGAGAGGATCGCTTCTACGATCTGATCATGGCCTATGCATGCTGCAACATGTAGAAGTGTATTTGAGTCGAAGAATCTTTCAAGGAGAAGAGAACATTTTGTATCTCGCAATGTTGTTATGATGGAATCATAGTCCCATTCAGGATCTTCCTGCATTGCATTATCATGTTTTGTATTCATTTCAACAATGGAACTGTCCTCCGTTGGAACTGAGGGCACCTCCATCCCCTTGCTTGTTTAAAGATTGCTAAACAATTGATATTTGAACAGGACCGGCACTAGGCTTAGGCCAATTAGCCCATTGCCTAGCCCCCTTACTAGAGAAGGCCCCAAATTTGGGAGCAATTTTTATATATATATATATAAAAATATTTTTGGAAGATATTAAAAAAAAATTTGTTTACATCTTTTTTCACTATTAAGAAAGTTCAAAGAATTGAGTAATGCTAGAGATAGAAAAAAGACAAATTTAAATAAATAGGTTCTACAAATAGACGTGTTACTAATCATAAGTAATTTAAATAGGAAAGTGTTAAAAATACTATAAATTTTACTACATAACTTTTATTTATTTAATTATTTTTATACAAGATAAAAATTATACTCTAACCTAATCTAAGTGTATATGTGTGCGAAACTCTCTTTTAAATATTTAAATCTTGGCTATTTCCCCCCATGCCCCACAAAAACTTATACTTGTGGAGTAATCATTGTAGTGTGGTGATTTCTATAACTTTTATAATTTGATGTGACAATGAACATGATAGGTGAATTTCAACAAACTATTGAATGCATTTTTGAATGAATATTTGTGATTGGTGATATATCTTTTTAATTCTTATGTTGTAAATTTTATAATATTTATAGTATTTTTGTAAGCCTTATGTCATTGATCAACCTCATTACAACACCAATTTGCAGTAAAATTTGTTATAACTTTAACATTTTCTCAAAAAAAAATTATATTAAAAAGTAAAAAGAATGAATTTTAAAAAAATTGTTATATAAAATGCAAGTTAAATATTATTTAAGAGATAACATAAAAGCCCTATTTGAAAATTTCATCTTAGGCCTCCAAAACGCTTGGGCCGGCCCTCTATTTGAATGCCCTTATTTCTTTTGTTTTTTTTTTTCTTTGGATGCTAGCTAATACCCTCAAAACTAATAGCCCGCTCCAGTGCACTTCTCAAGTCATTGTTATCATTGCCCTCAAAACTATGACTAATTACAGTCTACGATCCAATAAGTCTAGTGACCCCAAAAAGATTACGTTTTTTATTTTTGTGTCAAAGGGAGAGAAGAAGGTTAGGGAGAACGGACACAAGAATAGCTAACAAAATGTAGCCATCCGATTGGATCATTAGAGATTGCTTGAAGATAAGGTGGGGTTTGATAGATTTATTTTTTATTATTATTATTATTATTTTTGATAGAAAGTTGGATAAAGATTTGAGATGGAATGAATCGGAAGGTAATCCCTATTTTGTTCTGAGTTATCCTATTGTGTAGACTGTAGACTAACAACATGGCGCCATCCAATTGGATCATTAGACATTGCTTGCATATAAGGTGTGGTTGGATAGATTTTTTTTTCTTTTTTTGGTGCATGTCAAAGGCAGAGGAGAGAAAGGTTAGGGAGAACAAGAAAAAAGTTTCTCTCCAAACTAGTATGGACAGAAACTTTTCAAATTTCTCATATATCTCTTTTTTTGGGTGAATATTGAAAATCTAACCGTTGAATTTCATGTCCCTTATGTTTTTAACATGCATATCAAATTTCGTTCAAATTGGACATTATTTACTATTTGATCAATAAACTTATTTTTTATACACAATTTTGGATCATAAAAATTTGAAAATTTAACATTTGTTTGATGAGATAGCAATTGATCTTTGGTCTTATTGAAACCTTACATGCATGAAAAATATAATAAGAACATGCAATTTAACGGTTAAATTTTCAAAATTCACATTCAATATAGAAATACGTGAGGAGTTTGCAGAATTTCTCTCCAAACTAGTACGGAGAGAAACTTTGTTCGAAGAACAAAGACAAGAGTAGCTAATAACATGGAGCCATATGATTGGATCATTAGAGAATGCACGGCTATAAGGTGGGGTTGGATAGTTTTTATTATTATTATTGAGGGTTAGATAGAGATTTGAGATGGAATGAATCGGTAGGTATTCCCTATTTTGTTCTGAGTTGCCCTATTGTGTAGACTGTAGACTAACAACATGGCGCAATCCGATTCGATAATTAGAGATTGCTTGGATATAAGGTGCGGTTGAATAGAATTTTTTTTTTTTTTTTTTTTTTTTGTGCATGTCAAAGGCAGAGAGGAAGGTTAGGGAAGACAAGAATAAAGTTTATCTTCAAACTAGTTTAGAGTGAAACTTTTCAAATTTCTCATAAATTTCTTTTTTTGTGTGAATTTTGAAAATCTAACCGTTGAATTTCATATTCTTAACCTGCATATCGAATTTCGTTCAAATTGGATATTATTTACTATTCGATAAATAAACTTATTTTATATACACAAGTTTAGAACATAAAAATTTGAAATTTTAACATTTGTTTGATGAAATAGCAATTGATCCTTTGATTTTCTTGAAATTTTATATGCATGAAGAATATAATAAGAACATGCAATTTAATGGATAGATTTTCAAAATTCACACTCAATACAGAAATACATGAGGATTTGGTAGAGTTTCTCTCCAAAATAGTTTGGAGAGAAGCTTTTCAAATTTCTCATATATCTCTTTTTTTGTGTAAATTTTGAAAATCTAACCATTGAATTTCATGTTCCTTATGATTTTAACATGCATATCGAATTTCATTCAAATTGGATATTATTTACTATTTAATCAATAAACTTATTTTCTATACACAATTTTGTTTTAAAAATTTGAAATTTTAACATTTGTTTGATGAGATAACAATTAATCTTTGATCTACTTGAAATTTTACATGCATGAAAAATATAATCAGAACATGTAATTTAACTGTTAGATTTTCAAAATTCACACTTAATATAGAAATACATGAGGAGTTAGTAGATTTTCTCTCTAAACTAGTTTGGAGAGAAATTTTGTGCGGAGAGAACAAAGACAAGAGTCGCAAATAACATGGAGCCATCCGATTAGATCATTAGAGATTGCATGGATATAAGCTGGGGATGGATAGATTTTTTTTTATTTTTTTATTAAGGGTTGGATAGAGATTTGAGATGGAATGAATTGGTAGGTAATCCCTATTTTGTTCTGAGTTGCCCTATTGTGTAAACTGTAGACTAACAACATGGCGCCATCCGATTGGGTCATTAGAGTTACTTGGATATAAGGTGGCAAAGACAAGAGTACCTAATAGCATGGAGCCATCCAATTGGATCATTAGATATTGCTTGGATATAAGGTGGGGTTGGAAATTTTTTTTTTTTTTGATTGAGGGTTGGATAGAGATTTGAGATGGAATGAATCAGTAGGTAATCCTTATTTTGTTTTGAGTTACCCTGTTGTGTAGAGTGTAGACAAACCACATGGCGCCATCCAATTGGATCATTAGAGATTGCTTGGATATAAGGTGCGGTTGGATAGAAGTTTTTTTTTTTTTTTTTTTTTTTGTGTGCGTGTCGAAGGGAGAGAGGAAGGTTAGGGAGAACAAAGACAAGAGTAGCTAATAACATGGAGCCATCTGATTGGATCATTAGAGATTTCTTGGATATAAGGTGGAAAAGGCAAGATTAGCTAAAAACATGGAGCCATCTAATTGGATCATTTGAGATTGCTTGGATATAAGCTGGGGCTGGATAGATTTTTTTTTTTTTTTTTTGTGATTGAGAGTTGGATAGAGATTTGAGATGGAATGAATCACAGAATCGGTAGGTAATCCCTATTTTGCTCTGAGTTACCCTATTGTGCAGACTGTAGACTAACCACATGGCGCCATCCGATTGAATCATTAGAGATTGCTTGCATATAAGGTGCGGTTGGATTTGTGTGTGTGTGTGTGTGTGTGTGTGTGTGTCAATGGCAAAGGAGAGGAAGGTTAGGGAGAACAAGAACGAAGTTTCTCTCCAAACTCGTTTGGAGGGAAACTTTTCAAATTTCTCATAAATCTTTTTTTTGTGAATTTTGAAAATCTAACCGTCGAATTTCATGTCCCTTTTGTTCTTAACATGCGTATCAAATTTTGTTCAAATTGGATATTATTTAATATTGGATCAATAAACTTATTTTTTATACACAATTTTAGATCATAAAATTTTGAAAATTTGACATTTGTTGATGAGACAGCAATTGATCTTTAATTTTATTGAAATTTTACATGCATGAAGAATATAACAGGAAAATACAATCTAACGGTTAGATTTTAAAAACTCACACTCAATATAGAAATACATGAGTAGTTCGTAGAGTTTCTCTCTAAACTAGTTTGAAGACAAACTTTGTTCGGAAAACAAAGACAAGAGTAGCTAATAACATGGAGTCATCCGATTCGATCATTAGAGAATGCTTGGATATCACCGGGGGTTGGATAGAGTTTTTTTTTTTTTTTGATTGGGGGTTGGATAGAGATTTGAGATGGAATGAATTGGTAGGTAATCTCTATTTTGTTCTGAGTTGCCTTATTGTGTAGACTATAGACTAACAACATGGCGCCATCCGATTGGATCATTAGAGATTTCTTGGATATAAATTGCGGTTGGATAGATTTTTTTTTTTTTTTTGGTGTGTGCATGTTAAAGTAGAGAGGAAGGTTAGAAAGAACAAGAACAAAGTTTCTCTCCAAACTAGTTTAGAGAGAAACTTTTCAAATTTATCATACATCTCTTTTTTTTGTGTGAATTTTGAAAATCTAACCGATGAATTTCATTTTCCTTATGTTCTTAACATACATATCAAATTTCATTCAAATTGGATATTATTTACTATTCGATCAATAAACATATTTTTTATACACAATTTTATATCATAAACATTTGAAATTTTAAGATTTACTTGATGAAATAGCAATTAATCTTTGATTTTCTTGAAATTTTAAATGCATGAAGAATATAATAAGAACATGCACTCTAACGGTTAGATTTTCAAAATTCACACTCAATATATAAATACATAAGGAGTTTGTAGAGTTTCTCTCCAAACTAATATGGAGAGAAACTTTTCAAATCTATCATTGATCTCTTTTTTTTATGAATTTTGAAAATCTAATCCTTGAATTTTGCGTTCCGTATGTTCCTAACATGCATATTAAATTTCGTTCAAATTGGATATTATTTACAATTCAATCAAAAATTTTATTTTTTAAACACAATTTTAAATTATAAAAATGTGAAATTTTAACATTTATTCGATGAAATAGCAATTGATCTTTGATCTTCTTGAAATTTTACACGCATTAATAATATAATAAGAATATGCAATCTGACTTTGTTCGAAGAACAAAGACAAGAATAGCTAATAACACATGGAGCCATCCGATTGGATCATTAGAGATTACTTGGATATCAGGTGGGGTTGGATAGATTTTTAAAAAAAAAAATTTTATTGAGGGTTGGATAGAGATTTGAGATGGAATGAATCGGTATTTAATCCCAATTTTGTTCTGAGTTACCCTATTGTCTAGACTGTAGACTAACCACATGGCACTATTAGATTGAATCATTAGAGCTGCTTGGATATATGGCGCGGTTGGATAGAATTTTATTTTTATTTTTATTTATTTTTTGTGTTTGTGTCAAAGGCAAAGGTGAGGAAGGTTAGGGAGAACAGGAACAAAGTTTCTTTTCAAACTAATTTGGTGGAACCTTTTCAAATTTCTCATATATATCATTTTTTTTTTTGTGAATTTTGAAAATCTAATCGTTGAATTTCTTGTTTCGTAGGTTCCTAACACGCATATCAAATTTTGTTCAAATTGGATATTATTTATGATTCAATCAATAAATTTAATTTTTAAACACAAATTTAGATTATAAAAATTTGAAATTTTAACATTTGTATGATCAAATAGTAATTGGCATGAAATTTAACATATGTGTTAACCACATACTGAAAATGTAATCCAATTATTAGATTTTTAAAATATGTAGTTATGTTAATTTATAGTGGAATGTTTACAACCTAATTATTTAAAACCTAGTGATTTTGTGGCAATGTTTGATCTCTCTAATGAGAAAAACCTTCGGTTCAAATCCTTCACACTCATTTGTTGAAAAAAAAAGTTTGCTATTTCTTTTTTTGTTTTTTGTTTGGGAGGCCTTTTGTTAAGGCTCTGGAATAAGTATTACTACTATCTGGTGTAGTGTATTGTTGCTGTATTTAGGTGCAATGGATGCTTGTATAGAGGTGCAGGGGATGCTTGTACAAAGTTTGTTGAGTTAGTTAAGTAATGCATTAGAAGTTTGGACTTGGTTAGCTAAGTGACTAAGCTGCAATGTATTGTTCTCTGTTAGTTAGTGAGTAGGGTGTAAGACTAAACACTGATTGTAATGTTGATTCATTGAAGAATAATACATTGAATAGTTCTCTTTGAGATGCTATTGGAGGTTGATTCCCTTATAGAATCATTGAAGGCCTAGTTCCCTCAAAAAACTACTAGATTGAGAGTAAGAGAGACTAAGGATCATTTGATTTCTATCATTGATCATTTGATTCCTATCACCTTTGATTGTATAGAAGAGTCCCTTAATAGAAGAGTCCTTCACACATATATATAGAAGAGTTCCTTAATTTAGAGCTACATTGGGTAAATTAGAGTAGTAAATTAGAGTAGGATTTTTCTATTGGGAAACTTAAATTCTATAGAGTGGATATGTTTTGCTTTTGGGGTTGGTGGTTAAGCCCTCAGATTTCTTTTTTTTTACTTTGGAATAATTTTTTCTGCATCACTATATGTTATGTTAATTGTTTGGTTGCTATTATTTTTCATATGGCAGTTGCTTCGTGGGAATTAACCTAAAAATCATTTTGAGTTTATATAACTGATTAATTTAACAAGTTGATTAATATTGATGTATTTTCAACCAAGATTCTAAATTTCCTTACAGTAACCATAACGTACAACATCAATAGAGTTGTTAATATAGTGAGTCCTTAACATTTGTAATCAAAACATACGTCATATCAATATACCAAACAGTATGACAATGGCAGACTAAATACACTATAGTTGTATATAAGAGCAACAACAGAATTTCAAGATAATTACAATACTGGCCTTTTCGAGGAAACCCAACCTCCTTAGACTTGATATTTGAATATCTTTATTTGAAGTGTTTATGCAAATTTTAAGAGACTAAAATAAAGACCAACTTAAATAAATTAATGTTCTCCATCTCTGCAAGCATGTCCAATGCCAAGTCCGTATACAGACAACATATGTAGAGGAGCCTATTCTTCTTCCCTATCATCAGTGTCACATCTAGTAAACATAATCAGAAGGTAAAATGGGTAGCGGAGGAGGCAACGAATGATAGGATGGGGCGAGGAATTTGGTAAAAAAAGTGGAAAAAATGTTATCGAGAGAGTGAAAAGGAAAAATGAGCCAATGCTCAAAACTAGATAGGCAAGCCAATTGAGGTCTCTCAATACTAGATAATTACCTGCCATGAACGCTAAGGTGACCATTGTTATAGCTAGTCCCAATATTGGCAAGCTAAACTCATACGCAGCAATGAACAGCTTAAAATCACCTAAATGGGCCCAAATGAGACCAATAACAGCAGTAATGGCGCTATACATAGCTATAGTGTTGCTAATTACGAACACTTGGAACATGGGCTTTTCTAGGAAAGTTGCCATTCCTCCAGGGCCGTTGTAGCCACCTGGCATGGTGAAAGCCGCAGCAAAAGTTACAGTGGCCACAAGGGTTGCTACCAACAAGAGACTGTCAGTCCTTTCTTTGTATTTGTCTGCGCTTAGTGTCTTTCCAACCTTTGAACTTTGCGGGGTCTCCCTTGGGCCACTAACATATCTCAAGGCTTCCCATGTCAATTGCTGCATGGTAAACAAGAAATTTTTTTTTTTAATCAGTCAACAATGAGCTTTGAACAATATGTATGTTAGTTTCTTTAATTTTTATTTATTTTTTAAATGTCATTGTCCAATGCACACAGGCCTGCAGTCTACAATAGACTATCCATACTACCCATACGCTTAGCAAAATATTAAGATGATCATAAATCAAAGAAAACTTTTAATATAATGGAAGAATTTCAAGATATTGATTAAACAATAATTTATATATATATATATATAAAGTGGTAATATCATACATATATAACTATGACATAAAGTGGTAATATCATACATATATAACTATGACATATATAGTGTCTGCCTCTGGAAGAAAATTTTCTACTACAAAAGAGGTTTAAATCAAATTGATAGAATATTTTCAATTGTGTCAACCTTTCAATGTTCACATACCTCTCCAAATGAGGGATCTTTCCCACCGTCGTTCAGTGCAATGTCAAGCGCTCTCTTGCCTTCTTTATTCAAAGCCTTTAAATCAACTCTTTTGTCCCATGTCAAATGCCAAACAACCCAAGGATGCCCTTTCATGGTGGCCAAATGTAAAGGCGTGTTTCCATTTTGGTCTTTATTATTGATAAGCATTTCATGTCTTTTCAGCATATAAGTTACCACTTTGACTTTCCCGTACATAGCAGCTACGTGCAAAATGTTTTGACCCTCTTCGTTGAGCAACTCAATCATATCTGGATATTTATCAAGAAACTTTTTAATTACCTGAATATGACCTTTCTTGGATGCTATATGAATGGGATAATAGCCATCCGTATCTCTCTCATATGCACAACATTTTGTAGGTTTTTTTAGTAAGATTTCAACACCGTCAAGATAACCCATTGATGCAGCATAGAAAAGAGGAGTCGTGCCTTTATCGTCTTTCTCTTTGAGGATATCATCTGGTAGGCTTTTCAAAACAGTATCTAGGATATCTGGTACACAAACATTAATGACAATTGAAATAAAATATAATTAGTCAACAATATTGAGCTATGAACACGGTGTTGAATATATATATATATAACCAAAATATAATATTGTTGTGACATATTGTATTATAAGAATCGCCTTTAGACTACAATCCTAAGATTTAGAGTGCAATTCTACTCTAAGGGTGCGTTTAGATATCGCTTATTTGTTGAAAACTGAAAATATTATAGTAAAATAATTTTTAAATGTATAAATAGCGTTATGAGACCCAAATTTATATTAAATTTTGTGTATAAATAACTTTTGTGGGTCTATGAACAGTATCATGGGACCCACATTTTTCAGCAAAACTCACAAACGCACAAATGCAACGCTTCCCAAACGCTCACCAACTCTATTAGATGAGCGTCTTTACAATGAACCAGATCAATTTTGCAAACTGGGATTATAGTATCCTACAACATCGAAGATTTGAAATTGGAACAAAGGGATGTGGAGACAACATTAATTTCCTTGTAATAGGCTTTTTTTTTTTTCTTTTTTTTTCTTGTAGTGATCAATTCATCTTCATGGTTTAGGGGAAGATATTTTCATGGTCCACAAAGAGGGGTCTCAAGACCCAAAGAGAGGCAAGGACTCAACAATAATTCTAGCACCACAACATGTGACTAGCTATTTGCCACTTTTATATGAAGAGAATTTTTTATCCACTACTTACAATTAATCACACTGCAGAGCTGTGACAAGGGTGTGTAATAACTTGTGGTTTTATATATATATATATAAGGGTGTGTAATAACTTGTGGTCTTTTATATATATATATATATATATATATATATATATATATATATATATATATATATATATATTATAACTCACAAGTGAAAGAGAGATTATTCTATATACACATTTGAGTGGGAGCCTCATATAAAGAAAAATAAAGGAAATGAAATTTAATATAACATAACTAGACCCAATCCCTCAGACTTCAACTTTTGTGATCCTTTTACAATTAGAGCAAGGACAGGGATGATCTTGGAAATAATAATAATAATAATAATAATCGTCGTCATCTAATCAATGTTTACATGTATGTGACTATATGTATTGAGAGTTGAGACACATTAAAGAGGAAAAGGAAAAAAAAAACGCATATATTGAGACACCCTAAAATAGAAAATTACATATTTTCCTCTTGGCAAAGAGGAACCATAATTGTAGTGTGAACAGTTGGTTTTAAAAAATAAATAGACCTAATCAATGTTTACCTGTGTTTGTATTGAGATACATATAAGGGGAAAAGAAAAATATGTGTATTGAGACACCCTAAAATTGATAATTGTCTATTTTCCTTGTGTTAAAGGAACTATAAGAGTCCATTTGGTTGGAAAAATGAAAAATATGAGAGAATGGAAAATTTTGAAGAGATAAAAAAGTAGAAGCATAGAAAAAATTTAATTTCCTCTCATATGTAGTTAGTTGAGACGATGGAAAAGTGTAGAAAAGAAAAATACGTTTATTTGGTTGAGAAGAAAAATAAGATGATAAAAAATTAAATTAGTATAAATTTACAAGTATGTCCCTATTAAATAAAACAAAATGTAACACAATCTTTTCATTCCATCAGTTTTCATTCCACAAATCCACCAAAACAAACACTCCAATAAATTTCTTTCCTTCCTCTTTTTCTCTTCATTTTGCCTAAAATCCACTTAATCGAACAGACCATAAATGTTAGCACTCAAATGAACTAATCAATGTATACCTGTATTTGTATTGAGACACATTGAAGGGCAAAGAAAAGATGCAGCATGTGTGTTGAGACACCAAAATTTCCTCGCAGTAAACGAACCATAAATGGCGGTGTGAACAATTGACCTGCCATATTGCAGGTCAATTGCCCTGAGATAATAAAGGGCAGCGTGCACAATTGATTTTCCATGTGGCAGGCAGTTTGTAGTTATCATGAGCTTCACGAGTTCCTCATCTCCTCCTTCTGCCGCCAAATAGAGAGGAGACTTGCGTTCCTTATTTGGATAAAAGGACACTTCTGGACATTTCTCAACCAAGAACTTGGCCACCTTATTGTACTTGGCCACCTTTTTTATCAAGGCTAGGTGCAAAGGAGTATTCTCCTCCATATTTTTCTCCACTAGTGGTACACAATTACAGTGATCTTTCAAGTGCTTGTCAGACCACTTGACTAAATGTTCCACTATTTGTACATTCCCAGCACTTGCAGCTACATGAAGAGGAAGGTCGCCATTGGAGTTCTTTTCCGTAACAAATTTTTGGCACGGTTGGATCTCCAGGATCGATTCTACAAATTGATGATCGCCTGAGCTTGCAGCAGCAAGATGAAGGATCGTATTTAGTTCGGGGGTTTTGTCAGAGAGAGCAGAATGTTCTGGATCTTGCGCTTTTTTTAGGATAAAATCAATATCCCGACGCCTCACAGCCTTGTACAATTCACCATCCATGCTTGTAACTTTTATTGAGTTGCATTTGCGGGGAACTATCTTTTTCGGCTTATCTTCGGGCCTACGCTCTAATATATTTTTTGGAATAGCGGCGCCTCCCCTTTTAGTACGTTCTGGCGGTGCCAAATCTGTAATCAAGAGAGCAAAATTTCATTGTAATCATGAAGTTTTCACCCAGTATATAATATTAGACACAGTAAAAATTGAAATTTTTTTAGCGTTTGGCTAAGTGAAGTCGGAAATTTTGACCGTTTTGTTTATTAAAGACAAAAAATGTCAGCGTGCCCTGCATATCTGGGTGGTGACTTACCAGATATGAGCTTCGAAAGGTCCTCATCTTTAGCTTCTTCTGCCAAACGTCGAGGATTCTTGCTTGCTTTATTCCTATAATTGCACACTGCTGGATCTTTTTCAATTAAAAACTCAGCCACCTCGTTGTACTTGGATTTCAAATTCACGTCCACCTCTTCATATTTTTATATCAAGGCCAGGTGCAGAGGAGTATTCCCCTCATAATTTTTCCCCCATAGTAGTTTAGAAGTTAAATCATTTAGCTGCTGCTTTATAGAGGACTCAACTGAACCAGGGTCGTCACTGGCTTCTGAGTTCTCTGAATTTAATTGTTCTTGGTACTCGTAAGAAAATGAGAACAAATATTGAACTATAGACAGATGCCCAGCATTTGCAGCTACATGAAGAGGATGGTCGCCATTGGAGTTTTTTGCCATTAAAAGTTCTCGACACTGGTGAGAAGGCTCGACCAATTGTTGAACTATGGACAGATGACCAGCATTGGCAGCTACATGAAGAGGGAGGTCGCCATTGGAGTTTTTTACCATTAAAAGTTCCTGATACAGGTGAGACTTGACCAGATGTTGAACTATGGATAGATGCCCAGCATTTGCAGCTAAATGAAGTGGAAGGTCGCCGTTGGAGTTTTGTGCCTTTAAAAGTTCTTGATGCTTGCGACACGGCCTGCCCAAAAATTGAACGACTATAGGCAGATGCCCAGCATTTGCAGCTACATGAAGAGGAAGGTCGCCAGTGGAGTTCGTTGCCGATAAAAGTTCTTGCTGGCACTGTTGTTTCGAGAGGATCGCTTCTACGATCTGATCATGGCCTAAGCTTGCTGCAACATGAAGAAGTGTATTTGAGTCGAAGAATCTTTCAAGGAGAAGAGAACATTCTGCATCTCGCAATTTTGTTATGATGGAATCATAGTGCCATTTAGGATCTTCTTGCATTGCATTATCATGCTGTGTATTCATTTCAGCAATGGAACCGTCCTTCGTTGGCACTGAGGACACCTCCATCCCCTTGCTTGTTCAAAGATTGCTAAACAATTGATCTTTGAATGCCTTGTTTTTTGCTTTAAATGCCCTGCTAAGCTGCTTAAATAGCGCGCTCAAGTGCTCTTCTTAAGTCGTTATTTTCATAATTGCCCTCAACACTATGACTAATTACGGTATACGATCCAATAAATCTAGTGACCCCAAAAAGATCATTAGAGATTGCTTGGAGATAAGGTTGGGTTGGATAGAGATTTGAGATGGAATGAATTGGTAGGTAATCCCTATTTTGTTCTGAGTTGCCCTATTGTGTAAACTATAGACTAACAACATGGCGCCATCCAATTGGATCATTAGAGTTACTTGGATATAAGGTGACAAAGACAAGAGTACTTAATAGCATGGAGCCATCCAATTGGATCATTAGATATTGCTTGGATATAAGGTGGGGTTGGAAAGTTTTTTTTTTTGATTGAGGGTTGGATAGAGATTTGAGATGGAATGAATCAGTAGGTAATCCTTATTTTGTTTTGAGATACCCTGTTGTGTAGAGTGTAGACAAACCACATGGCGCCATCTAATTGGATCATTAGAGATTGCTTGGATATAAGGTGCAGTTGGATAGATTTTTTTTTTTTTTTTGTGCTTGTCGAAGGCAGAGAGGAAGGTTAGGGAGAACAAAGACAAGAGTAGCTAATAACATGGAGCCATCTGATTGGATCATTAGAGATTTCTTGGATAGAAGGTGGAAAAGGCAAGATTAGCTAAAAACGTGGAGCCATCCGATTGGATCATTCGAGATTGCTTGGATATAAGGTGGGGTTGGATAGATTTTTTTTTTTTTTTTGTGATTGAGGGTTGGATAGAGATTTGAGATGGAATGAATCATAGAATCGATAGGTAATCCCTATTTTGTTCTGAGTTACCCTATTGTGCAGACTATAGACTAACCACACGGCGCCATCCGATTGAATCATTAGAGATTGCCTGCATATAAGGTGCGGTTGAATTTTGTGTGTGTGCGCGCGCGTGTCAATGGCAAAGGAGAGGAAGGTTAGGGAGAACAAGAACAAAGTTTCTCTCCAAACTCGTTTGGAGGGAAACTTTTCAAATTTCTAATATATCTCTTTTTTGTGAATTTTGAAAATCTAACCGCTAAATTTCATGTCTCTTTTGTTCTTAACATGCGTATCAAATTTTGTTCAAATTAGATATTATTTACTATTGGATTAATAAACTTATTTTTTATACACAATTTTAGATCATAAAATTTTGAAAATTTTACATTTGTTGATGAGACAACAATTGATCTTTAATCTTATTGAAATTTTACATGCATGAAGAATATAACAGGAAAATACAAACTAATGGCTAGATTTTAAAAACTTGCACTCAATATAGAAATACATGAGTAGTTCATAGAGTTTCTCTCTAAACTAGTTTGAAGACAAACTTTGTTCGGAGAACAAAGACAAGAGTAGCTAATAACATGGAGCCATCCGATTCGATCATTAGAGAATGCTTGGATATAACGGGGGGTTGGATAGATTTTTTTTTTTTTTTTTTTTGGGAGTTGGATAAAGATTTGAGATGGAATGAATTGGTAGGTAATCTCTATTTTGTTCTGAGTTGCCCTATTGTGTAGACTATAGACTAACAACATGGCGCCATCTGACTGGATCATTAGAGATTTCTTGGATATAAATTGCAGTAGGATAGATTTTTTTTTTTTTTTTGGTTTGTGCATGTTAAAGTAGAGAGGAAGGTTAGAAAGAACAAGAACAAAGTTTCTCTCCAAACTAGTTTAGAGGGAAACTTTTCAAATTTATCATACATCTCTTCTTTTGTATGAATTTTGAAAATCTAACTGATAAATTTCATTTTCCTTATGTTCTTAACATACATATCAAATTTCGTTACAATTGGATATTATTTACTATTCGATCAATAAACATATTTTTATACACAATTTTATATCATAAAAATTTGAAATTTTAAGATTTACTTGATGAAATAGCAATTAATCTTTGATTTTATTGAAATTTTAAATGCATGAAGAATATAATAAGAACATGAACTCTAACGGTTAGATTTTCAAAATTCACGCTCAATATATAAATACATGAGGAGTTTGTAGAGTTTCTTTCCAAACTAGTTTGGAGAGAAACTTTTCAAATCTATCATTGATATCTTTTTTTTGTGAATTTTGAAAATTTAATCCTTGAATTTTATGTTCCGTATGTTCCTAACATACATATTAAATTTCGTTCAAATTGGATATTATTTACAATTCAATCAAGAATTTTATTTTTTACACACAATTTTAAATTATAAAAATGTGAAATTTGAACATTTGTTCGATGAAATCGCAATTGATCTTTGATATTCTTTAAATTTTACACGCATTAATAATATAATAAGAATATGCAATCTAACTTTGTTCGAAGAACAAAGACAAGAATAGCTAATAACACATGGAGCCATCCGATTGGATCATTAGAGATTACTTGGATATCAGGTGGGGTTGGATAGATTTTTTTTTTAATTTTTTTTATTGAGGGTTGGATAGAGATTTGAGATGGAACGAATCGGTATTTAATCCCAATTTTATTCTGAGTTACCCTATTGTCTAGACTTTAGACTAACCACATGGCGCTATCAGATTGAATCATTAGAGCTACTTGGATATATGTTGCGGTTGGATAGATTTTTATTTTTATTTTTATTTATTTTTTGTGTTTGTGTCAAAGGCAAAGGTGAGGAAGGTTAGGGAGAACAAGAACAAAGTTTCTTTCCAAACTAATTTGGTGGAAACTTTTCAAATTTCTCATATATATCATTTTTTTTTTTGTGAATTTTGAAAATTTAACCATTAAATTTCATGTTCCGTAGGTTCCTAACATGCATATCAAATTTCGTTCAAATTGGATATTATTTATGATTCAATCAATAAATTTAATTTTTAAACACAATTTTAGATTATAAAAATTTGAAATTTTAACATTTGTATGATCAAATAGTAATTGGCACGAAATTTAACATATGTGTTAACCACATACTGGAGATGCAATCCAATTATTAGATTTTTAAAATATGTAGCTATGTTAATTTATAGTGGAATGTTTACAACCTAATTATTTAAAACCTAGTGATTTTGTGGAAATGTTTGATCTCTCTCATGAGAAAAACCTTCGGTTCAAATCCTTCACACTCATTTGTTGAAAAAAAAGTTTGCTATTTCTTTTTTTTGTTTTTTGTTTTGGAGGCCTTTTGTTAAGGCTCTGGAATAAGTATTACTACTATCTGGTGTAGTGTATTGTTGTTGTATTTAGATGCAATGGATGCTTGTATAGAGGTGCAGGGGATGCTTGTACAAAGTTAGTTGAGTTAGTTAAGTAATACATTAGAAGTTTGGACTTGGTTAGCTAAGTGACTAAGCTGCAATGTATTGTACTCTGCTAGTTAGTGAGTAGGGTGTAAGACTAAACATTGATTGTAATGTGGATTCATTGAAGAATAATACATTGAATAGTTCTCTTTGAGATGCTATTGGAGGTTGATTCCCTTATAGAATCATTGGAGGCCTAGTTCCCTCAAAAAACTACTAGATTGAGAGTAAGAGAGACTAAGGATCATTTGATTCCTATCACCTTTGATTGTATAGAAGAGTCCCTTAATAGAAGAGTCCTTCACACCTATATATAGAAGAGTTCCTTAATTTAGAGCTGCATTGGGTAATGCTAGTAAGTTTTATATGAGGTAGTAAATTAGAGTAGGATTTTTCTATTTGGAAACTTAAATTCTATATAGTGGATATGTTTTGCTTTTGGGGTTGGTGGTTAAGCCCTCAGATTTTTTTTTTTTTTTTTTTACTTTGGAATAATTTTTCCTGCATCACTATATGTTATGTTAATTGTTTGGTTGCTATTATTTTTCATATGGCAGTTGCTTCATGGGAATTAACCTAAAAATCATTTTGAGTTTATATGACTGATTGATTTAACAAGTTGATTAATATTGATATATTTTCAACCAAGATTCTAAATTTCCTTACAATAACCATAACGTACAACATCAATAGAGTTGTTAATATAGTGAGTCCTTAACATTTGTAACCAAAACATACGTCATATCAAGGCCAAAATGGCCCAATACCACAATTTTCAGAAATTTTTAGCAAAAAAACACTGTTTCGGAACTAAATAGGGAAATACCACTTTTATGGTACTCGAGTTTGCCAAACTCGAGTACCATTTGGAACTCGAGTTTAAGACACTCGAGTTCCTAGAAGTTTTGCCACCGTGGCACTGCTGAGGTGGAAATTTGGCGAATAAAAAAATAATGTGGTACTCGAGCTTGGTATACTCGAGTATCATGCAACACAATACTCGAGTATAACATGCTCGAGTACCATTTATAAATAAAAAGTCAATTATTTTATTTCTACAGTACTCGAGCTCACCAAGCTCGAGTACCTTGTAACTTTTTTTTTTTTGGGATTATCGACAAATAAAAATAAACATAAAATGTTGTTTATTTTATTTCTATAGTACCGAGCTCACCAAGCTCGAATACCTTGTAACTTTATTTTATTTTGTTTTGGGATTATCGACAAATAAACATAAACATAAAATGCGGTTTATTTTATTTCTACAGTATTCCAGCTCACTAAGCTCGAGTACCTTGTTACTTTTCTTTTCTTTTCTTTCTTTGGGATTATCGACAAATAAACATAAACATAAAAATAAGTAGCTTTTTTATGTATTTATTTATTTAAATAGAAGCATTGTAAAATACAGAGATTTTAATTTCAAAATATGAATTTAATTTCTACATTAAGTAAAACTGTTCACTGTTTTCTCATAAAAATTGTTCACTCTCTTTTTTGCGTAAATTATTTTCTGTTCACTATTTAAAAAATTGTTCGCTGTTTTCTCATAAAACACCTAGTAAAATCGTGTTTTCTAAATTTAAATGCCAAATCTGAATGCTTTTTCATGTTTGAATTTCACAATAATTGAATCTATTTTTCTGCATTGATAAAATCTACTTCTACATTAATAAAATTTTCCCTCTACACAACATATTTACTGTATATTTGAATCTGCTTACTGCATTCATAAAATTTGTTTTTCGCATTAAGTAAAACTGTTCACTGTTTTCTCATAAAAATTGTTCACTGTTTTCTGCATAAACTATTTCTAGCATTCTGCATAAAATTATTTTCTGTTCAGCATTATTTAAAAAATTGTTCACTCACTTTTCTGCGTAAATTATTTTTTGTTCACTATTTAAAAAATTGTTCGCTGTTTTCTCATAAAACACCTAGTGAAATCGTGTTTTCTAAATTTAAACGCCAAATCTGAGAAAAAAACAAACAATTTTTTAAATAGTGAACAAAAAATAATTTACGCAGAAAACTGAGTGAACAATATTTTAAATAATGCTAAACAGAAAATAATTTTATGCAGAATGCTAGAAATAGTTTACGTAGAAAATAGTGAACAATTTTTATGAGAAAACAGAAAACAGTTTTACTTAATGCAAAAAATAAATTTTATGAATGCAGTAAGCAGATTCGAATATACAGTAAACATGATATGCAGAGAGAAAATTTTATTAATGTAGAAGTAGATTTTATCAATATAGAAAAATAGATTCGATTATTCTGAAATTCAAACATGAAAAAGCATTTAGATTTGGCGTTTAAATTTGGAAAACACGATTTCACTAGGTGTTTTACGAGAAAACAACAAACAATTTTTTAAATAGTGAACAAAACATAATTTACGCAGAAAAGTGAGTGAACAATATTTTAAATAATGCTGAACAGAAAATAATTTTACGCAGAATGCTAGAAATAGTTTATGCAGAAAACAGTGAACAATTTTTATGAGAAAACAGTGAACAGTTTTACTTAATGCAAAAAACAAATTTTATGAATGCAATAAGCAGATTCGAATATATAGTAAACATGATGTGCAGAGAGAAAATTTTATTAATGTAGAGTAGATTTTATCAATGCAGAAAAATAGATTCGATTATTGTAAAATTCAAACATGAAAAAGCATCCAGATTTGGCGTTTAAATTTAGAAAACACGATTTCACTAGGTGTTGTATGAGAAAACAGCGAACAACTTTTTAAATAGTGAACAAAAAATAATTTACGCAGAAAAGTGAGTGAACAATTTTTTAAATAATGCTAAACAGAAAATAATTTTACGCAGAATGCTAGAAATAGTTTATGCAGAAAACAGTGAACAATTTTTATGAGAAAACAGTGAACAGTTTTACTTAATGCAAAAATCAAATTTTATGAATGGAGTAAGCAGATTCGAATATACAGTAAACATGATGTGCAGAGAGGAAATTTTATTAATGTAGAAGTAGATTTTATCAATGTAGAAAAATAGATTCAATTATTGTGAAATTCAAACATGAAAAAGTGTTCAGATTTTGCGTTTAAATTTAGAAAACACGATTTTACTAGGTGTTTTATGAGAAAACAGCGAACAATTTTTTAAATAGTGAACAAAAAATAATTTACGTAAAAAAGAGAGTGAACAATTTTTATGAGAAAACAGTGAACAGTTTTACTTAATGTAGAAATTAAATTCATATTTTGAAATTAAAATCTCTGTATTTTACAATGCTTTTATTTAAATAAATAAATACATAAAAAAACTACTTATTTTTATGTTTATGTTTATTTGTCGATAGTCCCAAAAAAAAGAAAAGAAAAGAAAAGTTGCAAGGTACTTGAGCTTAGTGAGCTGGAGTACTGTAAAAATAAAGTAAACAGCATTTTATGTTTACATTTATTTGTCGATGATCCCAAAACAAAATAAAATAAAGTTACAGTACTCGAGCTTGGTGAGCTCGAAATCCTGTGGAACTAAAATAAAAAAAATTTTATTTTTATTTTTATTTGTCGATAATCCAAAAAAAAAAAAAAAAAGTTACATGGTACTCGAGCTTGGTGAGCTCGAGTACTGTAGAAATAAAATAAACAACATTTTATGTTTATGTTTATTTGTCGATAATCCCAAAAAAAAAAAAAGTTACAATGTACTCGAGCTTGGTGAGCTCGAGTACTGTAGAAATAAAATAAACAACATTTTATTTATAAAAGGTACTCGAGCATGTTATACTCGAGTATTGTGTTGCATGGTACTCGAGTATACCAAGCTCAAGTATCACATTATTTTTTTTATTTGCCAAATTTCCACCTCAGCAGTGCTACGGTGGCAAAACTTCTAGGAACTCGAGTGTCTTAAACTTGAGTTCCAAATGGTACTCGAGTTTGCCAAACTCGAGTACCATAAATGTGGTATTTTCCTATTTAGTTCCGAAACAGTGTTTTTTTGCTAAAAATTTCTGAAAATTGTGGTATTGGGCCATTTTGGCCTCATATCAATATACCAAACAGTATGACAATGGCAGACTAAATACACTATAGTCAGGGGCGGAGGGAGGGGGGGGGGGCGGCCAGGTGCCCCCCTGAAATTTCAATTTTTTTTTACTAGGAAATACCATATTTGCCCCCCCCTACAAAAAAAAAAAAAAGCTAGAAAGGAAAAGTAACGTGACTTAATTGAGTTCTATTTTTTTTTTTTTTTTTTTGACAGAAGTGATAAAACCTTTCCTACTTTCCTAGTAGTAGTAGACTTCTACCCCTAGAAGTAGTACAATTCTAATGATCTCTATAACAACTTTGCTACACCTACCCGGATTAGAAGTCAGTAGAACTCTGAAAAAAAAAAAGTATATATAATGCAAACAAGGCACGCCTCCCATCACAACGAAAAATTTTCTTTTCAATCCAGTTTCTTTGTTTGGATCTCAGAATTGCTGTGCAGTTTTTAAAAGCATTCAAGTTGGGTTTTTAAGTTACATTCAAATATTTATAGGTATGCATACTCTTAATACTTTTGCTTTGATTTATTTATTTTTTTTTTTTAAAGAATCAAATTATATGTTTAAACTGTTTATATTTAGATGAATCTCTTAATTTAACTATTCTTAACCATAAATTTATAATTCAAATTATATGTTTAAACTATTTGTATTTATAATGATCTCCTCATTTGATTATTCTTAATCATAGATTGTAACTTTTTTTTCTTTATTTTAATGATATGACATATATATTTGTAGTTAATTGAGATTATGGAGAATCTTGATCATAATAATGAGTCCGGATCAAATCCTAAACGAACTCGTATCGAAGTGGATGTTGCAAATCTTCCTACAGATCCTGGTTTAAGAATAAAAATTTGTAACTATCATCCTAATGAAAGAGATCAAATTAGAAGGCATTATCTACAAAATAAACCTTGTCAACCAGTTGATCATGATTTTCCAATCTTGTCTTTTAATCTTGCCCCCCCTGACCTAAATTCCTGGCTCCGCCACTGACTATAGTTGTATATAAGAGCAACAACAGAATTTCAAGATAAATACAATACTGGCCTTTTCGAGGAAACCCAACCTCCTTAGACTTGATATTTGAATATCTTTATTTGAAGTGTTTATGCAAATTTTAAGAGACTAAAATAAAGACCAACATAAATAAATTAATGTTCTCCATCGCTGCAAGCATGTCCAATGCCAAACTCCGTATACAGACAACATATGTAGAGGAGACTACTCTTCTTCCCTATCATCAGTGTCACATCTAGTAAACATAATCAGAAGGTAAAATGGGTAGCGGAGGAGGCAACGAATGATAGGATGGGGCGAGGAATTTGGTAAAAAAAGTGGAAAAAATATTATCGAGAGAGTGAAAAGGAAAAATGAGCCAATGCTCAAAACTAGATAGGCAAGCCAATTGAGGTCTCTCAATACTAGATAACTACCTGTCATGAATGCTAAGGTGACCATTGTTATAGCTAGTCCCAATATTGGCAAGCTAAACTCATAGGCAGCAATGAACAGCTTACGATCACCTAAATGGGCCCAAATGGGACCAATAACAGCAGTAATGGCGCTATACATAGCTATGGTGTTGCTAATTACGAACACTCGGAACATGGGCTTTTCTAGGAAAGTTGCCATTCCTCCAGGGCCGTTGTAGCCACCTGGCATGGTGAAAGCCGCAGCAAAAGTTACAGTGGCCACAAGGGTTGCGACCAACAAGAGAGTGTCAGTCCTTTCCTTGTATTTGTCTGCGCTTAGTGCCTTTCCAACCTTTGAACTTTGCGGGGTCTCCCTTGGGCCACTAACATATCTCAAGGCTTCCCATGTCAATTGCTGCATGGTAAACGAGAAATTTTTTTTTTTAATCAGTCAACAATGAGCTTTGAACAATATGTATGGTAATCTCTTTAATTTTTATTTATTTTTAAATGTCATTGTCCAATGCACACAGGCCTGCAGTCTACAATAGACTATCCATACTACCCATACGCTTAGCAAAATATTAAGATGATCATAAATCAAAGAAAACTTTAAATATAATGGAAGAATTTCAAGATATTAATTAAACAATAATATATATATATATATATATATATATATATATATATATATATAAAGTGGTAATATCATACATATATAACTATGACATATATGGTGTCTGCCTCTGGAAGAACATTTTCTACTACAAAAGAGGTTAAAATCAAATTGATAGAAGATTTTCAATTGTGTCAACCTTTCAATGTTCACATACCTCTCCAAATGAGGGATCTTCCCCACTGCCGTTCAATGCAATGTCAAGCGCTCTGTTGCCTTCTTTATTCAAAGCCTTTAAATCAACTCTTTTGTCCCATGTCAAATGCCAAACAACCCTAGGATGCCCTTTCATGGTGGCCAAATGTAAAGGCGTGTTTCCATTTTGGTCTTTATTATTGATAAGCATTTCAACATTAAGATCATGTCTTTTCAGCATATAAGTTACCACTTTGACTTTCCCAAACATAGCAGCTACGTGCAAAATGTTTTGACCCTCTTCCTTGAGCAACTCAATCATATCTGGATATTTATCAAGAAACTTTTTAATTACCTGAATATGACCTTTCTTGGATGCTATATGAATGGGATAATAGCCATCCGTATCAAGAAACTTTTTAATTACGGTCTACGATCCAATAAATCTAGTGACCCCAAAAAGATCATTAGAGATTGCTTGGAGATAAGGTGGGGTTGGATAGATTTTGAGATGGAATGAATCGGTAGGTAATCCTTATTTTATTCTGAGTTACCCTAGTTACCCTATTGTGTAGACTGTAGACTAACATATACCTTTTTTTAAACCATCGTTTCATATACCATAATGAAACTATGAAAGTTGCTATAATTTATGCTCTATTATCCTTTCTTATATTATATAAATTGACACCAAGATGGTACCAAATATATCTTCGCCTTAAGAGTAAAATTAAATATATAAAGCACTTCGCAAAGCAACTTTAAGTGAGGTGAAAGAGACAAAAAGAAGGTTTTTTTTTTTTTTTGAAGAATAAAAAATAAGATTGTTAATTGCTTAGGATGTTGTTCCACCAATGATTTTAATGTAGAAGCCGTGAAACATGTAAGAATCCTATTAAAAATAAAAATAAAAACATGAAAGCATAATCTACTAACCAAACCCAACTTGACCCACCTAAGTTTGGAATTGGTTTTTGACTTTTATATATGTGATGGGTTGTGTTGGGTTACAAATTTCTCAACCCGAAAGCTCAGACTAGATTGAAAAATATCTTTTAACTCATCCCAACTTGACCCATGCACTTCCCTAATTCTCACTAATGTTGACATTACTATAGATTGGTTATAAAAAAAAAAAAATACAAATTCATTGGAATCATCTTAGGTGGAAGTATATGAAAGTTGACATAGGTAGAGAGATTTTGAGATGAATGGATTAGTTGTAGCAATATATGACGTAGGTACAACAAAACTTGTAACATCATAGTAGGAATATTTGAATATGGATTAAATTTAGGGAAAAAATACTTTTTTTTTCATCATAAATTAGTTCCGCGATTACACTTGATCCCCTAAATTATTGAAATGTACAAGCAACCCCCCAATTTTAAAAATATATTAAACTTAACCCCTTCCATATATTTTACTATTAACTCTAATGAAATTCAGCATTAAAAGATCATTTTACCCCTCAACCATCTGTTTTGGAGAGAGGCTTAGATTGGCCTTTTAAGTTTTAATACTAAAGACCTAACACCAAAACAAATGGCATGGGGGACATTAAACATTGTTATAAATTTGGGGATCAATCATGTGTTTTTTTTTTTTTTTTTTTTTTTAGAGTTTAGGGAATTAAGTGTAATTGAGGTAATAATTGAAGGTAAAAAAATGTAATTTCCCCTTAAATTTATATTCGTTGTGAATAACTTTCATCCTTCTTTGTGCCCCACATTTATTGGTCCAAAAATAGGATTAAGAGTGTGTTTGGGAAGTAATGAAATCCATAACTTATTAGAAATTTTAGCTTATTTTTGCTATTATTTATAGGTCATATTGTACGTTTTAATATTATTCATAAGTTCTACTGTACTACTCAGCTAGTTTATAGCTTTTTTTCTACTGTTTTTAGCAAAAAATATTTCGATTTCAACTAAATAATTTATTCCCAAGTTTCAGCCAAAATTTTTAGTTTCAAAAAAAAAAAAAGTTTTCAATTTCACTTTCAGTTTCAGCTATTGCATTGTGAATATCACTTTTACAGGTTGGGATTATTTAACTCTTGGATGATAAAAAAAAACTTTAACTCTTAACATTGTAAGTTTTTTACCTTTTAGTTTTTGTCTCCCACATTGAAGTGCGTATTTGGCATTGGATCCAAATCCCAAAAATTCTAATATTTTATCTATTTATTTATTAATTTGATCAGGCCTGGTTCGAGCATAAAGGCTATCAAGGCAGTAATTTCAGATAAAAGAAGTCCCCTCTAATATCATATTATATTTTAATTATGACTTATTTTCTCACAATTTTTGTAGGATTTCAGGCTCTTCCTGCTTTTCATCATCATGTCGTGTCTTCATTTCAGAAATGATTTTGCCCTCCATTAAAGATTGTCGGAGTTATTATAGATTGCTTAACAACAGATGTTTTTTTCAATGCCGACGCCCTGCTTGGCTGCTTAAAAAGCGCTCCAGTGCTCTGGTTTTAAGTCAATATTGTTCTCATCGCCCCCAAAACTATGGCTAATTACACTTTTACAATGCAATAAATGTAGTAACCCCAAAAGTATCACAATTTTGTGTCAGCAGAGAGGAAGTTTAGGGAAGAAAGACACAAGAAGAGCTAAGATGGAGTGACACGATCGGAAGTTGTTATAGATTTAGCAATAACTGTAGTTTCAAATACTTTTTTCTTTTTCTTTTTATAAGATAATGTTAGCCTATGAAGTCCGCTTCTGATGATAGTTTTTTATTATCAAACCAAGATATCAATTGATTTTTGGTGTAAACGAAAATTGAATCTCAGATCTTTTATTCAACTATCAGAGATTTTATCATTTGAACTAACTAGAACTTATATTTCAAATACCTTATTGAAAGTCGTTATATTTTTGCTTTGATTTCCCTTCCTATTCAAGTTGACACCAAGATAATACCCAATATTTCTCCCACACAAAATATAAATAAATAAATAAATAACCAAATCTTTCGCTTAAACAGTAAAATTAAATATATAAATCAGTTCACTTTAAGCAATCTTAAGTAAGGTAAAAGTTGAACTTAGCCATTCAGCTGGGATTACAGCAGATAGAAGTTGAACTTGATGCCAAGGTGATTGTGGACTTGCTTAATTCCAATAACAATCCTAACACAACCTACTCCTTCTCTTATCCGACTGCAGGTTACTCCTCGCCAGGATTCCACAAGTCAGGATGGCTCACGTGTTTAGGGAAGCTAACAAATGCGCTGACCTATTGGCCAAGAAGGGCCACTCAATGCGGGAAGATTTTGCTCTTTTTGACTTTCCT
Source organism: Castanea sativa (assembly GCF_040712315.1). Classification (NCBI taxonomy): domain Eukaryota; kingdom Viridiplantae; phylum Streptophyta; class Magnoliopsida; order Fagales; family Fagaceae; genus Castanea; species Castanea sativa. The sequence goes on along the minus strand of NC_134017.1, from coordinate 5,709,635 downwards.
CCCTCTTCTGATTTTGATACCATTCTAGCTATGGATTGTAACGGTCTGCATTATTGTAAACTTGTAACTGCCAACTTGGCTGCTGTACTAAACTAGATTTGGTTTTATTAATAATAATATTCCCCTTTAACCAAAAAAAAAAAGACAAAAAGAATGTTTTTATTTTAATTTTTTTTTAGAATAAAAAAGAAGGTTGTTAATTGCTTAGGATGTTGTCCTAACAATGATTTTTACAAAGCGTGAAACATGCAAGTATAACCCACTAATCCAATGGGTAGGTTCTAGTTGGATTGAAAAGCCCTCCAACTTGACTCATGCACATCCCTAATTCTAACTAGTGTTGGCAAAACAAATAGATTGGATACAAAAAATAACAATATAAATTCATTGGAATCATCTTTTGCGGAAGTATACAAAAGTTGATGTAGGTAGAGAGATTTTGAGGTGAATGGATTAGTCATATATAGTAATATATGACAAAGGTTTGAAGAAACCTATGACATCATAACAGGAATCATTGAATATGGATAAATTTAGGGAAAATAATATTTTTCTACCTTAAATAATTACAGCAATTTCACTTAATTTCTTAAATTATTAAAATGCACAAGTGACTCCCCAACTTTAAAAATACGTTGCACCTAATTCCCTGACGTATTTTTTTACGTTAACACATCGAAATTTAAGTATTAAATGACGATTTTACCCCTCAACAGTCTGTTTTGGAGAGGAGTAAATTGGTCTTTTAATACTAAAGAACTAACCCCCAAAATAGATGGTATGGTGTACATTGAAACATAGTTATAATTTTAAGGGTTCAATCATGTGTTTCGCTAAATTTATATTCATTGCGAATGACTTCCTTCTCTCTCTATCTCTCATTTGTTGTTTCAAAATTTAGGATTGAGATTCAGTTATTGCATTAGGCAATATCACTTTCAAGTATTGAGATTCATACTTGAAAAGTTAAATTTAAAGATTGTAAATTTTTTATATTTATTTGTTCTTTGTCAAACTAGTTTTCCAATAAAGCATTTGTAATTTTATAATATGTTTTGGGATGTTGATATTGTGTAGAAATGAAACTCTTGTGAATTTTTTTTGATTATCTTTTGTGCTATTTTGTTTGGTTAGTAATGTTGGAATTTGTATATTTTTAAAATTATTGATGTTAAGTTGTGATTTCCAACTATATTGTGTTGGCTTTAATTTCGTGCCAAATTTGATTGTAATTTTTTCAATCATTTTTCCTGTATATATGTGGGTTTATTTGTAAGGGATGAGTGTGAGAGATCAGTAAAGAATCAAGCTTCAAAAGTTGAACAAGTGGATTTCGCGACTGGCTCGTGAGAAGCAACCCGCAAAAGAGCCATGTGTAGAACACATGACTGGAAGATGAAGAGTCGTATCAAACTATCATTTTCGTAACTACCTCACGGGAAGGGCCAACTCGCTAAAGACCCGTGAAAGTCTCTGTTTGTTAAAAAGTTGTGTTTTACTTTACCAAGTATTTACCCACACTATATATACCCTTATAACCCACAAATTATAAGAAATGTTTTTCAGAGAAAAAACCTAGAAAATTCACTTGAGAGTTAGAGATTGTTATACCCACAATCATCTACACGTTTCCTTATGGTTTCCCTCAAGTCCTACCTCTCCATCTCTAGATTTTTTAGAGTTTGCTAGCCCAAACACTTACCACACCCATACTGAGTGTAAAGTGAGATTTTGGAACTGCTGGGAAGTATTGGAATGAGCCATTCATTGACGGATGCAATCAGGCTGAATTGCAGGATCTGGAAAGTTAGAGAAGACAAGGCTCCAAGAAGTCAATTGGTAGCAAGAGCTTAGAGGGCTCTAGTACATAGAGTAGACTAGGCTTGCAGGTCTTTTGTTATTCGTGTACTCTAACTTTATTCTCTAGTAGATCGATTTCGACTTGAAGGATCGCAAAGAGGTTTTTCGCCAAGTTTTCAGTTTCCTCTTTAATAACACGTCTTGGTGTTATCTTGTGTTTGCATCTCTCTTCCCTACTCTTTAAACTTTCATTTTATTATTGATGATGGATGAATATAGCTTAGGGTAGAGTTATCAGTTTATTGCGCTCATATACTCTTGTTCCACACTTAGTCTAAGTTAGTGTAAAAGCATTCTAGTTGTAACTTTTAATTGAGGGTCTAAACAAGCTCTTATGTTTTAACATAAATCAGAGCTTTCAATTGAAAATGTATTAATTTGTTTAGTTGAGTTTATTCTTAATATGAGTGGTGAATTCAAAATAATTTATTTTACATCAAGTAATTTGTTGCATTACTTTGCAAATAGTTAATACATTTTTTTTTTCAAAAAAACAATTTTCATATGAAAAATACAAGTCGACCAACCTGACCAACATTGAGTAATTTGCTAGATTACTTTCCAAATTGCAAATACATTTTTTTTTTCATAGAAACATTTGCTAAACCAATGCTCGTCACTTGGGCATCCGTTAACTTTTCAATCAAAAGAATTAATTTGGGTTAACAAACCAAATTAATTCTTTTAATGCTCTTGACCCTCTTTTTGTTAAGAATCAATGATCCTGACCATGGCTTTACATATCCATCACTTTTAGGAAAACAATGCTCACCAACCGAAATTAATTCTTTTAATTGAAAATTAAACAAATGCTTAAGAGTAGTCGTTTAGAAAAAATATTTTAAAATTGGATCATGTTAATGGATGCCATTACGGCCATTGTTAATATTTAATTATTTTATGAAAACAATACTTACCAACCCAAATTAATTCATTTAATGCTCTTGACCCTTTTTTTGTTGAGAATCAATGCTCTTGATCTCAACTCTACATATCTATCGCTTTAATGAAAACGATGCTTACCATCCCAAATTAATTCTTTTAATTGAAAAGTTAACGTATGCTTAAGAACATTGGTTTATAAAATATATATAAAAAATGGGTCATATTAATAGGTGTCTCTAGGACAATTGTTAATAAATCAAATACTTTACAAATTGAGCTAATTGGATCACACCTTTCAAATATCTCGTTGAAATTCATTTTACTGAAAGACGTTATATTTTTGCTTTGTTTTCCCTTCTTATTTATGTTGACACAAAGATCATACCCAATTTTTCCCCCACACACAAAAAAATAAATAAATAAAAACCAAATCTTTCACTTAATGAGTAAAATTAAATATTTAATAATCAGTTCAATTTAACCAATCTCAAGTGAGGTGATATAGACAAAAAAAAAAAAACATTTTTATTTGGATTTGTTTAGAATAAAAAAGAAGGTTGCCAATTGCTTAGGATGTTGCCCACCAATGATTTTTACAAAGCATGTAAGTATAACCAACTTATCCAACGGACAAATTGTAGTTGGATTGAAAAAATCCTCCAACTTGACCCATGCACATTCCTAATTTTGACTAATGATGGCAAAAATAATCAATTGGTTACAAAAAATAATAATATAAATTCATTGGAATCATCTCCCGCAAAAGTATATGAAAGATGATGTAGCAATATATGACGTAGGTTTGAGGAAAGTTGTGACATCATAGTAGGAATCATTGAATATGGATTAAATTAGGGGAAAATAATATTTTTCTACCTTAAATTACTGTTGCGATTTCACTTAATTTCCTAACTTATCAAAATGCACAGATGACTCCCCAATTTTGAAAATACGTTGCACTTGATTCCCTGATGTTCATTTAAAAAAAAATCATATACAAATAAGTTGAGAACCAATCATATACTAGTTATCCAACAAGGCATTTGTAATTTTGTATTATGTTTTAGGATGTTGATATTGTGTAGATATGAAACTTCTGTGTTAGTTTTAATTATCTTTTGTGCTATACTACTTTGGTTAGTAACATTGAAATTTGTATAATTTTTAAAATATTGAAAATGCATTTAATTATTTACTTGAGTTCATTCTTGATATGAGGGGTGAATTTAAAATAATTTATTTTACTTTCCAAATGGCAAATACAATTTTTTTTTCTTTTAAAAAAATTCATGTGAAAAATACACGTCGACGAACCTGGCTCGCATCAAGTAATTACTGCATTACTTTTCAAATGGCAAATACATTTTTTTTCTTAAAAATAATTGCTAAACCAATGCTCTCCCCTTGGGCATGCATCAAATTTTCAATTAAAATAATTGAGCATTTTTTTCATATAGATATCTATCACTTTTATGAAAACGATAATTACCAACCCAAATTAATTATTTTAGTGCTCTTGATCCTTTTTTTGTTGAGAATCAATGCTCTTGATCTCAACTCTACATATCTATCGCTTTTATGAAAACGATGCTTACCATCCAAAATTAATTCTTTCAATTGAAAAGTTAACGGATGCTTAAGAGCATTGGTTTAGAAAATATATATAAAAAAGGGGTCATGTTAATAGGTACCTCTAGAACAATTGTTAATAAATCAGATACTTTACCAATTGAGTTACATAGATCACACCTTTCAAATACCTTGTTGAAAGTCGTTTTAGTGAAAGTCGTTATATTTTTGCTTTTTTACCTTCTTGTTTATGTTGACACCAAGATCACACCCAATTTTCTCCCCCACAAAAAAAAAAAAAAAAAAAAAAAAAAAAAAAAAAAAAAAACCAAATCTTTCACTTAATGAGTAAAATTAAATATTTAATAATCAATTCAGTTTAAGCAACCTCAAGTGAGGTGAAATAGACAAAAAGAATGTTTTTATTTCAATTTTTTTTTAGAATAAAAAAGAAGGTTGCTAATTGCTTAGGATGTTGCCCACCAATGATTTTTACAAAGCATATAAGTATAACCCACTTATCCAACGGACAAATTGTAGTTGGATTGAAAAAATCCTCCAACTTGACCCATGCACATTAATGTTGGCAAAAATAATAGATTGGTTACAAAAAATAATATTATAAATTCATTGGAATCATCTCCCGTAGAAGAATATGGAAGTTGATGTAGATAGAGAGATTTTGAGGTGAATGGAATAGTCATATATAGCAATATATAACGTAGGTTTGAGGAAAGTTGTGACATCATAGTAGGAATCATTGAATATGGATTAAATTTGGGGAAAATAATATTTTTCTACCTTAAATTATTGCTGCAACCACGTAATTTCCTAAATTATCAAAATGCATAGATGACTCCCCAATTTTAAAAATACGTTGCACTTGATTCCCTTCCATATTTTTTTTATGTTAAGACTATCAGAATTTAAGTATTGAAAGACAATTTTACCCCTCAACCGTTTGTTTTGGAGAGAGGTAAATGTTCTTTTAATACTAAAGAATTAACACCAAAATAGATGGTATGGTGTACATTGAAATATAATTATAATTTTAAGTGGTCAATCATGTGTTTCGCTAAATTTATATTCATTTTGAATGACTTCCTCCTTTCTCTATCTCACATTTGTTCGTTCAAATTTTAGGATTGAGAATCAGTTATTGCATCATGCAATATCACTTTCGAGTGTTGAGATTGAAACTTGAAAAGTTAAATTTTAAGGTAAGTCATTAAATTTTTATTTTTTAAAAAACTTGTTTTTTTTTTAATCTTTTTTTACCTTTTTAATCTTTTTTTCCTCTCACATGAAAGTGCAATTGCACATCAGCTCCAAATCCCAAAATGTAATATTTTATCTATCTACCAATATCCATGTAAATCACTAGAGCCTAAAGAAGAGAAGGTATTTGTTATGTCAAAAATATATAATCACTTTTTCACATGGTGTGTTTAGTGTGCTACCCACATGTGAGCAAGTAGTTACACTGGTGTGATACACCAAAACATGACAAAACAAGTCAAAATTTACTAATCTAACTTGATTTTTTTTACTCGAAGCAAAAACGGGTTAACTAGTGACCCGGACCAATTTGATTGCTAGTCAACTTGACCCATGGCCTAATCAATTTTTTTCTAACTTCTTTTTACGGTAAAAAGAAAATAAAATTAATACATTGTTGGTTTAATTATTTGATGTGAGATTTATAATATTCAAGTCGAACTCAATTGGCAATATATAATGGACATTATTATTATCATTATTAATTTTTTTACAAAAACATTCATTATTTTTTTAATATATTTTGATTAACACCATAAAAATATATATATTTAAAATCATTAAGATACAATGTATTTAAGGAAACAATTGTGACATTTACATAATTGCATGCAAATGAATTTAAAGCTGAATAGTTGAGACATTTTGTAATGAGTAATGATTTTCAAATATTGAATAATAAAGCACATGTCAAGAGAATCTAATTACAGTAGAATTAAAAATATATATTTAAAATTATAGACATGTATGAGAAACATTCATAAGTATAAAAAAATGAAGCCAATATATATCAATGAAATTAGCATAAAATATGGATGCCCAGTCCAACTTTTTAACAATTCACGTAAAAAAATAAATGGTTTTTTAAAATAAATTATGATATTTTCTTGAGTGTGTATTGCTTAATAATGACATGATATTCATTAAAAAAAATGTACAAATAAGTAAAAAACCAAACTTTAACTTATATTCTCAAATTCAAATAGAGTGTCAATGACATGATTGATATTTGATTATAAAATTAGTTTTCAAAATTGTAAATTTCTTATATTTATTTGTTCTTTGTCAAGCTAGTTATCCAACAAGGCATTTGTAATTTTGTATTATGTTTTGGGATGTTGATATTGTGTAAAAATGAAACTTGTGTGTTAGTTTTAATTATGTTTTGTGCTATACTTTTTTGGTTAGTAATGTTGAAATTTGTATAATTTTTAAAACATTGAAAATGTATTAATTTGTTTAGTTGAGTTCATTCTTGATATGCGTGATGAATTCAATATAATTCATTTTACATCAACTAATTTGTTGCATTACTTTCCAAATGGAAAATACATTTTTTTTTTCTTTAAAAAAATTTCTTGTGAAAAATACACATCGACCGACCTGACCTACGTCAAGTAATTTACTGCATTACTTTTCAAATGGAAAATACTTTTTTTTTTCTTAAAAATAATTGCTAAACCAATGCTCTCCCCTTGGGCATCCATCAAATTTTAAATTAAAATGATTAAGCATTGTTTTCATAAAAGAGATAGATATCTATCACTTTTATGAAAACATAGATATCTATCGATTTATGAAAACAATACTTACCAACCCAAATTAATTCTTTTAATGCTCTTGACCCTTTTTGTTGAGAATCAATGCTCTTGATCTCAACTCTATATATCTATCGCTTTTATGAAAACGATACTTACCCTCCCAAATTAATTTTTTTAATTGAAAAGTTAACGGGTGCTTAAGAGCATTGGTTTACAAAATATATATAAAAAATGGGTCGTGTTAATAGGTGCCTTTAGGACAATTGTTAATAAATCAGATACTTTACTAATTGAGCTAACTGGAACCCACCTTTCAAATACCTTATTGAAAGTTGTTATATTTTTGCTTCGTTTTCCCTTATTATTTATGTTGACACCAAGATAATACCCAATATTTCTCCCACACACAAAATAAAAAAATAAAAATAAAGATCTTTCATTTTAAGAGTAAAATTAAATATTTAATAATTAGTTCACTTTAAGCAATCTTTTTTTTTTATGGGAACTTTAAGCAATCTTAAGTGAGGTAAAATAGACAAAAAGAATGTTTTTATTTTTATTTATTTTAGAATAAAAAAGAAGGTTGTTAATTGCTTAAGATTATGCTCTCCAATGATTGTTACAAAGCATGTAATCCAACGGATAAGTCGTAGTTGGATTGAAAAACTCCTCCAACTTGATCCATGTACGTCCCTAATGTTGACTAATGTTGGCAAAATTAATAAACTGGTTACAAAAAATAATAATTTAAATTTATTGGAATCATCTCTCGCAGAAGTATATGAAAGTTGATGTTGGTAGAAAGATTTTGAGGTGAATGGATTAGTCATATATAGCAATATATGACGCAGGTTTGAGGAAAGTTGTGACATCATTGTAGGAATCACTGAATATGGATTAAATTTAGGGAAAATAATATTTTTCTTCCTTAAATTATTACCGCAATTTCAATGAATTTCCTAAATTATCAAAAAGCACAAGTGACTCTCCAATTTTAAAAATACGTTGCACTTAATTCCTTGCCGTATTTATTTATGTTAAGACTATTAGAATTTAAGTATTGAAAGACGATTTTACCCCTCAACTGTCTGTTGAAGAGGGGTGAATTGGTCTTTTAATACTTAATAATTAACACCAAATAGATGGTATGGTGTACATTGAAACATAGTTATAATTTTAAGGGGTCAATCATGTTTTTTGCTAAATTTATATTCACTGCGAATGACTTCCTTCTCTCTGTCTCTCATTTGCTGGTTCAAAATTTAGGATTGAGATTCAGCTATTGCATTGTGCAATATCACTTTCGAGTGTTGAGATTGAATTGTGCAATATATATCATTGAAATTTTTTTTTTAACTTTTATCTTTTTTTACCTTTTTAATTTTTTTCCTCTCACATGAAGTGCAATTGCACATCAGATCCAGATCCCAAAATGTAATATTTTATCTATATGACAATATCCATGTAAATCACTAGATCCTAAAGAAAGAGAAGGTATTTGTTGTGTTGAACATATATAATCATTGTTTCACATGGTGTGTCTACTGTCTTGCCCACATATAGGAGAGTAGTTACACAAGTGTGATACACCTAGACATGACAAAACAAGTCAAAATTTGCTAACCTAACCCAAAAATATCCAACCCGACTCGATTTTTTTTACCCGGAGTAAAAACGGATTGATGAATTTTTGTTCAATAATTGATCTTAAGCCTTTTCTTATATAATAAGTTGTGAATGATAAAGTCAATGAATTTGAAGTTTGGCATGGTCTGGCTAAGTTATACTCTTGTCTTTCACATTAGAAGGATGTGGAGATATGCTTGGGAAAGTGCAGAGAGCTAAAACAGTACTCTGCAGTTTCTAAGTGCATGTACCAATTTATGCATAATTTTAAACTAAAAAACTTGCAATTTAAACAATTTATTGATCATTAATTTTCTAAATTTTTTGCAAGCATGAAGGATATAAGAAGAAGATGTAATCGAATTGTGGATTTGTCAAAATTCATCTCCAATAAAAATTTATTGAGTATGCTTGTAGTTTTAGGTTACAACCAATTTTGTAACTAAACCAGGGAGTCAATATTGTACCAGAGGTTATACCAGATTAACTAGTGAAACAATATATTTCAGTACCAGTCAATATCGGTGTACCTTTTTGAGTTTACCTCTATTTTTTATATTCATAAATATATACATATATATATATATATATATTATAATAAAAATAAAAGTTTACTATAAAACATTACCTCAATTCAAAACAAATTATATTCATGGTTTTAGACTTTAGACTTTAATACTAATAAATTAAAGCAAATAAGTTACCATTTTTCCCTTCCAAAAAATTCAAAAATGGAAAAAATGGGAAAAAAAAAAGAGCTTATTTCTATACCGCCCGAAACACCCAAAATTAGCCGGTACATTTGGTACACATCCGATATGCCCAATATTTAAGTCGGTACGAAATGATGACGTTGATACCGATGCACGTACCGGTACGGTACATACCAGCAATACCGGTAGGTATGGTATGATATTGACTAACTTGAACAAAACTTTGTCCTATTACAAAAAGGAAATCAACGTTTATATCATACTAATTAGTTTAGTTATGTAATTTATGACAAGCCTTTTACATTGCATCATCTAAAATGTTTCTATATGCTAGTTTTAAGGGGAAATGTACATGTTTTTGTTCAATCTATTTCCATTTTCAATTGGAATCTGATTTCTTATGCTTATTCTATCATAAATTAAAAAATGATTTGAATTTGAATTAAATAAAATGCATGCCACCTTATCATAAACCATATACTCAGCCAATAGGATTATTACAAATCATTTAATCAATTTGACTAAGATGTTGGCTTTTTGTTTCCCCAAATCCACACACTCTTATCTTTCCAACCCTCTCTTAAATATCATTTTTTTTAATTTGCTCATGCTGGAAAAAAGAAGATATAACATAAGCCAAATTGTAAAATTATGCTTGAGTCACAATTATGTGATTTATATCTGCCACTTTTATTTAGTGGTAGTTCATTACTGCATCAAATAAATGGGGTTGGATTCTGCAACCCTCTTTTGGCAATAGTTGGAGACTTTTCACTACTTGAATGGTCACAAAATGTTGAGGCTTAAATTTTGAGTTTTTGACAGTAAACATATTATAAGAAAAATCTGTCTCTCGCGTGCATCACGAGTTTGACTTCTATTTAGTATGACAAGCATCACGAGTTTTTGACTGTAATCTATCTCTTGAGTGCATCACGAGTTTGTCTTCAATTTAGAACGACAAGTATTGATCATTCATAAATGTTAGAACTTTTGGAAGCCAAACAACAATGTGTGGTCATGATTCTTAGTTTTGAAGATTAAAGAAAAGCATTTAATTAGATTGAGACCTAAGATGTTGGCCTTTTGTGTCCCCAAATCCACACACTCTCATCTTTCCAACCCTCTCTTAAATATCATTTTTTTAATTTGCTCATGCTGGAAAAAAAAAGATATAACATAAGCCAAATTGTAAAATTATGCTTGTATCACAATTATGTGATTTATATCTGCCACTTTTATTTAGTGGTAGTTCATTACTGCATCAAATAAATGGGGTTGGATTCTGCAACCCTCTTTTGGCAATAGTTGGAGACTTTTCACTACTTGAATGGTCACAAAATGTTGAGGCTTAAATTTTGAGTTTTTGACAGTAAACATATTATAAGAAAAATCTGTATCTCGCGTGCATCATGAGTCTGACTTCTATTTAGTATGACAAGCATCACGAGTTTTTGACAGTAATCTATCTCTTGAGTGCATCACGAGTTTGTCTTCAATTTAGAACGACAAGTATTGATCATTCATAAATGTTAGAACTTTTGGAAGCCAAACAACAATGTGTGGTCATGATTCTTAGTTTTGAAGATTAAAGAAAAGCATTTAATTAGATTGAGACCTAAGATGTTGGCCTTTTGTGTCCCCAAATCCACACACTCTCATCTTTCCAACCCTCTCTTAAATATCATTTTTTTAATTTGCTCATGCTGGAAAAAAGAAGATATAACATAAGCCAAATTGTAAAATTATGCTTGTGTCACAATTATGTGATTTATATCTGCCACTTTTATTTAGTGGTAGTTCATTACTGCATCAAATAAATGGGGTTGGATTCTGCAACCCTCTTTTGGCAATAGTTGGAGACTTTTCACTACTTGAATGGTCACAAAATGTTGAGGCTTAAATTTTGAGTTTTTGACAGTAAACATATTATAAGAAAAATCTGTCTCTCGCGTGCATCATGAGTCTGACTTCTATTTAGTATGACAAGCATCACGAGTTTTTGACAGTAATCTATCTCTTGAGTGCATCACGAGTTTGTCTTCAATTTAGAACGACAAGTATTGATCATTCATAAATGTTAGAACTTTTGGAAGCCAAACAACAATGTGTGGTCATGATTCTTAGTTTTGAAGATTAAAGAAAAGCATTTAATTAGATTGAGACCTAAGATGTTGGCCTTTTGTGTCCCCAAATCCACACACTCTCATCTTTCCAACCCTCTCTTAAATATCATTTTTTTAATTTGCTCATGCTGGAAAAAAGAAGATATAACATAAGCCAAATTGTAAAATCATGCTTGTGTCACAATTATGTGATTTATATCTGCCACTTTTATTTAGTGGTAGTTCATTACTGCATCAAATAAATGGGGTTGGATTCTGCAACCCTCTTTTGGCAATAGTTGGAGACTTTTCACTACTTGAATGGTCACAAAATGTTGAGGCTTAAATTTTGAGTTTTTGACAGTAAACATATTATAAGAAAAATCTGTCTCTCGTGTGCATCACGAGTTTGACTTCTATTTAGTATGACAAGTATCAATCATTCATAAATGTTACGACTTTTAGAAACTTAACAATAGTGTGTAGTCATGATTCTTAGTTCTGAAGATTAAAGAAAAACATTTAACTAGATTGAGACCTAAGATATTGACCTCTTGTGTCTCCAAATCCACACTCTCTTATCTTTCCAACCCTCTCTTAAATATCATTTTTCAATTTACACATGGTGGAAAAAAGATGATATAACATAAGGCAAATTGTAAAATTGTGCTTGTGTCACAATTTTATAATTTATATCAACCACTTTTATTCATTGCTAATTCTGAATTGCATCAAATAAAACTGTTTGGATTCTGCAACCCTCTACAGGCAATAGTTGGGGACTTTTCACAGCTTGAATGTTCATAAAATGTTGAGGCTTACATTATGAGTTTTTGGCAATAAACATATTATAAGAAAAATCTATCTCTCGCGTGCATCATGAGTTTGTCTTCTATTTAGAATGACAAGTGTCAATTGTTCATAGATGTTAAGACTTTTGGAAACCTAACAACAGAGTGTAGTCATGATTCTTAGTTCTGAAGATTAAAGAAAAGCATTTAATTAGATTGAGACCTAAGATGTTGGCCTTTTGTGTCTCCAAATCCACACACTCTCTTATCTTTCCAACCATCTCTTAAATATCATTTTTTAATTTACACATGCTGGAAAAAAGAAGATATAACATAAGCCAAATTGTAAAATTGTGCTTGTGTCACAATTATATAATTTATATCAGCTACTTTTATTCATTGCTAATTTAGAATTGCATCAAATAAATGGTTTGGATTCTGCAACCCTCTTCAGGCAATAGTTGGGGACTTTTCTCTACTTGAATACTCACAAAATGTTGAGGCTTACATTTTGAGTTTTTGACAGTAAACATATTATAAGAAAAATTTGTCTCTTACGTGCTTCACGAGTTTGTCTTCTATTTTGAATGACAAGTATCGATCCTTCATAAATGTTAAGACTTTTGGAAACCTAACAACAGTGTGTAGTCATGATTCTTATTTCCGAAGATTAAAGGGAACCATTTAATTAGATTGAGACCTAAGATATTGATCTCTTGTGTCCCCAAATCCACACACTCTTATCTTTCCAACCTTCTCTTAAATATCATTTATTAATTTACACATGCTAGAATAAGGAAGATATAACATAAGCCAAATTGTGAAATTGTGTTTGTGTCAAAATTATATGATTTTATGTCTGCCAATTTTATTCAGTGGTAGTCTAGAATTGCAACAAATAAATGGAGTTGGATTCTACAATCCTCTTCAGGTAATAGTTGAGGAATTTTCACTGCTTGAATGTTCACAAAATGTGAGGCTTACATTATGAGTTTTTGACACTAAACATATTATAAGAAAAATCTCTCTTGCGTGCATCATGAGTTTGTCTTCAATTTAGAACGACAAGTATTGATCATTCATAAATGTTAAAACTTTTGGAAACCTAACAACAATGTGTGGTTATGGTTCTTAGTTCTGAAGATTAAAGAAAAGCATTTAATTAGACTGAAACCTATGATGTTGGCCTTTTGTGTCCCCAAGTCCACACACTCTCTTATCTTTCCAACCCTCTCTTAAATAACATTTTTTAATTTGCTCATGCTGGAAAAAAGAAGATATAACATAAGCCAAATTGTGAAATTGTGCTTGTGTCACAATTATATGATTTATATTTGCCACTTTTATTTTTATTCAGTGGTAGTTTAGAATTGAATCAAATGAATGGAGTTGGGTTCAGCAACCCTCTTCAGGCAATAGTTTGGGGATATGTTTTACATGAATTATGTGACTTTTAAGTAGGCCATGTTACTAAAATTATATTTGAATATCGATTTGACTTAACACGTAGAAGGTTGAAACACGTACCTTCAAATTGGTTTAGTGGAAGACTCTGTCCTTGTTTCGTCAGTTTTGAAAGACGTGGTATAATGCAAGCCTGACCAAGTATGACAGACCATCACCAAAAGCTAATAAGCTATAGCCTTTTAAACTAATTGTGCTACATTTCCTTATCAATAAATAAATTGTGCTACATTGAGTAGGACTATCTGATTGAAAATAATAATAATTAGAGTAGGATTTTTCTATTGGGAAACTTAAATTCTATATAGTGGATATGTTTTGCTTTTGGGGTTGGTGGTTAAGCCCTCAGATTTTTTTTTTTTTACTTTGGAATAATTTTTTCTGCATCACTATATGTTATGTTAATTGTTTGGTTGCTATTATTTTTCATATGGCAGTTGCTTCGTGGGAATTAACCTAAAAATCATTTTGAGTTTATATAACTGATTAATTTAACAAGTTGATTAATATTGATGTATTTTCAACCAAGATTCTAAATTTCCTTACAGTAACCATAACGTACAACATCAATAGAGTTGTTAATATAGTGAGTCCTTAACATTTGTAATCAAAACATACGTCATATCAATATACCAAACAGTATGACAATGGCAGACTAAATACACTATAGTTGTATATAAGAGCAACAACAGAATTTCAAGATAATTACAATACTGGCCTTTTCGAGGAAACCCAACCTCCTTAGACTTGATATTTGAATATCTTTATTTGAAGTGTTTATGCAAATTTTAAGAGACTAAAATAAAGACCAACTTAAATAAATTAATGTTCTCCATCTCTGCAAGCATGTCCAATGCCAAGTCCGTATACAGACAACATATGTAGAGGAGCCTATTCTTCTTCCCTATCATCAGTGTCACATCTAGTAAACATAATCAGAAGGTAAAATGGGTAGCGGAGGAGGCAACGAATGATAGGATGGGGCGAGGAATTTGGTAAAAAAAGTGGAAAAAATATTATCGAGAGAGTGAAAAGGAAAAATGAGCCAATGCCCAAAACTAGATAGGCAAGCCAATTGAGGTCTCTCAATACTAGATAACTACCTGCCATGAATGCTAAGGTGACCATTGTTATAGCTAGTCCCAATATTGGCAAGCTAAACTCATAGGCAGCAATGAACAGCTTAAGATCACCTAAATGGGCCCAAATGAGACCAATAACAGCAGTAATGGCGCTATACATAGCTATAGTGTTGCTAATTACGAACACTTGGAACATGGGCTTTTCTAGGAAAGTTGCCATTCCTCCAGGGCCGTTGTAGCCACCTGGCATGGTGAAAGCCGCAGCAAAAGTTACAGTGGCCACAAGGGTTGCTACCAACAAGAGACTGTCAGTCCTTTCTTTGTATTTGTCTGCGCTTAGTGTCTTTCCAACCTTTGAACTTTGCGGGGTCTCCCTTGGGCCACTAACATATCTCAAGGCTTCCCATGTCAATTGCTGCATGGTAAACAAGAAATTTTTTTTTTTAATCAGTCAACAATGAGCTTTGAACAATATGTATGTTAATTTCTTTAATTTTTATTTATTTTTTAAATGTCATTGTCCAATGCACACAGGCCTGCAGTCTACAATAGACTATCCATACTACCCATACGCTTAGCAAAATATTAAGATGATCATAAATCAAAGAAAACTTTTAATATAATGGAAGAATTTCAAGATATTGATTAAACAATAATTTTTATATATATATATATAAAGTGGTAATATCATACATATATAACTATGACATAAAGTGGTAATATCATACATATATAACTATGACATATATAGTGTCTGCCTCTGGAAGAAAATTTTCTATCACAAAAGAGGTTTAAATCAAATTGATAGAATATTTTCAATTGTGTCAACCTTTCAATGTTCACATACCTCTCCAAATGAGGGATCTTTCCCACTGTCGTTCAGTGCAATGTCAAGCGCTCTCTTGCCTTCTTTATTCAAAGCCTTTAAATCAACTCTTTTGTCCCATGTCAAATGCCAAACAACCCTAGGATGCCCTTTCATGGTGGCCAAATGTAAAGGCGTGTTTCCATTTTGGTCTTTATTATTGATAAGCATTTCATGTCTTTTCAGCATATAAGTTACCACTTTGACTTTCCCGTACATAGCAGCTACGTGCAAAATGTTTTGACCCTCTTCGTTGAGCAACTCAATCATATCTGGATATTTATCAAGAAACTTTTTAATTACCTGAATATGACCTTTCTTGGATGCTATATGAATGGGATAATAGCCATCCGTATCTCTCTCATATGCACAACATTTTGTAGGTTTTTTTAGTAAGATTTCAACACCGTCAAGATAACCCATTGATGCAGCATAGAAAAGAGGAGTCGTGCCTTTATCGTCTTTCTCTTTGAGGATATCATCTGGTAGGCTTTTCAAAACAGTATCTAGGATATCTGGTACACAAACATTAATGACAATTGAAATAAAATATAATTAGTCAACAATATTGAGCTATGAACACGGTGTTGAATATATATATATATATAACCAAAATATAATATTGTTGTGACATATTGTATTATAAGAATCGCCTTTAGACTACAATCCTAAGATTTAGAGTGCAATTCTACTCTAAGGGTGCGTTTAGATATCACTTATTTGTTGAAAACTGAAAATATTATAGTAAAATAATTTTTAAATGTATAAATAGCGTTATGAGACCCAAATTTATATTAAATTTTGTGTATAAATAACTTTTGTGGGTCTATGAACAGTATCATGGGACCCACATTTTTCAGCAAAACTCACAAACGCACAAATGCAACGCTTCCCAAACGCTCACCAACTCTATTAGGTGAGCGTCTTTACAATGAACTAGATCAATTTTGCAAACTGGGATTATAGTATCCTACAACATCGAAGATTTGAAATTGGAACAAAGGGATGTGGAGACAACATTAATTTCCTTGTAATAGGCTTTTTTTTTTTCTTTTTTTTTCTTGTAGTGATCAATTCATCTTCATGGTTTAGGGGAAGATATTTTCATGGTCCACAAAGAGGGGTCTCAAGACCCAAAGAGAGGCAAGGACTCAACAATAATTCTAGCACCACAACATGTGACTAGCTATTTGCCACTTTTATATGAAGAGAATTTTTTATCCACTACTTACAATTAATCACACTGCAGAGCTGTGACAAGGGTGTGTAATAACTTGTGGTCTTATATATATATATATATAAGGGTGTGTAATAACTTGTGGTCTTATATATATATATATATATATATATATATATATATATATATATATATATATATATATATTATAACTCACAAGTGAAAGAGAGATTATTCTATATACACATTTGAGTGGGAGCCTCATATAAAGAAAAATAAAGGAAATGAAATTTAATATAACATAACTAGACCCAATCCCTCAGACTTCAACTTTTGTGATCCTTTTACAATTAGAGCAAGGACAGGGATGATCTTGGAAATAATAATAATAATAATAATAATCGTCGTCATCTAATCAATGTTTACATGTATGTGACTATATGTATTGAGAGTTGAGACACATTAAAGAGGAAAAGGGAAAAAAAACGCATATATTGAGACACCCTAAAATAGAAAATTACATATTTTCCTCTTGGCAAAGAGGAACCATAATTGTAGTGTGAACAGTTGGTTTTAAAAAATAAATAGACCTAATCAATGTTTACCTGTGTTTGTATTGAGATACATATAAGGGGAAAAGAAAAATATGTGTATTGAGACACCCTAAAATTGATAATTGTCTATTTTCCTTGTGTTAAAGGAACTATAAGAGTCCATTTGGTTGGAAAAATGAAAAAATATGAGAGAATGGAAAATTTTGAAGAGATAAAAAAAGTAGAAGCATAGAAAAAATTTAATTTCCTCTCATATGTAGTTAGTTGAGACAATGGAAAAGTGTAGAAAAGAAAAATACATTTATTTGGTTGAGAAGAAAAATAAGATGATAAAAAATTAAATTAGTATAAATTTACAAGTATGTCCCTATTAAATAAAACAAAATGTAACACAATCTTTTCATTCCATCAGTTTTCATTCCACAAATCCACCAAAACAAACACTCCAATAAATTTCTTTCCTTCCTCTTTTTCTCTTCATTTTGCCTAAAATCCACTTAATCGAACAGACCATAAATGTTAGCACTCAAATGAACTAATCAATGTATACCTGTATTTGTATTGAGACACATTGAAGGGCAAAGAAAAGATGCAGCATGTGTGTTGAGACACCAAAATTTCCTCGCAGTAAACGAACCATAAATGGCGGTGTGAACAATTGACCTGCCATATTGCAGGTCAATTGCCCTGAGATAATAAAGGGCAGCGTGCACAATTGATTTTCCATGTGGCAGGCAGTTTGTAGTTATCATGAGCTTCACGAGTTCCTCATCTCCTCCTTCTGCCGCCAAATAGAGAGGAGACTTGCGTTCCTTATTTGGATAAAAGGACACTTCTGGACATTTCTCAACCAAGAACTTGGCCACCTTATTGTACTTGGCCACCTTTTTTATCAAGGCTAGGTGCAAAGGAGTATTCTCCTCCATATTTTTCTCCACTAGTGGTACACAATTACAGTGATCTTTCAAGTGCTTGTCAGACCACTTGACTAAATGTTCCACTATTTGTACATTCCCAGCACTTGCAGCTACATGAAGAGGAAGGTCGCCATTGGAGTTCTTTTCCGTAACAAATTTTTGGCACGGTTGGATCTCCAGGATCGATTCTACAAATTGATGATCGCCTGAGCTTGCAGCAGCAAGATGAAGGATCGTATTTAGTTCGGGGGTTTTGTCAGAGAGAGCAGAATGTTCTGGATCTTGCGCTTTTTTTAGGATAAAATCAATATCCCGACGCCTCACAGCCTTGTACAATTCACCATCCATGCTTGTAACTTTTATTGAGTTGCATTTGCGGGGAACTATCTTTTTCGGCTTATCTTCGGGCCTACGCTCTAATATATTTTTTGGAATAGCGGCGCCTCCCCTTTTAGTACGTTCTGGCGGTGCCAAATCTGTAATCAAGAGAGCAAAATTTCATTGTAATCATGAAGTTTTCACCCAGTATATAATATTAGACACAGTAAAAATTGAAATTTTTTTAGCGTTTGGCTAAGTGAAGTCGGAAATTTTGACCGTTTTGTTTATTAAAGACAAAAAATGTCAGCGTGCCCTGCATATCTGGGTGGTGACTTACCAGATATGAGCTTCGAAAGGTCCTCATCTTTAGCTTCTTCTGCCAAACGTCGAGGATTCTTGCTTGCTTTATTCCTATAATTGCACACTGCTGGATCTTTTTCAATTAAAAACTCAGCCACCTCGTTGTACTTGGATTTCAAATTCACGTCCACCTCTTCATATTTTTTTATCAAGGCCAGGTGCAGAGGAGTATTCCCCTCATAATTTTTCCCCCATAGTAGTTTAGAAGTTAAATCATTTAGCTGCTGCTTTATAGAGGACTCAACTGAACCAGGGTCGTCACTGGCTTCTGAGTTCTCTGAATTTAATTGTTCTTGGTACTCGTAAGAAAATGAGAACAAATATTGAACTATAGACAGATGCCCAGCATTTGCAGCTACATGAAGAGGATGGTCGCCATTGGAGTTTTTTGCCATTAAAAGTTCTCGACACTGGTGAGAAGGCTCGACCAATTGTTGAACTATGGACAGATGACCAGCATTGGCAGCTACATGAAGAGGGAGGTCGCCATTGGAGTTTTTTACCATTAAAAGTTCCTGATACAGGTGAGACTTGACCAGATGTTGAACTATGGATAGATGCCCAGCATTTGCAGCTAAATGAAGAGGAAGGTCGCCATTGGAGTTTTGTGCCTTTAAAAGTTCTTGATGCTTGCGACACGGCCTGCCCAAAAATTGAACGACTATAGGCAGATGCCCAGCATTTGCAGCTACATGAAGAGGAAGGTCGCCAGTGGAGTTCGTTGCCGATAAAAGTTCTTGCTGGCACTGTTGTTTCGAGAGGATCGCTTCTACGATCTGATCATGGCCTAAGCTTGCTGCAACATGAAGAAGTGTATTTGAGTCGAAGAATCTTTCAAGGAGAAGAGAACATTCTGCATCTCGCAATTTTGTTATGATGGAATCATAGTGCCATTTAGGATCTTCTTGCATTGCATTATCATGCTGTGTATTCATTTCAGCAATGGAACCATCCTTCGTTGGCACTGAGGACACCTCCATCCCCTTGCTTGTTCAAAGATTGCTAAACAATTGATCTTTGAATGCCTTGTTTTTTGCTTTGAATGCCCTGCTAAGCTGCTTAAATAGCGCGCTCAAGTGCTCTTCTTAAGTCGTTATTTTCATAATTGCCCTCAACACTATGACTAATTACGGTCTACGATCCAATAAATCTAGTGACCCCAAAAAGATCATTAGAGATTGCTTGGAGATAAGGTTGGGTTGGATAGAGATTTGAGATGGAATGAATTGGTAGGTAATCCCTATTTTGTTCTGAGTTGCCCTATTGTGTAAACTATAGACTAACAACATGGCGCCATCCAATTGGATCATTAGAGTTACTTGGATATAAGGTGACAAAGACAAGAGTACTTAATAGCATGGAGCCATCCAATTGGATCATTAGATATTGCTTGGATATAAGGTGGGGTTGGAAAGTTTTTTTTTTTGATTGAGGGTTGGATAGAGATTTGAGATGGAATGAATCAGTAGGTAATCCTTATTTTGTTTTGAGTTACCCTGTTGTGTAGAGTGTAGACAAACCACATGGCGCCATCCGATTGGATCATTAGAGATTGCTTGGATATAAGGTGCAGTTGGATAGATTTTTTTTTTTTTTTTTTTTTTGTGCTTGTCGAAGGCAGAGAGGAAGGTTAGGGAGAACAAAGACAAGAGTAGCTAATAACATGGAGCCATCTGATTGGATCATTAGAGATTTCTTGGATAGAAGGTGGAAAAGGCAAGATTAGCTAAAAACGTGGAGCCTTCCGATTGGATCATTCGAGATTGCTTGGATATAAGGTGGGGTTGGATAGATTTTTTTTTTTTTTTTTGTGATTGAGGGTTGGATAGAGATTTGAGATGGAATGAATCATAGAATCGATAGGTAATCCCTATTTTGTTCTGAGTTACCCTATTGTGCAGACTATAGACTAACCACACGGCGCCATCCGATTGAATCATTAGAGATTGCCTGCATATAAGGTGCGGTTGAATTTTGTGTGTGTGCGCGCGCGTGTCAATGGCAAAGGAGAGGAAGGTTAGGGAGAACAAGAACAAAGTTTCTCTCCAAACTCGTTTGGAGGGAAACTTTTCAAATTTCTAATATATCTCTTTTTTGTGAATTTTGAAAATCTAACCGCTAAATTTCATGTCTCTTTTGTTCTTAACATGCGTATCAAATTTTGTTCAAATTAGATATTATTTACTATTGGATTAATAAACTTATTTTTTATACACAATTTTAGATCATAAAATTTTGAAAATTTTACATTTGTTGATGAGACAACAATTGATCTTTAATCTTATTGAAATTTTACATGCATGAAGAATATAACAGGAAAATACAAACTAATGGCTAGATTTTAAAAACTTGCACTCAATATAGAAATACATGAGTAGTTCATAGAGTTTCTCTCTAAACTAGTTTGAAGACAAACTTTGTTCGGAGAACAAAGACAAGAGTAGCTAATAACATGGAGCCATCCGATTCGATCATTAGAGAATGCTTGGATATAACGGGGGGTTGGATAGAGTTTTTTTTTTTTTTTTTTTTTGGGAGTTGGATAAAGATTTGAGATGGAATGAATTGGTAGGTAATCTCTATTTTGTTCTGAGTTGCCCTATTGTGTAGACTATAGACTAACAACATGGCGTCATCTGACTGGATCATTAGAGATTTCTTGGATATAAATTGCAGTAGGATAGATTTTTTTTTTTTTTTTTGGTTTGTGCATGTTAAAGTAGAGAGGAAGGTTAGAAAGAACAAGAACAAAGTTTCTCTCCAAACTAGTTTAGAGGGAAACTTTTCAAATTTATCATACATCTCTTCTTTTGTATGAATTTTGAAAATCTAACTGATAAATTTCATTTTCCTTATGTTCTTAACATACATATCAAATTTCGTTACAATTGGATATTATTTACTATTCGATCAATAAACATATTTTTATACACAATTTTATATCATAAAAATTTGAAATTTTAAGATTTACTTGATGAAATAGCAATTAATCTTTGATTTTATTGAAATTTTAAATGCATGAAGAATATAATAAGAACATGAACTCTAACGGTTAGATTTTCAAAATTCACGCTCAATATATAAATACATGAGGAGTTTGTAGAGTTTCTTTCCAAACTAGTTTGGAGAGAAACTTTTCAAATCTATCATTGATATCTTTTTTTTGTGAATTTTGAAAATTTAATCCTTGAATTTTATGTTCCGTATGTTCCTAACATACATATTAAATTTCGTTCAAATTGGATATTATTTACAATTCAATCAAGAATTTTATTTTTTACACACAATTTTAAATTATAAAAATGTGAAATTTGAACATTTGTTCGATGAAATCGCAATTGATCTTTGATATTCTTTAAATTTTACACGCATTAATAATATAATAAGAATATGCAATCTAACTTTGTTCGAAGAACAAAGACAAGAATAGCTAATAACACATGGAGCCATCCGATTGGATCATTAGAGATTACTTGGATATCAGGTGGGGTTGGATAGATTTTTTTTTTAATTTTTTTTATTGAGGGTTGGATAGAGATTTGAGATGGAACGAATCGGTATTTAATCCCAATTTTGTTCTGAGTTACCCTATTGTCTAGACTTTAGACTAACCACATGGCGCTATCAGATTGAATCATTAGAGCTACTTGGATATATGTTGTGGTTGGATAGATTTTTATTTTTATTTTTATTTATTTTTTGTGTTTGTGTCAAAGGCAAAGGTGAGGAAGGTTAGGGAGAACAAGAACAAAGTTTCTTTCCAAACTAATTTGGTGGAAACTTTTCAAATTTCTCATATATATCATTTTTTTTTTTGTGAATTTTGAAAATTTAACCATTAAATTTCATGTTCCGTAGGTTCCTAACATGCATATCAAATTTCGTTCAAATTGGATATTATTTATGATTCAATCAATAAATTTAATTTTTAAACACAATTTTAGATTATAAAAATTTGAAATTTTAACATTTGTATGATCAAATAGTAATTGGCACGAAATTTAACATATGTGTTAACCACATACTGGAGATGCAATCCAATTATTAGATTTTTAAAATATGTAGCTATGTTAATTTATAGAGGAATGTTTACAACCTAATTATTTAAAACCTAGTGATTTTGTGGAAATGTTTGATCTCTCTCATGAGAAAAACCTTCGGTTCAAATCCTTCACACTCATTTGTTGGAAAAAAAGTTTGCTATTTCTTTTTTTTGTTTTTTGTTTGGGAGGCCTTTTGTTAAGGCTCTGGAATAAGTATTACTACTATCTGGTGTAGTGTATTGTTGTTGTATTTAGATGCAATGGATGCTTGTATAGAGGTGCAGGGGATGCTTGTACAAAGTTAGTTGAGTTAGTTAAGTAATACATTAGAAGTTTGGACTTGGTTAGCTAAGTGACTAAGCTGCAATGTATTGTACTCTGCTAGTTAGTGAGTAGGGTGTAAGACTAAACATTGATTATAATGTGGATTCATTGAAGAATAATACATTGAATAGTTCTCTTTGAGATGCTATTGGAGGTTGATTC
Organism: Castanea sativa; assembly: GCF_040712315.1. Lineage (NCBI taxonomy): Eukaryota > Viridiplantae > Streptophyta > Magnoliopsida > Fagales > Fagaceae > Castanea > Castanea sativa. The sequence continues at coordinate 5,685,998 of NC_134017.1, read as the reverse complement.
CCTTATAGAATCATTGGAGGCCTAGTTCCCTCAAAAAACTACTAGATTGAGAGTAAGAGAGACTAAGGATCATTTGATTCCTATCACCTTTGATTGTATAGAAGAGTCCCTTAATAGAAGAGTCCTTCACACCTATATATAGAAGAGTTCCTTAATTTAGAGCTGCATTGGGTAATGCTAGTAAGTTTTATATGAGGTAGTAAATTAGAGTAGGATTTTTCTATTTGGAAACTTAAATTCTATATAGTGGATATGTTTTGCTTTTGGGGTTGGTGGTTAAGCCCTCGGATTTTTTTTTTTTTTTTACTTTGGAATAATTTTTCCTGCATCACTATATGTTATGTTAATTGTTTGGTTGCTATTATTTTTCATATGGCAGTTGCTTCATGGGAATTAACCTAAAAATCATTTTGAGTTTATATGACTGATTGATTTAACAAGTTGATTAATATTGATATATTTTCAACCAAGATTCTAAATTTCCTTACAATAACCATAACGTACAACATCAATAGAGTTGTTAATATAGTGAGTCCTTAACATTTGTAACCAAAACATACGTCATATCAAGGCCAAAATGGCCCAATACCACAATTTTCAGAAATTTTTAGCAAAAAAACACTGTTTCGAAACTAAATAGTGAAATACCACTTTTATGGTACTCGAGTTTGCCAAACTCGAGTACCATTTGGAACTCGAGTTTAAGTACCATTTGGAACTCGAGTTTAAGACACTCGAGTTCCTAGAAGTTTTGCCACCGTGGCACTGCTGAGGTGGAAATTTGGCGAATAAAAAAATAATGTGGTACTCAAGCTTGGTATACTCGAGTATCATGCAACACAATACTCGAGTATAACATGCTCGAGTACCTTTTATAAATAAAAAGTCAATTATTTTATTTCTACAGTACTCGAGCTCACCAAGCTCGAGTACCTTGTAACTTTTTTTTTTTTGGGATTATCGACAAATAAACATAAACATAAAATGTTGTTTATTTTATTTCTATAGTACCGAGCTCACCAAGCTCGAATACCTTGTAACTTTATTTTATTTTGTTTTGGGATTATCGACAAATAAACATAAACATAAAATGCTGTTTATTTTATTTCTATAGTATTCCAGCTCACTAAGCTCGAGTACCTTGTAACTTTTCTTTTCTTTTCTTTCTTTGGGATTATCGACAAATAAACATAAACATAAAAATAAGTAGCTTTTTTATGTATTTATTTATTTAAATAGAAGCATTGTAAAATACAGAGATTTTAATTTCAAAATATGAATTTAATTTCTACATTAAGTAAAACTGTTCACTATTTTCTCATAAAAATTGTTCACTCTCTTTTTTGCGTAAATTATTTTCTGTTCACTATTTAAAAAATTGTTCGCTGTTTTCTCATAAAACACCTAGTAAAATCGTGTTTTCTAAATTTAAACGCCAAATCTAAATGCTTTTTCATGTTTGAATTTCACAATAATTGAATCTATTTTTCTGCATTGATAAAATCTACTTCATAAATTTCACAATAATTGAATCTATTTTTCTGCATTGATAAAATCTACTTCTACATTAATAAAATTTTCCCTCTACACAACATATTTACTGTATATTTGAATCTGCTTACTGCATTCATAAAATTTGTTTTTCGCATTAAGTAAAACTGTTCACTGTTTTCTCATAAAAATTGTTCACTGTTTTCTGCATAAACTATTTCTAGCATTGTGCATAAAATTATTTTCTGTTCAGCATTATTTAAAAAATTGTTCACTCACTTTTCTGTGTAAATTATTTTTTGTTCACTATTTAAAAAATTGTTCGCTGTTTTCTCATAAAACACCTAGTGAAATCGTGTTTTCTAAATTTAAACGCCAAATCTGAGAAAAAAACAAACAATTTTTTAAATAGTGAACAAAAAATAATTTACGCAGAAAACTGAGTGAACAATATTTTAAATAATGCTAAACAGAAAATAATTTTATGCAGAATGCTAGAAATAGTTTATGTAGAAAATAGTGAACAATTTTTATGAGAAAACAGAAAACAGTTTTACTTAATGCAAAAAATAAATTTTATGAATGCAGTAAGCAGATTCGAATATACAGTAAACATGATATGCAGAGAGAAAATTTTATTAATGTAGAAGTAGATTTTATCAATGTAGAAAAATAGATTCGATTATTCTGAAATTCAAACATGAAAAAGCATTTAGATTTGGCGTTTAAATTTGGAAAACACGATTTCACTAGGTGTTTTACGAGAAAACAACAAACAATTTTTTAAATAGTGAACAAAACATAATTTACGCAGAAAAGTGAGTGAACAATATTTTAAATAATGCTGAACAGAAAATAATTTTACGCAGAATGCTAGAAATAGTTTATGCAGAAAACAGTGAACAATTTTTATGAGAAAACAGTGAACAGTTTTACTTAATGCAAAAAATAAATTTTATGAATGCAATAAGCAGATTCGAATATATAGTAAACATGATGTGCAGAGAGAAAATTTTATTAATGTAGAAGTAGATTTTATCAATGCAGAAAAATAGATTCGATTATTGTAAAATTCAAACATGAAAAAGCATCCAGATTTGGCGTTTAAATTTAGAAAACACGATTTCACTAGGTGTTGTATGAGAAAACAGCGAACAACTTTTTAAATAGTGAACAAAAAATAATTTACGCAGAAAAGTGAGTGAACAATTTTTTAAATAATGCTAAACAGAAAATAATTTTACGCAGAATGCTAGAAATAGTTTATGCAGAAAACAGTGAACAATTTTTATGAGAAAACAGTGAACAGTTTTACTTAATGCAAAAATCAAATTTTATGAATGGAGTAAGCAGATTCGAATATACAGTAAACATGATGTGCAGAGAGGAAATTTTATTAATGTAGAAGTAGATTTTATCAATGTAGAAAAATAGATTCAATTATTGTGAAATTCAAACATGAAAAAGTGTTCAGATTTTGCGTTTAAATTTAGAAAACACGATTTTACTAGGTGTTTTATGAGAAAACAGCGAACAATTTTTTAAATAGTGAACAAAAAATAATTTACGCAAAAAAGAGAGTGAACAATTTTTATGAGAAAACAGTGAACAGTTTTACTTAATGTAGAAATTAAATTCATATTTTGAAATTAAAATCTCTGTATTTTACAATGCTTTTATTTAAATAGATAAATACATAAAAAAACTACTTATTTTTATGTTTATGTTTATTTGTCGATAGTCCCAAAAAAAAGAAAAGAAAAGAAAAGTTGCAAGGTACTTGAGCTTAGTGAGCTGGAGTACTGTAAAAATAAAGTAAACAGCATTTTATGTTTACGTTTATTTGTCGATGATCCCAAAACAAAATAAAATAAAGTTACCAGGTACTCGAGCTTGGTGAGCTCGAGTACTGTGGAACTAAAATAAACAACATTTTATGTTTATGTTTATTTGTCGATAATCCAAAAAAAAAAAAAAAGTTACATGGTACTCGAGCTTGGTGAGCTCGAGTACTGTAGAAATAAAATAAACAACATTTTATGTTTATGTTTATTTGTCGATAATCCCAAAAAAAAAAAAAAGTTACAATGTACTCGAGCTTGGTGAGCTCGAGTACTGTAGAAATAAAATAAACAACATTTTATTTATAAAAGGTACTCGAGCATGTTATACTCGAGTATTGTGTTGCATGGTACTCGAGTATACCAAGCTCAAGTATCACATTATTTTTTTTATTTGCCAAATTTCCACCTCAGCAGTGCTACGGTGGCAAAACTTCTAGGAACTCGAGTGTCTTAAACTTGAGTTCCAAATGGTACTCGAGTTTGCCAAACTCGAGTACCATAAATGTGGTATTTTCCTATTTAGTTCCGAAACAGTGTTTTTTTGCTAAAAATTTCTGAAAATTGTGGTATTGGGCCATTTTGGCCTCATATCAATATACCAAACAGTATGACAATGGCAGACTAAATACACTATAGTTGTATATAAGAGCAACAACAGAATTTCAAGATAAATACAATACTGGCCTTTTCGAGGAAACCCAACCTCCTTAGACTTGATATTTGAATATCTTTATTTGAAGTGTTTATGCAAATTTTAAGAGACTAAAATAAAGACCAACATAAATAAATTAATGTTCTCCATCGCTGCAAGCATGTCCAATGCCAAACTCCGTATACAGACAACATATGTAGAGGAGACTACTCTTCTTCCCTATCATCAGTGTCACATCTAGTAAACATAATCAGAAGGTAAAATGGGTAGCGGAGGAGGCAACGAATGATAGGATGGGGCGAGGAATTTGGTAAAAAAAGTGGAAAAAATATTATCGAGAGAGTGAAAAGGAAAAATGAGCCAATGCTCAAAACTAGATAGGCAAGCCAATTGAGGTCTCTCAATACTAGATAACTACCTGCCATGAATGCTAAGGTGACCATTGTTATAGCTAGTCCCAATATTGGCAAGCTAAACTCATAGGCAGCAATGAACAGCTTACGATCACCAAAATGGGCCCAAATGGGACCAATAACAGCAGTAATGGCGCTATACATAGCTATGGTGTTGCTAATTACGAACACTCGGAACATGGGCTTTTCTAGGAAAGTTGCCATTCCTCCAGGGCCGTTGTAGCCACCTGGCATGGTGAAAGCCGCAGCAAAAGTTACAGTGGCCACAAGGGTTGCGACCAACAAGAGAGTGTCAGTCCTTTCCTTGTATTTGTCTGCGCTTAGTGCCTTTCCAACCTTTGAACTTTGCGGGGTCTCCCTTGGGCCACTAACATATCTCAAGGCTTCCCATGTCAATTGCTGCATGGTAAACGAGAAATTTTTTTTTTTAATCAGTCAACAATGAGCTTTGAACAATATGTATGGTAATCTCTTTAATTTTTATTTATTTTTAAATGTCATTGTCCAATGCACACAGGCCTGCAGTCTACAATAGACTATCCATACTACCCATACGCTTAGCAAAATATTAAGATGATCATAAATCAAAGAAAACTTTAAATATAATGGAAGAATTTCAAGATATTAATTAAACAATAATATATATATATATATATATATATATATATATATATATATATATATATATATAAAGTGGTAATATCATACATATATAACTATGACATATATGGTGTCTGCCTCTGGAAGAACATTTTCTACTACAAAAGAGGTTAAAATCAAATTGATAGAAGATTTTCAATTGTGTCAACCTTTCAATGTTCACATACCTCTCCAAATGAGGGATCTTCCCCACTGCCGTTCAATGCAATGTCAAGCGCTCTGTTGCCTTCTTTATTCAAAGCCTTTAAATCAACTCTTTTGTCCCATGTCAAATGCCAAACAACCCTAGGATGCCCTTTCATGGTGGCCAAATGTAAAGGCGTGTTTCCATTTTGGTCTTTATTATTGATAAGCATTTCAACATTAAGATCATGTCTTTTCAGCATATAAGTTACCACTTTGACTTTCCCAAACATAGCAGCTACGTGCAAAATGTTTTGACCCTCTTCGTTGAGCAACTCAATCATATCTGGATATTTATCAAGAAACTTTTTAATTACCTGAATATGACCTTTCTTGGATGCTATATGAATGGGATAATAGCCATCCGTATCAAGAAACTTTTTTTTTTTTTTTGACTCAAAGATAGAATTGTATTGATAAAACTGGGGAAAACCCCTCATTACAATATTTCAATGGCTGGGACCCATCCCACCTACTACGTTTACAAGAATAGAACAATAAAATACTTAAACACAATAACGTAAATAGCACACTCAAGTGCTCTGAATGGTGGGCCATCTACCCATTCCACCTATGGTAATCTTGTAGTAAAGTTGTGGCTCCCTTAAGAATATCACTTGGCTGACTCTGTGTATCTTCGAAGTAGAACCGGTTCCTAGCATTCCAAATGGACCATGCAACCATCGCCCATAATTCTTGCTCTTCTCTCGTGAGTTTCTCCATCAGCTGTCTAGCTAGGAGGTGGAAGGTCTGTATTCTTGTCCCACACTTCTGTAGCTTCCCTCTAACCATCGCCCATACATTCCTGGCCATAGGACATTCCCACAATGCATGGCTAACTGTTTCCTCTGCCTGAATATGACCTTTCTTGGATGCTATATGAATGGGATAATAGCCATCCGTATCAAGAAACTTTTTAATTACGGTCTACGATCCAATAAATCTAGTGACCCCAAAAAGATCATTAGAGATTGCTTGGAGATAAGGTGGGGTTGGATAGATTTTGAGATGGAATGAATCGGTAGGTAATCCTTATTTTATTCTGAGTTACCCTAGTTACCCTATTGTGTAGACTGTAGACTAACATATACCTTTTTTTAAACCATCGTTTCATATACCATAATGAAACTATGAAAGTTGCTATAATTTATGCTCTATTATCCTTTCTTATATTATATAAATTGACACCAAGATGGTACCAAATATATCTTCGCCTTAAGAGTAAAATTAAATATATAAAGCACTTCGCAAAGCAACTTTAAGTGAGGTGAAAGAGACAAAAAGAAGGTTTTTTTTTTTTTTTGAAGAATAAAAAATAAGATTGTTAATTGCTTAGGATGGTGTTCCACCAATGATTTTAATGTAGAAGCCGTGAAACATGTAAGAATCCTATTAAAAATAAAAATAAAAACATGAAAGCATAATCTACTAACCAAACCCAACTTGACCCACCTAAGTTTGGAATTGGTTTTTGACTTTTATATATGTGATGGGTTGTGTTGGGTTACAAATTTCTCAACCCGAAAGCTCAGACTAGATTGAAAAATATCCTTTAACTCATCCCAACTTGACCCATGCACTTCCCTAATTCTCACTAATGTTGACATTACTATTAGATTGGTTATAAAAAAAAAAAAAATACAAATTCATTGGAATCATCTTAGGTGGAAGTATATGAAAGTTGACATAGGTAGAGAGATTTTGAGATGAATGGATTAGTTGTAGCAATATATGACGTAGGTACAACAAAACTTGTAACATCATAGTAGGAATATTTGAATATGGATTAAATTTAGGGAAAAAATACTTTTTTTTCATCATAAATTAGTTCCGCGATTACACTTGATCCCCTAAATTATTGAAATGTACAAGCAACCCCCCAATTTTAAAAATATATTAAACTTAACCCCTTCCATATATTTTACTATTAACTCTAATGAAATTCAGCATTAAAAGATCATTTTACCCCTCAACCATCTGTTTTGGAGAGAGGCTTAGATTGGCCTTTTAAGTTTTAATACTAAAGACCTAACACCAAAACAAATGGCATGGGGGACATTAAACATAGTTATAAATTTGGGGATCAATCATGTGTTTTTTTTTTTTTTTTTTTTTTTAGAGTTTAGGGAATTAAGTGTAATTGAGGTAATAATTCAAGGTAAAAAAATGTAATTTCCCCTTAAATTTATATTCGTTGTGAATAACTTTCATCCTTCTTTGTGCCCCACATTTATTGGTCCAAAAATAGGATTAAGAGTGTGTTTGGGAAGTAATGAAATCCATAACTTATTAGAAATTTTAGCTTATTTTTGCTATTATTTATAGGTTATATTGTACTTTTTAATATTATTCATAAGTTCTACTGTACTACTCAGCTAGTTTATAGCTTTTTTTCTACTGTTTTTAGCAAAAAATATTTCGATTTCAACTAAATAAGTTATTCCCAAGTTTCAGCCAAAATTTTTAGTTTAAAAAAAAAAAAAAGTTTTCAATTTCACTTTCAGTTTCAGCTATTGCATTGTGAATATCACTTTTACAGGTTGGGATTATTTAACTCTTGGATGATAAAAAGAAACTTTAACTCTTAACATTGTAAGTTTTTTACCTTTTAGTTTTTGTCTCCCACATTGAAGTGCGTATTTGGCATTGGATCCAAATCCCAAAAATTCTAATATTTTATCTATTTATTTATTAATTTGATCAGGCCTGGTTCGAGCATAAAGGCTATCAAGGCAGTAATTTCAGATAAAAGAAGTCCCCTCTAATATCATATTATATTTTAATTATGACTTATTTTCTCACAATTTTTGTAGGATTTCAGGCTCTTCCTGCTTTTCATCATCATGTCGTGTCTTCATTTCAGAAATGATTTTGCCCTCCATTAAAGATTGTCGGAGTTATTATAGATTGCTTAACAACAGATGTTTTTTTCAATGCCGACGCCCTGCTTGGCTGCTTAAAAAGCGCTCCAGTGCTCTGGTTTTAAGTCAATATTGTTGTCATCGCCCCCAAAACTATGGCTAATTACACTTTTACAATGCAATAAATGTAGTAACCCCAAAAGTATCACATTTTTGTGTCAGCAGAGAGGAAGTTTAGGGAAGAAAGACACAAGAAGAGCTAAGATGGAGTGACACGATCGGAAGTTGTTATAGATTTAGCAATAACTGTAGTTTCAAATACTTTTTTCTTTTTCTTTTTATAAGATAATGTTAGCCTATGAAATCCGCTTCTGATGATAGTTTTTTATTATCAAACCAAGATATCAATTGATTTTTGGTGTAAACGAAAATTGAATCTCAGATCTTTTATTCAACTATCAGAGACTTTATCATTTGAACTAACTAGAACTTATATTTCAAATACCTTATTGAAAGTCGTTATATTTTTGCTTTGATTTCCCTTCCTATTCAAGTTGACACCAAGATAATACCCAATATTTCTCCCACACAAAATATAAATAAATAAATAAATAACCAAATCTTTCGCTTAAACAGTAAAATTAAATATATAAATCAGTTCACTTTAAGCAATCTTAAGTAAGGTAAAAGTTGAACTTAGCCATTCAGCTGGGATTACAGCAGATAGAAGTTGAACTTGATGCCAAGGTGATTGTGGACTTGCTTAATTCCAATAACAATCCTAACACAACCTACTCCTTCTCTTATCCGACTGCAGGTTACTCCTCGCCAGGATTCCACAAGTCAGGATGGCTCACGTGTTTAGGGAAGCTAACAAATGCGCTGACCTATTGGCCAAGAAGGGCCACTCAATGCGGGAAGATTTTGCTCTTTTTGACTTTCCTCCCTCTTCTGATTTTGATACCATTCTAGCTATGGATTGTAACGGTCTGCATTATTGTAAACTTGTAACTGCCAACTTGGCTGCTGTACTAAACTAGATTTGGTTTTATTAATAATAATATTCCCCTTTAACCAAAAAAAAAAGACAAAAAGAATGTTTTTATTTTAATTTTTTTTTAGAATAAAAAAGAAGGTTGTTAATTGCTTAGGATGTTGTCCTAACAATGATTTTTACAAAGCGTGAAACATGCAAGTATAACCCACTAATCCAATGGGTAGGTTCTAGTTGGATTGAAAAGCCCTCCAACTTGACTCATGCACATCCCTAATTCTAACTAGTGTTGGCAAAACAAATAGATTGGATACAAAAAATAACAATATAAATTCATTGGAATCATCTTTCGCGGAAGTATACAAAAGTTGATGTAGGTAGAGAGATTTTGAGGTGAATGGATTAGTCATATATAGTAATATATGACAAAGGTTTGAAGAAACCTATGACATCATAACAGGAATCATTGAATATGGATAAATTTAGGGAAAATAATATTTTTCTACCTTAAATAATTACAGCAATTTCACTTAATTTCTTAAATTATTAAAATGCACAAGTGACTCCCCAACTTTAAAAATACGTTGCACCTAATTCCCTGACGTATTTTTTTACGTTAACACATCGAAATTCAAGTATTAAATGACGATTTTACCCCTCAACAGTCTGTTTTGGAGAGGAGTAAATTGGTCTTTTAATACTAAAGAACTAACCCCCAAAATAGATGGTATGGTGTACATTGAAACATAGTTATAATTTTAAGGGTTCAATCATGTGTTTCGCTAAATTTATATTCATTGCGAATGACTTCCTTCTCTCTCTATCTCTCATTTGTTGTTTCAAAATTTAGGATTGAGATTCAGTTATTGCATTAGGCAATATCACTTTCAAGTATTGAGATTCATACTTGAAAAGTTAAATTTAAAGATTGTAAATTTTTTATATTTATTTGTTCTTTGTCAAACTAGTTTTCCAATAAAGCATTTGTAATTTTATAATATGTTTTGGGATGTTGATATTGTGTAGAAATGAAACTCTTGTGAATTTTTTTTGATTATCTTTTGTGCTATTTTGTTTGGTTAGTAATGTTGGAATTTGTATATTTTTAAAATTATTGATGTTAAGTTGTGATTTCCAACTATATTGTGTTGGCTTTAATTTCGTGCCAAATTTGATTGTAATTTTTTCAATCATTTTTCCTGTATATATGTGGGTTTATTTGTAAGGGATGAGTGTGAGAGATCAGTAAAGAATCAAGCTTCAAAAGTTGAACAAGTGGATTTCGCGACTGGCTCGTGAGAAGCAACCCGCAAAAGAGCCATGTGTAGAACACATGACTGGAAGATGAAGAGTCGTATCAAACTATCATTTTCGTAACTACCTCACGGGAAGGGCCAACTCGCTAAAGACCCGTGAAAGTCTCTGTTTGTTAAAAAGTTGTGTTTTACTTTACCAAGTATTTACCCACACTATATATACCCTTATAACCCACAAATTATAAGAAATGTTTTTCAGAGAAAAAACCTAGAAAATTCACTTGAGAGTTAGAGATTGTTATACCCACAATCATCTACACGTTTCCTTATGGTTTCCCTCAAGTCCTACCTCTCCATCTCTAGATTTTTTAGAGTTTGCTAGCCCAAACACTTACCACACCCATACTGAGTGTAAAGTGAGATTTTAGAACTGCTGGGAAGTATTGGAATGAGCCATTCATTGACGGATGCAATCAGGCTGAATTGCAGGATCTGGAAAGTTAGAGAAGACAAGGCTCCAAGAAGTCAATTGGTAGCAGGAGCTTAGAGGGCTCTAGTACATAGAGTAGACTAGGCTTGCAGGTCTTTTGTTATTCGTGTACTCTAACTTTATTCTCTAGTAGATCGATTTCGACTTGAAGGATCGCAAAGAGGTTTTTCGCCAAGTTTTCAGTTTCCTCTTTAATAACACGTCTTGGTGTTATCTTGTGTTTGCATCTCTCTTCCCTACTCTTTAAACTTTCATTTTATTATTGATGATGGATGAATATAGCTTAGGGTAGAGTTATCAGTTTATTGCGCTCATATACTCTTGTTCCACACTTAGTCTAAGTTAGTGTAAAAGCATTCTAGTTGTAACTTTTAATTGAGGGTCTAAACAAGCTCTTATGTTTTAACATAAATCAGAGCTTTCAATTGAAAATGTATTAATTTGTTTAGTTGAGTTTATTCTTAATATGAGTGGTGAATTCAAAATAATTTATTTTACATCAAGTAATTTGTTGCATTACTTTGCAAATAGTTAATACATTTTTTTTTTCAAAAAAACAATTTTCATATGAAAAATACAAGTCGACCGACCTGACCAACATTGAGTAATTTGCTAGATTACTTTCCAAATTGCAAATACATTTTTTTTTTCATAGAAACATTTGCTAAACCAATGCTCGTCACTTGGGCATCCGTTAACTTTTCAATCAAAAGAATTAATTTGGGTTAACAAACCAAATTAATTCTTTTAATGCTCTTGACCCTCTTTTTGTTAAGAATCAATGATCCTGACCATGGCTTTACATATCCATCACTTTTAGGAAAACAATGCTCACCAACCGAAATTAATTCTTTTAATTGAAAATTAAACAAATGCTTAAGAGTAGTCGTTTAGAAAAAATATTTTAAAATTGGATCATGTTAATGGATGCCATTACGGCCATTGTTAATATTTAATTATTTTATGAAAACAATACTTACCAACCCAAATTAATTCATTTAATGCTCTTGACCCTTTTTTTGTTGAGAATCAATGCTCTTGATCTCAACTCTACATATCTATCGCTTTAATGAAAACGATGCTTACCATCCCAAATTAATTCTTTTAATTGAAAAGTTAACGTATGCTTAAGAACATTGGTTTATAAAATATATATAAAAAATGGGTCATATTAATAGGTGTCTCTAGGACAATTGTTAATAAATCAAATACTTTACAAATTGAGCTAATTGGATCACACCTTTCAAATATCTCGTTGAAATTCATTTTACTGAAAGACGTTATATTTTTGCTTTGTTTTCCCTTCTTATTTATGTTGACACAAAGATCATACCCAATTTTTCCCCCACACACAAAAAAATAAATAAATAAAAACCAAATCTTTCACTTAATGAGTAAAATTAAATATTTAATAATCAGTTCAATTTAACCAATCTCAAGTGAGGTGATATAGACAAAAAAAAAAAAACATTTTTATTTGGATTTGTTTAGAATAAAAAAGAAGGTTGCCAATTGCTTAGGATGTTGCCCACCAATGATTTTTACAAAGCATGTAAGTATAACCAACTTATCCAACGGACAAATTGTAGTTGGATTGAAAAAATCCTCCAACTTGACCCATGCACATTCCTAATTTTGACTAATGATGGCAAAAATAATCAATTGGTTACAAAAAATAATAATATAAATTCATTGGAATCATCTCCCGCAAAAGTATATGAAAGATGATGTAGCAATATATGACGTAGGTTTGAGGAAAGTTGTGACATCATAGTAGGAATCATTGAATATGGATTAAATTAGGGGAAAATAATATTTTTCTACCTTAAATTACTGTTGCGATTTCACTTAATTTCCTAAATTATCAAAATGCACAGATGACTCCCCAATTTTGAAAATACGTTGCACTTGATTCCCTGATGTTCATTTAAAAAAAATCATATACAAATAAGTTGAGAACCAATCATATACTAGTTATCCAACAAGGCATTTGTAATTTTGTATTATGTTTTAGGATGTTGATATTGTGTAGATATGAAACTTCTGTGTTAGTTTTAATTATCTTTTGTGCTATACTACTTTGGTTAGTAACATTGAAATTTGTATAATTTTTAAAATATTGAAAATGCATTTAATTATTTACTTGAGTTCATTCTTGATATGAGGGGTGAATTTAAAATAATTTATTTTACTTTCCAAATGGCAAATACAATTTTTTTTTCTTTTAAAAAAATTCATGTGAAAAATACACGTCGACGAACCTGGCTCGCATCAAGTAATTTACTGCATTACTTTTCAAATGGCAAATACATTTTTTTTCTTAAAAATAATTGCTAAACCAATGCTCTCCCCTTGGGCATGCATCAAATTTTCAATTAAAATAATTGAGCATTTTTTTCATATAGATATCTATCACTTTTATGAAAACGATAATTACCAACCCAAATTAATTATTTTAGTGCTCTTGATCCTTTTTTTGTTGAGAATCAATGCTCTTGATCTCAACTCTACATATCTATCGCTTTTATGAAAACGATGCTTACCATCCAAAATTAATTCTTTCAATTGAAAAGTTAACGGATGCTTAAGAGCATTGGTTTAGAAAATATATATAAAAAAGGGGTCATGTTAATAGGTACCTCTAGAACAATTGTTAATAAATCAGATACTTTACCAATTGAGTTACATAGATCACACCTTTCAAATACCTTGTTGAAAGTCGTTTTAGTGAAAGTCGTTATATTTTTGCTTTTTTACCTTCTTGTTTATGTTGACACCAAGATCACACCCAATTTTCTCCCCCACAAAAAAAAAAAAAAAAAAAAAAAAAAAAAAAAAAAAAAAAACCAAATCTTTCACTTAATGAGTAAAATTAAATATTTAATAATCAATTCAGTTTAAGCAACCTCAAGTGAGGTGAAATAGACAAAAAGAATGTTTTTATTTCAATTTTTTTTTAGAATAAAAAAGAAGGTTGCTAATTGCTTAGGATGTTGCCCACCAATGATTTTTACAAAGCATATAAGTATAACCCACTTATCCAACGGACAAATTGTAGTTGGATTGAAAAAATCCTCCAACTTGACCCATGCACATTAATGTTGGCAAAAATAATAGATTGGTTACAAAAAATAATATTATAAATTCATTGGAATCATCTCCCGTAGAAGAATATGGAAGTTGATGTAGATAGAGAGATTTTGAGGTGAATGGAATAGTCATATATAGCAATATATGACGTAGGTTTGAGGAAAGTTGTGACATCATAGTAGGAATCATTGAATATGGATTAAATTTGGGGAAAATAATATTTTTCTACCTTAAATTATTGCTGCAACCACGTAATTTCCTAAATTATCAAAATGCATAGATGACTCCCCAATTTTAAAAATACGTTGCACTTGATTCCCTTCCATATTTTTTTTATGTTAAGACTATCAGAATTTAAGTATTGAAAGACAATTTTACCCCTCAACCGTTTGTTTTGGAGAGAGGTAAATGTTCTTTTAATACTAAAGAATTAACACCAAAATAGATGGTATGGTGTACATTGAAATATAATTATAATTTTAAGTGGTCAATCATGTGTTTCGCTAAATTTATATTCATTTTGAATGTCTTCCTCCTTTCTCTATCTCACATTTGTTCGTTCAAATTTTAGGATTGAGAATCAGTTATTGCATCATGCAATATCACTTTCGAGTGTTGAGATTGAAACTTGAAAAGTTAAATTTTAAGGTAAGTCATTAAATTTTTATTTTTTAAAAAACTTGTTTTTTTTATATCTTTTTTTACCTTTTTAATCTTTTTTTCCTCTCACATGAAAGTGCAATTGCACATCAGCTCCAAATCCCAAAATGTAATATTTTATCTATCTACCAATATCCATGTAAATCACTAGAGCCTAAAGAAGAGAAGGTATTTGTTATGTCAAAAATATATAATCACTTTTTCATATGGTGTGTTTAGTGTGCTAACCACATGTGAGCAAGTAGTTACACTGGTGTGATACACCAAAACATGACAAAACAAGTCAAAATTTACTAACCTAACTTGATTTTTTTTACTCGAAGCAAAAACGGGTTAACTAGTGACCCGGACCAATTTGATTGCTAGTCAACTTGACCCATGGCCTAATCAATTTTTTTCTAACTTCTTTTTACGGTAAAAAGAAAATAAAATTAATACATTGTTGGTTTAATTATTTGATGTGAGATTTATAATATTCAAGTCGAACTCAATTGGCAATATATAATGGACATTATTATTATCATTATTAATTTTTTTACAAAAACATTCATTATTTTTTTAATATATTTTGATTAACACCATAAAAATATATATATTTAAAATCATTAAGATACAATGGATTTAAGGAAACAATTGTGACATTTACATAATTGCATGCAAATGAATTTAAAGCTGAATAGTTGAGACATTTTGTAATGAGTAATGATTTTCAAATATTGAATAATAAAGCACATGTCAAGAGAATCTAATTACAGTAGAATTAAAAATATATATTTAAAATTATAGACATGTATGAGAAACATTCATAAGTATAAAAAAATGAAGCCAATATATATCAATGAAATTAGCATAAAATATGGATGCCCAGTCCAACTTTTTAACAATTCACGTAAAAAAATAAATGGTTTTTTAAAATAAATTATGATATTTTCTTGAGTGTGTATTGCTTAATAATGACATGATATTCATTAAAAAAAATGTACAAATAAGTAAAAAACCAAACTTTAACTTATATTCTCAAATTCAAATAGAGTGTCAATGACATGATTGATATTTGATTATAAAATTAGTTTTCAAAATTGTAAATTTCTTATATTTATTTGTTCTTTGTCAAGCTAGTTATCCAACAAGGCATTTGTAATTTTGTATTATGTTTTGGGATGTTGATATTGTGTAAAAATGAAACTTGTGTGTTAGTTTTAATTATGTTTTGTGCTATACTTTTTTGGTTAGTAATGTTGAAATTTGTATAATTTTTAAAACATTGAAAATGTATTAATTTGTTTAGTTGAGTTCATTCTTGATATGCGTGGTGAATTCAATATAATTCATTTTACATCAACTAATTTGTTGCATTACTTTCCAAATGGAAAATACATTTTTTTTTTCTTTAAAAAAATTTCTTGTGAAAAATACACATCGACCGACCTGACCTACGTCAAGTAATTTACTGCATTACTTTTCAAATGGAAAATACTTTTTTTTTTCTTAAAAATAATTGCTAAACCAATGCTCTCCCCTTGGGCATCCATCAAATTTTAAATTAAAATGATTAAGCATTGTTTTCATAAAAGAGATAGATATCTATCACTTTTATGAAAACATAGATATCTATCGATTTATGAAAACAATACTTACCAACCCAAATTAATTCTTTTAATGCTCTTGACCCTTTTTGTTGAGAATCAATGCTCTTGATCTCAACTCTATATATCTATCGCTTTTATGAAAACGATACTTACCCTCCCAAATTAATTTTTTTAATTGAAAAGTTAACGGGTGCTTAAGAGCATTGGTTTACAAAATATATATAAAAAATGGGTCGTGTTAATAGGTGCCTTTAGGACAATTGTTAATAAATCAGATACTTTACTAATTGAGCTAACTGGAACCCACCTTTCAAATACCTTATTGAAAGTTGTTATATTTTTGCTTCGTTTTCCCTTATTATTTATGTTGACACCAAGATAATACCCAATATTTCTCCCACACACAAAATAAAAAAATAAAAATAAAGATCTTTCATTTTAAGAGTAAAATTAAATATTTAATAATTAGTTCACTTTAAGCAATCTTTTTTTTTTATGGGAACTTTAAGCAATCTTAAGTGAGGTAAAATAGACAAAAAGAATGTTTTTATTTTTATTTATTTTAGAATAAAAAAGAAGGTTGTTAATTGCTTAAGATGTTGCTCTCCAATGATTGTTACAAAGCATGTAATCCAACGGATAAGTCGTAGTTGGATTGAAAAACTCCTCCAACTTGATCCATGTACGTCCCTAATGTTGACTAATGTTGGCAAAATTAATAAACTGGTTACAAAAAATAATAATTTAAATTTATTGGAATCATCTCTCGCAGAAGTATATGAAAGTTGATGTTGGTAGAAAGATTTTGAGGTGAATGGATTAGTCATATATAGCAATATATGACGCAGGTTTGAGGAAAGTTGTGACATCATTGTAGGAATCACTGAATATGGATTAAATTTAGGGAAAATAATATTTTTCTTCCTTAAATTATTACCGCAATTTCAATGAATTTCCTAAATTATCAAAAAGCACAAGTGACTCTCCAATTTTAAAAATACGTTGCACTTAATTCCTTGCCGTATTTATTTATGTTAAGACTATTAGAATTTAAGTATTGAAAGACGATTTTACCCCTCAACTGTCTGTTGAAGAGGGGTGAATTGGTCTTTTAATACTTAATAATTAACACCAAATAGATGGTATGGTGTACATTGAAACATAGTTATAATTTTAAGGGGTCAATCATGTTTTTTGCTAAATTTATATTCACTGCGAATGACTTCCTTCTCTCTTTGTCTCTCATTTGCTGGTTCAAAATTTAGGATTGAGATTCAGCTATTGCATTGTGCAATATCACTTTCGAGTGTTGAGATTGAATTGTGCAATATATATCATTGAAATTTTTTTTTTAACTTTTATCTTTTTTTACCTTTTTAATTTTTTTCCTCTCACATGAAGTGCAATTGCACATCAGATCCAGATCCCAAAATGTAATATTTTATCTATATGACAATATCCATGTAAATCACTAGATCCTAAAGAAAGAGAAGGTATTTGTTGTGTTGAACATATATAATCATTGTTTCACATGGTGTGTCTACTGTCTTGCCCACATATAGGAGAGTAGTTACACAAGTGTGATACACCTAGACATGACAAAACAAGTCAAAATTTGCTAACCTAACCCAAAAATATCCAACCCGGCTCGATTTTTTTTACCCGGAGTAAAAACGGATTGATGAATTTTTGTTCAATAATTGATCTTAAGCCTTTTCTTATATAATAAGTTGTGAATGATAAAGTCAATGAATTTGAAGTTTGGCATGGTCTGGCTAAGTTATACTCTTGTCTTTCACATTAGAAGGATGTGGAGATATGCTTGGGAAAGTGCAGAGAGCTAAAACAGTACTCTGCAGTTTCTAAGTGCATGTACCAATTTATGCATAATTTTAAACTACAAAACTTGCAATTTAAACAATTTATTGATCATTAATTTTCTAAATTTTTTGCAAGCATGAAGGATATAAGAAGAAGATGTAATCGAATTGTGGATTTGTCAAAATTCATCTCCAATAAAAAGTTATTGAGTATGCTTGTAGTTTTAGGTTACAACCAATTTTGTAACTAAACCAGGGAGTCAATATTGTACCAGAGGTTATACCAGATTAACTAGTGAAACAATATATTTCAGTACCAGTCAATATCGGTGTACCTTTTTGAGTTTACCTCTATTTTTTATATTCATAAATATATACATATATATATATATATATATATTATAATAAAAATAAAAGTTTACTATAAAACATTACCTCAATTCAAAACAAATTATATTCATGGTTTTAGACTTTAGACTTTAATACTAATAAATTAAAGCAAATAAGTTACCATTTTTCCCTTCCAAAAAATTCAAAAATGGAAAAAATGGGAAAAAAAAAGAGCTTATTTCTATACCGCCCGAAACACCCAAAATTAGCCGGTACATTTGGTACACATCCGATATGCCCAATATTTAAGTCGGTACGAAATGATGACGTTGATACCGATGCACGTACCGGTACGGTACATACCAGCAATACCGGTAGGTATGGTATGATATTGACTAACTTGAACAAAACTTTGTCCTATTACAAAAAGGAAATCAACGTTTATATCATACTAATTAGTTTAGTTATGTAATTTATGACAAGCCTTTTACATTGCATCATCTAAAATGTTTCTATATGCTAGTTTTAAGGGGAAATGTACATGTTTTTGTTCAATCTATTTCCATTTTCAATTGGAATCTGATTTCTTATGCTTATTCTATCATAAATTAAAAAATGATTTGAATTTGAATTAAATAAAATGCATGCCACCTTATCATAAACCATATACTCAGCCAATAGGATTATTACAAATCATTTAATCAATTTGACTAAGATGTTGGCTTTTTGTTTCCCCAAATCCACACACTCTTATCTTTCCAACCCTCTCTTAAATATCATTTTTTTAATTTGCTCATGCTGGAAAAAAGAAGATATAACATAAGCCAAATTGTAAAATTATGCTTGAGTCACAATTATGTGATTTATATCTGCCACTTTTATTTAGTGGTAGTTCATTACTGCATCAAATAAATGGGGTTGGATTCTGCAACCCTCTTTTGGCAATAGTTGGAGACTTTTCACTACTTGAATGGTCACAAAATGTTGAGGCTTAAATTTTGAGTTTTTGACAGTAAACATATTATAAGAAAAATCTGTCTCTCGCGTGCATCACGAGTTTGACTTCTATTTAGTATGACAAGCATCACGAGTTTTTGACTGTAATCTATCTCTTGAGTGCATCACGAGTTTGTCTTCAATTTAGAACGACAAGTATTGATCATTCATAAATGTTAGAACTTTTGGAAGCCAAACAACAATGTGTGGTCATGATTCTTAGTTTTGAAGATTAAAGAAAAGCATTTAATTAGATTGAGACCTAAGATGTTGGCCTTTTGTGTCCCCAAATCCACACACTCTCATCTTTCCAACCCTCTCTTAAATATCATTTTTTTAATTTGCTCATGCTGGAAAAAAAAAGATATAACATAAGCCAAATTGTAAAATTATGCTTGTATCACAATTATGTGATTTATATATGCCACTTTTATTTAGTGGTAGTTCATTACTGCATCAAATAAATGGGGTTGGATTCTGCAACCCTCTTTTGGCAATAGTTGGAGACTTTTCACTACTTGAATGGTCACAAAATGTTGAGGCTTAAATTTTGAGTTTTTGACAGTAAACATATTATAAGAAAAATCTGTCTCTCGCGTGCATCATGAGTCTGACTTCTATTTAGTATGACAAGCATCACGAGTTTTTGACAGTAATCTATCTCTTGAGTGCATCACGAGTTTGTCTTCAATTTAGAACGACAAGTATTGATCATTCATAAATGTTAGAACTTTTGGAAGCCAAACAACAATGTGTGGTCATGATTCTTAGTTTTGAAGATTAAAGAAAAGCATTTAATTAGATTGAGACCTAAGATGTTGGCCTTTTGTGTCCCCAAATCCACACACTCTCATCTTTCCAACCCTCTCTTAAATATCATTTTTTTAATTTGCTCATGCTGGAAAAAAGAAGATATAACATAAGCCAAATTGTAAAATTATGCTTGTGTCACAATTATGTGATTTATATCTGCCACTTTTATTTAGTGGTAGTTCATTACTGCATCAAATAAATGGGGTTGGATTCTGCAACCCTCTTTTGGCAATAGTTGGAGACTTTTCACTACTTGAATGGTCACAAAATGTTGAGGCTTAAATTTTGAGTTTTTGACAGTAAACATATTATAAGAAAAATCTGTCTCTCGCGTGCATCACGAGTTTGACTTCTATTTAGTATGACAAGCATCACGAGTTTTTGACTGTAATCTATCTCTTGAGTGCTGTAGAGAGGGAAAATTCCCGACCTATCACAAGCTGACACATCATACTACCAAAGTCCACAAAATACAACCAATTACAAAGCGCCACGTACTGCTGCTAGGTTTTGCCATCGCTATTCAGAAACCAATAGAAGTTTGCCAAGTGTCATTGAAATAAAGGCATGAAACTGCATCAGCAGGTGTAAGCAATGACACAAGCAGCTCCGCACATGTAAGCGATGACACAGGCAGCCTCGCACGTGTAAGCAGTGACACAAGCACTCAGCACGTGTAAGCGATGACATAAGCGGACCAATCAAGCTGTGACAAGTGTCACCAATCAAACTCCGCCACGTGTCGCTCACCTACCCCTAAACTCCTATAAATAGAAGCCTTCCTAAGACATTTAGGGAGGACACAGAACAGAGAGAAGGAAGAAGATATCTTGAGTTCGAAACCCGAAGCTCTGCCAGGATCAAACCTCAAAGCCTCCAAGAAATTCAAGAACTTCAATCTCGAATACAGACAACATTCGAAGCAAAGTCATCCAAACTACTCATCCAGATCTCAAAGTTCACTGGAATCAAGCTCAAAAGCCTCCAGAAACCTCAACAAACCATAAATTAACGAAGCTCTACGGAATCAAGCCTCTAAAGCACCGAAGAACTTCCACCACAAACCTTCAAACACGAAGAACACACGAAGAACACGAAGAACACACGAAGAACACGAAGAACACGAAGAACACGAAGAACAAAGAATTTCTAACAAGCTCATAGCCAGAGATTCATTGTAATTCCGTTTCAAAGATCTTCGATCCATTCTTCAGTCAAATTGAAGAATATCTTATGTTCAAAGCAAAATCACATTACCACAATTCCAATCAATAAATCTTTCAAGGAGATCGAATCAGAGGATCACTCCTTTGTAATTACAGAGAATTGTACCACACATTTATCAATACAAATTCGTATTTGTGAAACTATTTTACTTGTTTGATTTATTTCGAACTAAGAAATTTAGTCGTCTACAAATTCTGGCACGCCTGGTGGGACCTCTCTGCCTCTCATCTCTTTCTCCTTCAAAAGAAAAGAAATTCAATCTGCTACTAGCTTTGATGGCTTCTAACAAGAACGCTCAAAAATCAATGATGGATGCTTCCGTTACGGATGATTATGTCGGCCCAATCACTCGTAGTCGATCCATAGCTCTTGATCAACCGCAACCCCAATCAACCAAAGAAAGCAAGCTTCATAATATCATCTCTCTAGACTTTCTTGCAAAAAGGAAAGCCACCACTAAGGATTCATCTGTCTCGAAGGATCTTGAGATCAATGATGAATCATCCTCAACAAAGACCTTTTCTATCAACTCTTCTCCCGTGATGAGAAGCCTAAGGAACAAAATGCCTTTGACTCATCCTGTCTCATCATTTTCTCCATCATATCCAGAGGTCATGCCAGTAATGATGACCAACACCTCTACTGTGGAAGAAAAGATGGCTGAAATGGAACAAAGGGTCACCCTTCTCACAAAAGCACTTGAAGATAAGGACGTCCAAATTGCAACCCTGATGAACAAACTGGAAGTCCAAGATTCGGGTGAATCAAATCCAGACCTTGAGCACCCTCCTGGCTTTACCTTGAAGGGAGAAAACGCTAAGGGTGATAAGGGAAAAGAAGGTGAAGGCGCTTCTCAACAAGGACATTCCACCTCACTGGCCTCGATATCTGTCCAACAACTGCAGGACATGATAACGAACACCATACGAGCACAATATGGAGGTTCTTCCACACATTCTCTCATGTATTCAAAACCATATACGAAGCGCATTGACAATATGAGAATGCCAAATGGGTATCAACCCCCCAAGTTCTTGCAATTCGATGGCAAGGGAAACCCTAAGCAACACATTGCTCACTTTGTAGAAACATGTGAGAACGCAGGGACTCAAGGAGGCCTCTTTGTAAAACAGTTTGTTCGTTCACTGAAAGGGAATGCCTTTGATTGGTATATAGACTTGGAACCTGAGTCAATTGATAGTTGGGATCAGTTGGAAAGGGAGTTCCTTAACCGGTTTTACAGCACGCGCCGCACGGTAAGCATGATGGAGCTTACCAATACTAAGCAGTGGAAAGACGAACCCGTTGTTGACTACATCAGTCGGTGGCGTTCTTTGAGTTTAGATTGTAAGGATAGACTGTCTGAAAAATCTGCTGTAGAAATGTGCATCCAAGGCATGCATTGGGGACTTCTGTACATCCTACAAGGGGTAAAACCCCGAACATTCGAAGAATTGGCAACTCGTGCGCACGACATGGAATTGAGTATCTCTTGCCATGAAAATGTGAAACCTCCCGTACCTGAAGAAAAGAAAGAAAGGCGAGAAATAAGGAGAAATGACAGGAATACAAAAAGTAATGTCAAACACTCTATGAATGTCAACCCTGCCCCAGTCAAAATTTCAACAGGAAATGAAAAGGCTAACGAGAAGAGGCCCGAGAGAGGTCAACGACGTGAGACGCGTCGCTCATCACTCAAGGAATGGGAACAAAAGGTGTATCCTTTCCTTGACGCTGATATACCCGAAATGCTAGAACAACTGCTCAACTTGAAATTAATTGAATTGCCAGAATGCAAACGACCGGAAGAAGCAGGAAAGGTTGATGACCCGAACTATTGTAAGTATCATCGCATCATAAGTCATCCGATCCAAAAATGCTTTGTTCTTAAAGAACTCATCATGAAGCTAGCCAAGGAAAGGAAAATCGACTTAGATGTTGGTGATGTTGCTCAGTCAAACCTTGTAACATTTGCTTGCGAGTCGCCTAGTTGCATGTCTCCAACTACTAAGCAGAGGGTGAATACCACGTTCATCTGATTTGGTTCTTTGGAACCTGTTCAAGTTCAACTCTCACAAAAAGCATCTGATTATAATTCAAATGATGATAAAAAGTCAACAATGGATGAGGAAGAGGGTTGGACGTTGGTTACTCGTAAGAGATGGAAGAAGAGACGAGTATTCCCTCTTCATTTGATCACCCAAGAGTCCAGAAAAACACAAAACCAAATTCAGCCGCAGTCAAGAAGAAAGAATGATAAAAGGAAAGAAAGACTAAGAACGGAAATGTGCGATGATTCGGCACAAACCCAAAAATTTCGAAGTCTTGTCACATTGGAAGAATTTTTCCCCATAAAATTCTTTCAAAACAAGTCAGCGGAGGCTGTTCACACGGTCTCTCATTGTGAGGTTGATGAAAAACAGAAAGGTGTTGACCATGGTAGTTCAAATGAGACTTTGTCGCCTTTAGAACAACTCAAAACTCAGGTTGATAAAGTGGAACCCTCACAATCCTCCACCTCACCGAAAGAAGGGATCACCCAAGCTCTTGAAAAGCCAAAGATTTACACTCCTTGTGCCAATACACTTCAACAAACACAGGAATGTTTCGCGTGCTCCCCAGACTTGACTTTCAGCGACGAAGATCTATTGTTAGGCCCTAAGCCTCACAATCGTCCACTTTATGTCTCCGGTTATGTTCGTGAACAAAAAATTGATCGCATTCTCATTGATGGAGGCTCAGCTATTAATATACTGCCGAAAATGACAATGAGACGACTTGGTCTTGCTATGGAGGAATTATCACACAGTCGCTTGGTCATACAAGGTTTTAACCAAGGAGGACAACGCGCCATCGGCATGATACACTTGGAGTTAATTATTGGAGAATTGACAAGTAATATTTTGTTCCATGTCATTGATGCCAAGACAACCTACAACATGTTGTTAGGACGTCCATGGATCCATGGGAACGGAATAGTGCCGTCAACTTTGCATCAATGTTTCAAGTATCTTCAAGGTGGAATAAAGAAAGTAGATGCCGACTTGAAGCCTTTTTCTCGAAACCGAAGCTCACTTTCTTGACGCGAAGTTTTATGTAGAAGATGATATCCCTAATGAAGTTCTCCCAGTTGAAGTCCCGTCCATGAAAAGCAAGCAGGGTGAAAAGAAGCATGTTAAATTCATCACTAGAAAGGATGTTCCTTCCTCAAAGGAAGATCCACGACATGGGAATAACCAGTCTAGTGAGTCTACTAGCAATTCAGAGAAACCAGATGAAAGCTCTACGCCTTCCAATAACCCTCCATTCCTCCGTTATGTACCATTGTCACGCCGCAAAAACGGACAATCACCATTCACGGAATGCCTTCAATCTACAATGGATATGCGAAGACCTCCTACAAAGCTCACGATGAAGGATGTAGCCATGTTGAAAGAAAATCATGTAATGCCTTTAACCTCATCCACAAATCCTTTGCCCTCAAGGCCACTAAATGGATTTGTGAAGTCTTCACAAAGTCTGACAGAGCATGGTATTCTACCAAGTGAGCGGACGAAAGAATGGTTTGACCCAAAGGCATATAGGCTATTAGCCAAAGCAGGCTATGATTTCTCAAAACAAAACGGCCTAGGGAAACTAATTCCGAAGCCCTTTGGAGAAAAGATGCACGGCCTTAGTAAAACGCAAGGAAAAATGCGACTTGAAGGGCATGAAATTCCTATCCCAAAGACCGGAATAGGTTATACTCCAGAACCACCAGCTCAAATATGGATCAATAAAAGAAACAATGCTTCAAGTTCCCAATACATAACAGCAGAGGTTGATGAAAGTCCGAATCAGAGAAAAGATCACTCTTCATCACGCATCTCAGTATTCGATCGCATTAAGGCTTCATCGTCACGAGTTACAGTGTTCGACAGGTTGAATACGGCTTGTTTAACGCAAAGTCGGGACACTTTTGCGTGTGGATCAGTCTTTAATCGATTGGGGGCAACAAAAAGGCCCATTGATACTTGCTCTGAAAGTTTAATAAACTTTGAGGACCAAAAGGAGGAGAAAGCTAATGATGAGATACGTAGTAGTATTCCTTCACGCATGAAGCGTAACTTTATCTTGGATATCAACACTGAAGGAGCTCTCAAAGTCAAAAGGCGAACGATTGTACACACAAGTCAGTCACTCGTCCACAATGAGCAAAATGAAGAAGTATCATCCTCGTTTCACATTACAGTAGAAGAAGATATACTGTCAGATGATGAAGCTGCAAAGAATGAGGTCGATGAAGCTCCCCTAGCCTTGGAAGATGGAGTACAGGCTACAGTTGATGAACTTAAAGAGATCAATTTAGGAACTACTGAAGAACCTCGACCAACTTTCATCAGTGCCCTTCTCACGCCTGCAAAAGAAGAAAGATACCTCCAGCTCCTGGTAGAATATAAAGATGTGTTTGCTTGGACTTACAAAGAAATGCCTGGGCTCAATCCAAGTATTGCTTTACACCATTTGGCAGTAAAGAAAGGCGTGCACCCAGTAAAACAAGCTCAAAGACGCTTTCGGCCGAAGCTTATCCCTCAAATAGAAACTGAGATCAATAAGCTAATTGAGGCAGGCTTCATCCGTGAAGTACAGTATCCGGAGTGGATCGCTAATATCGTCCCTGTCAAAAAGAAGAATGGACAAATCCGGGTGTGCGTTGACTTCCGTGATCTGAACAATGCATGTCCCAAGGATGATTTTCCGTTGCCTATCACTGAGATCATGGTTGACGCCACTACTGGTCATGAAGCCTTATCTTTCATGGATGGCTCTTCTGGTTACAACCAAATTCGAATGAATCCTAAGGATGAAGAGTTCACAGCTTTTCGTACCCCTAAAGGTATTCTTGTTACAAAGTGATGCCTTTTGGATTAAAGAACGTTGGTGCTACTTATCAACGAGCCATGCAAAAGATCTTTGATAATGTACTTCATAAGTACGTGGAGTGTTATGTCGATGATGCGGTGGTTAAATCAAAAAGGAGGGAAGACCATACGGTAGATTTGCGATCCGTGTTCAACCGCTTAAGAAAGTATCGGCTTAAAATGAACCCTCGCAAATGCGCTTTCGGTGTAACATCCGGGAAATTTCTTGGTTTCGTTGTTAGGCACCGCGGTATTGAAATTGACCAGTCCAAAATTGAAGCCATCCAGAAAATGCCAGAGCCTAAGAACCTGCGAGAACTTAGAGGCTTGCAAGGAAAACTAGCTTACATACGACGATTCATTTCAAACTTGGCAGGTCGATGTCAACCTTTCAATAGATTAATGAAAAAGGATGCACACTTTCAATGGGATGAGGCTTGCAGCAATGCTTTTGCGCGCATCAAAAGATACTTGCTTAATCCTCCAGTTTTAGGTGCTCCTATCCAGGGAAAGCCTTTGGTGTTGTACATCGCGGCACAAGAAAGGTCTCTAGGTGCTCTTATGGCACAAGAAAATAAAGAAGGGAAAGAAAGAGCCCTTTATTATTTGAGTCGGACTCTCAATGGAGCTGAATTAAATTATTCTCCTATTGAAAAGATGTGCCTCGCTCTTTTCTTTGCCGTAGACAAACTGGAACATTACATGCAAGCACATACGGTCCGTTTGATAGCAAAAGTGGATCCTGTTAAATATGTCCTCTCCAGGCCAGTGGTTTCGGGTCGCATAGCTCGATGGGCAGTCTTGCTGCAACAATACGACCTTACATATGTTCCGCAAAAAGCCATCAAAGGACAAGTATTGGCAGATTTCTTAGCTGATCACCCAGTTCCATCTGATTGGGAGTTCTCTAATGATTTCCCAGACGAGGATGTGTTTTACATTGAAGTAATGCCACCATGGATGATGTTTTTCGATGGGGCTGCACGTCAAGAAGGAGCGGGGGCAGGTGTAGTGTTTGTTTCTCCACAACGACAAATACTTCTATATTCATTCTCATTAAGTGAACTTTGCTCCAACAATGTAGCCGAATATCAAGCATTGATCATTGGTCTACAAATGGCCATTGAAATTGGCATATCGCATCTCGAAGTCTTTGGGGATTCCAAATTAATTATCAACCAAACCTTGGAGCAGTATGATGTCAAGAAAGAGAACCTTGTCCCTTATTGCAAATATGCGAAGAAGTTGCTCGCAAATTTTGAGGCAATTACATTGGAGCATATACCGAGGAAGGAGAATAGACGGTGATGCTTTAGCCAATTTGGCTACCACCTTAGCATTATCTCAAGAAGAGACAGCCAAAGTTGCTGTTTCCCAAAGGTGGGTGGTGCCTTCCGTGGTTGAAGAAGAAAAAGAAGAAAAGCAGGCCAACGTCATTTCTGTATGCCTTGTCGAAAATGAAGATTGGCGACAAACAATCATTGAGTACCTTCAACATGGAAGACTCCCGGATGATGTACGCCACAAGACCGAAGTTCGGCGAAGGGCTGCTCGATTTATTTACTATAAAGAAACTCTCTTCCGTCGTTCATTTGATGGTTTGTTTCTCCGTTGCTTAGAAGAGGAAGAGTCTAAACAAGCCTTAGAAGAAGCTCATTCCAGAATATACGGTGCACACCAATCAGGTCCTAAGTTACACTACAGGATCAAGCGAATGGGTTACTATTGGCCTACGATGGTGCAAGATTCCATGGAGTATGCTAAGAAGTGCGAAGCTTGTCAATATCATGCAAACTTCATCCATCAGCCACCAGAACCTCTACACCCAACTGTAGCTTCTTAGCCTTTTGATGCATGGGGGCTTGACGCAATAGGACCATTACCAAAATCATCTGGTGGCCATTTGTACATCTTAGCTGCAACTGATTACTTCTCAAAATGGGTAGAAGTTATGCCTCTTAGGGAAGTAAAGAAAGAGACGGTGGTCAATTTTATCCGAACTCACTTGATCTATCGGTATGGTGTCCCTCGATATATCATAACCGATAATGGCAAACCGTTTCGAATAGGTTGATGACGAGTTGTGCGAGAAATTTGCATTCAAACGGTACAATTCTTCTATGTACAATGCCCCGGCAAATGGATTAGCCGAAGCCTTTAACAAAACTCTTGGCAGTTTGTTAAAGAAAGTGGTATCCAAAACTAAGCGAGACTGGCATGAAAGAATTGGAGAAGCATTATGGGCATATCGAACAACATTTCGAACGCCTACTCAAGCAACCTCGTATTCTCTCGTTTATGGAGTAGAAGCTATCCTTCCCTTAGAACGCCAGATCCCATCACTACGGATCGCCATTCAAGAAGGATTAACTGAAGAGGAAAATGCCAAGCTTAGGTTGCAAGAGTTGGAGGCACTGGATGAGAAAAGGCTCGAGGCCCAACAACGCCTTGAGTGCTATCAAGCTCGTTTGTCAAGCGCATTCAATAAAAAAGTTAAACCACGATCATTCCAAGTTGGTGACTTAGTCCTCGCTGTTCGAAGACCTATCATCATGACTCATCGTACAGGCGGTAAGTTCACCTCGAAATGGGATGGACCTTATGTTGTACAAGAAGTCTACACTAATGGAGCTTACAAGTTGATTGACCAAGAGGGTGTAAGGATCGGCCCCATCAATGGGAAGTTCCTCAAAGGCTTCTATGCTTGAAAATCAAGAATTGCTCCTCGGTAAGAGTTTAAACTACCCACTGCAGCACTACAAGGGTACATGATGTTTTCCCATTACCTTTGAAAGTGCACAAATAAGGAGAAATTAATCCCACTCTATATCACCACTTGTGAGTGTGGCGTAGTGGTTGGATGTCCATGTCACCCTTGAGGCCAAGGTCTCGGGTTCGATTAGAGATGATACCCACTATTGCATAATTGGTACCCATGAAATGCCGTGGGGTGTAGGGCAAGGATTACACACGTGAGCCCTCCCTTTTTGTAAAAAAAAAAAAACAAAAAACAAAAAAAAAACAAAAAAAAAAAAACAAAAAAAAAAACAAAAAAAAAAACAAAGCAAAAGAAAAAAACAAAACAAAAAAAAATCATCAAAAAACAAAACAAAAGAAAAAAAAAATCATCATCAAAAACAAAGCAAAAGAAAAATTAAAAAAAAATTTGGTTGAACTACGTAAATGACTTGATCCCTCTCCAGGGTACGTAGGCAGCTTAGTACTTTTCACTAAGTTCAGTCACATAAAAAGAAGAAGGATTGTCAGTCTAGCTTGAAGAGTTTGTCCAAAGGTCGTCAACATGCTTTCAAGAACCCTTTGATTGGCAAGGCGTCGCTTAAGATCAATCAATTGCTCACTATATGATGTTCAAAGATCATTGTGGTAGAAAGTGATAGCTGCAAAGAATTGGTGTTACGTAGCTTTCCTTGAAATAATGATAACTTGATTCTCGGTTGTGGAGTAAAATAAAATCTTCAACCTCGTTGCAAGGAATGGAGTACGCATGGCATTGCTCATCTTTTGTGGACATATTCTCACGTCTACGAAGTATACTTTGCATCACTTATCTCCTGGGGGCATCTTTTTTGTACCTTTCAAGTCTAGGCTATATTGTCTCTCTTCTAGGATGTGTCACTTCACAACTCTGAAATTTGAACCACATCATCTCCCTTCTGAGTGGTGTTGTTTCACATCAAGTCTCTAAAATCTGGACAATGTCACCTTCCTCCAACATCTGAAGTTGATGTTGCATCATCTCTCCTCTAAGGGCATGTTCGTGCAATGTCAAAATCATGGCGGCATTCTTCTCACATCTTCAAGGTTTTATTGGCATCTCTTTGCATCCTCAAAGTCTTGATGGGAGCTTCTTGAAACTTCAAGCTTCATTATAAAGGCCAATATTAGTGCAGCTTTTGTGCAAATGAAGTGTTGACGTAGCTTCATGGCAAAGATGAATGTTGGCATAGCTTCTGTGCAAATGGAGTGTTGACGTAGCTTCATGGCAAAGATGAATGTTGGCATAGCTTCTGTGCAAATGGAGTGTTGACACGACTTCATAGCAAAGATGAATGTTGGCATGGCTTTTGTGCAAATGAAGTGTTAACGTAGCTTCATGGCAAAAATAAATGTTGGCATGGCTTCTGTGCAAATGGGGTGTTGACACGACTGCATGACAAAAATGGATGTCGGCACGACTTCAATATAGAACTATTGGCCCAGCTTCGATGCAAATGAAGTGTTGACGTAGCTTCATGGCAAAGATGAATGTTGGCATGGCTTTTGTGCAAATGAAGTGTTGACGTAGCTTTATGGGCGATAGCATTATTGTCTAGCTGAATATCCTTATGGAAACGTCGTTGCAAAGACGAATATCACTAAAAGATTGTTGATGCAAGAAAAGAATGTAACAACATGAAGGCATACGTTCTTGCAACGTTGCTATCAATGAAATACAAAGTCACCAAATGAAGGCGAACACTTCTATGAGAACGTCAGCGTGAAGTTTGATATCAAAACCCAAAGATCAAGGAAACTGAGCTGCAAAACAAAAACAAGCAACAACAAAAAAAGCAAAGTCAGAAGAAAATCTCATTGCATGGCTAAACAAAGGATAAAAGAAAAAGAAAAAAAAAATCTTAAAAGCTGGAAAAGAAGACTGAAGGCTGGTTCTTGCCCAATCTTCGAATCCTTGAAATAAAGCATCATGGTTCCCTAAAAAAAAAAAAAAAAAAATCAGTGAAAATTTTAATAATAATAACAAATAAATAATGAATTAAAAAAAAGAAAAAAAAAAGATCTCTACACTTTTATTCAGAAGATTACACTTTGAATAAATGTATGTATGCCCGTATGGCTTTATATAGAAAAAATTTCTGGTATAAACAGACAAAAAAAAAGAGGAGTCCAACAATGCTGCTTCTCTTCCAAATTTTCAAAGTTCTCTGACAAAGATGACCCAAAGAATCAACATTCAGCGGCCACCATAATGTCTTCATCCTGTCAGGGCAGCCACCAGAATTCCTGCATCCTGTCAGGGCGGCCACCACAAAATTAGACCAGAGAAAAAGAAAGCCATAAGTCCAACAAAGACCCACGACTTTCTCGTCCAAGTTTGTGAAAATCCAGACCTTATTTCACAAATCTGAAACCACAGGAGTCTTCTACAGCCTTCGATCCGCCAAACCTGAAAGTTACAGGCCCAGATTCCGGGCCACGCACCACCACGCGCCGCCACAAATTCTCAGTGACCCGCGGGTTTCTCATTCAAAACTGAGCAAATCTATGCACAATTTCACAAAACTGACCATATAGCAGTCTTCTACGGCCTTGTAACTGCAACATTTGAAAATTTCAAGCCCAAACGATGAGCCACGCGCCGCCACGCGCCGCCAGAAGGTCCGGCAATCCCAGCGTCAGTTGCACGCGCTTCCACGCGCCGCTGAATGTTTCACGCGCTCCCACGCGCCGGCACTCCCTCACGCGCTTGCACGCGCCACGCGTGACACGCGCTCCTCGTCGATGACGTCACGGGTGACGTCATCCTCCTGGCCCGGTTCAATCCGCTTAGACCCGGTTCGACCCGGAAAATCCGACCCGGATCCGGACCGCCTGAAAAAAAAAAAAAAAAAAAAAAAAAAAAAAAAAAAAAAAAAAAAAAATAAAAAAAAACTTTGGCAAATTAAGACTTTGACTTTGACCAAAAAGTCAAAATTTTCAAAACGGACCTGTCCCGCTCAATTTTTCACGTACTTTCCAATTTTGGGGCCTGTTTCTTCAACCGAAGCTCGAAAATTGCACAACAGTCCAATTTCTAAAAAATTGACTTTTGCACAAATTTTGACCAAAAGTCAAAATTTTTAAGATTGACCTGTCTTGCTCAATTTTTCGTGTGCTTTCCAATTTTTGGTTCTATTTATTCATTTGAGGATCCAAAAATTGCTCAAATAGTGTGATTCTACAGCTATTGGCTTTGATGTAAACTCTGACCGAAAATCAAGATGTTCAAGCAACACTTGTCCTATCAGGTTTTCGCAAAGATTTTGATTTTGAAATCTAGGTATTTGTTTTGGACTTAGAGACTACATCCGCTTCTCCAAAATACTAGCGGTATCCAAAATTTAAGCTCTCAAGATCATAATTTGAAATCCATCCATTTGGTCTGGATTCCCTCAAAATTATCCTTCAGACTTGATCAAAGCTCCCCTTTCAAAAACAAACGAACTCTCACAAGCATGTCTCAAAATTGAAATTACATTGGGTCACTGCTTCAACCTATTATTTTCGTCGGTGCCTACCAGTCTCCAACCTAACGTTCCCATTCGGCGCCTACCATTCTCATACACTGTTCCCATTCGGCGTCTACCATTCTCATCCACCGTTCCGACCGAGAAGTCTCATCCGCCATTCTAAACCACCCAGCTACCATTCTTCATCTCTTCACTATAAATAGAAGGGCCGGATCCGCTAAATCCATCAAGAAAAAAAACACATACACTGAGTCATGAAATGAAAATTTGCTTCTTTCAAATTTTCAAATCCTCCTTCTCACAGCCAGTTCTCACTATGGTCTCGTCATTCTCAATACCGAGCAACCAAGATCACTTCATGATCAGTTTGAAATCAACCCCTTCATGGTTCAGTAGCAACCCTTCTCACAACATCATCACTATTTTAGGATGCAAACAAATTTTGTTTCCTCACATAATGACCACGTTTGTTCATAGAGTTATTCATAACAAGGTCGGCATCGTTGTTCCATGCTTTCTTGGATTTGGTTCACCAGGAAATCCAAGTCCAGCAGAGACACCCGTTCCTGAGACCAGAGCTTCCATAGTCTCTCTTCAACTGTTTGGTCTCCCAACAGAAGCGGTGGTTCGGAACAAACAGCAACTTGGCTGGTTTCTAAAACCAGGATCACAAGTTAGCTCCATCTTTCATTTGTTATGCTTTCCCAATAAAGTTGCATCAAGTGAAGATGGTAAGAAGTGTTGGGGTATCCTACAAATTGTCTCCCATCCAACACTTGTGATGACCTCCAAGGTACCAGCTCATCAGAAATTAGCCTTTGGTGTCGGTGAAGGGTCCCCAAAGCCTCATTCCATGTTTCCACCAGCATGGGGTCCAAAGGTCATCGTTGCTAGTACCACAAAACACACTTTCTGGAATTACTCCAACTTAAGATCAGCTTGAAGAATTTCAGAAAATATACTTCTGAAATTACTTCAACTTAATGTCCGTCAGTATGGTCCAGTTACACAGGCACATTCAACGACTTGCTGACGGACCTCATTCAGCATGCAGCCAATCCCACATCCGAAGGTGTACTTCCTAGAGACATCTAGGCCAGAAAGTCCCTAACATGCAGGGTCAGGGCCATGGTGTCATATGTCTCACCTATTCACTTGGCTTCATCACCATCTTCTTTCACCATCAACATCAACAAACCCAAAATACTCTTCTGAAATTACCTCAACTTAACCAGAGTGATGCGATAACGCAAGCACATTCGACCACACTCCCACATGTTCTCTCTGTGACCCGAAGTATACCCTTCAGATATAACTTCACCAGAAGTCCTTAAAAATAAGAGGCTAGCTCCAGAGCTCTGCATGCTGTATGCCAACATTCTCACCTCTTCTCCATCTTCAACACCCTGTGATCGCCACCAACAATCCAAAATACTCTTCCGAAATTACCTCAGCTTAACATCTACCGAAATGTTTCAATCTTGCAAGTACATCCAACTTCTTGCAAATAACTTTCAGCCCCACCAACCCACTCCAAGTACCATTGAATACTCTTCTGAAATTACTTTGACTTAACCTTTGCTCAGAAAGCTCGGTCACACAAGTATATTCAAATACGGGCAGACCCCTTCTCAGTCTCATCAAAACCTTTCATATGGGTGGGTCTACTCTTCTGCAATTACTTCATCCTGCTAAAAGCTCCACCACCTTCAGCTATTTCACTAGAAGAGTCAAGTATAAAAAGGAATCCACTTTCTTTCAAGACTCATTCATTCACCACACTCTAAAAAAAACTGTGTGCATGAACGAGTCTCGAGGGGGCATTTGTAGAGAGGGAAAATTCCCGACCTATCACAAGCTGACACATCATACTACCAAAGTCCACAAAATACAACCAATTACAAAGCGCCACGTACTGCTGCTAGGTTTTGCCATCGCTATTCAGAAACCAATAGAAGTTTGCCAAGTGTCATTGAAATAAAGGCATGAAACTGCATCAGCAGGTGTAAGCAATGACACAAGCAGCTCCGCACATGTAAGCGATGACACAGGCAGCCTCGCACGTGTAAGCAGTGACACAAGCACTCAGCACGTGTAAGCGATGACATAAGCGGACCAATCAAGCTGTGACAAGTGTCACCAATCAAACTCCGCCACGTGTCGCTCACCTACCCCTAAACTCCTATAAATAGAAGCCTTCCTAAGACATTTAGGGAGGACACAGAACAGAGAGAAGGAAGAAGATATCTTGAGTTCAGAAACCCAGAAGCTCTGCCAGGATCAAACCTCAAAGCCTCCAAGAAATTCAAGAACTTCAATCTCGAATACAGACAACATTCGAAGCAAAGTCATCCAAACTACTCATCCAGATCTCAAAGTTCACTGGAATCAAGCTCAAAAGCCTCCAGAAACCTCAACAAACCATAAATTAACGAAGCTCTACGGAATCAAGCCTCTAAAGCACCGAAGAACTTCCACCACAAACCTTTAAACACGAAGAACACACGAAGAACACGAAGAACACACGAAGAACACGAAGAACACGAAGAACAAAGAATTTCTAACAAGCTCATAGCCAGAGATTCATTGTAATTCCGTTTCAAAGATCTTCGATCCATTCTTCAGTCAAATTGAAGAATATCTTATGTTCAAAGCAAAATCACATTACCACAATTCCAATCAATAAATCTTTCAAGGAGATCGAATCAGAGGATCACTCCTTTGTAATTATAGAGAATTGTACCACACATTTATCAATACAAATTCGTATTTGTGAAACTATTTTACTTGTTTGATTTATTTCGAACTAAGAAATTTAGTCGTCTACAAGTGCATCACGAGTTTGTCTTCAATTTAGAACGACAAGTATTGATCATTCATAAATGTTAGAACTTTTGGAAGCCAAACAACAATGTGTGGTCATGATTCTTAGTTTTGAAGATTAAAGAAAAGCATTTAATTAGATTGAGACCTAAGATGTTGGCCTTTTGTGTCCCCAAATCCACACACTCTTATCTTTCCAACCCTCTCTTAAATGTCATTTTTTTAATTTGCTCATGCTGGAAAAAAGAAGATATAACATAAGCCAAATTGTAAAATTATGCTTGTGTCACAATTATGTGATTTATATCTGCCACTTTTATTTAGTGGTAGTTCATTACTGCATCAAATAAATGGGGTTGGATTCTGCAACCCTCTTTTGGCAATAGTTGGAGACTTTTCACTACTTGAATGGTCACAAAATGTTGAGGCTTAAATTTTGAGTTTTTGACAGTAAACATATTATAAGAAAAATCTGTCTCTCGTGTGCATCACGAGTTTGACTTCTATTTAGTATGACAAGCATCACGAGTTTTTGACAGTAATCTATCTCTTGAGTGCATCACGAGTTTGTCTTCAATTTAGAACGACAAGTATTGATCATTCATAAATGTTAGAACTTTTGGAAGCCAAACAACAATGTGTGGTCATGATTCTTAGTTTTGAAGATTAAAGAAAAGCATTTAATTAGATTGAGACCTAAGATGTTGGCCTTTTGTGTCCCCAAATCCACACACTCTCATCTTTCCAACCCTCTCTTAAATATCATTTTTTTAATTTGCTCATGCTGGAAAAAAGAAGATATAACATAAGCCAAATTGTAAAATCATGCTTGTGTCACAATTATGTGATTTATATCTGCCACTTTTATTTAGTGGTAGTTCATTACTGCATCAAATAAATGGGGTTGGATTCTGTAACCCTCTTTTGGCAATAGTTGGAGACTTTTCACTACTTGAATGGTCACAAAATGTTGAGGCTTAAATTTTGAGTTTTTGACAGTAAACATATTATAAGAAAAATCTGTCTCTCGTGTGCATCACGAGTTTGACTTCTATTTAGTATGACAAGTATCAATCATTCATAAATGTTACGACTTTTAGAAACTTAACAATAGTGTGTAGTCATGATTCTTAGTTCTGAAGATTAAAGAAAAACATTTAACTAGATTGAGACCTAAGATATTGACCTCTTGTGTCTCCAAATCCACACTCTCTTATCTTTCCAACCCTCTCTTAAATATCATTTTTCAATTTACACATGGTGGAAAAAAGATGATATAACATAAGGCAAATTGTAAAATTGTGCTTGTGTCACAATTTTATAATTTATATCAACCACTTTTATTCATTGCTAATTCTGAATTGCATCAAATAAACTGTTTGGATTCTGCAACCCTCTACAGGCAATAGTTGGGGACTTTTCACAGCTTGAATGTTCATAAAATGTTGAGGCTTACATTATGAGTTTTTGGCAATAAACATATTATAAGAAAAATCTATCTCTCGCGTGCATCATGAGTTTGTCTTCTATTTAGAATGACAAGTGTCAATTGTTCATAGATGTTAAGACTTTTGGAAACCTAACAACAGAGTGTAGTCATGATTCTTAGTTCTGAAGATTAAAGAAAAGCATTTAATTAGATTGAGACCTAAGATGTTGGCCTTTTGTGTCTCCAAATCCACACACTCTCTTATCTTTCCAACCATCTCTTAAATATCATTTTTTAATTTACACATGCTGGAAAAAAGAAGATATAACATAAGCCAAATTGTAAAATTGTGCTTGTGTCACAATTATATAATTTATATCAGCTACTTTTATTCATTGCTAATTTAGAATTGCATCAAATAAATGGTTTGGATTCTGCAACCCTCTTCAGGCAATAGTTGGGGACTTTTCTCTACTTGAATACTCACAAAATGTTGAGGCTTACATTTTGAGTTTTTGACAGTAAACATATTATAAGAAAAATTTGTCTCTTACGTGCTTCACGAGTTTGTCTTCTATTTTGAATGACAAGTATCGATCCTTCATAAATGTTAAGACTTTTGGAAACCTAACAACAGTGTGTAGTCATGATTCTTATTTCCGAAGATTAAAGGGAACCATTTAATTAGATTGAGACCTAAGATATTGATCTCTTGTGTCCCCAAATCCACACACTCTTATCTTTCCAACCTTCTCTTAAATATCATTTATTAATTTACACATGCTAGAATAAGGAAGATATAACATAAGCCAAATTGTGAAATTGTGTTTGTGTCACAATTATATGATTTTATGTCTGCCAATTTTATTCAGTGGTAGTCTAGAATTGCAACAAATAAATGGAGTTGGATTCTACAATCCTCTTCAGGTAATAGTTGAGGAATTTTCACTGCTTGAATGTTCACAAAATGTGAGGCTTACATTATGAGTTTTTGACACTAAACATATTATAAGAAAAATCTCTCTTGCGTGCATCATGAGTTTGTCTTCAATTTAGAACGACAAGTATTGATCATTCATAAATGTTAAAACTTTTGGAAACCTAACAACAATGTGTGGTTATGGTTCTTAGTTCTGAAGATTAAAGAAAAGCATTTAATTAGACTGAAACCTATGATGTTGGCCTTTTGTGTCCCCAAGTCCACACACTCTCTTATCTTTCCAACCCTCTCTTAAATAACATTTTTTAATTTGCTCATGCTGGAAAAAAGAAGATATAACATAAGCCAAATTGTGAAATTGTGCTTGTGTCACAATTATATGATTTATATTTGCCACTTTTATTTTTATTCAGTGGTAGTTTAGAATTGAATCAAATGAATGGAGTTGGGTTCAGCAACCCTCTTCAGGCAATAGTTTGGGGATATGTTTTACATGAATTATGTGACTTTTAAGTAGGCCATGTTACTAAAATTATATTTGAATATCGATTTGACTTAACACGTAGAAGGTTGAAACACGTACCTTCAAATTGGTTTAGTGGAAGACTCTGTCCTTGTTTCGTCAGTTTTGAAAGACGTGGTATAATGCAAGCCTGACCAAGTATGACAGACCATCACCAAAAGCTAATAAGCTATAGCCTTTTAAACTAATTGTGCTACATTTCCTTATCAATAAATAAATTGTGCTACATTGAGTAGGACTATCTGATTGAAAATAATAATAATAATAATGCATTGAGTAGGATTTGGTGGAGCTGTCACCAAAAAAGCAAAAACTGCTGATCTTGACAATGCATTATTATTACGAAAGGAGACATAGCTCAAGCGCATAGACGGGAAAGGATTTTATGGGCCAATTTGTAGTGGATGATAATTGGCAATTATCATGGAACTCTATTTCATTTCATATCTGGGCCTGTAGGCTACAAAATATGTAAAATTGGCAATACCTTTTAAATAAACTTCAGGGAACCAGTTTAACAACCATTATGGGCCCATTTGAGAGCTGGCTGGCTGTTTCTGTATTACCTAGGGTAGAAAATGTATTATTAAAAAAAAAACCACATATTTTGTTCCTGAAACTAACTCTTTGACCATCATACTATGATGCTAATTTTCATCCTGATATGGCTAATGAACGAATGAGGTAGCCTGATTTTTGTTGTCATCACATCTTTTTTAATAATTAAAAAAACTACCGTCAACCCCCCCCCCCCCCCCCATTTTGTGCCAAAAACTTTTTTTTTTTTTTTTTTAACCTACAACACAAATCAGCCTTTTGTTGACAAGTCAGTAGGACGCTGAAATACCATTTTATGTATATACACTGTCCTCCTGAAATGCAAATCACTTTAATGTTGTTGTAAATACAAAAACCTCAAATTTGAAAATCAAACAATTGAAAATATTTCACAAATATTAATTTATATTCATTGAATGAGTGAGTACCTATGCTTCAGCTTGTAGACATATATAGATTATAGATAATCGAGCATTAGCTTTTCGTGATAAGATCACCCAAACAAAACTTGCTATTTTAAGCCATATAGTAAATTGAGACATCATGTCTAAATTAGGGATGGCAATGGGCTGGGGCGGGGCCGAAGGATGGGATCTTCGCCCCCGCCCAGTATAAATTTTCCTTGCCCCATTCCCGCCCCGCCCCGCATGACGGGGAAAATTGCTTACCCCATCCCCGCCCCTTAAGGCCCCGCAAAAACTCGCAAAGCCCCACCCTACACCGTAAAACTTTATTTCTTGTTAATTTTCCCTATAACTATTACCATTTTTTCAAATAAAATGACATGTTTCAATATTAAAAATATACTTGAAATTATAAATAAATTTATCCTATTAAATCAAACTAATTTTTTGCAAAAAATAAATAATATTATCTAAATGTTTAACAAGACAATGTCACAACAAAAATCTCATAGTATGACACAAAAATCTCATATTATGTTAATGATGAAAAGTATGTTGAGAAAGACATGAATCATGAATGAAAAGACAAAAAAAGAGTTAAAATTGGTACCTTATTTCCAACTTTGCTTAAGAGAAAAGAGAGGTAGAACCACATTAGGTAAAATAAAATAAGTTGTGATATTTTTGTTAAAATAGTAAGATTTTAGAGTATGAAAAAATTACAACTTAATCCTTATTAATGCGGGGTGGGGCGGGGTGGGTCTAAAACGTGTAAACCCATCCCCACCCCGCCCCGTGGTGCAGGTCTAAAATCTCGCCCCATCCTCACTCCATCACCTTTGCGGAGATGGAAAAACCCACATGGAACGAAGCGAGAAGAGGCAGGTCAAGCGGAGCGAGGAAAAATTGTCATCCCTAGTCTAAATACCTCTTCTAGTTTTTTTCCAACTTTAGGGTCAAACAAGTAATAAAGGAAGCAGAAATCTATTAAAAGTTCCATTGTCAAAATGAATTAACTAGGCCCAAACCCCGGCTCCCATCTAGGCCCAAATGGTCATGGCCGAACGACCATGGTCCAATGCAACTATTAGGTAAATTTATGGCGGACTTAAATGTTATGCAACCAGTCTTCGAAGTAAAGAAGCATTCAACTTAAGCCCACATCTATTTGAGTATTCACGAAGACCATCATTTAAATAAATAAAATTGTAATGGATTCAGAGCATCAAAATTCACAATAAAGGTTATATCCACTCTGCTCATGATCTTGTGAAACTATCTCAAATTCTTGAGGAGACCAGCCTAATCAAACCCCTAATCTCGCTATGACTGGAATAGCATGGACCTATAGAGAGGCTAACTGGGTCTTGGGCTCTGGGCAGTTAGAGCACTGCCGTCAATAATCGAGTACAACCGTTTGTTTTTGTTATTGTTGTTGTTGTTGTTGTTTTTTTTTTTTTTTTTTCCTAATTGAAACTTTTTTTTTTTTAGAAAAATAATAGAATAATTGAAACTAAGGCAACCGTGATAGAGCACATGTAATCTTGTTTTTTTTTTCTAATTTAAATAAATTTTTTAATTTAAGAAATAGAGTTCAAACAAATCTGTCATGTTTACTATTTTCAATTTATTTATAACTATGCCAATATATATATATAATTTTGAAAACATCTTCTAAGCTGTTTTCAAAATCCTATTGTGAAAAGGGAAAACAAGAAAACAACTTTTTCAAAACCCAAAATTGTATTTAAAGAACATTAGCCAAACAATCAATTCATGTATGTGATCCACTATCTTTTTGGTTTCCTAAACAAAATATTGTATATAAATCCTCTTATGAAACAAGCCCTAAGACTTTATTTTTATTGTCTCGATAAAATCTTTGGGCGACTGTGAAATTTGAATTGAATTTGTAATCACTTTTGAACAATGTAGGTAATACTCAACTCTTTCTTTTTTAAAAGTAACAATGCAATTTGATTAGGTTCCTATGTGACTTTTTTGGTATACTGCGTGTTCAACTCATTCATTTCTTCCTCATTCAGTAATGACCAAATTTGTATGACAATTTACTTTTCATAAAGCAACTATGAAATTTGAATTGGATTTGTAATCAATTTTGAACAATGTATGTAATACTCATTTCCTTTCTTTTTTAAAAGTAACTACGCAACTTGATTAGGTTCCTAGGTGACTTTTTTGGTATACTGCATATCAATGTGGGTGATACCATACCGTACCAGCCGGTATATACCATACCGGTCAATGCACTGGTACAAGTACACCCCCTGTTTTTTACTGGAAAAAATATCGGTCGTACCGGCGAAATTCGGTTATTTCGGCTGGTAAATGGATATCAGGCCGAAACATGAAATGCAAATCTGGGTAAGCCAAGAAAATCCAGTAGAAAGAAGGAGAAAAATGCAAAAGGTAACCGGTGAACATATATAAATTCCAAATTTACAACATATATAAACTCAAAAAAAAAAAAAAAAAACAAACACTCCTCGGCGGCGACATTGGTACCGTCCCAATTGCTCCGCTTGCCATGGCCAGTTAACCACGCTGCCAGTGTTCTTGCTGGGATTTTGTAATGCCACTCCTCGGCAGTGACACTGGTACACTTCTTCCTCCAAAATGCAGACCCACAAGCCAAACCCAATATAGCTTTCTCCTTCCTCCAAAACGCAGATTCACAGCCAAACCCA
Organism: Castanea sativa; assembly: GCF_040712315.1. NCBI lineage: Eukaryota > Viridiplantae > Streptophyta > Magnoliopsida > Fagales > Fagaceae > Castanea > Castanea sativa. The sequence goes on along the minus strand of NC_134017.1, from coordinate 5,644,095 downwards.
ATATAGCTCTTTGTCATTCCCGCACCACTCATCTATCCCGATCAACCTTTCTGTCGTGAAGCACCGAACTGCTCAACACTGTTGTGAAGCAAACCAAACTGTGAAGCAATTCACTTTCTTTCTCTCAAAAAAAAAAAAAAAGTAATGAAGTGTTGTACAGCTATACAACATTTCACATATAATATTTTTATCTTTCTTTTATTTTTTTTATTATAATAAGATATATTAGTTTTGTTACTTTTGCTCTGGTGATTTAGTACATTACAAATAATAATAATAATAATAATAATAATAATAATAATAATAATAATAATAATATATAAAAATAATGTGGTTTATATTAAAATATTAGATTATCTATAAAATATTATTATATAAAACATTAAACATACCAATAAAATAATCATTATAACTTTGTATATTGTATAAAATAGTAAAAAATAGCGTTAAACCCGAAACGGTACACCGGTATTGACCGGTAACCGAAATATATCGTATTACTGGTTAAACCTGTACAGCCTCCGATACGGTATTGACTTCCTTGCTGCATATTCTACTCATACTTTTCTTCCAATTTCAGTCACGATCGATTTTAAACAAGCATTACAATTTACTTTTTAATAAAATTAACTATAAACATTGAATAAGTTCCTGCTTAAATTTGTAATCACTTTACATTATATTTATCTTCTTTTCTTTAAAGCAACTATGCAATTTGAATAAATGTGACTTTTTTAGGTATGCCACAGGATTCACGCATTCTTTTCCTCCTATTCAATAGATCAATTTGAACAATGTATGATAATGTTCATTTCAATAAACAACTTTAGAATTTGAACAAGTTCCGTTATCCAAAAAAAAAAAGAATAAGCTCCTGCTTAGATTTGTTTGGTATACTGCTTGTTCTGTATATTCCATTTCTTTGAGTTTAGAAATTATCATTTCCAAGGAATGCAGGCAGTGTTTTCTTTAAAATAAAGCAATTTCGTAATTTGAATAAGTTCCAGTGTAACGTTATGTTGTATGCCAATTTTTTCCATATATTTTATTTTTCTAAGTAACATAAGTAAAGCAAGTATGTAAGGAAGTAGTGATATGTGGAGTCTAGCAAGACTCAGAATCCCATAGGAAACCGCCAATTTAACTAAAATCGGCCCACTTCTTCTTTTAATAACCAAATCATCTCAGTACATTTTAATGTTTGGTCGTTCATGTTAAAATTTTAGTTTTATTTTTAAATTTCATTGATGTGGATTGAAGCAAGGAATTTTAGAGTTATTTTATTTTAGTGTGCTGACATAAAGCTAATGCTTTGAATGAGGTTTATTAAACTTTAATTTGGTCAATTATTATCAAACCTTGAAGAACTGAATAAATTTAGCTTATTAGGGTATGTTTCATGTGGAAAAATGTACAGTCTTTTGTCAACCAGATAGCTATTTTCTGAAATATGTTATTCTAAGTTGCTAACAAATCATTAAGAGCCTATTTGATAACCCTAACTTCAAGTATAAAATCAGTTTAGGAATGATTCAAGTATCTTGTATAAATTGAGGAATTCATTGATCTTCTAATATTGCGCTTAGTGGCTCCTACTTCTAAGCTTACCTAGGCCCAACCCCAGCCCCACATCTAGGCCCAAATTTTTATGGAATACAACCATGACCTAATGCAAGGGATGACATAAATGTTTATAAAATTGAAAATGAATTTGGAAGGGCTCAACAGTTAGGACGGACTTCAATGTGTTCGCCCGATCTTCGACCTGGGAAGCATTCAACTTAAGCTCACATCTATTTTGTTATTCATGAAGACAAACATTTAAAATAATAGTAATAAGTGTAATAGAATCAGGGCATCACAATGAAGGTAATATCTACTCTGCTCATCATCTTGTTAAACTATCTCAAATTGTTGAGAAGACAAGCCTTATCAAGCCCCAAATCTCGCTATGATTGCTATAGCTTGGAAGTGTAGAGTGGCTAAATAGGTCCTTTTTTTTGGGTCAAAATTTCGAAGCTGTCACGTTGTGCTAGTAGAAGGATTTGTAGGCAGCTTAAGCCTAGCTAATATGAAAAAGGAGTTGACATCGAGGTGGTCAAAGTCCAATCAAAATTTCATTAATGCCAATGTTGGTAATCATAGAATATTATTGTTGTATAACAAAAACGTACCCTTCTCCTCACATAATATAGTGGCTCTTGCTAATTAGATTCATGATTAAACCCACTACTTATATGAGATGAAAGAGAGTGCTTTTACTGTATTCTTAGAAGATGATTCTATAATTTTCCATTGTGAAGGTCTATCCTAAAGACCATGAACATACTTAAACTAATTGAAAAATGCTATATTTATAATATTTTCACAATACTTTTACAACAAATTATAAATGATAAGTTGTTACAGATTGTTATTGATGAGCACAAAAGTAATTTCATTAGTAAGAAAAATTAGAACCAATAAAAACTTATTACTTATAATTTGTTGTGAAAGTATTGCGAAAATATTGTAAGCACTTCAAGAATGAATTATTTTAGAAGATTCATAATGAGATTGCCTAAGAATTCAAGCAATCGGGCTTGTATAGTGGATTTCAATGCCATTATCAAAGCCACTGAAAAGAAGGGAATGAGAGTAGCTTAAAGCTTGTCGATGATGCATTGTTAGAAATTAGAATTATGGTCAATCATGGGGAAGTTGACCTTGGGCTTTAGGCCCGTACATGTTGGCCCAAACTAAGGAATATCCAAGCATACCAAGTCAACGCCGTAATCACAATGGTGAAAATGAGACACTCTTAACAAAAAGGTTTGATAGACAGTTTTGTAATACTCAAAGCAAAGGTTTATATCTCAAGATTTCACGATTATCGAGTGAGTGATTTAGAAGTGATATCAAATTAGAAAGCGTAAATTATGTTGTATTACAGATTTTTTTTTTTTGGTAGATTTCGGTTAGCTTAACTAGTAATATCTCTGATGGTTGAATAAAATATCTGAGATTTAATCTCTACCTACACCAAAAAACGATGAGTGTCTTGATTTGATAATAGAGAGCTATCACTACAAAAAAAAAAAAGTAGGCTATAGCCGCATTTTATTAGCCACGTTTACAAGAAATGCAGCTATAGCTAACCTATAGCCGCATTTATAAGTGTTTTTACCCGGGTTTTTTTGAAAAGGGCCTATAGCCACATTTAAAAAATGCGGCTATAGGTCTAGCGGAATAATTTTTTTTTTTAAAGGAGGACCTATAGCCACATTTGAAAAAAGTGGCTATAGCTTACCTATAGCCATGTTCAAAAAACGTGGCTATAGGTCCAGTCGAATTTTTTTTTTTTTTTTTTTTAAGGAGGGCCTATAGCCACATTCAAAAAATACGGCTATAGCTTACCTATAACCGCATTTTTAAAACGTGGTTATAGGTTAAGTTTATAGCTGTGTTCAAAAAGTGTGGCTATAGGTCTAGCCAAATAATAATTTTTTTTAAAGGAGGACTTATAGCCGTGTTCAAAAAACGTGGCTATAGGTAACACCAAAAAAAATTTTAAAAAAATTACGGAATGATAATTATACCTATCCCCACTTTCCCAACTACCCCATTATTACCTACCCCCACTTTCATCTTTTCTTTCTTATCTCATTTTTATTTTCTTTCTTTAATTTCTTCCTTTCTTCTTCAAGTCACGCCTGCTTCTTCTTTCTTTTTCTTTTTTCTTTTTCCTTTCCTTTTTCTTTCTTCCTTCTTCACTCCAGGGCAACTCGTTTTTTTTTTTTTTCTTTGTTTCTCTGTAACTGCTTCTTCTTCTTCTTCTTTTTCCCTTTCTTTCTCTTTCTTTCTTTTTTTCTTCATCTCAAGCACACTAATTTGAAGCCATGCCTCCAACCAACCCTTGCTGACCCACCCACGTTGACGCCATCCACGCCTGTTAGCCTTTCCCCTTCCTCTTTTCCTCCCCTTATCTCCATCTTTGCTTTTTGTGTTTTTTTGTTTGTAGATCCAATGTTTTTTTTTTTGGTTATTTTATGTTTTCTTTTTAATGTTGAAAATTTTGAATGAAGTGGATATTCTAGCAATATTAGTTTCTATGTCTTGATTTGGATTTGAGTTTTGATTTTGAATTTTTTGGATCTGTGTTTCAATTTGTGCTATTGTGTTACTGATATTGTGCTTATGTTTAAATCTGGGTTTGTGTTCTTGAGCTTGCTTTTGAGCTTACATTTTTGTGTTTATTGAATAGATTTGGTGTCGGATTTGAGTTGGTTTTGTTGAATGAGAGAAGATTCATGGGTTTGTGTTCTTGTTTTTTGGAGCATATGGTGTTTGTATTGTGGGTATGTTGTGTTTGATTTTGAATTGTCTAGGTGTGTTTTTATTATGAGTACGTTGTGTTTGATTTTTGAATTTTCTGGGTTTGTGTTTGATTTTGAACTTTTTGGGTTTGTGTTTGATTTTGACTAAGCTAAACCCTATAACCCCAATTTTTTTTTAAAAAAACTTACAGCCACATTTTAAAATACGGCTGTAGGTTGAGGACCTACAGCTGTGTTTAACAAATGCAGCTAATGTACACCCTATAGCCACGTCTAAAAGAACACAACTATAGACCTAACGGACCTATAGTCACGATGTATAGGTTACATTTAAAAACGCAGTTATAGAAAATGCGGCTATAGACCAAATGGACCTATAGCCACATTTTTAGGAGCTAAAGCTATATTTTAAAAAAGCGGCTATAGCCCACATTTTTTGTATTGTATCATCAAGAGCGAATGCTATAGGAGTAAACCTCACCACGTTAAGTACTACTTAAGCAGCACTTTGCTTGTAGAATATTATTGATGTGAAAAGTGTTTTCCTATTTTATCAGTGTTTTTGGCCATCCGTCGTACTAATAAATATTGAAGAATATAATGCACCTTGCACCCAATCACCAAACAATTCAATTAAGTGAAGAACGTCACATTAAACATTCTCATCTTCTATGCAATGGGCTAAACTTAAATAGCCTAAACTAGATTTAATACATGCCTAACATTAGAATCACTATATAAATATACACCAAAAAAACTTAGGTATAATACTTTAAATTTTGTACATTAATGGTGTGTTTGGATACCGCTTATTTTGCTGAAACTAAAAACTCATTGCTAAAAGTACTGTAGATAAAGGTAAAAGTTAATTGAAATAGTACAGTGAGACCCATGTATAGTACCAAAAAGTGATGAATAATACTAAAAAGGGATGAATAGTACCAAAAACTATATGAACAGTAACATGGGACCCACTAAATTTTCAGCAAAACACAAAATCTTTTCTTCAAAATGCAATCCAAATGCACACTAAGTTCTTCAACTAGATTTTGAAATACATAATTACATTAATATTAATTATCCTTGAAAATGAGAATATTGTTTGTGTTTTGCAAGCCAAACCAACTAGGAGTTTGAATTTAATTGAAAAGTCTAATGTATTGCAAATAAAGCACTATAATAAAGTTTTGAACTGTCTAAATAATAGGGGAATTATTGTATAAGGATTTCAAAATCCATTACACCTTTTTGCCCTTGTTTAACATGTTCCATTCTTCTCGACTCAAGTAATATAATCACTTTTGAACAATGTATGTAATCGTCATTGATAGGCCAAGAATGTACTATCTCCTTGTGATAAATTAATTGATTAATTAGCCAAGTTACTTAATTAATCCAATTAACATGCAAAATGCATGGTAGCATAAACAAATCACCAACTAAGTTAATATGCAACAGAAAATAAAGTTGACACGATGATTTGTTTACAAATGAGGAAAACCTCTAAGACAAAAATCGCACCGGGTGATTTTAAGGTCACCACTCCCGAAAATCCACTATTATCACAACAAGCGGTTACAAGTAAAAGAATTCTAGTACCTTATACCAACCTACAATTGAACCCTTACCTTAATACACAATTGGATTTGTTCTATAGTAACAATCTCTCATTTTCAATGCACAGCTCCTAGTATGTGACTAACTAATATATGCGCGGATCCTAGTACCTGACTTAATCACTAACTTGAGAAAAATGTTGGCTGCAAAATTCTTCAGTTCATCAACACGATGAAGATCACGAAGCTCCTTGGTCACAAAATCTAACAGCGTACAAACATAGTAGCTTCTTCAAGAGAAAGATGAACTAGGAAAAATTTTGTCTCCGGTCACAATTTGCATGAACAAAACTTTGCTTCACACTTGTGCAACTGTGCCACCTTTGACAGCCCTTAAAATAATCCTTATATATGTTTAAGGTTGTGAGAAAAGAAATCCTAAATATGTACACATGGACTGAAGTGAAATCAAATCTTAAAAACTATTTTTCATAAATCTTTTCAATAGATAGAGTATCTATCGATCAGCTGTCGAGCATCGGACTATAGCAGCCTTCTAAACTTCGATAGATGCTATCTGTCAAGCTAGCTATCGAGCTTTAATATCCAGCATTTCTTCACTTGTTTCTTGGATAGATTTACATGGCTTTAACACTTGGACTTGAAACCTCATTCCTTGAAGTATTAAACACATCATAGATCTACTCAATTACAAGTAGAGTGCGTTTTGTCAAAGGATTAGCGAACTCTAAATGACATATGTTCCTAACATGAATCACATATGTCCTAACAATCTCCCCCTTTGCAATCCGTGACAAAACCACAACAAAGAAATGAACTTATGAAAGAAGTCATATATCACTCAACATATACTCATTTGTTAAATAAAATAAAATCTATCCTAACACAAACTCTTGAAAAACTTTGCAAGAAGAGAGTTCATGGCAAGAAGACTCTGACAACCTGTATTTCTAAAACACTTTAAACAAAACTCATCATGATATCTTAGTGTGAAATAGAAATAAAAGATTGCATACAAGTAATAAGAAGCATGTGCATAAAGAGAGAAAAGAAACAACACATGAAGAGATAGGTGAAAGTGTAATAATAACCTCAATATATATATATATATATATATATATATATATATATATATATATATCAACAATAAGTACAAGGTTTGCTATCAAAAAGTATGAACAATGTATCTATAAAAGATAGAAAAGAAAAAAAAAATACATAAGTCCTCACTACATCCCTCGACAAGTATAGACACTCCCCCTAACAAAAATCTCTTATACTAACTCTCCCCCTAAATACATGACTACTCTCATATCCAAGACTACTCTCCCTTTTTTACAAAATGACAAAGGACAAGTAACTCAAGCAATCATCTTATCATCACTGGAAGAGCTAGCACCATCAAACTCATCACCATCGCCATCAAAGCCACCATCGTTGTCCTCATCCTCAGAAGTCTCTAGAGAAGGAGTGGGAGACTCGACGAAGCCACTAAGGCAAGCCTGTCGTCGTGCAATACGATCGACATGGGTGTTCACCTAATCTTATATAAATATAGAGTTTTAAGCTCCACAAAGTTCCACACAAAACCAAATTAAACATCACCAAATTAAATAAGAACATTCTAAATACTTTATTTTATAAATGAACTTTAATTCAATAAAATTATATCTTACCTTCTTTCATTATATTAAAATTATTTATGTTTGATTCTGAACTAAATTTTCTAAAGCAATCACTTAAACATCTATTTGATAATCTTAAGTTCTATATAATCTTTCCTACCGAACATATATAGATAACAGTAGAAATACATTACACTCTGTATTTATTACTAGCCTTTGAGCACGCGGAGCGCGTGCTCAGAAGCTCTTCTATTTTTTGAGTAAGGGTTAATTTAAAGCATTTATTATAATTTGAGATTATTACATTTTTCAATCACAAAAAAAAAAACCTAGGGATGTGATGAAAAAAAAAACCTAAGGTGTGATGAGTATTATGTGCGGTAAAATAATTTTTCATCACATCCCTAGGTTTTTTTTTTGTGATTGAAAAATGTAGTAATCCCAAATTATAATAAATGCTCTAAATTAACCCTTACTCAAAAAATAGAAAAGCCTCTGAACACGCGCATGAGCGCGTGCTCAAAGGCTAATTTATAATTTATCTCCTATGTTTAATTAGAGATAAAACTACATGACAATTTGGTAAAAATGCAACTCTAACTCCCACTAAAATATTGCCTAAAAAATAGGCTTGTTAATTTTTAAATTACTTTATCCATTTATAAATTAGATTTTCAAAATAAAAATTATATATATATAATTAAAAAAAACACATTTTTTTTCTACAAAATAGGGCCACTAAAAAAAGCTTCATCTCATGTTAATTTTAAAATTACTTTATTCACTAAATTGCACATGCCTTGCCCGTGTGATGAATAAGTGGATAAATAAATTTGAAAATCAATAGGAAAGTGACCCTATTGTTTAGGCAATGTTTTAATGGAAGTTAGAATTGTATTTTTATTGGATTGTCCTTTATTTTTGTCTCTACTTAAATATAGGAATGTAAGGGTATTTTAGAAAAAAAAATCCAGTCCAAATAGGGGACGCCTTTTAAATAATAGTATAAATTAAGATAATAATATAGATTTGTCTCTACTTAAACATAGGAATGTAAGTCTCATAAATAAATAAAAAAAGGAATGTAAGGGTATTTTATAACAAAAAAAATTCAATCCAAACAGGATAAACTTCTTAAATAATAGTATAGAGATGGTTAAATTTAATTTTCGTTAGGTTACTTTTTATACATTGGTCAACATATTAATTATATAAAATTTAAATATTCATTATTAAAATAAAAAAGACTGTACACTTCAAGAGTTCAAAGTTCAAACTAATCCTTCGTATTGTTTTCAAAAAAAAAAAAAACTAATCGTTCTTGCTCTCCGAAAACGACACCGCATCTCTCTCACACATCGTACAACCATGCACTTTTTGTCAGCATGACACTACAAAACCGCACACAAACAAAACATAGTGAGAGTCACAGTCAAAGAGAAAGAGACAAAACAAAGTGAGATTTGAGAGACCAAAAAGACGATTAAAGGTCTAAGAAAAATCTGAGAATTCACTCAAAGTTTTTGGTAATGTTTAACTCACTCTAACTCTCTATTTTCTATTTCCTCACTCTTTTTTTTTCCTTCTTCGTATCTTTGAGTATATACAAAGAAGGAAAAAAAATGTGAGGAAATAGAAAATAAAAAAATTTTAGAATTTAATTCTAGACTCTTTAAAATCTAATCACCACATCATCAACTATTTAAATAAATAACTACATAAAAAAAATTAACGCCAAAAACATATACAATAATGGTAAAAAAAATTCTTAAAAAGAAAAAAAATACGAAGAAGGAAAAAAAAAGTGAGGAAATAGAAGAAAATAGTAATTAATCATTTATATTTTAATCATTAATCAAATTTTCAAAATTACATTAAAAAAAAAAAAAAAGAGTTAACGTGATACATATAAAAAAAAAAAGTAGAACTCAAAGAAAGTTATTCATAAACCAAAGAAAAGAAAACAAAGAGGAACTTGCAAAGATAGAACCTGAAAATTTGTTGGTTGAATGCTTTTTTTGTAGCATAAGGCAGTCCTGTCTTTGGATCACAATACCTACTGATGATGCAAAGAAGATCAGTAGGCTGGATGTTTCGGACTTGAAAGGACCACTTGCTCTCTCTGCGGCCTGAAGAAAAAGAAAAGCGAATCAAAGGTGACCGGGGCTGCCGGCCAAAAACCCTCCGACGGCAAAGTTAGTTTTTCTCTCTATATTTTTGGAGTTCCAACTTTTTTGGAATCAAATTCACATACCTTTGCCTTGTCTGAATCAGTCTTTATATAGTGCCTTCATAGGCGGTTATCGAAATTGGAAACCCCCTTGGATTCAAGGAGGCGCAAGGGTTAAATGTAACTCCTACAACCGTTTAGGAGTTATTGCTTCTATTTCACAACGGATACTTGACAGTTATGCGTGGGATAAGGAATTATCACATTATATTCGGAGATTTTCCTAAGTGTGATACTCTCGTCTTGGAACTCCTTAGTTGAGTATACTTTGGCACTTGTGCAGGGGCTGTCTCGTCTAACAGACAAACTCCTTCAAGACGAGGTTGTCCGCGCTCTGGACGAGCGCCCATTCTCTGGTGGTGCTTATCTCGTCCAGAGCTCTTCTTCCTTGGACGAGGTAGTTGCAGGTAGGGTCCAAAGGGTGTTTACAATTCCAGACGGGTTACGGACGACCTTTATGGACGACTTGGAGATGGGCAAAATCAGTACCCTATCACCTACAACATGAAATGACAATTCATTAAGAAGTACAGTGGTAGAGTATATGAAGGAACCATTCATTTCAAAATTACATTTTTTTTAAAAAAAAAAAAAGAAAAAAAAAAGAGTTAACATGATACATAAATAAAAAATAAAAATAAATAAATAAAAAGAGTAGACCTCAAAGAAAGTCAATCATAAACCAAAAAAAATAAAAATAAAGAGGAACTTGCAAAAGACAGAACCTGAAAATTTGTTGGAGCTTCTGACAATAAATGTCTTTAATCTGAAGAAAAAGAAAAGAGGATGTAGAGTTAAACTAAATATCTTCAATTTGAAGATAAATGAGAGATAGAAAGTGAGATAGAAACTGCAAAGCGTACGTGTGTTTTAAAATGTAGGAGTTTTAATTTACATATTTATCCTCATTAATTAAAAACTTGTAAGTGGATATGATGAGAGTACTTTAGGCATCCAAAATGTGGAATTCAAACAGGGGAAGCCCCTTAAATAGTAGTATCACTTTCTATCTCTCATTCTTCTTCAGATTGAAAATATTTAGTTTAGCTCTACATCTTCCTTTCTTTTTCTTCAGATTAAAGACATTTATTGTCAGAGGCTCCAACAAATTTTCAGGTTCTATCTTTTGCAAGTTCCTCTTTGTTTTCTTTTCTTTGGTTTATGATTGACTTTCTTTGAGCTCTACATTTTTTTTTTTATATATGTATCACGTTAACTCTTTTTTTTTTAATGTAATTTTCAAATGAATGGTTCCTTCATATACTCTGCTACTGTACTTTTTAATGAATTGTCATTTCATGTTGTAGGTATTGTGATCCAAAGACAGGGCTGCCTTATGCTACAAAAGAAACATTCAACTAACAAATTTTTAGGTTCTATCTTTTGCCAGTTCCTCTTTGTTTTCTTTTCTTTGGTTTATGAATGACTTTCTTTGAATTCTACTTCTTCTTTTTTTATATGTATCACATTAACTCTTTTTTTTTTTAATGTAATTTTGAAAATTTGATTAATGATCAAAATATAAATGATCAATTACTATTTCCTTCAATTTCCTCACTTCTTCTTTTTTTTTTTTCCTTCTATGTATTTTTTTTTCTTTTTAAGAAATTTTTTTACCATCATTGTATATGTTTTTGGCATTTAAGTTTTTTAGTTTTTTTTTTTTTACCATCATTGTATATGTTTTTCGCATTAAATTATATTTTTTTTATTTAAACTATACTACTATTTAAGGGGCTGCCCCTGTTTGGACTGGATTTTTTTTATTCCAAAATACCCCTACACTCCTAGGTTTAAGTAGAGACAAAACCAAAGAATAGTTCGGAAAAAATACATGTCTAACTTGCACTAAATCATTGCCTACAAAATATGAACACTCTTCCACGAACACTCTTCCACTAACTCACTTCTTCAAAGTAACTATACATTTATTGTTTTTTTTTTAAATAAAAAAATAAGTTAAACAACGCATTTGCTGCTTTTTTTTCCTTTAAAAAAAACAGATTTTTTTTTTGCTAAAAAAAAAAAAGAAAGCCTCATTGCACCGGATTTTTTTTTCAAAATACCCATATTTTCTTAAGTTTAAGTAGAGACGAAACTAAAGAATAAACTGGTAAAATAGACAAATAGAGCACTCCTAAAATTTGAGATTTTTTTCTTAACGTTCATTTTTTTATTCCCTAAAATTTAGCATTTTTTAGAAGTAGGCTCAATGCCAAACACTTACAAATTTCAAAACACCCGAATTCTTGCTAATAATAACAAACATTCCACCAAAAACCCACTGCGTCATGTAAAAAAAAAAAAAAAAAAAGGATGTTCACCTCTCCAGTATTCAAATGTCTGCTACATTCCTATCCGAAAAAAATAATAATAATTAAAACTTCTTTGTTTCCCTCTCTTTTATCTTACTAATCCATTTATCCATTTACCTCTCTTTCACCTCCCACTAAACTCAGTGGTATAACTACTAAAAACTGACCATTTATATTCACCATTTATTTTTTTCAAATCACAATTAGGTAACTCTCTCTCCTCTTGCACTCTCTTACTTTCAATTTCATTTTCAAGTTTTTCTTTCTTTAGTCATTTAGATAAAATTTTCTTATAGTTATTTTTGGTTGATGCATTTTTCTGAAGGATATTTTTTATTGATGCATTTTGACATGGAGAAGACACATTTTGAAAAAGATTAAATGGTTCTCTACAGTTAATCCACCCTCTCACAAATCACAATTTTAGGTAACTCTCTTTTCTCTCGTGCTCTCTTACTCTTAATTTCATTTTTTTTTTTTTTTGAGTCATATTGATATAATTTTTTAAAGGTTATTTTTTTATTTATGTATTTTGACAAGGAGAAGACACATTTTGAAAGAGATTATCATTGAGTGATTAGATTGATTGCGGAATAGTTGACGATGGTGATGAATCGGAGACACGATACTACATAAACACTTATTAAAGAGCCCAAATGAATGCAAAGGAGTATGAGACATCTAATCTTTTATTTTTTATTTTTATATCTTCATCTATTGTTGTTGACTTATATTCTTTGTTGGATTTCGTGAGGAAAAACAATTGTAATTCTTTTTATTTATAAGGGGTTTTTTTTTTTCAGTAGGTTGATCTAGAAGATTAAGAAGAGTAATTGGGATGTATAAAGTTGTAACTGTGTATATATTTCAATTTTCAAAAGAAGGCAACATTCTAGAGATCCCAAAATTTTTTCTTTCAATATGAATTTGGCAATATTGTTGGGGCTCCACTAGATTACCAACTAAATGCATCTTCTTCTTTTTTCTTTTTCATTATTTCCCTCTCAGATGGAGTTGTTGAAAACTTGGATTTGGGTGGTAATGCACAATTGCATAGGATAAGTCTTCACGTGTAGAGAGTTAGGAAGTTTTTTCTTTTTTTGAAAGAGATTTAGGAAGTTAATCATGAAAGGTACAATAGTTTTTTTTAAAAAAAATTTATTTTATACTGCCCATTTGAGAATTACTTATTTAAGATATTTGTATATATTAAGAGGATTCAGAAAGTTATATAGTTTATTTGCATATGTGAGACAAAAAAAATTAAAACTTACTTATTTCCAAAAAATTGAAACTTAGACTATTTGAAATAAAGTTGAGACTCACAAAAAGTATATAAAATATGTGAAAATGCGATTCATATATATTATTTAAATAAATCACACAAATCATTAAAATAGTCATAAAACTAAAATTATACATGAATAAAATTTTCAATTGCCACATAGTGAGTTTGAGAAAAATTCTACCAAATCCATTTGGAACAATACCATTTCCTAAAATAAAAATTATATCAATATGACTCACAAAATAAATAAAAAAATAAAAATAAAAACTGAAAAATGAAAAATGAAATTAAGAGTAAGAGAGCATGAGAGGAAAGAGAGTTACCTAAAATTGTGATTTGTTAGAGGGTGGATTAACTGTAGAGAACCATTTAATCTTTTTCAAAATGTTTCTTCTCCATGTCAAAATGCATCAATAAAAAATATCCTTCAGAAAAATGTATCAACCAAAAACTAGTCTCTGAGCACGCGCGTGAGGCTCTTCTATTTTTTAGGTAAGAGTTAATTTTAGACATATCTATACTATTATTTAAGCGGTTGCACCTGTATGGACAGGATTTTTTTTTTGTTCCAAAATACCCCTACACCCCTAAGTTTAAGTAGAGACAGAACCAAATGATAGTTTGATAAAAATACATATTTAACTTGCACTAAAATATTGCCTACAAAATAGGAACACTCTTCCACTAACCCACTTCTTCAAAGTAACTATACGTTTATTATTTTTTGAGAAATGATATGTCCACAACATTTTTACAACATTTTTACAACAAATCCTAAGTGGCAGGATGTTACTGGTTGTTATTGTTGGGGCAAAAAAGTAATCTTAGTGTTAGGTTCAAATTTGAACCAATAACAACTAACCACCTATGATTTGTTGTAAAAATGTTGTAAAAATGTTGTGGACGTAGCACCTCTCTTATTTTTTTTAATAAGTTAAACACCCCACGTTTATTTAAAAACAAATCTTAATATATATATATATATATATATATATATATATATATATATATATATATATAAAATCTAAAGGACAATCTGGATTGTTTTTGTTCTAAAATACTCTTACATTCCTATGTTTAAGTAGAGACAAAACTAAAGGACAATCCGGTAAAAATAAAACCTTAACTTCCATTAAAACATCGCCTAAAAAATAGGGTCACTTTCCTATTGATTTTCAAATTTATTTATCCACTTATAAATTATATTCTCAAAATAAAAATTATATATATAATAAAAAACATAGATTTTTTTTTGTTACAGCCTATGTTTAAGTAAGGGCAAAACTTGATAAAAATACTTCTTTAACTTCCACGTAAAACACTATCTACAAAATAGGACCACACTCCCAGTACAATCACGTTGGTTTTGAAACTCAAATTGCTTCTTCTTCAGTTCTCCAATTCTCTCAATTTTGTGTTTTCAAACTCCTTTCACCTACCTCTTTGCTTCAGATTTCACTACAAACAACAAAAACAGCAGATAGATTTGAGATAAACTATTTCTTAGATCAAATCTCAGCCCTCTCTATCTCTGATCTCACTTTTTTTATTTTTACATTTCTCACTTCAATTTCTCTCTGTATTTGGTCATGTTTTGCTTATTGTTATTTCCGGACTTACTGGATATTTTCTGATGTGTAGGCAGAGGAGATCAGTGTGAGAAGTAGAGAGAGTAAACTGATTTTGGGTGCAGGGTATTTTATAAAAAAAAACACGTTCTAGGTTAGTTTTAAACTCTAATACTCATAATACTCATCAAGAAGACACGTTCCATGTTCCAGTGTTTATCACCTTGGCTTAAATTTATGGGTTGCTCCCTCCAATCAACCCTTTCATTCTATATATGTGCAATACGAATATCTAATACTATTCTCTCTTCTTCTTCTTTTTTCTTTTTCTTTTTTGTTAATGGAAATTATTCCCCTTTTTTTTTCTTTTGAAACCATTTATAAGCTAAGGTGATAAACGCTAAGGTGATAATTATTATAAACGCTAAGGTGATAATTGTTATGGAAAATCTTTCAATTTTTATAATTATTATGGTTTTGTTCTATTTTGGGTGTGACAGCTGTGAAAGGTTGAGGGTTTTTTTTTTTTAATAGTTTTGAGCTTTTGTTTCTAGGTTTTGTTGTTCAAACTTGAAAGTGGCTAATATTCTCAACAAAAAAAAAAACAAAAAAAAAAGAAGAAGAAGAAAGAAAGTGGCTAATAAGTAATGATTTTTTTTTTAAGTCTTGGATTATCGTTTAGCAAAAAAAAAGTCTTGGATTATCAGATTATGTGTTAATTTTCTTCTCCATGTGTTGTTTTATCTCCAACAAAATCTTATTACTTTATCATGATTTAGATTTTAAAAGGACTACACTTTATTATCATTATCCTTTCCATATCATTATCTTATCTTCTTTTTTTTTTTTTAATTTGGTCAGTTTGATGGGTGTTTAAGTATTTTCTCTAATTAATGACTATTTTTTAAAGAATAGGAATGATATATATTGATTTGTCTTTATTTTTATTATTCTTTTGTGGTTATCGGGTTTGACTCATTATTTTAGTGTATGTGTTTTAAGTGGTGCCGTCTCTTCCTCTTATTATTTTTGTTTGTTGTTTTCCTTACATTTAAGCCTTACTCTCTATTTTTTTTGTATTTTTTTAGGGTGACATATCAAAAATTTGGTTAGATTGCATAGCAGACACATTGGATGAATTCGGGTGAGCGAAGTGGTAGTCAATCTATCAAGTAGTTGTTAAAAAACATTTTTTGTAATATGAATATCCTACCTTATGAAATTTAATATTGTCCTTTTTTGTGCCTTTCATTGCACATTTGATGACTTTATAAGCAATTGTCATATACACAATTTTGCTAAAGCAAGAATGATACTGGAGAACTTATCTTTAAAGATAAAATTTTAAAATTGTGCTGAAAATTGCTTCTAAATAATAGACTAACTTTTAGGGGTAAAAACTTACACCCTTAAATATATCTTATATTTGATAATTTAAAATGTTACTTCATTTTAATTTTTAAAATTTTTAAAATAGGTAAAATTTAATTTGATCCAAAATAACTTACCAAAAGACAAAAAGACTCCAAACAAACCATGTCTTTTGAATTTGCATCAAGTGTTATGTGTCCTCAATTAATAAATTTGCATCAATTTTTTTTTTTTAAGTGTGGCGAGTCCTTTAACGTTGGTTTCCTATTTTTTTGCAATTTCAAGCAAAAAAGAAAAAATCCATCAACGTTGGTTTCCTATTTTTTTGCAACTCCAAGGAAAAAAAAAAAAAAAAAAAACCCCATCAACGTTGGCTTCCTTTTTTTTTTTTTGCAACTCCAAGCAAACAAAAAAAAAATCCATCAATGTTGGTTTCCTTTTTTTTTTGCAACTTCAAGCAAAAAAAAAAATTCCGATGTTTTAGGTATTTTAATAATATGCTAGCACTGTTTTACATTAAATTTTTAAAAAAAAATAAGTATTTTTATCCTAAAATTTTGCCTATTATTTAGATACTAAAGCAAGAATGATACTGGAGAACTTATCTTTAAAGATAAAATTTTAAAATTGTGCTGAAAATTACTTCTAAATAATAGACTAACTTTTAGGGGTAAAAACCCACACCCTTAAATATATCTTATATTTGATAGCTTGAAATGTTACTTCATTTAAAATTTTTAAATTTTTAAAATTGGTAAATTTTAATCTGTTCCAAAATAACTTACCAAAAGACAAAAAAGACACCAAACAAACCATGCATTTTGAATTTGCATCAAGTGTTACCTGTCCTCAATTAATAAATTTGCATCAACGTTTTTTTTTTTTTCCGAGGGTGGTGAGTCCTTCAACGTTGGTCTCCTATTTTTTTACAACTTCAAGCAAAAAAAATAAAAAATAAAAAATAAGGGTGCCATATTATTTTGCAAAACTTTTATATAAGAAATTTGATGACAAAATTTTAACATAGACATGCTTCCACTTTTACTAAAATTTTATTAGAATTGCACATATTACTACTGTAAGTGCACAATTGTACCCGGACCCAAAAACAAGTGTTGGGCTCAGGCCCAATGAGCCTTATACAATAAAATTTGTAGATAATGAGTTTGAAATCTAAGTTCGGGATGTTGGAAGTTGGTTAACAGGCTAGAATGCCACAAACTGTGCAAATGACAAACGAATATGACAAAGGGACCTCCTCGGACGTAAGCCGAGGACGAGTCGTATAAACACTTTCTTTCTATACCAAAATTTATAATACTTAGTTCCTGTTTTTTCTCAGCGAAAAGTGTCTGTCCCCTTCTCTTTCCTTTCTCCTTTCTTTATATACTTCTTCTTTACTGGTTTATCCAGGCGTCATACAAATCTTTCCCTTAGATACTTGTCCCATCCGCCACCTTCTTGAAGTCTTCAAACAACAGCAAGAAGGCTGAATTCTACTGTTCAGATGTCATTTCCCCATTAATGCAACCAGGGAAGTAGATGCAGGGTCTTTAATGTGGTGGTAGCAGCTTTTTCCTCAGATATTTCTCACACGTCCTTGCTTCTAAAGGGTGCTTGGATCACCCTCTTACCTATCAATTTTTCCAGAATCTTGCCTCTAACCCCTTTAGCAAGTCTCAGGGTCATTGTCGAACCTGTCCGAGGAGACATTCATCCTCGGACAACTCCTTGGACCTCTGCAGTGTAAGCTAACTTGTGGGCTTAGAGACCCCCCTGACAAAAACAAACTGGTACCAACTGATCAGGCCCAAAGCCCAATTGTTTATTCAAATAGTTTTTACCCCCCACAACTACAATGTTTACAGGTTTAAATACACCATCTTTGAACTAGGGAATAATTATTGTGCTAAATATGTATATATGTGCAATACACCTATGACTCATACCAAAGACGTAGCACGTCGTCGAGAACTATGGAGATATTATGATCGACGTAGTAGACAAATAGAAGACAACTAGCCTCTGAGCACGCGCTCACGCGCGTGCTCAGAGGCTCTTCTATTTTTTGGGTAATATTTAATTTAGAGTATTTATTATAATTTGGGATTACTACATTTTTCAATCACAAAAAAAAAAAAAAAAAAAAAAAAACCTAGGGGTGTGATGAGTATTATGCATTAGCAGGTGAAATAATTTTTCATCACACTCCTAGGTTTTTTTTTGTGATTGAAAAATGTAGTAATCCCAAATTATAATAAATGCTCTAAATTAACTATTACCCAAAAAATAGAAGAGTCTCGCGCATGTTCAGAGGCTAGTTTCTATTATTATTATTATTTTTAATGGAATGATACAGTATGTGAGAAACCCTTGTCTGGGTTCTGGGTTTTACTTGGAACTATCTCAAATATTAGGATGTGTAATGGTGAATTGAGAATAATGTGTGTTACAAGATGCTTTTTTTTTTTTTTTGATACTGAGATATATTTGTTTAATTTACGCTTTTAATTAAAATTTTGAATCATGGGGTGGTTAGGGATTATAAATTTGGGTTTCTTTTGCTGGGGAATAATGTGTGTGTTAAATAGTCATTCATGATTGCATGGAGCATGTCTGATTACTAGCTTGTAGTTTGGAAGTGGTTCTTTACACTTCTGTTTGGATTATCAAAATTGCATATTTAAGGGGCTTTCCCTGTTTTGATTCCATATTTTGAATGCCTAAAGTACCCTCATCATATTTACTTATAAGTTTTCAACTAACGAAGATAAATATGTAAATTAAAACTCCTATACTTTAAAATTCACAAACTCACGTACACTTTGCAGTTTCTATCTCACTTTCTATCTCTCATTTATCTTCAAATTGAAAATATTTAGTTTAACTTTACACCCTCTTTTCTTTTTCTTCAGATTAAAGACATTTATTGTCAGAGGCTCCAACAAATTTTCAAGTTCTATCTTTTGCAAGTTCCTCTTTTTTTTTTTTGGTTTATGATTGACTTTCTTTGAACTCTACTTTTTTTTTTTTTTTATGTATCTGTTAACTCCTTTTTTTTTTTTTTTTAAATGTAATTTTGAAATGAATGGTTCCTTCATATACTCTACCACTGTACTTTTTAATGAATTATGATCAAAAGACAGGGTTGCCTTATACTACAAAAGAAGCATTCAACCAACAAATTTTCAGGTTCTATTTTTTGCAAGTTCCTCTTTGTTTTCTTTTCTTTGGTTTATGAATGACTTTCTTTGAGTTCTACTTTTTTTTTTTTATATGTATCACGTTAACTCTTTTTTTTTTTTAAAGGTAATTTTGAAAATTTGATTAATGATCAAAATATAAATGATCAATTACTATTTCCTTCTATTTCCTCACTTTTTTTTCCTTCTTCGTTTTTTTTTTCTTTTTAAGAATTTTTTTTTACCATCATTGTATATGTTTTTGGCGTTAATTTTTTTTATTTAGTTATTTATTTAAATAGTTGATGATGTGGTTGTGGGGAGTAAAAAGACCTTGATGGGGATGTGGGCCTTTGGGCCATGCTAAGGAAGGCCGACCTGCTCTTGGGTTTAGAACTTATTAGTACTACGGGTCGGCCCATACGCCGAGGATCCGAGGATCCAGCCGAGGATGAATTTCCCTTCGGATGAACACCGGAGAACCCGGGACTTCATGGTAAAGGTTAGGAAATGACACGGTCAAGACCAATGGTTAAAGGGGGTGAATCCTTGAATGTCCTAGAAGCACCGATGTTAGAGAAATACCAAAGATAAAGGCTGCCACCTCCACATTAAAGACCCTGCACCTACCACCCTGGCCGCATTAATGGGGAAGTGACACTTGAACAATTGAAGGGAAACTTCTGGTTACTATTCAAAGGCACTGAGAAAAGAAATATCTAGGTTAAGGGGGAGTTGGGGCAACACGTGTACAAAGTATCAAAAAGAGGAGTATTTAAGAAAAAACCTAGAACAGGAATGGGGGCCTCCCTTTTTTGTAATCTAAAAGAAAAAGAAAAAAGAGAAAGAGATAATATAAGAACAGCTCTCGGCTTACGTCCGAGCAGGTTGATTTATAATATTCCTTGTTGTTTTCAAGTGTTTGCAATCTTTGGCTTGTCATTTAATCCTCAGACACTTCTAACCTGGGTTTCAAGCCCACACTCTACAAATTCATATTGTTTAAGGCTCATTGGGCCTGAGCCCGTAACTGTTCTTGGGGCCAGGTGCAATTGTGCACTTACAGTGGTGATTAGATTTTAAAGAGTCTAGAATTAAATTCTAAATTTTTTTTATTTTCTATTTCCTCACCCTTTTTTTTCCTTCTTCGTATTTACTCAAAGATACGAAGAAGGAAGAAGGAAAAAAAAAGTGAGGAAATAGAAGATAGAGAGTTAGAGTGAGTTAAACATTACCAAAAACTTTGAGTGAATTCTCAGATTTTTCTTAGAGCTTTAACCGTCTTTTTGGTCTCTCAAATCTCTCTTTGTTTTCTCTCTTTCTCTTTGATTGTGACTCCCACTATGTTTTGTTTGTGTGCGGTTTTGTAGTGTCACACTGACAAAAAGTGCATGGTTGTACGATGTGTGAGAGAGATGCGGCGTCGTTTTCGGAGAGCAAGAAGGATTAGTTTTTTTTTTTTTTTTTTGAAAACAGCATAAGGATTAATTTGAACTTTGAACTCTTGAAGTGTACAGTCTTTTTTATTTTAATAATGAATATTTAAATTTTATATAATTAATGTGTTGACCAATGTATAAAAAGTAACATTATTTTTTAAGGAAAATTAAATTTAACCATATCTATACTATTATTTAAGAAGTTTATCTTGTTTGGATTGGATTTTTTTGTTCTAAAATACCCTTATATTCTTTTTTTTTATGAGACTTACATTCCTATGTTTAAGTAGAGACAAATCTATACTATTATCTTAATTTATACTATTATTTAAAAAGCTTCCTCTATTTGGACTTGATTTTTTTTTTCTAAAATACCCTTACATTCCTATATTTAAGTAAAGACTAAATTAAAGGACAATCCAATAAAAATACAATTCTAACTTCCACTAAAACATTGCCTAAAAAATAGGGTCATTTTCCTATTGATTTTCAAATTTATTTATCCACTTATTCATCACACGTACAAGGCATGTGCAATTTAGTGAATAAAGTAATTTAAAAATTAACATGAAATGAAGCTTTTTATTAGTGGTCCTATTTTGTATAAAAAAATGTGTTTTTTTTTAAAATTATATATATATAATTTTTATTTTGAAAATCTAATTTATAAATGGATAAAGTAATTTGAAAATTAACAGGCCTATTTTTTAGGCAATATTTTAGTGGGAGTTAGAGTTTCATTTTTACCCAATTGTCATGTAGTTTTATCTCTAATTAAACATAGGGAATAAATTATAAACTAGCCTTTGAGCACGCGCGTGAGGCTTTTCTATTTTTTGAGTAAAAGTTAATTTAGAGCATTTATTATAATTTCGGATTACTACATTTTTCAATTAAAAAAAAAAACCTAGGGTGTGATGAAAAATTATTTTACCGCACATAATACTCATCACACCCTAGGTTTTTTTTGTGATTAAAAAATGTAATAATCCTAAATTATAATATATACTCTAAATTAACTCTTACTCAAAAAAATAGAAGAGCTTCTGAGCACGCGCTCACGCGCTTGCTCAAAGGCTAGTAGATTATTATTATTAAACAAAAACATGATACACTTCGGGTCTGTTTGGATAGAGCTTATTGCTGAAAACTGAAAACTGAAAACTGAAAACTGAAAACTGAAAACTGAAAACACTGTACCAAAATAATTTTTAAATGTGTGAATAGTACCGTGGGACCCATTTTTAATAAAAAAAATTCTGTAAAGTGAAGTTTGTGGGTCCCGTAAACAGTACATGGGACCTACAAATGTGCTGAAAAGTCAGCAAAATCGGCTACTGTTCATGCACAGTAGCATGAACAGTAGCCTTTGTCCCTTCTGACCCGTGCAGCAGCAGAAGAAAAAAAAAAAAAAAAAAAAAAAAAAAAACGCACAGACGCGGACGCTATATATATAAGCTGTATCCAAACTCAGCTTTCATATACTCTAATTAATAGCAGAAGTTGAGCAAAAGTTAATTTTTACAATTAAGGAAGTGCTGCCATGTAATAAAAATATATATCTAAAATTCAACTACGTTTAAGTTAAAAAGCGATAAATTACATTGTTTGATAATGCTACAATTAAAAGACCCATCTAATAATTTGCTACCTTCACAAATTCACAATGAAAAAGCATAAGTTATATTCTTTCACAATGTTAACTCCGTTTGATGGTTTGTCAGTATATAAAACTAAATAAATAACCGGTTAAAACCCCCTTAAAATCCAAAAGTTACAGTGTTTTGCTAGAAAACGATGGAAAGTAAAAACCAAAACCTTGAAAAGATAAAAGAAAAATCTTCAAAACCGAATCAAAAGACCACACCTTTTGCTTTACCCAAATAAGTTGTGCTAATTTCTTCCCTTTGCAATCACACCACTTAAAAAAAAAAAAAAAAGCCACCTACGTTCAAATTCCTTTCACTATCTTTCACTCTACCTTGTGATTAAGGAAAACAAAAACTTGGATTGATGTATATCCATGGTTTGCAATTAGACTTCACCATCTTGATTCTACCAAAAATTCAGAAGAAGGAAAATGAATCTACTCTGCCTATTAACAATGCCTCCGACTGGGTTCCTATTCATTTTCCGACTTTTCCCCTCACAAATTTGATCTGTTATATGTTTCAAACTTTTACAATTACAAGTGGGTTTGGTTCGAGAAATTGGGGTTAAGGAATTTGAAATTCTGATATGTGAGTATTTTTTTAAGATATTTTCAGTAATGGGTTTGTTTAAATTCTATCCTTTTGGATTTAAAACATTCAATTTCTTTCTCTGCATAGATGAAGTGGAATCTTTCTTCAATCTGGAGTCTCTAATTTCATCAAAGCAAAGGTACCAATTTCTTTTCCTAATATTCTCCGAATTTTTCCTCTCTATTTGTTGAAATCAGGGAAAACCTCCGCAAAATGAAATCTTTCTAATCCTTTAAACTTAATCATTCACTTTAATTTTCAAATTTTGTTTTCTCTCTTACATGTTCCCTTATTTGTAAGGGGGGATTGAAATTGTGGGGTTTTGAAATCTGAAAATATTTTGTTATTTTGTTTATACATTGTAGATTTTAGACGATATTTTTTAAAAAAAAAGATAATTTTAAGTCATGATTTTGTTATTTTTGATGTTGGGTTTTTCTGGGTTTTGCATGTTTTAAATTGTTAAATCACTAAATCAGAAAGTATAATGTTCTTTGTACAAAATTGATTACTTTGTATGTTATGGTAAAGAATAATTTTCTCAGAGATTTACATATCAAAAAATAATATTTTTCTCAGAGATTCCTAGGTGTTGGTTTTGGTGTGTACAATATTTGGTTTTTTGGGTTTTTCATGTTGTATGTTGTTCTTGAAAATTCATTGAGAATCTTTTTAGTACTAAGAAACAAAAGTGAAACAATAGTAAAAGGAATTGTAACCAGTTTTGAAGGTTTTAGATTGTTCTATTTAAATTATATTTGTTAGTTTCCTTTGCTAATCTGTGAATTGTGGTGATAAGTAGAGAATTGCAACCAGTTATGTATTTAAATACCATGAAATTTCAGCAAGTTGAGATGATTAGTAGAGAATCTGTCATGTAGTCACATGAGAAAATTCAATAATTCAAGGCTTTATACAGTATTTAACTCAATTGAGATGATTTCTTTTCAATTTGTGAATGATGGAAATATTTTTTTTGCCTAATTCATAGTGTAATGTACCAAGTTTCTTCGGTCAGTTTTCTTAATCCTCTTATACTTGTAAGGTCTATTTTGGAAGAGAATTATGGGTGGAAAAAGCTTATATAAATAAAGGGGTTCACACATTGAAGAAGCCACAATATTGGTTTATGTTTTTAGTAAAGTATGGTATTTGATCTTGCTACATTTTGAAAGTATTAAAATTTGACAGTGGGCATGATATTCTTTTTTTTCTTTTTTCTTTTTTTTCAGACTTTCAGTTGTGTTATATTGATCCTGGAGTTTCCAATGGGGAGGAGATGAAACCACTGAAGAGAAAATGTAGTGCGCAATTATAAAGTATTGTGTTCTCTGTTAGTGCTTCTTTTAGGTACTATTTATCTATTTCATTATGTTATTTTCCTCATTCGATCCCTTTTCTGTTGTACTGTATGAAAAATAAAAATATTTCAAGGTTATTACTTGAACACCAAATGAAAAAAATTACAGGTGTATGTTTGTTTTGTAATTTTGTTTAGCAAGTCAATGTATTGAATTTTTGTGATAGTTAATCTACAAGATTAGCAATCTCACAATCCGATTACGCAATTCTCAACTTAAATTACAAAAGGTATCCATCCATGACTAGAGTAACCAACTAAAGCACAATTGCAATTTAATTCCGCTCACTAACTTAGAGTCGCATTGAGTATCTCATTTAGAACCTATAGTTTATCATTATAGCATTACAAAAAATGTATAGACACAGACTCTCTTAAAGAAAGAACATCATTGTCAGAAACATCAGAACATTTCTCCCTGCATTCTCTCAATTTTGCTTTATTTTTTTTTCCAGGTCCAAGAAAATCCTCTCAGCTCCAAAAACTTTTTGCAGATTAAGCCCATTAGTCAAGAAAAGTAATTCTTATCTAAGTTTTGAAGAATAAATTCATTGAAATGGTTCATGGTCATCATGGATGGATTTTTTTTTTGGAAAATTTCATTCATAATTGAGAAGTTTCTAATGCATATTTATACAGTGCAATTGGTTAGGTAGATTAGGTAATGATAATCATGAATTAAATAAAAATTGCCATAATGATTATTATTTCTTAAAAGCTAATCCATATTTAATATACATTTTAGTTGATTTAAGGATCATCTAGATCTATTATTGCTTAAATTCTATGAAATTTTTGTAGTTTTAGATAGTGCAATTGGTATGTATGCTTGACTTTTATACCCAACTTTAATGGCTACATTATAGTGATTTTTAGTTATTTAAGTTGAATACCTCTATTTATCCTGGCCGGAGACAAATGATTTATTATTTGGATAGAGAATAAAAGGATGATTCAAAGAGCTACAAAGATAGGATAGCAACAGATTGGTAATTGAATTAAAAATTGGCATGCATAATTATATTAGAAATGCGTTAGATTTAATAGATGGCTTGGTCAATTAGGAATCACACCAAAGCTCTAGATGGAATTAGATGTGTGTGTGTGTGTGTGTGTGTGTGACATTTGTGTTTTAACATTTGATAGCAGTACGATGCTTACAGCAGAGTTGTTTTTGGGTTTTAATCTTAAAGATATGTGACTATAAATATCTTTCTTTATAGTTCAATGATTGATGTCCAAATTAATTGAAAAGAATTATAAAAAAAATTAGGTAGATGGTAAAGAGTAAAGCACCTTGCAGTTTGCATTGCTCTATATCAGGAAAGGGATTTCAATTGGATTAATATGCATGTTGCAGGAAGTGCAAGGATACAAAGAGGAAAGCTTTAAGACAAATAGCTCAAACTCAACAACAAAAGTAAGATTGAATCCAAAATTTCTCTCTGATGTTTTCTTTTAGAATGTATGGAATTATTATGTTGTACATAGAGGACATTTTTATTGAATTATGAAGTAATTATTCAATATATTTGTTTTTATTTTCTGCAAAAAAAATTGTTTAACAGTATATGGAGTTATGTTATTTTTTGTGGTGTTAAAGTGATAGAATGACTTTGTATACATGAAAGTAGAGACTTCATCTTTACATAGTCTAAAATTTTGCCAGTTGGTGTGTTCCTTGCAATATTCTTTTGTTTTTAATTAATTTTTTAAAGTTTCTGTGAGACTACTCACTACTGTAGTTTGATGTAATTCATAGATTACTACTATAGGTTTTGAATTTCATGATATTGAGTGCATGTGTGATGAAGAAAGACAATTTTTGTTTTTTGTCTATTTCAAATTTTGTTGAATGAACAAGAAATTTCAAGATTTGATTTCATAGTTTTCTTTCTTGCAAGTTTTTTTTTTTTTTAATATCTTTTTTGGTATTATCTAACTATAAAATGTTTAAATTTTCACCTACAATTTGTCTTTTGTAATAAATAAAAGTGTCCCGCACATTGTGCAGGTTATAAGCTAGTTTATATAATGTGTGAAATGTTACCATCACAAACATTCAGCCAAAGCTTTTACTTTTAGTCAGTCGAATTGGTAAATGTCAGTTGTGAACTGCTCTATAGCAGTTATTGCAGACAGAACAATAGAGCGACAAGGAAAACAAAGATAGAGTGAGAGAGTTGTACCACCGGTTGGACTGGTTTAGGAGTGGAGTTGAGCAGACGATCAGACTTCGGAGGACTGCATGGCAAGGCAAGGCAGCTTGCTTGGGCTTGACGAATTTTTTTCTTCTTATTTTTATTGTTATTTTTTTTAAGAGGGCTTACTTTTACTGGGTTAGTTCAAAATTCTGAGCTTGAAATGGGGGCCAATGAAGAAAATTTTCTTAATTTCTAAGTTTATTGCCGATTATACTGATAAATAATGGAAATTTCAAAAAGCTGCATTGGGCTTGACTGATTTTTTTCTTCTTTTTATTGTTATTTTTTTAGAGGGCTTACTTTTACTGGGTTAGTTCAAAATTCTGAGCTTTGGGGGGGGGGGGGATAATGAAGAAAACTTTCTTAATCTCTAAGTAGGGGTGTCAATTTGGGTTAGCGTGTCGGGTTCGTGTCGTGTCGAGGTAGGGGTATTCGACTAAATGGCTCAATCCTAACCCAACTCATTTAATAATCGTGTCATGATCCTTCAACCCTAACCCGACCTGTTAATTAGGCGGGTTGACTTGACCCAACTCATTTGACACGCTTAATAAACGAGTTGTGTTGGGTTGGCACGAATGTAACACAACCCATTTAAACCTGCATAATATTAAATATAACATCCATTTAAAAATAATTTTTTTTACATCCCAAAAGTAGTGCATACACTTCAAGTCTTTAACTCACATTCAAAATAATATAGTTCAACAAAAATATAACATTCATCTAGAAATAAGTTCTTTACATTCCAAAAGAAATACATACACTTCAGAGAGAGAGAGAGAGAGAGATAACCGGTTTGAGAGTTGACACTTTGAGTTTGAGAATTGGGCTTGAGGAGAGTAGGATGACTGGAAAAAAAAAAAAAAAAAAAAAAGAATAGAAAAAACAGATATTTATAAGAAGGTTTAGAGATTTAGGGTTTGTAAAGTTTCAATTTCCAATTATATCATTTGTAAATTTTTCTAATTACTTACTTTTCTTTTTAAATTTAAAATATATGTTGGATATAAAAGGTATTTGACAAATTTAAAATAAAAAGAATATTTATTTGTTATACGAGTTAAACGGGTTGTATTAAGTGGGTCATTTCGGGTTGACACAAATAAATTAACGTGTCAAACGTGTCTATTGCGGGTTACATGGGTTAACCTGTTTATGACACGTTTCTTATCGTGTCGCTTTCGGGTCAACCCGTTTATGACCCAAACCCATTAAGGCCCAACCCTAACCCGAAAAAACTCGTGTCGGGTTCGTATCATATTCGCGGGTTGGGTCGAACATTGACACCCCTATCTCTAAGTTTTTTGCCGATTATACTGATAAATAATGGAAATTTCAAAAAGCTCCGCCCCTAGCGTGAGAGATATGAGAAGAGAGGTTTTTTTTTTCTTATCGGGTTTTGTTTTTGGGGAGGAAGATTTTTTTTTTTAAATATTGTTAATGTAGGAAATTGTAGGAGCTTCAAATTAATCCTACATGACAAGCTCTCAGAAGTTTAAAAAAAAAAAAAAAAAAGTTAGAGATTTCATGTATGTTTGGCTAACTTACTTTTTACCAACTTATTTTACTATTTAATTTATTTTTGCCACTATTTATATGATCCACTGCATTTTTTGGTACTATTCATGAGTTTCATTTTACTATTTTCACTAACATTTACCTTTATCTATAGTACTTTTAGCAAAAAGTTTTCAGTTTCAGCAAAATAAGCAGATCTCAAACAGTGCCTTTCAATTTAATAATATATATAGATTACATATTTTGCTAAGGATTTTTTTTTTTTTTAAACACAGAAAAATGGTAGCTTTAATTATAGAGAAAACAAACACAAAACATCAAAGAAAGTGTGTGCATAGGTCCGGTTGGGTTGGGTTGAGGGGATTTTTTGACTCAACCCACCATGGTGGGTCAAAAAAAATTCAACCCAACCCATCACATAAGTCTAACTCAACCCACATGGGTCGAGTTGGCCGGGTTGAACCCATGGGTTGGACAAAATTTTTATTATTATTATTATTAAATTGAGTAGAAAAAAATATAAATATAAATATATTAAAAAACCTAACAATTAATATCAATGTAACTCCTTAAAGGCAAACAATACTAATGACTAAACAACAATAGTAATTTACTGGAGTTTGTGTGAACTAATTGGTTTTTATATAAAATAGGAAGAGCTTGTCATTTTTAAAAATTTATTAATTATATAATATATTTTAAATATATATATATATATATATTAAATATATGGGTGGGTCGGGTTGGGTTTGGCGGGTTTGAAATTTTATGACCCAAACCCAACCCAACCTGCTATTAAAAAAAATGTTGTAACCCAACCCAACCCACCAAGGCCTAAAAATTGACCCAATTCAACGGGTTGGGTTGGATTGGGTCGGTTTTGGCGAGTTGGCTACACACCCCTATATTAAAGATTGGGAAGAAGAAGCCTACTGTGTTCTAGAAGACAGTGATTGGGTCGCCCGTACCTAAGGAGGCCCATCTATAAAAGCCCAAGAAATTCACCCTCATCCCGACCAAGGTTGAATGCTTAGGGCTTCTCAATTGGGCCCAATCTGAATGCTAGATGGAACAAAAGACCAGGCGAGAGTCTAAGCTTTCTCGCAATTTGACATAAGGACCTCGAGCCACAAATCACATCCTTCAAGACATTTTGTGTTCTAGTCAATAAACTCATGTTGTTCTCTCATCCTCCTTGAGCTTGAGGGAAGTTGTTAGTTATACATATCAATTGAGCTCTAGTCCCAATTTAGGCTAGCTATCTATCACTCATATTACATGTACTACAAATAGCGGTGTTCACCAAACTGTACAAATTGCAAAAACTGCTTACAAAATGGTATAATTGCACCGCACTATAAGTAACAAGGCATCACTTCAAATAATTGCACCGCACTATATTTATAGTTTAATAGAAATGAATTGCTTAGATAGTTTTCTGGTTCTTTGTTTATCACTTCAAATACTTATTTTGTGAGCCGATGGGCATTCCAAATAAATTGCATAGATTGTGTGGCATTGACGTTGGTCCTCTCTTAAAAGAAATGGCACAATCTATGAAGGATAAATATGAGAAGTATTGGAGAGACATTGAAATTTTGAAAAATATATCAACTTCAAACCATTCAAACCGCATTTTATACATTGTACCGCATATGTGATCACAATAATGAGGTGAGGTGCGGTTATGGTTTTGACATATGTTTTAAAAACCGGACCGGACCGGCCGGTCCGACCGGTTCAACCGGAAAAACCGGTGCAGTCCGGTCCGGTTATATGTATCAAAACCGGTCAATAACCGGTCAAAAACCGGAAATTTTGAAAAAAACGGTTTTATTCTCGGTTCGGTTTTTAAAACCATGGTTTTGACTAAACTGCACAGCAAAATATGGTGCTAAAAATAGTTCAAAACCACACCGCACTACACCGCGAACACTCCTAACTACAAAAAAAACTTATACATAAGCCTTCGTATATAAAGGCTATTCCCTGAATAGTTTTGATCATGAATGAAATAGAGTTGCTTTCACAATTCTAATAGTGACATCATAAAAAAATAAAAAATAAAAAGACCATTTATGTGTCCAATTTATATTTGAGGCAATAAAAAAAATTATATTTGATGTTTATGATTTTATCTTTCAAATAAATCAATTGATAATAAAAGGGTGAAGCTATTTCCGTAATCTTATTGATTTTCTCCGGAATTTTTCTTTGGAATCATATGACTATATTTAATACTAGCCATATAAGTGAAGAAAATATTGATAAAGAAAATATTTTATGAAAATGAAAACAGAATGAACAAAAACATACTTCAATAATAAATTTCTTGATTAGAGAACACAGGAATATTCGACCTTCTAATTTTTTTTAAAAGGTATGTCCACAATATTTTCACAACAAATTCTAAGTGATAAGTTGTTATTGGCTATTATGGATGGGCGAAGAAGTAATTTTAGTTGTAAATTTAAATTAAAACGGATAATAACTTACCACCTATGATTTATTGTGAAAGTGTTGTAAAAATGTTGTGGTCGTAGCATTTCTCTAAAAAATAGAAAATATAAGAAATTAAGAATAGGTCAAGATCCAAAATTAGGTGATATTATGTTAATTAAGGTTGAGAAAGAGTTCATAAAATTTTTTTAAAAAATTAAGGTTGAGAAAGGGTGTACTCTAAGATGCAATAATCTTCTCTCTCTTTTTTGGAAAAAGATGCAATAATCTAAAAGCAAAAACATTGAAAGAAAAAAAAAATTCTAAGTTATTAAAATTAATGTAGAAAAGAAAACTTAACCTGACTCACGTCACAACAATATAATAATAAAAAAATTCTTTTATGTTATGAGTAAAAGGTGGAACCTTATTCATTTAGAGAAGTGAGATATTCACAATAAATCCTAAGTGGTAAGTTGTTACTAATTTTAATTTAAACTTATCACTTAAATTACTTTTTTGCTCATCTATAGCAACCAATGAGAACCTCTTCTTAGGATTTGTTATAAAAATGTGTTGAACACAGTATTTCTCTATTTTTGAAGGTTAACATATTAAAACTTAGAGTAATGCTACAACCATAAACTATTTTACAAAAAAAATTAAAAACTGTTGATGTGGCTGATTCTTACTGGTCCTTGTTTAAACCCACCACTAACATTATTTTTTTCACTAACTAATAACAACTCACCATATCAGCGGTTTGTAAAAATTTATTTTAAAATACTTTGTATTTTTAGTATTTTCCTAAAACTTGTGACATCCATAATTTTCTATGTGAGAGAGAGAGAGAGAGAGAGAGAGAGAGAGATGAATGGACAAAAGGAAGAGAGAAAGAGGCTCAAAAGATTATAATATTAGAGTTTCTTATGTAATAAATAATTTTTTTACTAATAAAAAGACCGAATATCTAAGTTAATGATAGTTGGTTCAATAGGAAGTCAGACCTTAGGAAATTTTAATCTCATTTCGTATCTCTAATTTAAGATTAATCAATGAAGTTAATTAATTCATTAATTAATACAACAATTTAAAACAAGTATATGACAAACGAGGATATCCAAATCTCAAGTTTCGAGTCCAGAATCTCATAAATATAATAAAGTTACGAGATCCACAAAGCAAACTAAGATTTTAGAATTGTTTTCTAAATACCATGTGTTGGAGCTTCCTAGTCCCCATTCTCTTCTTAAAAAGGTTGACTAGAATACGTCATTGAAGGATGGCGTAATCACGTAAATGCCCTTAACACGGGATTTTAGTATTTTACATCATCCTACGGAATCTACATCCATTTAGGCTGCGTTTGGTTGGACGGTAAATCAGTTTCAGAAAATATTTTACACATTTGTGTGTGTTTGACAGCAACTGAAAATTTGGTCAAACTGAAAATCACTTCCCATTGACCGTAAAATACCCCTTCCCAGACTGAAAATCACTTTCGTTTCTGTTTTACCTTCAAATAGAATTTTCCAGTTGGAAAACAGAAAAGGAGAGAGAGAGAGCAATGACTCACACCAGAAAAGATAGAGAGAGAGAGAGCTAGAGGGAGATCGCCAAATTGGTCAGATCACGCCGGTGAAGCCTAGATCGTCGTCCTCAACCCAAAGCCCCGCCGTCGAGCTCGTGCTGGACGAGATCGAGGCGCGAGATCGCGCTGTCGAGCTCGCGCCGGGCGAGATTGAGGCATGAGATCGCACTGTCGGGCTCGCGCCGGACGAGATCGAGGCGCGAGATCGCACTGTCGAGCTCGCGCCGGCGAGATCGCTGACCCACCAATCTCTTTCTTCCTCCTCCCCGTCTCACCTCCCTCTCTCGCCTTGACCGAATGATTTGCCCGTAATGGTGTTGTTTTGATTTTCGTTTGTTTAAAAGTTGATGGATTGCAATTTTCTATTATAAAATTTGTTTGGAATGTAAGAAAATGACTGATAAAATGTGAGAAACCAGTAGAAAATTTGTATTTTCAGAATGTTACCAAACACTTGAAATTATTTTCTAATATAAATTTTAAAATGCAACCAAACACTAGAAAATATTTTCCTTTCCTAAAAATTTTTTCACCTGAAATTATTTTACACTCGAAAAATATTTTATACCGAAACAAACGCACCCTTAATGAACAAAGAAAACAGTCGGCAAAGAAGATCCTAAATCCACCTTCAAATTGTTTCTTTTTCCTTTCCAATATATAGGTTAGTCTGGCTCAGCCCAAAGAAGATCAATTCCGCACTATGAGGGGCTTTGAAGAAAGAATTTGTGGACTGGCTGGGCTAAAGCTTTATTACACAGCAGTCCATTTAGCTCATAGATGGAGTATGGAGCATGCACCAACTACGACCCATTACTGAGCCCAACCCTAACCTCTTCTACAATTTCTGTGTGTCACAAAACTCATGAAATATGGTCTTAGTTTTATATGACCAAAATAAATGAATTTTGGCTTTAATGTTCTTACTTCATGGCCAAAAATCTTGTATCTCAACATCATTTCCTGCTTTCCTTTATTAGAAGAAACAAGATTCTAATCTCCTCTTCATTGTACTATCAAATCAAAAGAAGAAGAAGAAAAATTAGGGTAAACTACATATTTGATATTTGGTCTCTATTCTATACATCATATTTCAATTTGATTTCTAACTTTTCATTTGTATCAATTTGGTCTCTAACTTTTCAGTACTGTTTCAATTTAGTCAATGTCATTATCTTTGGGATGAAAATTGACGACGTGTCTAATGACCAAAATAAAAAATTAACTTCTATTAATGTGACAATAAACTAAAATTTTATTTTAGCCATTTGTTATATTAGTAATTTTCATCCAAAATATAACAATAGGGACTAAATTGGCACTACAATCGAAATGTTATTATTCCATCGTCCGTACCATCGGTACATATGAA
The DNA here is from genome assembly GCF_040712315.1 of Castanea sativa. NCBI lineage: Eukaryota > Viridiplantae > Streptophyta > Magnoliopsida > Fagales > Fagaceae > Castanea > Castanea sativa. The sequence goes on along the minus strand of NC_134017.1, from coordinate 5,610,454 downwards.
GAGACTGATAGGCTTATTTATGAAAAATCATATAAAAATCACATGATAGATAAATTCAAAGTAGGATACAAGATTAGGTATGTTTTCACTTTCATGGAGACTAAATTGGAAAATCACATACGTTTACAGCAAACTCTATCACAATATTTGATTTTTTTTTTTAAACGGGAACACAATATTTGATTTATACCAAACATTCACAGCCTCAAAGTACATGATGATAGACTAATAATTCTCGCATTGTCTTACTAAAACCTGTTTGGTTGCTTCCATAAAAATAAAAATAAATAATAAACCTTTTGGTTGCGGTTATATCATTAAATCAGGCTTTCGTTTTAACAATAAAACAACGCAATTCCACAAAGTTATGTAATGATTAAGCCAAAATTTTCACTTATGTAAACTCATCCATTTTCAGTACCAAACCACTTTGGATACAAATTTATTGTAAATTATAGTTGGTCAAAGCTTAAAACATTTTACTCATAACTTACCAAAATTTTACACAAATATTATTGGTACAGCTAAGTAAATTTATTCATTTATACGCATCATGAGATAATGAAAAGGGGAAAAAATACACTACCCCACTTAAGGTGGAATAACAATGATCTTCAAAGTTTTGCAGAAAATTGTCCCACCCTGAAACTTTAATTTGTGATAGATGTTAAAGTTATTATCAAATCACCAGGTTGTCTTTGAGTAACTCTATTTTTCCTGACTAACATGCTATTGGTTAAGCAATATTCTCTTAGCTTATAAAAAAAAAATAATAAAAAAAAACTTTATTTTACCTTTAAATTACTTGATATTGATATATCAAAAATAAAATAAAATAAATAGAAACATTATTGTGAAAAAATAGGCTAATTCAAGCGCTAATTAGAGATCTTCTTGTACTTTTTATGCTTATCATAAAACTTAAGAAGATTGTTTCTAAAAAAAAAAAAAACTTAGGAAGATTGTTATTTTTGCAAAACTTTCAAACCAAATAGAGATGCTAGGATAATTCAAAAGAATCTTATTATATTCATTATGTTTAGGGTAAGTTGAAAATTACATTCCTAAAGTTTGGGGGTGTTTGAACTTTGGATTTTACACCTTGAAATTTCAGAACTTAAATTTTACTCCCTGAAGTTTGGGAATATTTAGATTTTACACCCTAATATTTCAGAATTTTTTTACTCTCTAAATTTTAAAGGTGTTTGGGTTTTATACCCTCAAAATTTGGGGGTGTTGAGATTTCATACCCTAAAGTTTTAGGATTAGGAACTAAAATCTAAATTATGAAATGTCAAGGTGTAAAATCCAAATACCAAATTTCAGAATGTAAATTTCAAATTCTAAGACTTCAAGGGATAAAATCCAAACACCCCAAAATTTTAGGGGTGTAATTTGCAACTTAATCTTATGTTTATTATAAAATTCAAAAATATTGTTCCAAAGTTGGTATAATTTTTCCAATAGAGAATTAAAAGTTAAGAAAATTTACTCCTTGTCACCCTAAACTTTCAGCTCATTTTTAAGTCTTTCAAATTATCAATTTACACTAATACTTAAATTTTAGCTAATTGTATCATCCTAGTACTCAATTTTTTGATAATTCAATTGTTCCAGTGAAGTCTCTCTCTGTCTAACCTCCATTGAAATAATATGGTTTTGAGAATGTATATACTACCAAGATATTCTATAAGTTAACGTAGTAGCACAACCTTCAGTTTTTTTTTATTTATTATTTGGTCACAATTCTTTGTTTCTTTTTCTCTTTGCAATATAGGTTGGGCTGGTTCTGCCCAGAGAGATCGTCAGCACAATGGTGGGCTTCAAAGAAAGAGTTTTTGGAGTAGCTGGGCTAGAGTTTTAATTCGATGCCAGCCCGTTTATCTCTTTTGCATGGACAATGGGGTATGGACTATGCACCAACTACGACCCATTACTGAGCGGTTGAGCCCAATCCAAAATCGTTTTAGGTATGACTGTGATTCTAATATTTCATAAATAAGTCTACCAATTTCTTCATATATATATTACTAAACCTTTTAGTTTTTTTTTATAAAAAAAAATAGATAAATAAATAATCAGCGGACCGCTCAAAATAGGATATGTTTGGTTTGGTAGAAAATTCAACATAGTATACGTTTACAGCAAAATCTACACAATATTTTGATTTGATATAAAAAATATACTGCCGCAAAATACGTGATGATAAATTAAAACTTCTAGCATCAACTTACTATCCCTGTTTCATTGTGATTATATTATCAAATTAGGCTTGTTTTAACATTTAAAAATACAATTCCACAAAGATATGTAGTTATGATTAAGCTAAAATTTTCACTACTCCTACATCTTCCATACCTAACCGGATACAAATCTGCTTGTAATTTATAGTTGGCCAAAGCTTAGAACATTTTAATCATAACTTACCAAAATTTACAAAAATATTCTAGGTACTACTAAACAGGAAATAAAAAGGGGGAAATAACAATGATTTTCAAAGTTGCAGAAAACAGCTCCACCCTGAGGTCTGTGATAAATATTAAAGTTATTATCAAATCACCATGTTGCCTTTGAGAATATCTATTTTGTCTAACTAACATGCTATTGGTTAAGTAATAACCCCTATAATATTCCCTTAGCTTATAAATATAAACTTTATTACCTTTGAGTTATTTATTTTATCAAATAAATAAATAAAAAGGTTAGTTCTTGATGATAAAGTTTGGCAATAAACTTGGTTTTAGTCAATAGTTACGACTCTATTCAATATTTTTTTTTACTAGATGAGTATTTTGTCAAATTCACATTTGGATTATATTTTCTTCTATGTTTGTAGAATTTCCAAAAGATCAACAATCAATAACTATGTTGTCAAATAAATGTTTAAATTTTAAGTTTTTGTAATCTAAAATTATGCAAAAAAATGTATTTATAGATCGAATAGTAAATAACATACGATTAGCATGAAATTTGATGTGAGTATTAATAATATAAAGAACATGTAATCAAACAAGTTAAATTTTCAAAATATATAATCATTTAAATTTTTTTTAGTAGGAGCTGTAGTCAATGATTATGACTAAGTTTGTAACTAAACTTTGTCCAATTTCTAAAACAAGATAATTCAAGAACCAAATAAAGATCTTCTTGTTTTTATTGTACTTCATAAGGTGTTTTTTTGGGTACCAACTCCTTCTACCTATACCACAGTTTGAAGCACCTACAGGAGAATTTTGTGCCATTCTGATCATAAAACTTAAGAAGACTTATTTATGCAAAACTTTATAATCAAATAGAGGTGTTATCACAAAATAGTATAATTCAAAAGAATCTTATTGTATGATTATTCTAAAATTCAAAGAGACTACTCCAAAGTTGGTTTAATCTTTCCAGCAAAGAATTTAAAGTTTGGTAAGTTTTTTTTACCACCCTAAATTTTTGTCTCATTTTTAATGTGTCCCAAATTATTTATTTAATTGCCATTCAAAATATATAAATTTACCTAGTTTTTCATAATTTAATTGTTACAACAAGTAGCGGAGGGAGATTCAAGGCATGATTATTCTTATAAAGAGCAAACAATGTTTTTGAGATGCAAGACTTTTGGCACTAATATAATCAATTACTTTCTAAACCAGTTGTTAAATAAGATGGTAATTATGGCTTACATTGCAGCAAGTGAGGATAAATTTATCTATTATGACCGCAATGCTAACCACTGTTTCTAAAACCAATAGATAAGTTAAAAGTTTAGTGGTGAAAAAAAAGAGAGTAATTTCTCCCTAAATATTAACAATTCTGCACACAAAAATAAAAATCATAATTTGTTGAAATATTGCAACTAGTGTAATAATGGGACCGATATTGACATTAATTTCAGAGTATTACAATGGGCACAATAATTTTCCTAAAAAACTTAAGTGGTAAATTGTTACTAGCTCTCATCTAGGTCCACCACTAATATAATTTTTCTAGATACCATTAATAGCATGTTACCTAAATGTTGCGAAATTATTCTAAAAATATTATTTCATAGCTTTATTATTTACTTTTATTACACACCAATTATATAACTTTTCCTCTCAATAATTATTGTGACACTATAACTATTGAAATATTAATAGGGAAAACTTCCATTAAGTTTTCTATGAAATGGAAGTTTTCCTATTATGAAATTCTTGTAATGCTATATTTAAAGCTTTTTTTTTTCATCACTAACATCACATTTTTATATTCCATTCAAAATTTGCTACTAGACTTATATATATATATATATATATATATATATATATATATATATATATATATATACACACACATACAAGATAGAAATTTTATTCTAATTTAATCTAAGTGTATATGTGTGTGAAGTCCCCTTATGAAAACTTGAACCTCAGCCCTTACCTCTCACACTCTACAAGCACTTATACTTGTGGAATGATCATCGCCCAAACTCTAACTTAATTTAAATGTATATGTGTGTGAAGTTTCCTTTTAAAAATTTGAATCCCAACTCTTACCTATCACACTTCATAAACACTTATATTTGTAAAGTGACTATTGCATTAAGAGCGCGCGACGGTAACACTTGCTAGTAGACTTTGTTGTAAAATTGTTACATCCCTAACTTTATTCTTATTTTTATTTGATCAAGTCATCATCTCAATAATTAGGAAATTATTGAAATATTAGTAGGGCAAACTTCCATTAAGTTTTATGTGAAATGGAGAGAAGTAGCCCCGGGGAAGGAGCAAAGGTCACATGGGAGAGAGGCAGCAGGGCAGAGGTTGCTACTAACTTAGTGCAGTGCAGCTATAGCAAGAAGCATGTTTGGCCGGATCCAGGGCACCAGCCGCAGTAGCATCACAGTCTCTTTTTTCCATTGTCCCAAAAACATTGTCAGCACAAACCCTGTCTTCTAGCTTAACCCCCAAAGGATCTCTCTTGAAGCCTTTGCTCTTGTCCCATCATAAACCCCCTCTCTCTCCTTTAAGTCTCATTCACTCACATAATAAAGTCTCCTAAAGAAAACACAATGGTAATCAATTGTGACCCAATAAAAGGACTGAAAGTGATTTTAGGGGCAAAATAGTACTTGGCTTTGGGACCCAATAGTTTTATTTTTAGAGAGAGAAAGTGAGATGTTGGAATTCTAGAGACAGAGAAAGGGAATGAATGTGAAGGATGGGCCAAAGGGGACCCTTTTTATTATGAAGTGCTTACATATTTTAGATAGATAGATGCTTTTATATGCCATGCCAGGCCTTGGAAATTGATGCAATTTGTTTCTTTTATTGGTTAAAACCCAGTCTCTGGATAAGGGCACGCCAAGAAACCATCGGAAGCAAAGGTTGTCCCATAGTGAAAGTGCTTTAAAAGAACTTTTTAGCTTTTAGGGGAACCATATAGTGACCAAGGATAAATCTTTAGACTTACACGTTAATCATTTATTTTGAAAAAAAATTTATGGAGAATTAAAAAAACAGTTAATTATTTTTTCGTTTTTGTCATAAATTTTTTTTAAAAATGATTTATTAATGTATACTTTAAGAGTATATGTTAGTAAAATTCTATATATATATATATATATATATATATATATATATATATGAGTCCGATTAAGGCATTGAGAATTGAAAAAATTGTCAAATTTTTTTCAATTCTCAATAAAATTATTTCAAAAAATGGTATACTATGTTAGTAAAATTATATATATATATATATATATATATGTGTGTGTAAAATAATTGTTTTAGTAAAGTTTTTCATTTTTTTCTCTTTTTTTTGCTTTATGCCGAAAATATCTGTAATCTGTATCAAAATTCACAAGAAGTCAAAACAATAAAATAGGGACTAGGGAGTACTTGATCAAAAATTGGAAGAAGAGGGAGATGATGCTGCTGGCTACAAAAGATGGGAAGAAAACGAGGGAGGTGAAGTGGGAGTACAATCTTGATAAAAATAAATTTTTTTTTAAAAAAAAATTGTTGGAAATCTCATCATATATATGTTTATGAATAACATTCATTCCTTGAGGTTTATATTAATTATAAATGAAGTTAAAATACATACATATATATATATAAGGAAAATTTTAAATAATAATCATGGGGGTAAATGTCATTTAAAAAAAATATATGAAGGGTATATCTGTTATTTTCCCAAATTTTAAGGGAAATCAGTGTAATTTATCAAAAAAAATTGCAACAACTATAATAAAAAAAATCTATAATCTTTAAAATTTGAGGTCAATATACCAAAAAAAAATAATTTTGAAGTCAATTATGAATTGTCAATCAACTAATCTAAATAAGCAATTTGTATTCTAATTCATCAAACAAACAAAAAGCCACCTGTATTCATTATGTCATTTTATCCTATTCAACATTTTTTTTTTTTTGGGTAAAATATCCTATTCAACATTATATACTTTGTCCCTACTTAATTAATGTCACTTTTTTGTATTACTTCTATCGATGTCATTTATGTTTTTCCCTAAGTCTCCTTTCCTCCCTTTAACTTAAGGATTTTACTAACGTGTGTTATAAGGGCACACAATAATATATTATTTTTGCAAAAAAAAATTATTGAAAATTGAAAAAATTTTACAATTTTTTCAATTCCCCATAAAATATTTATAAAAATAAATAACTTAATATGTGCCCTTAAGACACACATTAACCAGACCCTTAACTTAAATCAATTGCTTCCTTCTCCTTTGCACTAACCAGTCTCCTCTAGCAGTACACATGACCAATTCAGCACAAATGTAAACAATGATGTTTCAAAATTATCCTCTACCAAATTATTAATTAACAAAACTTTTATGACAGTATCAAATTATCAACTCACTAGGAATTTTTTGTGATACTTTCTTTGCTGTCCATGAACCCCATTTTTACATTAGGAGGGGAAAACACTTTCTTGACTCATCATTTTTTTTTTTTTTTTTGCTTTTTACAGAAAAACTTAAATCTATTAGGTGGAAAAACTTTTTTTTTTTTTTAAATTTCAAAGAAAATCTTAGAACAATGACATCGTGCAAGACAAGTCAAAATAAAGAAAAAAAGAAAGAAAAGAAAATGAAAAGAAAAGAGGATGAAGGTGACCTCTAGGCTACAAGTATGACCTGTCCACCATCAAAGCAACAAAAGCACACAGCGAGAAATACCTATAGCTGGTAAAAGGCTTGGTAGTCTCAACAAGCTAAAGCATAATCCTAAACAACGAAACTGTACCCTAAAGCTAGTTACCCTATAGCTAGCTACCCCTAAACCCTAAAGCCAATAGGCTTACAAATCTTTCATAGATTACATAGGTGTAAACAGGTTGTATTGTAAGTAGGCTTGTAATGATGAGAAATGTCTATGCATGAAGTATCTTGTCTTGTAGATTTTGTCTCTTTTCTATGTGTCTATTATTTATAACCCTCTCTCTCTCTGCCTGGTTTTTCTGCTAGATTTATGTGGATCCCCCTTCTGCCCCGAATCTATCTCTATTTTTTATTTTCCCTGCAAAACACTCTCTTGGTCCGTACATGTATCCGAATACATATAGTCACTGACTCACTGGATCAATGTTGAATGCATCGTCACCTTCAACCTTTTTTTATTTTGAGAAGCATTCTAGCTAATGAAAACAAAGTGGATGCATTATCTTTTAAGGTTCGGATTAACGTGTGCGTACATATTAAACTATATATTTTTAAAAATATTTTATAAAAAATTAAAAAAAATTTATAATTTTTTCAATTCTCGATAAATTTTTTTTTAAAAAATAATATACTGTTATATATTTTTAGGACGCACATTAGGAAAGTCTTTATCTTAAATCTATTTTAGAAAGGACAATCTAAAATGTTCCTTATGTGAATGATATTAATTACCTTACAATCCTAATTTATTGTGTGTATGTATGTGTGTGTTTTTATTTTTTTATGGCTTGTGTTGACGAATATTGTAAAAATTGTTCTATGTCAAATTTTTGATTGGTTTTATAGATTATGGAGTCCATAAAGTTAACTTTTTTGCTTTTATTTGGCATGTGCATGGTTGTTTAAAGGTTTTTATTTTTTTAGGGAAATTTTAATTTTGCTTAATTTGTTATTTTTTAAACTAAATAAACCAATAAAAATAAGTTTAACAATAAACTAGATAGGTACAAACCAATTATTCAATACATATATTATTGAAAAAAGAGTTGCCATCAGCCCATCACCATCTTCTTTTTTTCGCAAATAGGAAACTTTACAGATCCAACATACAATCCAACAAAGTCTGAATTCAAATAGATAACTACATCCATGGGGGGATTTAAGAACAATTCAAAATCTTAAGTTTGGTTTGTGCTCCTTATTATTGTATGTATCCCTAGTTCCTACATCTCTTATGCTGTGTTTGGTAGCAAGTAGGGGAAAAGAAAAGAGCAAGGGAAAAGATAATGTTTTCCTCTTATATGTTTGGTAATAGGGAGGGAAGGAGGAAAAAAAAAATGCTCAACTTTCCTTTCTTTGGTTTGTAATGATTACTTTTTTACATTTATGTCCTAATGAAATAGATAAAGTAACAAAAATTTATGGGCACAAAAGTAATTTTCAAACGAACAAAAGTCAAAATTTATTGTCTGTAGAGATTTCTCCCCATTTCTGCTCAAATTGGGTAGAAACAAATTGTGTGCACGAAGTGATTTGGGATCCATTTGGTATATGTGTTTAAACACATATTTTCAGTTTTTAAACAATATTACACGTATTTTTATATATATTTTCTTCCATTTTTAGCTTTATTTTCTTCTCTCTTATCATCCAAACAATGAAAATTGACTCACTTTCTCTTCCCTTCCATCCTCTTCATCTCAATCCAAACATAGTGTTAGATTTCATGTTTTAGTACCTCGACCCTCACTTACAAAAATTGAATCATCAACTCCATGCAATAATCAACAAGAAAGAATAGCAATAAGTATCATTAATTCAGCAAAAAACTATAAGTATCATTAGCTTTGGAAATCAAATTCATAATATAATAAATCTACTATCTAGTCACAACTCACTAGTCCAACAAATGAACATGAAAAAAGACTCACAAGAGAGTGGGCATATGGGATAAATACTATTTTGATCCCTAAATTTTAACAAATTCGTTTTTCATCTTTAAACTATAGAAAAAATTATTTTTCATCTCTAAACTATTGAGAATGCTTTACTTTTGTCCTTAAAACTTAAAAAAAAAAAATTATCTTTAAAGTATTGAAAAAAACTATTTTCAAAATTTAAAGATTAAAAAAGAAAAGACCTTTTAAGATTTTTGGGAAAATTTTTTTTTAGTAATATTGAAGGATAAAAATATTATTTTATCCATTGGCTTGTTGAAACCTGATTTGGAACATTTTCAAACCAAATTCTAGGGGCCGTTTGAAATATGCGTTTAAAAATTAAAAATAATTATTTAAAAATATTTGTAAAAATACATATAAAGTGAAAAAATATATAAAACATATATAATGTTATTTAAAAATTATAAATTATTATTTAAAAGCACAAACCAAACACCTTCTAAACCTTTGTTGCATGGAATGCAATGAAACAGAGTATATTCTTTGGTTTCAACGCGCCAAGAAGAAGAGTTGGCAATGATAACGAAGGAAGGCCAAAAAGAAATAGACTGCAAGAGAGACATATAAAGTTAAAGGGCACGCAATTTAAGGCAGTTCCTACAGCACCAGGGTAATGCTTGGGTTCTCTTCCTCTCTTTCACAGTAGTAGTAGTGTAATAGTCAATGGGGAGGGAGCCCAGTTCTTTGACTTTTTCTTTGTGTTTTGCAGTATGTACCCTTGTGTATTTGTGTTTTAGCAGAGTATTGTTCTGTCTCTGTCTATCAACCCGAAAATTATATCCTATACCCGGCATATATGCCGGGTACAGGATATACCGGCTCCTATCAACCATTACAATAATCAAGTTCAGTCTAATATATTAAAAAAAAAAAATCAATTCTTTTCATCACCACAAATTTTATCATTACTTTGTCACAATTTGTATATGCCTTAACTTCTGATTGAATTACATCGTACACACAACTTGATTCAGTTACCACACAATACATATGCAGATTGTGATAACTGATAATATGTGTTAAAAGTGTGTACCCTTCACTTTTACTTAATTTTTTTAGATGAAATATATAATATATTATTATTGGGATGATAATTTTTTTTTCATTTATGGGAATGGTAATTTACACTAAAGCAATATTAATAATTGACATTAATTTAATTATGTATTAATTAGAATTTACCAAATTAATAACTTCCAAAAGAAAGTATGTCAATACTCAATAGACTTGGACATAAGACAGAGTGACGAGATCCGTCAAATCAGGATTAATCCATGAACTGAGGTTTTCTGCTCGACCTTACGTTCCGTTTGTTTCAATGAAAAACTTGGTGTAAAAATAGTTTTCCTTATTTTCTAGTGTTTGGTAGCATAAAAAAAAAGATGAGTCAAAGAAAAATTATCTTTGATTAATATAAAAAGTATAGCTTATTTTTAGAGATTGTTTTCCATTAAATTTTTTTGGAAAACAACTCTATCTCACAGCAAGCTAAATAAGGGAAGTTAGGAGGTTGTTTTTCAACTCATTTAAAGTTGCTACCAAACATTAGAAAATTAGATAGTTTCATAGAAAATGCTTTTAAGAAAATAACTCATTTTCTAAAAAACATCATTGTTGAAACAAACAGAGCGTAATTGTAAATCATTATAATTAAAAAAAGGTTAATCCAAATGCACATTAATTCATAAGAAACAAACAATGTATGCATTGTTATAAGGGTTCCGTAATTATTATATTTTCTTTTAAACTAAATAGTTATTGTAAATTACACTCTTAAAATTTGGAATTTACCCCTTAAATTTTAGGGGTGTTTTGATTTTACTTCCTAAAGTTTTAGAATTTGTTAATGTAAAATTTAAATACTTCTAAACTTGAAGAGATAAAATCCAAATTCTGAAACGTTAGGGTGTAAAATCCAAACACTTCAAATTTTAAGAAGTAAAATCTAAATTCTGAAACTTTAGAGTAAAATTTAAACAACCCTAAACTTTAAAGATGTAATTTGCATTTACAATTTACCATTTTATCAATAATTTCCAGGCATTAGAAGGAGAACAAAGGTGGAAATTCAAAAACCAATATACTTCAAATCTTCAATGTAGTTCATATCTGTTTTGAAATTTGATTATGTTAACTTTTTTTGAAGTAATAAAATTCCTTTTTTTTTTCTAATATTAATATGTTTTATATTTTGAGTTTTTTGAATATATTTTAGATAGAGTTAGTAGTTGAATTAATTGTACGTTTTTGATATCTAGTTATAGATTACCGAAAAAAAAAGATATCTAGTTATAGTTGTCTCTTGTCTGCCAGGGTCTCTACTGGCAAGCAGCACCTAGCATATTTAGGTCTTTTTCTTTGGAGAAGAGCATTTTTAGGTCTTGATTGGACGTTGCTGATATGTGCAGACTACAATATTATTTTTTAATTATTATTTTGAGTTTTTTTTTTTTGATAAAAAACGTATTATATTATCATTATTTACCCCCATTTCAACATTTTAGTCTAAAAAGTATTAATAAGCAATTTTCATTTCTAAAAATAAATTATAAATTTCAACGCAAGAGAGTACAATTTTGAGTAACACTTTTTTTTTTTTTTCTAAAGTAACATTCCAAATTAAGGCATTTCACAATTTGGAATTGCATTTTCTAAATAAATTACAATAAAATTAAACAAACTTGTCAATATAGGGACTTATGTTGACACCAGCTAACTTTCATGACAACATTATTACATAGAAAAAAAAAAAAAAACATAAAGAACTAATCAACCGATTGCATTAGGACATATTTATGTGTATTTCCTCAATTTTTTTATATTAAGTTCTCCAATTAAGTTGTTCAAAAAAAATTTCTTTGATTAAATTCAAATGTATTACTACATTAATTCAAAATTCTAACATGCAGGTTGTAGAATTCTGCCTAACTTTTATTCTTTATTTAATCAATGACCACATAAAATTTGGATTGGGAACCAAGTAATATAGGTTAGCTGACGTATAAAGCTATCCCTTCTCTCTTGCGGTGAGCATAGATTGTATCTAAAGTTAGTGTTAATTAGCACTGGGAAGTTCATATATTGGAATTTGGAACTTCAATGTTAAATATATCCTCAATCCCAAAAAGTCCTAGAGCTGAAAAGGGTTGCAATAAATTTCATAATTTTCATATGATTGGTGCAAATATGAACCCATCGCTATCTTTACTTTTTCATCCATAAAATCAAAATATAATAATCCGTAAAAGAGTTAATTAAAAGACAAAAAAAAAATTGTTATATGCAAATTTACTCAACTGAATACTGATGATTAAAATATAAGAAGTTAAGAACAACTATAATAATATTAATGATAAAAAAACAAATGTGAAATAAATATAAATTATTAACATATAATAGAGCTTTTTTTATTATTCAAAACATGGAATAGACTGTCTATAAATGTACTTTTCTTTTATATTCAGGATATAGTTTGCATTTTATTGTTTAAAAATAAAATAAAATAATTTTATAAAAATATAAATTGAGTAATTATGAAGGTAGGGACAATCGGTAATTATGAGGGAGGTTAGGGCTTTATAGAGGAGTGGCACAAAGGCTTTATTTTAAGTACCTAGCTAGTAATCTATTTTTATTTTAATTATTTTGCGTCATGTGGTCGGTGCCATAATAAAGGTGATGCAGTTCATAAAATAAATAAATAAGAAGAAAAGTTGTCCATAATAAATATTGTCTCATACCAATTCCAACTTTGCTTCCATGTCAAGACTAACCGGTTGAAATCAAATTGTCTAGTGACTAATTAATTTGAAAATATGATACGTACTTCATATGTTACATTACCCCAAGTAAATATGAAAATTTCTTTAACAATCTAAAGTTTCGATTCTGAAATTCTACTTCAACTACAACTTGTTTTCATGAAAGACAAACTAAACCAACCTACACCTTCCTCTTCATCCGTACTTTCCTTTGATATCATGTTGAAAACAGTCGCAAGAAATTAGAAAAGCTAATAAGCTTCTAAAAAGCCCAAATCCATATTGTTTTTCTACCATTCTATCTAGCTTTCCCTTTACTAATTTCTGTTCTCAAATCTTGTCACCATTTCTCTCTTACTCATTCCACAATGCAAACATCGGGACTTGATGAACCATAGCCAAATTTCCAAGTCTATTGGCATCCCCATGTTCATTCCCACTATTGCCATCTTCATACTTAGACCCCTGCAAAGAGAAGTATGGATGAGAATAGTCACCAGCACCACCAACTCCAAACTCACTACTTGGTCCAAATGAACATTTTGGGCTTCCTGGATTTGAAGAATTCCTGCTGCTTGAAGCCAGCAATGTTGCATCACCATTGGTGTTTGCATTCTCATGCTGTTGACGTTCATTATTGTTGTTATTAGTCCACACCATGTCAACCAATTCATCAGAGGGCTCATTGCTTGTTATGGCCAAAAGGGGTTGAGGAGTGGATGGTGCACAAGAATTGTAGTCTTCAACGGCAGCCGGAGCCGAGTCTTTCGGTGAACGTTTAGCGAGGTCTCCAGCAATCAGCGTGGAGCTTGAGCAAATTCTCTTCACATCATACCTACTTATATCAAAATTAGTAACTGCACTTGTTCCCCTAAACTTAATTGCTGCAATGTCATATGCCTCAGCTGCTTCCTCTTGTGTGCCTACATGGTAACACAAATCATTGTAACAATACTAAGAAATGAGAAGTGGAAACTAAATTGAGTTTGATTAAATTTGGATATGAGACTACATCATAGTTTGTCCTGCAATATGTCGACATGAGTCATGGACAATAAATGTGAGACATAAATTGGTCTGAAGATGTAGCACACCTAAATTGAAGAAGTTCATGAAACAGTTGGAAATAATTGGAAATTATTACAAGAAACAACTAATTTGGACTTTCAAATCTTGGAGGACTCTGATTAGATTAGTACAATTTCCTTCAATGAAAACTAGAACATCACTGACCTTACTAAAGTGAGGCTTTTAATTAAGTCTGTGTAAATGTTTTATGCTGAGTGAAAGTCGGTGGGTGTTTAAATAAATGAGTTGAAACTTACTAAATGTGCCAAGGTACAAGTCCTTGTTTCCGGCAACCCTTCCAATTCTAGCTTGCCACCTCCCATGCTGATGGTGTCTGCCAAGACAACCAAAAACAAAAACACACCAACTTAAGAGAGAATAAAGATATAGATTTCAATAAGGGCCTTCAATAATGTACTACTATATATACATGTTCAATATATCATATACAAATATATAATAGTGTTGCCTATTATTGCCGCCTATATGATAATTGAAAAGGCTGCAAATGCAGTAAATGATAGTAACTCTATTATTAAAGTCCACCGCTGTCTGCCATACCTTGTCACTCCTCTATACATGGATGCCCCTCTTGAAAACCCACTGCTCTTCCTATATACACATTTAAAAAGGAAAAAAAAAACTAATTAATAAAAAATCCAATATAAAATAAAAATAAATAGAAATAATAGTTTATGGAATTATCAAATGGGTACCTCCTCAAATTGGCAACAAATTCTTGCCTAGTCATGTTCTTCATCTCTTCAAGTTCTTTCTCATAAGTGCTTATCTGAGCATTTACAGTAAAAATAGTAACAGTTAAATTTAGTTACGTAAAATGAATACTTGAATAGTGTCCATATAGGAAGGCCCTAACAAACTTACTGGGAAATTTATGTGAGTTGTTGGACCCCAATACTTTAGTGCAGCTAAATCATAAGCCCTTGCTGCTTTTTCTTCCTTATCATAACCACCTGGTAATCATTTACCAATGAAGATTTTAGTTTTAATTTTTTTTTTAACATGCACGTATTCCCAAGGTTCAGATTTCCAGAATGTAATCAGTAAACACATTATTAAATCTTTAATGGGTTTTTCTTTTTGTTCTGAAAAGGAAAAAAATAGGTGCAACAAAGATAATAAAGCAAAGTAACATGCAGAATGATGTGGGAGTTTAACTTTCACCTACCAAGATAAACTGCACAGAGTAGAAGCCGTGACAAGTTGAAGAATCAATCAGTCCATGAAACAAAAACCGTTAGTATATTCTTCCCAAAAATCAAAAACATTAGGAAAAATAAATAAATGTTAAAATAGATGGGGGGGATAGGGCATGTTTGGATCTATCATTTTTGTTTTGAAACTGAATATATATAACTGAAAACAAGCTGGGATTTGGCTGAAAATGATTACATGAGGGGAGCATGAATATAAAAGAAACACATTTTGTTGTTCCTTTTTATCTAAACAAAATGCAAAAGGAGAGCACATTTTGGACAACCAAACAAGTCCTATAAAATGTTCTTCAGTGTCTCACCTTGTCTTCCTTTCCTTGTTTGTCCTTCCTTTCTGCAGCTATTATCCCACAAATGGGCCTCATATCTCCCAGTCCATCTATGTCTAACAAATGACAAAATCCCATATGACACCCACCAAAAAAAGTGAAAATTATTACTTTTATTTTTTATCAAGATTCAAACTAAGACTTTCATCAAATAAAGCAGCATAGAAAAGTGTTCGTTTAGTACCTAGTAACACCACGATACTGAGAGGTTCTCTGACCAAAAGTATCAATGGATTTACGAGGAACAGGTTCTCTAGCAAGAGACTTTGACACAGCTCTTTTGCGGGTATGATCAGCTACCACTTGCAAAGGTGAAATTGCACCAATATCATTTTCTGCACTTGGGCTCATAGTGAGAGCTAGAGACTGAAAACCACACCCATTTGGATGAGTTGAAGATTTCGCATCAGAAAATGGTGTTTGGCCTAACCAAGACTTGTACATGCCACTGCTAGTCATTAGAGCTTGTGTGGTTTCATTGAACTGGTTATAAGGTTGGAGTAAGGGAGATGGGGTTGTGAGATTATTGTCTCCGGAATCAATTTCACCATGGGTGTTGAAGTTGTTAGGGGCTATGTTAACATTGATTTTGGAGATATTGTTATTGCTATGGCTTTGGTCCTCTTGGGTTTGGCAATAGACTTTGGTTTCATCAGGGGCTGAGTTTGAGTAACAACAGCCCAAGAAATCTTCAAGCTTTGGTCCATCTTCATCTGGATTTGTTGCACTCATGGCATGCTCATATCTCCAATCTATAAATTAATCGCCAATAAGAGATTTGAAAACTCATAGACTCAGTTTCACATATATTTAGTAACATGCAAAAACAGAAAAAGGGAAACAAAAGCAATAGCTTCAACAACATGCAAAACAAAAAAGGAAAGGTTTTATTTAACTTGCAAGATTACCATCAGCAACATTGGAGCGCCTAAAAGGGTCAGCAGCAACACAGAGAGAGCCATCAGAGCGCAAGGGCATGACAGACAAGTGAGGAGGAAAAGCTCCATGGTCCTGGTGGGTGTCTCTCCCAAAACCATCATCAATCCTCAAGTGTGGAGTCAGAGAGAACCCCAGCCAATTACTCATATTATCCACTTTCTAAAGAAACAATCACACAAACCCACACAACAAAAAATCTCTTCCCCTCTCTCTCTCTCTCTCTCTCTCTCTCTCTCTCTAACTTTGGGTTTTGAGCTCAAACTTCAAAGCTGCTAGTGTTAATGGGGGTTTGGAGTAAACTCTTTTTACTTCACAGTCATCATGGAAGCTTGATTTGTTGTGGTGAATCTAATATATATATATAAAAAGCACAAAAATGATTGTTGAAAAAAAACTATATAACTTTTCCTCTTGGCCTTAATATTCTCAGCACTATTTCTGTTTTGTTTTCAAAGTCTTGGGCTTTGTGCCTGCCTTTCATTTCTTTTCTCAGATTTTGGCAGAGGAGGCCATGACATGTAGACGAGAGAAAAGGAAATTAAAGACAGAGAGGTCAAATTGAATTGGGCTCTGATATCGTACGTACGAGTTGAAAGTGTGAACTTTGCATTTACAACAACACTCGATATGGGCCCACCAAACTAATAGAATTTTTAGGTTTTCACACATGGCAGGGATTTAACGAGAGTGAAAGCTAGCATGTCAAAAAATAAAAAGGGACATCAAAGCAAAGTTGTCGACACTTTACTATATTGCGGGTATGGTCCGTATTTTTCGTATTGATATGTGATTATGCATAAATAACTCTTTTAAAATGTTTATTCTAAATATTGAATAGTACTAGGTTGAATGTATTGTGTTTATTAGAAAAAATTGGGTGTTTCAGCTTGTAATGAGAAATTGACCAAGTACCCAAAATTAAATAAACTCTTTTATTAGAGATTTGATGCACAATTTCCTATTGTGCTCCTCTTTCTTTTGTAAGACCCTCCCACCTCTTTCTCCTTTGCTTTGGTTTGGTTTTTAGTGTTCTTGTTTTTTGCTTAAATTTGACATCATGGAAGAAGATGATGTTAGGTGTGTTTGGCCTTTAGGGAGGCGGCTGTGGAGAGAGAGAGAGAGAGAGAGAGAGAGAGAGAGAGAGAGAGAGAGAGAGAGAGAGAGAGAGAGAGAGAGAGAGAGAGAGAGAGAGAGAGAGAGAGAGAGAGAGAGATTTGTGCAAACCCAACTAGCCATCATCTTACCATTCTTAACAAATAATCTTAGTCATCCATCTCTAAAATCCCAAAATCCTCTCTCTCTCTCTCTCTCTCTCATGGAAAGATGTTAAAAATCTAAGAACATTTAGGGCCCGTTTGTTTTCCCATCTCAAACCCACATTTTTACATTTTAAACAACATTGCACACTTTTTCATTTACACGTATTTCAAAAAATTACAAAATTTTTATCTCAAACTATTCTACCAAACACCCTCTTAATATGCATATTTCATTTTTGTCCAAGGTCAACCCGAAAAGTATATTATATTCACTATAAAACATTAACTTATTCACAAATTAACCTCTCTTTCTATATGAATAATCACGATAATCTCAAAATGGTATATAAGTATTAATTGGTATTAAAATTTTTCATTTTCCTAACCAAACTGAAACAATCCAAAACTTTCCATCAAACTCCAAATCCTCTTTAGTGGAAAATGACAAATTTGGATAAATCACTTTTGTTTTTGAAAAAATGGTGATAATTTAGAAATTGTCAAAAATTATTAATTTGACTTTATTGTTTTTTTTAGTGGAATAAAAATTTATTCTTTATTAAATCAATGAATGGATATTCCTTATGCACTAAAAGAAAAGTATTCATTGCCATTAGTAAAAAGAAATTGAATCTTAAAAATAAACAATACTACAAATGGTTGGTAGCTTTTGGCCCAAGGGTGGTACTCTTGCATGGGTAGAGAGATTTTAAGTTAGCTCTAAAGAGATTCTGTTAGTTTGTGAGAGAGTGCAGCACTTTGTAATCTCTCTTGAGAGAAGTCTCGCCAAATTAGAGATGTATAAAGAAATTGTATTTGGTGGCTTGATTCATGCCAAGGTGGTTTGTAAATACTGTTGAGGTGGATTTGGTTCAATTTGCGACATTGTTTTTGGATTAAGGTGGAACTCTTGCCAAAAGAAGAAGAGGATTTCTTGGTGGAATTTGAATGAAGGTGGAGATTTATTAGAAGTTGTCTCAAATTCCTAAATTTAAGATTTAATTTTTTTTAAGTGGAAAAAACTATATTCTTTATTAAAAAAAATAAATTGATTCCTTTTCAATTAAGAAAAATATTCATTGTTACCAAGACATTATTGAAGTTTTTTGAAATAGATAAGACTAGAAAATTTTTGGTGGCTTTTTGTACATAAATCCTCCCATAAGGAGGGAGATTTTGTTGTCTATGGGTGTTCTTTTAAGTGTGTATAGACTTTATAATCTCTCTCTGATATAGTAAACTCATCCACCCGTGTTTGTGGAAGTATGCCTAAAGTCAAACTATGTAAATCCATAGTGTTCTTCTCTTGTGTATGATTAGCTTTTTTTTTTTTTTTTTTTTTTTTTTGTTCTATTGTTTGTTTGTGGGATCTTTTACAAGTCCATAATAGTGATCACAATTTATCTTTATGTAGGAATATTTCCAAAGATCATTTTACACAACATACTGAAAGCTCAATATCGCAAAACACTAAAACTTGTTTAGACTCCCAATTTTATACTTACGGCTAAATTGCTTTTAACCTACTCAACTAAGTGTGGAATAAGAGTACGTAATTAATGCGCAATTAATTGGGACTACTACCTAGTGCATATACAAACATAATCAACAAGTAATTATAAAGCACAAGTAGTAAGGGAAGAAAGATGCAAATACAAAAAAACCATCGAGACATATATCAAAGAGGAAACCAAAATACTAGACGGAAAACCTCTCCGCGACCCTCCAAGTTGAAATGATCCACTAGTGAATATAGTTAGAGTACAAAGATATAAAGAAGATCCTCTAAGCATAATCTACCCACTGTACTTGAACTCTCCAAGTTCCAACTCCCAACAGACTTCACTGAGTTATGTCTTCACTATTTATCCAAATCTTGTAATTAGCTCCAAATTGCATCAACGATAGAATGACTTTTTCCAATGCTACTCACATGCACCAAAACAACTCTCAACGCTCAGATTGAGTGAGGAATGTGTTTGGGCTAAAAACCTCTTAAGAATTTGTAATTAGAGATGTAGGAGTAGAGGAAAACTAAAAGAAATGTGTAGATGATTGTGGGTTTACAATCTCTGACTCTTAAGTGTATTTCTAGGGTTTTCTCTCTAAAATTGTTCTTACAATTTCGTGGGTAATATGAGTTTTTATAGTGTGGGTAAAGAAATTAGGAAAACACACTAAAACAAGTTGGCAATGCATTTTGCGAATTGGCCTAGTCAAGAGATGCCTCCTGACACTTGACTCTTCAACTTTTAACATGTGCTTCTCATATGACCTTTCGTGGATTGTCCACTCACGAGCCAATCATGAGCAAGTCACAAGTTGTCTTTTCTTTACAGTTCTTCATCAAATTTCACACACACAACCCTTACATTAACTCCCATAAACATACAGGAAAATAATTGAATAAATAAAATCAAATGTGATACGGAATTAAAGCAAAAAAAAACATAATTGAAAATTACAACTTTACATATACCAATATTAATGTTTCGCTATCGCAAAAAGTTGTTCATTTATTGATTACAAATTTATTTTTTAGTAGTTTAGGAATGAAAATTATATACAGTGTCATGTTATTTAAATTAATCACCAATCATTAATTGATATGATTGAATTTAAATGACATGACACAATATATTGATATATTACCGATTCTCCCAAAAGTTTAAATTGTTAGGAAATTGTAAATTTAATCATTTAATTATAGTTCTAACCCTCCTCACACACGTGGGTCTAAAATCCCCCTAAATAAGTAAGACCTAACACGTGAGATTTTAACATTTCAAATGGAATGTAGACTTATGTCAGGGATTGAACTTAGGTTGTGTTTGGCTTCAAGATCTAAGGGCCCCATCGAGGTAGAGGTGGTCCAATCTAGTCACGGTGATTATTGTTAGTGGGTGGGTGGGCACAATGGTTCGATTGGTTCGTGGGTGGGTCACGGTGGAGTAATGGTGAGCGACGACAATGACAGTCTAGTAAGAAGAGGCATGAACCTACGGTGGAGCCACGGGTAAGCTCTCTCTCTTTCCTTTGGCTAGTAGATGTGTGATGTGAAGAGTGGAAAATGATTTGAAAGTAATTTGGAAGTGTAAAACATATTACACTCCACATCACCATATTTTCTGATCAACTGAATTTATTTTCAATTTGACCAAATTATCATGTTTACCCAAACACCATCAAGGGTGTGAAATATTTTCTCAAATTTCTTTACAATCAAAACAAACATAGTCTTAGTATCTCCTACTTTGATACTATATTAAATTACTAATTGTTTCGAAAGCTAATCTTTATATAAATCTTTGAAACTGTATCTTTAATCACATGAAATGGAAAGGATCTAGATCTAATGCCTTTGTAGCATGGTCTTTTTGTCATATACCTACAGTTTTTAATTTATTAGCTCATAGTCTTGCAACTTGGATTGCCTCTAGTGGGTTGTGCGTGGAGGGGGGGGGGGTGGGTGTCATCTCTCTTTCATAAATCCGCTGATGCTGTTGGGGATGTGAGCTAAACTCATAATTTTCCCCTTAATTTAAATTTATTAAAAAACCAAGAGAAACAAGCCCAATGCTACAAAGGATTTGTACAATCACTGCCATAGCAAGACAGTATCATCACTGCCATAGCAAGACATTCCCAAAACCCCATAAGAAGTTGCTCACAGTGTCACATATAGGCTAACGCATTGCTTGCCTTCCTAATTTAACAAAAATCCCAAACAAGTACCATTGGTCAGGAAGCACGGTTGTTGATGCACTAAGTAACCTGCTTTTACAAAGAATTTTCTTCTACTATTATCTATCCACTAAAGAGACTTATGTTTTGTATCTCACAATCCATTATTCTAGTCTATTAGCTTAGAGCATCCACAGCAGTGGAGCTAAAAATTTAGCAATTTAGCTCTACCAAAAGTTACTTTATCTATTTTACCTACACACATGCTGCAGCAGTGGATCTATTTTACCTTTCAACACAACAAAATAATATAAACATCACAATAAAATAATATATCTACCACAATAAAATAATACATCTCACTACAATAAAAACACCACAATAAAAAATTAATTTTTTTTAGCTCTCATGAACAGTGCACATCTATCTATAGATGTGTACTGTAGCAATGAGCTAAAAAAAAAAAGATTTAGCTCCATTGCTGCATACTTCTTTTTGGTGTTTTGGTGGAGCTAAAATAGCTATATAACTATTTAGCTCCACTGCTGCAAGTGCTCTTAGCGACAAACACCCCATTTTCATTCTCTTTTCAAAAAAAAAAAAAAAATACCCCATTTTCAGTTTGTACTAGTTAATTATTTCGAGTCCCTGACCACAGTGAATCAGTGATGAAAGTAAAAAACTGCATGCACCATTCTGTTCGAGTTTTACAGCAGTTATGAAAAAGTAATGAGTGACCACATGCTAAGATTTTTTAATTTGAGGAGCGCCTTTGGGATGGAAGAAGGCTGTACGACACCACCCCCTAAGCTAGAAACTAGAGAAAATTTATCGAAATCCGCTTTCTGAAAGTTTCTTTTCTAAATATTTCTTTCAAAGTGTAGATTCCTAGTTTTTTTTTTTTTTCTTCTAAAAGTGCTATTAACCTTATCTTCAAGGTGTGATCTGTTTAGGATTTCCAAGAAAATCTTCCAAACACTCTGATTCTCATAATCTAGTTGTGCATATTGAAGGGTAACTAAAAAATTGTTTGTTGAAAAGTTAGTAGCTTGTTATGCTGTAAAGCTTCATATCTATAAAAATTACGCTAAAATATTGTTTTTGTTCTAAATCCTTACCAAAAATTTGGTTTTTATCTCTAAACTTCAAAAGGTTCGTGTTTTGCACCTAAACTTATCCTACGTTACCTATTGGAATGCTAATGTAAAATGTAAGTTCTACCAACCCATTTTCTTTTAAAAGGCATGGGCACATGGCACTAAATTATTGGCACACACGTGGGGCTAACATTTCACCAAGACAAAATTACTCCTTAGCAAAGGTTCAATAGGGAAGTGTTGGTCGTGGTGGATGTGAAATTGCTTTGAGGATGAATGAAGAGGAAGAGAGTAGGTTAGTGAGTGAAATAAAGTTGCAGAAGCGAGTTCTAGAGTTAATGGACTCAAAAATTGATACACAGAATATACCCTTGCTATGAAAGATGTGTCCAAGGCTAGCTGCACTGAGTGAGGGTGGATCATCTTGTGTTGCATTAACCAAACTCGTTGAGTTGTGGAAGCGACAATGAGTTGAATCTAACCTTGTTCATGGCACAGCATGTACTCTCGTGTTTTTACCCTGAGTAATTAAAAAGCCAAAAACAAAAAAACAAAAACAGACACACACATCATTATATCATTTATTTTCTTGCTTTTGTAGTATTCTAAATTTGTTGAATATTGTCAACTACAACAACAGATGTAGTCAGAGGGACATAGAATAGTATGTTTTCAAAATTTTAGAGACAAAGAATGACCATTTAAAATTTAGGATTAATCCCAAATTTTTTATAAAGCTGAGGAACGAAAACAATATCTTAACCAAAAAGTTATTGATAATACGTTAAAAAGTCAATCCACATCTTTCAAAATATATAGATATAATTTTTGGAATTTTACAATGAATTTATACTAAACATTCTGAAGGACCCTAATCCCACCTTTACGGCCTGTTTGATAGGGAGATGGAAAAGTAAAATGATAAAAAATAGAAAGTTGATAGAAAAGTGAGAGGATATAAGAAATTTTAGTTTCTCTTATTGATATTTGGTTGCAGACGTGAAAAAGTAGAAGGATAAAAATTTTTTTTTTTTTTTGGTTGAGAAGAAAAATAGGAGAATGAAAAATGTAATTTGCATAAATTTATAATCACATCCACATTGGATAAAATAAAATTAAAAAAAAAACTTTCTTATTTTGTTATGAAAAAAATATAAATGAATGGGCACTTCATTTAAATTCATTTATATTTTTTTTATTTAAAAAAGCTCAAGAAATTCAAGAACCTAAAACTGCTTTCTAAAAATCCAAAATAAAAAAAATCATAACTGATGAAAAAAAAAAAGAAGAAACAAAACAAAGAAGCGTTGTCAACATGCACGTGGCCATTTTAGTCCAAATTTGTTTACCTTATTTTCACTCTTATTTCCTCTTCATTTTGAGGAGATTGAGTTTTGGTAGATCCTAAAAAAAACAATCGGGTCCACCATTTTTCTCTCTCCCTCCCCTTCCCAACCAAATACCTTTCCAACCAATTTTCTCTTCTATTTTCCACTCCTCTTTTTTCATCTTCCTTAAAATCATCTCAACCAAACATTCCCTTATATCATTGAAAGTGAAACTAATAAGGCTTGATCATGAAAACCTTGCCCAATTACAAAATTAAGAGGATCCTGATACCTTGGACCTTCCTAAATCTCCCTCGGTGCTTTTTGTAATGTGAAATGGGCCGGTCCACTATAGTCTCTCCACTTTTTGTTTTTGGTAGCTATAATGTTCTTGGGTTGGTTTTTCTCACCAATTGTGTTGTCACCCAGCAACAAAATGTGGGACAGCTTGCTAGTATTATAATTTAGAAGCTATCAGCTCTAAATTATAATTGGTAAAGTTTCTAATAGTTAAATAAATTTAGAGTTGAATTCTCATTTACATTAAAAATTAATTGGTGTCTTAATTTGATAATAATGAATTATTATTAGAAGTGGACGGCATAAGTTGAAACTCTTAAATTAAATTTTTTTTTTTTAAATCCTTGGTTTCTCTGATATTAATAGCAGCAGTTTCAAGGGAAACTTTCCTTCGTAAGATTAAGCTGGCGGAGTGTCTTTCTAATTATGATCCATGTTTTGTAATATTATATGTAAGATGTCCAAGATTGAATCTGATATTGGGAACAATTATTGACAATAATATAGTATATAGTACATACTTTGTAGTTACCGGTCAAATTAAGAGGTTCCGTATCTGATAATCATGGGACATTACTTATTTAGAGTACTATTTGATCAAATAGCTTATATTTTTGTATTAAAAAAAATTGTGTTAAGAATCTTGAGATGACCTCCACCATTGTCCTTGTCGGGTAGAAGATTAAATTGTAGATGTGATTGATGTATAATACATTAATACTATTAGAACTGAGAATAATAATAATGCACATAACGAGGTGAGAAAAATAGGTAAATATCCTTAATTTTAAAACTTTTTTGTAAAATATTTATTTTTTAAACTATTTAGTAAAATGCTTTTATTTTTAAAATTCGACATTATCAATGTCAAGTTCTATACATATTTTGCCTCTTAAATTTTTTTTTTATTAATTTAAGTGGAACTTAATATTGCTAATATCAAGTCTACTTAAATATACACATAAAACTCGATTTTGGAGATATTTTGTCAAAATTGAAGTTCAAAACAATAGCATTTTGTTGCATAGTTTTAAAATTAAGGGTATTTATCCATTTTACTCCAAAGGAGGTCATATAATATATAGAGAGAGCAAAGACACATAATAGTACACAGCTACAATAATGATAATATGACCGTTTTAACTTAGTTATAGTGTCTGTATGTATATTTATAGTGGGATCAAGAATGACCTGATGTACGAGAAATTATTAGGTCCACCAGGAGGATTGTTGATGTGATCCTCTCTAATCTTCCAACCAATAAAATGTCATTATTTATGTAAATGTGACATCACCTGGTAATTTTTATTGTTTATTTTTTATGCTGATTAGGAAGCTCACTCACACATTTGCATAAATAACATTATCTCATTGGTTAGAAGGACCGCATTAGCAGTTCTCCTGGTAGACCTAATAATTTCTCCTGATGTACACCAATAAATACAATTTCCATGCAATAAAAATTTTATTTGTTTTACTTGGAAGTCACTTTGAACTAACTCGAAAATAAAAGAATCTTAATTAAGAACTTATAAGTAATGCTCAAATTAATATAAAAGATTTATTAGATATATGCTAGACTCGTTTATTCCCTCATAAAGTACATGACCATTTTGGTTAAAACCAATGGTCTTCCATCTAGTGGGCGGAAAAAAATATTTTATTATTTATTATTTATTTTTTTCTGATGGGATTTTATTTATTTAGGTAATGAGTTTCGACGAAGATATGAACGACCATCAAAGGCTTAAAGCTTCAAATTCCAAAAGCAGCATGGGCTAGTTTTGATTAAAGCCCAGTCCAAGTTTGAGCTTTTTAGCATTACAAAATTGAACCATGGCACAACCTAGCCCAATGACACATCTGACCAGGTTTGCTCATGGGCTCAGTCTCACGTTCAACTTGACCTTGGGTCTATTTGAAAAGTTACACCATAAGCCCAAGGTTATGGGTCTGATATACCAATTCAATACCTGGGATGGATATGAAGTAAAAACATTAATTCTTATTTTTTTATAACTCAACGGCAGTTGGAGGGAGAGGAGATTTATACCATATTTCAATTTAAAACATTTTTTTTTAGGGGAATCGATGGTAGACTTTATTGATTAATAATCATATTATACAAATGGAAAGAGAAAATATGGACATTCTTCAAACTAAGAAATAGCCTCCTCTTTCTCTTTTGCAAAATATTAACTTTAACAAGAGTTTGTTGGATTGAATATTATTCCAATTAAGTCAAAGCTTAATAAATAAAGTGTGCGTTTAAATAAGCTTAATTTTATTAGTTTAATTATATATATATATATAATATTGTTGTATGTTTAAAATATGATGTTCTAAAAATTTGTATATTCTCTTTTGAGATTAAAATAAGCCTATCCAAATTTCAAACAAAGAATAAACAAAAGAAAATTTTAAGTTGATCTCAAAAGTTACACTCTTGATGTATAATACCATTTTCGTGCAATAAAAAAGTCTAATGCTTTATTCAAAGCCAGCTTTAGGCCTAGGCTTGTGGCTTCCTATGCCTCCAAAAATAATTATAAAATGAAAATATTTTTTAGATGCTTTTAACGTATAGCCTCATTCATTACATTACCTCCACACCATCTCTTTGATTTGAACGTCACTCTAGACTAACTCAAAAATAAAAGAACTGTAAGTAATATTCCTCAAATGTAAAAGATTTATTAGATATATGTTAGCCTCAAATGTAAAGGATTTATTAGATATATGTTAGGCTTGTTCCTGTATCGCCTCACAAAGGAGAGTACCATTTTGGTAAATTAAAACCATGGTTTAGACTTTTTGGTAATAAGATTTAGAATTTACAATGGATTTCACATTTGAGTGCCTACAATTTCAACAGAAGTAGCGG
Source organism: Castanea sativa (assembly GCF_040712315.1). Lineage (NCBI taxonomy): Eukaryota > Viridiplantae > Streptophyta > Magnoliopsida > Fagales > Fagaceae > Castanea > Castanea sativa. The sequence continues at coordinate 5,583,456 of NC_134017.1, read as the reverse complement.
ATAACACCTTGGCAGCCATATTACAAGATTTACTGATCAATATCTAATCTAATATTATATTTAAAAGCATAAGTCTTTTCTTGCAAATAAAGCTGTGCTGCCACGTTAGGAAAAAACCCCACTTAAAAACCTCGCACACTTTCAGGAAAGCACGCGCAAAAAAAAGAAAAAAAAAAAAAAACAACAACAACAACAAAACAAAACCGCAAAAACTTAGACACCATTCAAGCGGTGCGAAAACTTAAAAACTTCAAGCAGCGCACTTACTCGGCCAAATGCACAAACAAAAATACAGAGTGCCTCCCTCATTGTTTTCGGTGATCATTCTAACTTTTCTACCGCCATTCTTTCTTTGCAACAACAAACTACTCAGAAGTTAAACCATTCATTCTATGCAACAACAAATCTAATATTATATATAAAAGTAGAAGCCTTTTTCTTGCAATTAAGGTCGTGCTACCACGTTAGGAAAAAACCCCACTTAAAAACCTGCCGCGCTTCCAAGAAAGTACGCGAAAAAAAAAAAAAAAACCGCAAAAACTTATAAGCACCATTCAAGCGGTGCGAAAACTTAAAAATTTCAAGCGGAGCACTTATTTGGCCAAATGCACAAACATAAATATAGAGGCGCCCCTCCCTCAATTGTTTCTGATGATCATTCTAATTTCTCCTACCAATTTTCCTTCCCTCTCCTTTTCTTCTCTGTGAACCAACTATTCAGAAGTTAAACCATTCCTTCTATGCAACAACATGATTATTCAGAAAGTAAGCATGTTTTTTTCTCTATTCAACTACTGTTCCCAATTGTCTAAAACTGCCTATAGATCCTTTTTCCTCTATTGAATTTAATTTTCTAGGGTTCTTCTTTTATCCCTATTGAAAAAATATATGGGTTTAGTAGTTTATACAACTATATTCCATCTTCTCAATTAATTTTTTCCTTGATCTCTTCCATCTTTTTCTCCAATCGCAAATTATTGATTCCCTGTGCCAAATAAACCCATTTGGTCTTCCACAAAAAAAATCTCTTTAATCAAGATTTAAGGTTTGGCTACCTATTACCCTAATTTTCCATTTATTTTTTCCTAGTTTATTGAGTTCTGTTTTCTTCGATTGTTGTATTGGTTAGATTTTATTTTTGCTTGGCAGATTTTTGTTAGGTTTGCACTTTTTTTCATTTGCCTTTATGTTTTGTCGATTACTGTAGAGTGTAGATTTATTAAGGATTTTTCTCAAAGTGAAATTATGGCTTCCTTGGAATTATTTACATCATTTTTTTAATAGAAACAAACAGATAGATAACATAGATTTGGTTAACTATTTTGCTGCATTACTCAATCAAGGTTTAAGGTTTAGCTACCTTTTTCCCTAATTTCCCATTTATTTTTCCAATTTCTTGAGTTCTATTTTGTTCGATTGTTGTATTGATTAAATTTTGTTTTTGTTTGACAAATTTTTGTTAGGTTTGTGTTTTTTTTTGGTTTGCCCCTAAAGTTTGAATTGATTTATGTTTTGTCAATTACTGCATGTGAAGGGATTATTTCCTTAATATAGTTTTATGGTTTACACACTAATCTGCAGATCTATGTTTTATTGAATCGCTCTCAAAAGGACAAAAGAAAAAAAAAAAAAAAAAAAACGTTGAACTGCTGAATTACCTTTTAAATGGAAACAACCCTTGATTTTAATAGCCATATTAGTAACATGGATGGTTTGCAATCTGAATGTTTGGAGAGTACAGTTATTTATAATTTTTTTTAAGTAAAATTATTGGGTTTTTTATGTTAATTACTGAGTTTTTGTAGATTGAACCGCATTTTCTCTGATCGCCTTTGTAGATTGAACCGCATCTAATTTTACTATGATTTCTCGATTGATCTATGTCTTTGATTTACTGGAATGCTTATTTTGTTTTGGTTTTTTTTGAGCATCTTACGCTTTCTTTTTGCTTTAAGTATAATTTCTCATATAAATCAAAATTGTTCTATTAGACTTGGTATCTGTTAATTTTTGTACTGCTCAAGCTATTACGCTCAGTTTATTGGCAGGGTTTTTTTTATTTTATTTTTTTTTTATTTTTTTTATTTTAATGTTGTTGTTTTTAGCTTTGCTTATTTTGTTTATTCATTTGTTTTTATTGTGTATGTCTTAGTATTTTGGATTTGAGAACTTATAGATAATTTAATTTATTTATTTTATGAATAGATTATTACATAATAATGGGTGAAAATTTTCATGAATTCCATAACTTGGGTGTGTGTATAATCTAATCTATCTCTTTGTGTAATTTTGAAGTAAAGCCTAATAAATTTGAGGAACCTTTGTGTAATTAATCTTGATTCTTGCCTTTGAAATTAGAAACTGTTATCAACTTCCTTACAATGATTATTTCTAACTATTTCTTGGAGTCTCTCTTACACTATTCCTTCATTTTTTTTCTATCCCTTATTGAATACTTATATACGAAATAGAACATAGAATTATTTTAGTGTTATTAAACTTCAGTTTGGTTTTATTAGACATTCAGATTTCTTGCTGTTTACTTCAAATAAACCTACCATGTTTTGCCATGCTTTGTGTTTTCAATGACATTTTTATTCTCACGTGCTATTGTAGATTTATCATCTCTACTTTGGCTTGTATTATATATAAAAGTAGAAGACTTTTCATGTAGGAAAAAACACCCATTTAAACTTCTGCCACATTACATTTAAAAAGCGAATAAACACACCGTATGAAATAATTTCAAGCGTCTGAAAACTCAAACCCAAACTTTAAAACCCATTCGTACAAGACAAAAGAAAACACCTTTCACTTCATCCTTTCAATATTAAATCTCCAATGTGTATATGTTTTTAGTTTAAAACCGGACGTTTATACTACAAGAATTACTATCTTCCCTTTTCAGTATATCTGTATTTCAAAATTCCCCCCAACCGATTTGTCTAGGGTTTTTCTTTGACTTCTTTTGAAATATAGATGGGTTTATTCTCTTTCTATGAAAAAATTATAATTTCCAGTTATAAGTACTAATAACATAAGGGATTTCGTCCTTGATTTTAATAGCCAAATTTCAACTTGGATGGTTTAAAATCAGAAAGTTTAGAGAGTATAGTGATGAGTTTATTCTCTTTCTATTTGTTTTATCCAAAGCCAGTTTAGGCCTAGGCCTGTGGCTTCCTATGCCTCCAAAAAAAATTATAAAATAAAAATAATTTTTAGATGCTTTTAACGTATGGCTTCATTCATTACACATTACCTCCACACCATCTCTTTGATTTGAAGGCCACTCTGAACTAACTCAAAAATAAAAAAACATTAAGTCCTCAAATACAAAAGATTTATTAGATATATGTTAGGCTTGTTCCTGTATTCCCTCACAAAGAAGAGTACCGTTTTGGTAAATTAAAATCATGGTTTAGTCTTTTGAGTAATGAGTTTCCAAGTTTTGAATGACCATCAAACATTCAAAGGCTAAAATGTTAAATTCCAAATGCTAGTAAAAGCTGCTTCTTGAATGCATGGACTAGAACTTCATCAAAGCCTAGTCCAAGCTTCAGACTTTAGCTTAACAAAATTGAACCATAGCCCAATAATACATCTGACTAGGGCTGCTCATAGGCTCAGTCCCACATCCAATCTGACCTTGGGTCTATTTTAAAAGTTTTCACCCTAAGCCCAAGGTTTTGGGTTTTGATCTCCCCCAATACTTGGGGATGGATAAAAAGTAAAAAAACTTAGTTTTATTCTAATGGGTTTTTTATTAGATTGAATATTATTCCAATTAAGTCCAAACTTAATTAATAATTTATGTACATTTCGATTAACTAATCGGTTCTTTTTTTTTATAATATAAAATCATAGTTACATCTTGAAATATGTTATGTTTTAAGAACTTGTATATTCTATTTTGAGACGATAATGGAAAAAGTTTCTCTCCAAATTAATTTGGAGAGTTTAAATTTCTCATATATCTTTTTATTAGATGTAAATTTTGAATATTTTTAACCGTTAGATTGCATGCATGTTTTTTTTTTTTTTTTTTTTAAAATACAAGATAGAAATTCTACTTTAGCTCAATCTAGGTGTATATGTGTGTTAAACTCCTTTCTGGAGACTTGAACCTCGACCCTTGCCTCCACACCCCACAAACACTTATACTTGTAAAGTGACTATTGCACTAAGAGTGTGTGGTGGTGATTGCATGTTCATATTATATCTTCTATGCTTGCAACATTTTAACAAGATTATATATTAATAGATATGCCATTAATCAAATGTTTAAATTTCAAGTTTTTTTGGTATAAAATTATGCATAAAAAATAGCTTTATTGATCGAATACTAAATACCATCAAATATGAACAAAATTTGATATGCGTGTTAAGAACATAAAGAACATGCAATTCAACAGTTAGATTTTCAAGTTTCACTTCCAATAAAAAGATATAAGAAGAATTTGAAGAGTTTTTCACCAAACTAGTTTGGAGAGAAACCTTGTTCGATGAAAATAAACTTAGGACAAAATTTGGTTATTGTTAGGTTCTAAATATTTAGGATTAAATGTTTAGTTTTCAAAAATTGGTATATTGGTAAACTGAGAACACAAACATGTCTAGATTAAGTGTTAAACATTGCTCAAATTTGTTCAAGTCAAGTTTCAAGAACTGTCAAGTTCTAGAAAGAAGAAACAAGCCTTTGTGAAGCTCGATTGATCGAATGTTAGGTTTGATCGATCGAAAATCGTATTCTGTAGATTTTATATTAGGCCCAAAACTCACGAAAATGTATGGGGTTTCAGTCCAACACAGCCTAGTATAAAAGGAAAACCCTAATCACATTTTAGAAGCCCTTGGAAGTCTTGTAAGTTACTCCTGTGAGGTTTCTATACCTTCTAACTCAACAAGAATCTACCGGAAAGAAATCTACAATCAAGAGCTCGTGGAAACAAGTTGCTACATAAAGATCTACTACTGATGGTGATCTAAAACCTTTAAGTGAGATCTCAAAGTCCTAATTGGGGAGTTTGTATTTAGCAAATTCAAAATAGAAGAGTATGTGGAGTCGGAGTTGCACGTGATCGTGTTAGTAAGCTCTACATGAGGTAGCTTTAGATTTAGGGTTTATATCTATTGTAATCTTCCATTCTATCATTTTGTTTACCTTGAAAATAACTAGATTAAATCGTCCCTAGGCTTTTACCTTGAAATGGTTGATTTCATTGGTTTTCATAGGTCATCATATTATTACTGTCTTCTTTACTTTTTCGCACCAAGTAATATGTTTTCTTGTGTTTAGCCTAGATCTCATAATTAACCTAGGTGAATACTTGGCTAACTCATTAGGTTAAAACTATTATATTTTTAAGCGGTTTAAACAAACAAACAGTTACAAACTTGGTTATAGCTTAAGGCTAAAATTTCCTTAAAAAAAATTAGCATTGCTACATTTTTTGGAAATCTAATCATTGGATTGCATGTTTTTTACACTCTTAATACACATGTCGAATTTTATCAATCAGATGTTATTTATTATATAATTTATAAACTTATTTTTTACACATAATTTTAGACTACAAAAATTTACAATTTAAACAATTGATTGATGACATTGCTACTGATATTTGATTTTCTGAAAATTTTGTATGTATTGAGGATATAAGAAGAACTATAATCCAATGATGAATTTGTCAAAATTTACAGCCAATAAAATGATATTGAGTGAAGTTGTAGTTTTTGGCTATAATTGAGTTTGTAGCAAAATTTTGTCCATAATCTTATCCAAATAAGTAATAAAGGAAAGAAAATTTTAAGTTGACCAAAAATTAGATGCTTTACTAAAATAAGGCGGCTGTCGCCTTTAATGATGTCTCTGTGCACTATTAAATTTACTTATTCTTTTTTTGAGAACGTTAAATATTTTTAACACACACATGGTCACTCAATCCCACAAATTTAACATGGTTGCAAAGATTACTTAAACATTTAATAAACAAATATATAAACTTTAATATAAGAAAATTTTGAGTTCACCACAAGTTACATAACTAGGCAGCGGCAGCCACCAATTAATGGAGACCTCCTCTCCTTGAGCAAGTGTCAAGTCAAAAATTCATTAATGGTGCTAACTTTCATTAATTGAGATGGTTGAGTATATTAAACCATATGACGTGTTTAACTATTTCAACACAATAGTTTTATTTTTTTTTCAAACAAGTATGTGATTCATTGGTCAATATAGTACAAAATGTAAGGAATTATAGTTAAGTTTTGTTCTGCGTAAAATATATATACCTCCTCTTCTTTTTTATTATTTTTTATTTTTTTATTTTTTTGAGCGAAAGAGGGGCAGGTGATTATACGTACTTCCAGGGCGTGACCTAATAGGGGCACCTCCGCTAAAAAATATTGGATTGAGTCATAACTACTGTGACCAGGGTGTCACAAACCTCACTCTAACACCTCAAAAGAGTCAACGAAAGAGGCGCAAAACAAGCTATACCTCCTCTCCTTGAGGAGCCGGTATATCCTGTACCCGGCATATATGCCGGGTATAGGATATAATTTTCGCTCCTTGAGCAAGTGTCAAGTCAAAAATTCATTAATGGCGCTAACTTTCATTAATTGAGATGGTTGAGCATATTAAACCATATGTGATATGACCTGTATTACTATTTCGACACAATACGGACAAAATGTACGTAAGGAATTATATATAAGTTTTGTTCTGCATAGAATATATATGCCTTCTCTCCCCGAGCAAGTGTCAAGTCAAAAATTCATTAATGGTGGTAACTTTCATTAATTGAGATGGTTGAGTATATTAAACCATATGACCTGTATTACTATTTCAACACAATAGATTTTTGTTTTTACAGACAAGTATGTAGTACAAAATGTAAGGAATTGCAGTTAAGTTTTGTTCTGCGTATAATATATATATATAAAAGTACGTGAATGAGAGAGAGAGAATTTTTTTTCCCTTCTAAAGATTGTGGCTTACCTCCTTTTTTTAAAAAAGGTTTTACATATAGCAATACCAATATAGCACAGTTTTTTATAATTTGTGGTACTAAAAATAACATTTTAATAATTTAACAGCACCAATACTAATGTTATTAATAATTAACCACTTCAATTTAGTTATTAAATTGGTAGTATTTCAAGATTTATCAGAATTTAAAAACATATTAGTAGCTCCGTAGGGACACTGCCCAATAAATTTCCCATGTAGGCTCACAGACAAGAACGTAGGCGGTGGCAGTTTGAATTTAAGGTGTCATGGCCTCACCTATAGGCTACATAAGTAGTTTAATAGTCTCGGTTTATTTACTATAGTCATGGTCCTCATGGCCTCACCTTGGTTTATTTACTATAGAATTGACAGATCCATGGTGTAGTTTTATACAATTAGTGGATAATATTATTATCAATAACAAGTTGCTATACGACTAAAATTAATCAATAGATTTATAGTTATTTTTTTAAAAAAATTTGGTATAATTTATTGATTTATTTATATAATAAATATCGTATCTATAATAAATTCATATGAAAATAATATGTTATTCTAATAAAAATTTGCTATCTTAACAAATTGAATAAAAAATATTATATCTCTAATGTTGCTCATATATAGTATACAAGCAGGATTCTATAATTGTAATAACTTTTAGTGATAGCAATTTTTGTAGAGTTTCACTTCATGCTTGTATTAATAAGCTTCTTCAGATAGCTAGGTAATGTATTTCTTGTAACATCTTTTTTTGAGCATCATATGTTATTTTTAAAAAAAGTTAATAATAATAATGTTTGGCTTACATTATAATTGGATATATATATATATATATATATTTTTTAAATTGTATTTTCTTTAAAGGATAGATGTACAGCTATTTTTACCCGCTTATTTTTAGTCAAAATAAGCTATTGAGAATAAGCTCATCTACAGTTCTTACGTAACACACATGAAATTTTCCAAGTGAGTTTTGGAGCTTCTGTTTGATGGGTTTCATACTCTCTCTCTGATTATATAATAAAAAGAGAGCAAAAATTCCATTTAAAGTTCTAGTATGTAACCAAAAGTACAATTTCAGGAATTTGGAATTTGAGTCACACCAAATTAGTTCACGGCTTTTTGGCTTGTGTTTTTTTGTTTTGTTTTTATGCTTTGGCAGGCAATAAAAACTGTGTCAGAAACAAGAAACAAAGGCACAGGCAAGCAACAGGGGCGGAGCCAAGGGGGAGGGGGGGAGAGGGGGCAGTTGCCCCCCTGACCTGCCCCAAAATTTGTATATAATAGTATTTATTTATTTATTTATTTGAGAAGCTTATATAATAGTATAGTGATAGAGTTTGATGTTAGAAAGCCTAAGTTGTCCCTACACATATCAGAAAGCATGTTACTATAAGAGAAAAAAACAATCACCATACTAGTTTTCGTCTTTTCCTAGTGGGCCATTTAAATAGTTAAATTCACTATTATAGAATTTCTTTGCTTCTCACAGGGTCACAGTATTTAATACAAATTACAAATTACAAATTGGTATTTTTTAGACATAAAAAAGGTCAATGATGAAAAAATTGAAATCACCTTCCTTTTGTGTATAGAGCATTAAAAAAAATCTATTTTGTATTCTTTCCATTCAGGATGTAAATCACAATATATGATTTAATTTTTTTTCTAATGACCCACATGTATGAGATGATGTGCTAAGTTGAGGAATGTTGTGAAATTGCTGTGAATTTTTATTGTATCCTTGACATGACTTATATTTTCTTCTAATTTTTTCACAATTTCATACTCTTTCTATAAATCTTAATTTTAACTACTTAAATAAATAAAGAAACATATGCTTAATTCTACAAATTTTTTTAAAAGAATGCAAGGCACTGAAACATTAATACAACTTTATAGGTATATTATTATATTCCTAACACTCCTACATTAATTTATTTTCTCAATTTATTTTAATTTCAACATTATGTATTTAGATTTTTTTTATTTACTATAATTTGATTATTTTTGTTTTCTTTATTTTCATGATATAAAATACATACACACACATGTAGTTAATTAAGCTTATGAAGAAACATGATTATAATAATGAGTATCGAAGTGTCATTTAATCTTGCCCCTCTGAGTTGAAATCTTGGCTCCGCCACTGGCGAGCAAGCACCAAAAAAATTCACGTCAGCCTACTACTTTCAAGAGGAAATTCCTTGCACAGAATAGCTTACAGATGTGGTCAGTACAGTACAGTGCAGTGCAGAGATAGCGAGGAGATATATTCTTCCTAGCTCGTCTTTTAACTCACTGAATAAGATTAGAACATATATGATTCGTAGACATGGAATTATATCCCTGTAAATAGGCTTAGTTCCAACGGAATAACTGCTTCACTCCCTTCAACACTAGTCTCTTGCTTGTTTTAGGTCCAACTAAGAAAATTATTACATAGAAAATGTTAATAAGTACCGTGCACTAAGATTTCTCTTAATAAGTTATGTTAATAAAAGTAACAAAAAATTATTAAAAAATTGTTAAAAAGAATTTAAAAAATTGTTAAAAATTTGTCAAAAAGAATAAAAAGTTGTAAAAAGTAAAAAAAATACACAAATCCCTTAGAAAGATGATATATATATATATATATATATATATATATATATATATATATATATATATATATGGGATATGATATTCAAGTAGATGAGTTACTATTACATGTAATAATGTGAGTTTGTATTTACTAGCGAATATGTCAAAATGACATATTACTATCATGTCTAATAGGGCTGTCCAAAGACCCGCAGGAACCGACCCACCCGATTTTGCCGACCGAACCCGACCTGCCGCCGACCGAACCGACTGCTCCGGCGGTCGGCGACGGTTTTGATTCTCCAAAATCCGAGATCAACGAGTCGGAGATCGGATCTCCTCCTCTCAAATCCGTGAAACCCGATCCGACCGACCCATCATTTTCTCGGCGAGTTTTGAGATTTTTTTGGGTAGATCCGGCGAGTTTTGAGATTTTTTTGGGAAGATTTAAGCTAGATCCGGCAAGATTTCGCTAGATCTAGCCAAGATCTCACTAGATCTGGCGAGATCTGGCCGGATTTCTAACGTTTTTCAAAAAAAATTTCGCCGGATTCTGTGTTTTTCAAAATTTTTCTCGTCGGATTCTGCGTTTTTCATATTTTCTTGGCCGGATTCTCGCCGTTTGCAAATAATCAACCTCGACCGAGACCCGATCCGATTTTCTGACTGGTCGACGGCAGGTCTGAAAATTTGGAACCCGACTTGGTCGGGTCGGTTGCGGGTTGGGCACAAACCCGACCCGTGGACACCCCTAATATCTAACATTGTAACCTTGTTTGCTACCTATCCAAAATGACGAAAAGAAAAAGAAAGAATCATTGACATGGGCATTATGTAATTTACATCATGTGATTTGATGGGGCCAACCATTTGAATTGACATGGGCATTATTTTGTTATTTATATCACAATCTAACATGAAAAGAATAAAATAAAAAAACACCAAAAATATGTAGAATATGTAACATGAGTTAAAGGAATGTGATCTAGATTTTGTTATGAGCAATCATGTTATTGATAAAACTACCATACCCACAAAATATATATATATATATATATATATATATATATATATTGAGAGAGAGAGAGAGAGAGAGAGAGAGAGAGAGAAATTCTTCAAAACTTAACATATATTTAAAAATTTTAAGTAACCAGTAAATATAGTCCAATAATGATAGGTGATACTATTATTACATACAGTAAGTAAATACCAATTTCTAAGTAACAATTTTAATAAAGTTGGATCCTCATAAACAAGGCGTGCCATGAAACTGATGAAAGTGGCACATTCATTTTTAGATAAGTGTATGTTGTCTCTATTTCATGATTTATGTCAAATCTTATAAAAATAAGAAGTAAAATAAATCACTCCCCAAAGGGGCAAAACAATATTTTTCAAAATGTAATTGTGGCATGGTTGCGATTTAATGTCAGTAGAATGAACAAACTACCTTAAACAATTTTTTTTTCACTGTGTAACTCTCAAAAAGTTGAACAAAATAAATTGTCTCAAAGTGGACAAGCTAGTACATAGTAACGCTTTAAATATTTGATGCATTCAAGAATAGGGCTTTATTAAATTAACTTTTCTTTAATGGCTTGTGCCCACCTTGTCAATATTTGTGATAATAGAAATATTTATTTTTTGAGAACATAAATCTTTAATCATTAATAAAATCCTATGCTTTCAAAAAAAAAAAAAAAAGTTTTAAAATCATAACTTCAGAAATTATGTTGAGACATTTTTTTCCGCCTATTAACTCTAGGACGAGGAGGTATGCTAGACTTATTATAGCAATAATTGTTTTTAACACAAATCAAATTATTGACGAAATAAGTGCTTCTCACAACGCTCCTCGTACTGAGACCGAAATAAATATAGGCTAGTATTGAATTCTTGTTGTTATGAGATCAAAATAAAAAAAAACAAAGAGAAATGTAAATCAAATTATTGAGTTTTAACTTGGCGGCGCCATCTGGGACCACCTTGGCCTTAAAAAAAATTTATATATAATAATTTAAAATTTTATATTTATTTACCTTTAAAATTTTTTTTGGGACCACCTTAAATTTTTTTATGCCAATAAAATTAAATTTTGATCCATAATTTGAGCAACTTACAATATATTGGGGTCTTTCAAGCAAAAAGGAAAAACTAAAAAAAAATTGAACTACAATCTGAAAAAAAAAAAAAAAAAAATTATAATTAAACTACTACAGGTTCAGCAGTTGCTTGATTCTTTCGATTAAATACATTGTCCAATACAACACAATTTTCAACATTTTATTATTTTTTATTATAGTATTATTTTTCTTCACCAGACATATATTATTTACTTATCATTTTTAATTATTTTTTCTTATTTATTCTTAACCACACACGTCTTCTGTCTCCCCGAGTTTTACACTTCATACTTTTATATTTTATCACATCTTTATCTACACTTTTACATCTACGTTTTGTTTTCCCTTTTGTTCGTAACTTCTATGTTTTCTACCAATACCAGTTCGTCAGTGCCTCTTCTCAAGTTTTGAGTTTCAAATTTCTCAATACAATATTTTTTTAGCTGTACATGTACCTTTTTTTTATTTTTACTTTTGAGGTTTTTTGATTTATGATGTGGGATGAAGACGATTAGACCATCCCTGGACGGTCATCACCTCGGCAGCCGTCCAGGAGTTATCCTCAGGACGAGGGTAACGGACAAGACCGTCCTGAGGATGATAGCGAAGCTACATCCCTCGTCCATGGGATGCGCACAGCCTGTCCCGAGAGGACTCGTCCACATAAAGATTTGTGGACGAGGATGCTACACTTGGAATTATCAGGCACACTCGACGAAGGAATTCCAGGACGAGGATATCACACTTAGGAAAATCTCCGAATATAATGTGATAATCCCTTATCCCACGCATAACTGTCATGTATCCGTTGTGAAATAGAAGTGTAACTCCTAAACGGTTATAGCAGTTACGCCTCAGCCTTGTGCCTCCTTGAATCCAGGGGAGGTTCCAGCATTCCATAACCGTCTATGAAGGCACTATATAAAGACTGATTTAGACAAGACAAATGTAAGCGAATTTTACTCCAAAAAAGTTGGAACTCCAAAAATATAGAAAGAAAAACTAACTTTGCCATCGGAGGGTTTTTGGCCGGCAGCTTCGGTCACCTTTGATTCGCTTTTCTTTTTTCTTCAGGCCGCAGAGAGAGCAAGTGGTCCTTTCAAGTCCGAAGCATCCAGCCTACTGATCTTCTTTGCATCATCAGTTGGCGCCGTCTGTGGGAAGAACATTGTTCTTTTCGTTCGGTTATTTGTTCTGTTTTCAACGATTAGCCTTTCCCAGACAAAAGGCTAAATGGTTCGAACAAGATCAAGGGCTACAAGCCCAGGCCACCAGGAGAGTAGGGATGCTTCTAGCAACCCCCTTCGCGATCGCAGGTCAGCGCCTGTCGTGCAACCACCCTCCATCCAACATATACAATCCATGGCCGCCGCTATGGCGGAACTGACACGTCAAAACCAGGAGTTGAATAGGGAGATCAACCTCAGGAGGCAGCGCCAAGATGGGCACGCGGATAGACGGGCACCAAGTCAGGAAGGTGGAGGAGAAAATGTCGAGTCCAAAGATCAAACAAGGGGTACCGTTTCAAAAAGGGTGCCACACTTGGAAAAAGAGATGGACGAGATGAGAAAAGCCATGGATAAAATGAGGGAAAACATGAGGCGAGCGAACCCAGTGGATGATATGGTTCATCGAACGGACTCCCCTTTCACGGCTTCCATCAGCAGTCACCCCCTACCTCCAAAATTCAAAATGCCTTCTCTGGACTCGTATAATGGAAATCGCGACCCTTGCGATCATATTGCAACTTTCAAGACGATCATGCAACTACAAGGAGTCCCGGATGAGATTATGTGCAGAGCTTTTCCCACCACACTTAAGGGACCGGCGCGAGTGTGGTTCGGTAAGATACCCCCAAACTCGGTGGGATCCTTTGAAGAGTTGAGTAAGTTGTTTGTCAACAATTTCATTGGAGGACAGCGTCACAAGCGTTCCTTCTCCAGCCTACTGACCATAGAGCAAGGGGAAAATGAGAGTTTGCGATCCTTTATCACCCGGTTTAATAGGGAGGCCCTGACGGTGGACGAGATGGATGAAAAGTTATTACTGGCCGATTTCCACAATGGGGTCAATTCCGACCTGTTCATTCATAAGCTCTACGAGCAGGAACCACAGACCATGGCCGATCTTGTCCATTCGGCCCAGAATTTTATGAACGCTGAGGACGTTATCATAGCCAAGAAAAGAAAAAGGGTAGAACGTTCAGAAGCGGGTCACCATCGTTATTCGGATCAAGGACCCCGTCCAAAGAAAGCTCGGGAAGACAAGAGGAAAGATAAGGATGGTAAGAAGGCCAGTTCCTCCGCGAGGAATCAGCAATACACGCCCCTGACTATGCCACTAGAGCAGGTTCTTATGCAAATCAAGGATGATCCGTCCTTGAAGTGGCCGGAAAAAATGAAGGGAGACCCCAACAAGCGTAATAGGAGCAAGTACTATCGCTTTCACAGGGACCATGGGCATGATACGGACGAGTGCATTGACTTGAAACAGCAGATAGAAAATCTCATTAGACAAGGAAAATTGAGGAACTTCCTTGGACGAGACCAGAGAGATGAGAAAATGAAGGCCAAGGTGGAAGAATCATCACGCCCCCCACTAGGAGAGATAAGGGTAATTATAGGAGGAAACTCGACGGTACAGTCGTCCAAGTCAAGGAAGACATACCTGAAGGTGGTGCAGAACATCCAACTGTCTAGACGACCTCCTAGGACGAGGGAAGTAGACCAACAGGCTGTTACGTTCACGGACGAGGAGGCAGGACGACTTCACCACCCACACGATGACGCGATAGTCATCACCCTACTCATCTCTGACTACATGACCAGGAGGGTGTTGATAGACAATGGCAGCTCTGCAGACATTCTCTACTACCCCGCATTCCAACAAATGAGGCTAGGACGAGATCAGCTTCGACTAGTGAACTCGCCGTTGGTAGGATTCGGAGGAATGAAGGTGCAACCTGTGGGCACCATCACGTTACTAGTGGTCGTTGGAACGTATCCGCAGCAGATAACCAAGGAGGTAAGTTTCCTCGTTGTTGATTGTGCATCGTCATATAATGCAATTATTGGAAGGCCAACTTTGAATAGCTGGAAAGCGGTAACCTCTACTTACCACCTGTCCATCAAATTTCCAACCGAGCACGGAGTAGGCCAAGTACAAGGAGATCAGCTGGCCGCCAGAGAATGCTACTTAGCTATGCTGGCCATGGACGAGCACATGCAGGCAATGAGTATAGACGGGAAAAGGATCGTGGTGGAGCCCACTGAAGCATTAGAAGACGTCCCTTTGGACGATAATTAGCCCGATAAGTCTACTAGAATTGGGGCAAGCATGGAAGAGGGGGCAAAGCACGCTTTGATTCGGTTTCTGAAGAAAAGCCTAGATGTCTTTGCATGGAGTCATGAGGACATGCCTGGCATTGATCCGAGCATCATTACCCATAGCCTGAACGTGTGTCCCTATTCGAAACCAGTGCGTCAGAAGAAAAGAGTTTTCGCTCCCGAGCGAGACAATGCCATTAAGGAAGAGGTGCAAAAGTTGGCCGCCGCGAAGTTCATCCGAGAAGTTCATTACTCAGATTGGTTGGCGAACGTGGTCATGGTCAAGAAAGCTAATGGCAAGTGGCGAATGTGCGTGGACTTCACTAATCTAAACAAAGCTTGCCCCAAGGATAGCTACCCATTGCCACGCATTGACCAGTTAGTGGACTCAACGGCAGGTCACAGGATACTTAGCTTCATGGACGCTTTATCGGGTTATAACCAGATACAGATGGATGAAGCGGATCAGGAGAAGACCTCATTCATCACGAGCCAAGGGTTGTATTGCTACAAGGTAATGCCCTTCGGTTTGAAGAATGCGAGGGCGACCTACCAAAGGCTGGTTAACCATATGTTTCATCCTCAAATCGGGCAAAATGTGGAGGTTTATGTGGACGACATACTGGTGAAGAGCCAGGACGAGGATAAACATCTGGACGACCTTCAGGAGACTTTTGATACGTTGCGACGGTACAACATGAAATTAAATCCGAGCAAGTGTGCTTTCGGGGTTTCATCGGGAAAATTCTTGGGGTTTATGGTGTCGCACAGGGGAATTGAGGCGAATCCGGATAAAATCCAGGCAATACTGAACATGGAACCACCGAAAAATATCAAGGAAGTCTAGTCTCTTACTGGATGAGTCGCCGCCCTCAACAGGTTTGTATCGAAAGCTACTGACAAATGTTTACCATTCTTTAAAGTCCTTAGGAAGGCTTTTGAATGGACGGACGGGTGCCAATAGGCCTTCCAAGACTTAAAGGCGTATTTCATGATGGCACCACTGTTGAGTCCGTCTGTACCTGGGGAAGAGTTGTACTTGTACTTGGCAGTGTCCCCACACGCAGTAAGCTCAGCGTTAGTCAGAGAAGAGGGGAGAATCCAGAAACCGGTCTACTACACAAGCCACGCGATGAGAGGGGCGGAAGGATGATACCCGATGATGGAGAAACTAGCCTTCGCATTAATCACGGCTTCCAGGAAGCTGAGACATTATTTTCAGGCACACGTCATCAACGTCCTAACAGACCATCCTATAAAAAAGGCTATGAGCAAGTTGGAAGCTGCTGGACGGCTAGTACAGTGGGCCGTTGAGCTCAGCGAATTTGATGTCAGATACCTCCTAAGGAATAGGATAAAGGTGCAGGCGTTGGTAGATTTCATCGCAGAATTCACCCCCAACCAGGACGATCTGAACAAGGACGAAGGAAATGAAATGTGGGTGATTAATGTAGACGGATCATCCACACTGTATGCAGGAGGGATTGGAATTGTACTGAAGTCCCCTGAGGGTGATAGGCTAGAGTATGCGGCCCGTCTGCAGTATCAAACTACCAACAACGAGGCTGAGTATGAAGCCCTACTCAAAGGATTGGAATTAGCCAAGTCCTTAGGGGCGGAGTCATTGACAATCAGAGGAGACTCTCAACTGGTCATTAACCAAGTGAATGGGATGTGTGATGCTAAGGAAGATCGAATGAAGAAATACCTCAACAAAGTGAAATGCCTTGCGCGAAAATTTTCAGCCATAAGTTTTATTCAACTTCCCAGGGAAGAAATGCAGAAGCAGACGCCTTGGCAAAAGCTGCTTCGGCAGGGGTCATAGACGAGTACGACAACATCCAATATATGCCAAGCATAGACATCTCTGACATACAGCAGATAGGAGGAGGAGAGAATTGGATGAGTCCAATAATGATTTATCTTAAAGATGGAAGGCTTCCAGAAGACAAGGACGAAGCGAGAAAGTTAAGGGTCAGATCAGCCAAGTATGTCCTCATAAATGAAGTGTTGTACAAGCGAGGTTTTTCCTAACCTTACTTAAGATGCTTGGCTCCTGACGAGTTAAACTTTGTTCTAAGGGAAGTTCATGAAGGATCGTGTGGAAATCATTCAGGAGCAAGATCGCTAGTCCATAAAATCGTCCGTGCCGGCTACTATTGGCCTACAATGCAGGCAGATGCTAAAACTTATGTCAAGATATGTGACCAATGCCAGCGCTATAGTAATGTGCCTAGACAGCCGTCAGAATACCAAACCCCAATGATGGCCCCATGGCCCTTCGCACAGTGGGGATTGGATATCCTAGGCCCTTTTCCCATGGGAATCCGGCAAATGAAGTTTTTGGTGGTGGGAATCAACTACTTTACCAAGTGGGTAGAAGCCGAGCCTCTTGCAGCAATCACTCAGCAGAACGTGAAAAATTTTGTATGGAAGAATATTTTATGCAGGTTCGGAGTACCCAGGGTATTGGTATCTGACAACGGACGTCAATTTGACAACGCACCCTTCAGGGACTTTTGCAATCATTTCGGGATCAAGAATCACTATTCCTCCCCCTCCCATCCACAGGCAAATGGACAAGCAGAAGTAGCAAACCGATCCCTGTTGAAAATCATCAAGACTCGGCTTGAGGGGCAAAAGGGATATGGCTAGACGAGCTACCAGGTGTTCTTTGGGCCTATAGGACGACTGCACGAACTCCGACAGGAGAGACCCCTTTTAAACTAGTCTATGGGAGTGAAGCTGTCATACCAGTAGAGGTTCATATGGCAAGTCACCGAGTGATGGAGTACCAGGAGAAAGACAATGGGGAACAACGTCGCCTTGACCTCAATCTTGTTGACGAGGTAAGAATGGATGTGGAGCAAAGGACGGCAAGGTACAAAAATCTTATGGCCAGACAGCATGATGCCATGGTAAAACCCAGACGGTTCGGCGTGGGGGACCTTGTTCTCAAAAGGGTCTCCTTGGCGACTAGGAATCCAGCTCATGGAAAACTGGGACCCAATTGGGAAGGACCCTATAAGGTAATCAACTGCAAGAGGCAGGGGTCCTACTACCTGGAAGCTCTGGACGAGCAGAAGTTAGAGCATCCCTGGAACGTGGAACATCTGAGGAGGTACTATTAGTGATAAGCAGGGACGAGGGAAGTCAATGGCAAAGTTACAGCTATGATTTGTGTGTTTGCTTATATTTGCTGCTGTATTTTTACTACTATTATGGTGTGTTACGAATAAAAGTGCACTAGTTCTTAAACTTTTGCACTACTTACAGACCAGCTTACGAAAGACGAGGCTATGTACTTTTTTTTTAAGTATCTTAATAAGGCACTAGCTTATAGGCATGTGCCACGTTTGTGAACAATGTTCATGTAATAATGTGGTTTGAGTTTCTTATGTATTTGATGCATAGATTTAGTTTCCATAATAATACCCACAAAAGGGGCAAAAGCCTAAGACGAATTGAAAAACTTCGAACGCAGAAACACTCGTCCAAAGCTTTCCTTTAAAAAGGATAAAGCAAAAAGAAAGAAGCCAAGGCCTGCTCGTCCAAAGCTTTCCTTTAGAAAGGATAAAGTAAAGAGAAAGAAGCCAAGGACTGCTCGTCCAAAGCTTTCCTTTAAAAAGGATAAGCAAGAGAAAGAAGCCTAAGAATACTCGTCCAAGGTTTCCCTTTAAAAAGGATAAAAAAAAAGGGCCCACTCGTCTAAGACTTTCCTTCAAATGAGTATGAAGCAAAAGGAAGAAGGCTAAGGCCCACTCGTCTAAGGAAGAAAAGTAAGCATTAAGGTATAGCATTCCAGAGACGAGCACTCGTCAAGACGAGAAAACATAAACATTATGAACTTCTTGCGAGAAGGCGAATAATAATTGCCTAAAGGATAAGCAAAAGTAATGCAGTCATCATCATCGTCCTAAGTGGGTCGTCCATAAAAAGATCGTAGACGATCATTCAACACTTAGAGCATTGTTTGAAAGACAATTGCATAAATGATAACAAATAAAGAAGATATTCTTTAGCCTAAAAAGGGTAGACGACCACCATCCAAAAACCCTTACAAAATAAGCATTAAAAGGCATTGTTCATAAACTCGTCTAGAACACTCTAGACGAGGCAATTGTACTTGAATACATTTCAAATTCTTAAATACATTTTAAATACAAAAAAGAAAAGAAAGCTAAGCGACAATAACAATTGGTTAAAAAGAAACATTTTCTTCAAGAGGGAGGGGCATCAACGTTGGGGTCGTCCTGGGCTGGTCTGGTGGAAGCGTCGTCCTCGATGTTGACATCGCCTGAGCCTGTGTGAACGAGAGAACTTGTAGCAGCAGCAAGGTTGAGTTTAATGATGCTAAAGTCAACTTCAGGAAAGTTGTCCATAGCGTCCATCCTAAAATCCTCAAACCCTGCTGCGTAGTTCGTGTCCATCAGGTCAGTAAACTCTTTGGACGCTTTGAATTCCTCCACTGCCTCGTCTTTAGCTTTCTTAAGAAGAAGACTCAGCTCGTCATTCTCCCTTTGAAGAAGTTCCAGACAGTCGTCCTTCTTGGTAGTGTCGGACTTCAGCTCCCCCACCAAAGCCTTCAACTCCTCAGCCTCGTCCTTGGCCTTGTTCACCACCTCCGCCCACGTCCTACAGTCATTCTTGATCTCTTCTATTCTTTTCTCTAGAAGGATCCTCGTCCTGTCCATCTCTGTGGCCTGCCTGGACGCAGCTATGAACTTTGACATTGCCTACATGGAAGAATAGAAACTTCAGAAGATAGAAATGACATTGGGTAAACATGGATAAACCAAGACGAGGAAAAATGGTCACCTTGAAGAGATCGTGGACGCCGGAGTGCTCGAACTGTTTCAAGGACATGTCGTAGCACGCAGCTACGTCTTCGCCTTTCACAGCCTCTTGGAATCGTTCCCAAGCCAGATCCTCATTCTCTAATAAATTGGTAGGAATCCTTCGAGGTTGGGACGAGTCAAGAGCAGGGGACTTGGACGGAGTGACACTAAGGGGCGTGGACGAGTCTACGTCAACGACCAGGACGGGTGGCTGGGAAGGAGGATCAGGCCTAGCAGTTTCAGGCCTAGACGACCTAGACTTAGCCTTCTTCCCCCGACGACTTGGCAAGCTAGCCAAGTCCATATGCTTGGACAAGCTTTTCCTTTTTTCTCCAAAAATAGGACGAGGCTAGGGCTGAGGTTTAGATCTAGCTATCTCGTCGACCACTTCCTTCCCCTTGTTTCCCTTCATGGTTGCCATTCCTAAAAAAAAATAAAATAAAATAAAATAAAACAAAAATGAAAAACGCATATCTTAAGAGGAGCACTTACGTCTACGGGTAGTTAGCTCGTGTGCTAAAGCTTCAACGGACGATTCAGGGCCGAGTCCCCACTTGTGTAGACGCTTAAGGGTCACTAACGAGTGAAAGTCTCGTTCAGAATGTAGACGGGCCCTGTGGACGCGATCACGGTGGAACTTGCTCGAAGAAGGTCGTCCAACGGCTGGAAAGGGAAGAAGGAAGTTAAGGTTAGACCATCGTCCAAAGAGAAAGTATAATAAAAAAGAAGCAAAAAAGAAGAGCATAACATACCTTCTGGATGAAGGTTCCCTATGTCTCCAGCATAAGGAGCAAACGAGTCTCTACCAATCTCAACGGGATGCCCCGCCCAGAAACCAGAGACGAAGAAAAATTCCGTCTTCCAGTTTCTGTCAGACGAGGGCAAAGACTTAATCAGTCTACAGTCATTGCTCCTGGCTGTAAACTGATGGAAGCCTCGAGATTGATTTATCTCGGAGGGTTTATAGCAGTACAAGAACTCGTCCACGGTAATAGGACGGTCCCCGTCAAACACCTCCATCCATAAGGCTTGCATGGAGACAATTAGTCTCCATGCGTTGGGGTTTAGCTGACACACTCCCAAGCCCAGCCTAGTGAGTAATTCCCTAGCAAAGGCATTCAAAGGAAGTCTAAGCCCCCCTAACAGATAAGCTTCATAAACACCTATTCCAAAACGAGGCTGGCAACACCATTCACCTCAGACAGCTAACCTAGGGTTTAGATCATCAGGAATTTGAAACCAACTCCTAAGGGCATCTAACCTTCTCTCGTCCGTCCTAGAAGGAACCTCTAGAGCACAACTATATACGGTTTCCCGTTCGTCCAAAGGGGAGGACGGCAGAGAGCTCGTAGAGGTGTCAGCCCCAGAGGCTGTCCTCGTCCTAATACTCTCTTGAAAGGTTTCTACAGGAATTCCAAGAACACCAGATGTGTATTCCTCAGTTGTGTGACCACTACTACTACTGACATTACTGGAGGTGTCATAACTAGAGTCGTCGTGATACTCGTCTATGGCCCTGACCACACTGTCGCTAGACGAACATGAGGCCATTAAAAACGTCCTAACACTTAAAAAAGGAAAGCTAGAATAAGTGTAGAGAGATTACCTGGCTCTAGACGAGGGACACTAAGGACGCTGAAGATATTCTTAGATGAAGCGACGGACGAGAGTGTCAAAGCAGAAAATTTGAAAAAGTGAAAGGGGCATGAGAGGGAAATCACTATTTATAGGCAGAAAAGTCTCGGTAACCGCAATGATGGAACCAATTAGAAGGCGACATGTGGCGCACGCCTCGAAGAAGTAAAATTAGTTGACTAACCCCCTATGGATGTGCGACACGTAGTGCGTTTAAAAAAAAAAAAAGAGAGAGAGAAGAAGAAAAGAAAAGGGATAAACTTGTCCTAAAATCTGTCGATACGTTGCATAACTCCTGGACGAGGGGCAACTGATGTGGGATGAAGACGCTCAGACCATCCTTGGACGGTCATCACCTCAGCAGCCGTCCAGGAGTTATCTTCAAGATGAGGGTAACGGACAAGGCCGTCCTGAGGATGATAGCGAAGCTACATCCATCGTCCATGGGATGCGCACAGCCTGTCCCGAGAGAACTCGTCCACATAAAGATTTGTGGACGAGGATGCTACACTTGGAATTATCAGGCACACTCGACGAAGGAATTCCATGACGAGGACATCACACTTAGGAAAATCTCCGAATATAATGTGATAATCCCTTATCCCACGCATAACTGTCATGTATCCGTTGTGAAATAGAAGTGTAACTCCTAAACGGTTATAGCAGTTACGCCTCATCCTTGTGCCTCCTTGAATCCAGGGGAGGTTCCAGCATTCCATAACCGTCTATGAAGGCACTATATAAAGACTGATTCAGACAAGGCAAATGTATGCGAATTTTACTCCAAAAAAGTTGGAACTCCAAAAATATAGAAAGAAAAACTAACTTTGCCATCGGAGGGTTTTTGGCCGGCAGCCCCGGTCACCTTTGATTCGCTTTTCTTTTTTCTTCAGGCCGCAGAGAGAGCAAGTGGTCCTTTCAAGTCCGAAGTATCCAGCCTACTGATCTACTTTGTGTGCAAGCCAAGTCTCCTACTTGTACTAGAAATCTATTAGTCTAGGGTTTAGTCTACTATATATACATACGTTATGATTCATTATAACACATGATTTGTACTACACTCTAATATATTATTGATGTAGTCTTTTAGGGTTTACTCCGTGGATGTAGGTCGTTAAGTTGAACTACATAATCCTCATGTGTTATTGTGTTCTATACTTTATGTTTTTGCTTCCACATTCATACTAGCATATTTAGCATGATGTATCAATGTTAATATTTAACAATTTAAAAATTTGAAAGGTATAATTTCTTAAACTTTATGCAAAGCATAATTATTGTGGGTGACTTGTAGTGGAGACTGGACCACCCAAAGCAAATAGATTTAGGTGGCACCATTGTCTTTGTTGTACATGGCACCTTTAATCAACCATAATAGATACTTACATTTGTCAAACAGTGGTAGATAGCAATAACTTGACGTATTTGTCTTCTTCTACTTCTCTTCTCCTATAAAAGGAGAACAAACTGGTTTTATAAGAATCAACGAGTATTGTAGCACATACTTGCCAAACAGTAGAAAGCCCTTTTCTTTTAAAAGTTTTTCAGTAAGTTTGGAAGGAGCTAACTACTATCTTTTAGAGTCTGTAAGGTATGTTTTTATTAGATATTGAGCAAGCATACATGTCTATATCATTATTTCTCTCTCTCTCTCTCTTTTTGCAAGTCTTTTGTATTCTTTACTGTTATTATTATTATTGCGTGTTGTTTTATTTTTAACTGTTGTGAACTCATATACATGTATTTGCTTTAAAGTTTATGTCATCAACCAGTTTTTGAGCCGAAGTTAGGCAAATATATGGCGTAAAGGAACCAGTTTTAGACATTGTTGTTGGAAAATTTAGACCTCGGTCGATAGAATTAACAAATTTTAAACCTAAGTTGTTAATTAGATTTATTATGAATAAATTTTTTAAAAATAAACAAACATCAATATCATATTAAAATCATATGCAGCAGAAAAGTAAATAAGACAAGATATGATGATCTAGGAAAACCAGTGAAACTAACTAGTTTCACAGTAAAAAACCTGGGGGGAAACTTTCCTGAAAAACAATTCACTATAGTAAAAAGAAGTTCCAGATCTAGTACAAAACCTTTATTCTTAGACTCTACAATCCCCGTAGATGAACTCACAGCAGAAACCTTCTACTGCTTCAGAACCTCTAAACTCTTTAATATATGAATGCCGCCCTTTTAATTCATGGATCCCAGTACGCGACTCATTTTTTTGCATGAATCCTAGTACGTGACTCACTCACTGAAGTTATTCACTTCATTAATAATGAAGATCAAGAAGCACTTAGTTACAAAACCCTAAGGCGCAAAGACGCAGTAGCTTTTCTTTTTTTTAGAGAATAAGGCTTTGGTCACCTTTTACATATGTTCTCCTTGTATTCTCTTATGTAACGGCCTCTAAAATAAGCTTTATATATGTCTAGGGTTGTGAGAAAAGAAACTCTACACAAATATAAAAGCATGAGTCGAAAATCAGATCTGAAAATTCTGATTTCTGTAACCTCAATAGATACCTCAATAGATAGTAGGTGTCGAGCCTCATTAAACCTCGATAATTAGCTATCTATCGAGCAACTGTTGAGTTATCTGTCCAGCTTTAGTGAACACCTTTTCTTCACTTGTTTCTTGGTCCAATCTTCATGGCTTTAATACTAGACTTGAACAACATGTTCTTTGGAGTATAAAATACATCCTAGATCTACCCCATTACAAGTAAAGTGCGTTTTGTTAAAGGATTAGCCAATTACATAAAATATGTCCTTAACAATTGTAAAGCATCTATTTGGTCTTAGATACCTCAATAATTTAGAATGGAACATATAGTAATGATAGTAATGATAAAATAGAATGTATCAACTCTTGGTTGATATGACTTATGAGAAAGAGGGTTATAGATACATATTGCATATAGAACGTGAAAATAATATAAATAGTATTAGACTATTAGTGCTGGACTACATATATAGTATTAGTGACAAACTTGCTAGCTCCCTCGTGATATTTTTGAAGTAATTCATCAAAGGCTTGAAAAACAAGAAGTACAGATTAGAAAAAATACTTGCTTAAAAGTCATGAATATATCAATATGCATGAAGAAATACTAAAACTAACATATCTTATTTATCATGAAAGACTTGAGGAGTGATATTAAGTTTAAAATTGATAATTATAATATCCTTTACAAATACTAAATGACTTTAAAGTCTTAGACTCTTTCGAGTTCTTAGTTTGAGTTGTAAAACCGACTCATATTGTCTTTGTAAGTCTTGTCGTAATTATTTGGAAGATAATAATTTTAAAATGTCATTCGAGGTGATTTTTTTTTTTTTTTTTTCATTTCAGGTTACGTTTCAAGACACACACACACATATATATATGTGTGTGTGTGTGTATAGATATATGTATGTTTGCATGTATGTGATTAAATAAAATTAAGAACAATTTGCTCATTTAATTATCACCATATTGGAAATGAAGATGGTTAAATTATAATGGGATAAAAACGTCACATGAGTAATGATGTATAAATCATCCAAACATGTACCTAATGTAACCAAATGCTAGCTTAAAGGTTGATAATAAATATATTGACAAAAACAATTATTATGGAACGAAAACAATAAGTTGAAAATATATCAATAAATAAATAAATATATATATTGACAAAAAGATCGCACAAAAGAAAAACTGACTTTTCTTTACAACTTATGGATGTGGCTTTTTGATTCATGACTAGATGCAAAAAAATAAGAGGGAAAAAATGCATTTTTTTTTTATTTCATTAATTTAAGTATCAAACTTAATTTAATTAATATTGATAGTCTAACTATAGGCTAATTGTTTAAATAAGATTATCAAATTTGTTCTTTTTAAACTTTAACTCATCAAGTCAATTAGTCTTTAATATGTCCTAGCTTAAACAGCAGCTAGCACAAGCACCTTTGAATTGAAAATTGGAGTCCATGGTCTTCATTTATACTAGTATAGACTATAGATTCCTATCAAAGGGAAAAAAAAGGTATAGAACATATTAGTATTTAATTAAAGATTGTTTTGATAATTTAAGCTAAGCTTTATATTTCACTAAAAAACAAAAAAAATATAGCCTTAAGAAGTTTATGCTTAGTATTCACATTGGTGGAGCCATAAATTTAGCAATATGGTTCTACAAAAAGCTATTTTAGCTATCTTACCTCCTTACTTTACAAAACAACCAACATCTATTGTTTTATTTTAGCTTTCAATATAATAAAATAATATAAACAACACAATAAAATAATATATTCATTACAAAGCAGTGTGAACATATGAATAAAATAATATATTTAATGTAAAGCAGTGTGAACACACAATTTAATAATACTACAATGCGCCGCCATTTTTGGTTGTGCATGATAGCTGTGGAGCAAAATTATTTGGCTTTAGCTTTACCAATATAGCCATAAATTTGTATTTTGTGGTACTAAAAATGGTAATATAGCTTTTTTAACACTAAACGGATGCCCTATGGATATTAGTTTAGGAAATATTTTTTTTGAAAATTTTTATAAAAGAAAATTAATTCTTTTATTATTTTTTATATTTTTAAATAGTTTATTAATAAATACTCTAAAGTTAGCACAAGAGGTTAAATATTTGTAAGAAGAAAAAGAATGAGAAACATTATAAATGTGCCTACCTGTAGCAAGGAGAGGGATCAATGTTTGACAAGATTTTTGTTATCTATGATAATCGTACTTTTCTGCTTTTTGAATCTAGAATTAATGGGCAAAGCTGTTTTTAAGATAATTTAATTCAACTTCCGACAAAAAAAAAAAGAGAGGAAAAGTTAATAACCTACTACATAGGTCATATGATCAAATTAACTTGCTTAAAAGAAATGATTTTTTTTGAAATAAAATAGATTTTTTTATAGAGTTTTAATCTATGAAATTTATGTTGAACTAACGGGAACACATAAAAAATAAACTTAAATAAGTATGTTTTAATTGCAATATATTATATTTGAAAAAATGCTATTCATAATTCTAAACTAATATAAATATTAATCATCAGTTAAAATGAGAATAATAAAAATTTTAATTATCATGTAAAAGATTTCATGTAAAAGACTACTTCGTTGTTTGCACGTTGCAATCTACTACTACTAGTATTTTTAAAGTTTAGCAAAAAATACTAGTAGTAGTAGATTGCAACGTGCAAACAACGAAGTAGCCTTCTTTTTGTTCTTCTTCTTTTTTTATTTATTTTTTTATTTTATTGGTGCTACACAGGGATCTTTCTGAACAGAATGTTTTTTGGCTCGCTAACTCTGTACGTAACTTGCTCACATGTCATTGGAAATACAAGATTTTGTTTTTGTTTTGTTTTGTTTTTTGTTTTTTTTTTTTTCTCACTGTTACTCCATGAATTGCTGTCGGATACAAAAACATAAGTCTCATTTAAGATGTTAGTGTTATATTAATGTTTCATTTAACCATGTTGTGAGTGATAAACTTCGGATTTTTGGTTAATGGATTCCCTATTCGTTTAGGGATACTTATAATGTTTGTGATTATATCTTAGTATTAAGTCCTCGCGTATTGAGTTTGAGTTCTCAATAAACATAATTGAAATCAAACTCTTTTTTTATTTTTTATAATTCGATAGTCAGAGATTGAAAGATTTGAACTTTGAATATTTTCATTAGAATATCAGAATACATCAATAAATTAAATTACAAAATTCTTAATGAGTCCAAACTTTTAATTAAGATAGAATAATAAGTGACTTGGTAACCGTAGCACTCTAAATTATAATAAATTAAAGAACTCATATTTTTGTATATAAGCTTTTAGCTAATGAACAAAAATAAAGAGAGTTAGTAAAAGGATATAAATTGTTAGGTCCAAACTCCAAACCCATTGTTATAAGGCTAGCTATCGCATCTTGTCATGTTTATCAACGAGGTCTTGGTAGATTCCTTAAACATCTCTCACCCTCAACATAAAAAGATATCTTATCTTATTACTAAAATCTTATAATTCCTTAAACATGTGCTTAATATTTGGATAATCTAGTAATTAAATTAAAATATATAATAAGTCTTGGTATCGAAAACAATATTCAATCATAATTAATGTTATGAAAAATAAAAATGATTGTAGCACTTACTTGAAAAAAGCTTTATTCAAAGTTATATTATCTACAATGTATGAATTAAGACCAAGAATAATAAACCAAAGTTTCATTGCTGCATACTGTTCTTGAGCTCTTTTTTTTTTTAAAGAATTTTATTAACATGTGCTTTAAAAACACATAATAGTATACTATTTTTTAAAAAAAAATTGTCAAAAAAGAAAAAAATTGGCAATTTTTTCAATACTCGATATTAAAAAAAAAAAAAAAAGATTTGTTAATATATGCTTAAGGCATACATTAACCGACCCAGCTGTTTCGTTACAAAAAGAAAGTGAAGTGTTTTGGGGTGAAATATTGGTCATAATCTCGAAAGAATCCTTGTCAGATTCTGTTTGTGTAAAGAAAAATACTGAACGTCTGAATGGGTCCCTTCTTTGTAAACCGTGCATCATATATATTTATTTATTTTACATTATGGTTTTGCTGTTTGACATTATTCAGACTATTCTGTCAAAAATTTTGGCCTCTAACAATGTTGGTTTTGTTAATTAATACACATTAATTTTGATTATCTTCTGTTTCCCTGTACACTGCATGTGATCTTTCTCTCATTCAGTGTCTCTGAATTCAGTAACCAAACCAATTAAATAAAAACTCTAGGGCACGTTGAATGATACCTCATTATGGTCAATGATTGACTCAATATTTTTTCATTGGTAAGTAGATCCAACGGTCAGAAACTCAGAACTACAAGAATATTTGCATGGAGATTGTTAACATAGATTTATTCTCTTATACAGAAGATCCAATATGCCATGCCATTCCAAACATTAAGCATTCCAACAGATGCAAATTAACCAAGGAATATATCATACAACTGAATCATTTACAGCATCCCCAAATTCACCTAACCTTTAAATTAAAACACACTTCAACCTAATTCCCACTTTGCTTAAACCTTTCTTCTTGTCTGACTTCCTCAAGAAAACACATGGTTTCTTGAACAAATAAACAATTTATTAGAATAGTATAAATGGATTATTTGCTAAAGTTGTAAGTTACAACACATTTATTACCATTTTTTTTCGCAATCGTTGATATATTTTATTGTGATTGATGCATATAAAAAATGGTGTAATTAGTGAATCCAAATAAAAGTGATGTTAACTCATGGGCTGGTTTAGTAGTTTTCAAAATGTCATGAAATCTATAAAATCCCGAGTACAAAAACATCTCATCATGCCCAACTCTAAAGAATTTCTTCCTATAATTAGCTTATGTGTGATTTGAAGAAATAGTTAGATTTTTGAAAATACCTACAAAAATAGTTAGGTTTCTGAAGACTTTTGAACGCATACATTAACAAAAAGTAAAAGTGACGTTTTAATGTTCATGAAAAATATGACGCTCCATTACTATCTTTAGACTAATTAATTTCTATCCATCACTATAGTACATTAATGTTATATATTTGACGGTCCATCTCAAATATTTGGGATGATGTATTACTAGTCAAACATCTATATAATCTACAATTTTATAATAAGTGAGACTATTTTAATAAGGTCTACATGCAACAAATTAAAATAGTGTGTGTGTGAGCGCTGTACGAGGGATATATGGTCTAGTACTGTAGACAAGTCAGACATCTCGTGCCCTTTCTGAAGCAAAGAAGAAGACCCACCAATCAAAACAGTTCCTCATGCACTCACTATAAGTTTCTCTTTCTGTGGCTCAATAAAAGCTTATCTTTTCAGGATAAAATTGTTACTTGCAACTAAGTATTGTATTTATCTACAAGAATCGAAAAAAGGTAATGCATTTATCTGATTATCTCTTAGCTTACCCTTTTGTCACCAAACCTTTTAGTATAAATCTGCATGCCTTTCATTACAATATGTTTGCACATGCAAAAAGTAAACTGTACAGATTAAAATCACTCATTTTTACCAAAATATAGCCACTATATGACAAACCTATTCTACTCTGGGGTTCTGATAAACTTTTACCACAGCCATCTGATAATTCCTTTTTTTTTTAGTCTTTCTTCACCAATTATTATAATGCTTTTGTCACCTTCGCTTTCTCTTTTTTTTTTTCCTAAAGTCAGGCATATGCGCACTTTAGTATAATATTAAAGGCCTTTTTTCTTTAGCAGCCTTTGTAGTAGCATTTAGCATGTAAAAACTTTATAGCACTCTCAATTGCTCAATCATCAAGCCCATGATAGTCACTTTTTTCTTTGTGCACTCTCAAAGTTCATGTCTTATTCTCACATATATATATAAGGCGGTAGTTGAGGTTCTTCTCCCACACCAAGAAAGGTAGATGATAGACAGAACCAAAACTACACACCCTCTACATAAGTATATCAAGCTCCCCAAGCCTCACAAACTCTCTCTGTCTCTGTCTCTCTCTCTGAATTTAGACAAACACAAACAAAAGCTAATGGCTTCCATGGCAGATAGGTCTATTAAAAGAGAAGTGAACGCAATGGAAGCCATTAATAATGTTTCAACGAAGAAGGAAGTCAACAAGGGAGCATGGACAGCTGAGGAAGATAGAAAACTGGCTGAGGTTATCGCAATCCATGGTGCTAAAAGGTGGACAACAATTGCAACTAAAGCAGGTCATTTTCAATTTCACCAAGTTGAATTCTAAACTTGATAACTTCAATACTAAATTTGTTATGAAAATGATGTTCCCAAATTCTGATCAAAGGCTTAATAAGTCTTTGCTTATTGCAGGTCTTAATCGATGCGGCAAGAGTTGCAGGCTAAGATGGTTGAATTACTTGAGGCCTAACATCAAGAGAGGAAACATATCAGACCAAGAAGAGGATTTGATACTTAGGCTCCACAAACTACTTGGAAACAGGTTAATTAATTCACATGTCAAACATAGACCTATATATATTGACATGGTTGTTCTACCTTCTAAGTTCACATATTTGAACATGGCCAAGGTTGGATTTTTCTATAATTGTTTGTTTTTAATTATCTTAGGTGGTCTTTGATAGCCGGAAGATTACCGGGCCGAACAGATAATGAGATAAAGAACTACTGGAATTCTCATTTGAGCAAGAAGTTAAGGCAGAAGGAGAAGCAAAGTGTAGCTGCAACAAGAGATGGCTATACTGTTCAGGAAAATAGGGAGGAAGATAAAGTCAATGAAGAAATGAGTGGAGAGGAGAATACATCTAAAGGAGTTGATGACTCAAAAAGTGACTTTGATGTGGATGAGTTCTTTGATTTCTCTAATGAGAGTACTTTGAATTTAGACTGGGTTAGCCAATTCCTTGAACTTGATCAGGGCTTCAGTGATGTTTCATAAATTGTTTTGACCTTTTTTTTTTCTCTTAAAAAATTTGGTGCAGTTCATGCTAATCAGTAGGGTGTATGTAATAATATATTTAATAACTCTATTTTTTTTTCCTTCCAAGTTCTTCATGAATTTGGTGGAGGTATCAGCTCTTAGATGTGCTGAACTGCAAATTACTTCCATGAATTAGTCCTTTTCATTTTCTTCTACATCAATCATTGCATACCAACCTGGCCACGGAAAAGGAAAAAAAGAAAACAAAATTCATGGCTAGCAACCTAAGGCAATAGAAATATGAAAAGCACTACGGTACCGAAAATTTTGGCATTTAGTTCTTAATCGATGACAGTACAGCTTTGGTGATGGAAACAATGGTGTAAAGATATATAGCAAACAGCTATGATAAAAGTTAGAAAGGAATTGTCCGCATTATTGCGGACAAGGGTCAAAGAATATAAGCATGATGAGACAAAAGGCCATGTGTGGCTCGTGTTCATTAATTATTATATGTGCTAAGATAATTTGTAACATTTTAAAGGCCGAAAATGAAGACAAAGCATTCTCATGTCCAGATGAATACAGTATAACACTTTGTGAAATCCTGAGAGGCATATAGGTTACTGTGTTAGGAAAAGCTTTTGAATCTATAATCGGATTATTTTTTTTTCTTTTTTCTTTCTTCCTTCTTTTCATCACAAAAGAGTTGGGACTTTTTCATTCTGAAACTTTTCCCAGCCTTAGAGCATCCACAGCAGTGAAGCTAAAAATTTAGCAATTTAGCTCCACCAAAAGTTACTTTATCTATTTTACCTACACACATGCTGCAGCAGTGGATCTATTTTAGCTTTCAACACAATAAAATAATATAAACATCACAATAAAATAATATATATACCACAATAAAATAATACATCTCACTACAATAAAAACACCACAATAAAAAAGTAATGTGAACGCAAAATAAAAAATTAATTTTTTTTTAGCTCTCATGAACAGTGCACATCTATCTATAGATGTGCATGCTGATAATTTAAAAAAAAATAGATTTAAACTTTCTCATCTTCTTTTTGGTGTTTTGGTAGAGCTAAAATAGTTATATAGCTATTTAGCTCCACTGCTGCAAGTGCTCTTATTATGGCTATAATAAGTCTATATATTTAGAATTATTTTCACAACTGTTAAGGTAGCAAGTTCTTCATGCTAATCAATAAAGTGATGTCACTGATAGTAACATGTGAAAACTAACAACAGCTTGCCGCCTCAGTTGGTATGAAAATCCTTGTCTCTTTTATGGATTTCCTGTCTCTTTTTCTCTGGATGCATTTGATTGGCTATGTTCAAGGACACGTGATATGTTTAACTTTTAATGGGACAACTTTTGCAAGGCACTACCATATGTGTTTAGCAGAATCAATTAGCCTAGCTTCAGTGACATTTAGTGGCTATATATCTAAGAGAGACTAATGGTACACAATGCAGATGCAAATCGATATATCACCCTGCTTGACCTTATTAGCGTATGCTAGTAGTGCTGTATCTGTATGGATTGAACTTTTTTTTTTCTTTTGTTGATCAATTGGTTGAATTGCCCTTGTTGTTTTCTTTCTCTTTCTTCTTTTTTTGTTAAATTGCACTAATGTACATATTCGGAAAGCAAGGAAAGAGACACATCATTCCTCTCATCTTTCAATCCAATTCTCTCTACCACACACATTATATCCAAGCCAAAAATTACGGTCTGTTTGGTAATAGTGTTTAAACAATGAAAATTGTTGTTTAAACATCATAACATGTGTTTTTATACACTTTTTTACCTTACGTATTTTTACAAAACTAAAACGTTACTAAAAATTTCTTACCAAACGGACCCTACATCTCTATAAAAATCTGTTACCAAATGGTTAATTTTACTCGCAAAATAAGTGATATTTGGACTCATTAAAGCTCAAGCTACCAACCTTTGTCCTTGGTAGTGTACTAAAAGATGGGTGGTCATATTTGCTAAAAGTACTACTGCTATTCACACTAGGTGTGGTTTTGTTGCCTTTCTCCCTTCAATTATTAGTACCATCTGCTAATGCCTTTGTCTATAAATGCAAGTTGGGTTCTGTTAAAGACTTTGACAGTTCTTAGTTGCACACATCATGATTCAATCATGATGTAATTTTGAATTTACATGCTCAATCTAAAGCATCTTCTTCATCTCTGAAAATAACATGATAATGAAACACCATGCAAGGTTTGTAATTTTGTGATTGTAAAGGAATCCCTTTCATTCTGTAACCTATTTCACAATTCCATGTAGAACAATGAGGTCTATGCTATGGATTTTAACTTGTTAGGCGACCCTTATTAAATCAGAGTCAGCTTGATGAAGTAGATGATGTGGTCCTTCCTAACACAGATTCTTATAAAGATTAATTGTCAAGCTTACATGAAATCAGGTCCAACTATCAGAAAGCCAGAGAAATAGAACGACCTTGCATTCTATTATAATCTATTCAAAATTGGAATTTACATTCCATAGAATACCATTCTGTCTGTTATGTCACATTCTTTCTTATAATGAAGGTACATACTGTGAAACCACATGCAAAATAAAATTGCAAGTCATTTTCAGTTGCACAACAAAGAAGCTGCCTTGTGTACGATGTACAACTGGGTACACACATTGATTGGGGTTCAGAGTCACTTATTATTTTCCACCTACTACAACTGAAAGAATTAAGTAGATACTTAGATTTAAATGGAACATACCTAACAAATCACCTCGTTATTTGATTCTCAAAAAAAATAAAAAAAAAATAAAAAATAAAAATAAAAATCAACTCGTTATTTATCAAAAAACAAAGGTCAAATGATTTCTATGAAGCACGGGTGCGGCGTTTGGGCCGCCGCACCCGCGTCGGACGCTGCCGGACGCGGCGACGCGCAGGCGACGCTGCTGCCTGCGCGTCCGTGCCGCGTCCGGCAATAAAAAAACATTTTTTTCGGCGCGATTCGGCGCGATTCGCGCCGATACGGCGCCGATTCGGGCCGACGCGCGCGAAATCGCGCCGATTTGGCCCGAATCGGTCGGTATCGGTGAAATCGGTCCGGCCGATACCGGCGAAATCGGCCGATATCGGCCGAAATCTGCCGATATCGGCCGAAATCGGACGATATCGGCCGATACCGGCCGAAATCGGACGATATCGGCCGATACCGGCCGGAATTCAACAAAAAAAAAAAAAACAACAACAGGTGCGTATGGCTGGAAAAAAAAAAAAAAGGTGCAAACGCACCGTTTCGAAAAAAACCAAGACCCAACCCTCTCCCTCTTCATTTTTCTTGAGCCTCTCTCCCACTCTCTACCTTCACTCTTCAGCTAGGCTCTCTCCTATTCTCTGTATTCTAGTTATTATTTACCATTGCCGGCCGATATCGTCCGATTTCGGCCGATATCGGCCGGAATTCAACAAAAAAAAAAAAAACAACAACAACAGGTGCGTATGGCTGGAAAAAAAAAAAGAAGGTGCAAACGCACCGTTTCGAAAAAAACCAAGACCCAACCCTCTCCCTCTTCATTTTTCTTGAGCCTCTCTCCCACTCTCTACCTTCACTCTTCAGCTAGGCTCTCTCCTATTCTCTGTATTCTAGTTATTATTTACCATTGCTCTTAAATTTGGTATATATTTATATAATGTAAAAAAAATATGTTTAGCAATATATTAAAAATATAAATAAAAATATTTTTAATAATTTTTTAATCGCCGCACCCGCACCCTACTTTTTCAAAAATTGCCGAGTCCCGCACCCGCACCCGCACCCGAATCCCGAAACGCACCCGTACTTCATAGAATGATTTTTCAGATCTTATTCAAGTTTTAGAATGTAATTTCATTTTTTTGAATTTCATATTTAATGTAATTGGATGCGTCTTTTGATTTATTCTTTCCTTACTTGGTTAGAAAGCTATTTTCTTTTTTATACTTGATGTTGAAGTTATTTGGCTTCTTTTTTGCTACGTAAAAAGGGAGAAAGGGATGAGAAATTATTCACTCTTATGGAAAGAGTCTTCACTCTTTTAAGTAAAATTGAATAATTTATCGTAAAAATGCCAGTACCACCATATTATCAATTGAATTTCAATTATTTCATTTCAATGTAGTTTGAAAATCCCAAAGTTCAGTATTTGTACATTTTGAATGAGTGATAAAATTATTGTAATGGTTTCGTGCTAATTTTAGGTTTTCTTGGGTGTTAACTCTTAGGTTTTATCCTCTTATTTTATTTATTTATTTATTTTTTAAAATAATTCTAGTGGGTTGCAATCTACACCATATATCATCTACTTCACAAATGTAGTCTACATCCATAGTCTCACTCTCAACCACTTCAAAATCAAATCAATGTATTTTCTACAAGTCACTTTCACCCTCATTGGTGATGTAACAACGCTGTCTCATTTTACTTTCAACCTCTCTTTCAATCATTTTGCTTGCAAATTCCATAAAAGCACTCCAGTAATGCTAAATAAAATCAACAACAAAAAATGCAACCATATAAGGGGGAAAAAAAAAAATAACAACCACAACAATAAAAAATAAAAATAAAAAATCCGAGGAAAAAAGACATGTCTAATTCATAAATACCAAATTCATATTCCAATACTGTCACCACCAGTTCCGTAGAACATCTGCATCTTTTTTTTCCCTTCTTTTTCTATCTTTTTGGATTTTTCGCAAAGTCATTTTTATTAAAATGCAAAATTTGCATTTTTATTACACGTAATTCCCCCCCCCCCCCCCCCCCTCTAGGTACAATGTTATTTATTTTAAGTTTTTATGGGATTTACATAACATGATGAAAAATTGAAATTGCTCTAAGTGTCTGTTTAGCTAGAGCATTATTATTGGCCAAAATCTTATTGGCAATTTGAAAATGTGACCATGGTATGTTTGGTCAAATTTCAAAATCATGCCTTTTAGTCTTGTTAGTGTGAAAGTGTGTGTTTTCGAGTTGTATTCTCTAAGCTGCATTGCAAATCACCATTTTTTTCAAAACACCCAAAAGCAAAATTTGAATCAAACTCACCATAAATGGGATATACTGGTAGTTATCTCCTTCACGCAAAGTATTTTGTAATTTTCATGCTTTAGGTATCATTTACATTTTTTTCCCATGTGCTCTTGAAGTGATTTTTTTTCTAATGCAAGTGAAATTATTAAAAGAAAGAAAGAAAGAAAATTAATTGGTTAAAAGGGAGGAAAATATTGCTTAATTTAGAAATAAAAATTTTATGTGCGGCTATTTTTAGAGCACCTCTAAAAATTTTATAGGCTGACATTTAAGTTTTATTTATTTTCAATTTTTTTTGTTTTGTTTTTTTTTTTTTTCCTTTTCAAATATGTTCGCTTTGAGAATTTTGCGTTGCATTAGACTGTAAT
Organism: Castanea sativa; assembly: GCF_040712315.1. Taxonomy (NCBI): domain Eukaryota; kingdom Viridiplantae; phylum Streptophyta; class Magnoliopsida; order Fagales; family Fagaceae; genus Castanea; species Castanea sativa. The sequence continues at coordinate 5,547,051 of NC_134017.1, read as the reverse complement.
AACCAGAGATTGAATCTTGGTACGATAGTAAGTGTCTTTTACAAAAAGCGATATGTCATAAGTTTGAGTTTGAGAATAAGCCTGGAAATAAATTAAAGGTAAGACTGTCTACCTTGATCTCTTTTAAACTTCATAAAAGTAGAAGCTCCGTGCATTGTATATCACTTTTTTATCATATTGCAAAGGCCAAATCTGCCACTCAACCAATTGACAAGGCATACACGCAAGATTATTTCAAACATCAATAATGCATTCCACTTCATTGATGACAATCCCCATTGAAGCGAAGGACAACTTATTAATGGTGTATTTAATTTTCAAAATTTATGGCACATGGTGATGACTGCTTTGAAATCAATGCAGTAAATTTTTTTCTTTTAATGAGACTTCTACCAACAAAGGATGGTAAGTCAATTTCTGCTATCACTAGACAAAATTTATTTATGGCACATTGTAAATAATCAGCTTTGAAATGCAATGCGATAATATTTTTGTTTAATGAGACAATAATACTGAACTACCAACAAAGAATTATAAGTAAATTTCTGGTATCATTAGAAAAAATTTCCCCACATGAATCACTTTTCTCCAACTAAATGTCTAGGAAAGATGAATGCATGGTTAAGGACCCACAGCCTTAAGAATACAAAAGAAAAATAAATGTCAATAGTTAGCATCATCACCTTTTAGCTATACATCACAATGTATTGAATGTCAATCAGTAGGTAATTACAGCTTGTATACAAAGCACACCTTAGGCAGCAAAAGTGTTGCTTCAACTTAAATGATTATGAATCTTAACTTTCAGTTCAAAGCTTCGTCTTCTAATCATAATTTTCAATTTACAGGAAAATCTTGTTTCCTTGCCTCTATGGAAGTAATAATCCCAGTTTCTGCAAAATTAGCTGCCTCTTAAAATCAGTGACAGTACAGATCTTGATTTTTTTAATTATTTTTTATTTAATTTGTTCCTAATTTTGTATTACTCTTTCCTTTTCTTTTCTTTTTAGGGGTGGGGTTGTCTCAATGATAGTAGCTACGAGCAGAGATAGGAGAGGTCAAAAATAGTAAGAACAAATGCAATTCGTAAATAGAGAAAAAAGTTAACGGATGTCCTAAACGTATTAATTTTCGAAATATTTTTAAAAATATTTTATGAGGGAAAAAAAAGAAAGAAAAAGTAACTGATTAATCCATGCCATGGAACAGGCATAATTACCTACCAGTTTCCCATCAAAACCAAAATTCTGCAATGTCCAAGTAGCAATAGTTGAGGTTATAGTCATAGATAGAACAGCTATGCAATTTAATATATAAGCAGAGGATTAAATTAGTCAAAGGTAGCCCCAAGGGAGCCCCTGTCCCTCTACCTACGTGTGTGCTGAGGAAATGTGTAAAAGCTCTTTGAGCGCCAAACTATAACACTTTAAGACGTGTAATGCCCCCATCTCACACAGACACAAAGGCAGTTGCCAACATAAATCCCTAGGAGTTAGTCCCAAATAATAGACTTTATTCTAGTGGGGAGAGTCAGAACTCATTACCCAATATTGAGACATCATGAGCTCGACATAAAAGCATCTCAGTGTATAGAAGATCACTTTAATTCAAAATAGTTTTACTGAAAAAATCTACACCAAAAACAAGTATTTCAACCCCTTGCTTATTAGAAAAACTAGCACAATCATCACTACTCTTATTGATGCCTTTCTCCCACATAATTGCTTCTTCTTTTTTTTTTTTTTTTTTTTTGGGTTGTTGTTGTTGTTGTTGTTTCTTTACTAGCAACCTTTCTAAAGAAGAGTCCTACGGGCTCGCCTCCAACCAGTGAAACCTATAAGCAACTAACTCCATCCGCCAAAATAGTGAAACCTACAAGCAACTAACTTCACCTGCCAAAATTAGTTGTCAAGTAATCTAGATCTTCCCCACAAATGATGCTTATGTATTCCACTTTTCTTTAATGGCCTTTAAAACTAAAGTCCTTATTCCAAATTTAAATTTGTATTAGGGTTATGCATCTACAACAAAAGACTATATATAGGGTTTTTTAATGAAGAATACCATACCCACCAAAACAGAAAGCTATCATATTCACAGCTCCCCCTCTCAAACACCTCTTTTTTATCATTATTATTTATTTTTGGAGGTGGCAGGAGGGTGCATAAATCAGACAAGAGTACATTAAAGTGAAAGAAAAAAGACATTAATGGTTAATATTATTCACAAAGTTAGATTGGATGAAATGCCAATCAAACATTTGCCTTTAAGTACACACAACATGCAGCTACTTTAACATGTCATTGACATCTTTTTTACACCACTTATCAGCAACAAGAAATGCCCTCCAAATCACAGACATAAAGAACAGGGCAGGAAGGGAGCAGGGGTATTAGTAAAAAAAAATGTTATGGTCACTTGCAATGTACATTGCATGCAAGTTTTAAGCTGTGCATTCAACACAGATCCCACCAAACATGCACACACTCTTTGCAATAGTGACAGCTTTAGAAATTTTTTTTAAGGTAATCACTAATAAACTTAAATTATATAAAATCTAATAAAGAGATAACTTATATCAAACCTTTATTAACAGAACTCGTAAACTGAGACAAAGCTGCCATTGTTATTTTTCTATGAAGAGATTACTATGTCCTGGGCAAGTTTTATCGCCTCCAGTTTCTAGGCTTTCTATAGTTATTTTTCTCCATTCTAAAGCTAGTTTGTTTCACAATAAAATATTTTATTTTATAATGTTTGTTTCATTAGAAAATTTGGTCACACCTAAAAATATTTTCTCCTTTAAATAATTAATTTAACGATTAATTAAAATATAAAGATTGGTATTGAGTTTATAAAATATAATAAAAAAATTTAAGTAAAAAATAAATTCAATGAGTTTAAATAATTTTCAAATGAATTTTCATGATTTTTATAAGGTTATAAAAAAAAAGATCAAAATTATGATTTTTAGTAATCATTAAGTAGAAACCATTTCAATATGAAATAAGGTCATGTTTAAAATAATTTCATATATAACATATCTACAACTAAAAGCACAATTATTAATTCATTTATACATTTAGCAAGAAAACAAATTCAACGCTATTAGCACATTGATAGGGAGGTGATATAATAAAACAGAAAGCTATTAATCCTTTATATCTTTTTCCCATATGCTCTTAAAGTAATCATTTTTCTAATATAAGTAGAATTAGTAGAAAACTCTAATTAATTAAAAAGGAAAGAAAAATATTTCTTAACTAAGAAATATATATATATATATATATATATATATATATTTTTTTTTTTGATATTGTGAATTTATAAGAGAATGTAGAATTCATAACTTTTAAAAGAAAAAACTTCAAAAAATGTTATATGCTGACATTTGAGTTGAATTTATTTATTTTAAACAAGACTTAGGTACAGTAGTTAGGTACTGTTCCCTAGGTTCCTCTCTTAAAATATTATTATGTGACTTTTTTTTCATAGATGAAAATGTATTTTTTTAAGTAGTTACATGGCAAGATCGTAAAAGGAGAATCTAAAAATAGCACCTAAGTACATAAGTTTTGTCCATTTATTTTATATATATTTAATTTTTGCCTTCAGTGCACTGCATCATATTGCAAAGACCAAATCTGCCACATAACAAATTGACAAGACATCCACAAGCATGATTATTTCACATTTCAATAATGCATTCCACTTGATTGATGACAATCCCCATAGAAGTAGAAGGACACAACTTAAATGGAGTATTTATTTTTCAAAATTTATGGCACATGGTAAATGAAAGCTTTAAAATACAATGATGTTTTTTGTTTTATTTATTTATTACTGAAACAATAATACTGAACTACCAACAAAGGATGATAAGTCAATTTTTGCCTTCATTTTAGACACAATTTTCTCACATGAAGCACATTTTTTTTTTTTTTTTCTTTTGAGAATCCACATAATGCACATTTAGACAAACTAAAAGTCTAGGAAAGATGGATGATTAAGGGCCGACAGCCTTCACATTCCAAAAGTAATATAAATGTGAACATTTAGCATTAACCTTTTAGCTATATACATCATTATGTATTGAATATCAATCAACCAGGTAATTTACAGCTTGTAAGCAAATCAACTCAATAAAAGTGTGGCTGCAACTCAAATGATTATGAATCTAAACTTTCAGTTCCAATCTTCAATCTCCTAATCATAATCTTCAAATTTACCACCAAATAGTGTTTCCTTGCTCGTATGGAAGTAATGATCCGAGCTTCTGCAAAATATGATGCCGCTTAAAATCACTTGTAGGATAGATCTTGATTTTTTATTTTTTTTAAATGTTTTTGGTTTTTAGTTTGGCATTTCTTTCCTTTTTTTTATTATGGGGGGCGGGGTGGGTTGTTCTGAATGATACCAAGGAGAAATTTGAAAGATTAAAAATGGAATTCATATTGTAAATATACTTACAAAGAATGAATTTTACACAAGCAGACCCTTCACCAAAATCCAAGAGTTAGCCCCATGCCATGGAACAAGCATAATTAACCACCAGTTTACCATCAAAACCAAAATTCTGCAAAGTCCAAGTAGCAATAGTTGAAGTTATGGTCATAGATAGAGCAGCTATGAAATTTAATACATAAGCAGAGAATTAAGTTTTTTACACTGTTTTTGCTTCACCACATGGGAGCCCCTCTTCCTAGTGCACGCGCACGTGCACTATGGAGATGTGTAAAGCTCTTCAAGCACTAAACTAATCCTCATACACGTGCAGTCCCCCATCCCACACACAAAGGCAGTTTGAACATAAATCCCTAGGGTTAGTCCCAAAGAATAGTCTAAATTCTAGTTGGAAGGGTCAGAACTCATTACCCAATGGTGAGACATCATGAGCTTAACATAAAAACAATCTACAGAAATAATTAATGGTACGTCTGGTAATTGTTTTTTCCCCTTATTTTCAGTTTCCAAAGACAATTTTCAATTTTTGAAACTAAAAAACTTGTTTGGCAACCAAAAATTGACAAAAATCAAAAACTGTTCTCAAAACTCAATTTGTGAAAGACACTGAAAATATGCAAAATGCTGTTTTCAGTTTTTAATTTTTAAAAGTCAATGAAAATACACGTTAAATTTCATGAATCTAACTCATTAGCATTAGAGTTCAAATCCTAATAATGACATATTTTAGTATTTTCTATTTTTTTCTTCAAAAAGCTTTTTTTTTTAACTATTTTTTTTTTTTTAATTTCAACTAACCAAACATGTTTTTGATTTCAAAAATACAAGAAATTTTTTTCTTTTTTATATTCTCAAAAACAAGTTATTGAAAATAGAAAACAAAAACTGTTACTAAACATAACCTAATATTTCAACTCCTTGATTATTGGAAAAACTAACACAATATTCACGGTACTCTATTGATGCCTTCCTCCCCTAAAAATGATGTTTATGTATTCCACTTTTCTCTAATTGCCTTTAAAACTGAACTCTCTATTCCACTTTGAACTTGTATTAGGGTTATGCATCTACATCGAAAGACAAGAATTTTTTTATAGGATTTTTAAATAAGAATACCATATCCACCAAAACAGCAAGCTATAACATTCATGGCTCCCCCTTTTTGTGCACATAAAATAAAACAGAAAATGTATATTAAAGTAAACAAAAGAAGACATTCATGGTTGATATTATTTTACAATGTTAGAAGGGATCAAATGCCAATCAAACATTTGAGTTTAAGTACACGCAACAAGCATGATGTCCACAACAACAGCAAAGCAATGAACGTTTGGTTCAAATTTCAGTCCATTGCATGCAGCTCCCCTGCCCCCAGCTTAAATTTCATGTATCTTAAAGGTGTTATAATCTTTCAGAAATAATTATCCCCAACGGCCAACAGTAAAAAAAAAAATTGTGAATTACAAAAAATAGAATAAGCCATATTTGGAAAGCTTAACAAGTGGAATGTCCAATTAAAGCCATTTCTTTGTCTTCCACTATACCTTTTACTATCACTCAAAAATTAGACAATGTCGATACTCTCACAATAAATTTGGGCCAATTCATCATCATCATCTTCATATATAATAATTGGATCTTTAGTTTAATAAAAATATGAATGAAAAATAACTAATTAAATTGCCCAGTATAGCAAGCATTTATCCATGGCCATAATAAAGAATACAATATAGTAAGAAAAATTAATGAAGATACAGCAACTTACATTATACAGATCAATCACCAATTCGTCTGGGTTGGGAGAGAATGCACTGTTGACATAGACAAACTAAAAAAAAAAAAGGACAAGAGATTAATACTATGAAGCCCAGAGGTTGCAACAAATACAAAAAAACACACCAGAGATCATCTCACCAATGTTTCCCGATGAAGTTGTCGGCGTAGAAAGTCAATTACTTTAGCAAACTTGTCAGTTCCAGGTATCTGCCAAATTAAGATTATTGAACACATGATTGCAAGATTTTTTGTAAGGAAATTTTTATTGAAAAGAAGGAACACCAACCACAACACAGGAAATATTTTATATGACGGTCTTATGAGACTTTCCTCTCACAACATGTGGGACCCGCAGCTGTGGGTTTCACATGCTATGAAAGGGTCATGAGATACCATCTCCCTATACACAAGGTTTGTTCTTAGATGGTAAAACTAAGGAAAGTTACAACAGATTAGAACACGAATGACAAGGCATATAGCCATCCATTCATACAAAGATTTAAAAAAGAACATCTTAAGATCCATTTTCAAATGTAGGTTCACAAAAGCTCTATTATTACAGTATCTCCAAATGGCCCACATAAGACACAAAGGGACAACCTTCCAACTGTCACCACCAAGATATTTTGCAAACCTCCCTGTCCAACATGCCAAGAAATTAACTACTGGATGAGGCATCCCTCCTACTCTTTAGTAGTTAGTACTTAGTATGTCTCCAACAAATTAGGTCTTCTACAATCCTCTTAATTTTGTTTAGTAAATGAGGTCCATAACGTCTGCCAACCTCCCCATTTCCCAATTGTGAAAATTTCACATGAACAAAACATCCCAATGAAGAGATCCAGGATTCCAGCATAAATAATCTGTCACAGCTGCCTCCTTATTCTGTACTGTATAACCTTTGGTGTACATCCTTCAAAGCCTGATCACCACACCATGAATCACTCCAAAATCAAACCTTAGATCCTCTACCAACTTCAAAGTTGATATACCTGGAAAACAGCTTCCACCCCGTTTTAATAAACTTCCAAAGACCAACGCCACCCCCTCCCTCTCCTCCTTTGAATACCAACCACCCCATTCACTCCCATACTTACCATTACTTTTTCTCCAAAGAGCATTTACCTCCTCTATGGCAAAGCGCCACAACCGCTTCCCCAAAATACCAAATTTCTCACTCCCAAAACCCCTAGCTAGATATAAGCACACACCATCTTCCAAATTAGTAATTGAATTTTTACTTAATCACCATGGCATCCCAAAGTAAATCCTTCTGCACCTTCTCAATACCCCTAGCAATGTTAGTAGGGACTGGAAAGAGGGAAAGGAAGTAAGTAGGCAAGCAAATTTTCAAACAGAAAATTTTGTGTTTCCCTAAAAACATGCAGTCACACCAAATTTTGTGTTAATCAAATAATATTTATTATCCTGTCCTTAAACTCATGTTTTGTGTATACGTTGAAGTACAAAGAAACTTGAAATTGAAAGATGAAATAGTTATTGATATTTGATCCTTTTTTTTTCCAAGAATGATAGAACATAATCCAACTTGGATTTTTCCGGTAAGAAAGAGTGAGTTGATCCAAGTTTAGGGCTTGCCAATTAAGGAAGTAATAAAAAAAACATGCAATGGAGGATTAATATTAATAGAAGTGATAAAAAAAGGACTTGTCAATTAAGGAAGAAAAAGAGTGTATAAATTCAGATAGAATAGAATGGAGGAAAATGAGATGTGGCCAACCATAACCAGTCCAATCTGTTATGGATCCATACCCCAGAAATTTAGGATTAAGGTTTGTTGTTGTTGTTAGCATTTTTTGTACAATTAGTATTACAACTCCTAGTGCCTTCCACCAAAAGCAACAAGTTGCAAGTTTGAGTCTGGTAGTTAGCCTCCTCAAAAAAATTTGGATTAAGACTACCTACCAATTACCCCTCCCAAACTTTGCAAAAGTGGGAACTTTGTGCATTGGGTATGACCTTTTTGGTATTAAGAATCCTAGTTTGAATTAATAATGTAATAACTAAGAAAAGAGTAAAAATACTAACTTGTACTGAAAGAAAACCAAATCTAAAATACTTAAGATGTTCTAGAAAATTCTAGACTCAGCTAAATTACTAAAATACCCTAAATTCACAGGATGAATGAAATGACAATTTTTCCCTAAATACGAAAACGACATAACCAAAAAAATGAAAACCCAAATTAAAATTATTTTAACCCTATTGCACCACTTTTACATCAATTGGCCTTCACCTGAGACCTCATAAAATAAATCTTGAATGGGCAAATTTATGAAGTAGTAACAATTTAATCTTCGATGGCTAGGACTGCACGAAACAAGAAAGTCTTAGACCTCAAATCAAGCCATTTTGTCATTCATAATTTAAACTGCTATCAAGAAAAGTTTCATCAGTGAAGCACAAAAATCAACTTCCATTACTTATTTTAAGTCAAGTAAAGACAAGAACACTCAACTATCATTGTAAAATTCTCTTAAAGCTTATTACATTTTTTTTTTAATTGGTAAGTTACACAAACTTAATGAGTTTTGAACACACGATCTCACCTTCCCTATTTATATAGGCAAAGGAAGTATCATTTGTGCCAGGGCTCATTGGCTTAAATCTAGGATTTGTGGGCATTAACAAACAGGATTTCCGTAAAGAAATGTGATAGCAAAGCCAAATGCAGACAGGCTCTATATGCAATTAACAATATACCTTTTTTTTTTTATATTTTCTTTAAATAAAAAAAAGGCGTGCATCAATTTTGATTCTATAATACAATTCATACACAACTAAAGTTGGATAATTGCACAAATTTCTGATATGTTGGAAACATATGTCATTGATGAGTTTTTGATACACCAATTGTCAACAGGAAGAAGTGCCCTCCAAATCAGAGTCATAAAGAACAGGGGAAAGAAATCTGACTAAAACTAATGCTGTCTCCACCTTGCTATGTAAATTACATGGAATCTTTAAGCAACACATTCAACACAGATGGCCAACTACCATAAATACTCTTTGCAACCATACCCATAGCCATAACTCAAGTTCAGTACTTAGATTGAAACCATTAAACTTGCATAGTAATCTTCAACATATTATGTTGATAAGTTTCTCATGACATACATGGAACCACAAACCGTAGCATACAAATATAATTACACAAACAGTACACCCAAAATACTTTTTTTTTTTTTTTGGTGCTGCTTTATCGTACCAAATTCTATCTTATACTTGCAATGAGGACACAAACATTGGCATTTCTCACAAATCATACTCAACACTACATGACTAATTTTTTCCATCAAAATCCATCATCCATAAGATACTGGCAATTCACATCTACTTAAAAAAAAAAAAAAAACTGTCTTTTATGCAACTTATTAAAGAATATCAATTCAAGTTGACCCTTAACACACCATAATTCACTCTTATATGAAAAACCCATATGCAGAAACTCACATAAAATCTAAAAACAAATACAAAGTCCACCCAGGGTTTCAAATTCAATTATGGTTATTGTAATAAACACTAAACAATTCGAACAAAATACATCGAACCCATTTAAGGAATACCTTGAATTTCGCTTGTTTGAGAATAGGAGCATCACCAGTGGCTCTCAGATGAACAACCACTACATCATATTGAAAACAAAACCCAAAAAAAAAAAAAAAAAAAAAATCAATTACTGAGAGTAAATATTCAAAACTATTAATTAAATATTTATTATTAATGGGTTTTTCTTGAAGGGTTTGGTTGTTCACCTTTTTTAACAGAACCCGGAGACTGAGACTCAGCTGCCATTGTTATTTTCCTCTGAAAACAAACAAAGAACGAGTTTCGGGTCAGACTCAGATGTGGGGAAATTGCTGTCTCCACGGCAAGTTTTATTGGTTCCAAGGTTTATGGGCTTAGTGTTTGGGCCCAATTGGGCTTTCTATTTGTTATTTTTCGAACCTCAATTTCCTTCACCCTCTCAATCTCGATTTACTTCTTCGTCTTCCTCTCTCAATTTTCGGGTTAGACTGGGATTTTGGGGGTGGGTTCACCGAATAGTTTTGGGGATTTTGATTTTATGAGGAGGGTGGGTCTTCCTTTACCTGAATAGTTTTTCTTTTTAGTTTCTGGAATTATTTTTAATTAATGATTTTTAGGAAATAAATAATAAATTTTTAATTTTAATTAAGGCAAAAAACGATGTTGTTTTGAGTCTTTTGAGAAGGTAAAATCACTTGGATGATAAGATAATGGAAGTCTGAATTGGGGTGTTTTGAAATTTAAAAAGGACAGAAAAACTTAGATAATGAGTTTAGAAATTTAGCAAAAAAAAAAAAAAAAAAAAAAACCAACTTCAACATAAACGGTGTCATTTTCTTTTCAGAAACGACTTTTTGTATTTGCTTAGGAAAATGTCATTTTTTTTTAACATAAACTATTTTTAACCGACTAAACCGGTTTGATTCTCGGTTTTCTCTGATTTTTAATAGAATTATAATTGGGATGAATTGGTGGTTGGTTCATGGTTTGAACCAACTAGTTTAACCATGATTTGACCTACTTTTTAAGAGATTCAAATGGGCTATATTTAAAAAACAAATAATTGCCAAGAGAATAATAGCGCAACTAAATACTTCTTAGTGTTTTCAATAAAAACGTCTAGGTTTCAAATCTTCCATCCCCACTACTAAAATAATTTTTAAAAAATAAAAAGAAACTTTATTCAATTAGCTTATTGTTTGACATATAATGAATGTGTATGAATCCTAAATAACTTCTACCTTCACTAATCCACTTTATCTTCCCTAAAATCAAATTACTCAATCAGATCTTAATATCTTTTTGTAGGTTTTAGTTAGTTTAATTTGTAAAATCTCTTGTCGCCAAATAAGGCATTTCAATCCTGGATGTCTTCATTCAAAGGTACAGGAAGTTAGTTTAATTGGTAAAATATCTTATCATTGAATTGGATTTGAATTATAAAAGTCTCCATTAAAAATACCAAAAGTTACTACTTGAATTGTAAGGCTCTTGGCTACTCATATATGCTTTTACTAAGCCATTTTTCTAAGCCAAGCTTGAGTAACTCCAAAGTTTTCAATAAGCATTGCCAAAAATCTTGTACCTCAATTAGTTGACATCTCTTGATGTTTCCAACAAAGACATCTTAGGGATTAAATCCCCCATTCTCGATTGTAACTATTGAACTATCAAAAAAAGGTTCTCTATAAGCATTATTTATCGTAAAGAAGAACATGGTTATCCTACTAGGTAGTTGTTATGGATAAAATTTGTGGTTAGTTGTTTTGACAGAACTACGGCCTCCTAATATGATAAATGGGTTACTTCAAAGGAGTCTAGATCTCCACGTTAAACTAGCTAATAATTTCTAACAAAGAAAATCATGACTGTTCTTTGTTCATTGTTAATATCTGAATTTATAAAAGACAGATTTCCAAATAGATAAAAATAAACACTAATTTCCTATAATCTATCGATAAAACTAACCATAATCCAAAATAATATAACTAATCCAAACCATAAAATGTATCCCTGTCAATATTTATCCAATACTAATCAAAATATATTAGGCACATAACACTCCTCCCATTTAGAAAACACCATCGTCCCCAAGGGTCTTATTCTTCTTCTTTTCTCTTCCTCCACTTCCACAAAGTGTTTCTCATTTTCTTAAATGTTTAGCCTTGTTCGGTTTTTTTTTTTTCTTTCCTTTCTCGTATTCTTCAAGCTTTTTATTTTGAAATGACATGGAATGAGCTTTCTGAGGTGGACAACGTAGAAATATAAAGGCTAGAACTTTTATATTATTTTGTGATCGTACTCATCTACCCTTTGAGATATTGTTATTAAAGTTCGATCGATCAAAAATCACAGATCATATATCAATTTGCAGATTTTAAAAGCCCAATCCATCATCCAATCTACTAGCCTTTTGTGACACTTATTCTACATTATAAAAGAGACTATAGGACTGGAAAAATGGAGAATGAGAAGTGCTTATTGTGCCCCCCATTCTGTATCTAGGGTTTTTGTGTCCAAAACCCTCTCAAATCTTCTACCGATGTTATTTGTTTGAAGAAACTCAAGATTAGGTGTCGTAGAAGTTGCTATCGTCAAACTAGTCATCAAAGGCGTGTTGGAGATCTAAAGCTTCAATGAGATCTAAAGCTTCAGGTGTTGTAGAAGTTGCTGCAATCAAACTAGTCATCAAAGGTGCTAGAGATCTAAAGTTGCAATGAGATTTTGAAGTGCATGGATTGGAGGTTCACATTGTGGGAATTCACTAAAAAAAATAAAAAAAAAGTTTGTGGGATTCAGAACTCAGTATGGTAACTGAAGTTAGATTTACTATGAATTGTTATTCTTGATTGTAAATCTCCAACTTATAGTGAAACTATTACCTCGGGATCAATTAAATCAAGTTCCCCCAATTTTTTCTTTTGGAACAAGTTTTTTCATAAGATTTCATGAGTCATCATATCTTGCGTCATATTTACTTTCTATCTATGCATGATATATATGCTTGATTGTTTAACCTAAGGTTTCATAATTGATCTAATTAATAACTTAGCCTTAAAACTAGTTAAACCTTGTTTGTCTCAGGGGTCTAAAACCTAACGAACTCTTTTCACTAAACTCACCTGTTCCTATCTTATTTATATTTATTAATTAAAAACAAATACTTTTTATAATATTTTTAATAAATTTTTTTAAAGGCATATATATGTTCTTTAACGTTCAAACTTAAATGTGAGATATCTTTTGTTGTTGTATTGTCAAAATTAATCTTCTTTTTTTAATTCAAATTTTGATAAATTAAAAAAACAAAAGATTGAGTAGGACAAAGGTGGGGTAGGAACCTGTGCCTACCTCCAACCTGAAAAATGTGGGTTGGAACAAAACACTACCTTGAATTGAGGGTGAAGTGGGATGGAGAATAGGAAACTCATCCCATTGCAATTCTTACACATAAAAGACAGGGTTTTCCCTTCACCCCTCTATGGGAAGTCTTATAAATGAGCTGGGAGTATTTGAAAATCCATGAGGCCATGTTACGTGAGCTATGTAGAATGCTAGATGCATGGCAATAAAGACATGTATACTTGCTGAATAGAAACTCATGCATGTGATCTCAAATTTTCAAATAATATAAGCTTCATCAAATTTTCAAATAACAAACAAACAAAATCATGCATGGCAATAAAGACATGTATACTTGCTGAATAGAAACTCATGCATGTGATCTCAAATTTTCAAATAATATAAGCTTCATCAAATTTTCAAATAACAAACAAACAAAATCATGCATAACCAGTATTCCCATTAACAAATGGGTGAGGCTTAGATCCAGTGCATTCAGTGTACTAAACTTGTTAAAATGGTGACACATGTCCAAAAGTGAACACATATCATTATATCAACAGGTCCAGTGCAACTAGGCACTAGACCCAAGTCTCAACCTTAACAAATAAACCAAATCTACCAAACTTCGCTATTAAGCACAGAATTAAACTAGCTTTTGACCAAGATCTACAAATTATAAACCTCATGGCCCCATGCAGAATGTTTTAGAAAACCTACTGTTTAATGATCCCACACATTGAACAAAAATTGGGTTATGGGTGAAACTTACTCTGTTAGGATTTACCTAGTCTATTGTATTGCCATTACTGTTGATTGTTTTTATTTTTCTGTTAGTTAACTAACTCTTGTTTAAAGGGGTAAGGGTCCATGGTTTGGTTAATGAGGTGATTGTATCTGTGTTAGTTAGTTAGGCTGTGGTGGTTGGTTAGTTAGTGAAGTGGTGAAGAGTTAGTTAGAAATAACATAGTGGCATATCTTGTTTATTGTTTGGCTACGACCATGTTCAATGAAAAGGCAAGCAAGTTGTTACTCAATTAACCTTCTTCCTATCCTAGTCTTCTTATTCCTTTCTCTATCTCTCTCTATTCCCTACCATTCTGTTCTGGAGGCAAGGCTGTCCTCGAATTCAACTACAATCAGACCAACAATCATTGCAATTGGTATCAAAGTAAGCTTTCCTTGGCATTCATGACAGAGACACGTGCTTTAGCTGCAACCAACGAAGCCATTGCTTCACTTAGAAACACCACTGATCACCATACTAAATAATTTCAAGAGATGCGAACTATACAAGAAATTCGTACAAGAACCCTGAATGAGATGAGTCAACAGTTGAATACAGTCTTGCAGAAATTAAGCTTCTTAGATCAAGGTGGGTCTTCTCAATCTCAGAAAATTGGGGAGAATCCAAATCCAAGTTCTGCATTGTTGCTTGTGTCATGCCCCATGAAGTTGGATTTCCCAAGATTTTCTAGTGAAGACCCTGCGAGTTGGGTATATAAGGCCAATCAGTATTTCAGATATTATAATACCCCCATTGGAGAGAAGTTGATGTTAGCTTCATTTCATATGGAAGGTGAAGCTTTGATTTGGTTTCAAGAAAGTGAGGAAACATGGGTGTTCAGTGATTGGGAATCCTTAGTTCAGGCTATGCATGTGAGGTTTGACATTACTGCATATGATGCCCCTATGGAAACACTGACAAGGTTAAGGTAGACTACTACTCTGGCAGTGTATAAGGCTTAATTTGAAGTTTTGTCAAATAGAATCAAAGGGCTATCATCTTCACATAAGCTGAGTTGTTTTCTCAGTGGCTTGAAGGATGAGATCAGACTTCTTGTTCGTATCTCAATCCTCAGTCACTAAATGAGGCTATTGGTTTGTCCAAGATTCAAGAAGAATACAATTGGAGCTGTAAGAGGAGTTCTAAGGGTCATTTAGAGCAAGGTAAGTCCTTAATTCTAGGTCCACCTCCTAAAATTCCACTTTTGAAAGATAATAAGGCTAATAAACTACCAATGAAAAGAATATCACCTGCTCAAATGGAAGAAAGGAAGAAAAAAAGGTTTATGTTACAATTGTGATGTGAAATGGGGTCCTGGACATAAATGCAAAAAGCTATGTTATTCCTTCTTGATTTTGTGGAGTTTATGCATGTTGTTAACTCAGGGGTGCACATTACTGAATTAGATGAGGGAAGTGGTAATTCTGTCTTTGATTACCCTTTGCCTTGTCAAGAAAGTAATGTTGAGGAGGCTGGTATCACACTTTATGCCTTAAGTGGTACTCCTACTTTTGATAACATCAGGGTAATGGGGAAAATCAAGCATGAATCTGTGGTTATTTTGATAGACTCAGGTAGCACACATAATTTTGTTGATACTTCATTGTTTTCTCAATTACATATTCCTATGGACACTACACAGATTTTGAAAGTGAAAGTGGCTAATGGTGATGTGCTTTGGACTCATGGATTGTGTAAGGATGTTTCCATTGGATTGCAAGGGCATCAATTCTTGGTTCAATTACATGTGTTGCCTATGGGGGTTGTGATTTGGTCTTAGGGACTTAGGGCTTGTTTGGTTTAAAAAAAATGGTCACTCATCACTCAGTTTTCATCACCCATTACTCATCACTTATCACTCATCACCCATCACTCAAACTCTATTTTTTCACTCACTCCAAATAAAACATGTTTGCTTTCGTTTCTTGTTCTATGTAACTCAAAATTTTGCAATAATGGTGGGACCCATTTACTGTACTGGGTCAGACGGATAGTTGCCTACCCATGTAAGTTCTCTCTTCTCTTCTTTTTCTTTTTTCCTCTCTTCACTTCTCTGCCTTTACTCTCCCCCAAGACCTAAAAATTTCGCCCCTCTTCTCCGCCCCTCTCCTCTCTTTCACTCACTGTATCCATCACTTCTCTCTCCCACATTCCTCAAATCAGAAGGAACAAAGAAATGAGAAGCTCGCCTCGTCAGGACTGTCCAGCTTCGGCCATGAGAAGCTCCTTCGCCGTCGATCTCCCATATACTCTTCTCCCTTTAATTTTCTTTCTTTCTTTTCGTTTCTTTTTTTTTAGATCAACGTGTTGATGTGTGGGTATAGATCGGTTTGCTGGGTTTTATAAGTCAGATCGGTTTACTGGGTTTCCTGGGTCAGATCGGCGTGTGGTTTGTGGCTGGTTGTGGATTGTGGGTTGTGGCCTGTGATGGGTGTTGTGGATGACTGTTGTTGAGGTGAGTTTGTGGTGGTTATAATTATTTTATTTTATTTTAATTTGAGTCGTGCTGGGCTGGTTGTGGTTACGGCAGTGGGTGGTGGGTGGTTGTGATTGGGTTGGTTGTGCTGATGGAGTTGGCTGGGTTTGGGGTTGCTGGGTCTGTGTTTGGCTGATTTTAGGGTTGTTGGGTTTTATGGGTCAAATCGGTTTGCTGGGTTTCATGGGTCAAATCGACGTGTGGTTTGTGGCTAGTTGTGGCTTGGGGGTTGTGGCCTGTGCTGTGTTGGTTGTGGCTTGTGATGGGTGTTGTGGATGACCGTTGTTGAGGTGGGTTTGTGGTGGTGATAATTATTTTATTTTATTTTAATTTGAGTCGTGGTGGGCTGGTTGTGGTTGCGGCAGTAGGTGGTGGGTGGTTGTGATTGGGTTGGATAGAGTTGGCTGGGTTTGGGGTTGCTAGGTCTGTGTTTAGCTGATTTGGGGTTGTTGGGTTCGGTGGTGGAGCTAGCTTGCTGGGGATGAAGAGGGAAGTGAAAATGAGAAAAGGAGCTCCAATGGTAATAACTCTCAGCCTGTTCTGGATGTGACAATGCACTGGCGAAGGGGCCTACAATTTCATATAATTTACCGACTAGCCATTGAAACTTAGTTTTTGAGTTTTAAAAACAGGTGAAACCTATTTTTAGTTTTGGTCACTCATCATCCATTTTACTGAGTCATGAGTGATGAAAACCGTGATTCAAAACTAATCCAAACAAGTGGTGAGCGGTGGGACCCACACAATTTGGATGATGAAAACAGAAAACTAAGTGATATCACTCAAAACTCTCTTCATCCAAACAACCTCTTAGTGGTTGAGCACTCTTGGGGTTATTCAATGGGACTTCAAGTTACATACTATGTATTTTTCATATGCACACAATTCTGTGCTTTTACATGGCTTGAAGGGGGTAAGCACTCACATTCAAGAAGGGACCCAATTCTTGAAAGAACCTATGATGAGAGGACTAATCTTGCAGATCTTTGGTCTGTAGATAATGCTGCTCAAGTTCCTGCCTAGGTTGCTAATTTACTCAAGGAGTTTGAAGCAGTCTTTGCAACTCCTGTTGGACTACCTCCTATCAGGGGGCATGAGCATCAAATTCAGCTTAAGGAAGGAGCACATGCCATCTGCCAAAGACCATACAAGTACCCTTTCTATCAGAAAAATGAAATTGAAAAAATAGTCAAGGAGTTGTTGTTTGTTGGTTCAATTAGGCATAGTTGCAGTCCATTTGCATCACCTGTTCTTCTAGTTAGGAAGGCTGATGTGTATTGATTATAGAGCTTTGAATCAAGAAACTATTAAAGATAAGTATCCTATTCCTGTCATTGATGAGCTGTTGGATGAGCTGGGAGGTGCTTGTGTGTTTTCCAAATTGGATTTGAGGTCTTCTTAGATTGGTCTTGGAAACTTTGGCCAAGCACTAGCTCTATGCTAAACAATCAAAGTGTATGTTTGCTTGTGATGAAGTTGAGTACCTTGGTCATCTTATTTTTGGTGAGGGAGTAAGGACTGACCCTAAGAAGAATGTTGTTATGCAATAATGACCTATACCTAAAGATGTCAGGGTTTCTTGGTCTCACTAGTTACTATAGAAAGTTTGTGAAGGGCTATGGGCAAATTGTAGCACCCTTGATTGCATTGTTGAAGAAATACTCATTTGTTTGGACTTCAAACGCTACTAATGCCTTTCAATTGCTTAAGGAAGTTGTCTCATGCCCTCCAGTGTTGGCTTTGCCTAATTTCACTAAACCCTTCGCTGTGGAGTGTGATGCTTCCGGCTTGGGTCTAGGAGCTATTTTGATGCAAGACCACAGGCCTATTGCCTATCACAACTAGGCTTTGAAAGGTACTAAGCTCTCTCTTTCTATTTATGAAAAGGAGTTGTTAGCACTGGTAGTGGCAGTGAAGAAATGGAGACCCTACTTGTTAGGTAGGCCTTTTGTTATCAAAACAAATCACCATAGTTTAAAATATCTGTTGGAGCAAAGGGTGGGCACCCCAGCTTAGCAAAAGTGGATTTCTAAGCTCTAGGGGTATGCTTTTATAGTGGAATATAAGCAAGGTAGGGAGAATGTGGTTGCTAATGCTCTTTCTAAGAGGCAAGGTGATGATGTTGTTGCTTCTTGTTTTGATTCTAACCAGTTTGATTCCACTATTCCTGCTTCAAGTGTATCAAGTATTTTAGGTGCTCCAGCTACTTCTGAGGGTACTTTGTGTATTATTTCCTTCCCTACTCCTTCCTGGTTGTCTGATCTTAGGAGGAGCTATGATTCTAATCCTAAAATCCAGGCCATTCTACAGGCTGTTCAGTTAAGTTCCAATACTTCTCCAGGTTTTACCTTTTGTAATGGGTTGCTACTTTACAAGGGCAGATTATATTTGGGGATTCTAATAAGGATTTAAAGACTGTGGTGTTACAATAGGTGCATGACAGTCCTTTGGAGGGTCATTCTGGCTCCCTAAAGACCTTGCATAGGCTTCAGAAGGACTTTTATTGGTTTGGACTAAGGCAAGACTTGAAGCAATATGTGAGAGAGTGTGATGTTTGCCAGAAACTTAAACATGAAACTTGTTTCCCTACTGGTTTCCTGCAACCCTTGCCTATTCCAGATAAGCCATGGTTGGATGTAAGCATGGACTTTGTTGAAGGGTTGCCTAAGTCACATTTGAAGTTTGTGGTGCTTGTGGTAGTGGATAGACTCACCAAATATACCCATTTCATGCCCCTTTCTCACCCTTACACCGCTGCCAAGGTCGCTAATCTCTATTTGCATTTTGTTTTCAAATTTCATGGTATGCCCTCCACTATTGTTAGTGATAGGGATCCTATCTTCACCTCTCTTTTTTGGAAGGAATTGATGAGATTGCAAGGTGTATCATTAACCATGTCTTCCTCCTACCACCCTCAAACAGATGGCCAAATTGAGGTGGTCAATAAAAGCTTGGAACACTATTTAAGGGCTTTTGCAGCTGATAAGCCTAACACATAAGTTGAGTGGTTACCCTAGGCAGAGTTTTGGTTTAATACCAATTTCCATGCCTTCACTAAGATGACACCTTTTGAAGCTTTATATGGGTATCCACCTCCTCAGGTTCGGGTATTAGATTATGTAGTTGGGACTACAAGGTTTGGGGCAGTGGACTTGTTGCTTAAGGATGGATAGCAACTCTTGTCCTTACTTAAGCAAAATCTGTGTGCTGCTCAGGAGAGGATGAGGAGCTTGCTAGCAAGAAGAAGGTGGAGAGGTCATTTGTAGTAGGGGATTGGGTGTACCTGAGGTTGTAGCCCAATAAGCAATCATCAATGCATCACAGGAAGCTTGGGAAACTTGCTCCTAGGTACTATGGTCCATTTCAGGTCATTCAGAAAATTTGGAATGTTTCTTACAAATTAGATTTACCTCTTGGTTCCCTCATTCATTAGTGTTCCATGTGTCTAATCTCAAGGCCAAGTTGGGTAATCAAGTAGTGCCTAGACCTACTTTGACTGCTATAAATGCAGATTTGGTGGTCACTCCAGAACCTGTGCTGATCTTAAAAAGAAAATCTATTCAGTTGAGGAGCAGGACTGTGACTCAAGTTTTAGTGCAATGATAGGGTGAAAGCAAGGATGATGCTACCTTGAAAGTGTTATACGATTTGCAAGCTAAGTTCCCTCACCTTGTGGGCAAGGTGCTCTAAGAGGAGGGGAATTGTTAGGATTTACCAAGTCTAGTAGTCTTATTTTCTTTTTTGGGAATAAACTAATAGTCTATTTTATATATATATATATATATATATATATATATATATATATATATATATATATATATGATGCACTCATAAAAACTCAGAATTGGCAAAAGGCTGCACTCATAAAAACTCAGAATCGGCAAAAGGCAAAATTCAACAGGGGTTGAAATTAAGAATTAACAAAATGAAGAAAACAAAAAGGTACTGATGAAAGGTAAATCTTGAGATTGTCGATACCATATTTTGTCTAGCCCCGATTTACGCCTCAATACAAAGATAAATTTTTAAAAAAATTAAAAAAGGTGCAAAATCATGAATTTCAAAGCCAAAAAGAGTAAAAATAAGTACAACATATTTGAACAATAAATCAAAAGGTCACAATGATTGAAAAATCCATTTTATAGCAATTAAGACCAAAACCCTAACCAGGTAGCATAAACGAATCACCAATTAAACTAAATGCAGCGAAAAATAAATTTGACACGGTGATTTGTTTACGAATGGAGAAAACCTCTGAGACAAAACCTCATCGG
This sequence comes from Castanea sativa, assembly GCF_040712315.1. NCBI lineage: Eukaryota > Viridiplantae > Streptophyta > Magnoliopsida > Fagales > Fagaceae > Castanea > Castanea sativa. The sequence goes on along the minus strand of NC_134017.1, from coordinate 5,526,383 downwards.
ATGAATTTAAGGTCACTACTCTCGAGAATCCATTATTATCAATCACAAGCGGTTACAAGTAAAAAGAATCCTAGTACCTAATATCAACCTAAAGTTGAACCCTTATCCCAATACTCGATTGGGCTTGTATTGTATCGGCAATCTCTTTTTTCAATGCACAAATCCCAGTACGTGACTAACCAATGATGCACGGATCCCAGTACATGACTAACACACCAACCTAAGGAAGATGTTGGCTGCAAAGTTCTTCAGTTCATCAACATGAAGATTAAGAAGCTCCTTAGTCACAAAACCCTTGACATAAAGACGCAGTAGTTTCTACAGAAAGAAAGATGAACTAGAGCAATTTCTACTTCCGGTCACAATATACATGTATGGATACCTAAAAATACCTTAAGACGGCTCTTAAAATAATCTTTATATATGTCTGGGGTTGTGAGAAAAGAAACCCTACACAAATACTTAAGGATATGCGTGTAATCAGTCTAGAAATTCTGATTTCGTAATTCTCGACAGGTATAACTTGTGTCGAGCTTCTGTCAAGCTTCAACATTAATCCTCAATAGATAGGCTTCTGTCGAGACATCTGTCGAGCTTTAATTAACAGCACCTCTTCACTTGTTTCTTGGACAGATTTGCATGGCTTTAACATTTGACTTGAACAATATGTTTCTTGAAGTCTTAAATCATCCTAGGTCTACCCAATTACAAGTAAAGTGCGTTTTGTCAAAAGATTAGCCAATCACATCAAATATGTCCCTAACACAAAGTGCTTTCAAAAATGCTATTTTTTAAAATATTTTTTCAAAAGTGCTTTTTATGTCTAAAATGTTTTTCAAAAATGTTTTTTAAAAAAAGGAATGATCTTCAATGATACATGTTTTCAAAAAATACTTTTGTCACTTTAAAGAAAATTGCTTTCAGATGGTTGTTTTCAAAAAAAAAAAAAGAAGTTTTCTTTGTTATTTCTCAGAGAGCCGAATTTTTGCAAAAATAAAAATAAAAATGTTTTCCAAGATAAATGTGCTTTACCACGTTGGAGTTTTCTTTAAAAAATATATATATTTCGAAAATATCACAATAAAATCTTCTCTAAGAAAAAAGTGTTTTTCCAAAATAATAAAGTTAATGTTGTAACTTTTTTTTTTCCAGTCCTTTCTTAGAATAGATGTAGTTTGTGGATTTGTGTTCAAGGCTCATTCTCTTGAGTCGTTAAACATCCTACAAGCTTACATTGTCCCTAATATTTCTTAGCACTAATGAGTTTATTTTTGTCATCTTTTTGCATGAATAAAATGAGAAAATGGTGGATGAAAACAAGGTGCTACTCTTCCAACCTTCTCTTTTCTTTATGTTGTGTTTCTTTTTGTATAGCATTTAGTATTCACATGCTAGCTATATAATAAATAAATATTTACATGCTATTGTATTATATACTTGTATGCTCTCTCTCACATGGTACTTAATGTATAAATGTCATATGTTTTGATTGTATTCATTTTGTTGAAGTTAATATTCGCATGATAGCTATATGTAAATACCTACTCACATGTATATATATATGCATTGTTTGCAAAAACCATTTCAAAAAAAATCAAAATTCCAAGTATTTTTTTATTTATTTATAAAAAGTTAACATTGGAATAAATTAAAATAAGGTACTATATTAGGATAGGTGTTGTGGGGTGCTTAACACCTTCCCCATATGTAACCAAACTTCCAAGTCCAAAATCTTTGGTTCAAAGACTTTTGGTTTACCTTAATTAATTAACCTTTAAATATGTTTTAGTTAAATAGGTAAATTAAAATAAATTAGACATCTAGGTGACCAATCACACCTAAAAAAAAACCAATGGTTGGTGGCGATTCCTAAGATAAAAATAAGAAAAAGGGACTCACACACACACACACACACACACACCTCCACTCTAGATACAAAATCATACAAAAGTCACGTTACCAAGAACCCAATGTGTGACAAAACCCGGAAAATTTTTGGGGGGCATCCACAGAGAGAGAAAGAGAGAGAGAGAGAGAGAGAGAGAGAGAGAGAGAAGCAAAATACAACGGATGATACATACTACGACTGCAAGCTAAGCTGTCAAGGAGAGTAGAGTTGTTGTGTCTACAAAGTTGAGGAGAATAGGGTTGTTAGTGCCACTAAGGAGAACACTCGGCCATAGTATCTCTCTTGTTACCATTTTCTTATGAAAAATAAATTAGAGATTATTTTTATAGAATTGGTTAAATGATTTAAAAATATGAATGATTAAGGATTTTTTTTTTTTTTTTGGTTTTTAAATAGGTTTTATTGTTGTGATTAGGATCTTAATTTGTATTTTTTGTTTAAGGAGTTAAAAATTATATTAGGGCCCAAAATTATTTTTATTGAACCTAAATTCTTGGGATTCTTAAGTCAGGGTGTTGAATTTTTTTTTAGATTAAACAAAACAAGTTAAGTTTTAATATATATATATATATATATATATATATGTATGTATGTATGTATGTATGTATATCTTGCAAGTCAAGGTGTTCATATGACCAGCGTAAGAGCATTCATATCCGGTATTTAAAATATATACCATTTTACCATTTTAAAAACTACTTTATCTATTATACCATATCATTTTATAACACACCCAACATCCCATTTTTTATTTTCTTATACAACACATTAAAATAATATATCTACACAATAAAATATTCTCTCTCTCTCTCTCTCTCTCTCTCTCTCTCTCTCATTTTTCTCTTCCTCTCTCTCTCAACCACTCATCACCACCCAAAACCCAAACCTGAAATCCCCAACACAGAAACTCATCCCAAACCCCAAACAAACCCTAGCACAGAAACTCAACCCAACCATCATCAACACAACTGCCTCCCAATTTAAGCACAGTTTAAACTTACAATTTAGAATATAAAATCTTTGATTTTTTTATATTTTGTTCTTTATGTACTCATGTATTTCTGAAACACACGATGGCACACGCCTATAAGAAAATTGAACTTGCAATTAAAGAACTTTTATAAACTAAAGAATAAAGATTCATTAAAGGCTCAATGGGTTGCCAAACAAGAATAGTCTAAATGAAGATGGCATCCAAACTTTTCTAGAAATTAGAAAGAATACAGTTCAACAGTATACATCATATTTAAGATTAGCTTGGCATCTGACTCATTACAGAAGGCCAACCACGGCACCACGTCGATCCACAATCCACGGCACAACCACCATTTACTGATCCACCACTACAGCACCACCCCGATCTGCCACATCAAATCACGAGACCCACAGAGGCTTGATTCAAGGGAAGAGAGAGAGAGAAAAAAAAAAGGAAGAGAGATCAAAGAGAGACAAAGAGGGAAGAGATATGCCCAAGCCACTAGATCCATGCTGCCGCAACCATCTACCCATGTCGCCACAACCACCTGTCTATGCCACCAGACCCACACCACTGCTCCACCTAACCCACGCCGTATGATCTGAGATATACCAATGCATGGACACTGATCCACATAGAGAGGGATGGGAGAAAGGGAGGGATTAAATGATAGAGAGAATCAAAACTAAAAAAAGAAAAAAAGAAAAAAGAAGAAGAAGAAGAAGAAGAAGAAGAAGAAGAAGAGAGGCATGGGAGAGAGAGGAGATGAGCTCTATGAGAGAGAGATAGAGAAAGGAGATGAAACACAAAAATCATAGAAAACAAAAGGTGAAAAAGGGAATAAAATATAAATATTTTGGTTTGCCATTGTGCTAAAGTGCCATCATACATTTAGGATGGCACTGTAACACAATTGCAAGTTTTTTTTGCAATTGCAAGTGTTGAGAAATTTAGACCCTGGTTGAAAGAATTAACAAGTTTTAAACCTAAGTTGTTACTTAGATTTATTATGAATAAAACTTGTTAAAAAAAAAAAACATCAATATCATGTCAAAATCATATGTAGCGGAAAAGTAAATAAGACAAGATATAATGACCCAAGAAAATCAATAAAACAAACTAGTTTCATAGTAAAAAACCTAGGGGAAAACTTTCCCGAAAAGCAATCCACTATAGTAAAGAGAAGTTTCAAATCTAGTACAAAACATTTGTCCCTAGACTCTATAATCCCCATGATGAATTTACAGTAGAAACCTTCTACCGCTTCAGAATCTCTGAATTTTTCAATATATAAACACCACCATTTTGCACAAATCTCAGTATGTGACAGCCTTTAAAATAAGCCTTATATATGTCTAGGGTTGTGAGAAAAGAAACCCTACACATACATGTCAGCATGGGCCGAAAATCAGATCTAAAAATTATGATTTCGTAATTCTCGATAGATAGTATCTGTCGAGCCTCAATAGATAGCTATCTGTTGAGCTTTAATTAATCAGCACTTCTTCACTTATTTCTTGGACAGATTTGCATGGCTTCAATACTAGACTTGAACTCTTGTTCTTTGAACTATTAAACACATCCTAGATCTACCCAAATATAAGTAAAGTGTGTTTTGTTGAGAATTAGCCACTTACATAAAATATTAACATATGTTCCTAACATGATTCACAGATGTCCTAACAATCTCCCCCTTTGGCAATCCGTGACATATGAGAGAAGTCATAAATCACTAAACTCATACTCACTTGTTGAATATAATAAAATCTATCCTAACACAAACTTTTGAAAAACTTTGCAAGAAGAAAATTCATGGCAAGGAAGACTTTGACAACCTGTATTTGAGAAACACTTTAAACAAAATTCATCAAGACATCGTAGTGTGAGACAAAAATAAAATATTGCATACAAATAAAGAAACATCTGTATAAAGAGAGAAAAGAAACAACACATGTAGAGGTATGTGAAGAAAACATACATCACACACACACACACACACACACACACACACACACACACACACACACACATATATATCTCAAACTTTTGAAAAGTCATAAATCACTCAACTCATACTCACTTGTTGAATATAATAAAATCTATCCTAACACAAACTTTTGAAAAACTTTGCAAGAAGAAAATTCATGGCAAGGAAGACTTTGACAACCTGTATTTGAGAAACACTTTAAACAAAATTCATCAAGACATCGTAGTGTGAGACAAAAATAAAATATTGCATACAAATAAAGAAACATCTGTATAAAGAGAGAAAAGAAACAACACATGTAGAGGTATGTGAAGAAAACATACATCACACACACACACACACACACACACACACACACACACACACACACACACACACATATATATCTCAAAGCTAAGCACAATGTATGTAAACATCGTCACAAGACTGGTGTACAAGAAGAAGAAACTAAAAGAAGCTCCTACAACAACAAGGAGGTAAAGACTCCCCCTAACAAGATGAAACACAATTTTCCCTTACAAGGGCATGTATTTTTCCCCCTAACGTATAGAATCTTAATAAGAACCACATATTCTCCACAATTTCTCCTCCTTTTTGTCATGATTGACAAATGGTACAAGAAGTAAGAAAGCTTCATCTAAGAAACATAAAGATGATTAAGGATGATCAAGGGGGCATAAGGAATCCATATAAGTGCATAAATGTAATGAAATAAGATGCCATGGATGACAAGATAATAGAAAGATGCAAAACATATGAAAAACAATACATGCAAGAGGATCTCGATGGATCGAGAGGTGTTGAGCAGCTATCGAGCTGACCTTGATGGATCGAACAGCTATCGAGCTAACCTTGATGGATCGAACAGCTATTGAGAAGCTATCGAGGAGACAGAAACTTTCTTGATGGATCGATAAGCTGTCGAGAAGCTATCGAAATTGCGATAAAAAGAAGTAAAAAATCTCGATAGATAACTTAGCTGTCGAGACGTGTCCAATAGCTGTCGAGATTGCTTAAAGACAGTTTTTCAAGAAGAGAAAAAACACAGACATGAATGTAATCAAACATGCTACTTAACTAAGGATTCAAACATGTTAAGCTCTCAAAAACATCTCTCAACAAGAAAAATGTCATGCATTTAGATCCAAAACACACACACACACACTAAACAAGTCTAACCAATTTTATATTTCAAAAACAAGTTCAAACAGTTTAGTGAGCATACTTGAACACATGTAAATCTTGTGAGGACCAAATCACATTGTATCTGCACATGTATCAAAAGTATCAAAGAATATTGCGTGTTGTGTGTGAAAACATCGCAAGATTGCATAAGTGTCTTTGTGTTATGACGATTTGGGATATGAGTAAATTAATTTAACTCACACACGACCATAACTGCTTGATGGGGACTATCACTTTCGAGGTACATCCTATAACTCCCACATCTCCTAGAATACACACTTACAATCATGTTTTAAAGCATTTTAATTTATTTGTTTTGATTTATTTGTATATTTTTCTTTTATTAAGCATATCATGCATGGGCATAAAAGAGAGAGAAAAGAAATACCCAATTATGTTAAGTTTTTTAACATTGCACTCTTGCTATGCCGAAGCATACCGATGTCATTTCATGATTGGCGGGCAACAGCGGTGAGATGGTTATTTATACTTTTCTCTTAGGATTTTCTAATCTTTCCCGTCAAAAACAGTGATGAGTGTTAAGTACAAGAGATCACTTAATCTTACTCATCACAAACACGAGTCACAAAGGTCACTTGCTTAGTTGTGCAAAAAGATGCTCATCTAAGCTACAAAAGATACAAAATTTAGAAAACTTTGTGTCATTGGCCATTCAAGGTACACAAGTACCAATGTACACAAACACACATTATTTTTGTATTTGTCCGATTTTTCAATTTTTTATTTTATTTTGAAAACAAAATAAAATAAAAACAAAACAACTAAACAAAAACAAAACAACTAAACAAAAATAGACAAACAACATAAAAGCATGAAAGAAATATACAGATGCATGAAAGCATGATTCCAAAAACAGATAAGAAATCAAGCAAGAAAGTCCTACTTTAGATAGAAAGAATTAAAACAGAGGACAAATAGAAAAGACAATTAAGTCTTAGGCTCATTTTTCACCCACACAGCACTAGTCTTTGGCTGTGAAGATGAAAAGACACGTGTCCTAGTATGTCTACCAAAGGACATAAAAGAATTAGAACTCTTCTGAAATTGAGTTAAAAAACTCAAGACTTTTAATAACTTTCCAAACAAAGGTATAGGTCCTTTAGAGGAAACCTATGACCATTTGGACACTTACTTTTGAGGATACAACTTAAAACAATTAGGATGAATGTGTCCAAAAACACCACAATGGTAACAAACATGAGGTCTAACAAAGGATTTAGAATTAGCCAAATCAGTTTTGGATTTCATACCTTTATCACCTTTCTCAGATTGGGGCACAATGACAGTCCTTGATCCAGCATATCTTAAGCTAATCTTATCAGAACTAGGTTTTTAAGCACTCAATACCTCATCAAGCTTTGCACTAGATATCCTCTCTATTTGAGTTCTAGCTTTGACTAAACTCAACTTCGAGATTCTTGACCTTCTCTTCTAATGGGGTGTTCTCCACAACAAGAGTCTTAACTAATCTTATAGTCTCATCTAGTTTGACTAAAATATTAGCCTTTCTAGTTTTTACCTCATTAAGCTCTTTTCTACAAAGATGAGAAGTTTTTTCAGATTTTATGAATTCAATGCATAGTTTATCATAGGCTTCCTGAAGGGTCAACTTCTTGGGTACTTCATCATTAGAAGAATCCTTACTGTTACTAGCACTCGCCACAATCACCTTGTCAGTTGAGGCAGCAAAGGCCATAACATGATCACATTCATCTACATACTCATCAAAAGAGTCATTCTCTGTATCACTCCAAGTAGCAACCAACCATTTATCCTTTGAATTCTTGGTCTTTTCCTTTATAAGGTAGTTTGAGCACTCTATCCTCATATGTCTAAAACTTTTGCACTCATGGCACTAGATAAGAGGTTTCTCATTCTTGCCCTTCTTTGAGGATTTAGATTTCCTAGGAGGTTTGCCCTTATCATTTTTCTTAAATTGAAGAAGCTTGATAATCTCATCAGTTATGAAGGTTAGATCCTTATCCTCATCATCATCTTCATCTTTAAAGTCCTCAATCTCTTCCTCTATACCCATAAGAGCCAATTTTTACTCTTTCCACCTTTTCCCATTGAGTCTAATCCCATCTTATAGGTTTGAAGGTTTCCTACAAGCTCAGTCAAAGAAAATTGATCAATGTCCTTCACTTCTTTAATGACAATGATCTTGTCATAGAATCTTTCAAGTAAGGACCTAAGGATTTTCCTAACAATTTTGGATTCTGCTATAGATTCTCCAAGGTTGAAGGCAGAATTCACAATATCCTTGAGTTTAGCATAGAACTCATCAAATGTCTCATCCTCCCTCATCCTTATTTCTTCAAAACTACTAGTGGGTCGTTAAAGTTTCACAGTCTTTACTACCTTGGTATCTTTATAGGTGGTCTCAAGAATGGTCTATGCTTCCTTGGCAACTTCTGTGGATGATATTTTCTTGAATTCTTCATTGGTCACTTCACAAAACAAAGTATTCAAGGCTCTACTGTTGAAATTTGCCGCCATGATTGTTGCTTCATTCCAATCCACTGGCGCTTCCTTTGGCTTAATCCAGCCAACTTCAACAGTTTGCCATACCTATTCACCTAGAGCTTGCAAAAAAACTTTCATACTAACTTTCTAATACGCATAATTAGTGCTATCAAATAAAGGAAGAATCAAAAGAGATTGTCCACAATCCATGATAATAGAGGTCAAGGATCACACTCAAGGAAATTAATCCAATCAGAGTATACTCGCTCTGATACCACTTGTTGGGTAATTTAGACCCCGATTTAAAGAATTAACAAGTTTTAAACTGAAGTTGTTAATTAGATTTATTATGAATAAAACTTGTTGAAATAAACAAACATTAATATCATATCAAAATCATATGTAGCGGAAAAGTAAATAAGAAAAGATATGATAACCTAGAAAAACCAATGGAACAAACTAATTTCATAGTAAAAAACCTAGGGGGAAACCTTCCCAAAAAGTAGTCCATTATAGTAAAGAGAAGTTTCAGATCTAGTACAAAACCTTTGTCCCTAGACTCTACAATCCTCGTAGATGAACTTACAGTAGAAACCTTCTACCGCTTTAGAACCTCTAAACTCTTCAATATATGAATGTCACCCTTTTGCACAGATCCCAATACGTGACTAACCAATGATGCACGGCTCCCAGTACGTGACTAACTCACCAACTTGAAGAAGATGTTTGTTGCAAAGTTCTTTACTTCATCAACAATGAAGATCAAGAAGCACTTGATTACAAAACCTTAAGGCGCAAAGACGTGGTAGCTTCTTTTTGAGAGAATAAGGCATCAGTCACATTTTTTCATATGTTCTCCTTGTATTCTCTTATGTGACAGCCTTTAAAATAAGTCTTATATATGTCTACGATTGTGAGAAAAGAAACCCTACACATACATGTCAACATGGGCCGAAAATTAGATCTGAAAATTCTGATTTTGTAATTCTCAATAGATACCTCAATAGATAGTAACTGTCGAGCCTCGATAGATAGTAACCGTCGAGCCTCGATAGATAGCTATTTGTTGAGCTATCGATTGAGCTTTAATGAATCAGCACTTCTTTACTTGTTTCTTGGACAGATTTGCATGGCTTTAATACAAGACTTGAACTCTTTTTCTTTGAAGTATTAAACACATCCTAGATCTACCCAAATACAAGTAAATTGCATTTTGTCAAAGGATTAGCCAATTACATAAAATATTGACATATGTTACTAACATGATTCACATATGTCCTAACAGCAAGAATTTGCAAGACTGAGTAATGGGCTATTTTTGTGTCTTGATGCTAAAATATACCAACATATGACATATAGAAGACCTAATACGAATGCTCTAAGTAATATGCAAAGCCGACCTATAGCCACTAATTTCAAACACAAATTCTCTTCTGTGGGGTCTAAGGACTGAAGAGTCTAAACCGAGGGACAATCTTCATAATCCAAGGTTAGGAAGGCAAGTAAATCCCAAGAACTCCACTTACTCGAGGAGAAAGAGGGAATTAGGAAAATTGATATTCCTAAAGAGCCCGAGGAAGGGATATGGTAACATGGATAAGGACGGTGGGAGGAAGCTTCCTAAAGGATATACCCCCCACCTCCACATTTAATGTCCTCCACCAACCCTATCAGTTGCATTAATGTGAAAATAACCCCTGAATAGTGACTTTACAACTAGCTTCTCATTCTACCACCTTCATAAGAACCTTGATGGGACAAGTATCCTTGGAGAATGCCAGGAAACGTACAAGTGGAGAGCCAAGATGCATAGGAATGGGCTATAAAAGGAGAACCCATCTGAAAAAAGTGGATGAACATTTTTCAAATACTACTAGAACAAGAAAGAGAACAGTGTAACACTCAGAGTGTAAAACTTGAACTACTGTTATATAAAACGAACGGGTCCTCGGACTTACCCGAGGAGGTTACTACTTTCAATTGTTGTCTAAATTTCGTTCACTTGATATTCTGGGCTCTTTGGCCTTAGGCTTGGACATAGGATAGAATTGCACTTGGTTAAACTTCTCACTTTCTATACAAATTCTGTTGTTTTGGCCAAATTAAAGGGTAAGGGACCACTGATCTAAATAGGCTTGGGTCATTTTTTGAGCACTTACAGCTCTAATTCTTACTTTAGTAGGTCCATAATTAATTATTTTCTTCATTTATGCAACATTAACATAACTAGGGGTGTGCAGCTAACCCACCAACCCAACCCAACTCAACCCACAGGGTTGGGTCAATTTTTAGAGGTTGGTGGGTTGGGTTGGATTATGCAAATTTTTTTAATAGTGTGTCAGGTTGGGTTTGGGTCATAACAATCACAAACCCGCCTAACCCGACCTGACCACAAATATATTTAAAAATTAAATTATATATATTTAATATATATATATATATATATATATTATAATTAACAATTTTTTATTAAATTTTTTTTCCCTATTCCGCTCTTCCTATATAAAACCCAATTATCTCGCAAACCTTAACAATCTTATTTCTCTCTCTACTGCTTCCCACCCCCACTCGCCCTTCACTTTTATTTGTTTATCAATTGAGTTGGAATACTAGTTCTTGTATATTTTGTTTATCAATTTAGTTGGATATATTTTGTTTATAATTGAGTTGAAATACTAGTTCATGTATATTTTGCTTATCAACTTAGGTGGCAAGTGGAATAAAATTTTTTTTTGCTCAATTTGATAATAATAGTAATAATTTTTTTTTTTTAAAAAGCTGGCCAACCCATGGGATGGGTTGAATTTTTTTAAACTTACCATGATGGGTTGGGTCAAAAAATATCCTCAACCCGACCCATGGACACCCCTAATTGGAACATCATCTTTCTCCCTCCTCACCTGATTGAATAATACTAGAGACACCAACTATTTTTCAAAAATGTTTCTCAAAAAAAAAAAAAACTATTTTACAAAAATATTTACAAAGTGCTTATGTGGTGAGTGATTATTGAAAAATGAAAATGTGATATTAATAGTGAGCCTAAATGAATTCCTACCTTCTCTCGTTTATTTATTGTTTATTAAGTTGAATTATTAATTATAGTCTATTTGCTCTCACCTCCTACATTTATTATACTAATATGGGCCAAAATGGGCAAATACCCTTTTCGCGAAAAAAAAATAGCATTATGCCCTCTTTCCCAAACTAATTAGGGAAATGCCTCTATTTTGAAACTCGATTTTCTCAAAATCAAGTTAAGCCCTATAGTGGCGTTTTAAGAAACCTATAGTGACGTTTTAAGAAGCTTATAGCGGCATTTTGGAACTCTAGCTCCATGAACTCGAGTAATAGATAAAAATAAAATAAAATAAAAACTTGCATGAAATTCGAGTTCATGGAGCTTGAGTTACGAAACGCCGCTATATGTCCTTAAAACGTCACTATAGGCTCCTTAAAACGCCACTATAGGGTTCCATAAATATATTTTTTTTGAAACTCAATTTTGAGAAAATCGAGTTTCAAAATATGAGTATTTTCCTAATTAGTTTAAGAAAGGGAACATTTACCCTTTTTTTTTGCGCGAAATGGGCATTTGCCCATTTTCGCCTACTAATATTGTAATAGAATACACTTGTATCTATTGCAAATCACACTTGTAGGTGTGAATTTGGTTATATATATGTTAAATATACATAAGTTGTGATATTAGAAATTGGATTGAACAAGAGTCTATTTGACTATTTGTGAAAGTGAGGAAAGACTATTCTGCATCAATTTGTTCGCTCGAGTGAGTGTTAAGCGAATGTCAATCAAACGCTCTGTCTGAGAGTATAGTCGGGCAAATTTTAGTCGAAGCTCTCTATTTAAAATTCTTATGAGTTGGGTCAACCAAAATTTCAGGCAAATCTTTTTGTGTAGAAATTCATGCATAGTTTGCTCGAGTAAGTTTCAGGCTAAATTAAAACGTTTTTTTTTTATTAAAAAAAAAATTGAGTTTTATTGATCAATTTAACATGGTTTAATGTGCCTATCACCTACAAGTTTCCTTTAATGGTGCCTACTTATATGAATCCTCATCATATCGGGCAAGTTCATTAATTTATTGTGCATTACTTTTATTTTTCCAGCGTACACGCTTTCCATAAAAGTTCTTGAGTATTTTCAAACTTGCTATATGTAGATACTCAAGCCTTGTTGTACCTTAAAGATTATTTGCTTGAAACTCTTAATAAACTTTTTAGAGTAGGGGTAAATCTAGCATTAAAGACAATGACTATGTGCCTAAAAACCTTCAATATTGCTCTTCCGGACTACTATTCCCAACAAATTATTTGGCTTAACCTCTTGTACTTGTCTTAGATTTATAGTTCGTTTGGATTAGGGGAGAGAGAGAGTAAAGGGAAGTAGAATAGAGAGATGGGTAAATTTAGTATTAAAGCCTTGTTGTATCTTAAAGATTATGTGCTTGAAACCCTTAACAAACTTTTTAGAGTAGGGGTAAATCTAGTATTAAAGACAATGACTATGTGCCTAAAAACCTATAATATTGCTCTTCCCTATCCTACTATTCTCAACAAATTATTTGGCTTGACCTCTGGTACTTGTCTCAGATTTATACTCTGTTTTTGGATTGAGGGGAAGAGAGGGAAGTAGAATAGAGAAATAGAGAGTATAGAACAGTTGGCCTAACATTAATTAACTTATTTTCAGCCAACTTTACTCTACTCTTTTCTCCCTCCCTCACCCTCAATCTAAATGGGCCCTTATGCTACAAAAAAGAGAAAGATGGTTACGTATCACCTATGCCAAAAAAAGAAGTTTATTATGTATCTTTGACAACATGTGCGAGTGCGATTAGGATAATTTCCTCTCCCTTTCTATTTCAATGTCTTTTTTTATTGTATATTTCTTTTTCTCATATTGCAAAATTTATTTATTTTCTTGGATTTACTACTAAATATACTTATTTGGTCATTGATGAATATATTTATTTAACCTTGCTAAACATATTTTTTGGCCTCTTGCTTACAATATGTAGAATCGTGTATTTTTCCACCTCTATTTATGTGTTATAGCTTAAAGTACTTACACATGAGAAAAACTCTTTTTCTCTCATTATATTTATATTTCTCTCACTCAATATATTATTTTGTTGTCGACAGGGGCCTTAATGGTAATAACATACGAATGAATCATTGACGTGAGCATGATGTCAAGGGTGGCTGCTAGCCTTGGGGTTATTTAGAATATGTTTTTTTTTTTTTTTTTCATTAGCTTGTTTTGCTTAAAAAATACAACGTTTGAAAATCAAAGAGCCATATATGCTTCACAAGTGTTGATTCTGTATTAATAAATAATTGAGTACAATATATGTGCATATATTTTATTGTAAATATCATGCCCTTACCCATCACTTGGCATGATATTGTCGGCTTTGACCACAGACCTCAAACTTTGAAGTTATTTGAGGCTTTAAAGTTTTATTCTAGAAGATCCTCAAGGCTTGAGAAAATCTCTCATGTAAGCCTAGGGAGTGCCACCATATTAAAGAGGTGTGATGACACATAAATAACTTTTATTAGCAGAACGTATCATTATTGAATAGTTGGAGACTTTAAGTCTTGTTATCAAGGGAAATGACACATGACTATTTAATTGGATTGTCTATGTCACATTAACTTAAGATATAAACACGTATTAATATTTGATTGGTTCTTGAGTAGTCTTTATTATTTATATTTTATGATACTTGGCAAATTTACTATAGTTTTGAATAACAATAATGGGTCTTGCTATGTAGCAAGTGGTACTTTATTATTGGTTGTTTTGAACATATTACATGGACTTGGTGTTGTGACATAATGATTTTGAATTAATACAAAGTTTCTCTGTTTACAAATAACTGAGTAAAAGTATAATTGTATCTTGAAAGAAAAAAAGGTTTTAAGAAGTAGTACATAAATTTACAGTGAAATTAAACTAATTCAAAGACATACACCTAGACCTTCCCTAAGAGCCTATAGTTCACCTATAAACTAGCATTTGTTAAGACTTACAACTTGCTAGGCATGTTGATCTTTCTACTTAATATAAGTAAACTAGTAACAATAAAATTTAGTTAAAATTGCTTGTTTTACCTTAGATTTCCCTATCATATATATATATATATATATATATATATATATATATATATATATATATATATATAAAACTAAAACTAAGAGAAAATTCAATTAAATTCTAAATTAAGATCCAATTTTGCGCCACGTGTTCAATTTAAGATTTTTAATTTTTGTGCCAAGTTAATTATGCATTAAAAAAAAAATGAAGATTCCAATATTAAATGAATTCTATATAAAAAAAAAAAAAACCATTCATACACCTAATCTAATCTCTTTTTATTTTGGTATAAATACTTAGGAAAAAGTTAACAAGTGCTTTAAGAGCATTGATTTATGAACTATTTTAAAAAACCCTTTATGGGAAAAGAAAAAAAAATGATTTTTTGCTAGTTTTTTTTTAATTTTTTTTATTTCTCATGAAAGTGATATAAATATTTTCCTAAAATGATCAATTAACAAATATCCCTAAGGACACCCGTTAACCAAATCCAAATACCTATGATCTAAACTACCTTAAGGTTGATCTTGGGATAACATGTGTAGGGCCATAAATAAGCCAAGCCAAATTTTATTTCGTACAAGAGCTGAGTTTGAGCTCATCACCAAATATGATTAGATATTTAAGCTTGGTTTATTTACTTGTTGATCAAGCTCAATCTTGTTTACGAGCTACTTGATTAACTTATTCTTTTCCTAGATATGGAAAAATCATGACTAAAACATTTTACCCCTTCGCAAACCTATGAATTCTTACTACAAATGAATTGTTCATGTTATGAATAAATACTACAAATAATAATTTTATATTGTATGAACCAAGTATACATATAATTATATAGTATTATATAGTATTATATATAGTTAATTTAAACTCTCATGTTCATGAGCTTGTTCACTAACACATTATTATATTTGAGCCTGACTACTCTTGTTTAATAGTTAAGCCTAAAGTTTGGCTTGAGCTTAGATTGTTTACTAAACAAACGAACATAAACAAATTTTTTCTCAAGTCGAGATTGGGCCATTCATAAACAACACTATTCATTTATAACACTTAATATGTGGCATATTATGGACTAAGCAATATGCTAGAAGCAATGTGGGCAACTGATAAGTTTCTCTTTAGTACCCAAAAAATGATAAATATTTGTTATTGACCAAATTGTAAGTATATACAAGTTAATTAGGATCAAAATACCTCCTTGAAATTGTATGATCGAATATTTAAAATAAGTGCTAACAAAAAATTGCATGAAACTATCATGGTTTAGGTTAAACATAAGCTACAGTAGAAAGAGACTTAAAATAAAAAATACAACCTATAAAAATTAAAATGCTATATTAAACATATGATCTACAATATTTTTTTTAGGTAAAGAATTTACAAATCTTGGCACATGTTAAGTTGTAGCTGAACATAGTAAAGGTTACATGCTAGTTAAATTTAAGCACATAGTTATATTGATCAATGTAGTGCAAACAATATTATCTTTTTCAATGACAATCAAATTCAATGTAATCACATGTATTTAAATTTTATTGAAAAACCTAAGGTATAACACATAAAAGTAAAAATAAAAAACTGTACCCTAAGTTTTAATCAATTAGTAAACTATAATATGGTTAAGACTCAAACCTATGACTCTAAATAGAAGACTCATTCCAATATATTTTTCTTGCACATGCATGTCTAGGAATTTTTTATTTGATATCAAGTTGGTGGAGAGGGTTAAGCCCGTTGTCCGGTAGTGCGGACAAACCCTTGGTCCAATTGCTCATTGGCCCTCAAATCTAGGAAAATGAAATTACATATAGACCTCCGTTTTAATAAGCAATAGAAATTATCATAATAAAGCCTGGTGATGCCAACTAATCCATGTATCATTGGCCCCCCCAAATCTAGAAAATTGGAGTCACATCGACCTCTAGTTTATTACTAAGCAATAGATATAATAACAATTCCATCGCATTTGGGACGACTAGTTGTGCCGACTAACCTATAGGACATTGCCTTAAGTATGCAATATTTTCAATTACATTGATAGACCTCCATTTTAATAAGCAGTAGAAATAAAATAACAACAATGCTATCATGTGCCATGATTCTTTAAACATTAGTATTATTAGTTATAACATCTAGGACATCACAACAAACAATATTACTTGGTGCTTTTGTATCCATCTTGTTCTTATGTCACTCTGAAATTAGACCCCAAAAAAATAAATAAATAAATAAGCGTTACTCACACACAACTTAAACAAAGTTATCAAAAAAGTATCTTTTTTTCTTAACCTAATTTGTGTTAAAAAACTATATTTTCATTCTTTTGTAGTTAATGTTTAAGATCAGCCTCACATGGGGATCTTTGAAATCAATAACAAATGCATTTATCTAAATGTCAGAGCCCATTTTTTTTAGGCTCTTGAATTCAACTCAAAAATTAAATTTACAAGGGCTAGCTATTTTCACCTTCTTAATAACCGTGAACATAGCATTCAATAGGACGTCATTTGGAGATAATTAATTTGCTTTGATCTACTCCAACAAGTTAATTAACAACAACTACCACCAAATGACATAAGGGAAAAAAGAACATATAGACAAATAAATGAATAGTAAATTAGTAATTAATTATGTGATTCACCACGTGAATAAAGGTCTAATAATAATTCTAATTTTAATTAACTGAGAAAGTCAGACAGGGCACAATGTTCCATTATAAGGTTAAACAAAGTTTTTGCTCTAAAGAAGGAAAAGCGATCACACAACATGAAAGATATATAATGGATGATCTTGGATTATTTGACTTGTTTCTTATCTTCTTTGTATAAAACAACCAAGAAAAAAGTTAACAAATGTACTAAAAGAATTGATTTAAGAAATATTTTTTTTTAAAAGTTTATATAAAAAGAAAAAAAAAATTTTAATATTTTTTTATATTTCTCATAAAAGTGATGTCAATTTTTTAAAGATAATTTATTGACGGTTGTCCTAAAAATACTCATTAACAGAACCCTAAAACAATCATTGAAACAACAATATATTTTATATATATATATATATATATATATATATATATATATATATATATGTCCTCCTCAGACTTTTCCCTTTGGCAGGTTTCAAATCAAACGCAAAAATTGTGCAAACAGGTGGCAAAAGTGAACATTTTCATTTCCAGGATAATCGAGCTTGGCAATAAGTACCTAAGCTTTACTTGTTAGGGACCCAGGTTACTTTATGCATTGTCTCTCTAGTTTGGGAGTAACACAATTAATCAGACTGGTATGACATTATATTTTGGCGAAACTACACTATTGGTCTCTGAAATTTACCCTATGTGCGCAATTGGTTCCTTAAGTTTGAAGCGAGCATAATTAGTCTCTTAAGTTTTAAAACTGAGTTGTATTGGTCATTTTACTAACTGCTGTTAACGGTGTTACTTACGTGGCTAACGGAATAATGACTTAGCATTTTTCTTAATGATGTGACATGTTTTTAATTAAAAATTAAAAAAAAATAGTTTCCACGTTAGATGATTTTGAAAAATCATATTGAAACATAAGAGAACAGTAAGCAGTAAAAGAGATAACCCTATTCTTTTTTAAAAGCTTCCTTTTAAAAAATCCATTGAATTGGGATTTTGAAATATCATTGGTCACAAGAGAAGACCTGAAGGGGCAAGCGCCAAGCCTCGGATCTAGGGAAACAGGTGTCGTCGAGAGATTGGCTTTTGCACCATTGGCACTGCGGGTTGTGCGAGCACTGAGACTCCGACACAAAGTGGATGCGGTTGGGTGGGATCTGACGCTTATTGTTCCGAGCTAATGGCTTTCGACCGCTTGATGAAGATGTGGCGTTGAGAGTTTGGAGGAGAAGGAAGATAACTAGGATTGAGACCAATATCCGGAGACCAAAACCCATCTTTAGTCGCACGCTGACAATTCTCACAAGTCACGGCTCCACCCCAAAAATGGAAAGCCCGAAAGTGAAACCTTCTCTTTCGGGTTATCCCTTTTACTGCTTACTGTTCCCTTATGCTCAATATGATTTTTCAAAATCATCTCACGTGGAAACTATTTTTTTTTTAATTTTTAATTAAAAACATGTCACATCATTAAAAAAATATCAAGTCATTATTCCGTTAACCACGTAAGTAACACCGTTAACAGCAGTTAGTAAAAGGACCAATACAACTCAGTTTTAAAACTTAAGAGACTAATTATGCTCGCTTCAAACTTAAGGGACCAATTGCGCATATAGGGTAAATTTCAGGGACCAATAGTGTAGTTTCGCCTTACATTTTTTGCACATGTAGATATAAAATATGCCTCCGTTTGGATACCAATGAAAAATGAAAATTATTTCACTATTCAGTTTATTTTTGCTACTATTCATGAGCTCCACTGCACTTTTTAGTATTATTCATGAGCTCCACTATACTATTTCAACTAACTTTTACCTTTATTTACAGTACTTTCAGTAATAAGTTTTCAGTTTCAGCAAAATAAGCTGTATTCAAACAGACCTTATGTGTACGCATATTCTGTCTAAATTACATGTATCCAAAGTTTGGTAGAAAGTTTGACTATAATACTTACAAGACCTAATTTCAAGGAAAAAAAGAACAATTACTAAAACATAAGGAAAAAGGAAATGAAATCATCAAACCAACCGTGTTTTTTTTCATTAATTTGATAGGATGGTGAGTATAATTTTTGTTTTTTTTGTTTTTGTTTTTTGAAAGTAGTAATATATGTCTACAATAATTTCACAATAAATTATAGATGATAAGTTATTAATTGTTTTAATTAGAATCTACCACTGACTTCAGTTTTTAAGTCACTAATAGCTACTTGTCATCTATGATTTATTGTAAACTTGTGTAAAATATTATGGAGGTAACATTACCATTTTTTAATATATAATTCAATAATTAGAATAATAAAAATGGAGAGATTTGAACTAGGGGTGTCCAAGGGTCGGTCCGGGTCGAGTTTGTGCCCAACCTAAGACCGACCCGATTGAATCGAGTGGAGAATGATTTGACCCACCGCCGATCGGCAAGGGAGTCGGATCTGAGTGGTTGCTTTTGCGCTGGAAACACGGTCGGTTCGGTCGAAATAGTCAACGGTGGAAAGTCCTGCCAAATAGTTGATTTCAGGCCAAAACACGCTAGATCCGGCGGAGATCTCACCAGATTTGGTGAGATCTCGCTAGATCCGGTGAGATTTCTACTAGATTTGGCTGAGATCTCGCTAGATTCGGTGATATCTCCCCAAATCCGACCCAAATCTCATAAAAATCTAAGGTATTCTGACAAAAAAATCACTGGAAAATTCTTTTTTCGCAGGATTTTGGTAAGGCTTTAGTCGGGTCAGTTGAGGCGGGTTTTAGAGGAGAGAGCCCGCCATCCGACCCGCCGGACTCGGTTTCTGGGTTTTGTAACCCGCTGCCGACCACCCGAGCTCATGGATCGGTCGCAGGTGGGTCCATTCTGGTCGGGTCTGGTCGGTTGGGTCGAGTTCGAATCTTGCTGGACACCCCTAATTTGAACCATAATTCTCCTTTTTTTTTAAAAAAAAAAAAAAGAAAAAAGAAAAAAGAATACCTCTCAAGTACGGGGGCTTTTCACCTATTGCTTGCTAAAAATTATAAGTAAAATTGAAGGTTTTTGAATTCTCAGTAACACTTTGGACTTTGTCAAGCCCATTCTTCAGAAAATTCTTTATATCTTTTTTTTTTTTTTTATGAACATTCTTTATATCTTTATTTATCTTAAATTTTAGTACTGAATAATCTAGAACTCCTAGCTAGGATTGTAGCTTCAGAATCATTTTCCATAAGATTCGGGAATAATTAAGTGATTAAAAATGTGTCTTGTACAATAATGGTCTTTCTTTTTTAAAAATAAAAATGGAAGTGCTAATCAACATCTCACGCAGAAAGAATGCTGATGGAATTGGTCCAGGTCTTTTAACATCAACTTTTTTATCTTGTCATCATGATCCACCCATGGGATATCTTAAAGACCCACCAGGCCATCTTAATTTATATTTCCCATGTTATTTTACTACAGGACCAAGCCAAAAGTGAATAATATTATTCCTTGAAGAATTCCCGAACAATTGAGTATCAAACACCAGAGAATTTTTCAGACAAAAGAACTCACAAGGCAACCATATTCACGTAATCTACACAACTAATTAGAAGAATTATTTTGTAGGCTTATTTAGTCTTATTTAGTAGCAAGGGTTATGTGCATGGTACTACTATAGCTAGCTAAGCTCTAGACCAAGGACAGTTTTCTTTCCTAATTTTGAGAGAGAGGTTATACAACTACAGTTTTCTCAATCACAAAGCCAATCCAATTCAGACTCAATTAAAGGACCCATTGATTGAAAATTTGAGCCATGCAGCGTATCACCAGAAACCAAGTGTGTGTGATCAGAAATTGGAGATGAGTGGCCTTTGTCACATGTATTAGAGCTACTATCACCCCCATCTTCAAAACAAGGTAACTGTGAGAAATCCATGTCGAGAAAATCCGATATGAAATTTCCTTCCATCTCAAAATCCATCATGAAGTTGGATGGATTGTTTTCTCCCAACATGAATTGTGAAAAATCAACCGGGTCATGATGATGAACCATGGAGGATTGAACAGCAACCTCTGGCTTAGTCTCAATAATTTGGTTATGTTGGTCTAGTTGAATTGGCTGCTCGGAGGTGATGACATTGACAGCCTTTGTACACTTTGTTGCCTTGGTTCGGACCACACATGATGAGCCAATTTTTGCTTCAGCTGGACCCCCAGCTGACCTTTCCACGCTGTGGTTTTGCTTTTCTTGTGTGTGTACTTGATTTGATCTTTTAGAAGTGTGGTTTAGGTGATCTTGAACTTTCTTTCCAATGTTGGTGTTCCAATAGTTCTTGATTTCATTGTCTGTTCGGCCTGGAAGCCGACCAGCTATCAAAGACCATCTGCAATCAATCGCACACATTCCTAGCTATCAGTATGCAGCTGAGTGTAAAACACTGTGTTTTCCTCTTCTTTTTTCCATTAATCAGATTGATGTGAACTCGTTAATGCTTTGGTTTTGCCAAATTTGTATTGACATGTACCTAATTGATTAGTACAGGTTATAAGTGTATATATATATATATATATATATATATATATGGCAGAAAATATATACCTGTTCCCCAAGAGTTTGTGCAGCCTAATTATGAGCTCTTCTTCATCACGGGTTATGTTGCCCCTCTTAATATCAGGTCTAAGATAATTTAACCATCTTAGCCTGCAACTTTTCCCACATCTCTTAAGCCCTGCATAAAGCATCAAAATCTTGTTTTTTCAATGACTTGAACAATTACAACCATTATATTAAAGAAATAATACATAAATGGGGGGGAAAAAAAAGGGATCTCTTATCTATTTTCTCAGTTACTCAGCTATGTTTCTGTATCTAACCTGCTCTCTTGGGAAGGTTCCTCCATTTTCCTTCACCATGAAGTTTGATATATTCTGTGAGTATTTTGTCTTCCATAACTGTCCATGCTCCCCTATTCAAGCCCTCCTTGGAACAGCAAGGACTCCTTCCCATCTAAAAATTGAGGCACTCTCCAAGAATTTCCACCTCTGTCTCTCTCCAGTACTTTACTCTTGGAGACAGAGAGTGAGGGACTCTCTATGCTTGGAGTTGGGGTATTGTAGTTATTCCTATTTATATTGTGAGTAGAACATCAAGTGTTATCATTACATTATCTCATCTTTATATTTTTAACAAAGAGTAAATTTTATTTTTCACCCATAAGTTGTGGGGTGATTTTAAATTTCCTCTTGTGCACTTACTGGATAATAAATTATATTGGTAACACATTAAGATTTATACATTCTCAAAAAAAAAACAAAAGTTTATAAGATTTATATAGTAAATTTAATAGTATCCCTTGTATTACTATTATAAATACAGCCATTAATTAAATTTTGACTTTTGAATTTGGGTTTTTTACTTTTAATTTGAGCATTTAATCACCAACAATATGTTTGTGACAAGAGTAATTCTTGTGCCACACTGAAAGACACAACATTAGCCACAACTTGCCCATGTGGCGAGTTGTGGTTGGTGGAAGGGTGATATTGGGTACATGTTGTACCTTTTGGTGTGAGACTAGAATTTTTCTTGTGACAAATCAAGCATTTTGTTAAAATCTAATGGATTAAACATGTAATGTGCAAATGGTTTCTTTCACATCATCAATATTTTTGAAACGTCATTATTATTGTGTGATTAAATCCATTATGCTTTAACAAAAAATATTACCAAGATAACTTATTTGTCCATCAGGCTAATAATTCAAATTGAAAGTTTTATTTTTAGAGAAGATGTTCGTGTGTGCATGGTGTAGTTAGTAAAGTTCTACACTAGATAATAATGACGAAGTGAGTGATTAATATAATATAATTAGATACTAAAAAAAGATATTTGGTGCAAAATTATAAACTTGAACATTTTTGTAAAATGTGTATGAAGCACTCACAAAGAGACTCTTCGAAGTGTTAATATCTTTCTTTCACAAACTTTAAATCTCAAGGAAACCTCCTTAAAATAAAGTGATCAACTCCAAATGTATCATTGTAAATACAAATAAATTGTTAGTGTTTGTTGCAAATAGTTAGTTGCAGACATCTATGCACACAACTTTGAAAATTGTGTTTTGAAAACACAATCTTAGTTATAATTTTGAAATCACAAACAATTTAACGGGCACATGATTTGTAAACACCAACATACGATAATCCGCGCCTCAAATAAATAGTCCCTTACCATTCAGCATGCAGGTTAAATTTGACATTGAAGAAAACGATTGTCAAGACTAGCACAGATATTTTGTGCGGCTCGTACACTTGCATTTATTGCATTCAAATCATTTGATAGGTTAGGTTAAAAATCTATAATTCTTTTTTTTTCTTTTTCTAATTCAATAATTAGGGAATGAAAGATTTGAATTTGAATGTTCCTATTAAAAATATTAAGAGATGTTTAATGATTTTAAAAATTGGCTCTTGGATAATTCATCATCTTAACATCTAGAAAATTTATGAAAATTAACGAGAGGAAAATGATTACAATGTTTTGTGTGTGTAATTTGATAGTTATAATAATGGGAGCGGGTGGATTTGAATTAAGATTTTTTAATAAACAGAAGAAAAAAAAAATTATTTCACTAAACTACAATTATCTTCTTGAATTCAAAGAATTTTGGTTGCAAGTGAATTAGGGGGACCATTCTTGTTCTTAGAAGTTTCAAGCATAAACAGTAAAAAAAGAAAAAAAAAGAAAAAAAAAAAAAAAAAAAAAAGGAAAGAAAAGAAAAGAGCTATGTGTAAATGAATAAAGAAACATAGTGTCAATATATATATATATATGCAGTGGTGATGATGATAGCTCGATGGACCTTTCACCTTTATATCTCTGGGTGATAAAAAATTCACCACAAATAAATACATGCACCAGCTGCCCTTCTACTCTGGTATGATTCTCGTGGCTGCTGCTTTCTTTGAAGCTAACTTTCTCACTCCCTCTTGAAAGTTGGTTGAAATCTATAGACGTAAGCTATGCTCCACAACGCGTACGGAAACATTTTCTTTGTCTCCTATTGTTTCCTGTTACAACAATCAATTATACACCTATTTTTACAACTATCTTATATGGCAGATTGTGACTAACTACATATTACGTTCATATGGATACATCAAAATTTTTTTTCTTTTTGTTCCCACTACTCACAGTCTACCATATCAAATAGTTGTCAAAATAGGTGTGAAATTGATCATGGTTATAGGATTTTTTTTTTTTTTTTTTGTTATTTGACTAAATGAATGTACCATGTTCATAATTTTATGTCACATGGTGCTGCCAGTGAACAGTGGGAGCATTTTTTTTTAACTCATTTGAAAATATTCTAAGAAGATCCTCCAAATAATTTGGCTTATGCCTAAGATCCTAATCTTGATAATTAAGTTTGGAAGGCCACGTCAAATTATGAACAGCTTCGCTTGTCAATTTTCTCT
The DNA here is from genome assembly GCF_040712315.1 of Castanea sativa. NCBI lineage: Eukaryota > Viridiplantae > Streptophyta > Magnoliopsida > Fagales > Fagaceae > Castanea > Castanea sativa. The sequence continues at coordinate 5,501,635 of NC_134017.1, read as the reverse complement.
TTTTTAAACTGAGAGAAATAATTACCTTTTGTGTTTGTGTCAATTTGTGATTTTTAAAATTCATCCGCACAAAATTTTTCATAAGTATTGATACGACTTCTTTTTTGCTCTTTTGGGTAGTACTTTTGTGTCGTAAGAATAATTATTACTGCTAGAAGATAAAATAAAAAGTGACTTCGTGTTATTGCTGGTTCAATGTACGTAAACTAATTTTTGTTTCAATCACAACTTGTTTTTACCTTAGCAGCAATAACAACAATCAAATCTTAATCTCAAAATTTTAAGTTAGTCATAGATCGTCAACAAATACAACTTATCACTTAAACCCATTATGAAAAAGATTGTGAAGTCTCAAAATTCCACAGGTTCTTTGTATGGAACTGTCATGAACATATTTCTAGAAGCACTTGCTCTATATAATTGATGAGACCATGATGGCGTCCTCTTTCATCTCATAAATTAATTTGAACACCCAACTACTCACAACCCAAAATAAAGAAAAAAGAACGCTAACCCTCCTTGTTGTTATGTGAGTCGGCTGCTACCATTCAGCTATAAAAGACAAACCAAGGCCCTATAAATGCATACGTTTGTATACAAAAGTCACTCTTTTGAACTTGATATGAAATGATGCCTTTGTGGGCCTAATTGATTGACACTGCATATCATTTTTTGTGGTCAAATGATAGTAGCAGTCTGTTCCCATTTTCAACAATTTTTTCTTTCTTTATTTTGAATATGGACTTTTTATTCAAATTTAGGAGGATACAAACACCATGAGATGGGAATTGATCCCCAAAATTACAGGAGGCTGAGCAAAGCTGCAACATTATATGCAAAAATATTTAAATAATCTTGGAGAAAAGGGCTTCCGATATCTTTTATGATAGTTGCAAAATTCATTCCATCCAAGTTGGCATTCACTGTCTCTGATAGTTGCAAAATTGAAAATCCCAACCAAATTGACATTCATTTTCTATGATTTCACTTAATTAAAATTTTCAACATTTGACACAGTCGCAAGTTGATTCATGAACAACCTTTTTAAGAAGGTTGTATTATTGTGATTCATTAATTGTGTTATGTACCTATCACAATTGACTACAAGTTGTATGGGCTTTGAACAAGTGTGTATTTATTGTCCACTCAGTGGAATTTGAGTCCCATTTCCACATTAAGTGTTCATCTCTCTTACTTCCATGGGTCTATCTAAAGTTTTAATAAAGGTGTATATGAACCAAATAAGCTAAATTATAAACTGAATAAGTTGAATGCTAAACATGCAAAGAAAAAACAAAAATATTAATATAAACATAAGATATATAATAGACTACATAACCAGCAGGGTCTCCTCACCAATTTTGTGGCAATGGTTGCTAAAGTCTAAATCCATTCTTGCAAGGTTTAAAAAAAGCACTCAACCGAGAGGGACCTGGAAAAACGACCTTACAACGACTCTAGGACTTTGATTGGAAGCTGGTAACTTTGTCAATAAAAGTCACCATTTACCTTCGACTAAATTGGTTGCATAACGACCGATTGAAGGAAATTTTTATGAGTATCATATGGTATATATATTGCAAAGGCTATAACCTATTAGGAACATTTTTTGTTGCGTAAAGGTACTATACTATTTCTTTTGAGAGATACTATTTCATAAAAAAAAGTCTCAACCTGAACTAAAAATACTTTTTTTTTTCCTTCATGTTTGTCTCTGAAAAAGACGTGGAGAAATATCAGTTAGTTTTGTAAAAACAAACAAATATCATATATATGCTGTGTGCTTCGCAAATGGTAAATTATAGCAAGCCAGGCAAAGATTTAGTCAATTATTTTACGGATTGGTTCTCTCTCTCTCTCTCTCTCTCTCTCTCTCTCTCTCATGATTAAAGGAAAAAAATGCAAATATTAACAAGAGCAACAATTTTGTGGTCAAGAGAAGAACACCTAAATTGATTTTTATGGCCAAGAAAAAAAACCTCACGTAGTTCTACCAAAAAAAAAACGCCATTCAATTACTCAAATAACATTTGAAAAACAACAATTTGAAAGGAAAAAAAAAAAGCAAATATTAACAGAAGCAACAATTTTGTGGTCACGAGAAGAACACTATATAAATTGATTTTTATGGCCAAGAAAAATAACCTCACTTAGGAGTGTTCAACCAAAAAAAAAAAAAACCATTTAGGGGTGTTTGGTGATGTTGTCTAAATAATAATTTTCGTTATTTAAACAACACAACACATATTTTTACAAAACCTTTTCACCTACACATATTTTCACATTATTTAAATAATATTATTAGAATGACGGTATCAAATAACCCTCAATTATTTAAATAACATTTGAAAAACAACCATTTGAAGGGAATCCCATGGAAGTGGGATTAATTAAGCGTACAAGAGATCAGTAGATGACAGAATGCTTTTTTGATAAGTGTGAAGGGTGGAGCTTATGCCTTGACTAATTTAGAAAATTTCGAAGTAAAAACTGTTTTTATTTATTTATTTATCAAAAAGAGATAAATTTACACCAACTTCTTTTGGGGTTTTACAATATGACAAGTCTCTCTAAACTCTTCACAAAATGACATTCTCCCTTTTAGATTTTTATGAATACAACAGCTGAGTACTTACCTAGCTAGTAGAATATTTCAGTATTAAAAATATTTTATTAATTTATACATACAAAACAAAAGAGTGTTATGCATCCACAAATCTCAGGGGCTGAGAGGACGCGAACATTGTTGCATTTATACAATCCTTAAAACAAAGTGTCATTTATGCAAAAATTTGGACAGAATGTCATTAGAAAAACTTCGAGGGACAAATGTGTAATTTATCCTTAAAAAAATCACTAACATTTTATCACCTTGCAACTATTAGAACTAAAATAGAACATTCTAATAATTAAGGGAAAAAAAAAAAGACTTGTAAATAAAATGTATTGGCCATGACTATAAAAACAGTTATGAGAATCTAAACATTTTTTTTATATCTAATTCAATAATTAGGGAAGGGGTATTTAAACCCTAAAAGTCTGTTGAAAATACCAAATATGCCAGTTGAGGTACTAGGATCTTGGCCTCAATCCCCCCCACCAAAAAAAAAATAAATCAATGTTTCCCCATGTTTTTATATCTTCTTTTTTTTTTATGTATTCTTTTTATATATCTCTTTTATATGTCACATTTTATTAGGAAACAAAACAAGCAAAATTAATAGAAAGCCTAACCTCATGCTTTTTTTAATTATTATTTAAGAGAGCAAAGAAACACAATTTTATTGCCAAAATAAATAATTACAAAGAGTAAAGTTTGGGAGAGGCCAAACTCTCAAAGAAAAATACAGTCAAAACCAAGAGGAGTAATAACATTACAAATTGGAAACAAATCCTATGATCTCCAAAAAAATACCATTACTCCTACTTGAAAGATACGAAGATCACTTAGGGAAACCCAAATCTAGCAAAGAGAAACTCAACCCTCTATGAAGACACAAAAGTTTGATAGCTAAGAGGAGGAGACCACCCGCTACTTTAGATCCATCATTTTTCGTATCAAAAGAGCTTATATTTGAACTGATCCAAGTGAAATCTGAGCAGGAAATGTAAACTCTCTCCAGAAGCTTTAGAGGGCAGCCTAACCACCATAATTGAAGGACTTGCAACCAATCTAAACCAGCACAAGACCCATGACACGAATAGAGAAAACCACCAACAAGGATTGTAAGTGTAACGACCCAAGGAAAAACGCTAGCCACATCTACACTATATCTCAAAAGAACTAGTCACAATTGAGATTCTTTGTAGTTATTAATAAAACTCAAATCTACCCAGTAAATACCCAATATGAGATTCATCACACACCCACACACATCACACAATCAATAAAATTGGGACATCACAATCTCCCCTACTTAAATCTCTAACGTTCTCGTTAGGGCCCACTTTGTGGGGTAGTGTCTTTGAGTCCACATGGGGTTACTAGGTTGGCTCTGATACCATAAGTAACGACCCAAGGAAAAGCATTTGTCACAGCTGCGCTATACCTCAAAAAGACTAGTCACAATTGAGGTTTCTTGTAGTTGTTAATAAAGCCCAAATCTACCGAGTAAATACTCGATATGAGACTCATCACACACCCACACACATCACATAATCAATCAAATTAGGGCATCATAGTAAGAGACCCCAAAAGAGGACTTGAAAGCCCTATAAAAAAGATGGAGAGAGGCTCAAGTTGAAGGCATTGTTCACAATGAAGCCAAGAAGGACTTGGATGCATATTAGTATAGAGGCACTAACATGGGTCGAGAGCCAACCTAACTTTATATATATAAATTTTATTATGAAAATTTAATTTATAAGGGAGGCTTTTTTTTAGTGGTCCTATTTTGTAGCAGAAAAAAAAAAAAAAAAAAAAAAAAAAAAAAAAAACCTGTTTTTATTTTATATATATATATAATTTTTATTTTGGAAATTTTGTTTATAAGTGGAAAAAGCAATTTGAAAATAAATAGGAGAGTGACCTTATTTTTTAGGCAATGTTTTAATAGGAGTTAGAGTTATATTTTTACCAAATTATCTTTTAGTTTTGTCTCTACTTAAACATATGGATGTAAGGCCATTTTAGAACCATAAAAATGAGGAATCCAAACAAGAAAAGCCTCTTAAATAATAGTATAAATATCGAGTGCATGTATGACTAGCAATGTGGATAAACATGCTTAGATTGACTTATCACATCTCCCACCCATGGTTTTAAAAACTGGTACGGTGAAAGAACCAGTCGAGGAGTTAATTACTGGTTTTTTTGTCAGGCCGGAGTTCAACCGATGGTCGAACCGGTGATATCATAAATAATTTAATTATTAATTATTTAAATTATATAAATAATTAAATAATTAAATAATTTTTTAATATACTAAAACTAACAGTCTAATAGTAATAAATATGTTTCCTTTAAAAAATACAAGTATATATCATTTTTTTAAAAGAATTTAATATAATAACATTACAAAACAAGCATCCTTAACATAATAAACTTTCAACAAAACCAAATAAATAAGTTCATTAGTCATTTACATTTACATCCAAATGGCAAATAGCAAATAAGTTTATTACATCCAAATAATAATTCTACTCTGTAAATATTTCACAAACAACAATGCTACTCTGTAAACTATTTTCACAAACAATAAAGCTTTGTAAATCAAATCCACAACATAATCCTCAACATACACAAAATCACAAATAAACTAAAATGCTATGCTAAACTAATAATTGAAAGAATAAATTGAATAGTTAAGTTAACGAGAGAAGTTACCAATGAAGTCACTGAAGTGATTGGAAATTTGAAGGCAAAAAACATGAATGGAGAACTTGAGATGAAGCTGAGAGAAATGAAAAAAAAAAAAAACAGAAGCAGAAAAACCAAATCACAGATTGATGCTGAGGTGAATAGTGGTGAGACAAATGAAAGAAAAAGAATCAACAAGTTACAATCAAAAGCAAAGGAAAAAGAAAAATAATCCAAATACCTGATGAATCAGAGCATAGAGGGTGGGTGAGACCGATACCAAGACGGCGAGACTTAGAACAAAGAAGAAAAAAACACTGAGATAACGAGATAGCGAGAGGCGTGACCCGTGATGATGAGAAGCAAATCAGATGAGAGGCTGTGACTCATGAGCTTGAGTGAGTTGAAAGTGAGAGCGAGATAGAGCACAGATGAAAAATAATCCACATACCTGATAAAGCAGAGCACAGAGGGTGGGCGATACCGATACCAAGACGGCAAGACTGAGAACAAAGAAGAAGAAAAACCGAGACGACGAGAGGCGTGAGCCATGACAATGAGAAGCAGATTAGATGAAAGGTCGTGACTCGTGAGCTTGAGTAAGGTGAGAGTGAGAGTGAGATAGAGGGGTGAGACTCACGCCAAACAAAGAGGTGCGACTTGAGAGTGAGAGGCATGAGCGTCACAAAGAGGTGAGAGGCGTGAGTGAGAGTGAGGGTGAATCAGGTGTTTAGGGTTAAGGCTGGGCAAAACGATGTAGTTTAGGTTTTCAACCCAACCGGGCATTAACTGGTTTGACCGTGCCAGTTCCTGGTTTTTTGGATGAACCAGCCGGTTTTTTATTTTCCCGATTTTTAGATAATTTTCAGTTTTTACTCATAACCGAACCGAATTGAAGGCCGATTCCCGATTGAACTGGTCAAACCGACCGGTCCGGTTTTCAAAACTATGCTTCCACCACAAGCATGTCAAGTCATATGATCACATTTCTATCTATTTTCGAATTTACACCCATAAAATCTTTATCTATGCTTCTCCTTCTTATTAATTACTTAGAAAAAAAGGGGTATTTAAACGATACCAATTTATTTCATTTGTCTAACTGCTATCAAGTTTTTCTTATGCGCCAAACCTCATGTTAATGTGGCTTACATTAATATAACTAGAACCATTAAAATCCTGAGTTTCCTTGAAACTTGTTATGAAATAGAAAATAAACATGTAACATCAATAATAGGAAAACAAAAAAAAATTATAATTAAACAATAACAATTATCCACAAAAATGAACGAAAGTATAGGCAGATAAAAGAAAGAAGTAATCAAACCTTAGGAAGCATAAACCAGGACCGTTAAAATTGTGAGTACAATCTGAATCTATGGAAAACCTCTTCTTATATAACATACACAAATACCCAAATACATGCATCATTGAAACAGAGAGATTCTTATCAAATTCCATAGCATTCATTGGACAATAAGGGAGCTGTATATGAAGGTTATTATTGGAGAAGGGGAGATGAACCTTGAAATACCCAGGCGTGGAAAAAAAAAAAAAGCACACCGGAATTACAATTGATCCACTTAAATTTAGACAAATGAAACCACATGAATCTTGACACATGACACAAAATTAAGATTCTATTTTAGAATTACAATTAGAGTTTCTCTCTACTTCACCTATTATATATATATATATATATATATATATATATATATATATATATATATATATATATATATATATAGATGCGGTAATCCAAAGCATCCATAAAGAAAAGCTATAAAAGAAAATTAAGGATAGAAAAAAAAAAAGAATAAAAGGAAAAAGTTTTTATTGAATAAAAAGAAAACTAAAAATTGTTGTATCTCAAATTAAAATGTTAAGAGTTCAAAGTTCAAACTAACTATGAAATAAAATTTTATTTTTTATAAAATGACTATATAATTAATAAAATTTACAAAATATATATACATAATAATTAAGCTCCATAATTTGATATATGCACAAAATATATGGTTTAAAATTGTTATAATTTAATCATATTATGAGTTCAACAAAAACTAACACAAGTACTACTTGAAATTTATCTAAGTACTAAAAATCTATATATGAGAATTATAAGTGAAAATTTTTAACTCGTGAAGAAAATAAGCGTGGGGAGTAAAAGGACCCAAGCAGGCATTTGGGCCTTTGGGCTCTAGCAATGAGGGCCGACCTGTTCTTAAATTAAGAACTTGTTAGTACTGCAAATCGGCCCATACGCCGAGGGTCCGAGGACACATCCTAGGGTAGGTTTCTCCTCGGACAGACCCAAGAGAACTCGAAGATTCACTACGAAGGTCAAGGCAGAAAGCCGGAAAGACTGTTGGTTAAGAGGGGGAACCCCTGAACCTTTTAGATACACCAGTGTTAGAAAAATATCATAAGCAAAGGCTGCCACCTCCACATTAAAGACTTTGCACCTACCTTCCTGGCTGCATTAATAAGGAAGTGACCCCTGAACAGTAGGACCGAAACTTCTGGTTACTATTCAAAGTACTAAGAGAAGAAATATCTAGGGGGGAGGAGATTGGAGCAACACGTGGATAAAGCACTAAGGGAAGAAGTATTTAAAAGGGGTGAAGGCCAAAGAAAAAAAGGGGGGATCAGTCAGTAACTAAGAAAGAAATTAAGAATTGTAACCTTTAAGAAAAAAAGAGAAATAATACAGAAGTGGTCCTCGGCTCACGTCCGAGGAGGTCCATTTGCAATTATCATCTATTATTTACAAGTGTTTTCAAACCTTAGCCTGTTATCAAGTTCTCAGTACCTCTAACTTAGATTTCAAACCCACACTCTACAAATTTCATTGTTTAAGGCTCATTGGAGCTCATAATTGTCTTTGGGTCCAGGTGCAATTGTGCACTTACAATAACAATAAGGCTTTTTTTTTTTTTTTCAACAATAAGGCTTATTCATATATAAAGAAGCCCTAACAAACAAACACAACATAATCATTTATTTTCCACGCTATTACATGGTAATATTGTTTATGTGGCTTGACAAACCATGAATCAATTTCATGGTCATAATTGGTTAATTAACAACTTGGTAAAGTCTACTAATTTTTCAAACGGGGTCTAAAGGATAACCAACAAATAAGTTACAAGGCTTTTCACAACATATATATATATATATATATATATATATATATATATATATATATATATATTAGTTGCAAGGTGCTAAGTGCCGACGCTAAGTTGTCACCCTCAGTTGACTGTTGCTAGTGTTTCCCATTTTCAAAATGCCATCATTGATCGGACTAGAGTAATATGAATTATTTTACTAATTTTGTTAATTGTTACATCAGTGAGCTAAAAAATAAACAAAGTGATTTGAATTTTACTGTTTCATTTTTGCTTTCTTTGCTATATAAGGCAATTATAGTGATTTGAATTGATTCATCGATTATATCCCATAGCATGATTTGATTGATTACAACATGCTAAAGCAAGTTGGGGTTCACATGAGCCATAATATGTCTCTGTATAAGCGTGCTTCTAAAATAGTTCGGTCTTTTGCTTCAACACGCAGCTATATCTTTCCAGTACCTTCCATTTTCTACTATAAAATGTCATTGTTAGGCAAATTAGCACTCAAAAACCATTTTGTAAACGTTTGCTTTGAGACCAAACAGTTTTCTTTGACACGGAATTATTTTGTGAGATCGAGTTAACTTAATTGGTAAAAAATTTTATTGCCAAATAAGAAATTTAAAGTACCAAAAACTAATTAATATTTGGACATATTAATAAAGAATAATCATTATGAAATAAACACCGTAAATTTAAAATATTATTGTATTGAAACAAAATTAATTTACTCTCTCATTAAATTATTGTAATACATTAATAATGATACAAGTACTAATAGAATTTTTTTTTTTTTTTGGGTAAGTGCACATATATATATATATATATATATATTATATATATATGAGGGCTGACTTATAAATTAATAGCTTGTGAAGTACTTTGTGGATTATTCAGGTGACGTTTAAGGTATATTATATGATTGTTATCATTTATTCTCTTGTCGAATTTTATTAATTTAAAAATTATAATTTTTTGTTACCTTTAGTTATTTAATATAATTTACGTAAGATGAAAGTACAATTTTGTGAATATAACAAGGCGTTTTGCTCCACTTCGGCATAGACATCAATCCATTCATTACATTTTATCATGCATTAACTATAGAAGTCTTACATGTAAAGATATCTTATCCCCTAGACAATGGCATTGGACGTGGAACATATTATTGGAAGAATTTTATTTTGAATTATAATAATTTTTATATTTTTCTAGAATGATTTTTATTCCTTTTTTTTGTACTCTTTATTATTATTTTAGTCAAAAAGGACTCCTTATATTATACGGTACTCCTTTAATTGGGGTATGCATGTTTACATTAAATAATATTTCTCTTTGAAAATTAAGTTTTCGGAACTTTTAAGTTTTTTTTTTGAGAAACATACACATATATATATAGAGGGGAAGGTGTTGAGATAAGAGAATAGTTGGACCCTAAATAATAAAACAAAAATTAAAAATTTTCTATCAATAAAACTTTCAGTCTTTTGTTTTCAACATTTGTGGTAGATTCCACATTTCTATGTATTCAACGTGTTACTAAGGTCTAACTAGGCACCAACTCTTGTTACAGTATCACATTGCATCAAACAAAGTCCACTATGAAAACATAATCTTACTTTGAATTACACAATACTTTTGCCAAATATAAAAAAGAAGAAACGAGGGTTAATTTTATTTAGTTCAACCAGTAAAGTTTATTGTCATTAAATATGAAAATTAAGATAAAATTTTGCTTAAAAATATATTTATATCTAACTTAATAGATAAAAATAATAATTATAGAGTAGATATTATATATTTAAATCTTATCACAAAAATTATAATATATAAAAAAGTCGTCGGTTGCCGTCTATAATTTGTACATTTCTTTACAACTCTCTCTTTTCATTTGGACATTGTTAATTATGTTAATTCAACTACTTTATTCAATTATAGAATATAAGTCGTTTTCATGCTTTTAAATCAAGACCAATACAACGGAAAAGATGAGATTATCATTGTCAATTGGAGACTTGTCCATTAGAGAAATATTTACTTTGTAATTACATGTTCTTATCAAATAAGATTTGGAAGTGTAATAGATTTCAACCGACAAAACACTCAAATGTGTCATGTGCACGGAAGTGGTCATGTTCTCTCTCTCTCTCTCTCTCTCTCATATTAGAATCTTGCACCCTTTCAAAATTCAAAAATACTTCCATGTCTCTTTTGCCCAAACTCTTTGAATGCTTACCTCAAGTCATGGCACCAATAAGCCTTTAATTTCAAACCATTGCATTATTGGCTTGAAAAATTATCTTATGAGATAACTATCTTGTGTAACATAGATCTGACATGTTGTGATATATGTTTTATCAGATACATTCTCTTTAATTATTTGGACACTAACTCTATTAAGGAATTGTCAATTAAAAAAAAAGGTAAACTGCAAATTACACTCCTAATGTTTATGAATGTTTGGATTTTACACTTTAAAGTTTTAAAATTTGGTTTTTATTCCTTGACGTTTGCTGATGTTTGGATTTTATACCCTGAAAAATTTGGATATTACTCTCTAAATTTTAGATGTGTTTAGATTTTATTCCCTAAAATTTGAGAGTATATGATTGGTTCAACAACAAAGATAGAATAAATAAATTTATTTTTTATTTTAATTTGTCATTTTAAAAATAATACATCGATTTGTAAAGTTTACACAACATTTTTCTTTTCTTTTTTTTTTCATTGTTACTATAGTGTGCATTTGGATACTGCTTATTTTACAGAAAACAAAAAATTTATTACTAAAAATACTGTAGCAAAATATTTTTTATTGCTCAAATTTACAGTACGTTCACCCGCAGTTTGCACTTGGCTAGTCCATGAAGAGTGCCATGGACCAGCCAAAAAATGCAGCTTACCAAAACATAAATGTATACGCAGCTTACCCAAACGGAGCTTAAGGAAAACTCATAGCATGTGTTCCCACGTATTATGGATATTTAGAAACATCACAATGGGCCCTGCAAATTGAATACTTAACCATTTGATAACAATAAATATTCTAAAAAATTATATCGGATTTCTGTTGGTCAAACTAAAGATTGTGATTCGGATTTATTAGGATCATATGTTACATTCATGATGTTCTTAGACCTGAAAAAGGTAATAATTCCATAAAAATAAAAGATCATTTTTAGCTAATTCAATACAAGTGATTGTATTTTTTTCATAAAAGGCCAAAGTCCTATTATTTGATAGCGTGACGGGTTTGGCTTCGTTTTCTTTTCGTAAAGGACGTTCCCGAAAACAAAAATCAACTATTAATTAAATACAAAATGGATACAAGTACAACTCAATAGTTTGAAAATTTTAAAAAAAATTCCTAATTAAAAACTAAAACAAAATATAAAAACCAGAAACATTACAGCTTTAGTTAAGGACTAAAGGTTTGGGAGACGAGGACTCAAAGTCTCAAAGCCATTCTCCTTCAATCCCATACAAAAGTCTTAAAAACAAAATCAAGAAAGTGATAACAAACCATTCGACTGTCCTGTTGTAGCCTTTCCCTATTTTTCAATATCGTCACATAGAAAATTTTTATTTTATTTTATAAATATAATAGAATTTTAACCTATAATATTCACTATGATGATTACTTTTATCATCAAGCTAAAACATTAATCAATTTTTGGTGTTGACAGGGTTTAAATCCTAGATTTTTTATTTGACGACAAGAAATTTTATCATTTGATCTAACAAGAACTCACATGTTGTCAAATTGATTGGCCTCACAACACACGTGTAAAGAAAGCAACCTCCACTATCTAGTCAACAATTCCTTACAATCGAAAATAAGACACAATATTACTCTCTATCCCAAATTACTGGTCCTCTATTTTATTTTGGGATGTACAAAAATGTGGTCCTCTTTTCAAAAGTTAATAAATAAAATTTCTATCTTACCTTTTAATTTATTTAAAAAATTATCTTATAAGATGACTGTTTTGTGTAACACGTGCGGATCTTACATGTTATGATATATGTTTTATCAGATACATTCTCTTGAATCATTTGGACACTTACTCTATTAAGAAATTGCAAATTACTCCCATAATGTCTGGGAGTGTTTGGGTTTTATACCCTAAAATTTTAAAATTTAGATTTTGCCCCTCTAATATTTAGGGGTGTTTGGATTTTACACCTTGACGTTTTAAAATTTGAATTTTACTTACTAAATTTTAGATGTGTTTGAATTTTACTCTCTAAAATTTGAGAGTGTTTGAATTTTACACCCTAAAGTTCTAGCATTTGGAGGGTGTAAAATCCAAACACTTCCAAATTTTAGGGGGTAAAATTCAAATTCTAAAACATGAGTGTAAAATCCAAACACCCCAAACTTCAAGGGATAAAATCCAAATTTTGAAATTTCAAGGTGAAAAAGCCAAATACCCCCAAACTTTAGAGGTGTAATTACCATTTATCCTTAAAAATACATACACACACATATATATATTTATTTTTTATTTTAAATAAATTTATTTTTTATTTTTATTTTAATTTGTCATTTTAAAATAATACATCAATTTGTAAAGTTTACACAACATTTTATTTTCTTTTTTGTCAATGTCACTATACTAAGGAAAACTCATAGCATGTGTTCCGACTTCCAACATATCATGGATAATTTGAAACATCACATGGTAATACTTAACCATTTGATAACAATAAATATTCTAAAATATTATATAGAATTACAGTTGGTCAAACTAAAGATTGTGATTCGGATTTATTAGGATTATATGTTACCTTCATGACGTTCTTAGACCTGAAAAAGGTAATAATTCCATAAAAGTAAAAGATCATTTTTAGCTAATTCAATACAAGTGATTGTATTTTTTCATGAAAGGCCAAAGTCCGATTATTTGATAGCGTGACGGGGCTTGGCTTCGTTTTCTTTTCGTAAAGGACTTTCCCGAAAACAAAAAATCTTCTATTAATTAAATACACAATGTATACAAGTACAACTAGTTTGGAACTTTTTTTCTTTAAAAAAAATTCCTAATTAAAAAATAAAACAAAATATAAAACCAGGAACATTACACTACAAAAACATTACAGCTTTAGTTAAGGACTAAGGTTTGGGAGACGAGGACTCAAAGCCATTCTCCTTACATCCCATACAAAAGTCTTAAAAACAAAATCAGGAAAGTGATAACAAACCATTAGGCTGCCCTGTTGTACCCTTTCCCTATTTCTCAAATATGATAGAATTTCAACCTATGATATTTATTATGATGATTACTTTTATCATCAAGCTAAAACATTAATCAATTTTTAGTGTTGACAAGTTCAAATCTTAGATTTTTTATTCGACTACAAGAAATTTTACCATTTTATCTAACTAGAACCCACGTGTTGTCATATTGATTGGCCTCATAGCACACGTGTCAAGAAACCATCCTCCACTATCTAGTTAACAATTGCTTACAATCCAATATAAGAGCAGAGAAAGCAGGTGGAGACATAACATTACTCTCTCTATCCCAAACTATTGATCTTCTATTTCATTTTGGGATGTCCCAAAATGTGGTCCTTTTTCAAAAGTCAATAAATAAAATTTCTATCTTAACCTTCAATTTATTTAAAAAATCAATACCATTATTTTTTTTAAGAGTTTAAATTAATAAGAGCAATCTTGAAAACTTGCACCATATTAACAAACAAACATTGCATTAGATTTAAAAACTATCAGCAATTTGGGATGAAAGTAGTAGTAGTAGTAGTAGTTAGATTTAAGAATTAAAACAATGGTTGAATCTACTTCCAATTAATTGTATAAATCGATATCCAAGTTTCCATTCTAATTGGTGGTCATGCCTAACTGCCCAGAGTTTTGCCTTCATACTAATTTTATCACCTACCTTGAGTGAGAATCCCTTAATCTAGTTTCCTTGTGGATGTCAAAGTATGCTTCCTACACCCATTGATCCTAAGATGCCTACTATTAGATTTTAGAGATGGCGAATTCCATGACAATTTAATTATCAAATGAGTTTGTAATGAATCTATTCAAGGTCAAGATAATTTCATGGACTTTTACAAGATGGGTAGAAAGTAGGCTTTAGGTTTCCACAATTAAGACGTTATACCTTCCAACTTAAAATGTGGGAATGGCACGTTGGTCTAAACGGTAAGGTTTGTTCTATACAATTTACAAGAAGGATCAAGTGATTCTTAGGCAGTGGGGTGGTAGGTTTTACCACTAGGTATGCGAATCTAGGAAGATTATGATCCAGGACTACGACCACCTTGACTTCCGGGTGGCACACAAAATAAAAATAAAATTTTCAGTTAGGCAATATGATGAATGACATGTAATTATGATATATATATATATATATATATATATATATATATATATATATATATATATATATAGGCGTAAATGCACTCTTAGTCCCTACATTTTGACCCAATTTCTATTTTGGTCTCTACATTTTATTTTTACCATTTTTAGTTTCTAAACCAATTAACGCATGATATTTAAGTCTTTACCGTCACCCAACTAAAAGAAAATGCTGACGTGGCTAACGGCACAGTAAAATAATAATTAAAAAATCTATTTTGGCGTTAAAAAATTGCCACGTTAGCATCTAAATTAATTTTAATTAATAAAAAAAATTAAAAACAAAAAATTACATGAATTGTGATCTAAGAAGATTAAGAACTTGTTCTTCAATATTCTTCTTAAATCAAGAAATAAACCCAATAAACCCAGAATCAAAGAACATGAACATCAAACCTACAGGGAAAAAAAATGAACATCACCAAATCAAATAGCATAAACAATAGCAAACACAGGAAAACCCACACGAAACCACACCCAAACCAACAACAACAAACCCACACCGTTCAGCTCTGCATCCTCTCGTTCCTCACGCCCTTGCTTGAGTATACACATCACATTTGAACATATACAATCACACAAATGAAATAAGCATTCATAGAACAAAGTCTTGTGTGTTGTGTGTGAGTATCAAAAGTGGAATAGTCCTTAGTTTAGAGTGAAGCTTCAATGATCAATTCCATCAAGTCATACACAACTAGTATTAAGTCAAGTAGACTATCTCAATTATAAAAGTGAACATATATGATCTCCCACAAGAAAATGATTACATATCTTTGAAACTTTTCATTTGGCTTTTTTACAAATCATAACAGTTAATCATTTTTGAACAATACATCTCATTTTGAGATTGATGCCTGAAATTTTTTATATTTTAATTTTGTGAGTAAGCCTTTGGCTTTTTAAGACACCATACATTTCAATACAAGTCACTTTCCATTTTCCCTAGTCAAATAGTAGTATGTGCGACAGTTTTTGCAACTCATTATCTCTTTTCGAGATTTGACATTTGATGAGCTATAAACATAAATATAAAAACGTGGGAAAAGATATAGGCACAAGTCTATGCATGTATCAAGACCAACAAAACTATTGACTAATCAATAATGACAAACTTGAAGATCGATTTACAATAATCACACATAGATTTCAAGATTTTTTCCACAAAGATAGATGTGTATACAAAACAAACTAAGCTCGTAAATGCACTACGTCATTAGTAGGAAGGTACTAGACCAAACTCACATGTGATATACACAAAATAAGCAATCAAACTTTTTGGAGATTTTCAATTTTTATGGGTTTTTGAATTTTTCAACACACTCAAAAACATAACAAGAAAAGTAAGATCAACAAAAATAAGAACAAAGCACAACTTGCAAAAGAAACATGCTATGACCCGGAAGCAATGACACAAGAAAATTTTGCATGACATGATGCATGAACCTATGACTCTAAACATTGGAAGTATTAGTGCAAGAGCATAGGAAGTAATCATGCATGAGTACCCTTCTTCACCCACACTTTGCGAGTGTTTTGAGTGAGAACCTTGGATGGAGGGGTACGACCAACATAACTTTCCAACCTCAGAGTAAAGCTAGAAAATCATAGAGAGATGTTCTTTAACATTTTCATGACGTCTCCAATGAGATGTCCTTCATTTTCTCCCTTAGGTTGTGCTCCCTTTGGCCTTTTCTTTGAACTTTCTTGGTCACGCATAGAGTCAACCTTGTTAAGTGCATGAAACTTGAAACAATTGGGTCTTGTATGCCCTTAAATGCCACAATAATGACACACATGCTTCACTTGAGGCCCTCTTTGATTTTTGGGTAATAACTTCCCTTTATCCTTTGGTTTTGCACCAATGGTTCTCTTTTCAGCAACAGGGGTCTTAGTCTCAGGCTTCACTTCATTAAGTTTCTCAACGCTCTTGGCTGATACAAACCTCACTTCCTTCTTGGGTTTGCTGCTGGAGCTTCCTTCTCCAGTATAACCCAAACCGGTCTTGTCATATGAAGATTTTTGTGAGGATAGCACGCTATCAAGTTTCTTGACATTAGCTTGGATTATTTCAAGTTCAAGAAACTTGATCTTAGAGTAAGCTTCAACCAACTCTCTCTTGAGTCCTTCTACTTCACATTTTGCCTCTTTAAGTTGCACAGGAGTACACCAATGCTCTTCTTCAATCTTTTTCATCTTTCTCACAGCATGGTTCACAACCTTGGCATATTTTCCATAATCTACTAACAAAGAATCATATGCTTCTTAAAGGTTGTTCTCACCTTCATTTTGGCATACATCTTCATCTTTCAATTCTTCAACTTCCTCACCCTTAGAATACTCACCAAGTTCGTTTACCAAATTTCTCAAATCATCTTTGGAATCAACGGAGGTAACTGCCATGAAAGCCCTATAGTTCCCTTCACTGTCACAATCTTCTTTCGTGTCTAAATTTGAGCTTTCGGAGTCGCTAAGAGTAGTGGCAAACACCTTACCCTTCCCTCTCAAGTAGTTGGCCATTCTTTCTTGATGTTTCCATAGTCGTTGCATTCGTAGCATACAACTCCTAGGGGAGGTTAAGAGTCCTTCCCATCTTTCTTCTTAAACTCTTTCCTGCCACCTTTGGATGATGAAACCTTTCCTTTGCTGAAAGACTTCCCACTGTTCTTTATCTTCAGAAATTTTCAGAAGTTCTTCGCAAAAAATGCTACTTCCTTCTCTACATCATCTTCTTCGGAAGAGTCACCCATTCTCTCATTAATGGTTTTGAAAGCAAGTGATTTGCTTGTTTGTGAGAAGGCAATCCCAGCTCATATGTTTGGAGAGATCCAATGAGTTCTTCAATCTTGATCTCATCTAAATCTTTGCTTTCTTCTATAGCTGTGACCTTTGCACAGTAGCTCTCCGGTAAGGACCTCAAAATCTTTCTTACCACCTTAGCATTCTCAACCTTTCACCGAGATTGAGCTTGGCAATCACAATTTCATTGAGCTTCCCATAGAATGGGTCAAATGACTCATCATCACTCATCTTGAGTTCTTCAAATCGGGTGGTAAGCATTTGGAGCTTTGTGTCCTTGACTTTCTTGGTACCTTCATAAGTAGTCTCAAGAAACATCTAAGCTTCCTTGGCAGTCTTTACATGTGATATCCTATGAAATTCATTAGTAGACACACCACAAAAGATAACATTAATTGTTTTACTATTTACATTTGCCAAAGCAAGAGCTGCCTTGTCCCATTCGGACTTGGCTATTGTGGGTCTAACATACCCATTCTCAACAGAATCCCATACGGACTCATCTATAGCACAAAAGAATGTCCTTATACGAACTTTCCAAAAAGTATAGTTGCTCCAATCAAAGTATGGTGGAGCATTGAGAGATTGTGACTGATCTATCACAAAAGAGGTCTTGGATCACACTTAGGTAATGAAACCACAACAAGTGCACCCGCTCTGATATCAATTGAAAGCTCGAATTTGTGTTAAAAACACAAGAGCTATTTAGACCCCAAATTAATAAATTACGGCTCAATTGATTTTACTCTAACTTAAACTAAGTGCGGAATAGAGTAAATGCGAGCGAACAAACAATACAACTACTCTAAGTCATATTCACCAAAACACAACAGTAAAATGAAAGCTGAAAGAGTAGGGAAGGGAAATATAAACACAAGATAACACGCCGATTTATTATCGAAGAGAAAACCGAAGAACTCAAAGAAAAACCTCTCCACTGCCCTCCAAGAGGTAAATCAATCCACTAGACAATAAGTTGGGATACATACATAGCAAGAGACTCTCCAAACCTAATCTACCCAGTGCACCTAAACCCTCCAAGCTTTTACACCAACAAGGCTTCTCGGAACCGTATCTTATCTAGCTTTCCGGATTCCGCAATGCACCCAATTGCATCCGCCAAGGCTAGGCTTCTTCCAATGCTTCCCAACAACACCAAAACCTCACTAGACACTCAATATAAGTATGGTAAGTGTTTGGACCATCAACCTCTCAAGGATTTGGATATGGAGAGGTAAAAGTTAAGAAAAACCACAATGGATGGTGTAAAGGATTGTGGGTATGACAATCTCTCACTCTCAAGAGTTTGTGGCTAGGATTTTCTCTCTGAAAAACTCTCTGCTCAATATGTAGGTAATAAGGGTATATATAGTGTGTATCTCACGGATATCTCGCGGGAAGGCCTTACTTGCGAGATACTCGCGAAAACTAGCCGTCATCATCTGTCACGACTCTTTACATTCCAGTTATGTGATGAGCACATGCTTCACTTCACGGGAAGGCTACTCACAAGATACCCGCAAAAACTTCTTTTGTCTTTATTGTTGCCTTGAGTCTTCACACTCTCTCTCTTACACACAACCTTTGCAAATAAATTCCACATAAAATACATGGTACAAAAGATTGAACAAAATTCAATCATATTTAGCACGGAATTAAAGCCAACACAAAATAGTTGTAAATTACAACTTTACACAAAAGATATACTAATGATTACAAGATCATCTTATTTGAAAATTCGTAATCTCCTTTCGTACATACACCCTTAGCAAAAGTCTTAAAACTTGCTATTCTTCGTAATCTAAGACTGAAGGGAAAATGCAAGTGAGTTGACAACTCAATAAGTAACCAAATACCAAACTAGCTGAAACATGCATATAGATTGACAAATTAATACATTGTTTATAAGATCAAATATTTCACATATGTCAAAAGTTATAGTATACTATGGATTTCAAAATAAATGCAAGAAGTTTCATAGACTTAAAATGGTTCATATATTCAAACAGTAAAGTTGTGATTTACAACTGTTTTGTGTTGACTTTAATTCCGTGCCAAATTTTATTATAATTTTGTTCAATCTTTTATACCATGTACTTTATGTGGGATTTTATTGTAAGAGTTGTGTGATAGAGAGAAAAAGTGTGAAGACTCAAGCTTTTGAAGGCAGAAGATTTCTCGCGGGTAGCTCACGACTTAGCATCCCGCGAAGTGATGCATGTACCCTACACATGACAGTAATGCGAAGAGTCATGACAGATGGTGAGTAAGGCATCCCGCGAACTGGTTTTCATGAGTGTCTCACAAGTAAGGCCTTCCCACGAAATACCCGCAAAACAGTCTGTTTTACTATTTTGTCCTATATGCTCCACTACACTCTCAAACACATTATATATACCATCATTACCCACATATTGAGTAAAGAGCTTTTTAGAAAAGAAAACCCTAATCTCAACCCTTGAGAGTGTGAGATTGTCATATCCACAATTCTACACACAATCCTTTGTGGTTTTCCTCTACTCCTACCTCTCCATTTCTATATCCTTGAGAGGTTGATAGCTCAAACACTTACCACACCCATACTGAGTGTCTAGTGAGTTTTGGTGCAGCTGGAAAATATTGGAAGAAACCAAGCTTTGGAGGATGCAATTGGGCGCATTGCGGGATCTGGAAAGCTAAACAAGACACGGTTCCAAGAAGCCTTGTTGGAGTAGGAACTTGGACGGCTTAGGTGCATTGGGTAGACTAGGCTTGGAGGGTCTTTTGTTATTCATGTATCCCAACTTATTGTCTAGTGGATCGATTTACCGCTTGGAGGGCGGTGGAGAGATTTTTTGCCGAATTCTTCAGTTTCCTCTTCGATAACACATTGGTGTGTTATCTTGTGTTTGCATCTCTTTTTCCTACTCTTTTAACTTTCATTTTACTACTGTATTTTATTGAATATGGCTTAGAGTAGCTTATTGGTTGTTCGCTCGCATTTACTCTTGTTTCCGCACTTAGATAAGTTAGAGTAAAATTAACCGAGCCATAATTTTTATTTTGGGATCTAAACAAGCTCTTGTGTTTTTAACACAAATCCGAGCTTTCACAAACATATTCACATTCTTAACTATCTATGACAATGGTCACACTATATTCCCGTAACTAGATATCGGATTCAGATGAAATTAGTTCTATGCTAATGTATATCTCTAATTAGCTGGGTCCAGTTGAAAGTAGTTTTGATATCAATGAATAAACCACATTAGTTGGGTATCAAAGTCAGGGCATAGCTAGATTATTCATAATCGTGTGTGTGTGTGTGTGTGTGTGTGTGTGTGTGTGTTTAATCATTGTTCAAATACATACATTTCGTCCACATACATATATAAAATCATATATTCAGTAATCAAATATATTTATGATAATTCTTTATTCTTTACTTTATTTTTTTGAATGAATAAATAAATCTTTATTCTTTACTTTAAATTAGTGTATTAATACAATTGAAACACAAATGTAACAATTGTAAATACAGTACTATAAGCAAAAATGTAACCAATTAGGATAAGGTCACTTACTTCACACACTTATAAGAACTAAAAACTTCCTTCTAAATCTCTCTCCATCTGTACAATTTTTCCACCCATGGCCTAAAATGGAAAAGCTTGACCAATTGGATTTTTACTTCTTGAACAAATAAAAACTCAATCTTGTGTGTGTGTGTGTGTGTGTGTGTGTTAGGTTCCAAATATTTAGGCTAAATGTTTAGATTCTAAATTTATGTATGTTGGCAAACCGAGAACAAAAACATGCCTATTAGGTTTTAGACATTACTCAAGGTTGTTCAAGTCAAGATTCAAGAACTATGAAGTTGCAGAAAGAAGATGTAAGTTTCTATGAAGCTCGACCGATCGAAAGAAAGGTTTGACTTATAGAAAGTAATATTCTACAGAATTTAAATCAAGCTCAAAGGCCATTAAAATGTTTAGGGCTTTAGTCCAACACTACCTAGTCTAAAAGGAAAACCCTAAATACGTTTCAGAAGCTCTTGGAAGTCTTGTGAGTTACTCCTGTGAGATTTGTATGGTTTCTATAGCCTTCTAACTCAACAAACATCTATTGGAAGCTAGATCTACATTCAAGAACTGGTGGAAACAAGTTGTTGCATAAAGATCTCCAACTGATGGTAATCTAAAATCTTTGAGTGAGATCTCAAAGTCATAAACATGGGTGTTTGTATTCAGCAAATTCAAATAGAAAAGTCTGTGGAGTAGAAGCTGCACATGATCGTGTAAGTAAGTTCTAGAAGAGGCAGCTTTAGATTTTAGAAAGAAAATTGATTATAAACTTTCATTCTATCATAGTGAATTTTTTTACCTTGTTTATCTAAAGGATAGTTAGGTTAAATTGTCACTAGAATTTTTACCTTAAGACTACTGGTTTCATTGGTTTTTCTAGGTCTTCATATTGCTTGTCTTCTTTACTTTTCCGCACTAAGTAATATGATTGTATGTATTTAATCTAGGTTTGAATAATAAACCTAAGTATTAACTTGGTTAATTAATTAGGTTAACCAATTTGAGTATAAAAGGTCTAAACAAACAATATATATAGTGTGAAATCAATACACCTACAGCTAGAAAATCAATTGCTTTTTTTACGATTGGAGTGCACGCTACTCGATTTTAGCCTTATTTATGTTTTGTCTCTTTATCAAATTGTAGATTAGAAAGGCTAGGGGAGAAGGCTACCTGACTTGGATATATACATATATTAACACAATCTAATTGTAATCTTGCTCACAGGATAGAAAAGCTTGACTTATGTTTAATAAAAGTTTCTATTTTCTATTTTCAAAAACTTGTTTTTGGGAATATAAAAAAATTCTTATAATTTTGAAATAAAAAACATGGTTGGTTAGTTGAAATTAAATATAATAGTTTTTTTGAAGAAAAAAAATAGAAAATACTAAAATATGTTATTACTAGGATTTGAACTCTAATGCTAACTCATTAAATGAGACAAATTTATTAAATTAAATGCGTATTTTCATTAACTTTTGAAAATTAGAAACTGAAAATAGCATTTTGAATGTTTTCAGTTTCCTTCACAAATTGAGTTTTGAGAACAATTTTTGTTTTCTGTCAATTTTGAGCTGCCTAACAAGTTTTTAAGTTTCAAAAACAGAAAATTGTTTTTACAAACAAAAAATAAGGAGAAAAAACAGTTACCAAACATAACATTAACTTTACAAATGTTTTTTTTTAAAAACTGTGGCTAGGGTTTCTGATGTAGGGTGTATATTTTTAAACTAGTCTTCTTTCTTTTACTTTATTTTCCTCCACTTTCTTAATCACCAATTAATAAGAAATCAATTCAAGATTAGACCATTACAAGTTCTACACTTTAACCAGAGCTGAATTTAAAATTAGACACTCAGGGGCTATTTGGTTTTTTTTTTCATCACTCGTCACTTAAACTACTCCAATTTCTTAAACCCCACCCGTTTGGCAACTGTTTTCAATTGCTCATCACTCAACTATTTTTACTTTTTGTGGGACCCATACCTGAGCACTTGGTCAGAGACACCTTGACCCATACATGATTCCTGATAACCTACTTGCCTCACTCCGCCTTGATCCAATCTTCAGCTTTTCAAAACATCACTCCGCCTTTCATAAAATACCAAACCAGCTTCGACAAAGGAAAAAAAAAAAAAACCCAGACCCAGATGCGTGAAGAACAGAGCAGATGAGCGCAGCAAATGTTTCTCACATTTCTCTTCCCCTACATCTCAGATCCAAACCCACCACAGCCACATCACAAATCCAAACCCCACACCCATAACCACATCTCAAAAATCCAAACCTCACAACCACATCTCAAGTCTGAACTCCACGCCCACAAATCAGATCAGAAGCTTGAAATCACCATTAAAATACCATACCAACCCAAATAAAACCCACAAATACTAAAACAAATTAACCCATAGAAAGCACTAGAAAAACCACAAAAAGAACCACAAATCTTGAAAGAAGAAATAATGAAAGAGGGGAATGGTTAAGTGAAACTCTCGCCGTCTTGTTTGGTAAACGGGATGTTTACCCAGGCGCTGTAGTCTTGCCTAACTGTTCAGCCTGAGATGAAGATGAGAAAAGAAATGGGTGAAGAAAAAAAGAAAGAGAAAAATAGAGCAGAAGGATCTAAGGCATTTATCGAAAAATAATTTATTAAAAAAATAACAATTACATAGCATCAGATCTTTGTGGAGGCTGCTGGGTCTTGGCTGGAGTTGTAGGGTTTCAGATACTCCTGTTGGGTTTCAGCTGGAGCTGTGGGTTCAGACAATGGAATAGAGATACAAATGAGAAGGAAGAAAAGGGAGAGAGACGTTGGGAGTGGCTGAGGTGGACTGACTTGATAGAGACACAACATGACAGTGGGTCCCATATAAGTCCAAAAATTTACAACAATGTCCTAATAACTCTGTTTTCATAACTTGAAAACACCTCAAATGTGTTTTTAGTTTTCATAACTCATCACTCAAAAATCAGAGAATTGAGTGATGGAAATAAAACTTGAAAACAAATCCAAACAGAGTTTTTTTTCGTAGGACCCACATATTTTGAGTTATGGATTATAGAAACAGAGTTATGAGTTATGGAAACAGCAAATCCAAACAGCCCCTCAATTACTAAAATTACCCAACAAGAAAATAATAGGTTTCAAATAATTATCTTCTCTTTTCATTTACTCTATTTTCCTCCACTTTCTTGTCTAACAAACAATAAGAAAACAAATTACGATCATATTAAAAGACACTCACACTATAACCAAAGCACAAAATAAAAACCAAAGGTAACAATTTTCCCAAAATCTCAAACTCTCCTAATCTTAATAGCCAAAATTATCTAAAAATTATTTCTTTAAGAATTTACACTCCAAACAAACAAGGCTTGAAGAAATCTCAAAGAATCCACACTTAACCTAAATTTATGAGCCTCAAGATTAAGCCCTTAGTCACATCCTTCAAGACCTGCATTGGAAGCTTGGTCAATGGTGACTCTCAAGCCCTGTAGTCCATCTCAATCAATGTTGAGCTAGTCCCTCAATAATATATTGCACAAAGATGTTGAGGACGAGTCTAACATAAATGTACCTGGATCAATTATTTTTCCTTTCTAGTTTGGAGGAAAAGGAGGCAAGGCAATAGTGAAAGAAGAAGAGATAATAAAAGTGTCTGTTTGGCAAAGATTATTTTTACCAACTTATTTTACTATTCAACTTATTTTTACTACTATTTATAGGTCTTACTACACTTTTTGACACTATTCATAGGTCTCACTATACTATTTCAACTAACATTTACCTTTTATCTACAGTACTTTCAACGAAAAGTTCTCAATTTCAATAAAATTAGTGGATCTCAAACAGACCCTAAAAATTTAAAATAAATATAAATATACTGACTTGACATTTTTATACCAATAATGTGTAGTTTTTTTTTTTTTTTTTTTTGGAGATTTCTATTATAGAACTCCTACATCATTTTGTTCAAAATTGCTTAAGTGCAAAATTTTGCCCAACCAATTCCAAAAATCACTCACATCACATCAACTTATATAAAATTGTGCAAAACTCATTCAAATCTACAGTAATTTGCATGGCCACTGTTCATGTGTATTTTTATTTTTTCTTTATGTATCCTAATGATAAAGGAAGAGAGTGGATGATGTTTGTAGTGTGTGAAGAGAGACAAGTAAATAAAAAATATCAACAAAAATTGATATTTTAAAGAAATAAAGTTTAGAATAGATAATCTAATGTGGATATTTTTGAAATGTGGTTAAGTGAAATAGAAAATATAGGTTCTTATGCTAAAATAAAAATAAAAATAAAAAATTACACAAGCTTCTGTGAATGCTCTTATGCTATATACATTGTTGATACAGTGTTTTTGGCCACCAAACACTATTTTATTATAACTGAGTCACTTAAAAGGCCTATTTTGCTAAGAGAGGTGCTACGTCCACAACATTTTTACAACATTTTTACAACAAATCATAGGTGGTTAGTTGTTATTGGTTCAAATTTGAACCTAACACTAAGATTACTTTTTTGCCCCAACAATAACAACCAGTAACATCCTGCCACTTAGGATTTGTTGTAAAAATGTTGTGGACATATCATTTCTCTTTTGCTAAATGTTTGGTTTTTGCGAGTCATATTAATAAAAAGTCTCATTTACAACAACTTAGTTATCTAGCCTTCTTTGGAAATCAAGTTCAAAGTAAAACTTGATTTCAATAAAGTCGAGTTCTATTTAATAACTACTGATGTGACAACATGAAACTCGAGTTTAGTTAATTTCCCATTAGTCATGCCATATCAGTGGTTACCTACATAGAACTCAACTTAGACAAAATCAAGTTTTAATTTAAACTCTATTTTGGCAAAATCAAGTTCTAAAAAAAGGCTACATAACTAAATAACTTACTAAAAAGATTTTTTAATTAGTTATATAATTTGGGAAAATCTATTGTTTAGCAAAAACTTCCACTTTTTCTTTTAGAAGGAAATACTTTCAAACATTTTATTCAAAGGGCTTTAAATCGGCCAAAACAATAGCATTTAAATTTGGTGGAACATACACCATCCAGACTTGTAAAGGGAAGGAAAGTCTTGCTCCCTGGGCTAAGGCGTGCGCGACTGCATTGCCTTGCCTATTGATGTGAGAGAGAAAAGTTTGGTAACGAGCTAGCATAAGACAAAGTGTCTATTATAATATGTCCTGCAGCAGATTTTTCCATACCACTACCACAAAAAGACTTGATTACAAACTTTGAATCACCTTCAAAACAAGATTGTTGGAAACCCGTTTCAAAAACGAAAATTGCTACTGTTCTTGCTGCCAATAGTTCCAAAAGTCACAACCGATGGTGGCTTCTTCATTTTTTCTAACAAAGCGGCCATAACTTGAAAGAACATATTGGTCTTCCTTTTGTCATCTTAACAATTTTTATTTGTCATCTTAAAATGTGTTTAAAAATAATAGGGACAAAATTAACGTTAAAAAAAATTAGATTCAAAATAAAACTCTCTTTAAAACTTACGGACTTATAATATCTAAATATCTCTTATTTGTTTTAGGGTAAATTTCATTAACCTATTCTGAGGTTTAGGCTAATGATAACCAGATCCAAGGACTTATAATATCTAAATCTCTCTCTCTCTCTCTCTCTCTCTCTCTCTCTCTCTCTCTCCCCTTTATGTGACTCTCTCCTCTCCACTAATCCTTCCCTTTCTCACCAGACCTCTCTCTTCACTAAGCTCACATCTCACTCACCAATCCCTGCCTCTCTTTCTATCTTCATTTAAACAGCATGGCCATTGTGATCAATCCGAAACTAGGAAAAAAAACATCGTACTTTTTGCCATCAAAACTCCAGCCTCCAAAAAACCTCCCATAAAACTTGTAGAATCCACTACCCCGAAACCCATCCCCAACACAACACACTTATAGATCTTAACCCAAAAAAAACCCGTAAGAAAACCAAACCCAGTACACCAAATGACAAGCCCACTCTATCATTGAGTTAAACAACCACCACCACCGCATCAAATCGTCCAAAACCCACAACTTTCCTAAAGTACTGATTGCCGCCACTAAACTTCACACCGCACACTACCTAATCAAGATTTACTCAGGTTCTTTTCCAAGATCCATTACTTGCTGCCTCTCTCGTTAAACTCGAGCTTTGATTGGTGGATGAGAGAGAGAGAGAGAGAGAGAGAGAGAGAAGAAGAAGAAGAAGAAGAAAAATTAAATGACTAACGGTTTTTAGGACTAAGTTGGATTTAGAGACTAAGTTAATCAAATTTGAAATGTCTTAGACTTTATTGGTATTAACTAAAATTTCATAGTAGGTTAATGAAATTTGCCCTTTGTTTTATTGGTGAATCATTTCTTTTTCATCCTGATTAGTTCTTTTTGGATGAAATTGGTGGATTTTTTCTTTTTTTTTTTTTTTTTTTTTTAGAAAAGATTTCATTCATTTTTTTGTACTTGGAAAAGGGCCCTTAAACAAATTATGCAAATCGGCAATGGGCCTACAAATATGCTCACTGTCAAATTGTGTTTTTTTTTTTTTTTTTGGTTTTTTGGATAATCGTGTGCCTTTGCGATCAAAATGGAGCAGCTGCAACTAGGGGTGGCAAAATTTGACACGACCCGCGAACCCGACACGACACGACACGAAATTAGCAGGTTATGGGTTGAGGCTTAACGGGTTCGTGTCATATTCGGGTTGACACGACTAACCCGTTTAATAAATGGGTTAGGTTAGGGTTGAACACATAGAACCTGTTTGACCCGTCTGACCCGTTTAATTAAATGATATTTTACCAATATACCCTTCAAACTCTAGGTATATAAACTTATTAGTTGTTGTGATTTATTTTCTTTGACATATTGTGATTGATTATTTGTGATATTGGGATATGCTTTAACTTTGAATGATTATTTGTGATGCAGTTACTCGTTAGTTCTAAATTTTATATTAAAAATATTTATTTGTTTGTTTTTTCATTAATTTTTATTTTTCATTTTGATAAAATCTAATAAACAGGTCGACACGACTGACCCGTTTAATAAATGGGTCGTGTTAGGGTTGAGAAATCTTGACCCGTTTAATAAACAGGTCGGGTTAGTGTTGACCTATGTAGTCGAATACTCATGACTTGACACGACACGAACCCGACACGCGAACACGAATTGCCACCCCTAGCTGCAACTCGTGATATGTGTGTACTTATCTACTAAACACGTTAATGATTGCCCAATTTTTTATCCCTAATAATATGCTCACTGTCAAATCGTGAGAGGCATTATTACATCTTAATTGGAATCGTGTACTCTTGTGTTTTTTTTTTTTTTTTTTTGGTTTTTTCGATAATCGTGTGCCTTTGCGATCAAAATGTAGCAGCTGCAACTCGTGATATGTGTACTCATGTACTAAACACGTTAATGATTGCCCAATTTTTTATAACTATTACTTATTTTGTTAAAATTAAAAATTTATTACAAAAAATATTATAGATAAAAATAAAAATTAGTTGAAATAATACAGTAAAACTTATAAATAGTACCAAAAAATAATAAATAATACCAAAAAGTATATATACAATAACATGGGACCCACCAAATATTTTAGCAAAACGCAAAAATCTTTTCTTCAAAACGCAATCCAAATACACGCTAATTTTACAAAAATTTTAATTTATTTTAATTAATTCTTATGGTATGTTGTGAATCTTTTTTTATTTATTTACTAAATTGCTAGTAGGAGAGGAGAAATGTATTTCGAATCATATACATGAGATATCATTAAAAAATTACATTGTTATTGGGCTATCAATTGAACTCCAATAGTATATGATAAAATTTTAAATTGTGGGTGTAGGTGAATTGATGCTAGTATACTATTCCATGAAAAAGTTTGTGTTTCCAACCTTCCTTTTGTGTAAAAACTTCAACAATGGAGTTGGGTTAGGGTAAAAATTTAGCCTAAAGATATTAAGCTCGACTGGATAGCTCTTCTATGAGGTTAACGATTATACAATGCCACTAACAACATATTGAAAACTAGGAAAACCAACACTAAGAAGTAAATGGGTTGATGGATTGACATAATTGCTTTTTCATAGTTATTTCTTAGTCGAAATTTCGCAAATAAATATTTTCATTACAAAATTATTACCAAAAAATGCAGAGCATGGACTGAACCCAAGCATATTGTAAACTAACTTTGAGCAATAATCAGCCTATTAACCAATCCTTTTACATGGTTTATAATAGATAAAAACTTGTAATCAGGATCTTAAACTATAACCTCACCCTCCATTCAATTATTATAGAAGGAAGAAGTATTATTTTAGCTATAAATGCTCAATTAAGTGATCTCAATATATCCTAACAAGTGGGTTCCAGTTAACTCAACTGGTAAAATCTTTAATGGTTAAATAAGAGATTTGAGATTCAATCAATACTTACATCGAGCTGCAGGGTCAGCAGTATGTTGTAATTATTTCTCCAAAAAAAAAAATTGATGTCTTAGTTTGATAATAAAAATGAACGCTATAAATTGAAACTTTCTAAAATATATAAATATATATCCTAATAATACTCAATTCAATAATTTTTCTTATCAATCATATGCCAACAATTATTGCCTTTGACAATCTTAAATGATTTTTTATTAAGTAAGACAATTGTGAAGTGACTAGCTTTGTTCATATCATCCTCCTCCAAATCCAAAAGTATCTACGACTTTATTATATCAAGTAGCATATCGTTTTGGTGCTCAAGTTTCTAAACAAAAGAGTTTAGCAAAAAAAAAAAAAAAAGTTTCTAAACAAAAGATATCTTGAATGATATGTCTACACCCTCTTTTGCGCCAAACTTGTGTTGAAGATTGAATTATTATCCACGTGATAAAATTTTAAGATCCATTATGGCACAAATTCGTTGGAATCATTGAAAGCAGTAGGTCCAAATGTGACAAGATTTGAAACTGACACGCTATAATTAAGTAAACATGGACCACGAGAGAACATATATAGAAAGTGAAATATTTTCAGTCACAAAATAATTAGAGCTTGAATTGTGAAACCCAAGTGTGTGAAGAAGCACACTGTTTGTATCTGCTCTCTTTTCTGTGAAGAAACAGAATCAAGTGGGGTTGATGGCCTCAGTATAGCTCCTCCCATTGTGAGATTCTCTGTCTCATATATGATTCCCAAAAGTTAAGCAGATGCAAGCATTGGTCAATGTCTCCGAGTTGGCGAATTATTATGAAGTTTGTCGGATTTGAAACGTATGACAAGAAACTTTAATTTAATGTTGCATTTGAACTATTGGAAGGCTTAAAAATCAATGGTTTTGAGTAGCAACTTTTTAGTACAATTACGTCAAATGAATTTCGCAATATATGATTGTTCCAAACTAAAATTGAGTTTTTAGAACATGTAAAGGTGATTATTTTAGGTTATAAGATCAAAAGTTTTGAATTCCATTCGATTGATTATTCCAGTTTAATTATTGGAATGGAATATCTCAGTGTCAGTATATTTTGAGATTTAATGTTTTTAAACAATAACTTCTCATTGTATAAATATAAAATACCATATATCTTTTCAAAGTTAAATATTAAAGAATCTTAATAACATTGGTAATCAAAATTTAAAATAAAAAAGTCATAAATTTACACATAATATTTGACTGATATAACCGGTATTTTGCCTAGTATTTTTCAAAAGTGAGGTGCAACTTCACTCAATATATTTTTATTGGACGTGAATTTTGACAAATCTATCATTAGATTACTTTTATTACTTATATTCTTCCTGCTTGCAAAATTTCAAGAAGATCAAAGATCAATAATTATGTCATTAATCAAATATTTAAATTTCAAATAACTTCACTCAATATATTTTTATTGGGCGTGAATTTTGACAAATCTATCATTGGATTACTTTTACTGCTTATATTCTTCCTGCTTGCAAATTTCAAGAAGATCAAATATCAATAACTATGTCATTAATCAAATATTTAAATTTCAAATTTTTATAATCTAAAATTATGCATAAAAAAAATTTTATGGATTGAATAGTAAATAACATCTATAGTCACGAAATTTGACGTGTGTGTTAAGAACATAAAGAATATGTAATCCAATAGTTAGATTTTCAAAACATGTAGTCCTGTTATTTATTTATTTTTTTAGTGGGAGTTGTAACCTTAGACTACAACCAAGTTTGTAATCAAAGTCTTTATATATATAAACCATTACAAAATGCAAGGTTTCCTTTACTAATTTTAGTGCTGGCACAAAAAAATACCAACAATATTTGTATCTATCGAACTATATTTGAAAAATTGTATCAAATCTGCCTCCATAATTGAGCATGATGATGTATAAACCAACTGAAAACCACTCTTGGCATTGCACACCACTATAGTAATGCACACGATTTTCATAGCTTAGAATTCTAATACATAGAGACTAAGGTTGCTCAACCCAACTTAAACTTTTTTTTTAAATACTAAGCTTACAATGGGGAAACTTTTTTTAAAATAAACTTACAATGGTGTACATCCAAAAGGGCCTAACCCAACCTAAACTTGAGAGAACCTAAATTGACTATGTTAGGCACGGTCGAATTCATGCAAAATTTCAATTGACAATAAGTTTTAGTAAATAAAACTTAACCAAATTCGAGTTGGATGTTAATTTTCCACTAAGTAAACCCGACTCTCTCCCTCTCTCTCTCTCTCAAATGGACCTCATAACTTTGTAACCCATTGAAGCAAAGGAACCGACAGACCTCATAACTTTGTAACCCATTGAAGCAAAGGAACCGGCAAGCCATCCATTAAAGCAACAACACCAACAATCAACTTGGCTCATTAAGTGGTCCATTTATGGGCATCCCTAATAGCCCAAGCTTGGCCTAGTTTCTAACATGAGGTTAAGGAGAGAATAGAGAGGATCATTTCTTGAAAATCTGTGGTTCCAATGGGAGGAAGGATTTAATCCCTAAACGTTGCCGTTGAAAATATCAGAATGTGCCAATTAAGATACAAATCTCTTGGTGAGGCTCATATCTTATGCAAAATCATTTCAAATTCATGTATTTAAATATACTAATGAATATTATTAATAGAATAACTTGTACTTTTCACACTTCATTCAAGTTTTCATAGTCAAAATATAAAATCTAAATTATTATCATTTCTATCAAAAAATGAACCATATATAAGATATATTTAGATCTTTTATTCTTATTGATATAATAGGACTTGAATCTATAGTTTCCATTTCATAATGCTATTTGTCTTTAGGTCATGACATCAATTAGTTTTTATGTATGTAAGATTCGAACTCAAATACTTTATTTGACTATAAGAGATTTCACTAGTTAAACTAATCAGAAGCCACAAGATACCCTTAGATTTAACCCCATATAAGAAGACAATTTCATTAAATTATATACACCATCAACAGCTGATCACTCATGGTTGCTTAGTTGTCATTACACATTTTTTATCTTTAGGCCTTGGCAAGCAGTGGTGATAGAGTTCAAGTTAGGTATTGTATGTCAATAAGATTTTTCCAAACATTTAATATTATTCTTTAAAATTTTGTTTTAAAAATCCCACTAAATAATTAAACAATAAGTCTATTGACACAAAATTTCTTTAAAGTTTTACATGAGTTACATGATAATGCGTTTTACTAACGTATACCTTTAGGGTATACGATAGTAAATCATTTTAAGAAACTTTTTATAAAAAAATTGCTAACTTCTTTTACAAATTTTTCAATTGTAAAAGTGACTTGTAGGGATGAAAGAATCACATAATTATTCACATGTTTGAGTTATGCATGTCGACACTCGACAAGGGATTGAAACAAGGTGCAATATCCTAAGTATTGCACCTATTGCACTTGATGCAATATTAATACATTGTTGAGATTGAAAGTTCAAAAAAAGTAATTTTCAATCTCAACCATTAAATAAAAAAAAGATTAAAAAGAAGTTGAAAAAATTAAAAAAATGAAAGTAGTAAAAATTAATGTGAAAGAGTGTGGTGTAATTACACCCGGTACACTTGATCCAAATTTCTTAACTTTATTTAATGTGTAATTAAAGTTAAAAAAAATTATGAAAAAATTAAAAGAAAAAATTACTAACCTTTTTTTTTTTACAGACTTTTCAATTCCGATGATGTGAAAGTGACTTGTACGGAAGAAAAGAAACACATTACAATTCACAAGTTTGAGTTATGCACGTTGACACTCGACAACATTCCCGAAAAGCTGTAAGGCAGACAATGCTCAAGAAGTTAATGAATCAAACACATTGATTGGTCATCATTTCGCAATTGTCTGTTACACCAGTCCCATGGGCAAGTAGATATCATAAATTCTGATTTTTGTTTTTACATTCATATATATATATATATATAGTAAAAGAACATGTCTGCGATAACTTTTTATTGTTTACCTATGTTCGCTTTATTCTCTGAAGCAATCAATAATCTAGAATTCAGAGGAAGAAAGAAAAAATAATAATAATGCTAGCTAGAGAGCAAAGTTATTAAATCCATATTGGAATTTGACCAAATAAAAGCCCTGGGTCACTGCTTTATATGTTCAACAAGTGGTTATTGGTCAAACAACAAGTTTAATAATAATAAAAAACTAAGCTTTTCGTGTACAGGGAATAGATAAATTTTCTTACAGCTCTTGCGACACAGTGAGCCTGATATCTTATTGGCTTCCTGTTACTATAACCCTGTTTACATTTTTCCTCCCATATTGTTATTTTTCATCAAAAATTTAAATAAAAAAAACTAAGAATATTTATATGAAAAAAGTTAAAATTTTATAAATTAATTTAAAATACAACAAGATTACATGAAATATATGAGCATATAAAAGTATTAAACATTTTAAATTTTTGGCACACAAAAATTATAGCTCCTCCCAAATTTGAGTTGGTAAAAAAAGAAAGGCTGATTCGTGCAAGGATAATATTATAATGACAATATATTCTTTTCCTTGATTTAATTTTTTTTTATAAAATTTTCTCTTGTATTTGCTAAAGTTTAAGATCATTCGTAGTTGTGAAGATTTCATTAGATTTATATTCTTCACTTAAAATTTAGTAATTTATATTCAAAAAAAATTTTAATTTTTTTTTGGATGAAAAATTAATTAATTAATTTTTTTTATGACTTTTATTACAAAATGATGATAGCTTAAATATATTATATGAAAGATCTTGATTGAGCTTGACTTTGATAGGAGATAATAAATTCCTTTCTTGACGTTTTTGTACTCAAATTTGACAACTTTGAACTCAATAGAGTTCAAAAGATGATACGTTATTTTCAAAAAATATTTATATATATGTGTGTGTGTGAAAGTTAGTAATTAATTGTATGTAATATATTTATGAATTATGATTTACTCTAATATTAAAAATTAATATTTTTACTTATAACGCATATATATGCGTGCGCACACACAAATAATATATATTATTTTATATATATATATATATATATATATATATATTAATACTTCTAATCCCAAATAAAAATTTGTAAGTCCAGAGCCTTGCATCATATTAATCTTTCAAATTGCTAGATATGCATTATGCTCCCTCTCATGCCATGTATCTATTAAAGATTACCCAAGTATTATAGACAAACAACGCTTGATGTCATTAATAGAAAATTTGTAAACAAAATGAGGTTGGAGTATAATGTTCAAACAAATATAAAAATGATAAGTTACTGAGAATTTAGTTTATTAAGAAAACAAATCAAAAGGCTTTAAAATAATTGTATCTAGCAATGACATTGAAAATGAAATATCAAATCCCTATATGACAATGCATACTTAAGTAAAGTTGTAATCTAATTTTTATTTTTATATCTTGATTTTAAGAGAGAGGGAGATATTATTTGGCATGTGCCTTTGTAGGATATCGGTTTACAAAAATTAAAATATTAAACTATTAGGGGAGATTAATCTATAATTGATGATTTAAGTCATTTGCAACATCTTTTTGAAACATTTTATGTAAAGAACCCAAAGGAAAATGGAAGATTGTAGCTATTTTCGAGGTTAGCTAGGCCTCCTAAGAGCAGCGAAACAGAGAATTGAAGGAAAGAATAGAATCAGAAAGTATTTTGACATTAACTCTTTTCATAAGTCTCTTTACACAGCTTCTTGTTATTCTTATACCCCTTGTAACTAACTGCTCCCAGCTGTCACTAACTAACCAAACTAACTCCTATTACCTGTCAATGTAACTAACCACCATAAAATCCTAACCATAGAAGCCTATGGTAGTAACTAGCACACTAGGCAGTCACTTATTAGAATACACTAAGTAACTATAGACAGTACATACAATGACCACAGTAAGTAATTCCTAACAATACTTCCCCCTTTAAAAGACCTTGCCCACAAGGTGAGGGAACCTCTGCTGCAGAACATACAAGCTCTCCCATGTGGCATCATCAGGACTTTCACCTTGCCATTGAACCAGGACTTGAGTGATAGTCCTATTGCGAAGTTGATGGGTCCTTTCCTTGAGAACAGCTACTGGTTCTGAGATCACAGCCCCTTCCAAATCAGTAGGTGGTAAGGTTGGAATAGAAACCACATGCTGCCCAAGCTTAGCTTTTAGACAGGATACATGGAAAGTGGGATGTATCTTAGAATTTGGAGGCAAATCCAACCTATAAGACACCTCACCCACCTTCTGCAAAATCTGAAAAGGGCCATAGTAGTTAGGAGATAGTTTCTTCAGCTGAGTGTGCTTAAGAGACTTCTGCTTGTAGGCTTGAAGTCTTAGGAATACCCAATCTCCCACAGAGAAACTCCTCTCAGTCCTATGCTTGTCAGAATATAGCTTCATTCTTTCTTGTGCTGCTATCAAGTTCTGTCTTAACAAGGAAGTTAGCTGCTGTCTGGACTTCAGATGTGCATCCACACCCTCAATCTTTGTTGTTCTAGGAATGTAGTCCATAAGCCTAGGGGGAGGATACCCATACAATGCTTCAAATGGAGTCAGTTTAAGTGAGGTATGAAAATTAGTATTAAACCAAAATTCAGCAAGGGGCAACCACTCAACCCAAGTAGCTGGTTTGTCAGCTGCAAAAGCTCTCAAATAATGCTCAAGACTCTTGTTCACAACCTCTGTTTGGCCATCTGTTTGGGGGTGATAGGCTGAGGACATGGCTAATTGAATGCCTTGAAGCTTCATCAACTCTTGCCAAAAATGAGAAGTAAAAATAGGGTCTCTGTCACTAACAATTGAAATAGGCATTCCATGCAGCTTGAACACATGTTGCATATACAGATTTGCTACCTTAGAAGCAGTATATGGATGAGACAAGGCTACAAAATGAACAAACTTTGTAAGCCTATCCACCACTACCATAACCACCTCCTTCATCTGAGATTTTGGAAGACCCTCAACAAAATCCATGCTCACAGCCACCCAAGGTCTCTCTGGTATAGGCAAGGGTTGTAGTAGACCTGCTGGATTACAGGTTTCATGTTTGAGCCTTTGGCAGGTATCACACTCCCTAACATACTTCCTAACATCTGCCCTTAACCCAGGCCAGTAGAAGTCTCTCTGAACCCTATGCAATGTCTTAAGGAAACCAAAATGACCCCCCCATGGCCCATCATGCACCTGCTGCAAAATGGCTGTCTTCAATGAATCACAAGTCCCCAAATACATTCTGCCTTTATATAATAGCAATCCATTCTGCATAGTGAAACCCTTAGGACCTTCCTTCCCTGCTTGAAAAGCACCTAAGATACCCATAATGGAACTATCAGTAACATAACTAGCCTTAAGTTGAGCCAACCAATCAGGTGTGGGAAAGGAAATCAGGCACAAAACACCCTTTTGAGAAGGAATTCTACCACCAATAACCTGTCTTGACAAGGCATCAGCCACCACATTCTCCTTACCCTTCTTATATTCCACAATAAAAGCATACCCTAACAACTTGGTAATCCATTTTTGTTGAGCTGGAGTACCAATTTTCTGCTCTAAGATATACTTAAGGCTCTACTGATCTGTCCTCACAAGAAAGGGTTTCCCCACCAAATATGGCCTCCACTTATGCACAGCAGTCACCAAAGCCAGCAGTTCCCTCTCATAAGTGGATAAGGCCAAACTCCTGCCTTTGAGAGCTTGGCTGTGGAAAGCTATAGCTCTCCCTTCCTGCATCAGTACAGCACCCAACCCAACTCCTGAAGCATCACACTCCACCACAAACAACTTATCAAAATCTGGCAGAGCTAAAACAGGTGGGTTAGACATAGCTGATTTGAGAGTTTGGAAAGCCACCTCAGCTTCCTCAGTCCAAGTAAAAGAATCCTTCCTTAGGAGAGCAGTTAATGGGGCTGCAATTTGACCATAGCCTCTTACAAACTTCCTATAATACCCTGTGAGACCTAAGAAACCCCTCAAAGCCTTAACATCCTTTGGAGTAGGCCACTGCTGCATTGCTATAGTTTTCTTAGGGTCAGTTCTTACCCCTTCACCAGAAATCAAGTGCCCCAAATACTCAACTTCACCACAAGCAAAAACACACTTGGACTTCTTAGCAAATAATTGTTCCTTGGCTAACACTCCCAACACAGCTCTTAAGTGAGAGACATGATCAACCAAAGATTTGCTATAAACCAAAATATCATCAAAAAAAACTAGAACAAACCTTCTAAGAAAGGGTTTAAACACTTGATTCATTAGGGACTGAAATGTTGAAGGGGCATTGGTGAGGCCAAATGGCATAACCAGAAATTCATAATGCCCTTCATGAGTCCTAAAAGCTGTTTTAGGAATGTCCTCCTCACTCATCCTAATTTGGTGATATCCAGACCTTAAATCAAGTTTAGAAAAGATACAAGCACCATTCAATTCATCAAGTAATTCATCAATAACAGGTATAGGAAATTTATCCTTGACAGTATTCAAGTTAAGGGCCCTATAGTCAATGCACATACGCCAGGACCCATCTGCCTTCCTTACCAACAAAACAGGGGAGGCAAAAGGACTACAACTATTCCTTATAGATCCAGCAGCCAGTAATTCTTTAACTATCTTTTCTATCTCATTCTTTTGGTAAAAAGGGTACCTGTATGGCCTTTGGCAGATTGGTTGAGCTCCCTCCTTAAGAGTAATGTGATGCTCATGCCCCCTAAGAGGAGGTAGCCCTACTGGAGTGTCAAAAACCTGAGCAAACTCTTGAAGTAAATTTGCCACTTCTGCAGGAAGAGCAGCTTGCACCTCAACAGAGGAGGGAGTTGAGATATGAACCAAAAGGCCTTTCTTGATTGGAGTTTTGAAGAATTGATCCCCATCAAGGAGATGTGAACCAGATTGCTTCAATCCTTGCAGTAAAACCTTGTTCCCTTTATGATAAAACTCCATAGTCAAGAACTGAAAATTCCATTGAATATCACCAAGTGTGGTAAGCCACTGAGTTCCCAATACAACATCACACCCTCCAAGTGGCAGAACATGGAATTGAATGGGAAATTCCTCCCCTTGAATGCATACTGATACTTGATCACAAAATCCTTGAGTCTTCACCACTGCACCATTAGCTACCTTAACCTCCAAAGTTTGAGATTGATCAACCAACAATTTCAGATTAGGAACCAATGTTGCATCAATAAAATTGTGTGTGCTACCTGTGTCCAACAAAACTACCAAACTAACTCCATTGATTTTACCCCTAATCCTCATAGTACCAGGTGTGGGAGTACCAATTAGAGCATATAGAGTTATCTCAACCTCCTCAGAGTTAGTACTAGTATTCTGCCCTTCATTGAGTGGACTTCCAACTTCTTCATCTAACTTAGTGATCTTAACCGCAGACTGTGAATCAGACACCAATTCAATACCTTCAAGAAGAAATATTTTGGCACTTTTACACTTATGGCCCGGACCCCATTTATCATCACAGTTATAGCATAACCCTTTTTTCTTCCTCTCTTCCATTTGGGCAGGGGAAATTCTTTTAATTGGAATTCTTGACTTAGCTTCTACAAAGGTATCAACTTTAGGAAGACCCAAGATAGATGGCTTACCTGTGTCTTGCTGAATCTTAGAGCTCCTTCTGCAACTTATCAAATACTCCTCTTGAATTTTAGCCAATCCAAAAGCTGCATTCAATGACTGTGGATTTAGCATCCTTACTGGTAAGCGTATCTCATCCTTCAAGCCACTGAGAAAGCAACTCAGCTTGTGTGCCGGAGATAAACCTTTGATTCTATTTGACAAAATCTCAAATTGAGTCTTATACGTTGCCACAGTAGCTGTTTGCCTCAACCTGGTTAGCATTTCCATAGGATCATCATACGCATTTGTGCCAAACCTCACTTGCATAGCTTGAACTAGAGACTCCCAGTCACAGAACACTCCAATTTCTTCACTTTCTTGGAACCAGGTTAGTGCTTCTCCCTCCATATGGAATGAAGCTAGCATCAATTTCTCTCCAATAGGAGTATTATAGTATCTGAAATACTGGTTAGCTTTATACATCCAGCTCGCAGGTTCTTCACCAGAAAATTTGGGAAATTCCAGCTTCACGGTTCGAGACAACGGCAAATTAGACACTGGCAAATTAGGGTTATGATTTTCCCCAATTCTCTGAGATTGGAGCGATCCTCCTTGATCT
This sequence comes from Castanea sativa, assembly GCF_040712315.1. Taxonomy (NCBI): domain Eukaryota; kingdom Viridiplantae; phylum Streptophyta; class Magnoliopsida; order Fagales; family Fagaceae; genus Castanea; species Castanea sativa. The sequence continues at coordinate 5,461,739 of NC_134017.1, read as the reverse complement.
CCAGAACTCAATTTCTGCAAGATTGAAGTCAACTGTTGACTCATTTCGTTCATCGCTCTTGTATTCTCATTCATCGTTCTTGTATTTTCATTCAGCGTTCTTGTATGGATCTCTTGAATGGTTCTTATCTCTTGTAACTCTTTTGTGTGATGATCAGTGGTAGTTCGAAGTGAGGCAATGGCCTCGTTGGTTGCAACAGAAGCACGGGTTTCTGCCATGGATGCCGAGGAAAGTGAGCTCTGATACCAATTGTAAAGAACCCAAAGGAAAATGGAAGATTGTAGCTATTTTCGAGGTTAGCTAGGCCTCCTAAGAGCAGCGAAACAGAGAATTGAAGGAAAGAATAGAATCAGAAAGTATTTTGACATTAACTCTTTTCATAAGTCTCTTTACACAGCTTCTTGTTATTCTTATACCCCTTGTAACTAACTGCTCCCAGCTGTCACTAACTAACCAAACTAACTCCTATTACCTGTCAATGTAACTAACCACCATAAAATCCTAACCATAGAAGCCTATGGTAGTAACTAGCACACTAGGCAGTCACTTATTAGAATACACTAAGTAACTATAGACAGTACATACAATGACCACAGTAAGTAATTCCTAACATTTTAGGGTTTCAACTTTCAATTGGGTTAAGGTTTTAATGGTCTCGTACTTTGAGAGTCTTAATAGAAATGAAAAAAAAAATGCACTAATTAAAAGCACTATAAAATGTTCAAAATATAATGAGATATTGACTCTCATTGATGAACTTTATCAATTTAACTAATAAATGTTTATATTACTTTTTTGTAATTAATAAAATGAAAATTTGTAAGCTAATAGTAAAATTTGTAGTATCTTTAACATTACTAATTAAAAAAAATATACAACATTTAAAATATATATATAATTTTATAAAAATTTAGGCTTTTAATCATGATGAAGCGGGGCTTATTTTCTCAGGAAAATTTTGTTTTTGAGTGGGGCCTTAGGCCTAGGCCTTGAGCCGGCCTTGCCCTTGTGGTTAATGGACAACAACCTATAACATCATATACTGGATTTAGAATATGAAAATATGAAATGGTCTACCTCTGTAAATCAAAATGAACCCAACTTGTATGCGAATATGGATGTTGAACAGTCAATTTGCATTATCAAATCATGCACGTGAACAAGGTCCACTTTGTAAAAATTCATTTTTCATTTTCAATTTTGAAGAAAGTCACAATGTACGTTGATCTGTTAATTTGCATTTTTATCTTCTTTCGAGTTTCGACCCCACCACACAAGTTTGAATCAATGAAATACTCTCGAAAAATGTGCCTCTACGTGGGCTTTCTTTTCATTTTATTTCCATGTAAATGTTTATAATAATTAAGATTTATTAACGTGTACGGCCATATTAGTAATTTATTTTTTTCAAAAAATTTTAAAAATGAAAAAGTAATTCACTTTTTTGATAATTTTTTTAATTTTTCACTAAAAAAACTTTCCTAAAATAAATAATTAATGTGTAACCTAACTTATAATAATTTCTATAGAAAGGTGAATGCATGATGCATTTTTCATAGCATACGAAAAAAGAAAAAAAATTGAACCGGAAACAATTTAAGTTATTTAGAAATTTTATAATTTTTCTCCAAAATGATTTCATTATAAATGAAGACATGCTATTATGAGGACAGATGCAAATAAAACAAGAAAAATATTTTATTGCTTGATTACTTCACTTAATATGAATACTTTCTTCTTCTCAAAAAGAAGATACGGAAATTTCCTTTTTTTCAAAGACCAAAGTGCAAAATTATTTATAACTAGGACAAAAAGATGAGAACTTTTTAAATGTGCTCAAAAATGAGATTTCTCTTTGGACTGACATGTGAGCCCACATATTAATGAAAAAGATGTCTCATACACCGGGTGCATAAGATAACTTTTCAAAAATAAACACTTTAATGTCTTATATGGAAAGCGTACAAAATAACTTCTCCAAAAACGTACACCCTAACTACTCTGAGGCCGAGGGTAAACAAAAAAAAAATCAACCAAGTTTGTGGATTTCCTTCCATAAAAGGGTTCCAATTTCAAGCTATAATTTTCTGGTCGAATTAAGCCACTTTCAATTAACAAGCTTGTGTGTTAACCAAAAAGAAAACCTTGTGTCCCCTCATCAATCTGTGGCTTTTAATAACATTGTGGTCCACCCATGGCATCTCACCTCACTTTGTACGTATCAACATATTGAATTGGTAATTTACTCAAATTAAAGAGTACTGAAACTTGAACTAGATTAAGATCAAGAGCAAACAAGAAACTCCCCAAAGCTAATTTAATTTCATGCAAGGTTTAAGAATCATTGAATCGCAACAACCATAACTCAAATATAACTTTCTGGTAAACAAATTTCAGCCATAATGTGTAACACGCTAGTTTGACCTTTTATTTATCTGTGAGAAAGTTTAGAGACAACTCTTGTGTCATAACTTGTTACAACTCAAGTGGTGAAAAAAAAAAAAAAAGTAATAAGTTCATATAAATATGATTGTTTATTACTCACAATCAAACACTTTAATCAGTTGCGGCAACAATCATAGTCGTAGAAGAACAATTTTTCTTATATTTGATACTCAAATCCCCTAATTTTACAATAAACCTAGGGGCATTGAAAATGTCACCCCTCATTGCTTTGTGTTTCGTGGTGGGCCATATGAGTGTGACAGTATGTGAACTTTATAGAAGAAGCCTATGCTATATACATCAAGTTTTGCATCCATATTTCACAAACCCCTTTTGTTTTGCTGTAATGGCTGAACTTTGGGCCCTCCTAGGCCTTGATCTCTTCCTAGGCCTGAACCACGTCTTTGTGGAGGTTGATGCTCTGTTTGTTGTTTTTTTTTTTTTCCACATCCTGACATCATGGGCATGACATGATTGGTGTTGTTTAATGCAACAACATGATACTATCAAGAAACCAAGTGCAATAATAGCACATGGGTCTGTCCCACTAGAGCCTAGTTGTTTCAAATTTGAAAAACGTGGTAGGATAATACTAAAAAGATTAGGCCACAATGAAATATTTGGCCACATATTTAGACTGTGGTCCCTGGGCTTTGAAGATGACGGGAACATCATTGTGCCTGGGTTCGAGCTTTCTGGAGAGCTTTAATTCTTCTGGGCCCTGCACTGATATTTGAGATTTATAAACATCCAAATATATTAGGATATTAGGATTAGTAACGTTGTTTGTATTTTTTAGAAATACGTGTGAATAAAAAAGTAATTGAAAATACGTGTAATATTGTTTAAACACTGAAAACTGTTATTTAAACAACGGTAACAAACGGGCCTTAAGATTTGTAGTCATAGTACCTAGAAAATGAAAGGCATTTATTCTTCTGTTCATTTTGTTGATAATACATTATAGCTTTAGTTCTTCAAATATGGACCTTGTTTGATTTGGGATTTGCGTCCCTCCAACTTAAAAAGTTAATTTTGATCTTTCACATTTTTAAAATGTAACATTTTAGTAATCCCTCAATGTCGTTGGATTATCTTAATGAGTTTGACTAATGGCTATTCATAATACAACAAACATGTTCCTCTCTTAAGTATTTCCATGGGAAAAGGAAAAAGAATTTCAACTTCTTCCTTTCAGAAGGGAAGATTAGGAAAATCCTATTGATTATGTTGATGCCCTCCTCCTTTGAGAATGTACAAAACTTACATTTTTTTTTCTTAAAAAAGAATAAAAAATAATTAAATCAAAGTAAAATAGAAGAGCCCAGATTCTAAATGAATGAAAACGTGATTGAATCGGTTGGATTGTCCAATTCCTATAGTACCTATCACTAAAATACCCCTAGAGGGGGATAGGGAGTTGAACAATGGTTTTTCGTGCTATCAAAGAGTTGAACTATACCTGCAACAATGTGATTATTGTATATAAATGGATCTTTTATCGAACAAAAAAATTGTTCATAATTTCAAAGGTTCAAATCCTTCCATCCTAGAGCATACCTATTATATTATATAAATCATATCTGAATATAGATTTTTTATTTTATATCAAAATAAAAGATATTTTCCTATAAAAAAAAAAAGAATAAAAGATAATTTTTTTAGATACAATAATATTTTATACTTATGGCGTTCATTTCAAGATAATTTCTTTTTATTATTAAGCCAAGATACTAACTAGTTTTTAGTGTAAATGAGGATTGAATTTCAGTTTTTTTATTCAACAATAAAATACTTTACTAGTTGAGTTAATTGGAACCTACAAAAACTTAAATCTTTAAAGGTATGGCATGGCTTCTTTTCCAAAGATTCCAAAACAAACAAACAAAAAAATTAAAAATTGTAGAAGATAAAGCAAACACAAAATGATAGTTAGGGAGTTTTTTTTTTTTTTTTTTTTGAATGATTCAAGAGATGAAGTTTAGTTGGAGAGACTTTTGGTATTCTTTGCCTCTCTTTGGAAGAAATTAAAAAAATAAAATAAAATAAAGTACATAATATGACTTAAAAAATAATAATAAAGGATTATATTTATTTGGTATATCTTATTTTGTTAGGATAAAAATAAGATAGAGCAAATTACAACTTACCTACCTGTGGTTTGACCGAAATTTAAGTCACCTACTTGTGATTTAAAATTTGACACTTTACCCATCTAAGGTTTGATCGAAATTTAAGTCGCCTACTTGTGATTTGAAATCCCAAGATACAAGTGTTCCGCTGTATTCTTTTTTATCTTATTTGATCTTGTATTTTTTATTTTTTGGAGGAGATAGACATAAAAGTGAAGCAAAATTACATATTTAGCTCTATTTTTTAACACATGTGGTTTACGGAATTTTAACCGAGCTAACCTCAAGTGGGTAAAATTTCAAATTTCAAATCACAGATAGACAACTTAAATTTCAGCCAAACTATAAGTGGGTAAATTGTAACTTGCCCAATAAAATAAGTTAAACTATACTGCACTTAAGAAAAAGTAAAACTTTATTCCCTACTCTCAACAATTGAATTAAAAAAAAGAAAAAAAAAAAAAAAAGAAAGGTGAAACTTTATTGAGTTTACTTAATGAGTACTAGTTAGGCAAGCCTATAATTGCTACATGATTCATCCAAGGAAGATATTAAGTCATAGATCTAGCTTTGAATGTTAGTGAATGGTCTCACTAACATACAGATATAAAACTTTACAAGACTTGCAATTGCATTTGTATTCATCATTGTTGAATTGAGTCTAAGCTTCCAAAGCCCCTTCTCATGAGTGAGATATATATATTATGGATAACAATTCAATGATGACGTTAGTTTCTAACTCAATCCCATATGTGCATTTTGATGAGCACTTTAGTAATTTTCTTATTAATTAAAGTTTGATTGAACTATAATTCTACTTTTTTAAAAGAATAAAATAAAGGAAGACTTTACGAATTATATCAAACAAATAAACTAAAAAACTAAGGACATTTTCCTATAAAAAAAAAAAACTACGGACAAAAAAATTGCCAGGTCCACCATTATTTGTCACTTTGTCTGTTGTCTTTGCTGTAATACTTTAGGGCAAGTAAGACCAAAGGCTTGTAGGTCATATATTGATTCCTCACATTGGGAACGTATTTGAGCCAGGCAAAGTCATCATAAACATAATAATTATACCTTCTTCTTTTTTTATTTAAGTTTGCTAGCTACCAAAAAAAAGAAAATAACGTCACTTTGTGCTTCTGATATGAAAAGGAAAAATCATTCTCTCATGGGTCAAGGCGAGCGAAATAAGACTACGCCGTACAGTAAAAATCATGGGGACCTGTCCATTATTTGCATAGGGCTGGGCCACCTGGCACATTTGTGGCTCAAACATTTTTAGGAATGCATTAGGATAGACATTTTCCGACAGGGTTACATAATTAGACCCGTCACCGACCTGCAAGGAAGAAGGGTTGGACGGAGCGGATTCTCGTTGGGTGGTGGTAGTTTTGGGTTTGATCAATTCCATCGGTTTCACAAGTCTTGGACAGCCCTAATTAAACTATTAGTCCTCGGAGTGAGACTCAAAATCATATTATAATTTAAGTTACTCGAGAAACTACACAAGGCTTATCTGTCATTTAAGCAATTTTTTAATTAGGGGTAAAAAGCTACTTGAGTCGAGTAATTATTAAGTGCTCTTGGAGCTTGGTGATGTAGTGTTTTCTACTCTCACATTCACGGTCATGTAGTGTTCTCATCTCTTTCTCTTTGGAGAAAAAAAAATGATAATTTGAATCCACCATGAATATCAGAGCAAAGAACACTATATCAATTCAATTGTCATAAAAGTGATATTTTTTTTCAAAGAGAGAGCAATGATCGACTAAGAAATAGGGATATGTCTTTCTTGGGCCAAAATGGGAAAATGACCCTTAGTAGAAAATAATTTAGCAATTTGTCCATCTTTTCAAATTATTTAGCAAAATGCCCATATTTTGGAACTCGATTTTAACAAAATTAAATTATGTGTAAAGGCCTGATTGGTAGGAGGTTTTTTTTTTTTTCAAAATAGTATAAAACAATTTTCAAAAAATTGAACTTGAAACTAGTTTTTAAATAATAATTTTTATACTATACATATTTAGCTCTCACTTAAAAAAAAAAAATTCAAAATACTAAAAAAAAAATAATTGTTTTGAAGACCATTTCTATTTTTGATATTTTTTTATAAAAAAAATATTTACAAAAAGTAATGTGTAAAATTTGTATATTACTTTTTTTGTGTAGATAATAATAAGGGAACAGAGCTCATCGCATAATTTTTTTTTTAATGATAAGTTTCAAATTTGAAATGTATGAATTCTTTTTGTGATAAAGATAAACTCTTTAATTTAAAAGATAAAAGAGTTTGGACAAATATGTAGGGTCCACTGTTTTTAATTTATTTACAACTATATCATTAAAAACATTTTTTGTATCTTGAAAACACTCCTTTATCCATTTTCAAAATCCTGTTCTAAACTAGGAAAATAGGATATAGTTTTTTGAAAACTATATTATAAAATATTAGCCAAACAATAAATTCAAGTGTGGGACCCACCATTTTATGGATTGCAAAAAAAATATATATATATATTCAAATACTTTTACCAAATAGGTCCTAAAACTTGATATTATCAAAATCGGGTTCTATGTGTTTTTTTTAAGTAGAACTCGACATTAGCAATATCGAGTTCCACTTAAATTTTCAAAAAACTTCAAGTGAAAAAATATCGAGTTGCGCTTGCAACTCAATTTTGTTAAAATCAGTTTAAAAAACATAAATATTTTGCTAGATAATCTCAAAACATAATCATTTTGCTAAATTATTTTTTAAAAGAAGCATTTTCCTATTTTGGCCGAGTTTCTTGGCTCCAAAATGCAACTGATGGTAAGAGAATTCACACCCAATCTTTTATATGCCATATGTTGGTAAATTTTAGTATCAAGGTACAAAAAGCGCCCATTACCCGAACTTGGAAAATCTTGCAATTGCAAAAAAATTTGCAATTGTACTACAGTGCCATCCTAAATGTATGTATGATGGAACTGTAGCATAATTGTAAATCAAAATAATATATTTTATTCTTTTCACTTTTTGTTTTCTCTCGGTTTTGTGTTACAACTCCTCTCTCTCTCTCTCTCTCTCTCTCTCTCTCTCTCTCTCTCTCACCAGTCACCATTAGCTCTCTCTTTCTCTCACATGCCTTTGCCAATGACCTTTTCTATCCCCATGCCTCTCACTAGCCACTGTCCCTCTACCTATTTTCTCATCACTCCCTCTCTCACAACATGGTTGTGGGTTTGTCAGATTCTCTAAGCGAGATTGACATGGTCAATGATCTGGTAGTTGTTGTGGCGGCAAGATTAGTGTGGTTATGGGTTTGCAAATCGGATTTGGTTATGGGTGGTGATGGGCTTGCTAATCGGTTTTGGCCGTGGGTTTGGGGCTAAGTTTCAGTGGTGGATTGTGGTGGGTGATGGGTGGTGATGGGTCTAGTGCTAAGGATCGTGGTGGGATAAGTGTGGTGGGCCGTGGGTCGTGGTGGCATGGTGGGTCTGGAGCTGAGTTTGGTGGTGGCTCTAGTAGGTTGTTGTGAGTCTGGGGTTGAGGATCGTGGTGGGATCAGTGTGGTGGGTTGTGGTGGCACGGTGGGTCTGGGGCTGAGTTTGGTGGTGGTTCTGGTGTTTGGTGGGTTTTCTTGATGTTTCCCGTGGTGGCTCTGTGATGTAGTGGTTGTTGATTGTGTTGTTGATGGTGGATCAGTGGGTGATGGTGTTGTTGATGATGGATCGGTGGGTGGTGATTGGAGATTTTGGGTGGATAGGTGGGTGGTTGTGTTGTTGATAATTGGTTGAGTTTTTGTGCTAGGTTTGTTTGGGGTTTGGGATGAGTTTTTGTGTTCGGTTTTTTTTTTTTATTATTGATAAACTGTGTTGGGGTTTTGGGTCTTCATAGTGGTGATGGAGGTGGGAAGTGGTTGAGAGAGAGAGAGAAATTAGAGAGAGACATAAATATATTATGGTGTGTTAAAAATATATTATCTTAATGTGTTGTATAAGAAAATAAAATTTGGGATGTTGGGTGTGTTAGAAAATAGTAGGGTATAATTGATAAAATAGTTTTTGAGATGGTAAAATAGAATAATTTTTAAGATGGTACAATAGAATAGTTTGAAAATAGCGGATGTGAATGCTCTAACTCAATGCAATAACTTGGGCAAGCTGACAAAAAGGTTTAATCCCAATAATGTCGATTAAATAGTACATATTTGTCTGGTGGGCTTAATGGATCACCAAAATTAATATTTCAAAGATTAAAAAATAAAAAATAAAAGAAAAAAGTGAGGGAGATGAATACAAGGAAACAAACAATGCAAAAATGCTACATTACCCCCCCCCCCCCAAAATCAACATATAGAAATATAAATAGTTACATTTATAATATTTTCACAATATTTTTAAAACAAATCTTAAATAGTTTGTCATTATTAGTTTTAATTTGAATCGATCTATCATTTAAATTATTTTTTTCCTACCCGTAACAACTACTAACCACCTACTATTTAAAATTTGTCATGAAAATAGTCCATTTTTAGAAAACAATTTAGCAATTTGACCATCTTTCAATCTATTTAGCCAAATGTCTTTATTTTGGAACTCAATTTTTTAAATAGAACTCGACATTAGCAATATTGAGTTCCACTTAAGTTTTCAAAAATATTTAAGTGACAAAATATCTAATTGCACTTGTAACTCAATTTTGTTAAAATCGAGTAAAAAAAAATGGACATTTTACTAACTAGATAATTTTAAAACATGATCATTTGCTAAATTATTTTGTAAAAAAGGCATTTTCCTATTTTGGCCGAGTTTCATGACTTCAAAGTCAATGGAATTGAAGGTTAGAGCATTCTCATCAGGTGTGCCAAATGCCAAATATTTGGCATTTGGCACACCAAACACCAAAAAATATCTCCCATGAGATGTTCTAAATGCCAAAATATTTTGGCACTAGTGAATAGTATAATCTCAAATTTGGAAGCGTATGGACAGGAATTGTAAAATTTTTATGATTTTTTATTCCCTTTTCTCTCTCATCTCTCTATCAGATCTCTTCCTCTCTTTTTCTCAAAAACCAATCCTTTCCTCTCTCAACCTCTCATCTTTTCTTCTCTCACCCTCACTGCTTTTCTTCCCTTCTTCTTAGCCTCACCAAGCCAACGATCACTATGCCGCGGATCTCTCTCTTGTAGTGGTTTTTTTTTTTTTTTTTTGCTGTGATTTGATGGGTGGGTTCTGCAATGCGTGGGTTTAGATGGTGATGTGTGGGTTCAGATGGTGTTGGCTGGGTTCGGTTTCAACGATGGTGGGTGGGTTTGGATGGGAGGATCGGTGGTGAGTGGGTTAGGCTGTAGGTGGATTCGGGTGGGTTAGGTTGTGTTTTTCAATGGATGGGTCGGTGGTGGGTGGGTTTTGGTGGGTTATCCTATGAGTTTCACTCCATGGTTGAAACCTCCATGGCCAAAAGCTTCAAGGCCTGCACCACCGCTGAGTTGGTCACCATCTTTCTGCTTCTATATTTTGTTTTCTCTTTCTTCTTCTTCTTTTTGTTTTTTTTTTTTTTTTGTTTCCTTGTCTCTAACCCATGGCCATGGCTGAAAGCTCACTTTTTGTTGGGGTTTGTGGTTATGGTGGTGGTGGCAGGGCTTCCGATTTAATTTATTGTTTATATTATTTTAATATATAGAATAGAAGAATAGAAAATGTGATGTGTGGTGTATTGTAAAATGGTGTGTTAAAATTAATAAAGTAACTTTTTGATGTATCAAAATGGCATTTTTCTAAAACACCTGATGGGAATGCTCTAACCTAGCCCAATACTTTGGGCAAGTCTACAAAAAGGTCTAATCATAATAATGACAATTAAATAGTACATACATGGCTGGTTGGCTTAATGGACCACCATAAAAAAACCCAAAATAAATATTCTAAAATAAAAAATGTGGGAGAGATGATTTTTTTTTTTTTTTTTTTGAGAAAAGTGGGAGAGATGAATAAATGCAAATAAACAATACAAAAATGCTATATCACCCTCAAAAATCAATATGTAGAAATATAAATAGTTACATTCAACATTTTCGCAATATTTAAAATAAATAAATAAATAGTATGTTATTATTAGTTTTAACTTGAATTGATCTATCACTTAAATTATTTTTTTCCTGCTGATAACAACCCATTAATCACCTATTATTTAAAATTTATCGTGAAAATATTATAAAGATATTGTGATCGTAACATTTCTAAAAAAATCAAAGAATATAAAGTGATGAGTTGGGTAATATTTTTCATATTAGATGTAGCTTCTGTCCAGTATTCTATGATATTAAATTCGCTACAACTATAACACGCGTTTGAAAATAGACACATGTTATGATAATAATTGATCCAGTTTACTGGATGCTATGGACATAATATTAGAAACGTGGACATAAGGGAATTGTCCATTTGAGGGAGGCAGGTAATTTAAATGCAAATGAATGGACTAACAAACACCTTGGGAGTTGGGGCCATTCCCATGTGATAGGAAAGATAACTACCACGGGAACCATTCCAAAGTGTTAGGAGGATTACACGTGAATATTTCAACTACACTCATTTACACATGCACGTGACATACAGATTATCCGCATGTTGTTAAGTGACGTTCAAGTACGTACATGTAAATGTAAGAAAAATTTCCTATCCACAAAAAAGAAAAAAAAAAAAAAAAAAAAACCTTTAAAAATCAGTAAGTAGATGAACCGTATTTGATCATTTTGTTGTCACATCAACCTTCAAAAGTTATATGAGATTCCTTTTAAGAAGAATATTCACATCAAACAAATTTTAAAGCAAAAAGTTATGTAAATACGATAAACTAGTCATTAATTTATGCTATGCACAGGTAAGTTCAATACAGGGCTGACCCTTCTACTGGAACAATTAGACAATTATTTAAGGCCTCTAAGTGAAAAGAAGGCTCCAAAATTTTAGAAAAAAAATGGATAGTAGGGGCAAAAAAAAAAAAAAAAGTTTCAAATAAATTAGAAATATCTAGCACATTCTTTTAACTAAAAAACAAAAATTTTGGTAGCTTGGGTTAAGCATTGGTTCTAAACAAAACTATTATCCAAAAATAACATTATTATCCTCTAGATAAACCAAAAGTCAACTAGATAAATTACAAATCCGGTCTAAGAGATTAACCATAAAACACTCACAAATCAAAACAAATAAAACAACTCAAATCCCTAAAATTTTTAGTTTTACTGTTCCCTCTACTTTTTTCTCTCTACTCTCTGCCTCTCTCATCTCATTCTTTCTCTGATTCTCTCCATAGCTCCACTGTTGCTGGCTGCCTCTCTCAACCGCTCAAGCAAGCTTTCTTCGCCTCTCTCATTCCTTATCTAATTCTCTGCTCTCCGCCTCTCTCAACTCAACTGCTTAGTGCTCCTCTGCGCCTCTACTCTAGGTTTTGAGTTTTCTGCGTATGCATATCAGGTATAATTTATTTTGTGGCGCTTTCAGCCTCTCTCTTCAAGTTTTTTTGTTTATTGTTTGGGCCTTCAATTTTTTTTTTTTTAATGAAGCTTGCTTTTTTGGGGGGGGGGGGGGGGGTATACTGTTATAGATATTAGATACGATTTGTTTTGTGTTTTTTTGTAGGTGGGTCTTATTAATAAGCCTTGTATTATGACTGTGCTTAAATTTTTGTTATGCTTGTGCTTGAATTTTTTTTATTTTAATCTTGTGTTTATATATATATATATTTTAGTTGGTGATAATATATTGAATAAGTCATTATTTATGTAGGTTGAGATTGCTAAAAACTTGTTATTGTTCGGTGAAACTACAACAATACTTTTTATATAAATCAGGTTATATTTCTCATTTGCTCTACACTTGAAAGTTATTTGTTATTTTAGTCTTTATAGATATATTGTTTGATTAGAAATGTCTACTAGAAAATATGCATCTGGATATGAAAAACTTAAAAAAAAGAAAAAGAGAAGAAAAATTAATTGAGTCTCAAAAAGACCCCATTTTTAGTTCTCACCTAAGGCCCCAAAATATCTAGAGCCGGCCCAGGTTCAACATATTTATTTTTATATATTAGAAATAAATAAAATGTAAATTAATTTCAACTTAATCATGATATAATATAATATATGTTATCTCTAGTTTGAGATATTGCTATAATTCACAGAGAGGATATATGAATAAATAAATTAAGGGTTGATAGTAACCTAAGAGTTATCATAGGTTTATATAATAATTTTCACGTTAAATTTGCAATAATTTTAACAAAAACTCACATACAAATAAATACAAATTTTTTTTTTTTTTTTTAATGCTTGTATGCTTGAATCTTTGTATGGTTGCACATTCTGCGTCCAAAGAGCAACAGTAATTGTTTTCAAGCCCCTAAAAATGATCTTCCTTTTCCATGGTTCCTTAAATACCCCCAAAAGTGCAGCTCACATGCCTTAACAAATAAAATAACTTCTTATTAACTTTCTTATAAAGTTACAAAGACCTTCTCATGAAAATGTCCACTTAATAGGATAACAATCTTCTTTAGTTTGACCAATTCATAGTTAAAGTTAGTAAGAAGTCACATTAAAGACTATAGATTTTACATATACTATCTTTCCCGCAATGAAAATATAAAGATATGAGCATGTGGTTTGAAAATCATTACCTAAAGGATTGCCAAGTCTTTTATTTTTTTATGACGTGGGACCTCACCAAGGCAGAGTCCTTAGAATTGTCTTATCTTTTATGAAAGAATATATTAAAGGCACACCTAACACTAAATGTTAATTTTGGTTATTAAAGGTTTTAGATAGAAAAATCAAAGCTTATAGGCTGTTTCTTAAAATCTCTATGTTAAAATTACCACACACAAAAAAAAAAAAAAAAAAAAGAACATAAAATCTCAACAACATATGTATTACAAAATAATTTGCGCAGTAGGAGGGGATAAAAAGCATCGATTGCATTCACATTTGTTGAGCTGACAATGAAACTAAAAAGACCTAGATTGTTCTTGTCGAAGTTATCATCAATTTTAATCAAATTGGAGGAATACTGACCTTAAATGGTGTATATATTAGTCTGCCATTAACTTGGTGATCAAACTTGTATATCTTATTACTATCTGCGTACTCTTTTATATATATATATATATATATATATATATATATATATATATATATATATGTAAATCACTACTGTGGTGACTTTTGAAAGGATGTTATGGGAAAAGGAGATAGGGTATAAGAATTTGATCATCAGATAAGATTTGGTTTCTCTAAATACCGAAATTGTAAAAGCACCAACCTCGATGTTACCTTGCGGTTACTGCATTGCCATTTTAATATTGATTGCATTTATTTATACCCATAAAAGTTTTCTCAATAAATGTCTCATTTGTCTAACAGTGACAGGTACCCAAAACATTTGAAGCTGTCAAAGGGTGAGTTTGGCATTATAAATTTAAACTTTAGCTTTTAGCTTTTATGAGTTTTGTCAGATATTTTTTTGATAAACGAGTTTTGTCAAATATTATCTACCAGAAACTATCAATGCTGAATCTAACTTTATGAATCCTGTGCTTTGTGATTGTGTTAGTCTGTTAGAATTTAATATTTTTGCGCGCAATAAAAATTAGGTACAATTTCTTAAAGGCAGTACATTAGGTTCATTTTTAATTAAATCCAAATATATGATTGTATTGATCAATAAAGTACAAATTGTATCTAAGTTTGTGTTTAAATTAATTAGAGAACCTAATGTATTACACCTACATATTTGTATCTAAGTTTTACCCATCTAACCATGTACTAATTCACCATAACATAATACAACGCAACATTCAAAGAAATATATATACATTTTTTGTTTTTTTTTTTTTTCCTCTTAATGAACTCTCAATTACCAAATTGAAGACCTTATATTCCATTATTCATTTCATCGGATTTAATAGCTTTAGTTGAGAATTATTGCCAAGTTCCAAAGATGGGTCTTGAAGTATGAGAACATCCTTAAGTAAAATACAAAAAGAATATATTAAAAAATTTTCAATCTGTATTAACATTTGAGGAAGATTGAGGTTTTAATATCAGAGAAAATGCGTATTTCACTTGTTTCTTCCTTCACCCTTTTAACAAAGACCTTTGTCTTGTAATTGATGCAAGCATCAGCTCCAAGATCCTTGCAAATAGCTGATTTTTCATTATTCTCTGGAAATCACAGTCTAAAAATATAAGAACACATGGAAACTAAACTTATGCACTAGAAAAAAGAGTGATATTGAACCTATAATAACAGACACTCTTGCTGTATCAATTCAAAACTACTTGCGCCAGCAAATTAAATTAAATTTTGATATTAAATGTACCAATATTGCTTGAGCCCCAATGGAAATTAAATTTTGATATTTATTAATTATGCATTGGAGGCACCATGTTAATACAGACAAGCATGTATCGTACATAGATGTTAGTACTATCAATCGTATTCACATATGTTGTCTAATGGCAACCTTCTCGATATAACAGCATACCCTCCTCCATTATGAATAGCACATACTTATATACCCATATACTGTATTAAATTAAATTTTTAAAAAAATTAAGAGAAAAGAGGAAAAGAAGCGTACCTCAAGGCTTGGAGATAGAGATTGAAATGAGAAAAAAGGAAAAGAAGCGTACCTAAAGGCTTGGAGATAGAGATTGAAGTGAGAAAGAAGGAAGCAATCAAAACTTTATTAAGATTTTATGTGTGTGGGTGTTTGAGGTTTTCAATTTTTTTCAAGGGAGATTTGTTTTCGTGTTTTAGAGAAAACTTATAGTCGAGTTTGTCAAAGGTTTCATGTGGTAGAAAATTGTGGGAGCTCTAAAACTTATGTGGCGAACTCTCATGAGGTCGACAAAAAGTCAAATATTTTGATTTTATAGTATACTAGTATTATGCTCGTGCTATGAATGGCTTAATAAAAAAATTTATATATAAATTTAAAAAATATGTATTTTTTGATAATATAGTCAAATTTAATAACAAATAAAATAGTAAGAATACTTTTAAAAATTAAATACATGGAAAATGTATATTATGTAAGTATTTTTTCTTTTCTTTTTTTTTTTGCAAAAAAAAGATGTTATAAAATTATGGTAAGTATTAAATTTCTAAAAGATCTTAGTAGTAAAATTGTTATTTGATTCTATGCGTGTGGCACTTAAAAATCTTTCCATTCTAATCATATATAAATTTCTTGCATATATGGCCAAAAACAAATTCCATAAATTACAAAAAATGTAAGTATTTAGACTGCAATATAAATGTAAAATTTTACCTATAAATTACCAATCATAACCACTTTAATGTTTCCATAAGTGAGGAAATAATTTGCATAATAAATTAAGAACACTAAATCAAAAAATAGTATCAATAATTAAGATAAATTGCATTATTTATTTTTTTTAAATCATATAATTTAAGCAATAATTGAATTACTTTAGTAGAAAAATAGAAACTCAAAAAAAAAAAAATGAAGATAGCTCTTCTCCGTGAATCTCCTAATTTCATATTGAAGATGAGCTCCATCCCAAATAGATTCAGTGATAAAATTTTGACTGAAACAAATATTCCATAAATTACAAAAAAAAAAAATATATATATATATATATATATGTATCTAGACCTTCTAGGATACCAAAATCAAAATAATTTCAAAAATAGATAAATAAATGTAAATAAAGAAAAAAAGAAAAAAGAAAAATTGTATTGCAATGTAAATGTGTAAAAGTTTACATATAAATTACTTGTGTCTAGCTATTTTGATATTGTTATTCGTATCTAGCCATTTTGATATTGTTATAAGTGAGGAAATAATTTGCACAATCCTTTAGGTGGCGTTTGGTACGGGGTAATGTTTTAGGATTCCCAGGAATGTTTAAAGATTCTCATGTTTGGTTGCAAATTACGCTAGGGAATCAGATGCCAGGGGAATCCTTAAACCCCTCTCAGTAGGAATGTGGATTCCTTTTAAAACAGGTGAGAATCCAGATTCCCAAACTTAAAAGAAATTGTATTTTTTATAAATTGACAATTTTAACCCTTTTTCCTTATCATTTAAGCAATAAAGATAAATTATAAAACAAATTATCAATATCTTCTCTCTTCTCTTTATCTTTTCCCGCCAAAACAACATAAACAGGATAAATAACTCTGCTAATAGTTATTTTTGTATTATTCTTGTCATTTTGAAATGTTAGATCACAGTTTTAATGAATGTGTTGCTAATTGATAGTTTATATAATGTTTTTTTATTTATCTATTTAGAGTAAGATATTTTTTTAAAGGACTAATTAATAGTTTATATATATTTTTTCATTATTTATTTAAAGGAAGATTTTTTTTTTAATGGGCTTGGTACTTCACATCCAAATCTAAGGACAAAATGGGAAAAACAAATAATTCATTTAAGATTCCTAGAAATACTCCAAACATTACCATCTCACATTCTTGGGAATCTCCCAATAAAACCAAACATAGGAATAGCTACATTCCTAGGAATGTGATTCCTAGGAATCACATTCCTGGGAATCTAAATGCCAGGAGTAATGTGGATTCCCCGTACCAAACGCCACATTAAGAACACTAAATCAAAAAATACAACAATAATTAAGATGAATTGCATTATGTAAAATATTTTATAAAAAAAAATCATAGAATTTAAGCAATAATTGAACTAAATTAGTAGAAAAATAGAAACGCAAAAAATAAAAAGTAAAAAGAAGATAGCTCTTCTAATGGAAAAAGCCAAATCCTTCCTTTAGTAGTTCTTCACTTAATTTTGAATTTTTTTATTTATTGATTTTAGCATTCTTAAATAGTAGAGTAGAGTAGATTTAGTAGAGTTTTAGTTCAACTCAATTTCTCTTAGATTCAAACTTAATTTGTAGAGCTGTTTTCTTTTTACGTGTATAATTATATGTTTTTTTTTAATTGGCTGTTTTCTTTTTAAGTGTAGCGATTTTTAAAATAAAAAAAATCATATAAGCGTGCACTATGTTGCTGGTTTTTTTTTTTTTATTAAGATTTTTTTTCAACTTTATTTTTTATAAGATTTTTTTTTTCAACTCCAACGTGTACTATGTTGCAGGTTTTTTTTAATTAATTTTTTTTTGTAAAGAATTAGGTAAAGAATTTAGATTGAAATCAAATTAAGATAAAATTTTGATTGTAAATTAATTATGATTTTTATCAACTTAGAAATTACCTTTTTTAATTAAGATTTTTTTTTTATATAAAGGATTAGACGAAAAATTTAAATTGTAATCAAATAAAGATAGAATTTGGATTGTAATCAAATTATGATTTTTATCAACTTAGAAATTATAGGAGAAGTTAAAATCATATAAATGTCTACTATATTGCTGGTTTTTATAAAAGTTATGGTTCCTTTTATGTGTATTATTATTATTATTATTATTATTATTATTATTATTATTATTATATGTTTTTTTTATTTGATATTTTCTTTTTAAGTGTAGTTATATCTATTTTTTTATATCATAGAAACATGTACTGTGTTGCTGGTTTTTTATTTAATTAAGATTTTTTTTCCAACTTTAACGTGTACTATGTTGCTTTTTTTTTTTTACTTAAGATTTTTCTTATAAAATAGAATTTAGATTGTAATCAAATTATAATTTTTATCAATTTAGAAATTATAGTATAAATTAAAATCATATAAACATGTACTATGTTTCTGGTTTATTTTTTTAATTATGATTTTTATCAACTTAGAAATTATAGGAGAAGAAAAATTATATCTATTTTTAAGAAAAATCTAAAAAAATTTATACAATTTAGTGAAGCCACTTGGCGTTACTACAGCTTCTAAGCCTAACTTTTATTATATAGTATACGAAATGATAAGCATAAAGAAACTTTGAATTCAATAATTACAAACAATATTAATTTCTAAACATTAAGAAAAAATCTAGAATTAGAGTTAAAGTAAAGATACTCACATGAAAATTGAATTAACTTTGATAGCAAGGGAGAGGCAGCGAAGTCATGGAGATTTCACATCACGTTAAATATTCATTGTTTTTACATCACCCTTTTTATATTAATCAATTTTCTATCTCCATTCTTTGTGGAGAGATGTTTATTATCATGGTTTTGGATACTCAAATCTTGGTCTCATGGCTACCTGTGGGATCTACACCTATTGGAAAACAGATCTTTCAAAAAGTGAATAAAAGTTTTGTTAAAATTAATTTGTTAGTTTTATTCATGAAAGATATACAATTGATAATAAGCATATAAATTAGATCAAAGTTAACAAATATAACTTAAACAAAAGGCAACCCACACACAAAACATATTCAATTTGATGAAAAAAAATAAAGAAGGGAATTTTAAGAAAAAACAAAAAGAAGAAGGCAAATACATACATGCAAGGTTTATAGGTAAGATAAGTATGAGAAGGAAAGAATACATCAAGAAATCGTACGGTAGGAAAAGGGAAAAATATACCAAACAATATTAATTTCTAAACATTAAAAAAAAAAATGGGAATTAGAGTTAAAGTAAGGATACTCACATGAAAATTGAATTAACTTTGACAGCAAGGGGGAGGCAGTGAAGTCATGGAGATTTCACATCACGTTAAATATTCATTGTTTTTACATCACCCTTTTTTATATTTAATCAATTTTCTATCTCCATTCTTTGTGGAGTGATGTTTATTATCATGGTTTTGGATGCTCGAATCTTGGTCTCATGGCTACCTGTGGGATCTACACATATTGGAAAACAAATCTTTCAAAAAGTGAATAAATTTTTTGTTAAAATTAATCTGTTAGTTTTCATGGAAGATATACAATTGATTCTGAAGGCCATAATAAGTATATAAATTAGATCAAAGTTAACAAAAATAACTTAAACAAAAGGCAACCCGCACACAAAACATATGCAATTTGATGAAAAAAATAGAGAAGGAAATTTTATGGGGAAAAAAAAAAAAAAGGTAAATACATACATGCAAGTTTCATAGGTAAGGTAAGTATGAGAAGGAAAAAATACATCAAGAAATCATACGGTAGGAAAAGGGAAAAATATACCAAACAATATAAATTTCTAAACATTAAAAAAATCTGGAATTAGAGTTAAAGTAAAGATACTCACATGAAAATTGAATTAACTTTGATAGCAAGAGAGAGACAGCGAAGTCATGGAGATTTCACATCACGTTAAATATTCATTGTTTTTACATCACCCTTTTTATATTAATCAATTTTCTATCTCCATTCTTTGTGGAGAGATGTTTATTATCATGGTTTTGGATGCTCAAATCTTGGTCTCATGGCTACCTGAGTGATCTACACATATTGGAAAATAGATCTTTCAAAAAGTGAATAAAATTTTTGTTAAAATTAATCTATTAGTTTTCATGGAAGATGTACAATTGATTCTAAAGACCATAGTAAGCATATAAATTAGATCAAAGTAAACAAAAATAACGTAAACAAAAGGCAACCCGCACACAAAACATATTCAATTTGATGAAAAATAAATAAATTACGGATTTTTATGAAAAAACAAAAAGAAGAAGGCAAATACGTACATGCAAGTTTCATAGGTAAGATAAGTATGAGAAAGAAAGAATACATCAAGAAATAGTACAGTAGGAAAAGGGAAAAATATACCAAACCGTATATATACCCCCACTTTTATATTAGATAACTTTAAGTTGTGAAGAAGTTGATAACTTGATACGAACAGAAAGAAAAAGGAGTTACGTAATTAAGAAGTTAATGTTAATTACATATTAGTTTTTTTTTTTTTACTTTATCCCAAAAAAATAGTTAGTGTTATTAGAATTTTTTTTTTAGTTTACATTAAAGTTAATAAATATTAGCTTTTTTTTTGTTATTTATTCCAGAAGAAAATTAAATTGAGAAGAAATAATAATACTTTTAAATTTGTTACTTTATTATTAGGAAATAGATGATGTGGGATAAATGTTTATCCCAAAAAAAAAAATTACTAACGTAAGCTAGTAAAATTGTTACTTTATAAATTTTTTTTTTTTTTTTTTTAAAAGAAGAAGTTCATTGGAACACTTATTGTTACTTTATCCAAAGAAGTTGATAAAGATCAAAAACTTTTTTGATTTTATCTAAAAACTTAAGTGAATGAATTTATTGAAAAATATAAAAATTTAAAAAAAAAATTCAGCAATTTGGTGAAACCACTTGACACAACCACGACTTCTAAGCTTAATTTTTATTGTAAAATAAATGTTTATCCCAAAAAAAAAATACTAACGTTAGCTAGTAAAATTGTTACTTTATAAAAAAAAAAAAAAAAAAAAAAAGAAGTTCATTGGAATACTTATTGTTACTTTATGGAAAAAATTTGATAAAGATCAAAAACTTTTTGATTATATCTAAAAAACTTAAGTGACTGAATTTATTGAAAAATCTAAAAAATTTAAAAAATTCTCAATTTGGTGAAGCCACTTGACACAAACAGAGCTTCTAAGGCTAACTTTTATTGTAGGATAAATGTTTATCCCAAAAAAAAAATACTAACATAAGCTAGTAAAATTCTTACTTTATAAAAACAAAAATTAAAAAAGGAAGAAGAAGAAGTTCAATGGAACACTTATTGTTACTTTATCCAAAGAAGTTGATAAAGATCAAAAACTTTTTGATTTTATCTAAAAACTTAAGTGAATGAATTTATTGAAAAATTTTAAAAAATTTTGCAATTTGGTGAAGTCACTGGGCACAACCACAGCTTCTAAGCCCAACTTTTATTATATAGTATATGATATAAAAACCGAGTATGATTCTCTCTATGCACCGGGTTCTCTCTAGAGAAGAGGAAGTCAAGCTCTCGCGTAGTAAAAAGAAAATGAAGGACATTCACCATGCTGATTTTATTGACGGCTTAAGTGACGGTGGCCATTCTCAAAGTCATCAAAATGCATGGAGTCTACTAGAGCTTCCTTCAAGGGCAAACAAGTGGGTGAAATTCCAGGAGATTTTGCAAAAGCTTTTGATTTTTCTGATCTGATGGATGCTGAGGCTGAATCCGACGACGAGGTCTCTGACCTCAGGGGACTATCAACTGTAAAGCTCTCTAGGAAAACTAAGATGCGGATTAGAGGTCCTTGGGCTCAACTTTGATTGTTAAGCTATTTGGGAGATCAGTTGGTTTCAATTTTCTCCAAAGCAAGCTCAACCTATTGTGCAAACCAATAGGGAGACTAGATTGCGTCGACCTAGGACACGATTTTTACTCGGTCTGTTTCGCCCTAAAAAAGGATCTGAACTCAGTATTGGAAAAAGGCCCTTGGTTCATTGGAGGACACTTTTTATCCATCAAACCATGGGAGCCTTTCTTCAAACCAGCTATGGCTAATGTCTCATCGATTGCGATGTGGGTTCAGCTTCATTAACTCCCTATGGAACTTTACGAAGTTGCGGTGCTAAAGCAGATTGGAGAAGCCATTGGTAAAGTCCTTTGAATAGATGCTCACACAGCCTTAGAGGCAAGAGGGAAGTATGCTAGATTATGTCTCCAAGTAGGCATCAACAAGCCGTTCATCAACACTGTTCTTATTGGTAGGTTCGAGCAACAGGTGGTTTATGAGGGAATTCATAAACGTTGTTTCGCCTGCGGCAAGATTGGGCATAAGAAGGATGCTTGCCCACATACTATTCGGGACCTGGGTTCACCGGTGATAAGGGATAATGATGAGCTTGATGATTCAGCAAGGTCACACATGGTGCATGCGACGGATAGTACCACAGGTGGGAGTGGCACGTAAGGTGGTAGTAAAGCAACTACAGATAACACTTTGTACGGGCCTTGGATGATTGTAACACGCAAGAAGTCAGGACAATGAATCTTCAGGAATGCTGCAACTAAGAAGGGTCCCACAGATCCAGGGAAAGCAACGATGAATCATACTAATGGACAAGGTCTTTCTATTAAGCTCGATAAGATAGGCTGGGCTAAGGAGTCCATAAATTTAAATATAGCTAACACTGAACCCAGCAAGAAGAACATCCAGGGTGGGCGATCCGTATGGGTTTTCCATCGAGTGGATTAGAGCCTTTCATTCAGTCAAGCCCATCCGTAAGAGGCAAAAAAGGCATAGCTAGGTCTAGGGCTCCTAACACTTATACGAAGTGAGCCGCAGACAGTAGCAACAGACCTTCCACTCAAAATGATAAGGCTTAGTCCTGGCCAAGTGTTGATGGCAACAAGAGAAAATCAGATGCCCCTTTCCAGTTCACAGCTTTAGTTGGAGATGCCGGAGTTAGTGATTGCCAAAATCAGTGTAAATCCTGCGCCAATGATGGGTTGTCTCAACAGGAAGTTGAAGGAGGCGTGGAAGCTGATTTTCCCAATGACGGGGGAAAGCACAAAATCTGGGTTTCTTCCTCTCACAGACCGGTGGTGGGGGATGATGCCAAATCCTTGGTGGCAAGTCCAAACTGACGGGCTGTCATTGGAGAAGGAGCAAAAGGCAATATGGAGGAAGATGCCGTAGATACGCTTATGCGAGGTGATTCCTGTAAAAGACCTCTCGGAGAGAAGGATGTTAGAAGTCTAGCCAATAACCACTTCTGCTATGGGGATTCGTCATGTAATCAAGCTACCTCAAGTGTTCAAGCCGACCCCGGTTTTCAACTTACACTCATTAGCAAGAGAAATGTTCATGGGGGTGCTGGAATTTTGTCTAACTCTATGACTAAGGAGGGGGTGGACAAAGGGAATGTTGGTGAAGATGGGATGGATCTTGAGGATGGAAGCGGAGTTGATGCGCCCTCTCGATAAGTGCCCCACCCTCAAACTATCAGCTTATCATGAATATTATTGTTTAGAATAGTAGGAGCGTTCTAAAGCCCAATTTTCAGAAGTATGTTAGGGAGTTGGCTAGAAATCAGAACTCTACCATTATGGTGATTATGGAAACCCGCCTAAGGGGAGAAAGAGCTAGGGAAATTACAGATAGACTTCCCTTCGACAGTGTAATTCACACGGAGACAATCGGTTTTACTGGAGGACTGTGGCTCTTGTGGAATTCAAATATGGTGGAAGTTGAACAGCTCACTAGCACGGAGCAAGAGATTCATGTGGAAGTCCAGGTACATTCCTCTAACCTTTCTTGGTTATTTACTGCGATTTATGCTAGTCATAGAAGCGAGGAGAGAGGCATTTTATGGAATTATCTATCCAAAGTAGCGGAGTTGCATAATAAACCTTGGGTAATAGTTGGCGATTTCAATGAACTCCTCATCAGGGAGGATAAACTTGGGGGCAGACCAATGAGCGTTAACAGGTCCCTTCTATTCAAGGAGTGCCTAAACAGATGTAATATGGTGGATTTAAGTTTTAATGAGCCGAGGTTCACGTGGACAAATAAAAGAGATGTCAACTGCTTCGTTCAGGAAAGAATAGACAGATACTTCATGAATCCAAGCTGGTGTCTTTTGTATCCAGAAGCTAGGGTGTCCCACCTCACAAGATGTCACTCGGATCATTGCCCGGTGCTCTTGGAAACATTGCCTAGGAGGTCGATTCATCTTAATAGGCCTTTCTGATTTCAAAGTTTTTGGCTCTCTAATCCATCTTTCCTAAAAATAGTTAATCAGTCTTGGAGGAATTTAAGGAACTTATCGGAGAATATAGAAAATTTTGCAAAGGAGGCCAGTCTGTGGAATAAGAACCATTTTGGGAATATCTTTGTTAAGAAAAAAAGACTCATGGCTCGCTAGGATGGGGTTCAAAGGGCAATGGCAAACAATCCTTCTCCCTCTTTGATCCAGTTAGAAAATCAACTCCTCATGGAATTAGATATGGACCATATGGTGAATGGGCAAGAAACAGAGCTTTGGGCTTTAAAAGCTGGTGTTGGGGGGACCGTTACACTTCTTTCTATCATATCTCAGCTCTAACTAGGAGGAAGCGGAATCAAATTACGTTAATTAAAAATGGGGCAGGGGACTGGATTTTGGAGGAAAGGGAAGTAATGAATTATTTCAGAGAGGGGTTCTACAATTTGTATACAACCAGTTAGATCTCGGCCACTTGGGACCTGAATTACCACTCTCAATGGCAGGCCAAACTTTCAGTGGAAGAGAAAGATAGGATCAACCACATGGTGACCAAGGAGGAAATTTCAGCTGCTTTATGGTCCTTAAAGGCTTTTAAGGCTCTAGGGCCAAATGGCTTTCATGCTGGGTTTTACCAGCATTTTTGGATCATTGTTGGGGATTCAGTTAAGGAAGAGGTCAAGAGGTGTTTAGGGAAAAGAAAATTCCTGAATATCTTAATAGCACAAATATTGTTCTTATCCCTAAGGTGCAAGGTCCTAAGATTATTGGAAGTTACCGCCCCATAAGTCTTTGCAATTCTGTCTATAAAATCATTTCCAAAGTGCTGGTTGGAAGAATTAGACCCTTTTTGGATAAGCTTATTTTCCCTTGCTAAGCAACCTTCGTTCTGGGAAGAAGGGGTGTGGATAATGCGATTATAGTTCAAGAAGTCATCCATACTATAGGCAAAACAAGAGGAAAAGTGGGCTACATGGCCCTTAAGATTGATTTAGAAAAGGCATATGATAAACTCGAGTGGAGATTTATTAAAAGCGTGTTGATCCGATTCAATCTTCCATAGAACCTCATTAAGATTATCATGAGCTGCATAACCACTGCCACAACCTCCATTCTCTTCAACGGGGGTAATTTAGAACCTTTTTCCCCTTCTAGAGGAATAAGGCAGGGTGATCCTTTATCCCCGTACATCTTCATCATGTGCATGGAATACTTAGGCCAATTAATCCAAGAAAAATGCGAAAAAGGTTTGTGGAAACCAGTGAAAGTATCTAGAAGTGGCCCCTCCTTTTCTCATCTCTTCTTTGCCAATGATCTGGTTTTCTTTGACAAGGCTTCTATGGAGATTTTTATGGTCATAAAAGAGGTGCTTGACAAATTTTGCAAGGACTCAGGCCAGATGATTAGTTTTGCTAAGTCAAGAGCTCTTTTCTCCCCAAATATTGAGCAAGATGATGTGAAGGCTTTTGCCTCAACCCTCGCGTTTCAATCTACGAACTGTTTGGGGAAGTATCTTGGATTTCCAATTAAACACCATGGAGGATCTAATCAAGACTTTAACTTTGTGTTGGATAAAGTGAAGATGAAATTAGCTGGGTGGAAAGCAAACCTTCTCTCTATGGTAGGGAGGTTAGTTCTTATTCAAGCTTCATCTTCGACCATTCCGTCTTATGTTATGTAGAGCATGCTTCCCGGCAAGGTCCTAGAGGGCATTGATAGAGTTTATAGGAACTTCCTATGGGGTTCCTCAGATGGCAGTAAAAAGATGCATTGGGAGGGCTGGAAGAAGGTTACTAGACCAAAAGAAGATAGAGGGTTGGGTCTCCAAACGGCTAAGGGAAGGAACACCGCATTACTTGCAAAATTAAATTGGCGTTTCCACACTGAGAAAAATGCCCCGTGGGCAAGAGTGCTTAGAATAAAGTATTGCAACCATCAACGGGTGAGCTCTAGGAATGAAAACATTTTGCCGAGCTCTAGAGTGTGGAAGAGTTTAAAGAAAGGTGAGGACATTTTCAAGAAAGGCATCAGATGGGTCCTGGGGTCTGCCAGCACCTTGGACTTTTAGCATGACAATTGGTCACCAATTGGCCCTTTAAGACATGCCATTCAAGGTCCCCGGACTCAAGAATCTGATAGGATTCAAGTCAAGGATGTCGGCCATCCAGGTGGGTGGGTATGGGAGAATATTCAAATGGAACTACCTAGTAGTATCAAAAGGGTCATCCAAGCCACCCCCATCCCTTTAGCAGCTAGAGAAAAAGATAAGTTGGCCTGGAATCCTTCACCTAAGGGAGACTTTGACTTGAAATCAGCTTATTTATTGACTTTAGAGCCTGTCATGGAAGCTTCTTTTAAGGGGAAGTGGATTTGGAAATTAAAAACATTACCTAGAATCTAATTCTTTGTCTGGCAGTGTATGCATCAAAGCATTGGTGTCAAGGATTGCCTCTCGGCAAGAGTGGCTAAAGCCACCTGGCATCAGCTCGGAGTGCAACCATCAGACCCCTCTTTTTTCGTTGAGAATCTAAAGGATTGGATGTATTCTAACTGCAATGCTGATCCGAAATGCAGATTTGGACAGCTACCGTGGTGTCAGGTGTTTTTGTTTGCTATATGGCTGATTTGGAAGAATAGAAATCTTTACATCTTCAAGGCTAGAACTCGAAATCCAAATGTTGCTAAAGAAATTATGGCTCGAGCTATGGAATATAACCACTGTGCATGCAACCACACAGCAACCAAAAAGCTGATTTTGAAAAATATCAGGTGGGAGAAGCCCAATGCTGGTTGGATGAAGCTTAATACGGATGGTGCATCTGTTGGCACTCTCGGATTGGCTGGGGTGTGGAGGTGTGATTAGAGATGAAGAGGGTAATTGGGTGATTGGATATGCCAGAAAAATTGGTCTAGCAAACAGCTTCCTTGCTAAGCTTTGGGCTCTCCGAGATGGGCTTTTCCTTTGCCTGCAATCACATGCTCAAGCAGTAGTCATAGAAATGGATGCCAAAGTCATAGTTGATGCTTTCTCACATCAGAATAACTCTAATGTTATTGTGTCCTCCCTCATGGATGATTGCAAACATTTGGCCACCCAGATCCCTCAAGTGAGATTTAGGCATGTATACAGAGAAGCAAATAGATGTGCGGATCATCTGGCTAAATTAGGGTCATCAATGGATGTTGATTTTGCTGTTTTTTCTTGTCCACCTGTGGACATCCTTTCTATTTTTGAGGCTGATTGCCGTGGTGTTTATGTAAGCAGGTTGTGTACTGATTCTGTTTTTGTTTGTTAGTTTAATGCTATATCCTTTTATACCAAAAAAAAAAAAATATGATATAAATATAGATTACCAAATGCATGTATAATAATAACATCGAGATCATATGCCTTATCCTCGACAGGAGTGGGTTTTAACAAGTTTGGAGAAAATTCAGATTTATTGACCAAATTTTACCGCCCTAAAAAACACGATTGCCTATAATACTTACAAGTTGTTACCCAAAGGGTTTATTATGACAATAATCAAACACCCCGGTAACCCAAATTGCCTCAAAAGTCAGTTAAGCAGCCTTAGGACCACAAAAACAAAAAGGTTAAGAAGGCTCAGACCAAATTAGGATGAAATTTGTTCCTCCTGCGGTTTGAAATGTAATGCAAGCTTCAGTTTATTTGAGTTTTTACCTTCTTTTTGTACTATTCGTAGATCTTATTGTACCTTTTAATATTATTCATGAGTCTCGTTATACTATTCAGTTAGCTTGTAATTTTTTTCTACACTTTCAGCAAAAAGTTTTCAGTTTCAGCTAAATAAGTTGTTTCCAAAAAAACTAAGAATTTGTTTGGAATGTAATAAAAAATTCGGCTTATATGAATTTTTAGCTTCTTTTTTGTACTGTTTATAGATCTCATTGCACTTTTTGGTGTTATTCATAAATCTCATTGTACTATTTAGTTAACTTTTAACCTTTTTTTTTTTTTCTACACTTTCAACAAAAAAATTTCATGCCTAAAAAATACTAACATAAAGTGTCACAATGATCCAATTACCATACAGGCATGTTGTAATTGTAGCTAACGAGTTAATTATCATGCCTCATAGATACATTAGTAAGAATGAAACTCAAAGGAATTGATGGAAGTCCTGGAGCAAGTGGTTTAATTTAATGCAATGCAAAATTTTCAATTATCACTAACATTAATCATGCCACATAGGCAAAAATCATGCATGTCATTGATTTCCATTAGTAAAGGTTAGTAGGACTTAATGAGGACCTTTTAAATTTAATTGAGAATCAAAGACTAAATTGAAACATCATATATCAATAACCAAAATAATTCCTATTCCACAGCACTTGATGAGAAAATGGATCAACACTGAGACATTGAGCAGAGCCAGGCTTCAGATGGCCTTAAAAGTTGTTGAGCTAGTACAAGAACAAATTAGCATCCAAAACCCATCCAACCATCTTCTGTTTATCAATTACAATACAAAATAGATCCCCAGTCCTAAACATATGAAAATTTTCTCTAGACAATCTAGAATACAAAGCCCAACCAACTTGCTTGGTTTTATGCAGTTGGAGGCATGAGCTCAACTTATGGAGGTGGTATAACATGTTTCTGCAGCAGAAATATAAGATCATTTTTCCAACTTATGGGCAATGAATTATCACCTCAACCAAATCATCATGCATCTAAATATATAACAATGTGGAAGGATGGTCAACTAATATGATCTCTTCCAACCAATTTTCATGTCTTTGATAGTTGCTAAGTAATTACAGCTATGATACTACTTTTGGCAATCTGTATTTGTTTGTCCAACCTGTGATACAAAGAATTAAACATTTAGTACTTTATTTTAGCAGGACAGGAAAGAATTTTTAAAGGCATGCATGCTAGTTAAAAATAAATATCACCCAACACATAATGGTAGGATTTGTCGATCCATAAAGTATTAGTTCATAAGGTTTATTCCAAAGGCAGTCTATAGTGGCCTTCACACACAGATTTAAGTAGCACAATGCCCATATGCTTGCTCCTTGAAAATGCACCATTTTAACAAATAGCAAAAACCATGCAAAAAATTGTGAAATGGGTTCCTTCAATATTCACGTGTGGCATGCAACTTCAGGTCTAACGACAGTTACCATAGACATACCATCTGAGAGAGAAGGCAATAAGTTCACTATCCAAATGCCGAAAAAACTTACCAATGAGGTCCATGCAGTTATACCCAATCTTTGTGAAGACCAAACAGGAATTGAGAGTCCATATCCATTAAAACCGTGTCATCTGCTGTAGCATTTGGGGACTGGTTGATTGGGAAACCAACTGCTCTGAACTCAAGGAAGGTCGCACATGGTGGTTGACACCAACTGGGTTACCAAGTCCCTGTCTTATAATCTCTTTAGGATTACTCATATTTGTTTCGGAGTGTTGGGATCCCATCAGTGATCGTATCTGAAAAAACCAGTAGTGTAAAAAGACGAGGTGCCAAATAGAAGGATTCAGGTCAAACATAAGTAAAGATACTCAGAACTTACATAATCAACACGCTTCTTGTGGAGATCACTTGATAACTGCAAAATATAAAATTGAGGAATCAAAATATATTTTTGAATTGTTATATCTCTTTTTGGTAAATTAAAAAAAATGGTAAATACACCCAATATGATACAGTATTTCAAGTATAACAATCTGAAAAACAAATGGAGGATGCTTACAGGTTTGCTTCGGCACTTCCGCTCTTCACTTGAATATCCTGGAACGTTCAAATTCCAATTTTTCTCTGCACATTATTTCCATGCATTAGATTTATTAAGGTTCTATTTGCTTCACTTAAGACATTGAATCCACACTGTTTTGCAATGAACCCTTTTCATCAACATATTTAGTCCTCTGTGGCTATGCTATCATTTCATTCATGCATTTCATGTTTGCCTGGAGTTTGCTCCACATAAATATTGCCAAAATACACCCTAACATCAACCCCACAAGCCTCTTATATCTTCTTGTTTAATCACATCAGAGACAAAGTCAAAAAGAAAATAAAATGCAAAACATGTAAAAAATTGAGTGCATAATCATATTTTCACCCCAAAAACACCTTTTTCTTCTTCTAAACTTTCTTGATAGATACCTCCTTATGTAAGGTCAGTTTGAGAAAGGGAGGTTGGTCTCCTTATAATGGATCTTAAACTTGATATTTGGATTCCATAAAACAGACTACTCACAAAATTGCCGCAAGTGAAAAGACAAGTTATTCTATATTATACCGTATGCCAAGAAAGAGTTATGGATCAAATGACAGGATTAACTAATATAGGTCTGGCTGGCTGGCAAGGTATCGCCTCCCAGTCAAAGGAACTTCATTTTGCAACAAAATAGGAGGAAATCATTAATCCAGTATTTCCATTTTTTATTTCCTACAATCTGTTATCTCTTCTTTTTAATTTTTATGTAATTATTTCAAGAACAATTTGCTCACCAATGTGAACACAATGTACCTTTTTCAATAAAGCTTCTATTACCTATCAAAAAGAAAAAATCATACTGATATCTATACCAATGCAGCTTAATACTCTAAGAAGATGGTTTTATGTAGTTGTGACAGAGAGAGACAGACAGAGAAAGAGAGAGAGGTAAATTGGCAAATGGAAAAAGAAAACTCAAGTTGGTTGAAATAATGGTGGACACTGGACAGTTGCCAAAGACTGACTCTTCATAATCTTGGCCCTATTCCATGTTATACTTTCTCTTGATTCACCAAATAGTGAGAGACCAGCAGATGACCTTAAAAAGAATAAATTACAACTACAACGGGTATACCAAAATTGCAAACATGCCCATGGCAATGAAAACGTGGAGACAACTGTTCAACTTCCGCCATCCTTTGCAGTGCATGCAAATTTTTCCACTACAACCAAAGTTCTAAAAAGTGAACAATTGTTCTCTGGTGTGCATACTTAATAAGAAGAATTTTCTATATTTTTTTGACAAAGAAAAGAGGTATTTGGCAATAGAAGTATAAATAAGATGTTTATATGAAAGAACTTTATATTTGCCACAACACTTTAATTAACCAACAAATCAGCATGCAGAATCAGAAACTTCTTCAAGTCACTCTGATGTAGGACAAATTAGGAAATCTGCCTACATATATTCATGGGGGGTTTAGGGTTAGGAAAGAACAAGAATTAAAGAGAAACTAGGGCTGTTAAGGGGCTGTATGAACAGTATCCGTGAACAGTAAATTTAGAAAAAGAAGATGAAGAAAAGAAAGTGGAGAGAAGGAGAAAGAACTAACAAAGGCCAACATGTCTATTGCTCAAAACACAATAATTTTATTAATCAACTCATTCAACTTCCTTTGAATGCATTGAGCACGATATATATAAAGACTCTTACCTGTACTAGTAGCGATAGAATTCCTACTAGCAATAGGAAAACTAATAAATTAAACCAAAGCTCATACATGAAGATGACTTATTAATAAAATTAAACCTAATAAATTAAACAAAAGTCCATACATATATACCCATAAACTAAATAAGACTTATTAATAAAATAAAGCCCATGTCCCATAACTATGGCCCATACCCAAAATTGTAAGATTACTAAAATACCCTTAACTCTAGAATAACCAAATAAAATATATAAAATCCTAATTAGCTACCACGGACACTTATTCTTGGGCTTTGCCTTAGCCTAAGGCTTCCAAAGAGAATATCCTTTTTTAACCATGCTATGACAATTGTGCCATCACACTCTCTTTCAAATCATACAAAATTTTATCTCTTCTTAAACTTCAGCCAATCAAAGTAACCAGCAAAATCAGTGATTAAATTCTTGTCACAAATGAGAAATCTGCAAGTGAAATATCTGTAGTTCAGCACAAACCTAGATGAAGCAATAAATCCTTGGACTCTAAATTTGGAGACTTCCGATGTTTTGCCAAACTGCACGCAAATGCAGTCACCTGCACATAGATTCAAGTCCTTATCAGTAAGACCATCATAATCTCAGCTAAAACATAGAAGTCATTAACAAGGAATGACAATTAAAAGTATAGTATACAACCAGGTAGATTACAGTAGCAAGCCACGAATTGCACAACACAACTGGCAGAATTGCCACAGCTTCATAAATGTTGTTTGGTTCAATAAAGAAACGTAATTGCAAATTCAAACAATGTTTTTTGTATATAATAAAATTTTATTCAATGCAAGGAAAGAAACATACAGAGAATAGTCATAAAACATCCTCATCAGGTTACAATAAAAAATTCAGAAGAGAAACTTCAACCTATGTTTTTTATTGATAGGTGAAACTTCAACCTATTTTTTAAAGGGATAATCCCAACTCCAGATTATTTCCTTAAAGCATATATATATCCAACAGGATGGAACTCGAACTTGAGATGCAAGAATAGGGCTATTAAAATGCAGGAGTTAATTCTGTATTGAAACACAGTAGTTGATTCTGTTCTTTGTTGCTCCTAATGCTATGTTGGACCAGTTTTTTGTACATCATTAAAACCCTAATT
This sequence comes from Castanea sativa, assembly GCF_040712315.1. NCBI lineage: Eukaryota > Viridiplantae > Streptophyta > Magnoliopsida > Fagales > Fagaceae > Castanea > Castanea sativa. Next base: position 5,428,982 of record NC_134017.1, on the reverse strand, counting down.
CTAAGTACAACCGTGTTAATAGTTCAAACCCAGACATGATGTTACTACTAAGATTTCTAAGTTCGTAACCACAGAATCTGAGATTAAGCACATCAATCCAAGATATTATAATATAAATATAAATATTTAATATGAAACTTATAGAGCAACCTGGCAGAAATTTGAAGAAAGATTACACTTCACAAACCAATGAGAGAGAGAGAGAGAGAGAGAGGGGGGGGGGGAGAGAGAGATTTTCTGTTTGGACATATGGACAGACACATACACATAAACATGTTTGTGCATCTTAAAAAACAATAAAACGAAAAAGTTATCCACAGTTGAGAGCCTCACATTATCGATGAAGTCATCAGAAATCTCTAAAAGAATATCTTCAAGTTCAGGATCCACCTTTCCCTGTGGATCTACCTGAGCACAATCACAGAAACATATATATAATTGGGGCAAAGAAAAGCTAGAAAGAGAAACTGAACATCATTAGGAAAAATAATAGATTTAACAGAGTTGAACACAGGAAAGACCTGTGAAACCAAATCCTGTATCTTTCTCTTCCCAAGAAGTTGATTAGTTGCTTCTGTTCCTTGACTGGAACTCCCCCCTGGTGTAGTTGTTCCAGATGCAGTAGCATCTGGCTGTGATCCAGTCAAACTAAGGGATTTCTGGCCTGCCAGACCAGGCATCCTAGGAGATTGCTGCTGCTGCTGATGTAAAGGCAGTTGTTGTGCAGGTTGTTGTAGTTGCTGTGGCTGCTGTTGCTGTTGCTGTTGCTGTTGCTGTTGCTGTTGCTGTTGTTGTTGTTGCTGCTGCTGCTGCAGCTGTGGATGCCCCATTGGTTGCTGCTGCTGCTGCTGCTGCTGCTGTACTAGCTGAGATAATTGCTGCTGGTTTAGGGTCATAGAATTTGGGAGCAACTGAGTAGATGAAGCCAGTTGCTGCTGCATTAGGACTTGTTGCCTCTGATGTTGAAGTCGGAATGAGCTAGTACCAGAAATTGAAGGCATTTGCTTCAACCACTGTTGTTGTGATAAAGAGTTCTGCATCATAGCTGGCTGTCCATTCTGAGCCAACCCAGATAACTGAGGGTTCAAAAATAGTGGCGACCCCCTTGGTAAGCTTTGAACCTGTGAGTTTGTGAAGATGGAAAGGATGTCATAATCATGCATAAAAAAGTTGAAATGTACAACATGCAAAGAAAACCTAGCATAACAGCATTGCCTAAGATTGTGAAAGCTTAAAGATATTCTAATACATCTGTATCTATCAAGAATATCAACAACATTAATATGCTATTAATTCCACAAAATCACCAATTTACATAAAAGAGCTGATTCGTTTCAGAAGTGTCGATGCATTTAATTTTAGAGACATCTGGGATTTTGTGTACTGCAAACTTAAGTACTGGACTGCCACCATATCAATCAAAACACAGAAGAAGAAAAAATTATAAATAAATAACACACAATATTGTATGTCTCTGTCAAGCTTTTGGGATAAGCGAAAGCTTATCAGTATCCTTCATCTTAGAACATGAGAACAAAATGTGAAACTAAATATGACAACATATAGATAATGAAGAAAATGGCAAAAAGCATATCCATCACCAGCTAACCAAATCCAGCAACAGGATATAGATAAAGCAACATTATACCTGTGGAGAGTTTAGAGAACTTTGTTGTTGCAATTGTTGCCTCATTTGGCTCGGGTTAATTCGCTGGGCATAAGCAATCCCATTGGGTCTTATTTGTGAGCTCAAATTGATTTGCCCCATCATCCCTAGTGCTTGCATTCCTTGTAAAGCTTGCCCAGGTGAATTACCTGGATGGAATTGAGACCCTTGGACCAACCCAGCTTTCTGCCTTGGCTTCAATACAGGAAAAAATAAGAATGTAATGAGTTGTCAAGTCAATTGCAGACGTATTGCATACTTAAAGAAAGTAAGCTGGATATTTAACTACCAACCTAAATAGGGAAAATTCTACACCACTAACCAACTTTAGTATTTGTCTAAATTAATACATTTGGTTGATTTTTTTCCTTATATGAAAGAATTCACTCTAATATATGGTTACATTCTTTTGGATGCAATTGATATGCTAAGCAAAAGAATAATATTTTTCTTTGATACATAATAGAAATTTTATTAAAATGAAAAAAGTAACATCGTGTTCACGATAATGAACACTTTGTACTTGAGAAATGCAAAAGAATCAAGAAGAAAAACTAACAGATTGTAAAACCCCATATATGAGCCCACTCAAACAAAGTCCCAACTAGCATAGACTTCAAAAAATTTAGCGGTCTCTCAGTATTTTCACAAGCACGGGAGTTGCGTTCCCACCAAACTAACCACATTAGAAAAGATGGTACCATATTCCAAATTTTGGAAAGAAGTTTCCCCAAACCATTCCTCCATGCAAAAAAGAGAGAAGCAACCGTCTTCGGCATCACCAATGGAAACTTCACAAATGTATCATCTTTTACCCCTAGAAGGGCCATATCAATGTATCATTCACAAAGGTACCATCTTTAAAGCATTCCAAATCACCTTTCTTGCTTCTAACAACTAAACCCTACTAAAATTCCATCTCCCAAAGCAAGAAATCAGATCAAAGATTCAATAACCCAATTCACCACCAAGGCCAACCTATTGCCACTCTGGAATAAAAATAAAACAGACTACCCAGGAGTCAAGTGTGGATGTCTTAAAAAAAGTATGCAAGATTGTTATCTACCAACATAAATAGGGAGAATTCCACACTACTAATCATACATCTGATTTATTTATTTCCCTTATATGAACATAGATACTCTAATATATAGCTACATCCATTTGGATGCAATTGATGTCATAGCAAACCTATTGATCAATAAATCACAAAAATATTTCCAATAGTTCATGGTTAAGCATAAGAACAACATACTCATACAGAAACACTTTTAGCCCTAGAAGTCACCTAGTCAACATAATATTCATAAAGGTACCATCTTTAAACCATTCCAAATCACCTTTCTTGCTTCTAACAACTAAACCCTACTAAAATTCCATCTCCCAAAGCAAGAAATCACATCAAAGATTCAACAACCCAAATTCACCACCAAGGCCAACCAATTGCCACTCTGGAATAAAAATAAAACAGACTACCAAGGAGTCAAGTGTGGATGTATTGCATTCTTAAAAAAAAGTATGCAAGATTTTTATCTACCAACATAAATAGGGAGAATTCCACACTACTAATCATACATCTAGTTTATTTATTTCCCTTATATGAAAATAGATACTCTAATATACAGCTACATCCATTTGGATGCAATTGATGTCATAGCAATTCCTATTGATCAATAAATCACAAAAATATTTCCAATAGTTCATGGTGACTCTTTTTTAATGTTTGAATAAAAATTTTATTACTTATCCAGAAAAAACCAATAAAATTCTGCCTTCTAAAGCAGGAAAATCACATAAAAAATTCCATAACAAGAATTCTTTCACCCCCCATCCCCCCCACCAAACCCTCTCAAAGAAGTGACTGTCACACAAATATACAAATAAAACAGACTACCAAATAGTAAATTTCAGACATAATACATTCTTAAAAAAAGTAAGCAGAATCTTAATCTAGCAACATTAATAGGGAACATCCTACACTACTAACAGCTTCATTACTTGTCTAAATCACAAGTCTGGTTGATTTATTTTCCTTATATGAACGCATCTAATCTAATATACATTTACATCCTTTTGGATGCAATTGATGTCATAGCAATTCCAAATTTATCAATAATTCACAAAAGTACCATCTTTAATCCATTCAAAGTCACCTTTCTTGCTTCTAACAAGCAAAACCCACTAAAATTCCGCCTTCCAAAGCAAGAAAAAAACAAAACCACATCAAAGATTCAATTAACACAATTCACACCAATGCCAAAAAATTGCCCCACAAGGAAACAGACACTCAAAAGAGTCAAGAGCAGAATTCATACCGAGGCTAACAATTGCGAATTCAAGTTATACTGCGCAGCCGCCCCGGGCAACAAGGGCAGACTCTGGCCTATCAGAGCTGACCTTGACAAGTTCCCAGCATTAGTACCCAATTGCTGCTGAGTCTGTTGCTGCTGCTGCTGCTGTTGTTGCTGTGTCTGCTGGCCCTGCTGGCTTTGCTGTTGAATCCCAGCAGACCCACCAAAATTCACATTCCCATAAAGACCCTGCTGCTGCTGCTGCTGTTGCTGTTGCCTCAAGACTCCAAATTGTTGTTGTTGTTGTTGTTGAAGTTGGGTGAATTGGTTCAATCTTGACACGGATGGAGAGCGTTGAAGGCTTTGGAGTTGGTAGTTTGTTAAACCAGTGACATTTTGAGACAACGTTTGAGATTGCTGCTGCTGTAAAAGCTGTTGCTTTTGTTGGTAATCTAAACCAACAACTTGTTGTTGTTGCTGTTGTTGTTGAGGGATTTGTGGAGGAGATGAGATGTGATCAAGGGAAGGAGAGTGAGAAAGAGGAGAAGGAGAAGGAATGGAAGGTGGGTTTTGTGTGGAATTTGATGGGGTTGCCATATTTGTGAGTGTTGCTTGTGTTTGTGTTGGTGTTTGTGACTGTGTTGGTGTTGTTGCTGAAGATGGGTCTATGGGGTTTGAAGGTTGGAGAGGTTTTGGGGATGAAACTGAAGTTTCTGCCATTTCTTTACAAGAATTGGGGTAATGGGTATCTCGATTTTCTTGGGTTTGGACTGGTTTTTGCCTTAAAAATTCTTCATTTTTTTTTTTTTTTTTTGGGTTTTTTGAGAGTTCGAGTTTTGAGACAGAGAGAGAAACAGGAGGAGAAAGAGAAGAAGAAAGAAACAGAGGGAATCGGGAAAGGGAAGATGGGAGAGGAAGGAGGAGGATGGATCTGAGCCGTACACGTCAGTAAAAGGGATAATCGAACGGCGGATCAGATGTGTGACTTCTTTGGTTTTTTCTTTTTAGAAAAAATGGCTGCAAAGACTGGAGAAGTCTTTTTTTTTTTTTTTTATAAGAAACAAAGATTAAAGATTTTATTAGTTTTTTAAGATAATTAAAAATATTTCTTGAGTTTATCATAATTCTCTTCTAATCTTTCTCCAGTGTGGGATTTTTTTTTTTTTTTTAGTTTTTATAGATAATTAAAACATTTTTTTGAGTTTATCTTAACTCTGTATTAATCTTTATCTTGTCACACCACAAAACTATCTCTAACATTTTCTTCCTAATGATAATGATGATCCCATCTTACGTGGATTTACTCATTGGGCACTTGCAACATAAGTGAAACAAGAACAAAGCACAGAAAACTTACATGTATTTCACTTGCAACATAAAAAATGATGATCCCATCAATATTTTACCTTTGTATATATTAATTTTTTTAATTATGAATATTTTACCATTGTATATATATTTTTTAAAATTATGAATATTAAATGTATAAAATTATGTATATTTTTTGAAAATTTGTGTACAATGAATATATAAAATTGTGTACATTTTTTGAAAAAATATTTTTGTATTTATTCTTTGAAAAATTTTGTGTTTTAAATGTACATAATTGTATTTATATTCTTTGAAAAAATGTGTACCTTAAATATATAGAATTGTATATATATTCTTTGAAAAATAATGTGTAGATTGAATATACAAAAATGTTTATATTCTATAGAATTTGTTTATGTTGAACATAAAGAATTGCAAAGATTTTTTGTAAAGTTATATACATTAAATATATATAATTGTTTACATTCTTTGAAAAAATGTGATCATTGAATAAACAGAATGTAAATAATTGTATATATATTCTTGGAAAAAATGTGTACATTAAAGATACATAATTGTATATATATTTTTTGAAAAAAAAAAAGTGTAGATTGAATATACGAAAATGTTTATATTCTTTAAAAATTGTCTACATTGAACATATAGAATTGCAAAAATTCTTTGTAAAGTTATATACATTGAATATATATAATTGTTTACATTCTTTGAAAAAATGTGATTGTTGAATATACAGAATATACATAATTGTATGTATATTCTTTGAAAAAATATGTACATTAAATATACAAAATTTTATATATATATATATATATATATATATATATATATATATATATATATATTCTTTGAAAAAAAATGTGTAGATTGAATATACAAAAATGTTTATATTCTTTAAAAATTGTCTACATTGAACATATAGAATTTCAAAGATTCTTTGTAAAGTTATATACATTGAATATATATAACTGGTTATATTTTTTGAAAAATTGTGATCGTTGAATATACAGAAGTGCGTACAATCTTCAAAAAATTGTGTATATTGAATATACAAAATTATTTACATTCTTATAGAAATTATGTACATTAAATATACAAATATACATAATTGACCAAATGAATATACATAATTGTGTATATTCTTCGTAAAACTGTGTACATAGAATATACAAAATTGTGTACATTAAATATACAGAAATTGTGTGCATTTTTTGAAAATTATGTATATTGAATGTATATTAATGTGTATGTTAAATGTATATAATTTTGTAGGTTATTTGAAAATTTGTGTACATAGAATATTCAAAATTGTATACGTTCTTTGAGAAATAGTGGACATGAAATATGCAGAATTGTGTACAATATATAAAACATGTGTATTCTATGAAAAAATATGTACGCTGAATGTACATAATTGTTTACATTATTTGAAAAAAAAATGCGAACGTTGAATATACGAATTGTGCACATTCTTTCAAAAATGTGTAAATTGAATATAAAAAATTGTATGTATTCATTGAAAGATTGTATCCATTGAATGGAATATACAAAATTGTGTAAAAGTTTTGAAAAATTGCATATATTGAATATATAAAATTGTGTATATTATTTGAAAATTTATGTACCTAATCGTATAGAATTATTTACATTTTTTTAAAAAATTATATAAATTGGATGGACATAATTGTGTACATTTTTAGTAAATATATGTATAAAAACTAAACATAATTGTTTACGTTCTTTGAAAAATTGTATACATTGAATATATAGAATTATATATGATGAAGAATAAAGAAAAATAAAGTACTCCAGACCGTCCATGGTCATCCACACCAACAGTCGTCCAAAAGAAAGCACCAGGATGAGGCTAACGTCCATGGTCGTCCATAGACGAAAACACACCCGCAGTCAAATTTGGCACAACCGCATCTACTCGTCCTAGGAAAGCTATCAGCCCCGTCCTAAAGGGGTTCGTCCATAAGAGGAACAACCTCCTTTAGAAGCAAGGTATATACAACAAGAGAACCTCTGGACGAGCCCTTTACACTTCGGAATTCTTGAGCACATGTCACCACTCCGTAACATACGCATAACTTCCGATGACCGTTATATGAGAAAATATAACTCCTAAACGGTTGTGGAAGTTATCCTTGAACCCTCGCACCTCTTCAAATCCAGGGGAGGTTACAAGTCCAATAACTGTTCTTAGGACACTATATAAACACCCATTCAGACCAAAAAAAGGTACGCTTGATATTTCCCAAAAAGTTGGAACTCCAAAAATATAGAGAGAAAACTTTGTCATCGAAGAGTTCTTGGCCGGCAACCCCGGTCACCTTTGATCGCTTTTCTTTCTTTTCCAAGCCATTGAAAGAGCAAGTAGTCCTTTCAAGTCCGAAGCATCCAGCCTACTGATTTTCTTCGCATTAATTGCGTACATGGAACATAGAGAATTGTGTACATTCTTTGAAAAATATTGTACATTGAATGTAAATAATTTTTACATTTTTTGAAAAAAATTTAGGCATTGAACATACAAAATTGTGTACCTTGAATATACAGAATTATGTAAATTCTTTGAAAAAATGTATACGTTGAATACATAGAATTGCTTTCATTATTTGATAAAATGCATACATTGAATGTGCAAAATTGTGTACATTCTTTGAAAAGTTTGTATGTAAAATATACAAAACTATGTATATTCTTTAAAAAATTGTGTAATTTAAATATACAAAATTATTTACATTCTTTGAAAAATTGTATACATTAAATGTACAAAACTGTTTACATTTTTGAAATTGTATGCGTTAAATGTACAAAATTGTTTGAATTGCTTGAAATTTAATTTATTTATAAAAAAAAAATCAAACTTTAATAGTAGAACTTTAATCAAAATAGTTATTTAAACTTTATCTAAAGTAGAATTTGCTTAATAGTTTTATATTAATGTGTGGTGTGAAATTTTTAAATATACAAATGGCATAATAGTCACGTGATTTACATGAAAATTTTAATAATCGTGTGATTTAATACTCGTGGGTACTCAATCGCCTCATAGTGAGTAGGAAAAGATTCCTCTAATTTGGTTTGGAGCTAAACTGTCTTTTTAAAAATGCTAAAACTATACAAAAACCCTTCATATGGTTTTCAAGAAAAACACAAAAAGTTTGGAATGCAACATTAAGCCCCTAGTTTTGTATTGTTTCACTTTCATGTATATACAGTTAAAGTTACACTGGTAAAATATACCATGGTTTGCTCATGTGATGACACAAACATTTGTGAAATAAACAATGAACTATTCATATGATGACACAAGTCCCATATTTAGATCTACAACTCACTTTTTTTTTTAATGAGATACAGTTCACTATTTATTTTTCACATAAAACAATACCAAAAGGGGGTTGAGTGTAACACGACTAATTAAGTGTAACACTACTATTGAATTTATACATAAATTAGTACCAAAGGTTGTTAAATGTTACATCCTAAACCTCAAAGAGGATTCCACGGTTTACACGGGAACCACGATGGGTTTTGTGTTTTTTTATTTTTTTTGGGGGATAAAACAATACTAATTTATAGGGGGAGTGAGAGAGACACAGAAATGAGCAATGCTAGGAACATTTTTTCCACAACTTTCGACATGGCTTAAGAGCATCAGCAGTGAGTGTGGTATATGCCAAATGTAAGGTGTATTTGGCATTTAGACTCAAAAACTGCTCAGCAATGAAAATGGCAAATTGGAAAAGGCCAAATTTTTTTTGCCATATAGCTACAATACCATCGTAAATGTAAGATGGTACTGTAGCTAAATGGGATAAAAAAAATATAATTTTTTAATACTCTCATTCTGTTTATTTACCCGGGAATTTCTCTCTCCTCTCTCATTCTTTCTCTTTTTTTTTCTCTCTCTTCCTTCTCTCTTTCTCATTTGCTCTCTACTCTCTCCAGACCCAAGACTCTCTCCGATGACCCTCTCGTCGATGACCCTCTCTCTCGCCAATGATCCTCTCTCTCGCCGATGACCCTCTCGTCGATGACCCCCTCTCTCTGATAGTGATTCCGACGAGGCATCGGTGCTCCGATCCCTTTACCGATTCACTCAACCGACGAGGCATCGGTGCTCCGATGACCCTCTTCAAACCGACATTCTTGCATGTGTGGATGACCCTCTCTCTTCAAACTGACAAAATCAACATATTGGTGAGTGATGGGTTTCTTGTTTTGATTTGGATCGGAGATCAGAGATCGGTGACTGATGTGGGCATGGGTCAGGTGGTGTAGCGGCGGCATGGGTTTCTTGTTTTGATTTGAATCGGAGATCGGAGATCGGTGAGTGATTTAGGTTTTTACCGGTGGAGATCGGCGAGTTGTGTGGATTTCTGGCAGTGGTGGGTTTGTGACTGATGTGGGCGTGGGTCAGTGGTGCAACGGCGGCGTGGGATTTTTGGTTTGTGATTTCTGGATTTTGTGAATGATTTTTGAATGATTTTTGGTTTGTGAATTTAACTAGTTTGTGAATGATTTTCTCTCTCTGGTTTGTGAATGATTTTTGGTTTCTGGTTTCTGGATTTTGCTAGGGATTTTGCTTAGCAGAAGTGGGTGGTGTGACTGAGAGAAGGTGGATGGTGGACGGTGGTGGTGTGACTGAGAGAAGGTGGATGGTGTGGTGGTGTGACTGAGAGAAGGTGGACAGAGTAAAGAGATATAGAGATTAGAGAGAGAATTGGGAAATATTTTTATATTATTATTTTTATATTATTTTAATATGTAGTATGGTAAAATAGAAGATTGAATGTTGAGGAATTGTAAAATTGTATTATATAATTGATAAAGTAACTTTTTGAATGGTAAAATAGGATAGAATTAGGATAAATGAATGTGGATGCTCTAATGATTGAAGCAACATCATTTTTACCCAGGTTTATCATATCACAACCATCCATAGAGGTAGTGGTAGTGAAAGTGGGGGAATGGGAAATCAAAAATGTCACTGAATTTATTTGGGGGGCAATACTATGTTCTTAAGGCGACAATTATCACCATATAATAATATAAATCCTCTATTATAGTCATAAAAGACTTCGTTACAAAACACTATTCCTATATCAAAAGTACTTGTTTAAAGTTAGAAAATATCGACACAATATCTCTCAGTATACATTTTTTTTTTTGTTGTAAAACTGTTTTCTTGCTTTTGGCTGTTGAGGCGAATTGAAGTTATTGAAACAAGATGGCTTGCCTTACTATGTCACAATCTTGCAACTAAGACGAAATAAAATAAACCAATTATTCCTTTTCCCTGGCCTCCTTAGTGTTCACAGTATATTGTACTATTTTGACTCATGTTTACAAAAGCAACATAAATACATAAAATGTCTTTCCTTAATTTAAAATTTGCATGTCATTAACAACCATTTTACTATATAAAAAAGTTTGAGTACATTTTATCTACACTAAATATCGAATTCCCATTAAGCAGGTGTACACAAGGGAAGAACCATACAGAAAATAATACCAAAAAAAAGGACTTCTTTCAGCTTCAAGAGTTACAATCCTAAGACCACACATTCCATAAGCACAGACGGTCTTTGACAGATTGATCACTTCCCCCTACCCTATTTAATTTAGCAAAAAGGGGGAGCAAAAAAAAGAGTGAACATCCTAAGATCACTCATTCTAATACTCTATACAAGAATCAGCATTCAATGCTACTCTTTACATTTGACCCACAAACTTGAGTACTTTTGTGAAGAGGAAGCAAAGTTGCTCACCAAAACTTATTTTAAAATATGCTTAAAGTTGTTCCCTACAATAAGGATGTACTCATGGGATTTGCAAAGAAATGCTCGCGAATATCAAATTTTTTCATGCTGAGTTTGCTTCCAAGGAGGGTACCAAGAATGCCTGGGGGCGCATTGGATGTAGTTTGATACATTTTCTTTACATGGAGGTGTTTATCCAGAAACATCAACTCCAACAATTTTCTACAGCTCTGTAAGAAATTTAGACCTTGCATTAGCATTTATTCACAAAGAAAGAGCAGGTAGTAGTCCATGTATGAGCAAATTCATGAAATGACTAGTGTAGCTGATAATCCCCACGTGGAGAGTAGAGAATATTATTTATAAAAAATTTTATTAGATTGGTTTCGCAAGGGACTAATATTTTCCAAACAACATTTATTGCATAGTCAGGATAATTTAAGCATTCTAGACTTTTAACATTTTCAATGTAAACCTTTACAAATAGGGTATTGAAAGCTTACCTGGGGGTTCAATATATCCACCATCTGACGGATAATGTCATCCTAACAAAAAAAATGGAAAAAGAAAAGAAAGTCAGCATCAAAAGATACGAAAAGAAGCGGCAGGCTCAAGCTTGACAGGACAAGTCAGACCAATGTAGTTCAAATCTCTAAATAGGGGAACTAACTATTTCTAACTAAAAATGAGGTACAGCAACTTTACAGGAAATCAATGATATATGGGTGGTAAACCCGACTAAGCCCTAGATGAGACAGAACCGTTTCTTGATAAACTACAAATAACTCATTTCAACATCCCCCGCACGCTGATTGACTGGGCGGATCAACAGAAGTCATAAGTGAAGCAAAGGGCAACCGATTACTTTTTTTTTTTCCCTCTGGTAGAAAAAGAAATAAAATCCTATACAGATGAGCCACAGAAGCCTCCTACAACAGACACCACTCAGCCGCTTAATTATAGACCACTTTCAAATTTAAAGCATTTTGCAAAAACACTCTTTGTGAAAAAAAATACTTTTGAAATCAGAAGTTTTTCGACCACCACATGCTAATTGAAATTTGAAAGCTTAAAAAAAAACTCCTTCAGTTAAACTTTTCTTTTTATAAAAGCCACCTGTTGACCCAGAAGAAGACAGCAAAGCATGTTTTTACAAACCGTGAAAAAAATTTATAAACAAAAGCATGAATTCAGAAAGGCATGTACCTCTAATATCCCTGGATTTTGCATCACAATTCCAAGAACACGGCGCCGAACTCCCTTGTAAATTATATTGTTAACAGTCCCGTCTCCATTAATCCAAGGCAATATTGGCATGCATATTTCACCAGAAGAAATTAAAGAGGCTTCATCCTCTTTTTCGCCACTAGGTAAAACAGTTTTTTTAAGCAAATTTCTTGTTTGGTTTTCATTTGAGGGCTCAGTAACCTCTTCGGGTAGATTAAGAATCGTCACTTTATGCTGATTGTCTACACTCGAGTCTGTTTTTCTTTTTAAATTTGCATTACCAATGACATGATTTTCTGGCAGGATAATGAGGTGACTGTCATCACTTCTTCCTAAAGACTTGGTCGATGAAGGTGGTTTAACATTATCACAAAAACCGGACTTTGAAGTCAAAAAATACTTGGAACGATATAGAGAATCAACGACACGAACAGAATCATAACCATTGACCTGCATAAAAAAGCAAAAACGCATTTGAGGCAATTGTAATACATGGTATATATCAGATATGTAGTTGGAGTATTGAGAAACATGTTTAAACTTCCTCAGGTTTGACTCAAACTAGCTAAGCTAACGCTAGCACTCAGCTGAAACTTGAAAAAAGAGTATAAAGTTTGTGACAAAATTCTTTTGATGTTCATTATATTTTTTCCTCTTCCACCGAAAGGCTCAGTCACAGGTTGGCGGTGGAAACAAATTCAGCAAAACTCAACAAAAACCATCATTACTCTACTCATAAACTCAAAATCCAAAGAGTCAAAATGTGTTACCATTTGCATGTCATTTTAGCATTGAATTCTTATGAACTTCGAGTACTAATAACATTGCATCTAACTCTGATGAACTTCCAGTACTAATAACATTAATCAGGATAATAAGAATAGAGCACATATGAGATGTCGACATTGGAGATGCCATATGAGGGGATGCAAAGAGGCAGAGCTCACCACCCAACCCATGCATGTGGCATTGTACCACTGCACTGCAGGTGCATCACGAGCAAATGTTCAATATTCATAATTTCCAATGGCTAAATCTTTAGAAAATCTAACCTTTAAGGCTCGGTGAAATGCTTGTAGCACGTCAATGATAAGTTCAGGAATCCTTTCTCCTAAAATAGAACAAGAATAATCAATCCAGTAGAACATACCCATGAATATCATTTTGCTGGACTGAAAGCAGAAAATGATAAGGCTAAGAAATATCATCATATACCTGGCGTGTTAATGAATTGGGAAACTTCTTCCATGCTCAAACCTTGGTCACCAGCCTTCTGAATAGCAGCATAAACAGTCCCAAAAACCTCAGGATGGATGGGATTTGCTTCTTCTGGATCAGAAGGTACTGACATCAAATATTCAGCAAAGCTTGCCATAGCTTCCCAAGGTGACTCACCATGATTCCTGGCTATAGGCACAACGGCATCTGAGCTAAGAATTTCCTTCATATGATCAACACAAGGTGAACTACTGCTCTGACCAAACGAAATGTTGGATTGATCATTCCCATCAAGCAAAAGTTGTTCACAAGTATAGTTGGTCCCATCTTTAAATAATTCTATAACACTGGCTCTAGAAAATGTTGCACGATGTATGGATACCATAATCCCTGGAAAACCTTTTTCTCTGCGAATTTCTCCCTCACTTGCTGTTAAGGATTTCTGTTTCTTAGCCTTATCATCAGCACAAGATTCATTGTTATCATTTTTACGTTTCAAGCTTCTTGGATCTTCAGCCTCTCCAACTCCTTCATCTGGCAAGCGCGGAGAAATGGACAGTTCACCTGAAGAAACTAGAGCAAACAAATGGAAGATGTCCCCACACTGTAAATCTTCGGTAAGATTTATCCCCCCCTCCATAAGATCTTTTTCTCTTTCATGGAGCCAACTATTAAATTTAGCAGCTCTCTTTTCAGTATCAATTGGAAATTTTGATCTAGAAACACCATGCAAGAAATGTTGTGAAAGTTCAAAAGGTTGAGTACCATTACCCCCAACCTGCCAAAACATGAAAGTTTGAAATAAGAAGGCAATATTCATTGAAAGCTCATATATGAGATTAGTAGAAATGTAAAAGGGATAGAGAAGCTGTTAGAAAAGGATGTTTATATGAACAGAACCACAAATGAGTTTCATTTAAAAAAACAAAAAAGAAAGAATGTAATATTTTGAAAAAAATAATTTATATGCATAAACACACACACACACACCAGATAACCAAAGATAAAGACATCTCAAATTGAATTATTAAACCCAAGGCATCAGATAAACAAAGAAGGCAATATTCATAGAAAGCTCAAATTGAGAGGTTCCATGTCATCAAAAATTATTACATCCAAGGCAAGTGAACAAAGAAATAATGTACTAAACCCAAATGCTGTCTCTGATGTGTGTGTGTGTGTGTGAGAGAGAGAGAGAGAGACAGAGAGACAGAGACAGATAGAGAACAAAGCAATACTCTGCTCTTAAGTAAACCAACAACACATGGAAAATCCATTCCAACATGACCCAAATTATCTTCTAACACATCGAAAGCTTTTTGTAGCTTTCGAAACCAACCATTTAAGACATCAACAGCAAGCTTTGTTAGAAGGCAAAGCTACTTGAAGACTAGAACTGCAGATCTCACTGAACGGGAGTATGAAGATTGTGGAGCTTCACAGATATGAGCTGAAATGATGGTCTGTCTATTCTATTTCTATTGCAAGTAGAAACCTTGTGTAAGCAATAAAAATTGAGAAAAGGGGTCAAGACTGCAGCAAATATTGTCAAACTGATACTCAATAAAGTCCAGAACATGTTTGCATACAACCTAATAACTGATGACATAGCAAATGGTTCCAACAGTCAACATGCTCACCACATGATCAAGTAAATACCAAATCAATAGACCAAATAGCCAAATAAATTGAAACATGCATAAAACCCAAGTAAGAATGTGATTTTATGTTGGTAAAGGAAATGTAACCATCAGGCCTCTATGCTTAAAGATTGGCAAGATTCTAACATGAAAAGGTGCAGATCAATAGGAAAGCACAGTCGAAATTGACTTAAGTTGATTTATCAAAAAAAAAAATTGACTTAAGTTGATGCTGCAACAGCCACTGAAGATTAGGAAGCAACCAAATTATATCGCTTTAAAAGCCAAACTTTGTCCAACACTACACTGAGTTTACATCCCAATATTATGTCATATATGCAGGTTTGCTAAAAGTCAGTCACAAATGGTACTGAAACTGATTGGGACTCTTTTTATTGGTCAAATTTTTAATGATAAATCCCACACCTAGTGGATTTTGAACACACAATCTCATCCTCTATCCATTCTTATGGAAGAAGAAAGTGCTATTTTAACCAACGCTATTTTAACCAACGCTCATTGGTTTTTATTGGTAAGTTATATGTACCGCTCTTAAACTCACAACACACCCTTCACCCTTTTCTTAGGGAGGGAGGAGTTTCCATTTGAGGTAGAGCAACTTGGCATGACACTGTGAGAGTTGAACCCAACCATGAGCTCTGACTCCAAGTCATATTCAGAAATCAGGAATGCAACAATGCAACTGTGATTGATATCGGCCAAACCCTAGCAAGTTGATATCACATTCTCATACTTATAGGAACTAGTCTAACCTGGCAATCGAACCAGCTGAACCCTGAACCAGACACCTTCAGTTAGATATTCTTAAAGACTATATCTACACTTTTCAGTCAAATCTACACTTTTCAGTCAAATCTAGTCTAATCTAGGCTAATCTAGGCTGGTACACATGTCTATGTTTCTTTTTTTTTAAATCATGCTTTATTTACACCCAACAAAAAATATATGCTTACAAAACAGCAGTTCACTAGTACCCAATGGTTGAAATGGTAAACAACTCCCTTGGTCCATTCAAAGTACAGTAAGGTTTTTATAACCATGCACATGGCATGAATCTTGGTTTAAACCATATATAAAACAGACATAGTGCTTCAGCTACTGCACTTATTATAGCCAAAATGAGGATATCAAATGGATTGAAATCAATACAAGAGATAGAACAGTATGAAAGCATTTCCAAGAAGATAGATGAGGTGATGCAAATAGAAGGCAAGGTGAGGGAAAAATCAACTAGGTTATTCCTTAATGTACAAAAGAGACCAACAACAGAACCAGCAAGCAGGCGTGTTTTTTTGAATGATGTGGTACCTCACCAAGGCAAGCAGGAGTGCTTGATAATATTTGAATGAGCTGCAAGGATAAGAAGAATACCCAAAAGAACATAGGTTTAATTGAGTATATGGTTTGAAGGAGGGTGAGGCACTGCATGCTTATCTCCCTAGTACCACAACATTGACTTGACAATTTACCACTCTAAGACCTCAATCCACTTGCGTAGACCATTAACATAGAATGCATGGAATCAAAGAACTAGAAAAACATAACTTACCATGATTTTATTCTCTCTAAGGAAGTTAAAAGCTGCAAAAAGATCATGCTGTGAGTAACGCCGTAAAATTTCTGCCAGGAGATTTGGCACCTCTGCTGCTGTTGAGGTACTTAAAAAGACAAGCTTAAATAGCTCCACAGCATTGGAAACAGCCAATGACTCATATACTTGTCTACTAACATTGACCCCTTCATTCAAAAGCTTAATAAACTTCTGATTAAGGCGGCGACGTGATTTTTTGGCAGTTATTTTTTGTAGAATCCCACCATTGTTCTCAACATCCTGACAAGAACTGTTTGATGCAACCAATTCAGATTCCTGAGAGTCCTGCAAACAAAAATATATATTATTGCCTGCCAGCTTAGAAAAGTGCTCAAAAGCATGACTATAAGGATGAAGCACATATTGAGATATATGCTCAGCGAGGGGATCCACAGCCTAGGGGGAGAGTTCAGAAAAGGGCAGATGACATGCACTAGTCACGTGGACATCAATACTGCACGCATTATGGTGAAGCTTGGTTAATGAAAAGGCTCCTCTTAGCCCTAGAATTTACAGGAGCTAAAATGGATAACACTCACACACAGAATAACCAGATTGATTTGTTCAATCACATTGACCAAACATTAGAGCTAACTAAATGTGTCAGCCCATGCTGAGAGGAAGCTCCAAAGGCAGTGCAATCCAAGTACGAGGTTGCTCTCTCAAATGAGAGATCTTGGAAGTAATTAAAATGTAAGATAAATAAAAGAAAAAGAAAATTTTGGGAGCATTACATTTGCAGATTCAACTCTTCTGGAGGCCTCCAGTTTACCCATCCTCTTGTACCACATAACCTCATCAAGGTCTGCCTTTAGACTTTCATCATCAAAATCATACCACGGTTTTTCCTCAAGACCTGTCTCTTGAGTATGTTCATCAACATTGGAAAAATTCCTCTCAAGACCTTCCACTGATAAACTTTGCACAAGCATTCCACAAGCATCTTTCTTTAGTGACCTGTTCTGGGTTTTCTCCAGGTGTTTAGCGTACCGCGCACCAAGGAAATTACAGAGCCTCATTACAGCTTTTCTGAATATTCTGTTCCTGTTCAGCAATGCCATTCTTCTCTTACAGGTAACTGGAGGTGCTGGAAGGTCAGGAAGCGAAGACCAATCTGTGCGATGATATTTTGCCCCACGAACTACACGGTGTCTTACATATTGGATCACCAATTGCCTAGAAGGAAGATACTGATTTAGGAGAATTACACAGAAAAAAACAATACCACTTAGGTAAGAATATAATTCTATCATCACATAAATCAAATAAACAACAGACCCAACCAAAGCATACATGCATAATATGAATTCTGCACGTCAAGTGATTTTGACAAATTTATTTTTTCCTTAAATTTTTATAACTAATAATATTTTATTGAAAGAGCAGATTACTTCATGTTCTTGATGATGAACACAAAGTATATTAAAAAATTACAATTTACAAATTTAATTTAGATAAGTATCATGTTCTTTATCTTCTCAGTAACAATAGCACTGGGTCAACTTAGCATGAAATTTTCTACATGAGCCCGTTTTTCAATAATCCCCATGCCTTTCTAATACGATTGACCATAATGCTATGCTTTTTCCCAGATTCTTTTAATTGTAGCTTTTTTAAAGCTTCCTTCTAGGATAAACTTTGACATTTCCCAGTTTCTTTTCACGAGATTGTTCTTATAGCCAACAAATAATACTTTGTACATCCAAATTTCTTTACCTGTCAGCTTCATCTGTCCATGAAAACCTTCTTTGACGAGTTGGATCCATCTTTGAAACAGCACACTGACTAATAAAGGAATAGCACTCCTCATCTTCACTTTGTCCTGGCTCCTCCTCACTTTTGAGATGATCATCCTCCTGAATTGTTTGCAAATGATTGTTATGCTCTCCTGGATAAGTGACCAAAAGATCTTTTTCTCCCATACATTGGTTAACAGTATCAGGCAATCCATCAAATCTCTGCTTGTCCAACTGTCCAGTTTCTGTGTCAACTCTGGCGCGCTTTGTTGACCTCGCTACTGGAGATCTTTCCCCTCTCCAAGAAGATGAATTGCGTTTCCTTCTTACCAGTTGGGACTCATCCCCTTTACCCTGAAATCTATTAAGTCGTTGTTGGCGCTTATCATAATACACACGAAGCACCTGCAAGTGGTATCCAAAGAAACAAATAGGCATCATGTTTAAATGAATGCCAACCAAAAACACAACAAATATTGGTCTCAAAACATCATTGAGTAAAGGAACAAAGTGCAAAAATAAATATAAGCACATATCGTTGGCAGCTATCATAATACACACGAAACACCTGCAAGTGATATTCAAAGAGAACCAGGCATCATATTTAAAGAGGGCGAACAAGAAACATCATTGAGTAAATTGACAAAAGAAGTGCAAAAATAAATATAAACAAATGAATAGAAGAGTAGAACTATTTACAAAATAAGTAATAAACAAATGATTCTGTGGTTTGTACAAGCAAAAGACCAAAGAAAAAGTAGAGTGATGACCATAATACTAACCAGTAAATAGGACCAGAAAGTTTTTTTTTTTTTTTAAATTAAGAAAAATGTTATTTCCAAACTCAAATGTAGACTTTCATAAGTTAGTATGTGAATTAGGCAAGAACAGGAAAGAAATTGATGATTCAAGCAAATGTACTATCCTAAAACTTTAGGGATAGATAGATAAAATCTTATCAAAAAAAAAAAAAAAACAGATAGATAGATAAAGATGTATCACCTCAAAAGAATCAAAAGCCACTGGATATGTTCAAAACATATAAACTACCTAATAAGTGCTCAAAGAAATTAATTTTTATTTCTTTATTTTAAATCCAAGTTCCAAGCAGATGTGATTCCATTAAAGTCTCCTCTTGAAGATGCCTGCTCTTAGATATTATAATTATAAAATCATAATTTGGCATTAATTTTTATTTTTATTTTTAAAAGGGATAGATAGGATAGGATTTGAAACCAATAGCGTTCACTCCATGATAAATGATGATTGCTCTGTATCGTCAGGTCAAGGCACCAATTGGTTCTTTTTTTTGTTCATGTAAATAGGATTCAAACTCGGGTTCACTTATTTGACAACATGAGACTTCACCAATTGAGCTAAATGGAACCCACAATATTATCGATATAAATTAAATTAAAAAATTTTCATCAAATGATAGGTAAGGCCACATTTGACTTCAATTAATTAAGCAAAATAGGAAGGGCGTTCAAAGGGATGGAGATAGGTCTCTTGTCAAAATCTTATATTGATGACATAAATCATTTCAAGCTTTTATAAATAAATATATATAAACTTTTTAAAAAGATTAAAATAGAAAAAGAAAAAGGAAAAAGAGTTATGCTTTGAAATCAAATAACCTCATCTTATACTTTCTCATAGTTGATAGTCCCTTCTTCCTTCTTATTTTAGATTTTGGAAGATAAATTAAGGAGCAGATTCAATGGAAACATGGGAATTCACTTAAATTAAAACAGACCAAATAACTCCATTATGAACAAATTACATGACTTTTGGAATTCAGGATATTTCAGTTATTATATAATACCAAGAGTACATCAACCTATTAAATAGCCTGTTGTACATATGATCTGCCTTTTCTTTTTCTTTTTTTTTGGGGGGGGTTTAACAAGGATCTGCCTAATGGTATTATGTCAATTTGCCATAAAGGTAAATAGATAAAATATGGAATCATGCGAGCAAACAAGAAGACAATCTAACCTGCTCTAAGGTCAGATTAAGTTCCTTTGCAATCTTCTCACAATCTTTATATGAAATTTTTTCACTTATATCATCCTGCACCACACGATTTAAGAGCTCCGCACGCTGATCAGCTGTCATAACCCGGACTGAGGCCCATGACCGGAATAGGAAAACCTGTAAAAGATAAGGTTTAAACAGTAGTCTTTTTGATGGGTACTTCATATACCTGGCAATCCTAAAGATTAAAAACAGAATCTGACTGCACAAATAGAAGGATATATATGATTAAACAAGTCATGTGCATATTTTAGCTCAGAAATGATAGCATGAATATTTAAGTTTGTGGTGAATGAATTTGAAATCATTCCAAGTGGACAAACTTAGAAAACATTACCCCAAGTGCATACCTCATGAACAGCAGATCCAGGGAATGCAAGCAAAGCAGATCTTGGATCAGCAGCAGCATAGCAATACTCCAAAGTTTGCCAATACTCATTAACAGTGGCTTTACTTGACAGGATAAAGTCATGTCTCATTCGTGGGCGAAGATCAAGATCTATAAAACTTAAAGATGTAGCATATTTTGAGAGTGGTTCCTCTATGTAAGGCTTAAGCTCCATTGCATGCGTATAAGTGACATGTGGTACCTGGACTCCTTTTAAATGTCCATCAGTTATCATCCGAATCAGCTGCATCAACGAATAAGCTATTAGGCAAAAAACATCAATATACTAAAGAGCATAATATAATTGTTTTAAATGAACACCCTAATCCAAAATGACATTTCTGAGCTGTCAATAGAATGGTCATAATCTGAATAAACCAGACTAAGAGTTAATATTTGAGCGGATTCCAAACCATATACACTCATATAGGTATTTGCATCTCCCTTAATCAGCATTGCATCTCTTTATAGCTCCAAAGCATAAGTACACAGAGATGATTAGTATAATACTATAGTAAACAATGTCAAACAATAATGTCCTTCTATGCCTACTAAATCTAATGATTAAACACAGTCAAATAAATTATTTTATGTCAAAATGTCTTAAGAGCAGCTTGCAATATCCTTCTCCTATAAAAACACAAAATGGTGAAGTCCCAATCAAATGAAGCTTCCAAACTGCAATAATATAGGCCACTGATGTGAAAGAAAAACAATATTACTTTCCCCAATCTAAGAATGCACTTATTGATATGTCAGTTGCATGATGGGCTGTGAGCACACCCCCATAGTGGTTCACTTTAAATAGATATTAAGTATACAATGGTGGTTCAGTTTAATTAGATATTTGAAAGGATGGATAACACTAACATGAAGAAAGTATTTTAAACATGACCAAGTAATTATACCTTCAACCGTTGTAAAATGTCAATAACCAATGAAATCCTTCCAGTAGCATGAGTATCCATTAGTTGCTTGTACTCCTCAGCAGGAATATCAGAGAGAAGCAATCCCCTCTTACACTTCTCAATCATATCATCAAACTTTTGAGTGGTCCCCACAACTTGTAAGAACAGCTCAACTGGCATGGCCTTAATTGCCACTTCTAGAGAAAACAATTTGCTGTTAGTCTGCAAGCTACTCATTTCATAGACATGCTTTCCAGATGATAAAGCATCATTAGAACCAGCTGCACTAAACAGGTAATCCCACAGAAAGCAATGCAGCAGCTTTGCGCGAACCATTTTAGCCAAGACAAATCCATTAGCACGCATGGATTCTGATCTAACAGCTCGGACATCAGAACCTACATGGTTCTGAATCCTCTGAACACCCTTCAATACAGGAACTGATTCATCATTTTTCACCCGAGATGAACCCTGGCCGCGACTTTGCATTTCAAAAGACCTATGTCTATCATGAATTTCAGCAAGTAGCTCAGGAGATAAACTTTGAATAGATGGGTGCAGAACCACCTGGGTGATACGGCTACGACCAAAATTTGTGATAACAGGAGAATTGATGAGCATGCATTTGCAATGCCCTTGCTGCTGAAGTTTATTAAGAATTCGGTCAATGGTCTTCCTGTCAGCCGTTGTGGACTTGTCCTTCTCAAGACTCACCAGCCACTTAAACAGCTCACCTCTCAGAATGAATTTCTCCTCCTGAACAAGAGGATTGGCACCTTAGTTATAGTTATTGAACTACAGAATAGTAAATAAATAATCCCACCCCTCCCCCTCCCCCTGTGAAAGGAAACATTCAGAAATGGATGGTGAAAAAGACCTGTAACCGTTCAAGTATTCTTTGCTCCCTTCGAGCGCTATCTGCAGTCAAAGGCAGGCATGGATACCTCTGAAATGATCCAGAAGTAAGTGGCTTCAAGGCAGTAGGAGGTGGTGTTTCTGATGAATCAACATTTGTTTCCAACTCTGCGTTGTCTATATTAAGTTCTGCACCAGAAACTGTATCTCTTGGCTCAAAGAGTGGGTTGCTAGGACAGACGAGCATATGGTTAGAATCACCATCCCCCGGTGACCCATGAAAAAGTTCAGTATCAATTTGTCGATTTATGATCTTTCCAGGACTAGCAACATCACCTTCTGAAGTTGATGGATCATGCTCTGAACAGATTAGAGCTGATCCCTTAGAAGCATCTAAATTGCCAACATGTATATTGGAGAATTTATTTTCATCAAGAACATCTTTTGATTTTTTCAGAAATGCATTAGCAGATTCAGGACCAAAATTCCCAGGTGTCCAAACGCGATATATCATACATTTTTTATGGTTTTCTGCCTGCAGATTCATTCCAAATCTAGAGAACATATTAACTAGTCGGTTATAGTTCTTTTTGTTGTCAATCCCAAGCCTCTTGCAGACCTGTTTTAGCAAAGATGAATATGCAAGAAAATTAGTGGTTGAAATGCAACATTTATGTATTTTAAGGGATACATCACACAAAGCAAGCTCTAGAAAAAGCACCATTGAAATGGATATCTATAATTGTATATGTACCACAACAGGATTATTTTACAGCAAATCCAACCAAACTCATGCTCTATTGGTAACTAGCAAACAGGCATTTAAGTTTCACATTGCTGGAAAAACCGGAATAACTAAATTGACAGGAGTGTGGCCCATAACACCGCTAAAGCATGCATGTTAAATTTGTGTGAATGTCTACGTGTTGTATAATTGTATTCATTGGATCCCCAAGCCTAGGTCACAAAGTCCTACAATATCAGTAACCACTACAGAAGAAACTGTTTCCACGTACCAAATATGGCATAAGCACTTTATTTCAGGTATCCTCTCTAAAACCTTTTAGCAAACAAGTACCATGTACTTGCTGGAACACTTGTGAAATACTATATCAAGGTCCTAATATTATATTCTCTTCTTATAAGACCTAAGATGTCATAGGGTTGGATTAAAAAAAATTTAAACTTGAGGTACTTATTGATTAAACCAAAGCATGAGGCGAATGTAATTGGGGCAGAGTGGCAGACATGCAGAGGAGTGTTAAATAACTTCTTTTTTTTAGTCTTTTTGATATGTAAGTTCTGGTCCCAAGAAGAGGGGGAAGAGGAAATTCAAACTATTGACCTCTGCTTCATGAAGCTTGGTCCCCAGCCAATTGTGCGACCCCTTCAAGGGTAGCAATGTTAAAAAACCTTGAGGAAATATTAGCAAAAAGAAGAGTAAAATAAACTATAGGAGCAACATCAATATGAGACATGTGAAGACATAAATTAATAAGCACACCTCCATCACAGTCAAGCCCTCTGATCCAGCTGCATCAATCATGTCATAAATTTGACGCTCAATGGGAAGCTCTACAAGCTGCTCAGTGATTTGACGTTGCTTTCCAAATTTCACCTGCTGTTCTTCCTCAAAATCATCATCTCCACATCCATGAGTATTTGGTCCAAACTGCTTTGGAGAAAATGTTTTCACCAAACGCAGGCAAGCCTCGACCTGACCAAAAAAAAAATCTTAATGACCATGATCAAACCTAAGAATGTATACATTCCAAACTCCTCTGAGCGAAAAAGGCAGATTTTGCACATCAAAACAATAAAAACCCTAGCAAAATAAAAAAGATTAAAAAATTTATATTCAGAAAAGGGTGCAAAAACTAATTGTAGAGATAGGTTTGAAAGGGGAAAAATGCAATTTAAATTCAAGGGAATACAATATCTGAACAAGCAATTGTATAGATATGATATTCAGAGAGATTTTTTAAGCCTACCTTCCCATTCACTTTAGCATCAAACTGCTCCACAATATTTGCATCTTTCAACTTGTCGCAAATCTGGCAGCACATTGTGCAGGGAACTATATGGTCAAAACAATCACAGGTAACAAACAAGTAAAAATAGCTATCCAAATAATAGATAAAAAAGTTTAGCTAAAATTTACTCTTCTCCAATCTTTATGCCCTGAAGGACCACAATAACCAAGATCCTTTTTTATATCTGATACAACAAGAACCTTCAATAGAAGAATAGAATGAAAGAATATCAGCATATGCAATAGAAACTATAAAGTAATTGGAGAGATCAATCATGTGAATAAAATTCACCTTGTCAGCAGCTGCTTCCAGTTTATCACATACAGCTTTCATTGCTGGTACATAATCCCTCACATGTACATCCTCTTTTACACATTTTCCATAAAAACCACCACCACTAGTATCATTTTCATCTGCATTCCCTATACTCTCTATGGTCTGTTCTTCCTTGGTAATCTCAATTTTTTGTTGGGAGCCCAATTGTTTTGCATAGCGATACAAGTACATTATATTGGTGATCACACATGGACTGTTTTTCAGATCCCCTTCATTGGAAGCTTCTTTCGTTCTTACAACCGCAGATTGCCTCACAATCAGTCCTTGACATTCAAGGTTCCTAACTATATAAAACAAGTTCTTCCCTTCAATGCCAAATTCCTTGCCAAGTTGATTTTGTGTAATCCCATTTGTTCTGCAAGTACCCAATGTGTTTAATAATCATTCATCAACCTAAGTAACTAACCAACATTGTTCTCTCATTTTAATAAAACAAATATAAAAATCAACTAAGTTGATTAGCACAGCAAAATATAGCCATTTCATTGTAAACACACAATCATCAAAGTCAATTGCAATTGCTTCAAAGCTTCCACTTTTGAGAGAAACACAGGCACACACGGACTTTTGGCCCTACTTCAACCAGTTCAAATATATCATAAAATGAAGATTGAAAGAATCCAAAGGCGCTATTTTGTGGAAGAAATTTTGGCATTTTCAGCTTTAAAAAAAAATGCCACCAGAAGCACAGCATTACACAAAAACTAACTTCCTCATAGACCATTAACACATCAAAAAATTACCCATTCATTATAAAACAAACACACACACGCAGACACACCATCTAATTGAGTTGCACTAAAAAAAAAAAACCCACTTCACATTCAGGCACATATTCAATAAAACCACATAAAAACAAAAACTTTATGGCTTAACTAGACCACAAAAACTAACTTCCCCGAAAGTCCTTTAACACATCAAAAAAGTATCCATTTATTAGAAAAGCACACAGACACACCATCTAATTGAGCTACATTCAAAAACACCCAATTCATATAAATTTTAGAAGTTGCATCCTAAAAATTTAAAATTTTCACACAAAATTGTCACCAGAACCCACACTATATTTCCACCCCATAACTCCATTACTAAAGAAAAAGGAAAAACACACACACATATCATCTGAATTGAGCTACACTCAAAAACACCCACTTCACACTCAATCACAAATTCAACAAAACCACAAATTTAACCACATAAAAACCAAAATTTTTTTTTTTACAGCTAAACCAAACCATACCTAGCAATAGCAAGTCGTTCAAGGGCACGCCTTTGTGGCGAAGACATGTTGGCATTGGCGGATTGGACATTGTAGAGCCCAACAAAGTTGTCCCTCAAGTGCTCTTTAGCAAAAACCTTCAAATTCAGCTTCTGGGCATCTTCAAAAGACTGAATTGAAGGGTCAGAGGGAGAGTACGAGACATTGTGAGCCTGGAATTGGAGGGTTGGGACGCTTAAGAGCCTGACCCAGATGGCCTTTTTCACTCCTGGTGAGAGATCAAGGTTGAAGGAAGAGAGTAGAGGGTTGAGCTTGGTGTAAAGGGTTGGAAGAGTGACACCGTTTTGGCCCTGAGAACAGATTTCTTCAAGAGCTGAGTTGAGGATTGAGTCCATTGAAAATATATAGAGAGAATTTTTTTATTTCATTGAATCAATGAACTATTGAGGTTGATGATGGTGTGATGTGGTGTTATAATGGCGGGACGGGTAGCGAAGGATTTAGCAGAAATAAAAACCGTGTTTTTCTAACTTCTTCTAAAACAGAAGTACATAAACAAAAAACTGTGAATCATTGGAGTTTGGGTTTGGGGGAAGGACTTGAGATGAGATGTGTGGGCTTTGATTTTGGGTTGGTGTGGCTTTGGCAAATTGGGCTTTAGGCCAGGCCTTGTGTCAAAAGGTCCAACAAAGGTTTTCCGAAACTGCTGAGTAAGAAGCCTCCCAACAAGCCGAGGATGGATTTGGTATCAAAATGATACTATGTCGGTGGTATCCAAATTCAATAAGTATGTGACATGTCAGTAAGAAATAATTACATCACTAACAAATGAAATACATGTGTTCTTTCAATAGTTATTTTTTATACACATATCTCTCATTTATTGGGTTCTAATATGAATGATGTGATATCATTTGATACAAAATACATTTATCTAAATATCTCCCAAAAAAAACCTATTATCGAATAAAAGAATAAAAATTAGTGCACAAAAGAGGAAATTAGGCCTATACCGTATAATGATTTCGAGCTTTGAGATCCTTTTGTTTTGTTGTTTAGGTTCTACCGTTCTACTAGGTGTTTTTTTTAGAGTTAATTCCATATTATTTTCAGAATTTTGGTACATTTGATCAAAATTCTGTAATATTCATAATTTTTGTCAAGAAAAGAACATGAGTAAAACTTTGCTACAGTAATTAGATGTTGTTCCTTAAGTTTACTTTGTAAAATTTAGTCATGTGGCAGTACTTAACTAAAAATGCAATTCCATCTTATGAGAAAAAAGCTACATGACTTAATTTTAATAGGAGAACCTAACCATCGTGCACCCTTAGTGCGATGATCACTCCATAAGTATAAATACTTATGGGGTGTGGGGGACAAGGGTCGAGGTTAAAGTCTTTAGGAGGGAATTTCACTCGCTTTGGTCTTCTCTGGAAGATCCATGATTTGGTAACAAAGAAGGGTGTAAGCTTGGAGCCAGCCATGTCTTCAAGAACACTTCTCTGGATTTTGGGGATGGTTACTAGGAGGAGTCTCTAGCATGGATTTCTTAGTCGAGACTGATGGTTTAACCCAACCTAGGGCTAAGGGATCATCATAAGACTTTAGGCACACCTGGGGGAAGGACTACCCTTAATATGCGCAATTTATAAACAATACCGAATTAACTAATAAAGAGACGAAACTCACAACTGCCGTAATGAACCTAAACTAAAGATGGAAAGAGTCACTCATTGAATACCTACTTATTAAAGAAGACTGAGTTAGTCCTAAAGCCGAAAGCCAAAGGCAAGGAAAGAAGAAGACTAACTAGATATGTATATAGTACCATAGTTGTATATGTCTATAGTACAATCATACACACACACTTAGATTAAACTAAAGTAGAATTTCTATATTGTATATAAAAAAATAAAAAATAAAAAATAAAAAGAGAACCTAATGGGCAGTACCTTCAAATAAAAGAGGAGAACCTAATGAACAGCACCTAAGTACTGTACCTAAATTTTATCCAAAATATATCATATTATCTCAAAGTAAACTTATTTCAATGTTTCAATCTAAGCCCTATAGTTTAAGGGATTTTTCAAATTTAATCCATTAATTTAAGGTACAAAACCAAAACCAAAAACCCTTAAAAATCTATTTCAATTTACACCCTGAATTATAGTAATAATTTAAAAAATGGTATAATACCTTTGTCGCATATATATGCGTGTGTGTTACGTACAATCTTATATAATATAAATTAATTAATGTGATGCAAGTTTGCATCACGATCCCAAAATAAAAATTGGAATAATTATTATTAATGGAAGATATCACTTGATTATTATTAAACAATAACTGTAATGAATTTCTGTTTTCATCTTGGAGAAATGATATGATGACATAACCTATGGACATAATTTACGAAAGATTGTGCATGTTTTCTCTTCATTGCGCAATTGCATATGTCATGTGAATATCTGCACTCTTAGCTTGTAGGGAGGGTTATTTTGCTCTGTCCCCATCATACAAGCAACAAATACGACTTATTCAGCTAATTGCTTCCTTCATCAAACCATAAGGTAAATGCATTGTTCCTCAAGGAAAAAAACACACCAATTAAGTTTCTTATTGAGTGGCAATTGTTTGGAAAATATATGTTTTTCTGATTGAATGCAATTGGCCATTGCTTTTGTTTTGGGTTAAGGACAAATTAGAAAAAACGAGTATTGTTTTGTTTAATGTCAAGGCCGATTTAGTAACATCATGTCCATTGTCAACTCAAGATCCAATGACATATTTTTTTTATTTCTTGAATTCATATATTCAGTCAAGGTCAATTTAAATCCATTGATAGCAACTCATATTATTCTACAAAACTAATAATGATATATATGTTCGGAGATTGTTGACTTCAGGAAACTTTTGAATCACATACCTTATCCAAGGATGAAACACTGCTTCAGCCTTCAAGGAAGCAAATATGTACTGATGCACTAACGAGGTAAGTGGACATGCACCAAACTATAACAAGATTTTGTGATCTTTTTTATTTTTTATTTTTTTACGTGGATAGTTGATATTTTTGTTAAAAACATCATAAGGTGCCAGTTAAATCACAAAAAATTTGAAATGAATTTGTGCCACTTAAAACTTGGACCAATCGAATTTTGTATCCTTTTTTTTCTTTAGAAATATGTATTTTTAACTTTGAACATAGATAGGATGGGTCATTGCTATGATAGATTCTAAAATGATGTTTGCTTGATTGAAATCCTAAATTACCGAAAATAAAATAAAAATAATAGTTAGTTAGTTATTAATGATCTTTGTAGCTAAATAATACTTCTCTTAGTTTAAAATAAAGTGATAGTTGTTGTTCATTTTGTGTTCAGTCATTCTCATTCCTCACATAACATCTAACATAAGATTAATGATGGAGGCATTTTTTTTTTCCACAACTTATTTAATAATAAAAAAGAAGAAGCAAATTATGATAGTAGAAACATCATTTTAATTACTAACAAATTATGTCAATAATCATAAAGAAATTCATATCATTAGAATTATGGAGAGTTATCTCATGTCTACAAGCAATATTCCATAGTTAGTGGGATCATGAGAAAGTTTATGGACACAAAAATTTGACAAAAAATTTCAAACTCATTGATGTGATAGATTGTTGGTGATAGGTAGAAAAGTGATATCGGTGATGAGTTAAGATAAAAATCAGTATAAACTTATTTACTCAATTGTTGTGAAAATTTTATGAAATTTATTGTGCTTGTAGCTTTGTTCTTGCAATCACATGTCTATAGATCCCACAAGTTACAAAGACACCTTTTTTTAACGGAAAAAAAAGAGAAGTATGAAAGGGCACCTGGAATGACTTTCTTGTGTAGGCGTTACCATATTAACATCTAAGTTGCTAAGTCTGATCATGCAAGAAGAAAACCAGTAAACCATAACTGTTATCTCAACTCTACTAATGGACATTGTGTCTGAGGCATGAAATTTTTCTTAAACGCTTTCTATTGCGGAATTCGAATTTAGGACATCCAACTCTTAATCCGATTGGGAGTAGGCCCAATAACCACTAGATCACCACCCTCCATGATACATGTTACAACGTATAAGATACTATCTCTAGACTTATTGCCAACACAAACGACAGTCGTTTCATTTCTTGATGGACAAAACCAATCACTACCAAACCTAAGATCAAATGGCCTATAATATGGTCTCCAAACCCCCCAATGAATGGCCAGGATTATCTCAGAGGACAATCCCACGTGGCCATCCCAAGTTTGTATCACAGTCATATCCACAACACAACACAACACACCCAAACAAAACATGTCCTGTGTGCTGTGTCTTGCACAACATACAAATCTTTCCTCACCACCAGACAATGAATGAACCGCAAGGACTGCAGGTGTGAAGTAAACGAGGACCTGAACCAAGACTCAGAAAAAAAAAAAAATCTCTATTTTACTCTTATTTAAATCAGCCTTACAAAAAGACACACAGAGACAGAGAGAAAGAGAGAGTACTGTCAATCAAATCTTTGCACAAACTCTCTCTAAAGGCTCCCTCTGTTTCCTTCATGATTTCAGGGCCTCCTGCTTCTATCTGCTCAGACCAAGATTTGATTCCTTTCCCATATTTTACTTTCTCCACAAAAGTCTCATTTTTACCTTCTCCTCAGAAAAATTCTGACTTTCTCTCCTTCTGTTCAAATTCTCTGTCTCCTGAAATGGTACATGCTTTCAAGGTAATCCATTTTGTTTTTTTTTGTTCTTTTTCATTATGGAATTTTCTTTGATATTCTTTATTGGGGTTTATGAGTTTGTGTTTTTTCTCTATCTGGGTCAAAGAAAATTTTTTTTCTTGAATTTCCAATGCTTTTGTTTTGTTTTGCTTTTTTCTAGTTTAATATTTTTAAATGGATAATTCTCAAACCACTTGTTTTCCTTTTTTGCCACTTGTGATTAATATGAATGTCTGTCTATATATAAACAATTGCTTGTTTTGCAGTGTATAATTTGAACATCTGGGTATCATTTATGTAGCAAAAAAGAAGATTAATGCAATAATTATTATTAATTTTGTTGTAATTTTAACATAATTTCATCAATTTAAATATATATTTTTTCTTGCCTGAAGACTTTTCTCTTCTAGCATTGACTTGGTGGTCATCCAGATTCTTCTCCATTCAAATCAGCAACTTGGGATTTTTTTTTTTTTTTGATAAAACAAACAGAAAAGGTCTGCTTTTTATTTATTTATTTTTTTTTGGAAAAGGGGCTTGCTTTTACGTTACAAACTAATGCCCTTGTCTGGTTTTTCTACTTCAAATCATTTTATGTTGACTCTTATGCTCCATTTTTCTAACCAACTGTTTGGTTGCTGAGAATCTAAGGAAAATAAAATTAGGCAAGAAATTTTGAGCGTTTGGTTTATGTCAGTTCCACTGGAATTACATATTATATACATGAAATAAGCCAAATTCCTCTTAGGCAGAGCTGGGTGGGATATTTTGTTTCAATGGAATTCTGGGTACTAGAAAAATGCAAGGTTTGAATTTTTTACTTTTATATACTATTTTTTTAGTTTCCTGCGTTTTCTAAGCAACGAAACAGAGGTTAAGATTTCATAGTCTCTCATGTTTGCATTTGAGTTCTTTTCTCCCCCTTGGACATTATTTAGAAATCTAATAAAATTATGGGTATTCTTTAATTTTCAAAACGATTTTAGCTTATTTCTTGTTTTATTCCTCCTTCTATGTTCATCATTAATGGCGTTTCCAATGCAGGGCTGGGGCTGGTTTTGATTGAATTGAAGTGTAATTGAAATGGATGGTGATATTTTTTCAAGCATAGGAAGTACAGCACAAGTAGATGGCAAGGTTTTGCAGACATTTCAGAAGAGCTTTGGGCAAGTCCAGCACATTTTAGACCAGAACAGGGTGCTAATCAATGAGATTAACCAGAATCATGAATCAAAAATCCCCGATAACTTGAGCCGAAATGTGGGATTGATTAGAGAGCTCAATAACAATATTAGAAGGGTGGTTGATCTCTATGCTGATCTTTCAAGCTCAGTTACCAAGTCAGTGGATGTTTCATCAGAAGCAGACTCAGGTGGGAGTTTCAAATCCAATGGAAAAGCCAGCCAGAAGAGAATTAGATCCGGGTAATTGATCTAATGAAGATTTCTTTCGTATAGATTGAGATTCTGCACACTTTCATTGTGGAATAAGAATGAGTATTTTAGTACCAGAAGCAAAGGATTTGATGATATTGTGTAACTCTTCCTATGTTAGTTATAATGTATTTGGGGCCTTTTGCTTCTGTTTAGTTCTCACTGTTTCCATTGAAATAACATTTTTTTACAAAATTGTTATTGTAATTCTGTGTGACTATGGTAAATCATTGGAATCAAACAGGCTTCTGTTATTAAAAATCTTCAAGTTTGAGGCCTGTAATAATAAATGCTGGGTAGTTCTATTTTCCTTTCTCCATTTACTTGGTTTTTACCTTGTCGGTTGTTTTTTAAATAGTTAAAGGGATACTAGGGATACACAAATTTTATTACATAAATTTTAGAAACTAATGCTTCACTAATAATTAAAAAAAAAAAAAAGCAATTCAAGAATTAATTTATTATGTTGTTGAAGGGATACCAATTATATTTATTTTTATATATTGTAAGTCTTTTATAGGAAAACTAAAACAGCTTAATCATTTTTCCTTTTGGAAAAATCATCCGTACTTTGTGTGATCATCAAGTATGGTTATCAAAACCTTAGTTTGAGTGGTTAATTGTCATTAATTGAAGTTTGAACCAGTAGCATATGATTTTGAACTTAAACCAATTAACTTGATTGTTACATTTTGTAAGTCTCTTTTGTAATAAAACTAGTAACAACTTTATCATTTTTCTTCTGGAAATTTTCATCCCTACTTTGAGTGACTATCAAGTATGGTTAACAAAACCTTAGTTTGAATGGTTAATTGTCATTAATTGAAGTTTGGACCAATAGCATATGACTTCCACAAAAATTGAGATTATCATAATGGCTTAAATATGGTTTTTGGAACTTTTGGTATTTATAACTATATTTCACCACTAGTTTTTTCTATCCATGATCTGCTTTTGATGGGGACTTTCAACGAACCACTTTATTCTTTTCCCATGTTTGTCAAAAGAGATTCCTTTTAGTGTCCTTACTCTCAACTTTAGTTGTGAATTGAAGTGGAGGTTTAGTATATACAGTCTCTTTTAACACCCCCTCTATTTAGCAAGATCTATATGTTTATAACCTCCTATATATCACTAACTTGCTTTATGTCACTGTGAGGAACTAAAAACATGCAAGCCTATAAAGACCCTTGAGAATTATTAGACTTTTGGGCTGAAAGAGACAAATTGAGAAAGCAAAATTTGAGTGAAATGATTTTTGTTTTTATCTGAGCACCACAAGTTTGGAATCTCATGTGGTGGATTGGTATCCTTTTGACTGATATTTTGTCCCAATTACTGGCATTCTCTTCAGTCTTGAATATTCTTAATTTTAAAATGATCCATTGAGAAAATTGGGATTAAAAAATAAATAAAATAAAGAAAACACATAATACAGTACTTGAAGAGACAAAAAAGGTGATTACACAGCAGAAAAAAGGCCCCAGTAAAATTTTGAAGAGATGGAATTGGCAGAAATTTCTTGTCCTTTATCTGGGTTATTTACTTCTTCTGTCTCTCACTAATTTCATATTCCTCTGAAGTTTTTAATGTTGGAAAAAATTTTGCTTTTAAACTGTGCATTTTTAACACACAATTTGATGGTGGTACTTCTGTTGGTGGACCCAGTAACTTTGGTTTTATCTCTTTTGTTTTTTTCTTAGAAGCACTTATATCCTTTCTAGATTTAGTTGGAAGACCCATGTGGATGATTGCTTTACATGGTTAGTGCTTTCTTGTTTGTCCCCCCCCCCTTCTCTACTTCTCCAAAAAAAAAAAATATCTGGTTTAGAATTTGACCTAGGTATTAATCTAAAGAGGGTTTGGATTAATTTTTTGCTAATTTATTGAAAGTATGTAAAATTATAGGTGTATTTGGGGAAAAAAAAAGCCGAGACTTATAAAATTTATACATAAACAAATAAGTTAAAATAAGTTTCTAGAAAAAATGCTAGTTTATAAGTTTTTTTTTTTTTTTTGATAAACTAGTTTATAAGTTTTTCTTGTGTGAGATATGATTATATGATTTCTTGTCTCTTGAAATAAAAATAAATAATTGTTCTGATGGAATTTTCATTTCTATCTCTAACAGATATTGGTTGTTGATACATGATTCAAGCTATTAATATTAGTTTCTTTCTATTCTATTTGTTATCTTATTATCTTTATTACAATTACCAAATTAAAAAAAGACTGCAAATACAAATAATTAAAAAATGATGAATCTGCTCTTAGGAATCATTCAATCCTCAAAATGATTAGTACAATGTTCAAGGTAACATACCAATATTCATTTGGAAGCAAAAAATAATAAATTGTTTTAAGTGGAAATACGAGATATTTTGTTCTCCTATAGAGAAATGTTTGATTTTTTTATTTTATATTTTATCATTTCAAAAAATTTACACAATGCACAAGGAAATGCATTTGTCATTCATTGATTTTTAAGGGCATCCCAAAAATGTTCAGGTTTAAATATAACTTTTAAGTTAAGTTTTGAATTAGTTACTACTTCCAAAGGGAGTGGCAATAGCATACGATAAAAATGGGTTAGATCTAACCACAGTCCACGTTGGTTGAGCCAAATGCTCCCATGTACATTAATCCAAGTCAAATGGCCAAGAAAGGCTACACAATCCTAGACTTTCTAAGAACTTATTCTAAAAACATGATTGACTTTTCTTCTAAAAAAACAAAGGGCTTCGCTACTCTTAAGATTAACTTTATATATATTTTTTGATCCTTGGACCAATGAAACAATGCAAAATGGAATGGTTGCTGGCTAGCAATATAGATGACTAACATTTAATACAGCTGGGATCACACAAGAAAAAGGCTTTAATGGGTTATCAGATTAACTAATTGAATATATACTTTGGTTAATGTACTCTCTCAAGTTGAGCAAATTAGATCTCTTGAACTTGGGGACAGACCAAGACAAATCAAACCTGGAGTGCCAGATCATGTGAAAAGAGATAATGCTTTTAATTAACTACTTGCATTTTTAACAAATTGCAGCATAGCAATAGCATCTCTTTCAATTATTATATGTTTAACATGTTACTAGCTATATAGTGGATTACAAGTACTTAAATTTGTTGTACTTTAGCAATATGGGACAAAATAAATAAAGAAAGACACTATAATATTTGGAAAAGATAAAGGAAAAAGGGAATCTCAAGAGCTTTGTGATAAGGATGGGAAAGAAGATTTGATTTTAAAAATAACATGGGCTTGTTTTACAAATGAAGTGAAGAAATCAGACAGCAAGGAATGTAAAGATTGTGTCCGTACATAAACATTTTGATTTTTCCCTATATATGTTTCTCTTTCCTATCATGTTGTTGATTATTAAGAGAGGAAAGGTATGTGTCAATGTGGGTAACCCCACCCAAGGTCTCAAATCTAAACTCATTTGTGAAAACTTATTGAAAATTCTAGGGAGATAATTCTTACCCACGTAGGACCTACATTGCAGATGCTACCTTTTCTTGCCAATGCTTATTTATTTAATCCATATCTTATGCATTCTTAAAATCTCCAAAAAAAAAAAAAAAAACAAGAAGATAATCATACATTACTTGTTATCCAATGCATCTTCTGTTAATTCTCCGCACTACATATGCCTTAGTTGCATGAGAAAGCATCTTGCAATATTGCAATGTTATTTTTAAGGTATCATATGATGCTAATAAGACAAAGACATTTAAAGACAAGATGATTAATTCTTGAAAGAATCATCTCCAATTGAAATCTTCCAAGTTAATCAGTTTTGTACATTTAAAAAATCCAATGATCTTAGAAGACTTATGTAAATCACATAAAATCAAATAAATATCACGTGTCTCACATTTAGCTAAAAATGAGAGGAAATCTTATCTTGATTCTTAACATTTCATAATAGGTGTAAAAAAAAGAAGTTTGATGTAGCCTTATAGATTTTTTTTTTTTTTTTTTTTCGGCTATAAGATATTTAGCATTGGGCCTCATGTCATGTGTGCAAATCACATTTAAAACAAACTCTAAGTCTTAACGAGTCTTTGTGTTTCAATAATGACAATCTATCATGTGTTTTAGAGTTTGTTTGTATTGTAGATTGCCCTTCTGTTAGTTCTTTATAATCTAAATAGCAGGTTATATTAAAAAAAAAAAAAAAAAAAAAAAACCTAACTTGTATACCCCTTTTCTTTTGCAATTCATTTCATGAGAACATCACCCACTCCAAAAAAAAAAAGAAAAAAAAAAAGAAAAAGAAGAAGAAGATGATGAAAATGAATGATTGGTATGTCTTTGTGCATGGTTTGGGTGTCATTAATCATTATTGAAGCTGTTGCTCAGTTTTCTCCATCAATCCAGCCAAACACTCTTGTCAATTTGAAATCTTCTCGTCTCTATTTGTTCCCTATTTTGAAATGGGCTGACTTCGAATTCTCAAAGTATCTGTATTTTAAAGTTTGTTGTTTTGTTGTTATTTTTTTTTCTTCTCAATTTTTGTTGTTATTAGTGTACTACCTTTGAAGAAGTGTATATGTTAGGTAAGAAACTACTAGTAACAGAGAAAGGTATCTCAAAAAGAAAGATTTACAACTCTTTTTTTTTTTTTTATTGGAAAATTTAGGGGGTGTTTGGTTGTGTTGTTTAAACAACAGTTTTCGTTGTTTAAACAACACAACGCATATTTTCATAACACTTTTTAAATCACACATATTTCTACAACATTTAAACAACGAACAACATTACCAAACCAACCCTATAATTTTTTGATTGGAAAGATACGTGGGCATGACATAAAGATCAACCTAACCCATTTTTTGTCTTTTCTCAAATAACATGGTTTGCTTCAGTTTAGTCCATCCTCTAGTAATACACACAGAAATAAAACTCTGTTCTTAAGAGATAAATATAATATTGATATCAAAAAAGTCCCACAGAGATACCACATTCTCTGTTCATGTGAACTCTTTCCTCACCTAATCGGCTAATCCCCAACTGCATCCACAAGTAGTCCATCGAAAAAAAAAAAAAAAAACCCCATTCACACAAAGTCATGTATACAAACAGTGTAAATTGTGATCCTGAACTTTCTTAACATTTTATTGTTGTCAAATATGCACATAATTTTCGAATCAGTACAAAATATCAACTTTGTGAAGGGAGTTATAATTAAAAATTTGTGAAAATGATGTTATTCATCTAGACCAAGTTTGGATTGGTTTTTTGAGTTAGTAGAGGCAAGTTTCCAAGCCATATGTATGATTTAAATTTAACCCAAAGTCACCCCTTTTTATTGGGTAAAGTGGGTAGTAATATAATACTATAATCAGCCATAATAGAGTTAAAGCAAAAGACTGTCATAGTAAAAATCCAAAGAATTTTAAAATAATAAGAAGCAAATATCAGCAGAGTGAGAAATGCTATTAGAGAGGGCCAGAAATGAGAAACCAATACCACCACCACCTCAGCTAAATATCTTTTTTATTTTTTTTATTATTATTATTAATGCGAATACTTTTTTTTTTTTGATGGGCTAATACTATTTCAATATCTCGTAGACTTAATTGAATACATATTCTAAGTCCATCTATAAGATTCCAAAAATCTGTATCCACAATAATTGCAAGACCTATGGTCCAATGAATATCCAGAGTCACCCTTTGTCCTTTAGTTCATAGGCTCCATACCAATGGAAAGAAATGTCAAGATTTGTTGTTATTAAAAAAAGAAAAAAGAAAAAGGGCAGAGCCCAACCATTAAAATGTAGCAACGAAATTTTTTATCTTTTGGCCTCAATTATTTACCACCAACAGCCTTGTAGTCAAATGGTATTTTTGGTATTTCCAACCAAATATCCAAACTTCGAATCTTTCTCCATCTCCAATTATTAAATTATTAAAAAAAAAATTTCATATGATAGTTGAGAGGAAAATTTTGTTCAAAATGGTTTTACACTATTTAGATAACGATTGACTAGAGAGAATGGTTAAGGTTGAGTTATTTATTATCTATATTACTATTTAAGAGATTTTTTCTGTTTGGATTCCTCATTTTTTAGTTCAAAAATTCTCCTACAGTCCTATGTTTAAGTAAAGACAAAACTAAAGATAATCTGGTAAAAATGCAACTCTAACTCTAACTTTCACTAAAACATTGCTTAAAAAATAAGACCACTCTCCTATTAATTTTTAAATTGATTTATTCACTTATAAATTAAAATTTTAAAATAAAAATTATATATATAAAATAATTAAATACAATTTTTTTTACAAAATAGGACCACTAAAAAAAAAAAAAGCCTCATCGCACACGTGAAGCGTGTGTGATGAGGCTAGTAATAAAATAATTTTTTGGGCGCAATTGCATGTGGGTTAATTAAAAAAATAACAGGATTTGTTTATTGAATTTGGTTAATAGGTTTTCTTAAGGTATTTAATTATAAATTATTTTTAAAAAATTTGATACCACTTTTATGGAAGATATAGAAAGTAATAAAAAAAAATCAGT
The DNA here is from genome assembly GCF_040712315.1 of Castanea sativa. Lineage (NCBI taxonomy): Eukaryota > Viridiplantae > Streptophyta > Magnoliopsida > Fagales > Fagaceae > Castanea > Castanea sativa. Next base: position 5,389,978 of record NC_134017.1, on the reverse strand, counting down.
TATTTTTTTCCATAAAAAGATTCTAAAAATATTTTTTAAACTAATGTAACAACCACGAGACTTTAGTTAAATTTTCCCTAGTTTAGTTGTTTTTGTTGCCATTACCAATAAATTCATTCTTTATGGAAGCTCTTACAAAATTTTACACTACAGTGAAAGTGAATAAATTGTGATACAACTTAGGGTTTGTTGGATACCGTTTATTTTGCTGAAATTGAAAATTTATTGTTAAAAGTACTGTAGATAAAGGTAAAAGTTAGTTGAAATAATACAGCAGAGTTCATGAATAGTACCAAAAAGTGCAGTGGGGCCCATGAATAATAGCAAAAATAAGCTGAATAATAAAATAATTTTAATTTTTCATTGGTATCCAAACACACACTTAGTGCCCGTTTGTTTCAGCTTTTAGAAGCTGAAACGCTCATTTTGAAACCTAAAAAATAAAATGTGCGTTTCGTATGGTTTTAAAAGTTGCTTTTTTCTAAAAACTGTGTTTTCATTTGTGAAGGAAAAACCCAAATCGGGAAAGCAGCAAGGAGCTCCGTTGCAAAAAAGCGCCGAAGTGCGTTTCATGTTATCGTTAGAAGTTTCACAAATTTCACAAATTTCCCAAATTGCCCACTCGTTTTTCTTAAAAACCCAATGTTATCACTTTTTTTTTTTTTTTTTTTTTTTATATATAACACAATTTCACAAAGGAACCCAATAATGAAATTAGAACCAAAAAAAAAAAAAGATCTAACCCATTTCTACCGCATGTCGTTGGCAGTGGGGAAACGATCAAGCAGCGGGGAAAAGATCAAGCAGTGGTGGGGAGGAAGACGGGTAGCAGTGAAGGCAGAGTAGATAAGCAGACAATGGAGGCGTGTTGAGGAAGATAGGCGGCGGTGAAGGTAGAGATCAAGCACCGATCTAACCCATTCCTCCTTTGGCGATTTCCCCCTCTCTCTATCTTCGTTTGATGAGAATCAATGGTGTGGTTGTGTGTGACCTTTAAGTTTGTGTGTGTTAATGGGATAGAGGGAAAGAAACTTGCATACCAAGTGGTAAGAGAGAAGATAGAAAGGAAGAAGGAAAATAGAAAAAGAAAGAGAAAGTAACAGAGCTTTGTGGAATGTTCTGGAATTTGGAGGAAGTGGTGGGGAAAAAAGAGGAAAGAAGGAAAAAAAGAAAAGAGTAAGGGTATGTGTGTGGAGGAGAAAAGAAGAAGAAGGAAATATGGATGAAAAAAAAAAGAAAAAAAAATTAAAATTGAGAAATGCTATCACAATATTTTCAAAATACTTTCACAATAAATCTTAAGTAGTAAGTTATTATTAGTTAATATTGGTTAGAAAAAATAATTTTTTTAGAAAGTGTTATAAAAATATTATGAATATGTAGTTGATTTAAATATGAAATAAACTCTTTTATATATACATTGTCATTTTTTATAATTTACCACTCAAACCGCCACTTTTATAAGTGCTAGCCAAATACAGTTTTTTCAAAAAACACTTTTTAACATGTGTTTAAACCCCATGTTAAAAACACTTTTTAGCGGCTGTTTAGTAACATTGTTTGTATTTTTTGGAAATACGTGTGAATAAAAAAGTGTGAAAATACATGTAATATTGTTTAAAAACTGAAAACATGTGTTTAAACAAAGGTACCAAACAACCCCTTAGCTTTTTCAAAAAGCTTAGTTTCATACCATACTTTTTAAAACCTCCACTTTTTCAAAAAGCACAATATCAAAAAGCTAAACCAAACTCACCCTTAAGCTGTGGGTTTGAATTTCTTTTAAGCACTAACAACTCGTTGCTACTCCTTGTACCCATACACAATGGTGTCTTAGCTCGAAAGTGGTTAGAATGCTACTGCAACAGCAAAGCTCAAGTAAGAAGCCACATTGGTCCCCAATCTTTTTTTTGAAACTTCATTGGTACCTAATCAATATTTTTTCTACCAAAGAATAAACTTTAAATTGTGAATGATATATGGTAAGGCGATGTGGGCCACGAACCCAATAAAAGCCCAAGTTGTGAAAAAAATAAATGCAGAAATCACATTTTAGTCCCTATATTTTCAGGCTATTCCCACTTTAGTCCCTACATTTTATTTTTATCACTTTTAGTCCCTAACCTGAAAAACGCTTACCGTTTTGGTCCCTGCCGTTACATTAGAAACGGGGAAAGCTGACGTGGCAAACGACTGGATTAAATAATACTAAATTAATGTCCACATGGCCTAAATTAATAATAAAAAAAATATTTTTTTGACATTTAAAAATACCACGTCAGCATCTAAATTAAAAAAAAATTATTAATTTTAATTAAATAAAAAAATATTAAAAACAGAATTAAAAACTAAAAATTATATGAATTGAGATCTAAGTGTGTCTTGAACAAGATCAACAAGAACACAAACTCAGATCCAATAACACAAACCCAGAAATTTAAAAAAAAAAAAAACCCAAACTCAAAATTTTGAACAAATCAAACTTAAATTCTCTAATTTCAGTCAAAGCACAGCCATGAATCAAAGCAGAAATTCTTAAACCCAAAATTTGATATGCTATCACCAGTACGAAAATGAACACTCCAAGGAAACTAGCAAAGAAGCTGAGGTCCTGATCGTCGATCATCTGTAACACAACACAACAAGCAGATACAGATTGGATTTACCATTTACAAATTTACCAATTTCAGCTCAGATAACCAGTTCCAGATCAAAAATCTTAGCCCAAAATACCAATTTGACTCCCAAAATTGATAAGCTAAAACCCTAATTTTATTGTTGTTGTTGTAAAATAAAGAAAAGAGGGATCGAAAAACGAACAATGAGATCGAAATATTGAGATCAAGTAAAATAGAGTAAAGACGAAATATGATGAAATAGTGAAAGTTAAAGAGAGAAAGAGGTGAAGAAGCTTACGATGTGAGGCTGGGATTTGTTGCGACAATTTGGTTGACGACAACGAAGACGCAGAAGTGAGGGGAACTCTCTTTCTCTTTCTCTGCTTTGATTCATGGCTGTGCTTTGACTGAAATTAGAGAATTTAAGTTTGATTTGTTCAGAATTTTGAGTTTGAGTTTTTTTTTTTTATATTTAATTCTGGGTTTGTGTTCTTGGACGTAAGTTTGTGTTCTTGTCCAAGATCCGCTTAAATCTCAATTCATATAACTTTTTTTTAATATCTTTATTTAATTAAAATTAATAAATTATTATTTTTTAATTTAGATGCTGACGTGACATTTTTAAATGCCAACAAATATTTTTTATTATTAGTTTAGGTCACGTGGATATTAATTTAATATTATTTAATCCTGCCATTTGTCGCGTCAGCTTTCTCCGTTTCTGATATAACAGCAGGAACCAAAACAGGAAGCGTTTTTCAGGTTAGGTGAAAATAAAATGTAAGGACTAAAATGGAAATAGGCTGAAAATATAGGGATAAAAATGTGATTTTCGCCAAAAATAAACTCTTTTTCTAATATTTTTCATTCCCGCCAAATAACCCCTATCTCTATCAGAAACAGTGAGCCCCTCTGGGTTTGAACTTTGAACTTTGAACTTTGAAGAACTCTCCAATGGCGTCCTCTCAGAAATTTACAGAGTACGAACGGAAGCGCCTCGAAAACATTCGCCGCAACGACGAAATGAAGGCCGCCCTTAAAGTCCACTCCAAAGCTACTGAGCTCTCCACCACCTCTTCAATGCGCCAAAGATCTTTCTCTTTTTCTCTCTCTAAATTTCACTTTTAATGGAAAACCAAAACCCATCATTGTTTTCACTTCAAATACAAAACCCATTTCTCATTTTTTATTTGTCTTTCTAATAATTCATCTAAAAAAACCAAAACCCATCATTGTTTTCACTTAGTTTACAAAACCCATTTCTCATTTTTGGTTGTCTTTGTAACAATTCATCCAAAAAAACCATAACTTATCATTGCTTTCACTAAATTTACAAAACCCATTTCTCAATTTGTTTGATTCTAGTATAGATGATGATGAAGAAGATGATGGGCTTCATTTGTATGACTCACGTCACGGTGTCATTTCCGGAATTTCAATTCATCAACATTCATTTCCAAAGGTTATAATTTGATTTCAAAGATTGCTTTTATACTAGTAAAATGTTTGCTATTGTCTATCATGTCAAATAGTTGTAAAAATGAACCACGTGCGCATTTGTTTGTGTTTGGACCTTAAATGTGTTTTACTTATGAATTCACTAAGATACACCCAAGATGTAGGTTGAGATAGATGCTTAATTTATAAGAATTTCTGTTACGGAAATTGGAAATGGAAAGGCAACTACTGATTCATTTACTTATGCATTGCTATGGTTAGAACTTAGAAGTGAATTGGTGCGCACCAGAACCATTTTTTTAATGTGAACTTTGTATTTTTGTTGAAGTTGTTGCTTGTACTTGCAATGTATATTTTTTTTTCTGTCATAGAACAATGCACATTGATTTGATCTGTAGACTAATGTTAGAATGAACTTCAGTTAGATAAGTTAATGACCAACATTTGTTGAAGCTGATATATGCTTCCCTCAACCACCCTCCTGAAATTGTTATGAATCAGCATTTCATTGTTCTTTTTTCCTTTATTAAATATGGGTAACATGTCAGTTAACAATTCTACTGAAGGTTCTGTATACTTGAGAAGACTTGATGAGGTTGTACATGTTCTAGGATACCTTGGTTCCATTGAATTGGAATAAAAGAATGCACATGACTTTGCTTGGTCTGTATGACTCTATCTTCATGTTGAGTTGTCTGCTTTGGGCAGGACAATATAATTGCTCTGGCTCTTGTAAAATGTCATTCGACTCTAGCTGTGCCTTCCTGGTTACATGCTCTTACACCCTAGAAATATTTGACACATGTTGAGTTTCATAGATTCATATGATGTCAGCTGATTCAGAATTGTTGAATTTTGAATCCTTGGTTATGTTTTGATTGCAAATGAATATTTGGATAGTAGGCTTCAAGAAAAAGGTCTTGGGGTACTTTGTAAAATTGACTTAGGAAAAGCGTGGGATCATGTGAATTGTTATTTTCTTCTTATATAGCGGAGATGTGGATTTGGGGAACAGTGGTTGAAGTGTATGTATTCCTGTATTTCTTCTGTTCGGTTTTTGGTGTTTGTGAATGCAACTTTGAGTGGCTTTTTTGCAAGCACTAGGGGTTTCCAGCAAGGGGATCCGCTATCTCCACTTCTTTTGGTTTTTGTAGTGGAAGCACTGAGTAGAATGCTGTCCAGGTCAGAGGAAGGTGGCCATTTATTTGGGTTCTCAGTTAAGTGAACATTGATACGATGATGATTTATCATTAATTATTCACAGATGATACACTCATTATGTGTGATGCACCAGTTCTAATGAGTTATCTTCGTTGTACCCTTTTGCTTTTCGGAAAGAGTCTCTGGGTTGAAAATAAATTTGGGCAAATCCTAATGGTCCCAATGGGAGAGAGAGGATTTGAGTGCTCTAGCAGATATTATTGGTTGTAAAGTTTTGAACCTACCTTTGAAATATTTGGGCTTCTATTTAGGAGCTTGTTTTAATTTGTTAGCTATTTGGCACATATTCTTGAATGTATGGAGAAGCAGTTAGCAGGGTGGAAGAGGATTTATCTTTCGAAAGGGGGAGGGCTATATTTTTAAGGTATGCTTTCCAATCCCCTAAATATTTTATGTCCTAGTTCCCCCCCATGGCTAGTGTGGCATATCGTATGGAGAAATTTAGAGGGATTTCCTATGGGATGGTGTGGTGGATGAATTGAAATTTCATCTTGTTAATGGGGATTCATGTGTTATCCCCTTTAGGAGGGAGTATTGAGGATTAGTCGTGATGATCTTCAACCAAGCCTTGTTAGGGAAATGGCTATGGGATTTCAGAGTGGAGACAAATCTTTTTTTGGTGGGCGATTGCTACCTGTATGGGCTCTCACATGGGTGGCTAGTGCACAGCTTTTGTGAGAGGGGCCTACGGAGTGAGTCTTTGGAAGTATATAAGCAAGGGATGAGAACGTTTTCTAAATATGTGAAATATGAGGTAGGCACAAGGGTTAGAGTTAAGTTTTGGCATGATCATTGGTGGGGAGTTGAACCTTTCAGGGATCAGTATTCTGAATCATTTCAAATTGCTAGAGATAAAACAGCCACGGTGGCTAATTATTTAATTGTCTGATGGTTTTTGTCATTGGCATCCATCTTTTACTCAAGCAGCACATGATAGGGAATTGGAATCTGTGGATTCCTTTTTGGATGATTTGTGCTTTGTTTGGATATATTGGCATTAGGAGGATAGGATGATTTGAAGTTTTTTTTTTTTTTGGTTGTTTGTTGTTGTTGTTGATAATTTGATAGTTACAATGAGGGAGGAGAATTTGAACCTCAGAAGTTTCTGTTAGAAAGACCAGGAGGTATCAATTGAGCTATAAGGCTCTTGCCAGGATGACTTGGATTTTGTCTACGGTTAGGGGCTTCAAAGTTAGCATTTATTATAGCGTCTTGCGAACAGGTGGGGATTTTTCATTCCCCTGGCAAGTTGTTTGGAGAGCTAAATCTCCACCTTGGGTTTCTTTCTTTATGTCGGGTGGCTAGAGAATTATGGGGCTTTCATGTGAGCTGGGTGTGAATTGGGTGATGCCTAGAAGGATTTTGGGTTTGCTGCTATGTTGGCTGGTCTTTCTCCTAAAAAGAGCAGGCTGTCTATTTGGAATGCAATTCCATCTTGCTTGATGTGCCTTATTTGGAGGGAGGAATTCTCGCATTTTTGAAGACAGATTTTTCAGTTTCCTAGCTCAAATCGCAATTAGTGAGCAACCTGTTCATCTAGAACCAGGCTTCTTCTCCTTCAAAGGATTGTGGTTCTGATTTGGTGTCCTTCTTAGATATCATGTCTCTCTGCTGATATGTTTTGTTTTTTCCCCCTTCTGTTCAATGATAACGATAATGATGATGATAATGATGATGATGATGATGAGGAGGAGGAGGAGGAGGAAACCTTATTAAGCACAACAGTCTGCGCCTAAATTCTGCAAAAATCAAACTGAACCAGCTGCTAAGACTGCAACACAAGAACTCTAATAACAAACAAAACAATTTACCATGATCTAACCAGGAGCCCAGGCTCCTAAACAATAGTTTTTCTTTCTACCAGTTGACACTGAGCAAGAGATACCCCAGAGATTGCAGAGGATTCTGTTCTGCAAAGTATTTAAACCTCCTGCACCAATCAACTCTAGATTTCACATCCCACTTGATTGCTTGAATTTTGCTCTCCTCAGACTTGATGAGACAATTAAACTCTCTGTAATTTCTTTGCAGTCATATGTGATATACAGCAGATGCCCATGCAATCTTGCAAATCACAGATTTGAATTGAGACCCTTCCCCTTCAAAGCCTTGACACTCCATTGTAGGATTTTAGACCAGCACTGCCTCCTTAATCTAATCCAATATAACATCTCAATCTGATGCCACTCTCATGGGACAACAGCACTTAAAAATTCAAGTTCTTCCTTCTTTTTCTATACCGTCTACGAAATATATGCAAGATGACACCTTGATTCCAACAATTCAAGTCTGGCAAGGGTGATCAATCTATTTCTCGGAGCCAACCAACGGGTGAATGCATGCTTTGGGGTTGTAGAAATATGCCTGACTATCCTCCACCAATCAACAACTGGTGGCCTTGATCTGATAGCTTCCCAGATCTCTGCACAATTGAAGATACTGGAGTTTGCAACAATCCAGCCCATTCTATAGAATACCTCTCTTCCAGGTTTACCAGATGCACTTTAACTTGAATCAGCACCAATGGCCATCATAGATAACACTAGAATCTCTAGCATTAATGCTGCTCCCAGCATCACATACAATCCCTCCATCAGGGTCAGAGTTGTCCAGCCAAAGAAACATCAGGATGCCAAATTTTAATCAAGTTTGGTCGATTCATTCTCTGAAGCAGATTCTTGGACAGTAGGGATGATATCAACCATCTGACAAAGATGGACTGTAGTCACCCCCCCCCCCCCCTCCTTTTTTTTTTCTCCCCAACCACAAGAAAAACCCACCCTTTAAAAGAACACATAAAAAGAAAAAAATTGATTAGGATAAGGTGGACAGTACTGTGGTCTGATGTCATTATATAAATACAATATCTTGCAATCATGAAAATAAGATTGTCATTAAACATCTCTTTTTTTTTGGGAGCAGAGCAATATGGGGTTGGGATGATTCACACATCTTCATTGGCAATATGAAAAGAGGAGTTGATGTTATCTCCCCAACTCTTGAAAAAACAATATTCAATCTACAAAGCCCACACATGTCAGCAGTTCCACGCAGGTTTGATGCACACCCTTTAACTGTTGGCATGCTGGCAGGAGGCACTTGTTTGGGCCAGGTTTTTATGTGGACATTGACCTAGCAACGTCAGTTTCTTTCTGTGAAACATGACTGCTGTTGCATCTTGATTTTTTTATTTTTTGGAGTAAAATTGACAGAGCTTGTGCAGTTTGATGTCTTGCAAAATGACGAGAAACTGCTTTTGTTAGGCAGAGTGACTAGAAATCCGGGTTATTGATCAAAGGAAGGTTTTGTATAGATTATGCACACTTTCATTGTTGAGTAAGAATGAGTAGTTTAGTACATGAAGCAAAGGAAGTTTGGAATCTCATGTAGTAGATTGGTATCCTTTTTGAGTAATATTTTGTTCCAATTACTGGCATTCTCTTTGAGTCTTGAATATTCTTCATTTTAATATTCTTTTGATTAACATTTTACTCACTTTTATATCATTTTTCTCTTGCAAACCATTTCATGAGAACACCATCCACAAAAGAGGGAAAAAAAAATTGAAATAAGTGATTTGCATGTCTTTGTGCCCGGTTTGGGTGTTGTTATTAAAGCTGTTGCTCAGCTTTTTCCATCCATTTAGCCAAAATTGCCAATCTGAAACCTTGTCTCCATTGACCAACTAGTGTCACTCAAATAAGAGAACATTTGACAACCCAATTACTATGAAAATAAAGAAGAAAATAACATGGTTCAAACAAATTAATAAGATTTTTTTTTTTTGGGACAAGAAAATCATCCCAGCAACTAGTATTGTCTTTAAAAGCAGTCTACTTCCAATTCTCAGACTATTAGTATTTCTTTACAACTTCTTGTTTTTAGTATACCAACTTGGCGTTTTATCATTGTAATGCTCCATTTTTATCAAACTCAAATTTCATTTTCTTGCCACAAATACTCAAAAGATGTCAAGAACTAATGGCAATGGCGCCCCTAACCAATATTCTGCACAAACTAGACGTATTCCCACATCAGGAAAGGCAACAGTGCTTGCATTGGGCAAGGCCTTCCTCAGGAATGCTTGGTGGAGGGCTACATTCGTGACACAAAATGTGTAGTCTTGTCCATTAAGGAGAAATTGGAGCGCCTGTGTAAGCAAATATTAAATACTTCAATTTGTGCTTGGAACTTTTTGAGACCAAATTCAATTTTTTGCTTTCTGAATTGTCCTGGTTTAATTTTTGGTTAAGTTATATATTTGGTACTCAACTTTTTTACCTTTGTTTCAAAATGGTCTTTACACACTCTAAAATATTTCACTTTTGTTCCTATATTTTCAAAATTATTTTAAAATGGTTTTTATTATTACATGTGTTATACCAAGTGTACAAAACTCCCACTTTTGTGAAATTTGAGAGATGTTATGATAAACAGTTTTACTCCCAATTTATTGAAAAGATTGATTCTTAGACTCGAATCTGTAACCTGCTGCTTTTGGTGGATTATTAAAAGTTCCACAAAAAAGAAATCGTGCTGCGATGTAGTATTTTTCTTAGCAAGCCTATTAACTAGTTGGTTTTGCGAAAGAAATGCTTAATCTTCATGTGAAAGAAATGCTTAATCTTCATGGAGGGGAATTTGCCTCTTCAAGTTCCTATAATCCTTAAAAATGCTTACTCAAATGTTCGGGTTAACTTTACTCTACTCCCCTTGCTCCTCCTCCCTCCCCTTCAATCTAAATAGGCCATAAGAGAGGGCCCAAAACTCACGCCTCCACCACATTAGCGTCAATATGTCTTTCTAATTGAATTAAAAAAAAAAAGGGGGAGGCGGGGAATTTCAGAATTAACACACAAAAAAAAAAAAAAAAAAATCAAGTGTTGTTATATCTTACTAATATAATTTTACCATGAGCTAATCCTATGACTTAAGGAGTTTTACATATTTTGACAAAAATACTAAATTAAAATAAAATATAAAAATAAACACAAACATAGCAGCACTACAATTGACAAATTCGGTATTTGCTATAGAAAGTTACATGGATGTATGATATTACAATTGTCAGACTGTGTTTACTCTCATGCTGTGGCTTTTGGACTTTAGCAGTAATTTTGTGTGTTGGGTTTGGCATAGAAGAGAAAGCAGGAATGGAATTGGTCATAGTTGGCATGTGAGATATGTCACAATGGATAAGTAATGTTGCAACTGAGAGATTAGGCTATGGAATGGCTCTTTGTTGGCATTAGATAGGTAACTGTTAAAAGCAATGGAGAGGTGATAATTTTGTATAGCTAATTTTAACTATTATTATTAGATGTGCAGCTTATAATATACTTTTAGAGGCATTGCTCTATTGGTCTGACTCAACTAAATTGATAATTGAGTTCAGGATAATGATGCTAGGTTGCGACCTGTTCATGGTTTGATTTCTTCATATGTAACTCCTTACATAAATAACACAAGTTGCTGAGCATGCAATGTATGTAGTTTATTATTCTTAACAAAATTACATTCACAATATAGTTTTGGAAGCACAGTGAAGACTAGCATTTCTTGAGAGCTAATTGTTTGACTAGGTCTTGTAGAGATTGCTCTCGCCTTATGTTGTCAACCCACCTCGCTTTGAGTCGGATTTGCTCGATACTTTGCTTCAGACTCATGGTAAAAGAAGGATGCATACGGCTGGCAAAAAATGATTCTATCTCATTGGCCTTTTCATTACTGCAGAACTGCCAGATGACAAAATTCAAGGAGTTAGCAATCTGTTTTTAGTAATTAGTATTACTAACGGATATAGCTTTAGCCCATATCATAATCTGGCATGGCTTTATATTAAGTAAATCAGGTGCATGATCTTCTATAAATGAGTACATATATTCACATGAATATTGTTTTGGCGATAATTAATCAATTTCATCATTCAATCGAGCAGTAATGTCAAAATGCAGCAGTTGCACTTGTGATTATTACAAAATCTCTTTCAAGAGATGACTGACTTTTTTCACATAATTGAGAAATTTGAGGGTGATTCTGTTGTCTATGCTGAATTTATTAATAATAACACAACCAAACTTGTAAAGGTAGTTTCTTAAGTAAGGAAATTACCCTTGAGTATTGAAATATTTTAAAATAATAATTTTAATTTTTCTTGCTACATAGAAATCACATTGTAAAGTTATCATTATACAATTTATTCAAAACACTGATGGTGAATTTGGTTTGTGCCTTACTGATTAAATCAGGGTAAGCGAGGACGACAAGCAACAAGGTGGCTGACCAATAAAGATTGATATTTCCAACTTTAACATATCCCTACTATTTGGTGAGGCCAAACTACATTTATTGATAAAGATTTGTTGGACATAATAAGCTCAAACTGCATGGAGTTTCTTTGAACTGGCCAACCAATGCATCATAGCAAACTGCATATATAGTAAATAAAGACTCAAGATACATGTACCATTGCTATTTAAAAAGTCTGAATTGGTTACCAGAGTGAGAATCTTAGTAATGCAATAGTGGGTTAATATTGCCCCATATTTGGCAAAGATCAAGTTCCAATTCTCCTGCATTTATCACCAAATACACAAGTCTCCACAAATTTTAATTCAAGAAGAAACTTCAAGATCAATAGATGACATTCAAAGTAAATAGTTGCTTCTTAACTCCCAATAATAATACTTTCCAGACTATATACATAATTGGACATACTCCCAATTATTTTTCTGAATCCCAAAATATTGGTCATAGTCAAAAGTAAAACCCATCAGGAAGATGTTGACCAGTAAGTGCATACCTTCAACCATCTCCATGCTACCTCACAGCCTTCTGAACTTAACATGAAAAGCTTGTAAATAATATCTTGATCTCAAACCTGAACGGATATTTATATGAATAACAATTAGATCCACAAGGAAGATTAGGCTGTTAGAAACAGTGATTTAATTGGCACAACCAATACCTCATCAAACAACATAAAATTTGGAACCTCGAGCAATATATTTGGGTTTGGACAAGATGCAAGACAACCTGTACGAGGATGAAGGAATGACATTAAATTTAAGTAGCTTTCACCCAAAAAGTGACAGGATACTATTTCCAATGTAACTAAATCTTAGCAATATCTGCTTCTCTATAGAGCTTTAGTAGGGACTCAAATCCATTCCTATTTGTGGTACTAGCATTTAACATTACAGCAATGAAAGCAGCCTGCTGAGCATACACTACTGTAAAGGTAAAACTATTACCTTTCTAGTGTCGGCGGGCGGGAGATAAATATTTCTATCATTCAGTAATGTCTGAAAGCGCTGGATTGCTCCCTTGTGAGTTTTATGAAAGACTTCTCTCAACAGTGCATTTAAATGCCTCTCCAGCTATTGATTCCCAACCCGATTCTCTGCACAAAGAAAAAAAAAAATTCAAGTGTATGAAGAAGCTTACTTCACTATATAACTAAACCTAGCACGCATATGACAGTAATTTGAACATAATGCCAAGAAGGCCGCAAAGCATATAAATATGAAGATACTAATTTGGAGAGATAGGTATTCATATTTTATCCAACCATATATACAATTAGACATACTACCAATTATAAATCTAAAGTAAATAGTTGCTTCTCAACTCCCAATCATAATATTTTCCAGACTATATACACAATTAGACCTACTACCAATTATTTCCTGAATCCCCAAATGATGGTGTAATAGTCAAAAGTAAAACTCATCATGAAGATGTTGAGCAGGAGCTGCATATCTTCAACCATCTCCATGTTACCTCACGGCCTTCTGAACTTATCATGAAAAGCACGATAATACTATCTTGATAAAGATAAATAACTTGACCTCTAAACCTTTAAGAAATGCATGTTTGCATATTAATTAATAATAATACCTGTTCAAATTCCAAAATATTATCTTTAGATTTTACAGAGATAACTGGAAATCCTTTTTTTTTTTTTTTACCAAGCATCCATCATTGAATCCAGAGTTCTCTGAAAGAACGCCCCATAAATCATCTGTCTTTGAATTCTTTCCAACATATCTTTTTATGTACTAACTTAAGGATTTCTGGTTCAAATAAGAAGTCACAGAGTTATATATGTAATTTAGTCAAAGTTAATTTTCTATCCACTTGTTACACAGCAAAATTTTGATCGTGTTCAAGAAGTGCAAATTACTACAGGGTTATAATTCAGACCTTTCCCTTCAGTCAGATTCATAAATTTGTGTGCAAAACATGTTGACAAAAGAAAAATGTTCATGGTAGCATTTTTGTTACCAAGAATATTTTCCATGAAAAAGTGATATTAAGGTCTACTGCACTGAGAAATTATACATTGTACACATTAGAATCAAATAATTTCCCTATTGAACAAGCCTGGGGTACCTCGACCTGCAAATATGCCAAATATCATGTGATGGACAGTTGAATTACACGTCAAAGTTATGTTTTATATAGAAATTTCCTCACAATTTTTTCTCAATTGAATTCATAATTGAGACGGGCTTATAATATTGTAAAATTAGTGCTTCAATATTTAGAGTTGGATTATTGGATATTTCCCTGCAGTCACCTCCCTCCTACTAGGTAGTGGTCCAGACACTCTGACAACAGATGCATATGCATGTGAACGCACAAACACGCACACACTAAGTTGACTGTGTCAGTACATTTACTTTGATTATGTTCATTGCGGTTCTTGAAAATCCAGTAAAACATGCCATTTTAGGAAGTAGTTTGCAAGTTAAAAAGATTGTTGATTTTATCACTACATTCATTTCCTTGCGTCAATAATATAACATGCTTAAATGATGTACTATTTGCAACTTTTAACATAAGCATTCACTTACTTACCTCAATAGGATGCAATTGTTCCAGTGCATCCATACGCAGGCCATCATTTGTTTTTAGAAGAAATAGAGTCCATATATTCCACTAAGGAAACATGTTGTTGCCAGTCAGTGGCCATATAACTTACCTGGAAATTTCAGATCAAATACAGATTCAAACAAGAAAATGAATGTATTGCAATAGCCAGCCAGTGGAAGCAGTAATGCGAGATGACTCAATTTTACCCATGTTGCAAATCCCTCATTAAGCCATAAATGACTCCGCCATTCCATTGTTACTAGATTGCCAAGCCATAGATGGGCTAATTCATGTGATACAGCAATTGTGAGCTGACAAAACCAGAAGATGATGAATTATACAACTATTTAAGAAATAAGAATACTCAATAGAGCCTCACAAATATTCACTACCAAAAAAAAAAAAAAAAAAAAAAATCTCTCCTAATGGTAACTATGCACCCCAGACCCCTCTCTCTCAACGGACTGATTGTTGACTGATAATTGATCGACTGGCATTGACTGATTGCTTCTTCTTTTTTTTTCCCTCAAATGACCTACTTTATTCAGATTTAGTGCTCTTCTAGTAGGGGAGAGAATCTAAACCCTTAAATGAGTCCCCATATAGACTAAAACAAAGTAACGTGTTCATCTTAGCTGTGAGTCTCAAAAATTGTTCAATTTTGTCTTTTGTGTCCCAATTCGACCCTTGCTATTCTGTATTTGATTGTAAATTTGCATCATACTGCACAAATTTGTTTCCAAACCTATTCAACTACAGCAACTGCTAAAGAACTATAAGCCTCCACAATTGCCAAACTCACCTACTTTTAGATAAACTCAAATCTTATCTCGCATAAAATTAACAATCCACCTCCAAGAAACATCAAATCTATGACTATGACACTAAATATTATAACAAACAGATTCCACTCCTTGTCCCGATATGTGGTTACATATATGTTCATCTCATTCAAAATTACAACAACTAGGAAAACAGAAGAGGCCCATGCAAGGCTATAATATTCATCTCATTCAAAATTATAATAACTAGTTTTACATTCAACAATTGATAAGCAACCACTATCCATAAAAAATAGATTATGAAAATTTTTTAACAAATACATATTTTGCTAGGTTAAAAGTTTTGAGGGGAATTCACAAAAGCCTAATTTAGGCAAACCATAATACGGAAACCCCCAAAAGGCAAAAAGCTTTAAAGACACAAGCTAGCATTAGCAAGCAGTAGAATAGATGCCTAGGCTGCCTTCACTTACAGGAAGGGAGAAGATTGAATGGGAGTTGGCCAACAAGGGAGCACAAAGTTGAAGACATTTTTGCCATCGGAAAAGTAGTGAGGATCTGGCAAATCGCGAACCACTTCCAGCGTTTTTCTGCGCAAGTTGCATGATACCACCTTAAAATGAATCATCAAATACACGATATCCCGGTCATTTGGATGAAAGGCTAGGACCAATGGTTCATAATAATTTTATATTTACTACTACTCCTTCTATGATGTTTTTTTATTTTTCTTATCTCCATCGTTAAATCAATCGGAGGATAGGATTACCAATTTTTTTTTTTAAAGAGATTGTTATCAGTATATATAGCCAAAGCCACCGACTAAACCACCGACTATTACCCAACCGACTATCAATATTATTGTTATTATTATTATTAATTTTTTGGGAGTCCTAGCTTCGTTCTAATTAACAAAAAAAAAAAAAAAAAGGTTCATTCAATTCAGGTTACAAGCAAATGAGAATATTTGAAATCAACAACACACAGAAAGAACACCACAAACCCACAATCAAAACCCTCGAAAAACCAACCCACCACAACCACTAGACTAGACAAAACACCAATTACAACCTACAAAGATGTCAACAACAACAACAACACAAATTGGAACCCACAAATGGTCGCGGCAGGAATTTTGTTTTCAATTCTTCCTCTCCACCCCGTTAGCTTTGGGAAATTATTGCCTAGTTCCGGACTACCAGCCAATAAGAGCATGCCAGCACGTCAAATGAGCGTTTGGATTCAAAGTTTTCAGTTTTTTTTAGTGCCGCGCCCCTCCCCTGTTTATTATCTATAAACAGTGCATTTGGGGTTATAAAGTTTTTATAAGAGAAATGATATGTCCACAATATTTTTACAACAAATCTTAAGTGGCAGGATGTTATTGGTTGTTATTGTTGGGGCAAAAAAGTAATCTTAGTGTTAGGTTCAAATTTGAACCAATAACAACTAACTACCTATGATTTGTTGTAAAAATATTGTGGACGAACCTCTCTTTTTATAAACAGTAATTTTTTAATTATTTTCACTTTTTAATTTTTAACAAAAATAACCGGTATTCAGACCCGAAAACTTACTTATCTCAGCTAAACTGCCTGCTCATCGTAATAAATGAGACTTGTTAATATCAGTTACCGTTTGAAAGCCAAATTTAAAATTTGCATATTTGAGTTGGCGGGTGATGAAGCAACATATGGGCCCACATCGATAAAATAAATGATATAATAGTAGGGTTCTCAACTTAACGGCTTAAAAGCCATAAAGACAACGAAACAAAGCAAAGGCAAAAGACAAGCAGCGGACAGAACAAACTAAAATACTATTTTATTTGGTTTCAAGTAAAAGCAGGGTAGAAATGGATTTGGAGGAAAGTGATAAAGGTATATTTTGTCTTATATTGTTTTGATTTAATTTATGTTTTGCAAGAATGTTTAATAATTTGGGGTGATATCCTTGCTCTCAAATAAAACCATATAAAAATGTGTTGAATTTGCTGTATTTACATGATATGAATTTTATAGTCTAGCCAAAGAAAAATATCATAAAGATTTTGCTTTTTTTTTTTTTTCATATATAAATGATTTATTTATTTTTGTTTTTTACCGTATTTATTGCTATTATAATTTTTTTTTTATTGAGTATCCATAATCAACCCAAAAAATTTAAGACTAAAATATTGTTGTTATTGTTGTTGTTATCCATAGTCAATCCCAAAAAAATAAATTAATCAATAAATATTAAAAAAATTGGTATTAAAACATTGTTGTTGTTATTAAGCCTAAACATTAGAGTTTTGTGATCAAGTGTTCTATAGGCCTTTAAGAACACATACAAAATTGTAAACATGATGCATATGGATTAAAAAAAAAAAAATTCTAAACATGATATAGTTAATGTATTGTAATTTCCTTACAATTTTGTTTCTAATGTTTAATTATTTATGGTGATATATTTGCTCTCAAATAAAACTATATAAATCCTTATTGTTGTGTTTTTTTTTTTTTGCTCTTTGCAATATTTATTGTTAATCTTTATTATTATAATATATTTTTTTTCAATGAGTATCCATAATCGACCCAAAAAAATTTAAGACTAAAATTTTGTTGTTATATAAATAAATAAATGAACATTAAAAATTTTGGTATTAAAACTTTGTTGTTATATTGTTGTGCCTAAACATAAGAGTTTTGTGATTAAGTGTACCATAGGCGTTTAAGAAGACATACAAAATTGTAAACATGGTGCATATCGATAAAAAAAAATTATAAACATGATATAATTATTGTATTGTAATTTTCTTAGTATTTTGTTTCTAATATTTATATTTTTCATAAAAATTTTTGTAGTTATTTGCAAACCAAGCAATATTGAAGAAATTGAAGGGGGCTGCATGTTTGTAGCAAGGCTAGAAAATAGTGATGAAAATTTGTTGAATAAGGTGGTCCATAATGCAGATGAAGCATATGCTTTATATAATGATTATGCATTGCGAATGGGTTTTTGTATTCAAAAAGGAAAGCTTAAATATTATAATGGGACGAAAAACATAAAGCAACGTGAATTTCTATGTTCTAAGGAGGGTTTTAAACTAGATGAAGATTTTTGTAAAGAGAAATATTTGAAGAGACCAGAGACTAGAACTGGTTGTAAAACATTTGTTCATTTCATAGTTGAAAATGGTGTTTGGAGGGTTAGTGCATTTAATCTAGAGGATAATCATAAACTTGCACTACAATCAGAGAGGCATTTGTTAAGATCTGGTCGTCGTATTTCAAAACCTAGAGCAGATGTAATTGATACCATGGTGAATGTAGGTATAAGTGCAAAGAATTCTTATTCATATCTAACAACAGAAGTTGGAGGGAGTGAAAATGTGGGCTTTACCGAAAGAGATTGTTATAATCATGTGAATATGCAAAAGATGATAATGATTAGCGCTGGAGATGTTCAAAGCTTATTGAATCATTTTAAGTCTAAGCATGCAGAAGATCCCATGTTTTTTTACACAATTCAAGTAGATCAAGAAAATTGAATGACAACTTTTTTTTGGAGAGATGGGAGATCAAGAGTTGATTATGGTTGTTTTGGAGATGTAGTGGTATTTGACACTACATATTGAACCAACAAATGTAATTTGATTTGTACTCCATTTGTAGGTGTTAATCACCATTGGCAAAATGTGATGTTTGAATGTACATTCCTTTTGGATGAGACCACTTATTCATTTAAATAGTTGTTTAAGTCATTCTTAGACTCAACGGGGAATCGATCGCCTATAACAATTTCACTAACCAGGATCAAGCTATGTCAAATGCCATTGGGGAAGTGTTTCCAAATACACATCATCGGCTATGTTTGTGGCATATTTCAAAAAATGCTCCTTCTTGCTTAGGAGACTTAAACTCTAACTCAGAGTTTATGTACTCGTTCAACAAGTGCCAAAAATATTGTGATTCAGAATTGGAATTTCAACAAACATGGTATAAATTACACAAAATTGGCTAAGAGGTAAATTTATAATGAGCTCATTGATTTATAATTCCAAGCAACCAAATTACAAATATAGCCAAGAGGTAAATTTGGAAATTATTGTGGCAATCTTGTTTTATCAATAGTGTCATTTATTTCTTGTTCTCAAGGATTACTTATTTTATACATTTTATTTATTTATTTTTCTTTAAATTAAGTTGTCAACCACATAGAAAAGTTACAGAAGTAAGACATGGGCAATGGCCACAATGAACTAAGTAAGAGAGTTCATAATGTATTTCTTATTATAGTTGATATTAATTGGGATTTGGTTTATTTTTGTTCCATTCTAATTGATACAATGTTTTAAATGTTTCTAGGGGGAAAATTCATGCTACCATCAGAGAGAGAGAGGGAGAGTGGTACTATATCTATTAGTAAGAAGTATTAACGTAGATCAACCCAAACCTCTGAAGGAAGTTAGTCACAATAGGGCTGTGCAGTCTGCGTACTTCTCACCCTCCGGAAGCTCCCTTGCAACGACAAGGTATGTAGTGTTGTATTAAACCTTTGATTTTCAGATTGAATATCTTACGGCCTGTTAGAAATTGAGTACACTTCAGAGATTATAATCTATGCTTCTTTATATGATTTTACCTCATAATTTACTTGCTGAAAAAGCCAGATTTCAAGACTACAAGTTCATCCCTTTGTTTTATAGTTGTTGTTTTGAGATTATAAGGATTTCTAGCTACTAATTAGTTTCCTGTTTTTAGGTATACTAACATTCAAATTCCTGTTTTTGTTTTTGTTTTTCCCCTAATTGCATATTCTAGCTACTAATTAATTTGTGTTAGTTATCTTGTTAAGAGTTAGGGTATGGAATCTAATGTGGGTCTAGTTTGAACAGATCTGTATATGACCTGAATTCTAGGAATTAATTTTCAATTGTCTTCATGTAGCATGGACAACACGGTGGGTATAGTGACTGGAGTTAATTTTGAGCACATTTCAATGATTGAGCATGATATTGATAATCAGATAAACTCACGGATTGCTCTTTCAGGTATGAGTTTTTGCCAGATTATCAAATGCTAATGTGTCTTTCTTTTGTTGAACCATTTGCTTGATGTCCTATGGCAAATATGACAATTACTTGCTACTGAAGTTAGTTACTGTCCCTTAATAACAACCTTTTTCTGTTCTCTATATTTTGCTCGAGCACTTAATTATTAAAGAAACTGCTGCCATCTTGTCATCAAAAGAAAAGTAAGTGTTTAAAATTTTTTATTTTTTCCTAGAAATGGTTCTGAAACCCAAAAATGGATCTCTTGAATGATATAAGACCTTGGATATTAATTTTGCATTTACTTATTCCTAATATTATTATAGAATGAGCAAACCTTAAGTACAACACTCCGCGGGTAAAATCTGCAATAAAAAAAAATCAAACCAAACTAGCAGCTTAGACTGCAACAAAACAACTCAAAAAAATAAAAATAAAAATAACCGGGACCCCTGAACAATTCGTTCTTTCCACCAGTTAACACTGAGCAAGGGATACCCCTGAGATTGCAGAGGATTCTGTTCTGCTGTCTTTAAACCTCCTGAAGCAACCTAGTCTAGATTTCACATCACACTCTCATTTTTTTGCAGTCATACGTGATTCACAGAAGGTGCACTTGATCACAGATTCGAGACTCTTCCCCTTCAAACTCTAGACACCCCATTGCTGGATTTTAGACCAGCACTGCTTCCTCAATCTAATCATACATAACATCTCAATCTGATGCCACTTTCATAGGAAAAGAGCTCTCTACACTCAAGCAATTTCTGCTCTCTCTATACCCTCTATGAAATACACGCAAGATGTCACTTTGATACCAGCAATTTAAGTCTGCCATGGGTAGTCTATCTATTTCTAAGAGCCAACCACGAGATTAATGAATGCCTTGCGGTGGTAGAAGATGTCACCTTGATACCAGCAATTTAAGTCTGTCATGGGTAACATTTCAGTTTACAATTATACTGAAGGTTCTGTATACTTGAGAAGACTTGATGAGGTTGTACATGTTCTAGGATACCTTTGGTTCCATTGAATTGGAATAAAAGAATGCACATGACTTTATTTGGTCTATGTGACTCTATCTTCATGTTGGGTTGTCTGCTTTGGGCAGGACAATATAATTGCTTGGTTTGGCTCTTGTAAAATGTCATTCGACTCTAGCTTTGTCTTCCTGGTTACATGCTTTTACACCCTAGAAATATTTGACACATGTTGAGTTTCATAGATTCATATGATGTCAGCTGATTCAGAATTGTTGAATCCTTGATTCTGTTTTGATAGAAATGAATACTTGGATAGTAGGCTTCAAGAAAAAGTTCTTGGGGGTACTTTGTAAAATTGAATTAGAAAAAGTGTGGGATTGTGTGAATTGGTTTTTTCTTCTTATATAGCGCAGATGTGGATTTGGGGAACAGTTGTTGAACTGTATGTATTCCTGTATTTCTTCTGTTCAGTTTTTGGTGCTTGTGAATGGAACTTTGAGTGGCTTTTTTGCAAGCATTAGGGGTTTCCAGCAAGGGGATCTGCTATCTCCACTTCTTTTGTTTTTGTGGTGGAAGCGCTGAGTAGAATGCTCTCCAGGTCAGTGGAAGGTGGCCGTTTATTTGGGTTCTCAGTTAAGCGAACATTGATACGATGAAGATTTCTCATTAGCTATTCACAGACAATACACTCATTATGTGTGATGCACCAGTTCAAATGAGTTACCTTTGTTGTACCCTTTTTCTTTTTGGAAAGTGTCTCTAGGTTGAAAATAAATTTTGGCAAATCCCAATGGGAGAGATAGAGGATATGGGTGCTCTAGCAGATATTCTTGGTTGTAAAGTTTTGAACCTACCTTTGAAATATTTGGTCTTCTATTTAGGAGCTTTTTTAAAAGTGTTAGCTATTAAGCACGTATTCTTGAATGTATGGAGAAGCAGTTGACGGGGTGGAAGTGGAATTATCTTTCGAAAGGGGGAGGGCTTTATTTTTAGTACGCTTTCCAATCTCCGCATATATTTTATGTCCTAATTCCCTTTGATGGCTAGTGTGGCATATCTTATGGGGAAATTCAGAGCGATTTCCTATGGGATGGTGTGGTGGATGAATTTAAATATCATCTTGTTAATTGGGATTCATGTGCTATCCCCTTTAGGAGGGAGGATTGGGGATTTGGCGTTTGATGATCTTCAGCCAAGCCTTGTTAAGAAAATGGCTATGGGATTTTGGATTGGAGACAAATCTTTTCTTGGTGGGTGATTGCTACCTGTATGGGCTCTAACATGGGTGGCTGGTGCACAGCTTTTGTGAGAGGGACTTATGAAGTGAGTCTTTGGAAGTATATAAGCAAGGGATGAGAAAGTTCTCTAAAATGTGAAATATGAGGTAGGCACAGGGGTTAGAGTTAAGTTTTGGCACGATGAACCTTTCAGGGATCAGTTTTTGAATCATTTCAAATTGCTAGAGATAAATCAGCCTCGGTGGCTAATTATTTAATTGTCTGATGGTGTTAGTCATTGGCATCCATCTTTTACTCTAGCAGCATGTGATTGGGAAGTAGAATCTATGGATTCCTTTTTGGATGATTATTAGTTTATTACTTTGTTTGGATCTATTGGCATTAGGAGGATAGGATGAGGGATGGGGGATTTGAACTCCAAAAGTTTCCGTTAGAAAGACCAGGAGGTGTCAATTGAGCTACAAGACTCTTGGCAGGATGATTTGGAGTTTGTCTAAGGTTAGGGGCTTCAAAGTTAGCATTTAATATAGTGTCTTGCGAACAGGTGGGGATTTTTCCTTCCCCTGGTGAACTGTTTGGAGAGCGAAATCTCCACCTCGGGTTTCTTTCTTTATGTCGGGTGGCTAGAGAATTTTGGGGCTTTCATGTCGGCTGGGTGTGAATTGGGTGATGCCTAGAAGGATTTTGGATTTGCTGCTATGTTGACTGGTCTTTCTGCTAAAAAGAAAAGGCTGTCTATTTGGAATGCAATTCCATCTTGCTTGAGGTGGCTTATTTGGAGAGAGGAATTCTCGCATTTTTGAAGACAGATTTTTCGGTTTCCTAGCTCAAATTGCAATTAGTGAGGAACCTGTTCATCTAGAACCAGGCTTCTTCTCCTTCATAGGATTGTGGTTCTGATTTGGTGTCCTTAGATATCATGTCTCTCTGCTGATATGTTGTCTTTTCCCCCCTTCTGTCCAATGAAATATTTACTTATTGATCAAAAAAATAAATTCATAATTGTGGATTTAAGTGCAGATCTTTTCCGGTTGTTAGTTGGGATTTATTGGATTGATGGATGCTGAGAAGGAGGTTTTTGATTTGTTGCGTTCAAGTGATGATTCTATATATTCTCTTTCTCAACGATCAGATGATGGCAAGTGCTTATATTTTAGCGAGTGTCATGGAGATTTGAATATCTGGGATGAGAGGATTGGAAAATGCTCAACCCAATGGAATTTGCATGAACATAGGATTAACTCCATTGATTTTAACTCCAAAAACTATAACATCATGGCTACTAGTTCCTCAGATGGAACTGCCCGCATATGGGATTTGAGAAGTATTAGTGTAGATCAACCCAAAACTCTGAAGAAAGTAAGCCACAAAAGGGTGGTGCAGTCTGCTCACTTCTCACCCTCTGGAAGCTCCCCCACAACGACAAGGTATGTAGGGTTGTATTAAAACTTTGATTTTTAGATTGAATATCTTGCAACCGGTTAGAAATATATGCAGTAGTTTGCTTGATACTATTTGAGTACACTTAATAAGATTATGTAATCTGTTCTTGTTTATATGATTTTACAATTAGTTCAAAATTTGATGTATAAAGTTGACTCCTGTTTCTGGCTTCTAATCAACTTCTTGTTTTAGGTATACACACATTCAAATTCTTGATTTTTTACACCCTAACTGCATATATTGATTTTACTAGTTATCTTGTTAAGAGCCAAAGTATAGTATATAAGCAGGGGTGGTTTGGATAGAACTGTTTATGATTTTAATTCTAGGAAATTTTCAATTGTCTTCATGCAGCAGGGACAACATGGTTGGTATGGTGACTGGAGTTAATTTTGATCACACTTCAATGATTAAGCATGATGATCAGAGTGGCGACTCAAGGTCTTATTTCAGGTATGAATTTTTGCCAGATTATCAATTGCTGATGTGTCTTTTCTTGTTGAATCATCTGCTTGATGTTCCTATGGCAAATATGACAATCATTCTCTATTAAAGTTTTTCTTAGTTCCTTAATAATAATAATAATAATAATAATAATTATGGTAATGAGCAAACCTTATTAAGCACAACAGTCTGCGCCTAAATTCTGCAATAATCAAACTGAACCAGCTGCTAAGACTGCAACACAAGAAATCAAACAACCAACAAAACAATTTACCATGATCTAACCAGGAGCCCAGGATCTGAAACAATAGTTCTTCTTTCCACCAGTTGACACTCTGCAAGAGATACCCCAGAGATTGCAGAGGATTCTGCTCTGCAAAGTATTTGAACCTCCTGCAGCAATCTACTCTAGATTCACATCCCGCTTGATTGCTTGAATTCTGCTCGCCTCATACTTGATGAGAAAATTAAACTCTCTGTGATTTCTTTGCAATCACATGTGATATAAAGCAGATGCCCATGCAATATTGCAAATCACAGATTTGAACTAGACCCTTCCCCTTTAAAGCCTTGACAATCCATTGCAGGATTTTAGACCAGCACTGCCTCCTTAATCTAATCCAATATAATATCTCAATCTGATGCCACTCTCATGGGACAATAGCACTTAAAATGCAAGTTCTCCCTTCTTTTCTATACCCTCTGCAAAATATACGCAAGATGACACCTTGATACCAACAATTTAAGTCTGGCATGGGTAGTCAATCTATTTCTCGGAGCCAACCAACAGGTGAATGCATGCCTTGGAGTAGTAGAAATAAGCCTGACCATCATCCACCAATTAACAACTGGCGGCCTTGATCTGATAGCTTCCCAGGTTTCTGCACAATTGAAGATACTGGAGTTTGCAACAATCCAGTCCATTCTAAAGAATCCCTCTCTTCCAGGTTTACCTGAAGCACTTTAACTTGATTCAGCACCAATGCCCATCATATAACACTACAATCTCTAGCATTAATGCTGCTCCCAGCATCACATACAATCCCTCCATCAGGGTCAGAGTTGTCCTGCCAAAGAAACATCAGGATGCCAAATTTTAATCAAGTTTGGTCGATTCATTCTCTGAAGCAGATTCTTGGCTAGGAGGGATGATATCAACCGTCTGACAAAGATGGACTGTAGTCACCCACCCTCCTCCCCCCCCTTTTTTTTTCCTTCTCCCCAACCGCAATAAAAACCCACTCTTTAAAAGAACACATAAAGAGGTAAAATGTGATTAGGATAAGTTGGACAGTAACTGTGGTCTGATGTCATAATTGTTATTATAGGTATGGCCAATTATTGGGAGCAAATAAATACAATATCTTGCAATCATGAAAATGAGATTGTCATTGAACATCTCTTTCTTTGGGGAGCAGAGAAATGTGGGGTTGGGATGATTCACACATCTTCATTGGCAATATGAAAAGAGGAGTCGATGTTATCTCCCTAACTCTAAAGAAAACGATATTCACTCTACAAAGCCCGCACATGTCAGCTGTTCCACGCAGATTTAATGCACACCCTTCAACTGTTGGCATGCTTGCAGGAGCCACTTGTTTGAGCCAGGTTTATATGTCGACATTGGGCTAGCAAGCTCAGTTTCTTTCTGTGAAACATGACTGCTGTAGCATCTTGAAATTTTATTTTTATTTTGGAGTAAAATTGACAGAGTTTGTGCAGTTTGATGTCTTGCAAAATGACAAGAAAGTGCTTTTGTCAGGCAGAGTGACTACAAATCCAGGTCATTGATCGAATGAAGGTTTTGTATAGATTATGCACACTTTCATTGTGGAATAAGAATGAGTAGTTTAGTACAAGAAGCAAAGGAAGTTTGAAATCTCATGTAGTAGATCGGTATCCTTTTTGGCTAATATTTTGTTCCAATTAGGCAATTATTGGCATTCTCTTTGAGTCTTGGATATTCTTTTGATTAACATTTTACACGCTTTTATATCATTTTTCTCTTGCAATCTATTTCATGAGAACACCATCAACGAAAGAGGGAAATCTTTTTTGAAATAAGTGATTTGCATGTCTTTGTGCCTGGTTTGGGTGTTGTTATTAAAGCTGTTGCTCAGCTTTTTCCATCCATTTAGCCAAAATTGCTAATCTGAAACCTTGTCTCCATTGACCAACTAGTGTCACTCAAATAAGAGAACATTTGACAACCCAGTTATTATGAAAATGAAGAAGAAAATAACATGGTTCAAATAAATTAATAAGATTTTTTTTTTTTTTTGGGGACAAGAAAATCATCCCAGAAACTAGTATTCTTTAAAATCAGTCTACTTCCAATTCTCAGACTACTAGTATTTCTTTACAACTTCTTGTTTTTAGTATACCAACTTGGCGTTGACTTTTTATCATAGTAATGACTCCATTTTTATCAAACTCAAATTTCATCTTCTTGCCACGAATACTCAAAAGATGTCAAGAACTAATGGCAATGGCGCCCCTAACCAATATTCTGCACAAACTAGACGTATTCCCACATCAGGAATGGCGACGGTGCTTGCATTGGGCAAGGCCCTCCTCAGGACTGCTTGGTGGAGGGCTACATTCGTGACGCAAAATGTGTAGTCTTGTCCATTAAGGAGAAATTAGAGCGCCTGTGTAAGCAATTTTTTTTTTTTTTAGAGAGTTTCAACCTATCATGTCTGCTCTTGATGATACTCTTTATCATCAGACCAAGATACCAATTGGTTTTTGGTATAGGCGGGGATTGAACCTCAGATCTCTTATTCAACCATCAGAGACTTTACCAGTTGAGCTAATTGGAACCCACAGTGTAAGCAAATATTAAATACTTCAATTTGTGCTCGTAACTTTTTGAGACCAAATTCAATTTCTTGCTTTCTGAATTGTTCTGGTTTAATTTTTGGTTAAGTTATATGTTTGGTACTCAACTTTTTGACCTTTGTTTCAAAATGGTCTTTACACACTCTAAAGTATTTCACTTTTGTTCTTACATTTTCAAAATTATTTTAAAATGGTTTTTATTATTACCTATGTTATACCAAGTGTACAAAACTTTCACTTTTGCAAGATCTGAAAAAGGTTATGGTAGACAGTTTTACCCTCAATTTATTAAAGAGATTGATTCTCAGACTCGAATCTGTGACCTGTTGTTTTTGGTGGAAGACACTTGTCTCTCACTTTATTATCACCTATGTGACAAAACGGAATATTTCATGTCTCGTCATAAGCTCATCAAAGTGACTTTTGGTTTCATGAATTTTGTTTGTAACATTAGCATTTTCAACCATTGGATGATGGTAAGAGCCTTTTTTTGGAACATCTCAAAATATAAGGATGATCTTGAAATAAAGATGAAAGGTTCATGACCAAATACACCATTTAACCTTATTTTTAACTACTTTACATAGAATTGAATGTTTTTAATGAATACAATTTCACTATTTGTTTTTTGGGTCAATTCTCCGACTATGACTCCATTCTTCTTGTTTTAGTGTAACTTCAAAGAAGTGTATGTGTTAAGCAAGAACCTAGGACTAGAGAAAGGTATGTCCAAAATGAAAGGTTTACCATTCCTTAGCTAGAGATACGTGGGCATGAAATAGGGACTTCACCTTGAAAAATATATTGGTCAGATCAACCTAATCCAATGACGTGTTTCTCAAATAATGGTTCCTTCAGTTCAGTTGATCTTCAAGTAATTGTGTTTAGTTGAAGAGAAATAAAATGTTAAAAGCATATGTTCTTGCAAGATAAATATAATTGATATCACAAAAGTCATATAAAGTTATAAACATACCACATTCTTCATTATTGTGCATTGACCTTTCCTAACCTAATCCACAACTCCATCCATAAGTAGTCCATTGGGAAAAAAAAATTGCTATTCACACAAACTCCTATGTACAAACATGTATAAATTCTCATCCTGAATCTTCTTATCAGATTATAATTGCTAAATATGTAAATGATTTTCAAATCAATACAAATTATTAAATTTGTAAATAGATTTATAAATAAATTTTTATTTTGAAGATGTTATTCATCTAGACCAACTTTCATGTGGAATTGTTTTCTAAGTAGAGGTAACTTCACAAGCCATACATAGTTTAAATTGAATTCAACACCCCCCTCCCCAAACCTTTTTTTTTTTGAGGTAAAATCAAGAGTAGATTAGTTATAACAAAGTTAGGGCAAAGTATCTCATAATTCATGTAATTATAGAATACTTTAATAGTACGATAAATGTTTATTTTCTCATTTCACATAAAAATGAGTATCATTAATTAAATTTATAGTGAGATTCACTATTCATGTAAAAAGAAAAATATTGAAATTTTTTTTTCTTGAATATTATATAATTTTCCCTTATAGTACATCCCAAAGAGGCAAAAAATAACAATAAGCAAGTATTTAGCAGGACTATTAAAAGTTACATTAAAAAAAAAATCGTGCTGCAATGTGTCCTTGAGAGGCCCAATCCATTGGGCCCACATTTTTGACTTTTGGGTGATGATTTATCAACCCAAACCAAATACCTCTAACTTAAATTGTAGGCTAGCAATGAAATTCTATTTCTTGAGAGGCCCAATCCAAATGACAATTTTGTTCAAATACCAAAATGGTCTGCCTCTCTGTCCCGCCAAATATAACCATCCCCTCTCTCTCACACACACAGTGAGGCTGAGTGTTTTGCTTTGAGCTCTCCAATGGCGTCTTCTCAGAAACCAATCTCTTCAATAGATAGAGTTTTGTGCTCAATTGGATGCTTAGCATTGTAATGGTAAATGTAACACTCAATATTTTTTATTGTCCTCTTAACTTTTACATTGGTTTCACAGTTGGTAGAGTAGAGAGCACTCACCTGTGGACACCACATGTTTTTAGACATTAGTTGCATACCATCATGACAAAAAATAAGAGATGTGAATATATTGCAATGTTTCGTAACACAAAGAACACATTAGAGCATTTGCATAAGTTTGTGCGAAATCTGTCTATTTTAGTATAAAATCTTTTTTTTTTTTTTTTTTTTCTACTTTACATAATCATTTTTTGAAAATGCTCACTTCATATTATCTATTTTATTAAAATATCAATTAAATTTTTTTTTTAATTGTTTCTCTAAGATTTTGTAACATTTGCACTAATATCCCGTGTCACTTTTTGGGTGAAAGCTACTTTAAATTTAATTTCATTCCTTTCATCCTCGTACAGTTTGTCTTGCATCTTGTCCAGACCCAAATATATTGCTCGAGGTTCTAAATTCTATCATTTCTATGCTGTCTGATGAGGTATTGGTTGTGCCTATTAAATCATCGTTTCTAACAGCCTCATCTTCCTTGCGGGTTTAATTATTGCTCATCTCAATATCCTTTCAAGTTCGAGATCAAGATAGTATATACTTACGTGCTTTTCATGGTAAGTTAGAAGGCTGTGAGGTAGCATGGAGATGGTTGAAGGTATGCAGTTCCTGGTGAACATTTTCACGATGAGTTTTACTTTTGACTATTACCAATATTTTGGGATTTAGAAAATAATTGTGAGTATGTCCAATTGTGTATATAGTCTAGAAAGTATTATGATTGGGAGTTAAGCAATTATTTACTTCAAATGTCATCTATTGATCTTGAAGTTTCTTCTTGAATTAAAATTTGTGGAGACCTATTTATTTGGTGATAAATTCAGGGGAATTGGGACTTCATCTTTTGCCAATTCTCCAGGAGTATTGGAGAATTGGGACTTCATATCTGGTAATCAATTCAGCTTGAGAGTTGCATAGCATTTAATTACAACTATGAATTATCAATCTATATGGTACTTGTTGGAAAATAAGGCCCAATAAACAAGTTTTGATTCAACAATACAAACCTTAAAATATTAGCAATGCCAAAAAGTAAATAGATAGAGTCAGAAAGATCTTACAAACTATAGAATCACGCAAAATGCGTTGTCCTTAAAGGTTGATTCGTGCCACCCAGAGTAGAACTCGGTGTGAATGACTCTCTTGGCCGAACAACCCCCAAGATTAGACTATAGTGATTTCTTCAAATTGATCGCACACTCAAGCAAGAAGATTAAGAACAACCTTAATTTGCCTTTCCTTAAAACTAAAAATTGATGCTGAAATTTTCAATGGAAATGAGTAGAAAACAGAGCAAAACAAAGGGGGAGACTCATCTCTAACCAATGTGGGACACAAGCACAGTTTAAGTATTTGACACACACATACTCCAACAGTACTTGCATCTAGACTAATGACATTGCTAGAAATGTTGTCGACGGAGTTATATCTTGATGGCACCTACCCCATCCTCAATTCCTCTATTGCAGAATTGATTGGCCTCCCTTCTCCTCCCCCCCCTTTCCCTCCAAAAAAATTTATAAAAAGGGGCAAGGAATGTTGTGATTTCTTACAGATAATTCTTCACAAGTGTTTAGCAATGCTTCAAGCTGTTGTTAGTGTAAAGATGTTTTGACAAGGATGTTCCCTTGTCTTAATTGAGCTTCCCATAGAGATATTTGGGCCGAAAAGGCTGAACTTTACGTAGGGATTCAGGTAAGTTTACTAATAACGTAGACTTCTCAACCAGTTGATGTCAATTCAATGAACTTGGTCTAGAGTCTAGTACTCATTAAAAGATTTAGCCAGCTTTGCAAATTGCAATCACTAAATATTAAATAGATTAGTTAGATGACAAGGAAAACCTGGAAAAATAAAAATAACAGCTAATTATGGAAGTAGAAAAGTTCTTGACATTTCCCAAATTTAGACTTAGAGAGAAGTTATGGAAGTGGAAAAGTTCTTGACATATATACATTGCATGCTCAGCAACTTGTGTTATTTATTTAAGGAGTTACATGTGAAGAAATCAAACCATCAACAGGTTGCAACATAGCATCATTATCCTGAACTCAATTATCAATTTAGTTGAGTCAGACCAATAGAGCAATGCCTCTAAAAGTATATTATAAGCTGCACACCTAGTAATAATAGTTAAAATTAGCTATACAAAACTGTCACCTCTCCATTGCTTTTGACAGTTATCTATCTGATGCCAACAAAGAGCCATTCCATAAATTTTAGAGGTAAAATTTTTGATGAAGTATTTTAATTATTAGATAATGAAATTCCTTCTAGAGCAGTAAATTAAAAAAAAAAAAAAAGTATTTTAGTGATAAGGCAATGATTTTTACAAAATTGGCTATGCCAAATAATGAACGTATACTAAATGAGCTATGTCACTTGTTATTATGTGAGACAATTTAAGCTTTTAAAATTTATTGTAACCGGCCCTAGTAGGATAAAAACAAGTCTTTTAATTATAGGACTTCAAATTAGTGGGACGATGCAAAATTAGATTTTATTTTATTTTTGTTAATCAACTTTTTTTCTTTCAAGAATTGTGGCAGCACTTGGACTTAAAAAAAAAACTATTGTCGCATCACTTGCACTTTTGCAACAACTTTGTTCATTTTTCCCCCTATTATTTTGGGAGCACTTGGATTTAAAAAATAAAATAAAAAATTGCGTCTGTACTTAGACTTCTTTTAAATTTTTTTAAAAGAAAATTGTTTTTTTTTTTTTTCAATAAGTCTTTAATAGTAGGACAATGATTTCCAACAAGGTAGTTATACCACTCTGACAAAATTTATGCTATATTTGTGATACCAACTATTGGTATTTTGATTTCTCTATTGTGAAACACCATTATACTTTGTTAATCATACATCTAGAATTTTGGACTTAACTTATAATAAATAATCACTTATAAAGAATTAACGAAAGATTTGGGCCGTTATTGCATTTTTGGCCTTTGATGCAAAACATTCTCAACAATGATATTATAGAAGTCCGTTGGACATGCCCCATTCTTCATTCCTGCGCACTGATCTTTCCTAACCTAATCCCTAACTTCATCCACACGTAGACAACCAACAAAATGCTATTCACTCAAATTCCTACGTACAAAAATATAAATTTTCCATTCCATACCTTTTATGCATTCTTAATTTTTTTTTCTTTGTATCTTTTAATTGTGGAAAATGGTCAAAATACTAGAATAAAGGGAAACTTATTTAAGAGTAATTATTATTATTATTATTATTATTATTATTATTATTATTATTATTTCTTAAAAGTTAAGGCTTCTCTAGGAGCATTCACAGCAGATATTGCAAAAAAAAATGTTACTTTAACACACCAAAAGCCTACTTTATTATTTTACCACGTTATTTTACAACATCCCATTTATCAGATGTTTTATTTTTCAATTCTATACATTAAAACAATATTTTCAACACATTAAAATAATATATAAAATTCCTCTCCCATCATCATCATCAACAACACTAATAACAGCAACTACAACAACAACCAGGAAAATTGTTGCGACCACAATCACCAGAAAAAAAAAAAAAAAAAAAAAAAAAAAAAAAAAAAAACACACACACACACACACACACACACAACCACCAAAATTAACCCACAACTGCCGCCGAATCCACCATCAAATCACAACCACCAAAACAGAAAAATAAAAACAAAAACAAATCAGAATAGAAATCGGCACCACCACCGATTCTCCCATCACCACTGATCCACCCATCACCATTTGAACCCACCGCCATAACCCACAACCTAAACTCACCCACCATCGATCTGCCCATCTGAACCCACCCATTGCTCAACCCACCCATCTAAACCCACCCATTGCTGAATCCACCCATCAAACCACAGCTAAAAAACATGAACGGAAAAAAGAAAAAAGAAAAAAAAAAAACCCGAAGCGGAATAGAGAAGACAGATGGTCTACGGCGTCGAGTAGTGGTCTTTGGTGAGATCGGCGGCGTCGAGCGGTGGCCTTTGGTGATAGGCGTGCTGTGGAAGACGAATAGAGAAGACAAAGATGGGAGAGAAGACAGAGATAAGAAGACGGAAAGAGAGATATCTGTGATGAGGAGAGAGAAAACAAGAATAAAATAGCAATATATATTTTGCCATTGCTTGTTCGTACCATGCCAAATTGTGAGGGTACTGTAGCATGTTGCAAAAATTTGACACATTTAGCACATCTGATAAAAGAGATTTTTTGTGTTTGGTGTGTCAAATGTGCCAAATATTTGACATTTGACACTTGACACATTTGACACATCTGCGGCCGATGCTCTAAGTAACATAAACATAGACAAATAAGGACGATTGAATAACTGATCATAAAGGGCTTGCTGTACTAAAAAGACCTTAGAGATAGTGTTAATGGGTTGAAGGTGTTTGGACTTTTGTCTATCTTGGCTGTTTTAAAAGATGCAATGATATAACTCATTTACGATTTGCCGACAGAGAAATTAAGAGAGTTCACATATGAGCTTTGAATTATGAGAAAGTTGGTGCGGTTTCAAATTTTTCTCTTGTGATCTTGTCTTCTCGGTGATTACATTGTCAATTCCTTTGATTTCTTAGATATCATCCTTTTAGACTTAAGTCTGACGTGCTTCTTTGTCCAAATATATATATAGTTCACAGCAGGGGCGGAGGTAGGGGGGGTCGAGAGGGGGCAATTGCCCCCCCTGACCTCACCCAAACCCCACCCCCTTATATATATATAAATTTTTTTTTTCTTTTAGATTTAGTATTTGTTTTGTATAAGTTTTTGTTTGCTTTAAGCTTATGGTCTTCAACTTTGCAATTGCATGTAATTGTGCTAAGAGGCTGTCACTCTTGGCTCCAATTGTAATATACTCTTCTGGGCCGGTAATTAGTAAAAAGCTCTTTTAACTTCGTATAATAATGACTATATATTGATTGTTTTTTTTAACTTTTACTTGTTTGAAAAATATACTTATAATCACCTATAAAGTATCTTAAATATAACAACATTTATACTAAATCTAGTGTTACGCACAAGGGAAAAAAAAAAAAAAAAAAAAACTTAACACTTACCTTATATTTATATGTTAATCAAATTTTTTGTTTAATTAGTTAAGTATTTTTTTTATCGTACTAATTAAAAAAATTGAAATTGATTTTCTCTTCAATTATTTATTTTTATCTTGCCCCCTCTAAATTAAAATTCTGGCTCCGCCACTGGTTCACAGTCGATTCCTAACTTGAAAAAGAGTCAAGTTACAAATAGGTTGACAGCATAAAATTTAATCACTCTAAAAAAAAATTATTATGAATAAATAAATAAATAAAACCTAAGATAAAGACAGACTTTTTCTTTGACATAGACTTGACAAAATTAAAAAAAAAAAAAAAAAAAAAAACAAAAACAAAAACAAAAAAGGGGAAAGGACGCCAGTAAAAACCATGTGACTTAGTGGTCATTTAAAACAATTTATTTTTCAGATTTTTTAGAAATAAAATCTTTTTAAAAAGATATATGTTAAAAAAAAATTAAGGTTTTAAACTTTGAACACATGTAACCAAATAATAGCTTACACGGTTTATAAAATGTGCCATTCCAACTGCTTAATTTATAAACAATAAAGAGCTAAAACTTTTCATTTGAAATGTATAAACAGTGACCGCTTCATAATAATTGTTTTTATTATTATTAAGCGAAAACATCATTTTTTTTTCCTATGTAAATGAGATGTTCCCATGTTTTTTATTCAATGAAGAGAGACTCTACGCACATCTTTTAAGATTTTAAATCAATTTTTTATTAAATAAATTAAATATTACACATTATAATACAATAGAAGTTTTAGAAAACATAAAAGAATTAAAATTAATAAATTTTAGATAAATGAAATAATAATATGCCTTGTCATATACAATATGAATTATAATAATAATACTAACATACTAGATGGGGGAAAAAATTGTCTATAAATGGCAAAGTAGATCATATCTCGAACCTTTGACCATCAAAATCATAACATTTTTTCTTCTAACGGAAATAATAAAATCATGCATTGGTGTGCCCTCACTTTCTAGGAGAAATTATACCGTCTTTATGGTGGATTATGTCATTTGCCCACCATTCCAGTAAAAAACTCCCACCTATTTAAAATTACTGAGTCAATATTTAATTTTTATTTAAAATTTCACAATTTTAAACAGGTGAAAGTCTTTTACTGAAATGGTAAACTACATCACTTGTCCATCATGAAGATCTTATAATTTCTCAACTTTCTAGACGCCTACTTCTGCCTCAATACACATCATTTCATGTTGATCAAAAGCCACACATTGGCATGTTCAAGAGTCACAAGTTCATAAATTCTTTCAATTATTTTATTTGTTAGTATTTGTTCTACTTTGTGGTTTATATATATATATATAACCATAAAATTTTTAATTCTGAACTTTCAATGTGGGACATACAGCAACCATAATCGCCGTCGTTGGAGGCGGAGTCGCCGGTTTTATTGTACTGTCAATACTTGGATTCTTGATTCTCCGGCGGGCCAAGAGAGTGAAGGACTAGCTCTAGCGATGGGACTACTGGGTGGGCTCCATTTTCTTTCACTACCACGACCAAGTCAACAAATACAGGCAGGTCAAGTCTAGCATCTGGTAGAGATTAAAGCAGCCAAAGACTTTGATTATGCTTTCATTATTGGTGTTTGGTGGATTCGGCGACGTGTATAAAGGCTACATTGATAATGGGCCCACTTCGGTTGCTATCAAACGATTAAAACCTGGTTCACAACAAGCCGCCCACGAGTTCGAGACTGAGATCAGGATGCTTTCACAGCTTCGTCATCTTCATCTCGTTAGAACAAGTATCCCTTGCATGAACTTGGATCAAAGTCCCATTTCAGTGTATATTACCTTTCCTTGTCTTTTCTTTTCCTTCAAAAATATGCATGTATACACTTGAAGTTTTCTCAGTAAACCCTTTATAACTATAAAGGGTTAGCTGCACTAAAAAGACCCAAAGCCTCGGTTTGGGTGGAATGATAGAAAAATTTGAGGATAGAAAAAAATTTAATTTCTCTCATTTGTGTTTAGTTGGAAGGGATGAAATTTTTTTTTGTTTGGTTGAAAAGAGAAATGTGAGGATAGAAAAAGGAGTTTGTATAAATAGAAATGATACATCCACAATATTTTCACAACATTTTTATAATAAATCTTAAGTAACCGGTTATTACTGATTGTTATTGTTAGGGCAAAAAAGTAATCTTAGTGTTAGGTTCAAATTTGAACCAATAATAACTAACCATCTATAATTTATCGTAAAAATGTTGTGAACGTAATATCTCTCTTGTATAAATTTACTCATGTCTTTGGTTTAAATTTGAACCTAACACTAGGATTACTTTTTTATCCTAACAATTATAACCATTAACAACCTGCCATTTAGGATTTGTTATCAAAATATTGTGAAAATATTATAAACATATTATTTCTCTTATTAAAAATAATGCTCAATTAAAAAAAAAAAAAAAACCAAACAACCAACCAAGAAAAACGCGGGCAGTTTTTTTTTGGGTAGGTAGGCAAGCCACATTTACGGCCAGGTTGAGATAGTCAAAAACAAAAAAGTAAAAAGACAATGTGGGCAATTTCGTCTAACACCTTTTTCTCACTTTTCACTTTCATTTCTCTCCAATTTGGAGAAATTATGTCTTAAGGGAGGAAAGAAAACCTGTGGATTCCGCTAAAATCTCTCCTTTTTTCACTTTCAATCAAACAACAAAAACATCATTTTTTTTTTATTTTTTTTATTTTTTTTTTATCTCTTTCATTTTCTATCATCCCTCAAATCACTTCAACTGTTGATGGGTTGAATGTGTTTGGACTTTTGTCTGCCTGTTCTGTTTGATGTCAATTTCTGAGTTGCCGACAGCGATAGAGAGTTCACATATTATTGTTGAATTATGAGAATTTTGGTGGGGTTCCAAATCTTTGTCTTGATATATTTTCTTCTCATTGACGACATTAATTGTCAATTCCTTTGATTTCTTTGATATAATCCTTTCAGTGTTAGAGCATCCACATTTATTTTTCTTAATTTTATTCTATTTTACCATCAAGAATTCACTTTATCAATTATACAATACCATTTTTCAAAACACCCAATATCAAAACTTTTATTTTTCTATCCTACTCATTAAAATAATATATTTTCGCAATAAAATATAG
Source organism: Castanea sativa (assembly GCF_040712315.1). NCBI lineage: Eukaryota > Viridiplantae > Streptophyta > Magnoliopsida > Fagales > Fagaceae > Castanea > Castanea sativa. Next base: position 5,352,762 of record NC_134017.1, on the reverse strand, counting down.
TTTTTATTGTTTTGTTTTTTCTCAACTTTATCCTCTTCCAGAATCATCCGTTACTTTATTTTTCACCTCTTCAGACTCTTCTTCCATCATCAACCCAACTCCTCCATCATCATTCATCGGAACCCATCGTAAAAAAAAAAAAAACCCATCGTCAAACCAGCAAACCCAGAAAAAAAAAAAAAACCCACCGTCAATCCAAAGCCCATCGAAACCAGTAATGCTGATCACAACGCCAATCACATACCAGCAAACCAAAATCCATCATCAAACCAAAACCCATCGGAACCAGCAGCGCTGATCACATACCAGCAAACCCAAAAAAAAAAAAAAAACCATCGTCAATCCAAAACCCATTGGAACCAGTAACGCCGATCACATACCAACAAACCAAAATCCATCATCAAACCAAAACCCATCGGAACTAGCAACGCTGATCACATACCAGCAAACCCAGAAAAAAAAAAAAAACCCATCGTCAATCCAAAACCCATCGGAACCAGTAACACCGATCACATACCGAGCAAACCAAAACTTTCCATGAAGAAGAGAGAGCAGGAAGAAGAGAGAGTAGAAAGAAAGAGAGAAAGAGAGAAAGATAGAGATAAAGAAAGATGAGAGAGCAGGTTCTGTGGAGAGAGCAGGTTCCGAGCAAATAAAAAATCATTTTTTTTATACCATTGAGCTACAGTGCGATTCTACATTTAGAATCACACTGTAGCTCAATGGTATTTTTTTTTTACCATTATTGTATTATACAACTTTCATTGTAGATGTTTTTTGAGCTCAATTGTAACAAAGTTTGGAATTTGGCATGCATTTGAGATTTTCCACATTCAATGCTGATGCTCTTAAGACTTAAGACTTAAGACTGACGCGCTTTTTTGTCCGAATGCATGCAATTTTAAATTTGTGTTTATACCACTGCACACCTTTGGTACAGTGGTTACTCTATAAGTATAAGTACTTATGAGATGTGGGGGTAAGGGCTGAAGTTCAAGTCTCCAGGAGGGAGCTTTACACACATATACATTTAAATTAGACTACAGTAAAAATTCTATCTTGTATTAAAAAAAATGGTGTGTTTATGTTTGTGCTGATGACATAAATTCTAGTCCAAATCCAAAAAAGAGTCAAGTTGTGAACCAACATAAAGACATAATAATAATATTAAAAAAGAAAAAGAAAAAGGAAAAGGTCACCAATAAAACAACGCAACTTAGTGGCATTTAAAACAATTTATTTTTTCAGATTAAAAAAAATTACTTTAAAAAGATCTATAATTTAAAAAAAGATTTCAAAAAGTTATACTTTAACAAAAGGGCAGGTTTTTTTTTTTTTTTTTTTTTTTCTTTTTATGAACTAAAAAAAGGGCAGTTTTTAAACTTTAAATACATATTACCAATCAAATGAAAGCTTACACAATTACATCTATTATGAAAATGCAATTCCAACTTCCTAATTTATCTATACTATTAATAAGATGATTTACCTGTTTTGTAGTCTTCAATTTTTGGCGTACTAAAATATTCACATACAAATTTTGAAATAACATACCCTTTAGTTTAATTTTTTTTTTTTTGGTTACAAAAGTAAAAAATGTTAAAACAGTAATACTATCTCATGTACAAAAGGAAAAAAAAAAATTATTTTCACGACATATTTATGTTCAAATATATGATTCTTATCTGTATTTATTATCTATTTGAATTTAAATACTTCAATTATCTTTATAAAAAAAATACTAAATTACTTCTTCCATAAAATGTTAAAAGAATAATACTATCTCGCATACAAAAGGGAAAAAAACAGTTATTCTTGCCACCCATTTGTATTTAAATGTCTGATTCCTATCTGTATTTGTTATCTATTTGTATTCAAATACTTCAATTATATTTATAAAAAAAAATACAAAATTACTTCTTAAAAAAAAACCCACTACCTCACGTAAAAACTATTTATTCTTATCCCAAAATTTTTATGTTTTTTTTTTTTTAATTTTTAAATTCTTTAAAACATTATACAATTTTTGTTATCCAAATTCTATACAGTTATCACAAATCCCCGATCCATCCACACTAACATACATAATCTTTCTTTGGTTTAAATCTTACATTTTTTTTTACTTATCCCAATTTTTATCTCTATCTCATTTTTAAATTTTATTCCACTTTACCTTACCTCTTTCTTTACCAAAAAAAAATAAAAAATACACATGGCTATTTATATATCACTTTCAAATATTAGTATTGTAAGTGCACAATTGCACCTGGACCCAGAGACAATCACGGGCTTAGGCCCAATGAGCCTTAAACAATAAAATTTGTAGAGTGTGGGCTTAAAACCTAGGTTAGAAGTACTGGAACTTGATAACAGGCTTTTATAAGTAAATACAGGTAAATAACGAACGATAATTGCAAATGGATCTCCTCGGACTTGAGCCGAGGACTACTTCTTTATTATTTCTCTTTCTTCCTTAAAGATTACAATTTCTTAATTTTTTTCTTAGTTACCGCCCCTTCCCTCTCTAGCCTCCATCCCCCTTAAATACTTCCTTTCGTGACACTTTTTGGACAGTGACTAGAAGTTTTAGCCCTATTGTTCAGGGGTTATTTCCCCATTAATGCGGCCAGGGAGGTAGGTGCAGTGCCTTTAATGCGGAGGTGGCAGCCTTTGCCCTTGATATTTTCTTTAACACTGGTGCATCTAGAAGGTTCAGGGTGTCCCCCTTTAACCATTAGTCTTTCCAGAGTTGTGCCTTGACCTTCATAATGAAATCTTGAGTTCTCTTGGATCGGTCCGAGGAGGAACTCACCCTCGGTTGTATCCTCGGAACCTCGGCATATGGGCCGATTCGTAGAATTTAATTCTGGAGCAGGTCGGCCCTTCATGCTACAGTCCAAAGGCCCATATGCCCATTTGGGTCCTTTTACTCCCCACAATAGCCCCTCAAAACTCTATTTTTGATCATCTGAGGAGAAAAATAGGGTTTTGATCCAACGAACACTTTCCCCACACTTTTTGTAAATAACTACACGTGTGAAAACCGTTTCGCGTTCCAGAGGGTGCCACTTGGTGGTTTTATTTTAAAAAACGCGCGCATTTATTACCGTAAGTTATAACTTATCCCCCATGTTCAACGGTGAGATGAGCATCCAACAGTCCTTGTTACTCCGTGAAAATTTGGGCAGGACAAATACAATTTCGAGGCCGCTTCCCGCACGTCATGACGCTTCGAGAACCTGCGCTTTCATTTATTTCTCCAGAGGCTAATCCCATCAAAACATCAATGATCACTTTTTGTCTGCACAAATCCGTGGAAACTCGCACAACTTCAAGTCTGTAAGTTCCTGTTCCTTTTTTCTCTTAACCCTTTCTCCTCGGACCCTGTCCTCGACTCCCCTTATAATCATTCTCCCTCTTAGAATTTATCCTTTCGTTCCTTTCTGATGGGAAAGTTCAAGTGTCTAGTTGATACCGCTGCTGGGATGGAAGGCTTTAGAGCCAAGTACCGTATTCCCAGCGACGTAGGTTTAGAATACTGTCCGGTGGAAGTCGTGGCCGGTTCTAGGAAGGCTGGAGAGGTTATCATCCCAATGGTAGTCTTTGTAGAAGGTGGGATGACCCTCCCAATGAAGCCTGTAACCAGGGAGTACCTCCGCAACCACCGGTTGTGTCCCGATCAGTGCGCCCCAAACGTTTTTAGAGTTTTGGGTAGCGTCGACGCTCTAAACGAGCAAATGGGTCTGAACCTCACCTGGCATGACGTCGTCTTTATGTACGAATGCCACAAACTCACTGGAGTCGGTTATTACATCAAATCCCGCTCCAGCATAGTTAGGTTGATCTCCTATTTGCCCAAGTCCAACAAAGGCATGAAGGATGACTACCTCATCGTCTCTGGCAATTGGCACGACGGCCCCCACTGCCCAGTTGAGTGGGGAGTTCCAGGTGCGACACCTTAGGATTTAACTTCCCATCCCATAACTCCCTAAATCATCTAGGAATGTGTATCTGCATTTACTCGAGCGTATACCTTTACTTTATTATATGTTCTGCGCCTCTGATCATGTTTGTTTATTTGGATGTTTTTCTTTGCAGATAAGCAAAACGTGCGCCCGCGCTTAAGCCACTGCAACGTTGCAGACTTGAATAGAGTGCTACGCTCCGAGGTGTTTGTTAGCAGAGACCTACAACTTAGAGCGGCCCACTTGATTTTGGGGTACGATCCCGTCTCCTTGGACTTCCAGGAGATCGAGAATGCCATAATCGCGGGTGACCAAAGGCGTAGGAGAATTAACGTAGCCAGACCCCACTTTTTGGCCGACCACGACATCCCTGACGCCCCACATACAGTGTTGTACACACAGCCCATAGCGGCAGTTCCCCTCGCTGTGCACTCTCAGGCTATTGACGTCCCAGAGGAGCGAGTGTCTTCCTCGAACACATTGGACGAGGAGATAGACCAGTTTTGGCTCGAAGACTCCCCACGACCTCGCGAAAACCCGTTTGTTATCCTTTCCGACGAGGAAGAAGAAGAAGCTGAGGCCTCTGGGATCGCGGGTCTAGTGATAGCGCGTCCAGACGACAGTTCCATTGAAGAAGAGATGGACAAGCTAAAGGATCTTATGACCGATAGAGGCGCCTGAGTGGCAAAGAAGGGGACACGGGGGTCCCAGGTTCCCCCGGTTTTACCACTACCTCCTCCTCCTCTAGCCGACCCTAAGCCTCCAGCCGAAGATCCCAAGAAGAAAAGGAAAGCAGAGGCTGAGGGGGCTGGAGGTGAAAAGCAAAAGAAGATGAAACAGCCCGCGCTGGCCCAGCAGCAGAAGTTGGACAAGGGCAAAGGGTGCGCCCGCTCAGTTGAAAGCGGGGAGATCAGAGACGTGGCCGAGGTGCGCCGAGCACCAGCTACCTGGTCTCCAGACTTAAGACTGGACGGCGCTCCCATTCCCTGCCATTCCAGCATTAGGGCGGCCCAGCAAGGCCACGCTCACCATTTAGCCGAGGTGCTGGAGCGCCCTCTTCTGCTGCCCAAGGATATGGAAACCTTGGAGAAGATGGGCCAGCCGCAGCTGTTCCTCTCGTTAAAAAGGGGTTTAGCTCTGGTAAGTTCCACCTTGCACTCGTACCTTATATTCACTTGTAAATACTTTAGCATATTTAACCTCCCAACATTTTTGCAGTCCATCCAAGAAGTTTTCGCGGCTGAGAAGTTCGTGGAGGATTCTCGGAAGTGCGCTGGGATGGAGCAAGAACTAAGGCAAGAGGCAGAAAAGTCCTTAAGCCAGGCCCTAGCTGAGAATGGGAAGCTCACATCAAGGTTGGCCGATCTAAAAAGAGAGAGAGATGGTGACAAGGCCAGCCTAAAGACGATGGAGACCCAAGTGGAGGGACAGCGTAAGCTCCTTCGTCAAAAGGATGACGAGCTCGCCCAAGTCCACAGGCACGCTCTGACTTGGAAAAGGAGCTTACGCGGGCTAAGGAGGAGGCTCACGCCCATAAGCACGCACTGGAGGCTGCGAAGAAGGCCAGTTATCAGGAGGGGTGACTAGAACGCAAGAAGAGCTGACAGAGGCTTTTGCGGCCTTGTGCCGAGAGTACTGTCAGCAGGTCTGGGGAGAGGCCATGAATGCAGTAGGAGTTCCTCAAGCTTCCGAGCTGAGGAAGCTCGAGAACATCTAGCTTCCCCTAGACATACAGGAAATTGAAGACCCTCCTGTTGCTGCCTCTCCTGCCCTTCCTCCTGTGGTGGAAGAGCTCGTTCCTGCTCCTACAGAACCTGAAGGTTCCCATAAAGAGAAGGACGAGTGCGGTGGTGCCGAGAAGGAGCAGATCCAAAGTGTGGAGCCCCCCATTCCTTCAACAGACAAAGGGAAACAAGCCTTGTCCACCTTTGAGCTGGAATTGAAGAGTACTGAGGCTGGCAGCAGCTCCCTTCAAGACCCCCCTTCCCTAGTTTAGGGCCTAGTATAGGAACTTTCTGTACTCCCCTTCTTTGTATATAATTAATGAAGAAAATTTTTATTCAACTTTCGTTCATGTTGTCTTTGTTTTACTTTATTCTTTTGGTGCTTGCCATGAAAGTTTTCAATAACAAATAGTTAAAGGGAAAACAGAATAAATAAGTATAACTCCACCATGCAAACCACTATGACTTCAAAACAGCCACATAACTTAATTTAGACATCAAATAATGTCACAGTTAGACAACTCACATGACAGTTAAACCTTTTGTAACCTGACGTATTGCTTTCAGTAGGATGTAAGGTCCGAAGACCATTCCTTACAAAAATTTGTTTAACACTTAAAAATGAAGAACTTGAGATCTAAATTAATGAATGGTGAGATAATGATTTCCACAAAATGGGTGATAAGAATAAGAACAGTGACAAGATATTAAGAACAGTGGCAAGGTTTGTGGTCCGAGGACTATACTTAACCAAGTTTCTATTTGATTCTTAGGAATAGTAACTTCAAATGTTAATTTCCCCAAAGTAGGAGGTTCGAGGACCCGACATAACTAAGGTTCTGTTTAACAAATGACAAGACATCAATTTCCACAAGGTTTGTGGTCCGAGGACTACACTTAACCAAGTTTCTGTTTGATTCTTAAGAATAGTAACTTCAAATGTTAATTTCCCCAAAGTAGGAGGTCCGAGGACCCGGCATAACTAAGGTTCTGTTTAACAAATGACAAGACATCAATTTCCACAAGGTTTGTGGTCCGAGGACTACACTTAACCAAGTTTCTGTTTGATTCTTAAGAACAGTAACTTCAAATGTTAATTTCCCCAAAGTAGGAGGTCCGAGGACCCGGCATAACTAAGGTTCTGTTTAACAAATGACAAGACATCAATTTCCACAAGGTTTGTGGTTCGAGGACTACACTTAACCAAGTTTCTGTTTGATTCTTAAGAACAGTAACTTCAAATGTTAATTTCCCTAAAGTAGGAGGTCTGAGGACCCGGCATAACTAAGGTTCTGTTTAACAAATGACAAGACATCAATTTCCACAAGGTTTGTGGTCCGAGGACTACACTTAACCAAGTTTCTGTTTGATTCTTAAGAACAGTAACTTCAAATGTTAATTTCCCCAAAGTAGGAGGTCCGAGGACCCGGCATAACTAAGGTTCTGTTTAACAAATGACAAGACATCAATTTCCACAAGGTTTGTGGTCCGAGGTCTACACTTAACCAAGTTTCTGTTTGATTCTTAAGAATAGTAACTTCAAATGTTAATTTCCCCAAAGTAGGAGGTCCGAGGACCCGACATAACTAAGGTTCTGTTTAACAAATGACAAGACATCAATTTCCACAAGGTTTGTGGTCCGAGGACTACACTTAACCAAGTTTCTGTTTGATTCTTAAGAATAGTAACTTCAAATGTTAATTTCCCCAAAGTAGGAGGTCCGAGGACCCGGCATAACTAAGGTTCTGTTTAACAAATGACAAGACATCAATTTCCACAAGGTTTGTGGTTCGAGGACTACACTTAACCAAGTTTCTGTTTGATTCTTAAGAATAGTAACTTCAAATGTAAGAGGTACTTATAACTTTGAAATGTTAACTAAAAAAAGCACATTTTATTAATAATAATACATTTTAAGGTTATTTACATTCCATGGGCGTGGTACAATTCTTTCATCTAAGTCAGCTAGCCGATATGACCCTATGCCTGCTGCTGAAACAATGCGATAGGGGCCTTCCCAGTTGGGACCTAACTTACCCCAAGCTGGGTTCTTAGAAGTGCCCACAACTTTTCTCAGTACAAGATCACCAAGTGTGAGCGGCCTTAGCTTCACGTGAGCATCATATCCCCGTTTTAGCTTCTGTTGATAATAGGTCATTTGGACCATAGCTGCCTCGCGTCGTTCCTCAAGTAAATCAAGACCTTTCTCAAGGAGTCCATTGTTATTCTCTGGGCTAAAAGAACTCGTCTTTAGGGTGGGAAAACCAGATTCCAAGGGTATAATCGCCTCGGCTCCATAAGTCATAGAGAACGGTGTTTCTCCCGTGGACCTGCGCGGTGTGGTCCGATACGTCCACAGAACATGTGGGAGCTCTTCTACCCATCTGTCTTTCGCATCGTCCAACCTTTTCTTGAGCCCACTGACTATGATCTTGTTAACGGCCTCGGCTTGTCCATTTCCCTGAGGATAAGCTGGGGTGGAGTATCTATTTATGATGCCCATATCACCACAATACTTCCTAAAAGCCTTACTGTCGAACTGAACGCCATTGTCTGAGATGAGTGTGTGTGGTATACCGAATCTAGTGACGATGCTTTTCCAGACAAACTTCTTGGAGTCAACGTCTCTGATATTTGCTAAGGGTTCGGCCTCAACCCATTTAGTGAAATAGTCTATCCCCACGAGAAGCCATCTTTTGTTTCCTGCAGCTCTCGGAAATGGCCCCACTATGTCCAATCCCCATTGGGCAAAAGGCCAAGGACTGGAGAGAGGGTTAAGAACCCCTCCAGGTTGATGAATATTAGGGGCGAACCTCTGGCATTGATCACATTTTCTGGCATAGTCCTGAGCCTCTCTCTGCATATTGGGCCACCAATAACCCTGAGTCAGAGCTCTATGGGCTAAGGACCTTCCCCTAGTGTGGCTTCCACAAATCCCCTCATGCAGTTCCTCCAGTAGTGCTTCCGTTGATTCAAGGTGCACACACAACAAGTACGGTCCCGAGAAGGATCGTTTGTACAGCTTCTGATCCTCGGACAACCAGAAACGCGGCGCCTTTCGACGTATCTTTTCTGCCTCAGATTTGTCCTCAGGAAGGGTATCATTCTTAAGAAAAGATATAACCGAGTCGATCCAACTAGGTCTAGGCCTTATCAGATTAATGTGAACTGTGCTGACAACGGTAAGAGTTGGCTCCAACAAATCCTCCACGAGGATAACCCTGGGCAAGTCCTGAGCCGAGGACGTCGCCAACGTAGCCAAAGAATCTGCATGGGTGTTTCCACTCCTAGAAATATGAGCTAAGACGAAGAAGTCAAACTCAGCTTGCTGACGCTTGACCTGGGCCAAATATTCCTGCATTCTGGGGTCTCTAGCCTCCATGGTCCCCATGACTTGGCCGACCACTAACTGAGAGTCCGAGAACACATGGATTTCCTTTCCACCCAACCTACGTACCATCTGCATGCCCACCAAGACTGCTTCATACTCGGCCTCATTGTTAGTAGCCGAGAATGCCAATCTCAAAGATTTTTCGAAGACAATTCCCTCAGGGGACATTAGAACAAGTCCAACACCAGACCCTCTCTGATTAGCAGCCCCATCCACATACACTTTCCAAGTCGAAGGCACTGCGGCCGTGATCACACCAACTGATTTTCCATCCATGTGTGCTTCTTTTAGAGTTTCTTCTAGCAATGGTTTAGTAAACTCTGCCACCAAGTCAGCGAGGACCTGGCCCTTCACCGAGGTGCGAGGCTTGTATTTAACGTCAAAAGCTCCTAAAATGGTTCCCCACTTTGCCACCCTACCAGAGTAATTAGCGCTGCGTAACACCGCCTTGAGAGGCAATTGAGTCAGAACCACTACGGTGTGAGACTGGAAATAATGAGGAAGCTTGCGCGTGGCGTGAACTATGGCCAGAAGCGCTTTTTCCAAGAGCAGATAGCGCACCTCGGCCTCATTTAAAGACTTACTAACGTAGTAGACCGGTCTTTGCACCCCGCTTTCATTTCTTATAAGGACTAGGCTGACCGCGTGGACGGCCACTGCCAGATAAGCAAACAAGACCTCGTCCGCCTCGGGGCGAGACAAGATGGGTGGACGAGAAAGATATTGCTTAAGCTGCTGAAAAGCTAACACGCAATCCTCGGTCCATTGAAACCCTTTCCATTTATTCAATAATTGGAAGAAAGGACGGCATCGGTCAGCTGATCGAGAGATAAACCTATTCAATGCGGCAATCATTCCGGTCAATTTCTGGATCTCTTTTGGGTTCCGAGGCGGCTGCAAATCCTGAATAGCCTTGACCTGCGCTGGGTTCACCTCTATGCCTCTGTGAGTAATCATGTATCCCAAAAATTTTTTGGACCCCACGCCAAAAGAGCACTTTGAGGCGTTAAGGCGCAGCTTGTACTTTCTTAGCACCTGGAAGGTGTCGGCTAGATCTTTGACGTGTGAAGGTATTGTTTTACTCTTCACCACCATGTCATCTACATACATCTCAATGGTCTTCCCTAGTTGCTGTTCAAACATTCTAGTCATCATTCTCTGGTAGGTAGCCCCAGCATTCTTCAACCCGAATGGCATGACCTTATAGTGGTAGTTCCCTGTTGGAGTAATGAAAGCAGTTTTCTCCTGATCCTCCAATGCTAGTGGAATCTGATGGTAACCCTGGAAGGCGTCCAAAAAACTCATTCGAGGATGTCCGACAGTGGCATCCACCAGTTGATCAATACGCGGCATTGGGAACGAATCCTTGGGGCAGGCCTTGTTCAAATCTGTGAAGTCCACACATACTCTCCACGTTCCATTCTTCTTTTTAACCACAACCGTATGCGCCAACCATTCGGGGTAGAAAATTTCTTTAATAGCCCCAGCCCTCTTGAGTTTGAGCACCTCTTCCTTTACAGCCTCGGCATGCTCTTTGGAAGAACGTCGAGGTGGCTGCCTTCTTGGCACAATGGCAGGGTTGACATTCAGACGATGACAAATGAAGTTCGGATCTACGCTTGGAGCCTCATAAGGATCCCATGCAAAAACATCAATATTGTCCTTCAGAAATTCCAACAACTCCATCTTCTCCTGGTGTGGCAAACGTATGCCTACTTGGAAGAACCTCTTTGGATCATCGGCTATCAGAAACTTCTCTAACTCCTCACAATGAGCCTCCTCTCCTGTCACCATTCCAGGTGCATCAGGAGCTGTTAACTGCTATAAGTCTTTGGTGATCAGAGCCGATGACTCGGCTTCCGTCTGGTGCAGCACTACAGCCGATATGCATTGCCTGGCCACCGATTGGCTGCCGAGGACCTCTTCAACACATTCCCCCGAGGGAAACTTAACCTTAACATGCAAGGTAGAGGAGACAGCTCCAAGAGCGTGCAGCCATGGCCTGGCGAGGATGGCTGTATATGGAGAGTACGCATCAACCACAATGAAATCCACCTCAACCGTTTCTGAGCCGGATTGAACGGGCAAACAGATCTGTCCCTTCGGCACAACGGCTCTCCCTTCGAAGCTTATAAGTGGTGAGTCATAAGGAGTAAGATCTTCCAGCTTCAATCTTAACCCCTTAAATAGATCAGGGTACATGATATCTGCACCGCTGCCCTAATCTATCATCACCCTCCTCACATCATAGTTCCCTATCCTAAGCGTAACTACAAGAGCATCGTCATGGAGTTGGATAGTACCTACCTTATCCTCCTCGGAAAATCCCAAGACGGGCAATTTTAGCTTCAACCTCTTCGGCCTGCAGCCCGACTCCTCGGCCTGAGGATGTGAAACTGCCATCACCCTGGTGGGACCCGAGTCGGTCCTGCCAGGTGCAGCAAAAATAACATTAATTGTTCCTAACGCCGGCTGAGATGAATTATTCCTCTGATTGTTTGAGCCAGACTGACTGCCCTGCCCTCTAGGTTGGCACAAGTGCTGCTTCAGTTTTCCTTCACTAACAAACTGCTCTAAGTGGTTCCAAAGGGTCCGACAATTCTCGGTAGTGTGGCCCACATCCTGATGGTATTGGCAGAAGAGGTTCTGATTCCTCTTTGTGGGATCTCCTGCCATCTTGCTAGGCCACCTAAAGAAGGGCTCCTTACGAACTTTTTCCAGCAACTGATGTACTGGTTCTCGGAACACAGTGTTCACGGCCTGAGGTGCTGCCGAGCCGGGCTGCCCAACGTAATCTCTTCTCGGCTTATTATTGTGGTACCTGTCCGACCTGAAATCCCTTCTCTCCTGCGGGATAACCTTCTCCTTACCCTTTCCTTGCTGTTGGTCTTCCTCCACCCTCTTGTACTCGTCAATACGGTCCATGAGGCGACGTACGTTGCGGACGGGCTTCTTAGTCAAAGACTTTCTCAGGTCGTGATCAGTAGGAAGACCTACCTTAAAGGTATTGAGCGCCACCTCATCAAAGTCGCCATCTATTTCATTAAACATCTCCCAGTAACGGTCGGAGTATGCTTTCAACGTCTCCCCTTCCCTCATGGTCATGGATAACAGCGAGTCCAATGGCCGAGGTACTCTGCTACACGTAATGAACCGCGAAGCGAATGCTCTAGTAAGCTCCCCAAACGAACCTATAGACCCCGATTTAAGGCCGTTGAACCACCTCATAGCAACAGGTCCCAAGCTAGAGGGGAAAACTTTACACATCAGGGTCTCGTTGTGAGAGTGCACCGCCATCCTCTGGTTAAAGTGACTCACATGCTCCACCGGATCAGTCCGGCCATTGTAGATGGTAAAGGTGGGTTGAGTAAACCTCCTGGGAAGCCTCCCCTTCTCAATCTTCTGTGAAAACGGAGATTTGGAGAGTTGGTGCAGCGCCCGACTCATAGCATCGTTCCCTAAGCCCCTAGAAGGAAGCTTCTTGCGTCTGCGAGCTGGCTGGTCGTCCTCCTCACCAGAGGACATTACACTGGGGGGTGAGCATGACCTTGAGCTGCAGCTACCTCCCCGCATCTCCTCTGAGGAAGGATCAGATGATGACGGTGAAGACCTGCGTCTGGCGCGGCGTAACTTTCTCTTCAAACGATTAATCTCCTTCTGCATGGCTTTAGCACCATCCTCATGGGTGGTGCTACCCCCACCATGAGTATGGCTAGCCCCGGGGTATTCTGTATGGACACTTCCCTCACGATCCCTTCGACGCTCAAGACGCTTGAAAAGATCCTCCGGTAGTGACCCCTGTGACTCTGCATGGTGAGAACCCAGGCCTGCCATAGTATCCCAACTCCTTCTAGACTAGGTTTCCCACAGACGGCGCCAATTGTGCACTTACAATTTCTTAATTTCTTTCTTAGTTACCGCCCCCTCCCTCTCTGGCCTCCATCCCCCTTAAATACTTCCTTTCGTGACACTTTTTGGACAGTGACTAGAAGTTTTAGCCCTACTGTTTAGGGGTCACTTCCCCATTAATGCGGCCAGGGAGGTAGGTGCAGTGCCTTTAATGCGGAGGTGGCAGCCTTTGCCTTTGATATTTTCTTTAACACTGGTGCATCTAGAAGGTTCAGGGTGTCCCCCTTTAACCAATAGTCTTTCCAGAGTTGTGCCTTGACCTTCATAATGAAATCTTGAGTTCTCTTGGATCGGTCCGAGGAGGAACTCACCCTCGGTTGTATCCTCGGAACCTCGGCATATGGGCCGATTCGTAGAATTTAATTCTGGAGCAGGTCGGCCCTTCATGCTACAGTCCAAAGGCCCATATGCCCATTTGGGTCCTTTTACTCCCACAAGTATAACACTAAACCAAAAAATGAAAAAAAAAAATTATTGCACGCACAAAGCGCGTGTGATGAGTCTTGTATACAATAAAGAGCTATAACTCTTCATTTGAATTAGTAATTTTAGGATGTCATGACTTTTCAAATTAATTTATAACCCTACTGATAGAGCCTCTATATGTATCTCAAGAGAGGTCAAGTTAAATTGAAGAATTTATTTTAAAATTGCCAAATAATACACATCTATATTACTATTTAAGGGACTTCCCCTATTTGAATTTCTCATTTTCATGGTTCTAAAATGCCCCTACATCGCTATGTTTAAGTAAAGATAAAACTAAAGGATAATTGGGTAAAAATACAATTCTAACTCCTACTAAAACATTGTCTAAAAAATAAGGTCACTCCTCTATTGATTTTCAAATTACTTTATCCACTTATATATTAGATTTTCAAAATATAAATTATATATATAAAAAATAAAAACACAAGTTTTTTTTTTTTTTTTGCTCTGAAAAAAATCCTCATCACACACGCGAAGCTCGTGTGATGAGACTAGTATCTATATAACATATACTCTTAAACCGTGTTTTTAACATAATTTATTTATTTACATATATTATTTTCTCAAATATATATTTTATATAATCCAAGATATATAAATTATTTTATCTAGTCATGTGTAATTATCGTTTAAATTGTATTAATCACAATCAATATCCTTCAAAGTTTCAAACAATTTTTTTTTTATAGATATAATAGGATTTGAAATTTATAGTGATCACTCCATAATAATTGTTTTTTATTATTACTCCAAAATACATTTTTGTGTGTGTGTGTGTAGATTAGGAGAAGGTATTTGGTATCAAATGATATTATGTCAGCAGTATTAAAATTCAATAAATGTGAGACATGCCAACAAAAAATAACTAATCCACTTCCAATTGAAAAACATGTGTTAATAGGTAGTTATTTTGCACGCATATCTCTCGTTTATTGAATTTTGATACGAATGACGTAATATCATTTGATGCAAAATACTTTTTTGTAGATTAGATGTATCTAGGCCTTTTATTCAATGGTAAGAGACTCTATTCAAGCCTCTTATTTGATGATAAAAAACTTGATCTACCAAGTTAACAAAAACCCACATTTTAAAACATTTTAAATCAATATTTTAATTAAATAAATTAAATAGTACCGATTAAAATATAATAGGAGTTTTAGAAAACATAAAAGAATACACGTTAATAAATTTTAGATAAATTAAATAATAATATGCCTTGACATATACAATGTATAATAATAATAACAGATGAAAAAAAGAATCTTTTCTTTTTTCTATAAATGGCATAAAGTAGGTCAAATATTTTTATAAACTTTCATTGTGGGACGTATCTTAAATCATTGTTTTCAATAAAGGTTGCATGAAACATGCATATGGATGAAAAAAAGAATCTTTTCTTTTTTCTATAAATGGCATTAAGTAGGTCAAATATTTTTATAAACTTTCATTGTGGGACATATCTTAATTCATTGTTTTCAATAAAGGTTGCATGAAACATGCATATGCGTGTAATGGAAGCGTGCAATGAAACACGCATAAACGTTCTTCCTTCCACACTACACTGATGCCCTCATTTCTCACCTGATGTAGTTGCTTGCGTAGCTTTGATAAGGTAAGCTTAATTGGCATATACAGTTATATACAACTACATCAACAACTCCACCATTTCTCTCTCATTACACGAAGTGCCAATAAGGGACTTAAACAGTATGCGAATGCTACCTTTTTTCTTTTTTCTTTTTTTCCTTTCCCTTTACGGCTTGGAGGGTCTTCTACGTTCCTAATGTTTTTCTAGTCATCTGACTCTTAATGATCATCTATGTATATATATATATATATATATATATATATAAAAGAACCATGTTCACTTTTAGACTGATCTGCTTCGGATTCGTTTGGAAACAATTTTTTCTAAATTTTTTTGCTGAAAGTGTGTTAAAGTGTACTTGTTCCTTGTAATTTTTTGAAAAAAAAAAAAAAGAAAATACAGAAAAAAATGAGGTTATAAAAAATTGTACATAAAAACTGAAAAAAACTAAAGACTAAAAGTTGAGTTTATAAACTGATGTCAAACAGACTCTTATTATAATATTATCGATACTTAAGATAAAGAGTCAGTCAGACACTTTATATGTATATATAAGTGGTGAGGCTCCAATTTATTCCAAGTTGCAAGTCCAAGTCTTATGGGTAATCTATTCATTTAGTACAAGTACACCGAACCTTCATTCTCCTTCGCTTCATTTATCATTCCTAAAAGCCTTTTTTTTCCTACACTTCCTTTCATGCTTTCTTAAAGATTATCTAATTTCTACTTCTATTACTTTCGATCCTCTTGTACTTTCCAAACTATGTCTACCATTATCCAACAAAACATAGAGTGCAACAAGTCTTTATGTCATGTACCCAACACCCCTAGTGCAGCTAACAAGAGATGGCGCTCGGCTTTTGTTTCCATCTATTGTTCTAGAGCCCTCCTATCATTTTTCAAAGAATCTCCACTCGATAAGAAAACAGCTAGAGTTTCACAGAATTCATCTTCCATCATTTTGGATATAAAACCAGCAAACAATAGGTTCAAAATTGATCAAGCAAGTCTCACCGAGCTTGTTAAAGAGAAAAATGCTGACAAGCTCCAAAATATCGGGGGGGTTGATGGAGTAGCATCCATACTTGAAATGAGTGTTGAATTTGGGATTCATGGCAATGTTGAAGACATTACTCGCCGACGTGAATCTTTTGGCTCAAACTCGTATAAAAGACCACAAAGAAAGAGCTTCTTCCACTTTGTAGTAAAAGAGTTCAAGGATCTTACCATTATCATAAGCTTACTTAGTGTTGTATCATGTCTTGCGTTTGACGTGATGGAGAATGAAACACTAGCAGGAAGGGGTGAAGATGAAAGCCTACTTGCTGCTTTATTTCTTGTTGTGATTTCTGCCATAAGTAACTTTTGGCAAAGCAGACAATTTCATAAGTTATCCGAACTCTGCAACAATATCCAAATTAAAGTTGTGAGAGCTAGGCTGCATCAAAAGGTCTCAATCTTAGAACTTGTCGTTGGAGATGTCGTTTGCTTAAAGATTGGAGATCAAGTTCCAGCAGATGGTCTATTCTTAGAAGGGCACTCTTTAAAAGTGGAGGAATCCAGTATCACACAAGACGAAAGTGATCACGTAGAAGTAAATTGCCATCATCCATTTTTGTTTTCTGGTACTAAGGTGGTTGATGGCTATGCTCGAATGCTTGTCACTTCGGTTGGGAAGAACACTACATGGGGCGAGATGATGAGCTCAATTAGTCATGATACCAATAAATTACAAACGCCTTTACAAATTCAGCTCAACAAGATAACTTCATCAATTCGTAAGGTTGGTTTGGCAATTGCTCTCCTAGCTCTTGTAGTCTTGTTGGTTCGATACTTCACAGGGAATACAGAAGATGAATCTGTAATTGAAGAGTTTCATGGCAGCAAGAAAAAGTTTTGTGTCAT
Source organism: Castanea sativa (assembly GCF_040712315.1). Lineage (NCBI taxonomy): Eukaryota > Viridiplantae > Streptophyta > Magnoliopsida > Fagales > Fagaceae > Castanea > Castanea sativa. The sequence continues at coordinate 5,335,788 of NC_134017.1, read as the reverse complement.
GGTGAAGGCTATGCGAATTTTAGCTACTGCAACTACGATAGTTGAACTTGTGATTCCAAAAGGGTTTTCTTTGGCTGTGAAGCGTACACATGTTTATTCCATGAAAAAAATGATGGTTGATCAGGCAATGGTGCGGAAGCTTTCTGCCTTTGAGACCATGGGCTTCGCCACCACCATTTGTACTGACATAGCAGGCAGTCTCACCTTGAATCAAATGAAGGTGACAAAGTTTTGGCTAGGGAAAGAATCTTTTGATGCAGCTGCTTATTCATCAATTGCTCCGTATTTTCTTGAATTAGTCCGGGAAGGAGTTGCTATGAACACAACTAGTACTGCTTACAGGCCTACTTCAAGATTTGAAATTGAGTTCTTAAGCAATCCAACAGAAAAAGCCATTCTTTCATGGGCTATTCTAGAGTTAAACATAGAAATGGAGCAATTGATGCATAATTGTAAAATTCTTTCTGTTGAAGCATTCAATTCACACATGGAACGAAGTGGGGTTCTACTAAGGAGAATGGGAGATAGCACAATCCATGTACATTGGAAAGGAGTTGCAGAAATAATACTGAAAATGTGTTCAAGCTACTATGATTCTTCTAGAATTATGAAAGAGCTAGATGATCATGAAAGGATGAAATTTGAGCAAATTATTCAGGGTATGGAAGCTAGTAGCCTCCAGTGCGTTGCTTTTGCACATAAGCAACTCTCAAAAGAAGATCAAGAATATGATACAAAAGATAAAAAAATAGAAGAAGAAGGTTTGACACTATTAGGGTTGGTAGGACTTAAGGACCCATGTTGTCCAGGGGTGAGGAATGCTGTGGAAGATTGCCAATTTGCAGGTATAAATATCAAAATGATCACTGGAGACAATGTTTTCACAGCAAAAGCTATTGCCACTGAATGTGGGATACTCAGACCATGTCAAGATATGGTCAATGGATTAGTGATTGAAGGCATGGAATTCAGAAACTACACACTAGAGGAGAGAATGGAGAAAGTTGATAAAATTTGTGTCATGGCTAAAGCATCCCCCACGGACAAAAGTCTAATGGTGCAATGCTTGAAACAAAAAGGTCATATAGTTGCAGTCACTGGAGGTGACATAAATGATGCACCAACATTGAAAGAAGCTGATATAGGACTTTCTATGGGAATTCATGGCACAGAGGTGGCGAGGTTGAGCTCGGATATCGTCATTTTGGATGACAACTTTGCTTCTATGGCCAAAGTTTTAAGTTGGGGAAGATGTGTCCACAAAAACATCCAGAAGTTCATTCAATTTCAACTCACTATGAATGTTGCTGCTATTATTGTTAACTTTGTGGCAATAATTTTTGTTAATCAAGGACTATTAACAGGGGTCCAGTTATTATGGGTGAACCTAATTACGTATTACTTGGTTACTTTAGCTCTTGCAACTGAGCAACCTACAAAGAAATTGATGGAAAAGCCGCCAATGGGTTGGACTAAGCCACTTATTACAAACAATATGTGGCGAAACCTCTTAGCCCAAGCTTTATATCAGGTTGTGGTCATCCTAACCTTAGAATTCAGAGGACAATTAATATTCAATGTGTGTGAGAAGGTGAGGGATACCTTGATCTTCAATACTTTTGTCCTTTGCCAAGTCTTCAATCAACTCAATGCAAGAAAGCTCATGGAGGAGAACATCTTCAAAGGGATCCATAGCAACAAGTTGTTTTTGTGTATCATTGCCATAACCATAGTCCTTCAGGTGGTCATGGTTGAATATTTGAAGTGGATTGAAGATACGGAAAGTTTGAATTGGTGGCAATGGGCTGCATGTATTGGAATGGCAATAGTGTCTTGGCCAGTTGGTTGGATTGTCAAGAGGATACCTGTTCCACAAAAGCCATTTCTTAGCTACCCAAAAAATTAAAGAGATATAAGGACTTCCCCTAACATAGTTCGTTTGGATTGAAGAAAAGTCTATGGTTGAACTCACTTTTACCATTACAACATCAAGCTCAAGCCCATAGTTGGGCTCATTGTACTTTCCATTGTACTATTGTTCTACATTGATAGGTTAGCATGTTGTTCATTCAATTATGTAACATATTCTCGGATTTAACGTAGTATTAGAGTTAGGTTTTTGTCTGGTTCCTAAAAGATTGCTAACTTGTTCGTACACCTCACCGCAACACTATCTTATGTGATGTATTCCAACCACTATGATGCTTTCTTTTGCTGATGTTTTTCAGCTAGAGGTGACGTTCTCCTATGGTCTTTGTTGTTGCCATCCTTAGGTCATACCAATTAATTGCCACTATTGGTAGCAACTTTTTTCACATATGCCATCCTCTAGATACCAATCTTCTATTGATGTCTCGAATGACATTGCGTGTAGGCATGTAGCCATCCTCTAGTCATAATACACATAATCAAGTCATTGACCTACTTAATAGTAATGTGATATGTTTAAATAATTAATAAATTATGTGATTTAATACATGTAGATAGTCTTATTAATTGCCATGTAATGGATTGAAGAAATTCTTTCAAATCGTAAGTTATAGAGAAAAAGTAGAAAGTAAACAATCACATTCGACAATATCAAAGTTTTAGAAAAAAACATGGATGTAAAATAATTGGTCTCCAAAGTAGGGGTTCTTGCCAGATTATGATATGGGTTAAAGCTATATCCATTAGTGATACTAAAAACAGATTGCTCACTCCTTGAATTTTGTCATATGGCAGTTCTGCAGTAATGAAAAGGCCGATGAGATAGAAGCATTTTTTGCCAGCCGTATGCATCCTTCTTTTACCGTGAGTTTGAAGCAAAGCACCGAGCAAATCCGACTCAAAGCGAGGTCGGTTGACAACAAAAGGCGAGAGCAATCTCTACAAGACCTAGTCAAACAGTTAGCTCTCAAGAAATGCTAGTCTTCACATTGCTTCCAAAACTATATTGTGAATGTAATTATGTTAAGAATAATAAACAACATACATTGCATGCTCAGCAACTTGTGTTATTTATGTAAGGAGTTACATATGAAGAAATCCAACCATGAACAGGTTGCAACTTAGCATCATTATCCTGAACTCAATTATCAATTTAGTTGAGTCCGACCCAAGGATGGAGCCATTGTTGGACGTGGGGGGCACTGGCCCCCCTAAATTTTTTTTTTAAATGCGTATATATATTTATGAATTAAATTTACCAATTTGGTTCAATAAATTACACTTGACCCCTCCAACAATATTATTGGCACTCTAAAAGGCCATAAAAAGAATTTATGGATCTAATCTATAAAAGAAAATTTAGTAAGCCCACAAAATTTAGCACAACAACATAAATCATAAAATAGTAAAACTAAAGAAAATTTAACCCAATCAACCAAATTTTATTAAAAATAAATAGTCCGGCCTTTCAAAAATTTTAAACAAAACAAATCTGTCATTCCATCAAAGATTAAATAATAAAAAAAAACAAAAACAAAAACAAACAAATAAATCCCTAAGCCTAACCAAGAGACTCAACGAATGATGGTTGAAGTAAAGTAGTGAAGTGAGAGACAGCAGCAGCATGGTAGCAGCAGAGCCGCCAACCCCGCCCCTAGCCTAGACTCACTATATTTGGTATCTCTCTCTCTCTCTCTCTCTCATGACCAAGTGAGCAATGTGCACAAAAAAAATCTCTTAAAGTGAGTTTGGTTCAGCTTTTTGAAACTTGGTTTTTTTAAAAAGTAGGGTTTTCAAAAAATGCGATATGAAATTGGGTTTTTTTAAAAAACTGAGTGTTTGGTAAAAGCTATTAAAAAATATTTTTTGAAAAAACTGAGTGTTTGGCTAGCACTTATAAAAGCGGCGGTTTGAGTTGTAAATTACCAAAAATGACAATGTATACATACAAAGGGGTTTATTTCATACTTAAATCAACTACTTAATAATACTTACTAAAAAAAAACTACTTAATAATAATAATAATAGCAATAATAATTTATTGTTAACTAAAATTTTTTGTAAAAATATTTTTATAACAAATCATATGTGGTAAGTTGTTATTAATTTTAATTTGAACACACCACTTAAATTATTATTTTTCACTAAAATTTGTTGTAAAAATATTTTTATAACAAATTATATGTGGTAAGTTGTTACTGATTTTAATTTGAACACACCACTTAAAAAAAAAAAAAATTCACTAGTATTGGCTAGTAACAACCCACCACTTAAGATTTATTGTAAAAATATTGTGAAAATATTATAGTAGCATTTCTTAGTTTTAAATTTTAAATTTTATTTTTCTGTGTATCTCGTTTTCTTTCATCCACACGTTTATTTATATATTTTTTTCCTCTTTTTTTCTCCTCCCCACACGTATTCTTTACCTTCTCTCTATCTTCACTTTTGACTTTTCTTTATACTTTTCTTCTTCACTAGACTACCATTTTGTCCACTCTCATTCTAGAACATACCATTTCTTTTTTCTCTTTCTCTACTTTCCTCCACACATTCAGCCACACAGCCCACACCCTCGCACTTCTTCATCTTGATCTTCATTATTCTTTTTATTTTTCTCTAAATTTAACCACACAAAGCTCACACCCATGCACTTCTTCATCTTGATCTTCACAGGTAATTTCTCTTAATTTCACCAAAAATCTTCAATACCTCTCTCAGCCCACACCCACGCACTTCTTCACCTTGATCTTCACAGGTAATTTCTCTTATTTTTTGTGTTTGTCTTTTCAGTTTTCAGTGTATTTTGTGGTTAGTGAGATGTGGGTAATTTGGGTCATTTCTTGCATTTCCAATGGTAATATTGATCAATTGCAAAAGCTCCTCAAACTTGCCCGCATGTTTTGGCTTAATTCTTTGCATTTCAAAACGTAACTTTTTTGAGAAAGCACGTTTTGAAACATTACCAAATGCTTGACTTTCATTTTTTCTCTCAAAAAGTATGTTTAGGCTTCTAAAAGCCGTAACAAACGGGTACTTGAACTGTTTGATACAAAAGAGAGAGAGAGAGAGAGAGAGTTCTTTCTCTTTTTAAGAGACTTAAACAATGACTTAAAAAGAAATAGTAGAAGTGCCTAGTGGTGGATTGATATCCACCCATATGTTGTGCTCTGTGAGTTGAATTTTGTCTTCTTTTTTCTTTGTCTTTTTGTGCTTAATTATATGAATAGAAGTTTTTTTAATGGTAAATAGTTATGTTTGTCTGTTAGTGTCTTTTTTTTAAAGTAAAAATTGAGTTTGTTTGAAACTTTGAAATTAATTGGGAGTTGAGATATAATAAAGTTAGTGAATTGTAGTGCTGTGTTGTGTACATAGTGCAACAATGATTTTTTTTTTTTTTCCTGTATGTGCATTTATTTCTTTGTGTAATCCTTGTTGACGGTTTATTAAGAATTTATTTGAGAACAGTTTATTTAACTGAAATTAAAAACTTTTTATTGAAAGTACTGTAAATAAAGTTAAAAAGTATTGTAAATATAGTGAGACTTATGAATAATACCAAAAAGTTTAATGAAACCCATAAACAGTAGTAAAAAAAAGATAAATAGTAAAAAAAGCTGGCTTTTTAAGCTAATGTCAAACACAACCTAATATTAAATGAAAAACTTATTTAGAGTTTTGTAATGATTTTGTTTTAGTTATACTTCACCCCCTTAATACCAAGTTCTGGCTCCGACCCTAGTCAGACTAATAGATCAACTAAATAAATATATTCTCAAGTTTATTCTTCTTAATATTCCTAGTATCCACTAGCACAGGACCACTCTATGTGCCATAACTAGTCTTAACTTAATTGATCAGACAGAAAATGGTTTATCAGAAGCTTCATCAAAAGTGCATGGCCTATAATTGCAATGCCTCTAAAAGTATATTATAAGCTGCACACCCAATAATAGTTAAAATTAGCTATACAAAACTATCACCTCTCCGTTGCTTTTAACAGTTACCTATCTGATGCCAACAAAGAGCCATTCCATAGCCTAATCTCTCTGCCTTTAGTCTCCGCTTAACGTATCTAATAAATCCTAGAAGCAACATAACTTCTCCATTGTGACATATCTCACATGCCAACTATGACCAATTCCATTACTGCTTTCTCTAATATGCCAAACCTAACACACAAAAATACTTCTAAAGTCCAAACAGAAATACGTGTTCCTGTTCATTTTCAATAAATAAATAAAAAATGCCAAAGGCCACAGCAAGAGAGTAAACACAGTCTGACAATTGTAATATCATACATCCATGTATCTTTCTATAACAAATACACTAGTATGTAACCAAATTTGTCAATTGTAGTGGTATATGAAAAAAAAAATTATATTATATTTTAATTTATTATTTTTGTCAAAATATGTAAAACTACTCCTTAAGTCATAGGATTAGCTAAAATTCATGATAAAATTATATTAATAAGATATAACAACACTTGATTTTTTTTTTTTTTTTGTGTGTGTTAATTCTTCAACATTATTTTTTTTAAGAATTGTGGTGGTGCCTGAACTTGTTTGAATTTTTTTAGAGAAGTAAAATTTTTGAAGAAGTCTTTTAATTATTAGAAAATGAAATTCCTTCAAGAGAAGTAAATTTTTTTTAAAAGTATTTTAGTGATATGGCAATGATTTTTACAAAATTGGCTATGCCAAATCCTGAGCGTATACCAAATTAGCTATGTCACTTGTTATTATGTGTGCCAATTTAAGCTTTTAAAATTTATTAAAATTTTGAAACCGGCCCTGGTAGAATAAAAACAAGTCTTTTAATTATAGGACTTCAAATTCGTGTGACCGTGCAAAATTAGATATTATATTATTTTTTTTATTCAACTTTTTTCTTTCAAGAATCGTGGCAGCACTTGAACTAAAAAAAAAAAAAAAAAAAAAAAACCTATTGTGGCATCACTTGCACATTTGCAACAACTCTATTCATTTTTCCCCTACTATTCTGGGGGGTCAAAATAGCCAAATACCATTATTTGAAAAAATATGTAATGTTTTACTACTGTTTAATAAATATTTAATAATTTATCACTTTTTTATAGCTTAATTTTGTAAAATTCAAGTTTAAAATAGAATTCGAGTTTCAAAAACTCAAGTAACACGTAAGAAAAACACAATTCCCCACAGCACTCACACAGCCGCACATTATTTACCAAAAAAAAAAAAATCTCTTATTTCATGTCATAAGTGTACTTTGCAAGCTTTTCTAACTTTTTTGTATTGTTAATGGGCACGTTACGTCGCTAACCCTTTCACAATACCCAACTTTGCTTTCTCTCTCTCTTTACTTTACTTTTCTTTTTCTTTGTCTTTTTCTCTCTCCAGATTTGACAACACCCACGGATTTGTTCTTCTTCTTTCTTCCTTTTCTTTCTTTTTCTTTTTCTTTTCCTTTTTCTCTTGCACGCTGCCGCTTACTTTTTCTTCTCTTGGTTTTTTTACTCTTTTTTTTTTTTTTTTTCTTGCACGCTAACTTCTTTTTCTTCTTCTATTCTTCTTCTTCTTCTTTTTTATTTTAATATCCTAGTTGATAATTTTTTTTTGGGTCTTCTCTTATGTTCTTTTTTCTGGGTTTAGATGACCAGTTTTCTCCTTGTAATTTTTTTCTTTTGTTTCTTTTTTGACTGGAGAACGGGCTTGCTTCTTTCTTTTCTTTTGCTTCGTTATTCTTTGATTCATTAATACAATTTTGTCTAAATTAAAAAAAAAATAGTAATTTGGCTTTGATTCAGTTGGGTTTGCATTAATTGATTCAGTGACTTGTTCAAGCTTGGACTTGCAGAGGAGAGAGATGAGACGAAGAGGAAAGAAAGAGAATAAATAAATAATCAAATTTTACTGTTTACGTCAGAAAAGTTACATTTTTTATTAAAAAAACTCTGAATACACTAAATATACAATTATGTTTTTTATTTAAAAAAATGTCATTAGAAATGTAGTACTAAACATATTTTTTTTTATAATATGATCACATATTTTCACAATATTTTTAAATACTTATTTTTACAACACTTTTTAAATCACAATCTTACTTTTTAAAAAAATCACAATTTTCACATCATTTTAAACTCTATATATATATATATATATATATATATGTGTGTGTGTGTGTGTGTGTGTGTGTGTGTTCTTTTTGAGAAGAATGAACAACAATACTTGAAATATGCAACCAACCATTAATGGTGTATTTATGTTTGTGCTTAATGACATATATTTAGTTTACAGTCTAGTCTAAATCCAAAAAAGATCCAAGTGGGGAACCAACGTAAAATTTAATTACTCTATTATGGATGAATAATAAAAAAAACTTAAGATAAAGACATAAACTTAATAATAATTAAAAAAACAACAAACAGGAAAAGGACAACAACAATGCAACAATAAGAGGATAACAATTTATTTTTCAGATTAAAAAAATTACTTTAAAAAGATATATAATTTTAAAAAGTTATACTTAAAAAGAGGCAGTTTTAAACTTTAAATACGTGTTACTAATCATATGAAAGCTTACACAATTACATCTTTTATGAAAATGCAATTCCAACTTCTTGATTTATATACAATAAAGAGCTATAAGCATCCACACCAGTCAATCTAAAGTCTTATAAAATGCAAAAAGTGACAAAATTTACATAATTTGAGCAAAAAAATACCCACATCAGTGGGTGTAAAACACATGCAAAATTGTGCAAATTTATCCACAAGCTACAGTAATTGTGTATATTTACACGGTTACTGTAGCTCGTTTATACCTTATTTTAATATTTGTTTCTCTCTCCTTCAACTCAGCTTCTCACTCTCACCTCTCTCTCTCTCTCTCTCTCTCTCTCTCGTTTTATCTCTCCCTTAGTCTCACCAATCTCACCTCAGTTCGATCACATAAGCTCTGATCACGTCGAATCCCTTCAAAAGCTCCAATCACATAAGCTCCGATCTCACCTCAGTCCGATCTCACCGTTGTTGGTTTCTTTTTTTTTTTCTTTTTTTTTTTCTGGTTTTTTGGTTGATTGTGGGTGTGGGTCAGTGGGTTTTGATCTTGATCGGCTTGTTTTTTCTGGTTCATTGGTGGGTTTTGATGATCTTGCAGCTGATTGGGTGGGCGATGAATGGGTTTGGGTGTGGGAGTGGCTCGATGGATCGGTGGGTGTGGGTGTGGCTCGGTGGGTATGGTTTGTTGAAGGATTTTGTTGAAGGGTGGCTGGCTAGGTGTGGGTGTGGCTCGACGAAGAAGACGCAGAGAGGAGAGGGAAGGAAATAATAAAAAATTTAAAAAGAATGAATATTTTATTGAATAAATGTGTAAAATAGATAAACCGATGTGAGTGTTTTGTAGAAGTGGATGTGTAAAATAACAAAAGTAAGTTTTTTCTTGCTAAATAGACAGAAAATTTGAACGAATTGATGTGGTTGCTCTAACTCTTCATTTGAATTAGAAATTTTAAGATGAGATGACTTTTCAAATTAATTCATAACCCTTCAATACAGTACTGAAAGAGCCTATATGTATATCTCAAGAAGGGCCAAGTTGAATTGACGAATATATTTTAAAACCACCAAATAATACACATATCTATATAGTATACACTCTTAAACCATGTTTTTAACATGATTAATCTATACTATACTATACTCTAAGCACACGCATTGTGCGTACTCAGAGGCTCTTTTAATTTTTGGGTAAATGTTAATAATTTACATCATTATAATTCGAAAATATTTTTTTTATTTTTCAAACAAATAAAAAAGATAAATTGTAGAGATAAACAGTAACTATAATTTTTTTTTTGAACGTGTGTTAGAAAGTGTAGTGATATAGAGAAAAGTTTGGATAGGAAAAATAAGATGAACGTGAGGGGAAATAAGGATACATTTTAGAATTTCTCTTCTTTTTATTATTATTATTTTTTTTTTTTAATTGAGATGTTTTACTTTTGTGGGGATGAAAAATGAATAAAAAAAGCTAAATTTTAGAGATGAAAAAAAAATCATAAATTTTAGGAGTTTTCTTTTTGAATCCAAAATGAAATTTGTTATTTGACATTTATGACCTTATTTCTAAGAGAAGTTACCCTTCATTAATGAGGATAGTTTTAAACCACATAAAAGTCTAGTTTAAAGAGAAGAATCCTCTTATGTATAGTATAGATATAAGAGGATTTTCCTCTTTCAACTAGACTTTTATGTGGTTCAAAAATACACTCATTAATGAATGGTAAATGTCAAATAATTTTTTTTTTTTGGATTCAAAAAGAGAATTCATAAAATTTCGGATTTTTTTTTTCCATCACGTTCAAAAAAGAAATTACAGTTATTGCTTATCTCTAAAGTTTATCCTTTTTATTTGTTTGAAGAATAAAAAAAAATTTCTAAATAATAATAAGTGTAAATTATTAACCTTTACAAAAAAAAAAAAAAAAAAAAAAAAATAGAAGAGCCACTAAGCACGTACGCGAGCGTGGGCTCAAAGGCTAATTTTTATATATATATATATATAAATATATACATATATATATATATATATATATATATATATATATTACTTTCTTGAATGTATATTTTATATAATCCAAGATATATAAATTATTTTATCCAGTCATGTGAAATTATCTTTTAAATTGTATTAATCACAATTAGTATCCTTTAAACAATTTTTTTTTTTTTTATAAATATAATAGGATTTGAAATTTATACTGATCACTCCATAACAAGTGCTTTTTATTATTACTCCCAATACATTTTTGTGTGCGTGTAGATTAGACGTATCTAGGCCTTTTATTCAATGATAAGAGACTCTATTCAAGCCTCTTATTTGGTGATAAAAAACTTGATCTACCAAGTTAACAAAAACCCACATTTTAAATCAATATTTTAAATAAATAAATTAAATAGTACTGTCAAAATATAATAGGAGTTTTAGAAAACATAAAAGAATACACATTAATAAGTTTTAGATAAATTAAATAATAATATGCCTTGACAGTTGACATATACAATGTATTATAATATTAATATAATAATATTAATATTTAGTCGCTAAGTCGTGCGATGCACGAAAAAACTATTGTCTCTGAAAAAAAAATGATGAAATAGTTAATTTTATCTGGTGCTTTCGATAAAATCAAATTACACACTTAATTACACACTTATAATTACATAATGTGGGTATATACACACTCTGGTGCTAACTCGATATAAGAGTTAGCACATAATGTGGGTATATAAATATATATTAAAAGGCAATACAGCATAGACCTTGCAGATGTGAAAAGTTTCAAAAAAAAATATTTGATAATTGTTGAAGCAATTGTTGGCACCTCCCCATGTACAAAGTGCTTGGAGGTCTAGGGGAAAAAGGGTTCGAGTTACGGGGTTAGCAACATATTGTAATTATTTCTCCCAAAAAAAAAAAGGCGAAAATACACTTTAGTCCCAACATTTTGGGTCAATTCCCATTTTGGTCCCAAAATTGATTTCTTTGCTAATGTCATCCCTAAAAAAAAAAAATTGTTTTTAAAATGGTCCTTTCCGTCAGGCTAGAAACGGAATAATCCTACGTGTTTAACGGACCTCCACCTGTCAAGCCCACTCATTAAAATAATAATATAATAATCCTACGTGGACACCTCAGTCAGCCAAAACTCACATGCCACTCACGTGCGTGCCACCTCAGCTGTCCACCTTATCTTCCCGCGTCCCAGACCCCTCATGTGACCCCATGTGACCCTACTCCTCAACTGCCTTAGTTATCTACACAAAAATCCCAAAAATCCCCAAATTGCAGAGAAAACCCTAAAATTCCTACGTTGTCTTCCTCATCCCGATCCTTAAAATCTCTAAATCAAACCCAATTTTGAGTTGAGTGAAACCCCTAAACAACGAAATCCCTAAGAAAATCCCCAAATTGCACACTGAAAATTGAAGAAAACAAGGGAGAACGTCGTGGGTTGAAGCTTCAATCCAAATCTGCAGCAGTTTCAAGATTTTAGCAGCGGGTTGAAGCTCGAAAAGGTAACTTTAGCTCGAAAATGTCCACTTTATCTCTTTCTCTGTGTATGTATCTCTGTCACTCTCTCTCTCTCTCTCTAACTTTTTTCACACTCCAGTCCGAGGAAAGAGAATGGAAGCTAGCTGTGCATCTGCCTCTGCATTATCAGAGGGAAGCTTGAGGAGGAGAGCACCACGCATGTGCTATTGTCCCTCCCCTCAAAAGCCCGTGCTAGTGGTGTCTTGGACAGAGAACAATCTAGGGAGAAGGTTTTATGGGTGTCCCAATTACTGGGTAAGTTGGTTTGTTAATTTTGTTGTCTGTTCATTTTGTTAATTTGGGTTTGTTAATTTGGTTTTGTTGTTTGTTCATTTTGTTTGGAATTTGGATTTAATTTTAGGTTGGTAAGAAGTGCAAGTTCTTCCAATGGGTTGATGATGAGATTTGTGAGCGTGGGAAGGTGCTGATCCCAGAAATGAGGCAGAAAATTCTCAGGCTCCAAGTGGAGGTTTCAACTTGCAAGAAGAGGGAGAAGTTTTTGACAGTCTGTCTGATATTGTCACTGATACTGTGTGGGATATGCCTTTGTGTGATTCTAGCTTTGGTGAATTAGATGGGTGGGGTATGGGGGTAGCATGTTTTGGACAATGTGGGGTGTAGGCAGGGTTAGGGCAGGGTTAGGACAATGGGGTCTTATCCTTTGTATCCAAATGATGTCAGAATGAAATATGCAATGCAATGACATAGTTCAGTGTTATCCTTTGTTAATTACCTTAATTGATTGCAATTAGATTGTTAATTTCCCAAATTTGCAATATTGGTAATCTAAATTCTATTTTGCTGCAATGTACAACAATTTCACCAAATTTGCAATACACAACAGGTTACCAAATTTGCATTAACCTGCAGTAAATATGCAATACAAGTCATCATCATCCCAATTTGCAATACAAGTCATCAACAGGTTAATTACAAGTCACCAAATCTGTAGTACCAAACCTGCAGTTTCAAATCTGCACTACCAACACAAAGACTAACTACCATACCAAATTGCAATTCCAACACAAAACAAAAGTAGCTCCAAAACAACCCAATTAAGTGCAATTCAAAATTTGCACTACCAAATTGCAATTCCAACACAAAACAAAAGAAGCTCCAAAACAACCCAATTAAGTGCAATTCAAAATCTGCACTACCAACACATTGTTCACTACCAACACATTCAAAATCTACACTACCAAATTGCAATTCCAACACAAATCAAAAGAAGCTCCAAAACAACACATCAAAGTTCAGGTCTGCATTAATAAGGTCATTCATAAATATCCAAAAATGCAGTACATGAGTGGTCTAAGTTCAGCCACATCAAAGACTAACTACCAATACTAGTTACAGCAACTACTAACACTGCCTATACCCAATTACAAATGTCTGTCATAATCCAGGTAGTTAATTTAAACCAAAAAATAGGCCATGTCTTGCCAATTACAAAAGCTCAAAAATGCAAACCCAAATTAACAAACCCAGATCAACAAACCCAAATTAACAAAATGAACAGACAACAAAATTAACAAACCAACTTACCCAGTAATTGGGACACCCATAGAACCTTCTCCCTGGATTGTTCTCTGTCCAAGACACCACTAGCACGGGCTTCTGAGGGGAGGGGCAATAGCACATGCATGGTGCTCTCCTCCTCAAGCTTCCTTCTGATGATGCAGAGGCAGATGCACAGCTAGCTTCCATTCTCCTTCCTCGGACTGGAGTGTGAAAAAAGTTAGAGAGAGAGAGAGAGAGAGTGTGACAGAGATACATACACAAAGAAAGAGATAAAGTGGACATTTTCGAGCTAAAGTTACTGTAGAGAGAGAATTCCCGACCTATCACAAGCTGACACATCATACTACCAAGTCCACAAAATACAACTAATTACAAAGCGCCACGTATTGCTGCTAGGTTTTGCTATCACTATTCAGAAACCAATAGAAATTTGCCAAGTGTCATTGAAATAAAGGGATGAAACGCATCAGCATGCGTAAGTGATGACACAAGCAGCCCTGCACGTGTAAGCGATGACATAAGCAGACTAATCAGGCTATGACATGTGTCACCAATTAGACTCCGCCACGTGTCTTTCACCCACCCCCAAACTCCTATAAATAGAAGCCTTCCTAAGACATTGGGTCGGACAAAAAAAGATATCCTGAGTTCAAAAATCCAGAAGCTCTGCCGGAATCAAACTCCGAAGCCTCCAGGAACTTCAAAAAACTTCAACCTCGAATACAAACAACATTCGAAGCAAAATCATCCAAACTACTTGCCCAGATCTCAAAGGTCACTAGAATCAAGCTCAAAAGCCTCCAGAAATCTCAACAAACCATAGATCAGTGAAGTTCTAAGGATTCTAGCCTCTAAAGTCTTGAAGAACTTCCACCACAAACCTTCAGAAAAGAAGAACGCACGAAGAACATACGAAGAACACAAAGAACACGAAGAACAAAGAATTTCTAACAAGCTCATAACCAGAGATTCATTGTAATTCCGTTTCAAAGATCTTCGATCCATTCCTCAACCAAATTGAAGGATATCTCGTGTTCGAATCAAAATTATATTATCACAATTCCAATTAACAAATCTTTCAAGGAGATCGAATCAGAGGATCACTCTTTTGTAATTACAGAGATTTGTACCACATATTCATCAATACAAATTTGCATTTGTGAAACTATTTTACTTGTTTGATTTATTTCGAACTAAGAATTTAGTCGTCTACAAATTCTGGCACGCCCAGTAGGACCTCTCTGCCTTTCATCTCTTTCTCCTTCAAAAGAAAAGAAATTCGATTTGCTACTAGCTTCGATGGCCTCTAACAAGAATGGTTAAAAATCGGTGATTGATGCTTCTGTTGCCAATGGTTATGTCGGCCCAATCACTCGCAGTCGATCCAAAGCTCTTGAACAACCGCAACCCCAATCAACCAAAGAAAGCAAGCTTCATAATACCATCTCTCTAGACTTTCTTGCAAATAGGAAAGCTACCACTAAGGATTCATCTATCTCGAAAGATTTTGAGATCAATAATGAATCATCCCCAACAAAGACCTTTTCTATCAACTCTTCACCCATGATGAGAAACTTAAGGAATAAAATACCTTTGACTCATCCTGTCTCGTCGTTTTCTCCATCATATCTAGTGGTCATGCCAGTGATGATGACCAACACCTCTACTATGGAAGAAAATATGGCTGAAATGGAACAAAATGTCACACTTCTCACAAAAGCACTTGAAGATAAGGATGTCCAAATTGCAACCCTGATGAACAAACTGGAAGTCCAAGATTCGGGTGAATCAAATCTTGACCTTAAGCACCCTCTTGGCTTTACCTTGAAGGGAGAAAATGTTAGGGGCGATAAGGGAAAAGGAGGTGAAGGCACTTCTCAACACGGACATTCAACCTCAATGGCCTCAATATTTGTCCAACAACTGCAGGACATGATAACAAACACCATACGAGCACAATATAGAGGTTCTTCTACACATTCTCTCATATATTCAAAACCTTATACGAAGCGCATTGACAATATGAGAATGCCAAATGGGTATCAACCCCCCAAGTTCTTGCAATTCGATGGCAAGGGAAACCCTAAGCAACACGTTGCTCACTTTGTAGAAACCTGTGAGAACGCAAGGACTCAAGGAGGCCTCTTTGTAAAGCAGTTTGTTCGTTCACTGAAAGGGAATGCCTTTGATTGGTATACGGACTTAGAACCTGAGTCAATTAATAGTTGGGAACAGTTGGAAAAGGAGTTCCTTAACCGGTTTTACAGCAAGTGCCGCACAGTAAGCATGATGGAACTTACCAATACTAAGCAGTGGAAAGACGAGCCCGTTGTTGACTATATCAATCGGTGGCATTCTTTGAGTCTAGATTGTAAGGATAGACTGTCTGAAATATCTGCTATAGAAATGTGCATCCAAGGCATGCACTGGGGACTTCTGTACATCCTGTAAGGGATAAAGCCTCGAACATTCAAAGAATTGACAACTCGTGCGCATGACATGGAATTGAGTATCTCTTGCCATGGAAATATGAAACCTCCCGTACCTGAAGAAAAGAAAGAAAGGCGGGAAATAAAGAAAAATGACAGGAATACGAAAAGTAATGTCAAAGACTCCATGAATATCAACCCTGCCCCAGTCAAAATTTCAACAGGAAATGTGAAGGCTAATGAAAAGAGGCCTAAGGGAGGCCAACGACGCGAGACGCGTCGCTCATCACTCAAGGAATGGGAACAAAAGGTGTATCCTTTCCTTGACGCTGATATGCCCGAAATGCTAAAACAACTGCTCAACTTGAAATTAATTGAATTGCCAGAATGCAAACGACCGGAAGAGGTAGGAAAAGTTGATGACCTGAACTATTGTAAGTATCATCGCATCATATGTCATCCAATCCAAAAATGCTTTGTTCTTAAAGAACTCATCATGAAGCTAGCCAAGGAAAGGAAAATCGACTTAGATGTTAGTGATGTTGCTCAGTCAAACCTTGCAACATTTGCTTGCAGGTCGCCTAGTTGCATGTCTCCAACTACTAAGCAGGGGGCAAATACCACGTTCATCCAATTTGGTTCTTTGGAACCTATTCAAGTTCAGCTCTCACAAAAAGCATCTGATTATAACTCAGATGATGATAAAAAGTCAACAGTGGATGAGGAAGAGGGTTGGACGTTGGTTACTCGCAAGAGATGGAAGAAGAGACGAGTATTCCCTCTTCATTTGATCACCCAAAAGTCCAGAAGAGCACAAAACCAAATCCAACCATAATCAAGAAGAAAGAATGATAAAAGAAAAGAAAGACTAAGAACGGAAATGTATGATGATTCGGCACAAACCCAAAAATTTCGAAGTCCCGTCACGTTGGAAGAATTCTTCCCCATAAAATTCTTTCAAAACAAGTCAGCGGAGGCTGTTCACATGGTCTCTCGTTGCGAAGTTGATGACAAAAAAAAAGGTGTTGACCATGGTAGTTCAAATGAGAATTTGTTATCTTTATAACAACTCAAATCTCAGGTTGATAAAGTTGAACCCTCGCAATCCTCCACCTCTCCAAAAGAAGGGATCACACAAGCTCTTGAAGAGCCAAAGATTTACATTCCTTGTACCAATACACTTCAACAAACACAGGAATGTTGCTCGTGCTCTCTAGACTTAACTTTCATTGACGAGGATCTATTGTTAGGCTCTAAGCCTCACAATCGTCCACTTTATGTCTCTGGTTATGCTTGTGAACAAAAGATTGATCGCATTCTCATTGATGGAGGTTTAGCTATTAATATACTACCGAAAATGACAATGAGACAACTTGGTCTTGCTATGGAGGAATTATCGCACAATCGCTTGGTTATACAAGGTTTTAACCAAGGAGGACAACGCGTCATCAGCATGATACACTTGGAGTAAATCATTGGAGAATTGACAAGCAATGTTTTGTTCCATGTCATTGATGCCAAGACAACCTACAACATGTTGTTAGGACGTCCATGGATCCATGGGAACGGAATAGTGCCATCAACTTTGCACCAATGTTTCAAGTATCTTCAAAGTGGAATAAAGAAAGTCGATGCCGACTTGAAGCCTTTTTCTGAGACTGAAGCTCACTTTGCTGACGCGAAGTTTTATGTAGAAGATGATATCCCTAATGAAGTTCTCCCGGTTGAAATCCCGTCCATGAAAAGCAAGCAGGGTGAAAAGAAGCATGTTAAATTCATCACTAGAAAGGAGATTCCTTCCCCAAAGGAAGATCCAAGATATGGGAATAACTAGTCTAGTGAATCTACTAGCAATTCAAAGAGAGCGGAAAGTTCTACGCCTTCCAATAACCCTCCATTCCTCTGTTATGTACCATTATCACGCTGCAAGAACGGGCAATCAGCATTCGCGGAATGCCTTAATCTACAATGGACATGCGAAGACCTCCTACAAAGCTCACGATGAAGGATGTAGCCATATTGAAAGAAAATCATGTTATGCCTTTAACTTCATCCACAAATCCTTTGCCCTCGAAGCCACTAAATGGATTCGTGAGGTCTTCACAAAGTCTGACAAAGCATGGTATTCTACCAAGTAAGCAGACGAAAGAATGGTTTGACCCAAAGGCATATAGGCTATTAGCCAAAGCAGGCTACGATTTCTCAAAACAAGGCGGCCTAGGGAAACTAATTCCAGAAGCCACTGGAGAAAAGATGCACGGCCTTAGTAAAACACAAGGGAAAATGTGGCTTGAAGGGCATGAAATTCCTATCCCAAAGACTGGAATAGGTTATACTCCAGAACCACCGGCTCAAATATGGATCAATAAAAGAAGCAATGCTTCAAGTTTCCAATACATAACAGTAGAGGTCGACGAAAGTTCGAATCAAAGAAAAGATCACTCTTCATCACGCATCTCAGTATTCGATCGCATTAAGGCTTCATCGTCACGAATTACAGTGTTCGACAGGTTAAATACGGCTTGTTTAACGCAAAGTCGGGACACTTTTGCATGTGGATCAGTCTTTAATCGATTGGGGCCAACGAAAAGGCCCATTGATAGTTGCTCTCAAAACTCAATAAATTTTGAGGTTCAAAAGGAGGAGAAAGCTAACGATGAGATCCGCAGTAGTATTCCTTCACGCATGAAGCGTAACTTTATCTTAGATATCAGCACTGAAGGAGCTCTCAAAGTCAAAAGGTGAACGATTGTACACACAAGTCAGTCACTCGTCCACAATGAGCAAATTGAAGAGGTATCATCCTCGTTTCATATTACAGTAGAAGAAGATACACTGTTAGATGTTGAAGCCACCAAGGATGAGGTCGATGAAGCTCCCCTAGCCTTGGAAGATGGAGTACAAGCTACAGTTGATGAACTTAAAGAGATCAATTTAGGAACTACTGAAGAACCCCGACCAACTTTCATCAGTGCCCTTCTTACTCCTGAAGAAGAAGAAGGATACCTTCAGCTCCTGGTAGAATATAAAGATGTGTTTGCTTGGACTTACAAAGAAATGCCTGGGCTCAATCCAAGTATTGCTTTACACCATTTCGCAGTAAAGAAGGACGTGCGCCTAGTAAAACAAGCTCAAAGACGCTTTCGGCCGGAGCTTATCCCTCAAATAGAAACTAAGGTCAATAAGCTAATTGAGGCAGGCTTCATTCGTGAAGTACAGTATCCGGAATGGATCGCTAATATCGTCCCTGTCAAAAAGAAGAATGGACAAATCTGGGTGTGCATTGACTTCTGTGATCTGAACAATGCATGTCCCAAGGATGATTTTCCGTTACCTATCACTGAGATCATGGTTGACGCCACTATTGGTAATGAAGCCTTATCTTTCATGGATGACTCTTCTGGTTATAACCAAATTCGAATGAATCCTAAGGATGAAGAGTTCACAGCTTTTCGTACCCCTAAAGGCATTTACTGTTACAAAGTAATGCCTTTTGGATTAAAGAACGCGAGTGCTACTTATCAACGAGCCATGCAAAAGATCTTTGATAATGTACTTCATAAGTAAGTGGAGTGTTATGTCGATGATCTGATAGTTAAAACAAAAAGGAGGGAAGACCATTTGGTAGATTTGCAATCCATGTTCAACCGCTTAAGAAAGTATCAGCTTAAAATGAATCCTCGCAAATGCGCTTTCGGCATAACATCCGGGAAATTTCTTGGTTTCATTGTGAGGCACCGCGGTATTGAAATTAACCAGTCCAAAATTGAAGCTATCCAGAAAATGCCAGAGCCCAAGAACCTGTGAGAACTTAGAGGCTTGCAAGGAAAACTAGCTTACATACGACGATTTATTTCAAACTTGGCAGGTCGATGTCAACCTTTCAATAGATGGATGAAGAAGGATGCACACTTTGAATGGGATGAGGCTTGTAGCAATGCTTTTGTGCGTATCAAAAGATACTTGCTTAATCCTCCAGTTTTAGGTGCTCCTATCCCTAGAAAGCCTTTGGTGTTGTACATCGCGGTACAAGAAAGGTCTCTAGGTGCTCTTATGGCACAAGAAAATAAAGAGGGGAAAGAAAGAGCCCTTTATTATCTAAGTCGAACTCTCAATGGAGTTGAATTAAATTATTCTCCTATTGAAAAGATGTGCCCCGTTCTTTTCTTTGCCATAAACAAACTGGAGCACTACATGCAAGCACATATGGTCCGGTTGATAGCAAAGGCGGACCCGATTAAATATGTCCTCGCTAGGCCAGTGGTTTCGGGCCGCATAGCTCGATGGACAGTCTTGCTGCAACAATACGACCTTGCATATGTTCCGCAAAAAGCTATCAAAGGACAAGTATTGGCAGATTTCTTAGCTGATCACCCAGTTCCATCTGATTGGGAGTTCTCTGATGATTTCCCGGACGAAGATGTGTTTTACATTGAAGTAATGCCACCATGGATGATGTTTTTCGATGGGGCTGCACGTCAAGAAGGAGCGGGGGCAGGTGTAGTGTTTGTTTCTCCACAATGACAAATACTTCTATACTCGTTCTCATTAAGCGAACTTTGCTCTAACAATGTAGCCGAATATCAAGCATTGATCATTGGTCTACAAATGGCCATTGAGATTGGCATATTGCAACTCGAGATCTTTGGGGATTCCAAATTAATTATCAACCAAATCTTGAAGCAGTATGATGTCAAGAAAGAAGACCTTGTCCCTTATTGCAAATATGCGAAGAAGTTGCTCGCAAATTTTGAGGCAATTACATTGGAGCATATACCAAGGAAGGAGAATAGACAGGCTGATGCTTTAGCTAATTTGGCTAACGCCTTAGCATTATCCCAAGAAGAGATAGCCAAAGTTGCTATTTCCCAAAGGTGGGTGGTGCCTTTCGTGGTTGAAGAAGAAGAAGAAGAAGAAGAGCAAGCCAACTTCATTTCTGTATGCCTTGTCAAAAAGGAAGATTGGCGACAAACGATCATTGAGTACGTTCAACATGGAAGACTCCTGGATGATGTACGCCATAACATCGAAGTTCGGCGAAGGGCTGCTCGATTCATTTACTATAAAGAAACTTTCTTCCGCCGTTCATTTGATGGTTTGTTTCTCCATTGCTTAGGAGAGGAAGAGGCTAAACAAGCCTTAGAGGAGGCTCATTCTGGAATATGTTGTGCACACCAATCAAGTCCTAAGTTACACTACAAGATCAAGCAAATGGGTTACTATTGGCCTACGATGGTGCAAGATTCCATGGAGTACGCTAAGAAGTGCAAAGCTTGTCAATATCATGCAAATTTCATCCATTAGCCACCAGAACCTCTATACCCAACTTTAGCTTCTTGGCCTTTTGATGCATAGGGGCTTGACGCAATAGGACCATTACCAAAATCATCCGGTGGCCATTTGTACATCTTGGCTATAACTGATTACTTCTCAAAATGGGCAGAAGTTGTGCCTCTTAGGGAGGTGAAGAAAGAAACGGTGGTCAATTTTATCCGAACTCACTTGATCTATCGGTATGGTGTCCCTCGGTATATCATAACCGATAATGGCAAACCGTTTCAAAATAGGCTGATGACGGAGCTGTGTGAGAAATTTGCATTTAAACAGTACAATTCTTCTATGTACAATGCCCCAGCGAATGGATTAGCCAAAGCCTTTAACAAAACTCTTGATAGTTTGTTAAAGAAAGTGGTATCCAAAACTAAGCAAGACTGGCATGAAAAAATTGGAGAAGCATTATAGGCATATCGAACAACATTTCGAACGCCTACTAAAGCGACCCCATATTCTCTCGTTTATGGAGTAGAAGCTATCCTTCCCTTAGAACGCCAGATCTCATCACTACGGATCGTCATTCAAGAAAGGTTAACTAAAGAGGAAAATGTCAAGCTTAGGTTACAAGAGCTAGAGGCACTGGATGAGAAAAGGCTCGAGGCCCAACAACGCCTTGAGTGCTATCAAGCTCGTTTGTCAAGCGCATTCAATAAAAGAGTTAAACCACGATCATTCCAAGTTGGTGACTTAGTCCTCGCCGTTCGAAGACCTATCATCACAACTCATCGTACAGGCAGTAAGTTCACCTCAAAATGGGATGGACCTTATGTTGTGCAAGAAGTCTACACTAATGGAGCTTACAAGTTGATTGATCAAGAGGGTGTAAGGATCGGCCCCATCAATGGGAAGTTCCTCAAACACTTCTATGCTTGAAAATCAAGAACTGCTCCTCAGTAAGAGTTTAAACTGCCTACTGCAGCACTACAAGGGTACATGATGTCTTTCTATTACCTTTGAAAGTGTACAAATAAGGAGAAATTAATCTCACTCTATGTCACCATTTGCGAGTGTGGAGTAGTGGCTGGATGCCCATGTCGCCCTTGAGGCCAAGGTCTCGGGTTCGATTAGAAGTGATACCCACTATTGCGCGATTGGTACCCATGAAATGCCGTGGGGTGTAGGGCGAAGATTACGCACGTGAGCCCTCCATTTTTTGTAAAAAGAAACAACAACAAAAAAAAAATCATAAAAAAAATTAATTAACAAAAAAATATATATATTGAACTACGTAATGACTTGATCCCTCTCGAGGGTATGTAGGCAACTTAGTATCTTTTTGCTAAGTTCAGTCACTCGCTAAAAAAGAAAAAGAAAAAGTGTTTTATTATTAAAACATGAAAAGAAAGAAGTAGAGAATAAGTCTTCTTTATTGATTGACAAAAGGAAAATAGTACAGGGGAAAGCATGATGACACGTATGAAGGGAATTAAAATACAAAAGATTACGACATTCATTTCAAGTCTTTCAAACTAGAACGACTATCTTCCAGCAAGGCTCGTATCTTCTCTAAAGCCTCCATATCCTGGTCTTCAAGAACGGGAGCGGATTTGACTTCTTCAAGCTGTTCTTCTAAAGCTTGCACAACGTCGTCTTGTTTAACTTGATGAGTTTCGATTTGAGACAATGATTGTTCTAATTGGCCAAGTTCAGTTTGCAAGTTAGCCATCCTCCAAGTAACAGTATCAAGCTCGGTCTTCAAAGATGCCTTCTCATGCAATGCTTCAGCAAGGAGGAATTCAACTTCAGCCTCACGTCGAATTAAGATAACATGTATTCAGAGATTCTTTCATCTTCAAATAGTCTGCAACACCCTTGCAATATTTGTCAACATTTTCGTGCAAGTATTGAGGGTCCACTCCAAGACTTTCAACCTCACTATAAATTTCATGTACTTCAGCTTGTGGGAGGATATTGTCTATAGAAAGATTCGAAAGCCTGTTTAAAAGAACATCTCCCAGCATAGAAGCCCCTTGCCTACGCACGGAAGAAATGTGCACCTTGGCCTGAAATATAGAAACTTCTGAAGGGTTGATCGGTTGCAAGGATGAGAGAGGTGTCATTTCTGTCTCAATCAAAAATTTGGACAACGTGCCAGCATCAGCAAACTTACGCCTCTTGAGATCCGAACTCTTCGTAGATGGCTTTGAGGTAGAAGACTGACTATGTGTAAGAAGATGTGCATGATCAGTAGAGGTTTCCGCATCAACACCTTTCATTGGACTCTTCAAATGTTTCCAACTGGGGTCGAACTCGTCACACACCTCCTTTTCAAAAATTTCAATGGCATCCCTAACTGGTACAGCAAGCAAAACCTTTGATGCTTTGACTTTGTGCAAACTTTGACAAGGGTTGTGGAATGTATGAGTCTTGTAGATCCCTCTTTCCCTTCTGAGGTTTGTTGGACGTTAGTGATTTAATAGAGGAGGAGGTAATTTCAACTAGAAAATTTGTTCCTCTGGTAAAATCAGTTTTACATACTCCTTCCCACCATTGTTTGTAGCTATGTCTGACCCGGCTTCCAAAGTCTGACGCAAAAGCCAAAATGAGTACCTTAGAATCTGTGTTGCGACAAGTGAAAGATTAGTAGAATTGGTATAGATCTTTTAAAGAGCTTGTATGAATTTCTTCCTTTAAGTCACTTGGAATGTCTTGATGAAATCCAAAGTGCCGACTAAATCTGTGGGGGCTATATGCTTCTACAATGTGTTGGTCTTCACATCGAAGTGACAAGTACCCCGAGCGAAGGCTCATAAAGTAGTCGAACCTCTGAATGGATAAATGATTATTGTCGACGAATGTCTGGTCATAGCTTTTATTGAAAGCAGTCTCGTGCCAAAAGAAGTCTATGGCAGTCCGTATATGCTTTCGTGCGGACAATTCACTGAACAGAGAGGCAGAACCTACACCGGAGTATTTAGTCATCAAAGGATGGGATAGTTTGGCATGGGCGATGCGGTTGCTTCTGAAAAAATGACCTACCCAGGCGTAAACATAATGAATAGCAAAACTAGCTCTAGACTTGCTCGGAGTAGGAGAGGAAGAAATGGTGTTAAGCCCATGATAAATGCTAGCCAATACTGGGGGAGCAAGGCCAAATGAACGACCATTGGCCATGGAACTAGCAATCTTGAAAGTGCCAGGACGGATGCTATTTGGATCCTTGTTAGGAAAGACAAATATGCACAGCCAACAGGAAAGAAGTGCCGATAAGTAAGTCTCCTCCTTTAAGTCACCCTCAATTTGAAGATCTACAAAGACCCCGTGTTCTTTATCAGAACATGGTCCATGCTCGTTTATCTCACCAAAGGGATTCTAACTACACTTGGGAATGGTTGCTCGTCTCGTTGGTTTTCTAGGAGCTTGGTACTTGCTGTTTCCTCTGTACCAAAAAGTAATCCAGTCACGAACACTCACTTTCCCTTGCCTTTTCATCTGGTTTTGAAGGTGATGATACGCCATGAAAAGGTAGCAACAGCTGTGCGGTAGATAGGGTCATCCTTGGTCATTGGTTCCATCTAGCTCTTACACGTTGGGTACCACTTCATCATAAAATGCACCTGTGCAAGGAAGTCCGCCAAGAATGGAAAGATCCCATGGTGTGATAGAAATTTCCCCAACTGAGGTGTGGAGGGTATTGGTAGACGGACTCCAACACTCACACAACGCCTTCATGAGATTCTCATCATAATCATATGTGAATAGGGAGGCAAAGACAGCATTGTAAAGGTGGACCGCATCAAGGAGGTGCTTACACCGACCAAGCACATCTTCTAGCCAATCCCAATAAAGGGAAAAATAGGAAAACCCTCCATTCGTGGTAAAGGAAGAATCCCAATTGGCTCTTTTTGCAATTATCTCGCATCCCAAAGTGTTGTACAGCTTTGATTTGGCAACATTTTTGTGATGCGAAGCAAAAAGGGTAACTATCTCCAAGTTAGAGCCGCCATTAGAGGGAACAACCTGTGATCATTTCGGCAAATTGAGAGGATAAGAGTTATGGCCCCATCTCTCTGAAAATCTTCCAATTATGGGCGGACGAACAATCAAAGTTGTAGCCTTTGCATCCTTGTCATCTTTCTCCTTACAAATGAACAAGGCTGGTTCTTGACCAATCTTCGAATCCTTGAAAAAAAGCATCATGATACCTAAAAAAAAAATATTAGTAGAAAAAATAAAAGTGAAAAAAATAATAATAATAAAAACAAATAGTAAAAACAATTAAATAATTAATAAAAAAAAGAAAAGTAAAAAGATAGTTTCTCTACACTTATATTACGTTACCCACTGAAAACATATTGTACAAAACATAGTGCATGCCCTGGGTGGCTTTATATAGGAGCCTTGGGAAACTATCAGAGAGCTGTGGAAAGGCAAAGAACCGTACTCTCAAAGAATACTGTGCTAACTGCCCCCAGAAGATCATGTTGGCAAAAAGAATTTATTACATTAGACTTGCGATGGAGTTCTAGTCTGCATATTATTCGAGAGTAATGCTACCGCCATAAATTATTTTACAACATTTTTTTTTATGTGATTAACCTCTTGTTGGTTTATATCTACACCTACCATTAAAATCACTTTTGTTTATATACCAACAACTACCCACCACATTAGCAGTTTGTAAAATTATTTGTATCTCTAGCATTATTTACTGTTCAAATTGACTGTGTTACCAACCTTGAAAACTCGAGATGTCAAACACTGTCAGAACAGAGAAGACTAAGATGGCAACCAGTCCAACAATGTCCGTCGTCTCCTCTTCTGAATTTCTAAATCCTCTGACAAGATGTCACAAAAATCAACTAACAAAAATCTTCTGAGGACTTCGAACAAACAAGAAGATAGCAATAAGTCCAACAATGCCTGCTGGCTTCTCTTCCAAATTTCTAAATCCTCTGACAAGATGACACAAAAATCAACCATAGAAGTCTTCTACATCCTTCGATCCACCAAACTTGAAAATTTCAGGCCCAGATACCCAGCCACGCGCTGCCACACACGGCCACAAATTCTCAACGACCTGCGGGTTTCTCATTCAAATCTGCGCAAATCTGAGAACAATTTTACAAAACTGATGCCACCATTAGAGCTATCGGCCTTCGATCTACAAAACCTGAAATTTTTAGGTCCAAACAATCAACTACGCACCACCACACGCCACCACGCGCCGCCACAAGTTCGCGATGACCACCGGTTTAGTCCATCAAAACTATGTAAATCTGTGCACAATTTCACAAAACTGACCATATAGGGCTCTTCAACGGCCTTAGATCTACAAAACCTAAAAATTTTAGGTTCAGATGCCAAGCCACGTGCCTCCACGCGCCACCAGATGCTTCGGAGATCCCAGCATCAATGTCACGCGCTCCCACGCGCCACCCTCACCTTCCACGCACTCACACGCGCCAGGTGCAAGCGTATGACATCACTGATGACGTCATCCTCCATGAACTGGTTTGACCTGGACCGACCTGGAAAACCGACCCAGATCTAGACTGCCTGAAAAAAAAATGCTTTGACTAGTTAGAACTTTGAATTTGACCAAAAAGTCAAAATTTTCAAAACGAGCTTGTCCCACTCAGCTTTTCGTGTACTTTCCAATTTTGGGATCTGTTTCTTCAACCGAGACTTGAAAATTGCACAACAGTCCAATTTCTAAAAAGTTGACTTTTGCACAAATCTTGACCAAAAGTCAAAATTTTTGAGATGGACCTGTCCCACTCAGTTTTTCGCATACTTTCCAATTTTGGAATCTGTTTCTTCAACTAAGACTTGAAAATTGCACAACAATCCAATTTCTAAAAAAGTTGACTTTTGCACAAATCTTGATCAAAAGTCAAAATTTTTGAGATGGACCTGTCTTGCTTGATTTTTCGCGTACGTTCCAATTTTTGGGTCTATTTATTCATTTGAGAATCCAAAATTGCTCAAATAGTGTGATTCTACAACTGTTGGCTTTGATGTAACCTTTAACCGAAAATCAAGATGTTCGAGCAAAGCTTGTCTTATCAGGTTTTCACAAAGATTTTGATTTTGAAGTCTGCGTATTTGTTTTGGACTTAGAAACCACCAATCTGACCCACTTCTCCGAAGTACTAACGGTGTCCAAAATTTAAGCTCTCAAGATCATAATTTGAGATCCATCCATTTGGTATGGATTCCCTCAAGATTATCTTCCAGACTTGATCAAGACTCCCCTTTCAAAGAACAGATGAACTCTCACAAGTATGTCTCAAAATTGAAATTAAATTGGGTCACTACTTTAGTCTACCATTTCCGTCGGTGCCTACTAGTCTCCAACCTACCATTCCCATTCGGTGCCTACCGTTCTCGTCCACCATTCTCACCAAAAAGTCTCGTCCGCCATTCTCAACTACCCAACTACCGTTCTTCATCTCTCTGCTATAAATATAATGGTCGGATTCATCGAAAACTCAGCAAGAAAAACACATTGAATCATGAAATGAAGATTTGCTTCTTTCAAATTTTCAATTCCTCTTTCTCATAGCCAGTTCTCACTATGGCCTCGTCATTCTCAACACCTAGCAACCAAAATCGTTTCATAATCAGTTTGAAATCAACCCCTTCATGTTTCAGTAGAACCCCTTCTCACAACATCATCATTGTTTTAGGATTCAAACAAATTTTGTTTCCTTACTTAATGACCACATTTTTTCATAAAGTTACTCGTAACAAGGTTTGCATTGTCGTTCCATGCTTCCTTGGACTTGGTTGGCCAGGAAATCTAAGTCCAGCAGAGACACCTGTTTCTAAGATCAGGGCTTCTGTAGTCTCTCTCCAACTGTTTGGTCTCCCATCAGAAGTAATGGTTCGGAACAAACAGCAACTTGGCTGGTTTATAAAACCAAGATCACAAATTAGCTCCACCTTTCATTTTGTTGTGCTTTCCCAACAAGTTGCATTAGGTGAAGGTGGTAAAAAGTGTTGGGGTATCCTACAAATTGTCTCCCATCCAACACTTACGATGACCTCCAAGGTACCAGCTCATCAGAAATTAGCTTTGGTGTCGGCAAATGGTCGCCAAAGCCTCATTCCATGTTTCCACCAGCGTGGAGCCCAAAGGTCATCGTTGTTGGTACCTCAAAACACACTTTCTGAAATTACTCCAACTTAAGATCAGTTTGAAGAATTTCAGAAAATATACTTTTGAAATTACTTCAACTTGATGTCCGTCAGCATGGTCCAGTTACACAGGCGCATTCAACGACTTGCTGTCGGACCTCATTCAGCATGCAGGGTCAGTACCATGGTGTCTTATGTTTCACTCATTCACTTCATTTTCATTTCTATCTTCTTCACCACCAGCATCAGCACACCCAGAATCCCTTCTGAAATTACCTTAACTTAACCTGAGTGATGCAATAACACATGCGCATTCAACCACACTCCCACATGTTCTCTCCGTGATTCGAAGTATACCCTTCAGATATAACTTCACCAGAAGTTCTTAAAAATAGGAGGCTAGCTCCAGAGCTCTGCATGCTGTACCCAACCAACATTCTCACCTCTTCTCCATCTTCAACACCCTGTGATCACCACCAACAATCCAAAACACCATTTTGAAATTACTTCAACTTAACCTCTGCTGAGAAAACTCGGTCACGCGAGTACATTCAAATACCAGCAGATCCCTTCTCGGTCTCATCAAAGCTTTTCATATGGGTGGGTCTACTCTTCCGAAATTACTTCATCTTATTAAAAGCTCCACCAGCTTCAGCTATTTCACTAGAAAAGTCAAGTATAAAAATCCATTTTTTTTCAAGACTCATTCACTCACCACACTCCAAAACTGTGTGCATGAACGAGTCTCGAAGGGGCATTTGTAGAGAGAGAAAATTCTCAACCTATCACAAGCTGACACATCATACTACCAAGTCCACAAAATACAACCAATTACAAAGCGCCACGTACTGCTGCTAGGTTTTGCTATCACTATTCAGAAACCAATAGAAATTTGCCAAGTGTCATTGAAATAAAGGCATGAAACGCATCAGCATGCGTAAGCGATGACACAAGCAGCCCTGCACGTGTAAGCGATGACACAAGCAAACCAGCACTTGTAAGCAATGACATAAGTGGACCAATCAGGCTGTGACATGTGTCACCAATCAAACTCCGCCACGTGTCGCTCACCCACTCCCAAACTCCTATAAATAGAAGCCTTCCTAAGACATTGGGCCAGACAGAAAAAGATATCCTGAGTTCAGAAATCCAGAAGCTTTGCCGGAATCAAACCCCGAAGCCTCCAGGAACTTCAAAAAACTTCAACCTCGAATACAAACAACATTCGAAGCAAAATCATCCAAACTACTTGTTCAGATCTCAAAGGTCACTAGAATCAAGCTCAAAAGCCTCCAGAAACCTCAACAAACCACAGATCAGTGAAGTTCTAAGGATTCTAGCCTCTAAAGCCCTGAAGAAGTTCCACCATAGACCTTCAGAAAAGAAGAACACACGAAGAACACAAAGAACACGAAAAACAAAGAATTTCTAACAAGCTCATAGCCAGAGATTCATTGTAATTCTGTTTCAAAGATCTTCGATCCATTCCTCAACCAAATTGAAGGATATCTCGTGTTCGAATCAAAATTATATCATCACAATTCCAATTAACAAATCTTTCAAGGAGATCGAATAAGAGGATCACTCTTTTGTAATTACAGAGAATTGTACCACATATTCATTAATACAAATTCGCATTTGTGAAACTATTTTACTTGTTTGATTTATTTCGAACTAAGAATTTAGTCGTCTATAGTTACCTTTTTGAGATTCAACCCGCTACTAAAATCTTGAAACTGCTGCAGATTTGGATTGAAGCTTCAACCCAAATCGTTCTCCCTTGTTTTCTTCAATTTTCAGTGTGCAATTTGGGGATTTTTTTAGGGATTTCGTTGTTTAGGAGTTTCGTTCAACTCAAAACTGGGTTTGATTTAGAGATTTTAGGGATCGGGATGAGGAAGACAACGTAGGAATTTTAGGGTTTTCTCTGCAATGTGGGGATTTTTGGGATTTTCGTGTAGATGACTGAGGCAGTTAAGGAGTAGGGTCACGTGGGGTCACATAAGGGGTGTGGGATGCGAGAAGATGAGGTGGACAGCTGAGGTGGCATGCACGTGAGTGGCATGTGAGTTTTGGCTGACTGAGGTGTCCACGTAGGATTATTATATTATTATTTTAATGAGTGGGCTTGACAGGTAGAGGTCCGTTAAACACGTAAGATTATTCTGTTTCTAGCCTGACGGAAAGGACCATTTTAAAAACGATTTTCGTTTTTTAGGGATGACATTAGTAAAGAAATCAATTTTTGGACCAAAATGAAAATTGACCCAAAATATTAAGACCAAAAGTGCATTTTCGCCACAAAAAAAAAAAAAAATCTTATATTT
The DNA here is from genome assembly GCF_040712315.1 of Castanea sativa. Taxonomy (NCBI): domain Eukaryota; kingdom Viridiplantae; phylum Streptophyta; class Magnoliopsida; order Fagales; family Fagaceae; genus Castanea; species Castanea sativa. The sequence continues at coordinate 5,305,082 of NC_134017.1, read as the reverse complement.
CCTCTCCCATAAAGTATAAAAGATGCATTTAATTTTTGCCGCCAAATTAGCTATGCAATTGACTTTAGCACAGCCCTTTTTGCATCTTTATTTTAATGCGTTTCATTACTTTCATCATCAATACCGAATTTCATGATTTTGAAGTGTCAAGAAAGTGAGGCCGTAAAAAAACTGGTCGAACTAAACCCCACCCCTAGTTTCCCAATAAACTATCACCATAAAATGAAACTCAAGCGGAGATTTGCAATTAAACATCCCAATATTTCATGTATGGCCATCATAGTATTTCATTGGCATGGCACTGTAAAATCGAAAGCACCAGATAAAATTACAAAAATCTATAACAGAAATAAATCCTGGTGTCCTATAGACCTTTTATATGACACCTATCATCTTCATTTCCAGTACTAAGAAATAACGAGTACAAACAATGAAAAGCATGTCTAAAAAAAAAACAGGGTGTTTTACCAAGTTAGAATGGAAATCTGGCTTGGAGTCGTGCCTTTCGGCCAAATATTAATTTCATGGGTTCAACCGTCTTTGAAGTTCTTCGACAAGACTACTTCTAGGAATTTTATCTTCTTTAGCAGCCTCAATGTCTTTTAATATAACAATCCCTTCATTCATTTCCCGTTCACCCACAATAACCATCCACGGGATCCTCGACTCTCTAGCACGGTCAATGTGCTTCATCACCCTTTTATTAACAAAATATTCGGCTTTCACTTTGGCATTCCACAGCTCACTTACCAGCTCTGCAGCTTGAGTCAAGTCATCCCCCAGTATACTAACTAGGACTTCAGTCTTTGTTGCACGTGGTGCCTGCCAAAACACCCAAAAGGAATGAAAGAACTCATCAGCCTCACCACCAGGGTGCTAGATTATTATACTTTGAGTTGCTAGCCAAAATATTAGAAAGTATTATTATCACCTGGCTCTGGTCTTTCTGTAGCTGCTCCATTATAGCAAATACCCGCTCGATTCCAAGACTAACACCAACTGCTGGAACCTGCTTCGCACCAAACATACCAATAAGGTTGTCATAACGTCCACCAGCAGCAATTGAACCAACCTGAGGACATGCACAGGCAAATCACATCATCAGTACTTAAAACACGCGTGTGCGCGAACACACACGTTTTCTTGGAAACACATGAAGCAAATGAAATGCACCAATTACTAGATCACAAAAGAAGCAAATGAAATGCACCCCCATTATTGAAAATGAACTGAAAAATGAAATTTTCAAATTTAAATTTTACATCAGTTCTCATGTTAGCTATGGATTTTTGTTTCCTCATCTCCACTACCAAGGCAGAACTTAGTAAATTCAGTTGGCTTTAGATCCGAAAAATCTCAACTAGCTACTGCGTTGGCTGTTCTACACAATTGTTACCACTCTATCTTTCATCCCTCTATACTACATGATGAAAACTTAAATCAAACCAAAAAGAATTATGAAAAATTAATTATTGACATTCGCTTTTAATGTCAACTCTAAGACCTAAAAATTTCAAGTTTCTTAAATTTATTTTTCACACTTCATAAAAACTGGCATTTTTTTGAATAAGCTCATAAATACTTTTTCATTTCATGACTCAATTTCTCTCTTTTCTTTCCACAGTCCTTTTCCAACCTCCTCCTTCATCACAGTTGTCACCCCACAACACTCATGTAAACAAAAACAGTAACATGAAGCTTTTTTATGGAGAAATCATCTTTCCTACCCCCAGAAATCAGACAACACAAGCAAATGGCTGAAATAATCAAAACTCTAGAGACTGAAAATGATCCATGTCATAGAACTATATGATTGTCACAGGATCATAAAATACACAGGAGTAAAGACAAAGCAGATTAAGAACAATAATTCATAAGCTTCTACAGCAGCACTAGGATCTTTAAACATATCAGATATAAATGGACATACAACATTACCACCATCCAAACTTCATCACACAAGTTTCAATAATAAAGAAAAAAAAAGAATTGAGAAAAGACATCTATACGAGAGGATTACCAATGACCTACTATCATCAAAAGCTAACATATAATGCCACCAATACAAAAGCAGCCACACATATATCAACAGCAATCTGATAGGATGGAATGCGTTGTTCAAGCGTGCTCTTTAAATTAGAGCATAGGCACATGTCACTGCCATGTCAAATTATCACAATAATTCAATGTCCATTTGTTCTTCTAGAGTTTTGGCCGGTCAATTTTACCAGTTCAGATCACAACTAATATGATAATAAACCATTAAAAAAAATTCTCCCAGTTCAATAAGAGAAAAGATCCTTGGGCATCATTATAAAAGGATCAGTTATTAAAGTGTCACCAAAAAACAATATGGATTCACAAGGAAGAAAAGATAAATGAAATGAAAAATACAGATGTTTCTTAAAAAATTACCTGTGCACCGCCTTTAAAAACAGCCTCAAATATGACTCCAGTATAATAATCAAGGCCTCTGGCAAGACTCAAGTCAAAAACCACTTTGTCAATACACTTTGACACTTCAAGAGCTTTAAATAAAATCTCTAGGTCATTCAGTGCATCAACAGATCTATTGTGTCCTAAGAACTTGCTGCCCTGCTGCTTAAGCTTAGATAATAGTTCCAAAGGCTGTCCCCTTTCCTTCACAAAAGTGCCAATTTCATCTGCTGTCTCAACAGATAAGCCCTTCTCCTCCACCTAACAATAATTAACAAGAAATATATAACCAAACATACTAAAATTCATGCAATGATATAAATGGAATACACAATTAAATTATGAATCCAACATTTCATTTATAAATATTATTGCAAAGAGAAAAGCTCAAGTAAAAAGAATGTATATGCAAGCTTCCCTATAAAATTAAAATAGAGTAAAAATTAGGCTCTAAATTACTAATCCAACATATTTACAAAAAGATGATCACAGAATTATCCTTATATTAATGAAATGCTAACAACTAGATAGGCTATTGCTCCTAGTAATAATAACCAAGTAAGACAACAGTATTTGTATACAAGTGTTCTTACCATTTCCTTTTTTATCTGCTCAAAAGGTTGCTTATCTAACTTGTCAATACTTGAACATATGGTTCTGAATTTTTCCGGTGGCACTCCACATATGTCCAACATTCCATCAAGTAACTTCCGATGATTCAATTTTATCTGTAGAAGAATAGGAAATTAATTAAAATTATTATTATTATTATAGAACACACTTTGAAGAAGGTCTTTATCAAAAAATCAAAAAATCAGTTCATTTCAACTAGGCCTTGCTCATTTGCTCATTCTATATCGAATCATATTTATCGATTGTCTTGAACCACAATATGTGATGAAACATATTGAATTAGCACTGTTGATCAGGTAATGGTTCCAACTTCCAAGACAAACTCAGTAACATTGCTGCCATCAGATGGCAATAAATAGCATCTATGAGGATAGGAGGCATGCACCCAATACAAGTGACAGATGCATAACAAGTCAATACTAATATCAAAGACAAAATATAGTATAGTATATAATCCATAACAAATTTAAATGTCAAACTTTCCACTAACAAGGATAGGTGGGTAAAAAAATGAGGTTACCTCATAATCTCCAATTTGCAGTTCATCAAGGAGTTCTGTCAAAATTTTAACAATCTCAAAATCTGGCCCCATTTTTTCATATTGGCCTGCAATGTCTAAATCGCACTGGTAAAATTCACGGTATCTTCCCTTGGATGGGTTGTCCCTCCTGTAAACCTTAGCTATCTGGTACCTTTTAAATGATGTGAGACCATTCATAGCCACATACCTAGCAAATGGTACAGTTAAGTCGTATCTCAAAGAACAAAGTTCTCCACCCTGCCAACAGATTGAACATAAAATTACATCACTATGAGTAAATATGAAATGGTGTAACTAAATTCCTTTGATAAGTACAGCAACAATAATAAATTACAGGTTAGTTAGGGAAAAAAAGAAAACAGTCCTTTTATAAGTCTTCTTTGGATGAAAAATATATATATATATATATATATATATATATATATATATATATATATATATATATATATATATATATATAGATAGATAGATAGATAGATAGATAGATAGATAGATAGCCAAGTGACTCAAATATCAACTACATGAAGTAACAACTTGATTGAACAGGCGAAAATTCCTAAAATTAAAATAGCATAAAAGGAAATGACTTAAATTTATTAACTATTATGAAATAATTACCTGGTCAGCAAGATCATATACCAACTTTGAATCTTCCCCATACTTTCCCATGAGAGTTTCTCTCAGTTCAAACGCTGGAGTATCCAATGCGGTAGCACCATGCCTCTCAAAAACATCCTCAATAATTGAAAATGCTCTCTTTCTTATTGTCATTTGTTCTTTCGCAAAATCACGAGTACCCTAATTTGTACCATAATATGGTTACAGTCAGCATGCTAGTGATGCATTCAAGGGGCAGAAATAAAATAATTTCTTAAAATAAGAATATGAACACAATAGTATGTTCATAAATTAAAACAAAATAAGTGAGTATTGAAATTTTGATTGATTAAAAAGAGTATAAAATTGCAAACAGCTCCTTGCAATATGCCATTTTTTTGGTCCATGAATTAGAAGTATATTAACTAAATACTGTACAAAAGTACAAACAGCTCCAAAGAGCTCCTATATCAACAATAAACTCAACAGGCTGCTCAGAAGCATGCAACAAAATTACAGGCAAATTACAATAAGCTGTCAACATATTTAAACAATTCTCCACTTCTAGCACTAAATTCTAAAAACATTTTTTATGCAACATTCTCCAAGAATTGCTCCAATGTTGACACAAGTATAAAACGTTTTTCCCATCTTTATACAGAGCACATAATAGATAATAATAATGCACGCATCATTCAATGAGAGTTAAGCGATAAAATTTCAGGAATGTCACCACCTTTGGAAGCTTGGGCAATCTTCTACTTTCATTGGTTTCTACAATCTCCTTTAGTTTCTTCAACAAGCTATCAAACTCCCGGTCCTTTGGGTCCAAAAACAACAAAAGATCCTCGACCCATTTCTCAATCCCATCACCTGCCTTCCCCTGCAACCTATCCTTAATCAATTGCACAATCACACTAGTCCCTTTCCCCAACAACACTTTCTTCTTCTTCTCACCCTTCTTATCCCCCTTCACATTCCCTCCTCCTACTCCTCCATTCACCTCAACACTACTCCCACTCTTTTCACTCCACCCCACGCCCTCAAGGGCAATAAATCCCGTCATTGCCTCCCACGCCACAATCTTCCACACCATCCCCAACAACACATTCACTTGGTGCACAAACTTTTCGTACTCCTTTTCGAAACCCAGCTCCAAAACCAACTTAAACCCATTTCTCAAGCTCTCACCACTAGCACATTTCCCTTCAAACAAACCCACCAAGCTCGACCGCAAACCTTCATTACCAATTGAATCCAAATTCGCCTCCACACGACTCAAACTACACTCCCCCAATTCATTAATCGCTGCTGCCAATGGATACAGCACAGTCCTCACATCCGAACCCGAACCCAAATCCTTCGAATTCAGCTCAATTCTTGTCTTGGAATGCACCAACTTCACAATCTCCCTCAAACTCCCATGAACTTTAGCTATTTTCGACACCGAATCAATCTCAACCTTCCCAACCAACTTCGACCCATTCAGCAAAACCTTCATATCACTCACAACCCCAACCTCCTCCTTCGCCGAGAACCCATCACCGGAATCCATCGAATTGAACAACACCGCCGCCACGTCGGCCTTAATGGCCTCGCACGACAATGCAGCCACCGCATCTGAAACCACCGACAACGCCGCCGATTCGTGATCCAACACAGCACAAACTCCAAACAAACCCGAGGGATACAATTTTTCAACCAATGACGCTTCCTCTTTGCTCAATTCGATTGAACCGAACACGTCGAGTTGGGAATTCTTGAATTTGTTGAGGGCTTCGGAGATTCGGATTGGGAGGAGCGCGGAGTGATCGGAGCTGCGGAGGAGCTTGTAGAGGAGGACGGTGAGGAATGCTCGGAGTTCGAGAGGGGCTAGGGTTTTGGGGATGGGGAATTGGGATTGGACAGGTGGCGAAGAGGCCTGATTGGGTGAGAGTCTATCGAGTGCGGAGGAGTCGAGTCGTAGCGAAGCGAAGCCGGTAGCAATGGCGTAGAGTGAAGATGAAGAGAGAGATGAGCCCTTGCCTCCCAATGTTATTACAGAGAGTAGTTCGGAGGCTTTGTCTGAAGCCATTTTTTGGAAAAAAGAGTGAGAGAGGCAGCTGAGAAAGTATAACGAAGCAGAAATAAATAAAATCCAAATCTGAGATTGAAAGAAAGAGAGAGAAAGAAAAGAAATTATCACCAAACGGCACCACCACTCCTCCTCCCAGTTCCCACCATCACTGCACTGCATGCATCACAATATCAGTACATCCACCATCAAATTTCACAAGATCATAGCTGATTAAGAGGCGGCTTTAGCTCTACAAGGAAGCAGGTCGAGGGCTAGTGCTTTGAGAGAAGCACGTCTATGGCGGCAGGAAGGCAAAGGCGGGAGCAGGGATTTGAGAGAGAGAGAGAGAGATGAAACTTGAAAGAGAGAGTGAATATAGAGAGGCAGGTTAGCGTGAAAAATACCCAGAAGGTTTCCTTTTAAATTTAAGAGCTGTCGACCGCGGCATACCTCTGCGTCAGCCCACAAGTATAACTGCTTGTTGGGTGTGGAGGACAAGGGTTAAGTTCAAGTTTTCAAGAAGGAGTTTTACACACGTATACACTTAAATTATGTTAAAATAGAATTCTATCTTATATCAAAAAAAAATTAAAGAGCTATCGAGTCAGTTTCTACGGGTTTTAAATTCATTAACCCATAACCCGACCTGAAATTTCGGTTTTTAAAAGCACGGGACTTGAATCTGACCTACCATGCTATTCAGGCCCGCCTGCTGGGCCTCAAGTTAGGTGGGTCTAGTCAGTTTGGTCGGGTCATAAGGCCCGCTGGATAACCCTAAAGTTTATGTTGTTTCAAGAACTTCATGTCAGCATCCACATGGTGTTTCTAAGTTTAATGAAAAAGTGACATGTGTATCAAAGTAAATACTTCAACACTTCAGCTTTTTGTATAACCAAAAGACAAATTTGTTCTCAAAATTTCGAAATCCCGCTACACTCTCTCTTTCTTCTCTCTGAAATCTCATTTCTCCCAAATCAAATTTCTCTCTTTCTAGTTTCTTCTCCCTGGAATCTAAAGCCCATTTGTTCCAATTTTCAATTCAAACCTCCACTATGCTCTCACCCACATTCATTTTCACTCCAAACCTACACCAGCCAACTACGCTGTCGCATCGCTTATCCTCGCTTTCTTTCTTTCACCCTCACCTCCACTGCACTGCTACAATACCTAAGTATCCTTGGTCCATAACCATAAAGAGCCACCCTTATCTCATATTTCACACTATTATTTTTTTTTTCCTGTTTGCAACTGAGAGAACTAAGGAAATCAATATCCAAGTGCAATGTAGGTGAGTTCCTTTCAATTTTCTTTTCAATATCAAACCTATTTTATTTCCTTGGTCTATTTGTTGCTCATACCTGTTTTTGTTTGTAATATTAGGTAACTTACAAAGACAAGCCCCAAGCTCACACACAATTCCATCCCATCCCAATTTGATTTGGCTTTATATTTGTGGATGGGATGGGATGAGATGGAATCATGGAATGGTTTTGTAAATTGTGACCTTACCTGAACATTTGTTATATGTGATCAGGAAGGGTGCTTTGGGTTACTCCAGCTTGTGGAATTGCTAAAGATGTGCTTTGAACTTGGTTTTGATGATGATTGGTAATGGTAGATTATATTGAGTGAATTTGAAGGATGAATTCCCACTTTATTCAGAGAGTTTGGGGGTTGAGAACCTTAGTTTCTATGTGTGCATGCTTAAGTAGCTTCTAGATAAACACCATTTATATGCACAAGGGACAAGCACTTATGCAATATATATAACTAGTTCTTTTAATTATACTATGTTTCACTTTGGAATATTTCCATCAGTGTATATTCTTGCTAACTATACAACTTGGAGATTTTAGTTGTTAGATTTGCATACATTATATCCATTGAAGAATTTATCATATTGACAGTATCATTATTTCTTTATATGCAATTGAATGAGAATTTTTTTTTTCAAAACTTTTTTAGGTGATGATTTAGATGCTTATGATGCTCATGGGTAATGGCACCTGTCTTATCATTAGGTTGATAAGTTGATCAAACTTTGGTTTGGGATTCTCAAGGGTAATGCATAGCAGTGTTGTTTGAGATGCTTATCAAACTTTAGTTATTCTCCGTGACATTGGGGCCATTGCAGTGACGGACCCGAGACTTTTCTAAGAAACCTAGTCTACTAGATCTTATCATTGGATGTGTTTTGCCACCAGTATATTCAACTCTAATCTCAATTTAACTTCAATAGTTCCAGCTTTGGTCATCTAAAGAAGAGGCAATCTTTTCGTTGTGTTGAGTTTAAACTTCAAAACTTGTACCAAAGAAATGTAAGACAAGAGCCATGTATAATACAAATGCTTATGTTTTACAAAAGACACATCAGTAGGAGCAGAAAGTGCTTCAATGTCCCTCTGAAAACCAAGATAAGTTTTCTTAAGAGTACAAATTTTTTTTAAGGAAAGTGAAAAGGGGGGGGGGGGGGGGGGAAGAAGAAGACAAAGAAGATTGGGTTATAGTGCTGTCTTGCAGACTAGTTTTCTATTATCATACTTGATGATGTATGTTTGCCAATCTATACTGGTGATGTATCAATTATCATGTTATACATATTTATTCCTGCAGCTGTACTTGATATGGAAGCAGAAACTGTTCTCAGAGAACAACTTCACTGTACATACACATGCCACAAATTACAAAATTTAAACCAACCACACATGATGAAGAATGTCCAAATGATCCATAGGTTTTCTGGTAAAGAGTTTCTACATATTTTCTGACAATGCAGAAATTACAAATGACATTGTTTCATCCTACCAATAGAGATCATAAGGCCTGTAGAATAGCTTCATTGGTATCATATCGATCTCTTTTCTTTTTTTCTTTTTAATTATAAATTTTATTGATGAAGAGGCACTACCTCATGTATAAAGGATGTATACATGATGTAATCCTAAGGAATTACAAAGAATGACAGTTACAGTTTGAAAGATTGAGAATCAATGAAATCTACAAGATAATGATTGTCATTAGAGCCCAAAACATGGGATCATTCAAACAATAATCATATAAAAGTTGACTTTAATTGAAGAATCAATGTTCCCACAAATATTGATCTTCATGCCATTAAAAAAAGGTTTATCATTCTTTTCAAGTATTGTGCTTTACCAAAGCCCTAGCCGTTCTTTAAAACCTAATCCTTCTTTCTGAAGTTATTTACCATAGATCCTCAAATTCTCCAAAGCCTAAGCACACCACAAACACACATAAATGTCCTCTGCCACAAGCGTAGCATGAAAGAAAATTACATTTACACACATACAAGTTGCAATAAATTGTAAATATTAAAATTCTGACTAGGGTCAGTAATGGTGGCAAGGAAAACTTAGTCCTCTCATGGTCCCATTTCCCTTTTAGGATGTCAATAATGACTTCTTGCAAGGGCAATCCCTTTGCTGCAACCTGCAATGTTTCAATAGAAAAGGATTATAAAGTTACGACAGTTTTCAAAAGCTACTTGTTAAAATTAACTTTTAATGTTTTGTACATGAAGAGAGACAACATATTTGCACCTTCTATGGATTTTTTCATCTTAAAGTTAGGGAATAAATTAATCTAATAGTAAGATGTTTTCATCCAAAACTCAGTTATGGCAGCCTAAGCAAGCTGTTCTGGATTTCGTTTCTGGTTTTGAAAGTTTCTTCTATTTTATAATTATTTTCCCTTTTTTTTCATACAGGGGGGAGGGGGGACGGGGGGCGGCGAGATTTTGTTGGATTTGTAGATAAGCCTAGAAGGGCTAGAAACTGACAAGTTTCCTGGGGATAGCACTAAATGACTAACCCTTAACCCTTGAAAAGAAGTGGCACCTCAAAGCCTCCATTCTATAGAAAACCTAAGCCTCGGCTGCCTAACTAAAACCAGATCACATGAGTGACAGTTAAGATGTTTGTTTGTCTATGATCTATCAATATCAGGTATGTAAGGTGATCATATAAAAAAATTGAAGATATATTTGCCGACAAAGCTTTGTAAATGAACTAGATCGAAATAAGGGGTAAATATAGTCTTCCAGAAATCTTTTGAAGTTAACAACCCCAAGAGAAACTCAAATGTAATATCATAGATACAACGTTCCTCAACATTTCCTTAAGGGATTTACATGTCATTCTGAGCAGCATAAAAATTTTCAGAATATGAATGATATTATATGAACATCACTTTGCTACCAGAAATTTTTAATAGGTTACTTGTCAAAAAAAAAAAAAAAAAAAATTTAATAGGTCACTTTGTTACCAGATTCACTAACATAAAGTAAAAGGAACTTGAAAGTTTGGATACTATACCCTATAATAAAGGGAAGAAGATAGAAAGAGACCAAAGTATGATCAAACTAAAAAGATTCCACAAGTGTGATTCAGGGAGCACGAAGACGTTTTTTTTATTGTTTTATGATAGCTAAATAAAATTCATTAAATAAAAAAGGCAATTCCAATACACGGTGTGTACTGAAACGACACGAAGGAGTACAAAAGAAGAAAATATAAGGCATCGAAAATAAAACTAGCTAATGTACAAAGAATTCACGAAATCTTGCAACCCCTCAGCCGAGAAGGATACAAGCAGAGCAATCCATTCATATAGCATCTTCAAGAATAAAACGGCGAGCATTATGTTCCCACCAAATACATCACATGAGACAATAAGCTTTCCAAATTGTTCCAAAGCTTGGAAAATTTAAGCGATCTCTCTACACCCTATACAAAATACATGCAAGATGTCACCTTGATATAAAAAATTTAAGTCTGTCATGGGTAGTCAATCAATTTCTAAGAACCAAGCCAACCAACAAGTAATGCATACCTTGGGATAGTAGATGAATGCCAAACCATCCTTCACCAATCAACAGTGGCTGCCTTGATCTGATAGCTTCCCAGGTTTCTGTACAATTGAAGTTACCAGATTTAGCAACAATCCAGTCCATATTAAAGAATCCCTCTCTTCCTAGTTTACCTGAAGCGCTTTAACTTGAATCAGCACCAATGGTCATTAGAGATAACACTAAAATCTCTAGCATTGATGTTGCTCCCAGCATCACATACAATTCCTCCATACGGTGACAGTTGTCCAGCCAAAGAAACACGTCTCTTCCATGCCCAACTCTATGCATTTGCTATTTAATTGCAACTACATCAAAATCAAATGCCAACTTTTAATCAAGTTTGGATGACTCATTGAGTTAACCAGACTTTTTGGACAGGAGGGATGATATCAATCATAGATGTACTGTAGTCCCCCAATCCTGCCAATAAAATAATAATAAAAAACCACTCTTTCAATAACACATAAAGGTAAAATGTGATTAGGATAAGTTGTTTTACTGTGGTCTGATGGCATTATAGGTATGACCAATTACTGTGTGCAAATAAATAAAATATGTTGCAATCATTGAAATAAGATTGGCATTAAACATCTCTTTTTTGTGCAAGTAGAGCAATATGGGGTTGGGATGATTCATACATCTTCATTGGCAATATGGAGAGAGGAGTTGATGTTATCTCCCCAACTCAAAAAGGAACAATATTTACTCTACAAAGCCCACATATGTCAGCAGTTCCAAGCCGGTTCGATGCACACCCTTACAGTGTTGGCATGCTTGCAAGAGCCACAAATTTGGGCCAGGTTTATATGCGGACATTTGGCTAGGAACCTCAGAGTTTCTTTCAGCATTACAATTTTCATATTTGATGTTTAGTGTGTTGCCAGTTAGTGAAACATGACTGATGTCGTCTCTTGAATTTTATGCACTTTAATGTCTTGCAAACTGATGAGAAACTGTTTTTTGTTAGGCAGAGTGACTAGAAATGTTGACTAGGATTCTTTCCTTATTTTTTTTTTTCTGGGGAAGAATTGTTACGAGTTATGACTAATGATTCACTTTAGAACTATATTGTCCAATCTTAAATATTTTTACATTATTTTTTAGAATTAAATTTTCATCAAGGATAACCTCACAAGACAGTTACTAAATACTAAATAGATTACTTCGATGATAAGGAAAACCTCCTGGAAAAATACAAATAACAGCTCATTATGGAAATAGAAAAGTTCTTGACATTTTCCAAATTTAAACTTAGAGAGAAGTTACGCAACCCCCTCCTACCCAAACCCCCATCTCCCCCCCCCCCCCCCAAAAAAAATGTGGCTCAGAATTTGACCCGGGGATTACTCCATAAACTAAACTTGCCAAGTGGGTAAAGTCACACATAATAAATTAAAGAAAAATTCATTCTGGTTGGATTTAACCACTTTGTAGTTGGTAGACCTACATGCTCCCATGTACTAATCCAAGTCAAATGGCCAAAAAAGGCTACACATATTGGCTTTCTTAGAACTTACTTCTAAATATATATTTTATTTTTGGTTGAGACTTTATGTATGTTGATCCTTGGACCTATGAAACAATGCAAAATGGAATGCTTGCTTGCTAGCAATATGGCTGACCAACATTGTAATACAGCAAGAAAAAGTTTAATTGAATTATTAATTGAGCATGCTTTGGTTAATGTACTCTCTGAAGTTGAATAAATTGGATCTAGTGTGAAGAGAAAATTTGCTTTTAATTTGCTACTTGCATTTTGTCGAAAGTCTTGTAACTCAATTGGCGCCTCACAGTGTTTCTAACAAAAACACCTGAGGTTCAAATCTCTCTCCCCAGCTATCGAATTACCCAAACAAAAAAAATTGCTACTTGCATTTTCGACAGATGGCCTCTTAGTAATAGCATCTCTTTCAATTATTATATGTTTAACCAGCTACTATAGTGTATTACAAGTATTTGTTGTACTTTAGCAACGTGGGACAAAACTAATAAAGAAGACACTATTTTATTTGGAAAAGAAAAAAGAAAAAGACAGTAACATAAATTTGGGACTTCGCACGAGCTTGTGATAAAAATGGGAAAGGTGTGATTTAAAATACTTGCTTTCCACATGAAGTGGAGAATCAGACAGCTAGGAATGTAAAGATTGTTCCATACATCAACATTTTTTTTTTCCTATATTACTGTTTCCTTTTATATTGTCGATTATTAAGATTTAGGAGAGTAAAAAGAGTTTGTGTCAATGTGGGTGCCTCCACCCAATTGGTCTCACGTTTATGCCCCATTGTTGGTTACAGTGTATATGACGGGAATAGAATGCTAGATGCTTCGAAAACTGTGAGTTGTCTATTCTTGAGATTAAGTCTTTTTTCCACCCTGTTCTTCTTGTATAGAGTCTAGTTTTGCCATCTTGTTTTTCTTTTTCCCTTCCTCTTTTATTTGATCTTTGTAACTTGGGCTTTTGATGTTTTGCCACTATAGTACATTTCCAATGTACTTAAGTTGGCTTTTTTTTTTTTAATAATAAAAGTATTATGTTGTTTTTTTATATTAAAAAACTACTGTTGAAATCTCCACACAAATAGAAGAAGAAGAAGAAAGAAAATCATACACAAATGTGATCCAATACACCTTCCGTGAATTCTCCACACTACATATGCCTTAATTGCATGAGAAAACATCTTGCGATAACATTTCTAAGATGTCATATGCCGCTAATAGAGACATTAAAAGACGATTATGCATGACATATCAAAACAGGAGTGGAAAAAAGTTGATGTAGCCTACTAGATTATCTATGTCGGTCTTTGGCAAGTGCTTGAGATCAGAAATTTAGCACTAACACTTATGTTCTCTGAATCATTACTGGTTAATGGTTATGCAGTTCATGTGTAAGACAAACTCACTTGTAATGCCCTTTTCTCTTGCAAAACATTTCATGAGAACATCACCAACAACAAAGAAAAACAAATAAACATAAATGATTGGCACATTTTTTAGCATGGTTTGGGTGTTATTATTGAAGCTGTTGTCCAGCTTTCTCCATCAATCTAGCCATACACTCTTGCCAATCTGAAATCTTCTCATCTCCATTGACCACCTACGTCACAAAAAACATAGAACATTTGATGACCCAGTTTTCAAGAAAATGAAGAAGAAAATAACATGGTTTAAATAAATCAATAAGGGGTTCTTTATCGTGGACAAGAAAATCATTTCACTGCTTTAGTATTGTCTTTGAAATGAGTTGACTACATATTCTCAAACTATTTTGTAGTTTACAACTTGTTTTAGTGTATACCAATTTGTTGATGACTTCTCATAGCTATGACTCCATCTATGTTGTTTTAGTGTACCTTCAAAGAAGTGTATATGAACATATGTTAGACACGAACCTAGAACTAGACAGTTGGTCCAATGCATGAAACATGTTGGGCAGGATTGATTCATCTGGTTCAACATGATAATAAAAGTGACCATTAAGCAGTTGCCAATAGCTGATGCATTAAAGGGGTTTCATCTGTCACATTTATACAACAACGGCCAATCAATTCAGTTTCATTCAATAAATTTTAATTTAGTATATGTTCACCAACCTCAAATATAAATCCTCTTTGTGGGACTGCATCAAGTGCTTGCACACAAATAAAGGCAGCATCCTCCTTGCTAAGATTTCTTCTTGCAGCACTACCCTGTTATGAAGAACATTAAATGAAGTTTGATACTCAGCAACAGCAATAGAACAGACCTCATTATTGTTATCTTGTAGGATAATTTTGTTAATATCCACCAGATGCTTGCCAATTCCCTAAAATTTTCAGTTAGAATCAAAATTTCAAGGGCCCATGAGATCAGATTGAACAAATAAGTTTGATAGAATGACCTATCTTCAAAGAAACAAGATTTTTTTTCCTTTTTCTGTGCATCAAAAGGGGATCTATGTTCGGGCTAGAAAATGAAGAAAATGGTCTATAATTGATCGTCTTTAGTCTAACATTAAAATGTTTTGCCTAAATGCTTATAGACAATAACTAAAGCACTTTTGTTTAGTGTTACTAAATAACTTCAATGTCTACAATCAGTTTTTGTGATGACTATATTTGCTCTAGAAAGACTCCTTGGAAACAATAAGGTCTGGCATCCTAA
Organism: Castanea sativa; assembly: GCF_040712315.1. Taxonomy (NCBI): domain Eukaryota; kingdom Viridiplantae; phylum Streptophyta; class Magnoliopsida; order Fagales; family Fagaceae; genus Castanea; species Castanea sativa. The sequence continues at coordinate 5,289,803 of NC_134017.1, read as the reverse complement.
AGCTATAGAGAACAAAATGGGACAATTCACTACCCTGCAATTTCCTGATTACCAATGAAAAAGGTCTCCTACAGCAATCGCGTCACTGCTAAAAGCCTAAAACACATTGCAATGACCAACACATGAAGCTGTCTCATAAGTAAATTCTTTTTTAATAGTGGGTAGAATTTGCTCCATTATTTGATGACTTATGAGCAAACAACCTTAAGAATCTTTTACATAGAAAATGGCAGTTGCTCTTATGCTTCTCAATAATCATCTGTTGAGAGAGAAAGGAAGTAAATGTAATGCAGTCCAAAAAACTAGAAACAGCATGGTGAATAATGTTGGGCATGTAAGGGGACTGCACAAAACACAGTAATGCCTGTTGACAATTATGCAAATTTCCTCATGAATCTGTCATATTATTTCTTTTCTAAACAAATGATTTGAGTAACTGAAAACCAAGCACCATAGATTCAATTTTATCCTATTCATGGTAAAAGGAGAAGAGTAATACCTCCTCAAAGCTAAAACCTTGTTGTCCACCTGGAGTGCTTTGTAACAATCCAGCCCTGATGATAGTGTAAGGGATTCCTGAGGCCATCAGCAACGATTCATCTTGCTCAGCCAATTTTCTTGCATTGCTTTTCATGAGAGCTTGAATGCCCCCAGAACCTCTATAAGCAGACAACTGCAACCTTATCAAACCACAATAACAAACAAGAATTTACTTAAAATGATGATGTTTCATGTTTAGACAAGCACACCTAAGAAGAAGGCAGATACCTGAGATAAGAGAACTACATGTTGCACCCCTTTCAAGCCCTCAACATTGGATAAGAAACCTTCCTGACAAAACATTATAAAGAATACTTAAGTAGACAGGCAAGATGACCTTAAATAATAGGAAGAGCAGCAATTAATCTACGAATAAATAATTTTACATAATTAAGCTGTTGCAAATATAACCAACATATATATATATATATGTATGTATGTATGTATGTATGTATATGCATATGTATATGACTTTTGCATGGACAGCTAAAGCTTGTATGGTTTGAGTTTCACCAAAAACACTGAAACAAGGAGACTAATTTTTGTTATGGAAATGCCAATATCTAAATGCCAGTTTATTGTAAATGTTTTAGAGGCAAATTCTTGTGGCACATTGGATGCCTTTTTGTGGCCATGGCAATGTGGCACCATATCTCATATCCCTTTCAAACATTGACACTTCTCCCCTTTTAGTGTTAGTGTATGCCAGCTTCATAAAGATTTTGGCAGATTCATTACCTGAAGGATTTTTTATTTTTTTTATTATTATTATTTTTTAAGTCAGCTTTTAGCTTTCCAATATGAAAGCTTACTTAAGCTATTAAAATGAGAAGACCAGGGGCACTAGGACGACATGAATCACAAAGATAATAAGGATGGAAGAATCAACCCCAAATAGCACAATTGGTTGGGGACCATGGTTCATTCAGCTAAGGTCACCAGTTTGAATCTCCCATTTCCCTTTCCTTGAAGCCAAAATTTGCTTATCAAAAGAGGGGGGGGGGGGGTGGTTGGAAGATGGAGGATTCAAATCTAAGCATTAAAAAGGGTCAGAAAGAGTACACATTTGGCAAACTACACAACCTCATAAAGTCAGAAGAATACAACTTTGTATGGTAATTATAGCCTATCCAATGAAATAGAATTCATAAATCAATAAGAAAGATTCAGATATGCATACATTTGGACATATTATTGAGCGGACCCCTCTTAGAGCTTTCTTCAAGAATTTTTTGTCACTTGCATCTCCAACCATTGGCTGCATACAACACCACAACCCGTAATCTATCTTTCTCAAATGAAAAGAAAGATTAGGAAAGCGACTGCCAAGATAAACATGACCTCCTAAAAGTAATTTTACCAAAAGTAGAAATCCACCCACCTCAACATAAGTTCCAAAGGCTTCAAGTGCAGTCTGCTTGTCCTTTACCAGTGCTTTAACTCGAGTTCTTTTGACAATCAAGGACAATATTACCATCTACATAAGCTAGATGAACCAAGGCTCAGAATTCATACATTGTAAGCCAATCTAAACGCCTACACACTACACAGAAAGTTATACTCATCACAGACTATGTGAGGTATATCAGTATATAAATACGACTAGGCCTCCAAATGCCTAGATATGGGTGCAAGTTACAGTAATAAGCATTTAGAAGTATAAAGATAGCAGTTATCAAGTGGCATTTGAAACTCATAAAGTAATAAAAATACCATGTTTTCAAGCAATAAAATATTGCTGAAGTTGATTTACTTGTCAACAACAGAAAGAAAAGGTTCATTAAGCCATTCATATGTTAGCAAAAAAAAGTTGGGGTTCAAATTAAGGCAAAACACACCTGGCCTATCTCACTATCTCCATCACTCACTAAAACTGCATCCCTGACTTCTTCTACTTCTGTGTTTCAAATGGATAATTCATGAATCAGCAATCTTTCAAAATTTAAAAGCAATATAGAGATAAACACCCATGAATTGCTATTTATAAAACTACCTGATTGATCATCATCTTCAACAGTGGATTCATCTTTAGAGAAGGGATCAGGTGCCCCATACCATTTCCTTAACTTGGGACCTCCTATACAAAACACATATGTAGACAATTTAAAGTTGAGAATTTAAGCAAATTTTTCACCACATACAAACATGCAGGCAGACAAGAAAATTTTGAGAATGTAACCTCAATTTTATATCCTAATTATCAGCCTCATTTATTTTTTTTGGGGGGAACAGAGATGATTAGGAAGACCAGTTGGAATACCCTATCTAGGTGCCACCATAGTGTTGGAAAAAAATATTTTGATAGTGCAAAAATTATTGTTACTACAATGCAATCCTAATCTTTACAAAATAATCTAGTAAGATAAGAGCAAGGAGAAAGAAAGATCTCAATAAGTCCACAAAGATAGATAAAGGCAAAAAGGAACTCATTCCTAACCAAAGCAGCACTCAAGGAAAGAGACAAGTAACACACCAACATATTGCTAGAATGAAAAAATTTTCACAACTTGTTAAAAGTGGAAAGTCGTGATTAGAGTAAATATCATTTTAACACAGTCCACTACTCATGAACCATTGACACCATTTTAATATACACCAAAACCAAAATTATTTTCCTAATCTCCAAATTAGGCCTATCAAAAGTAAGTCCATAAAGATAGATAAAGGCATAAATAAACTCATTCATAATCAACAACATACCAACATATATATCTTACTGTTCAACAATACCATATTATCAACCCAATGGGGTTACTTGGATACATGCATAAAAGATTAGTTGGGTCATTGGGTGTTTAGTAATTAAAAAAAAAAAAACACAACACAGTACTAAGACCATGGTGCATGATCCAGAGTACATAATACCTTCTATATAGTCAAGAATTTGGTCAGTAAAACTGAGTTTCTTCTTGGCAGAGCAGAGAATGTGAACACGCTTTTCGATGTTTGATTTGAAACAAGGGTGTTGCGGTGTTTTGCATTGCGTTTGAGAATGGGAAAATAGAGAGAGAAAGAGAGTAGTAGTAGTAGTAGTAGTACCCGCCATTGATAGAACCACTACGTTTCTCTCATCCAACCGTTTTTCATTCCCTCCCGCTAAAACAAAAGATAACATAAATAAAGATAAGACTTGCTTCAATTCCATTTTTGCCACTACCACCACAACTTTTTTACTTATTTATCATACGATTTTTTTAATTAAAAAAGAAAAGGAAGGAGAGAGAGATTATGTAATTTTTTATTTTTTTAAAAATTGACAGTAAACCCTCATTCTTAAAAAAGTAAAATAAATAAAAAGGGCATTATATCTTTTTTTAAAAAAATTATTATAAAGAGATTTGTTATATTTCAATTAATATTTATTGATATTTTCAACAAATATATTTATGGTTTAAATTTTTCATCCTTGTTTTCTCTATCAAATCACTAAATAAGAAACAAGAATTTTTTTTTTTGGTAAAAGAAAAAACCATAGTCCCTAAGTCCCCAGTAAGCTTAGTGAATAAATTTTAGGTGGGGGAATAAAGAGTATAAAATGGAAGAACTAATACCCATGTCTGAGGCATGTGGTCCAAACCCTTACCATTAGGCCAACTTAAATATTGATAACCAAAAAAAAAAAAAAAAAAAATAAGTAGTAAGTTATTATTAGTTTTAATTTAAATTTATTATCGAAATTACTTTTTATTATTTATTAATATTTAATAACAATCTTTAATAACTTTAACTTAAAATCTGTTATGAAAATATTATAAAAATGCTGTAAATATATTATTTTTTTATAATAAAATAATAATGATTTTACGTTAAGCTAAAAAAAAAAAAATGTTTTCCATTTCTAATTTCCAAAAGTGTAATCCAACACAAAAACTTGAGTTCAATTTCCAAAACTCAACTATTTATTAGGCATTACTGATTAATCATGTAATCATGTGTTTGCAAATCAGATTCCAACCTCACAATTAATAGAATCACATTTAAAAAAAAAAAAAACAGATTTTTAATCACAACTGTTAAAAAAGTCAATACTCAGCCACTGACCGTCCGATCATAATTCCTTAGCACTACTAACTCAACACAAAAACCATAAAACCCTTGTCACTTTCTATCTCTTTCATTTTTAGGGTTTCTCTCTCAAAAACAAAAACCAAAACGGCAAAACCCACAAAACACAAAAGAACTGTTTTTTCGATCCATTTTCTCTCAACAACAACATGGCGACTCAAATGAGCAAAAAGCGAAAGGTACGAAAAATTTTCTATCTTTTTTTTTTTTTTTTTTTTTTTCCTGTGTTTTCTCGGCTTTCAAACAGACTGTTATTTTGTTATTAATTTGGTTTTTTGATTGAATTGTTATGATAGTTTGTGGCTGATGGAGTGTTCTACGCGGAGCTGAATGAGGTGTTGACGAGAGAGCTGGCGGAGGATGGCTACTCCGGCGTCGAAGTTAGGGTTACGCCCATGCGGACTGAGATTATTATCAGAGCCACTCGTACTCAGAACGTTCTCGGTAAAGTAAACTTCTGGTCCTGTTTGTTTCCCGAGAAAGTGTGGGAAACTACGAGTATTTAATTTTTTGTACTTGAGGTTAAATTGTCATGGCTGATAGATCTGTTTGGTTGCCTAGAATCTCAAAGCTGTTTTTGATTTGTTTTGTTTCACTAGTTTGTGTTTGGTTCCCGAGAAAGTGTGGGAAAGTAATAGGAATTTTTTTTTTGAACATTTCTTGGGAACTTGAGGTTAAATTGTCATAGATCTGTTTGGTTGGTTGGTTAGGAAACATTTGAAAAGATTTACGGACTTCGAAGATGTAATTTTTAGTCTCTTTTTGAAGCCATTTTTTTTTTTAAATTTTAGCTATTGAGGAGTGAGCACTGAGAATATTAAAAGAATTATAAAAAAAAAAGAGTGGGAATCAATGAGCTTAATGCAGGAAATGGTGGTGAATGAGTCTGGTGTAATGTAATTGTTCGGCTTTGATGGGTGACTTCACAATTTTTAGAAATGGAAGAATAATGAAAATGGTCTAGGGTTCTGTGGTTTTGTTTGATGAGAAAATGTGAAGAAAGCAAAGTAATCAACATTTTGTGTGGTGATGAGAGTTATTTGGTTGATGTAACTAATACTATGTTTTACTCAATTAGGTGAACTATGAAATTTCGGCTCATTGACTTGTGTTCTTTGTTTCCAAGAAGCATGACAATTCTGTATGCTCATAAGCTGCATCTGTTTGTGAAGAAATTTGAAGGGAAAGATTGTACTTGGTGTAGCTTTAGACATGGGGTTGATTTCTATCTGGGTAGAAGTTTGGCAGTTAGGTTTTCTGATTATGCTTCTAATTGATGGGCTTAGGTGAGAAGGGAAGAAGAATTAGGGAACTCACATCTGTTGTTCAGAAGCGTTTCAAGTTTCCTGAGAACAGTGTTGAGCTTTATGCTGAGAAAGTGAACAACAGAGGGCTCTGTGCCATTGCTCAGGCAGAGTCTCTGCGTTACAAGCTTCTAGGAGGGCTTGCTGTCCGGAGGTATATCTTCTACTTAGTGAAATTGCATTTTAGCATGTTCATTGAGTTGCCATATTGGTTCTTCTTTGTTTTTGAGATTTTATAGAATATTTGTATTATAAGAATCATGATTTTCCAAACTATGCTTTAGAAATGTCTCCCTTGTGGTTAGCATTGATTATACTGATATACTTCTCCATTTCCCAAAAAATGACGGGTTAAGAGGGTCCCTGAAAAATGCTTACATTTAATATATGGAGTTTTGTTAGTCTCTTTGAACTGTTCTTTAGTTCTTGGAGTTTGGGAACTCCTAAATTTTGAAGTCACTGAACTTCAGGGTATCTTTGCCTCATGTATCATTGTAACTCTGTTTTTGTCTCTCTCTCTCTCTCTCTCTCTCTGTGTTGCACACATGCACATACTTGCATCTGCCCTGACTATTATATGTCTATGAAGTTTTGAAAGAAGTCAGTGGCTCAGAAGTATTTAATCCTGAACTTATAGTGAGAACCAGCTGGGAAGTCTTCTTTACAGCTACTTATCAAAAAAGAGTTCTTTACAGCTGTCACTGGGATAAATTGGTCTTGGCCAAAAAAAAAGGATTGGGTTTTGATGGTTTAGGCATTCATGTACTGCTTGGCAAAATACACAAACATTTTATTGCATTATTGACAATGCACAAACATGCATATGTCGGTATATCATTATCCTACCTGTATGTTATCTTCACTATATTTATCCATTTCTAATTCTTAAAAATGCCTTTGGACCAAATCTATGTTGACGATTCTAATCATGTTTGTTCTTGTAGATCTATACAATATCCATTGTTTAGCTATTTTGACCTACTAGTGTCTTTTTAATTTTTCTGCATGACTGTGGTCATGACATACTTTATTGGGATTGAAATGGATTTGTAAGAACCTTCCTGTGAGAAACCATGGTTTGTCCAACATTATTTTGCAATGTATCTCATGTAGTCAGCATTGACTATACTTCTCCCTTCTCCGATAGTTATGGGTTTAGAGGACCATCAACAATGCTTACATTGAATTTTGGTGTTTGTAAGATCCTTGAACTGTTAGATAGTGCTTGGAGTTCGCGAGCTCCAATATTTCATTTTTACTCCAGTCATTATCTGTGGAACCTTGTGCCTCAATTACTTCATGAACCAATAGGAATCTCTCTCTCTCTCTCTCTCTCTCTCTCTCTCTCACACACACACACACACACACACACTCACTCACTCACTCACACACAAACTCTTACACCTTCATGCTCTCATGGTTTAGGTGTAAAACTTATTAAAAAGAAGTATTGAGAAAGGTCGAGACTGTGCAGAAGTAATTTTAACCTTTGAATGGAAATTTAGCATGTTCATTGAGCTGCCATTTTGCTTTGTTTCTTAGATTTTATAGAATGTTTGTAATAGAATTATGATTTGCTGAACAATGCTTCACAGAATGTCTGCCTTGTGGCTAGCATTGATTATACTGATATACTTCTCCCTTTCCCACAAATAATGGGTTTAGAGGATCCTTCAACAATGCTTACATTTAATATTGGGAGTTTTGTTAGTCTCTTTGAACTGTTCTTTAGTTCTTGGAGTTCGGGAACTCCTAAATTGTATTCTCTGAACTTCATCTATTGCCTCATGAACTAGTGCACGCACACCCACTGACATGTACACCTTCATTCTCTCATAGTTTAGGTGAAACTTGTAAAAAAATAAAATAAAGAGGTATTGAGAAAGCTCAAGACTGCTCAGCAGTATCTAAACTGTTGAATATCAATTTAGCATGTTCATTGAGTTGCCATTTTGCTTCTTTGTTTCTGAGATTTTATAGAATATTTCTTATAGAAGAATCATGATTTGCCAAAAAGGCTGCACCTAATGTCCCCCTTGTGGTTAGCATTGATTATACTGATATACTCCCTTTCCCAAAAATAATTGGTTAAGAGGATCCCTCAACAATGCTTACATTTAAAATTTGGAGTTTTGTTAGTCTCTTTGAACTGTTATATAGTTCTTGGAGTTCGGGAACTCCTAAATTGTATTGTCTCTGAACTTCAGGGTATCTATAGCCTCCTGAATTAGTGTGATTCTCTCTCTCTCTCTCTCTCTCTCTCTCTCTTGTGCACACTCACACACATGGTTTAGGTGATAGTTGTAAAAGAATACAATAAAAGTGGTATTTAAACCTTTGAATATCAATTTATCATGTTTATTGAGTTGCCAGTTTGTTTCTTTGTTTCTGAGATTTTATAGAATATTTCTTATAGAAGAATCATGATTTGCCAAAATAAGGCTTCACCTAATGTCTCCCTTGTCGTTAGCGTTGATTATAGTGATATACTCCCTTTCCCAAAAATAATTGGTTAAGAGGATCTCTCAACAATGCTTACATTTAAAATTTGGAGTTTTGTTAGTCTCTTTGAACTGTTCTTTAGTTCTTGGAGTTCGGGAATTCCTAAATTTTAGTGTATCTGAATTCGAACCTATCAAAAAAAAAAATTTAGTGTATCTGAATTTGATTCCATCTACTTCTTCATGAATCAGTGTCTCTTCTCTCTCTCTCTCTCTCTCTCTCTCTCTGTGTGGCAGTTACACAGGTGTGCATGTGTCCTATTATATGTATAGAATTTGTAATAAAGTGTTGGAAAAGGTGAAAACAGCTCAGAAGTATTAAAACCTTAAACTTATAGTGAGAAAACCAGCTGTGAAGTCTTCTATACATTTTTCACTGGGACAAATCAGGATTGGCAAAAAAAATAATCTGCTTATGATGGTTTCTGCATTCATGATGGAAAAATGCATGCACACATTATTGAGCACATGCACAAGTATATATAATCGTCCAATCAGTTTGTTTTCATCTTTATTTTTTATCCATGTCCAGTGATAATTTTTAAAGATATCTTTGGACTAATATTTGTTGTAGATTTATGCTGTATTTTTATTACTTTTGGTTTTTGTACTTCTTTTGAATCGGCTTCAACCTCCTTGTTTTTAGGGCTTGCTATGGTGTTCTTAGATTTGTTATGGAGAGTGGAGCAAAAGGATGTGAGGTATGTAAAGGAAGCACTTGGCCTTCATTGCCTGTGGTAAATGAGCATTTTTTTGTTCTGTTTTCTTTACGATAAGAGTGTCCTTTTTGTCACTATATCCAGGTTATAGTTAGTGGTAAGCTCAGGGCTCAGCGTGCCAAAGCTATGAAGTTCAAGGATGGTTACATGATATCGTCTGGCCAGCCTGTCAATGAATATATTGACTCTGCTGTGAGGCATGTGCTTCTTAGACAGGTTAGAAAGTTACTCTTTGAAACTCATTTCAGAATTGGATAAATGCAATTAGCATATCAACAATCTACTTTGGTATGAAAAGTTTACTTTTAATTAATGTTTTTGCGATTAAAATTTGTTGCAGGGTGTTCTTGGTATCAAGGTGAAGATAATGCTTGATTGGGATCCTAAGGGCAAGGTTGGCCCCATAACACCCTTGCCTGATCTGGTTACAATACACACACCCAAGGAGGAAGAGGAATACAACTTCACTCCTGCTTTGGCGGCAAGTAACATAGAGATTGCAGCAGTTTAAACTAGGTACCCGCTTGTCCAGTTTGCTTTCACTTTGTAGTGTCTAGGACAGCAGAAACTTAAAGATGCCTATTAAATTTTTTGCAAGGAATAGGATTTAAGTTATGGTTTCATCTAGTTCTTCTATTTTGAGCTGGTGACTTGTGAAGGATCGTTTTTGTAGACCATTTTGCCTTTGTTTAACGTATATTAGTTGCTATTCGTTGTGCTGATGCATATGCATGAGTCCTATCATGTAGTATCCTTGAAAAGTTTACTCTTTTTTTTAATAATCCCATTATAGACAGAAGCCCATCATTTGAATTCCCATTGTAGCTTGCTATTCTAGGGTCATGGTTGGCCTGATCCCGAGTTCATTGTGTTATTAAGAAAGTATGAAGAAGAAAAGGCTTTGATTCTCACTTGAGCCATTTGGTCAAGCTCCAAGGATGTGTAAGCTACTAAGCTGAGTCCGGTGTGATGCATGAAGAGTGGACTTTCGTGAAGTGGTGACATGGTTTTCTGTATACTGTACTTAACATTCGAAATAAACATGCCAGCAAAAATTCATTGGTGAATTATAAAATGGTTTTAGTTATAGTCAGATATATGAGAATTTAAACTAAGAAAATTATCTTTTATATTAAAAAAAGGGGTAAGAAAGATTCACCGTCCAGTTGAATCTAACCAATTGTTTAGGGGATAAAGGGCATTGGTATACCCAATAGGACGTAGTAGTAGCCTAGTAGAGTAGGGCCCATGATGCTAGTCATTTGATAGCGGAGGCCTTATTTTTATCGTGCAATAGATGCAGGACGTATTGGTGACAATCCACCAATTCGGCTGGTAGCAACTTTTTCTTTTTGGGTCATGCTTGTGATTTGTGAAACGACTGAACGACGCAGTCAAATTTAAGGAAATTGGCATTTTCTGGGTTGTCAAAGGCACAGAGAAATTGTAGTTCAATGTTTTAGACCAGTTTTTTGGAACTGGAATGATGTGTTTGGTTGAAGTGTATAGGGAGGGGATGAAAAAGGTATAGGAAACTATTATTTTCTATAATTTATTCGGGCAGAAAATGGAGAGAATAAAGTTTGTTTTATTTATGATTTTCGATAGGAAACTATGATTTTCAATAGCACTAACGAAGCCAACTTGATTGCAATTAACACCAACCCATTAATCTTGGAGAAGAATATCATGGCATCGGTGTTCAACAGTAGCCGCCTCTCATCAAACTAATCACGTCATCACTAACTTATGTGATGAGCAAAACATTCCAACGGCTGAGATTAATGTGCATCCAACAAACATTAGGTCTTGGAAGAGAATTATGCGCCAAAGTAACCCTAATGGAGCCGCAGACACTCTTGACCTGGAAAATTAGAGAAAAGCAAGCACTTGCATGGTGCCCACCACAGACTTTCCTTGAAAACGATTGCAAAGTGTTGGACGACGAAGATTCATCAGAATTAATGGTGGAGGCTGTGCAGCCCCGTCAAAAGCCAGGAGTCTCGTAGTGTGAAATTGTTGCGAGCTTGAGAACCTAGTGACAGAGAAGGAGATTGGTGATTTAACCCGGGTTCATTGCTGAGACATGGACGGATGAAGCAAGGCTAAAAAAAATAAAATGAAGATTACAGTTTGGTCATATGTTTTTTGTACCTCGGATTCATGAAGCAAAGGAGCTTGCTAAGGATTTTACATATATTGAATTTAGTCATGTACTGAGATAAAAGAATAGTACAGTCCACAATATTGCTAGACATGCAAGACATGTTAGCGAGTATTCAGTGTGGACGGAGGACGTTTCTCTACATCTTTTTTTTGTAATTAAAGCAGATTCGGCTTCTGTTTGAAAAAAATTACAGTGTTGTTTCTCAAAAAAAAAAAAAAAAAACTACAATAACTTCATAATAATAATAATAATAATATAATTTCTATCTTATTTTTCCATCATTTACCAAATATTTATGGTGAAAAATTAAAGAATAAATACTATTTTGGTTTCTAAACTTTAGTAAAAGTTTGTTTTTCATTCCTAAATTAAAATTTTTTTTTTCATTTCTAAACTTTGTTTGAATAGTATAGAGACAAAAATAAAGATAAAAAAGAACTCTTTCAATAGTTTAGGGATAAAAAAACAAACTTTAAGTAAAATTTAAGGATATAAATAAAACATTTTTAATAGTTTATGGACGAAAAATGAACTTCTTAAAGTTTAGGGATGAAAAACAACTTTTTGGTGAAGTTTAAGGATGAAAAACAACTTTTTGGTAAAGTTTAGGGGTCAAAATAGTATTTTACCCAAAATTAAGATATATTTTTTTTATCATTTAATTATCCCAAACAAACAGAGCCGAAGTGATGTTAATTGGGAGGTAACATTTTTTTTAATAGTTAATATGATTTTATGCTACTCTCTTTATGATGCCATATTCGTATTGAAGAAAACTTTGTGGTTAAACACGTCGCGTCGATTTGTGAGTTAATTTTGAAAACTTTTGACTATTTATGTCAATTTAATTTGAAGACTTTTGAACGTCTTGAGTTGGCGTCTATTTTTGACCGTCTTGAAGAATCAAAATCATGACTTGTAATAGATGAACATGGCTACATGTTCTGCATTCTCACACACAATCAAGTCAGAACAAAGTTATGGGAAATCTTAGCAAGACAAACTTGTTGTCAGTCCTTTGTTGCTTCTGTTTAAACTTAACCGTTGCCATAGACACCATTAGATCTTCTCAATCCATTAACGACACTGAATACATAATATCCAATGGGAGTGCTTTCAGACTAGGATTCTTCAGCCCTGCAAATTCTACCAATCGCTACCTCGGAATCTGGTATAATAATATTTCTGTATTCACTGTCATATGGGTAGCTAATAGACAGAAACCACTCAAAGATTCTTCTGGGATTCTTACTATATCCAAGGAAGGAAATCTTGTGGTACTAAATGGACAGGCAGAGATTTTTTGGTCATCGAATGTTTCAAATTCTGTAACCAATTCTAGTGCCACTCTTAGGGATTTCGGAAACCTTGTGTTGCAAGTTGATACTACAGGACAGGTACTATGGGAAAGTTTTCAACATCCTTCTAATTCCTTATTGCCAAATATGAAACTGAGTACTAATTTAAGGACAGATCAGAGAGTAAAGCTGACATCATGGAAAAGCCCTTCTGATCCATCTATTGGAAGCTTCTCTGTAGGCATTGATGCACTGAACATTCCTGAAGTTTTTGTTTGGAAAGAGGGTCACCCATATTGGCGGTCTGGTCTATGGAATGGTCAGGTCTTTCTTGGATTGCCAGACGGGAATCCTGTATATCGTACTAGATTTACTGTGGTTGATGACAAACAAGGGGAAGTTTCTGATAGTTTTACTGATTGGGATGGCTTACATTTGCCAAAAGTTGTTTTGGGTTCGCAAGGAAATGTAGTGCAGACATATTGGGATGATGGGAAAAAGGATTGGGAGGTTGTGCAGTTAATTCCAGAAGATGAGTGTGATGTTTATGGCACATGTAATGCATTTGGAAGCTGTGATATGCTGAGTTCACCAATCTGCAGTTGTTTGAGAGGGTTTGAGCCGAAGATTATTAAGGAATGGAATAGAGGAAATTGGACTAGTGGATGTGTCAGGAGGACACCATTGCAGTGTGAAAGAATGAACAATAGTATTGAAGAAGGAAAAGCAGATGGGTTTTTGAAACTGGAGATGATCAAAATGCCAGACTTTGCAGTGTGGTCAAAAGTGAATAAAGAAGATTGTCGAAAGCAGTGTTTGGAGAACTGTTCTTGTGTAGCTTATGGATATTATACTGGCATTGGTTGTCTGTCATGGAGTGGAAATCTAATTGACCTACGACAATTCTCTGTTGGTGGATCAGATATATACATTCGCTTAGCCAATTTAGAATTTGGTAAGTTCATTTGTTTTAAGTCAATCTTATGCTTCTGATCATCCAGCAGTTGGACCACTTGTTTGGTTAACTGGTTACTTACAACAAATGCAGTAGGATTTCAATATTTTTATGTTAAATTTCTTTACTCAATTTTGACTGAATTAGTTTAAAACTTTTCTTATACACAGAAGTGGAGACAAATTTGAGAGTAATCATCACAATTACAGTGACTATTGGAGCGATTGCTATAGCCAGCACTGCTTTCTTCTTCTGGAGGTGGATGGCTAAGAAAAAGAGAGGTAATGTGCCCAATTGTCCATTAATTTGCTGCAGAGACTAGGCACTGCAAGATGGATTACTAAATAATATAATTTGCAACAGCAATGAAAAGTAAAAGCAATGAGAGTTTACTGTTTGACTACCTAAACGATGTGAAACTCCAAGATCTACCAATCTTTAATTTGGAAGAATTGGCAACAGCAACAAACAACTTTGATATGGCTAATAAGCTTGGACAAGGTGGCTTCGGTCCAGTCTATAGGGTAATGGTTTCTTATGTAGAGTTCATTTTTCCCTCTCAAAAATATATGTGCTAATATTCTTTACTTTCTTATAGGGTGAATTGCATAATGGACAAGAAATAGCAGTGAAGAGATTGTGTAGAGCCTTTGGACAAGGACTTGAAGAATTTATGAATGAGATGGCGTTGATTACTAAACTCCAACATCGGAATCTTGTTAGACTTCTCGGTTGCTGCATTGAGGGAGAAGAGAAGATGATAATCTATGAATACATGCCAAATAAAAGTTTGGATGCAATTGTTTTTGGTTAGTTCATATACTTATTTATCTTGAATATCAAGTAAGTCAGTACATAAAACAAAACAAAACAAATTTTAATAATAAGTTTCATTGTGCTAATTTAGTCACTTGAACCATTCTTTTGTGCTAACTTTGCCCCAAATTGTTTTCTCAATCGTATATATTTTTTTCTCTATACAAATTCATACTCATACATTATTTATTTGGCTTACTATTGATTAGATCCAGTCCACCAAAAACTCCTTAATTGGAGAAAACGTTTCAACATTATCGAAGGAATTTGTCGCGGGTTGCTCTACCTTCATAGGGACTCTAGACTAAAGATTATTCATAGAGATCTAAAGGCATCTAACATTTTGCTAGATCAAGAGCTTAATCCAAAAATATCGGATTTTGGTATGGCTAGAATATTTGGAGGCAATGAAGATCAAGTAAAAACTAAAAGGGTCGTCGGGACATAGTAAGAGCTTTGTGGAAATTAAATTTAGGTAATGGCACCACTTATACTCAAATAATATGGATGTGTTTCAATGTTTGTATGCAGTGGTTATATGTCTCCTGAATATGCAATGCGAGGGTTGTTTTCAGAGAAATCAGATGTCTTTAGCTTTGGCGTGTTATTATTAGAGATTGTTAGTGGGAGAAGAAACACTAGCATATGCGATGAGGAGCAATATTCGGGCCTTACTGGATTGGTAAATCTAACTAATAGCATTCACAATATCAGAAAATTTAGTCAAACCCTAATCAAAAGTTACTTTATGTATTTAATTTATTTATTCATTTTTGACATGGTCTACTTTCAAAAAGATTGAACAATTTCAATTTTTGTCTTTCACACTTGTTATTTTTTAGGCATGGAAATTGTGGACCAATGACAACATTATGGCTTTGGTAGACCCAACAATATGGGATCCATGCTTTCAAATGGACATTTCGAAATGTATACATGTCGGACTGCTTTGCGTGCAAGAATTGGCAAGAGATAGGCCAAATGTGTCTACTGTTATTTCAATGCTTAAGAGAGAGATTTTGGATCTGCCTACTCCAAAGCAACCTGCCTTCATGGAAAGGCAGATTGTTTCAAATTTAGAGCTTACTCAACAGGGTCAAATAAGATTCTCCAATTGTAATGTCACTACTTCAACAGTTAGTGGTCGATAAAAATATTTTCTTTGAGATAAATTCCTCTTAATTTAATTAATATTTTCTTCCATAAGTAAGAGTATTTAATCTTAAATTCATTTATATCATATTTTTTATCATGCAGGTTTCTTATTTTTTGAAAAAGAAACTGTTGGAGAAATTACCAATAAAATGATATATTAATTACAATAAAAATATAAATATAGACAAATAATGTCGGACTGAGGCACTGAAATCTCGCTTTCTTTAAGGAGATTCAAGCCCTCTGCAATTGGCAAAGCCTAGAAACCGATGCAGCAGAAATTCACTTTTGACTTATCCCTTCCAAGATACAACAGGCCAACAGTTCATTGTGCAGCTCAATCCAACCCTGCATAAGTGGTTGAGCTCAAAGTTCTACCAAAAGAAACACCTTTCTTTAGCCCGAAATCTCTCAAGTATTTAGGAGAATTATTGAATTTACTTTCTTACACAATACTCTTAGCTTTAACTATTTATCTTCATTTACTCTTGATATGAAATTAGTCTGTAGCATAGCCATATATATAGTCTTCCAATCCTTCTCATAACCTACATGTTATTTATTATTTTTGATAACTCTTCTAAATTTATTTAATTTAACTTACATACAAGTTAAGTCTTTCTTTAACAAATTCCACTATAACTCAACTCTTTATTAATTTTCAGTTAATTTAAGTTTTAACGTACTTTAAATTAAAATGCACTAACAGAAACCATGCTTAGTGGCTGAATTAGAGCATTGATTCTAGCACAGTCCTTAGTTTACATTGTCTCTACATGCCACTTATTTTAAATTTTAAATTTGGACATCAATAGAAAATGTGGACATCAAGCGTGAAACTATTGATATTGTGTATATAAAGTGTACATCATCGAGTGTGTGAGAACATTAGTTTACATATTATATACAACCTTAAAAACATTATGTTGTCATATACAAGGACTTAACCAATGCCCCCCAATTATTTAAAAGAAAGATGAAAAAGAAAATACTTTATGTTTTAATGTTAGTAGGACTTTAAAGAACAAAATATGTACCTATCATGGATTTTAGTGCTAATGTTTGACAAATACAATTTATATAATGTAAAAATAATTAAACTTTGCCCATCTTTAGTTAAGCCTTTTTATAATTGCCTACTCATAATTTAAAAAATTTCACTTAATCCACTCAAAGTTGGCTCAATTATGCAACCGTTTTCACCTCATTTCTTTCACCAGTAAAAACTAAAAACTAAAAATAAAAATAAAGCAAACAAGATCTAAAATGGTATTTATAAAAAAAAAAATTGAAGAAACTGTTTATGAATTGGGCTAGGAACACTCAAAGATAACCCAACTAGTGCAAGCCTCATTTGGATTTCTTCTTTTAGAGACTTTTTTGGTTTGTAACATAGTGACCGCACTTTACCAATTACATAAGAGCCACTTACCCAGTGATAATTCTTAGGACTGCGTTGATCTTCCCTCAAACTTTGTTGAGGAAATAGCTTGAATAACCTTTTATTAAATAATAAGTCTAGAAACTTATTATTTAATAAAAGATTATTAAATAACAAGTCTAGAAACTTATTCTTAAAAAAAAAAAAAAAATCTAAAGACAATTTTTCACAGTTGTTTCATAATTGTTGAGGTGGTATGCTATGATTGATACTGATGAAAGTGTTCACTAATGGACCTATGTGACAATGATGTTGCATTATTCACAACTTGACATATCAACAATAAAAATAATACTACTCCAATTTTTCTCTAAATGTATCTTTATATATATATATATATATATTTACATATCAAGAAAGAAAAGTTCATGAATAAATTGCATTATCTTACAAAATTTGGTATCTATTTCCCTGCCATGTAGGCTAACTTCCTACTATCAGCTAGAACAACATGAGGAACTGTTAAAATTACAACTCTAAGGTTGTTGTTTTGTACATTGTAATGAATATCCTCCAAAATATTCTCCATCTACCATGGCCAATGTTCTTTATTTTCCCAATGCTTGGAGCATGGTGGTTAATAATTTCCTAGACCAAGCACCACTCAATTCCATAGGGATCCCTTTGGGAGAGAAACTGCCACCCTCATCCCTTTTCTTATATCCATCTTTATGGTCAAAGGTGAGAACTATACATTTAGTCTTAATAGAATGCACCAAACAGAGACATAGATCAATTTGTAGAAAGACAGGCTTCCACACTCTAATGATCTTATGCAAGACCATTGACCCTCGAGATTCCTTGATGATCTAATCTTCAATGTAGTTATAAACCTATTCAATTTAACTCCAGGGAGGGATGAAGGGACACCATACTTAGGTAGGTAAACATAGAAATCATAAAATTCAGGCCTAACAATTTCCCACAAGAATGATACCATTGTATCACTAGACAATTGAAATCCTAAATTTACTACTTATTTATTTATTTTGACCAAGTATAGATAAAAAGTCGTATCTAGTGTATAAGACTATCCCGTTTTTGTAGGGTCTATGAGAGGTGGTCAGTAAACAACCTTACTCTCAATTGGAGGAGGAAGTATACCTTGTTTCAAGTGTATGCTTCCTCCCACCCACAGCTGAATGGGTCTTGCAACTGGGACCCACTTAGCTGTAAGTGGGAGGAAATATATACCCGAACAAGGTGTATTTTCTTCAATTGGAGAGTCCAATTTTGGAACTTAAACTCATGACACATCACTTAGGCAAAAGCTGTGAGACTTACTTAGCTGTGAGTAGAAGGAAGCATACACTTGAAACATGGTGTATTTTCTCCAATTGGAGAGTCCAACTTTGGAACTTAAACTCATGACACATCACTTGGGCAAAAGCGCTTGTTATTACACTTAGGTCCAACCTCTTATCCACTATACCAGATGTCTATTAAAATGTTAACAACTCCAAGTTATATACAAAACTTAATAGCATAAGAATAATGAGTAAATTATGGGGAATATTTGTTGATGAATAATGATTGTAACTATGTGAAGGCATCATTAGATCTTACTTGATTTTTATAAATTAATTGAATTAATTACATTGAGAAACTAATTACCCGTTTGAGAATTAAGTAGTTCTGCCACAAGGCCCACAATCATATGGAAATGAAGCTTTATAACAAGGTTCAGCTAAATCAAAATAAAAATCACACTCAACAGTAGAAAAAAATCAAAATAAAAATCAATCGGACCAAATCATAGATCTTCCAGAGAAGACCAAGGAACACGAGTGACCCAGGAATGCGATCCGCGTCAGTGAGTGAATGAGCTCACTCGATTTACGTCGGTGACCCAAGAACACGATCCACCGCCACCAGCCAGACCCACCAGCAATCAAACCGTCGGTGACCCAGGAACACAACCCACGACCGTCGGTGACCCAAAATCAAGATCTAAAGCACGACCCACGACCCAATAAGACTGCACCGTGGCCCAAGAACAGCATCGTGACCATCGGACTATCAGACCACAACGAACCATTAGACCATTAGGCCACATCGGACCCATGACCATCGGACCACCATCGCCGGATCACATCCATCGGGAGAGAGAAGAGAGAAGTGAGAGAGGAAAGAGAAGAGAGAAGTAAGAAAAGAGAGGAGTTATGAGAATAATAATAATAATAATAATAATAATAATTATTATTATTATTATTATTATTATTTTTTTTTTTTTACAATTTAGCTATAGTGAGCTGTTATTGATAATAGCTCACTGTAGCTAAATGCTAAAATCTTTAGTATTTAACATCTTTAACGTATGTATGTTTTTATGATTTGAGGTATTAAAAATGCTAAAAAATAGTATTTAATATTTTTATCACCTTTGATGAGAATGCTCTTAGTAATTAGCTTAACTATTCAAACATGGCCATCAAAAATCTTTTTCCTTATTCTTTCTAATCAGTCATCGCATCCCACAATAGCTATTCTTATCACCCATCATAGTTTTTTTTTTTGAAATGGAAAATGAGATATAAAATATGTTGCTAGTGCTATTACAAATAATCAGAATGAAAATTCGTAAAGAGAGAGACCCTTGAAACAAGAAGGGTATTCAAGTTTTGTAAAAATTAGTCCAACTCTCTCTCTTGGATGTGGATTAGTTAGGATGTCAGCATTAGCAAGCTCCAATTGTGGATTTTAAGAGGAAAGCCGCCATGGAGAGAGACAGAGTGTGTGTGGGTGTGCACCATAAGATAAGGCTCCTGCCTCTTCTTTTACACTATGAAGTAGTAGAAAACAAACTGATATAATTTTTTTAAAATACTATATGTGATTTGAATAATTTGATTATCCAATTAATTGGTGACAATTTTGTGGTTACACAATATGAATCCAAAAAAGGTGCCAGTTTACACATGATTGTTATACTATTATAGTAGTAGTTCTCAACCTACAGTTGCTTTCATGACTTACAGTTCATTTGGAAGCAGAGAAAATAATGAGATGGAGAGGAATAAAAATAAAATTTTTATAATATTCTTTTTCTTCCCTTATTTTGGAGTTTTAATTGATGGAATCTATTCACTTGTTTAGGAGTTTAATCCATTCCATTTCTTTATGATCATTCTATTATGAACTCACAAACCAAGTCTTAGAAATAAGATTAAAATCATTACAATAAGGTGACAAATTACACCTTAAAATCTCAATAATTGGTTTTTTTTTTTAATCCACAAATGCTCTACAATAATATAAATGTGGAAAATAAATTTTTGAATAAAATCTTTTATGAAAATGTATTACTTGTTTTCTAGTTTTCAAACTAAAATAAGAGTGCATACTGCATAATAATAATAATAATAATAATAATAATAATAATAATAATAATAATAATAATAATTTAATGTATATCCTTATGCTTTTCCACCACTATTAATTACCAAACACAAATGGTGCAGAAATAAAAAAATTTCTATCATTTTTTATCTTTCAACATTTCCATCATCCCAATCAATAGAGTAGAATTGATGCCAATTTGAGACGTGAAATTATTATTTTTTATTTTTTTTATTTTTTGTTAATATAATTTTAGTGTACTCTCTTTATGATGTCATATTCATATTTAAGAAAATTTTGTGGTTGAACACATGGATATACGACTTAAATTTGAAAACTTTAAAAATTTATGTTAATTTAATTTGAACCCCAATTTATTTATTTTTTATTTTTCATAATGCGATAGTTACAACTTACAACATTGGGGAGAGATGACTTGAATCTTGAATATTTCTGTTAAAAACATCAGAAGGTGCAAATTGAATTACAAAACAAAGCTATCATTTCATACAATCATATAAGTTACTATTCATTTTTTTCTCCTACAAAAAGTATGTAAGTTACTTATCAATGCTCCATCATTATAATAAGATATCTAATGCATTTATTTCATGCAATAGGTGCCTCACAACTGTGTTCCTTGGTTTGTGGATTCCTATTTGCTGTGAGTATTCATTGGGTCTATCAAGATTGGATTAAAGAAAATATAAAATAAAATAACTAAACGTGACTCATAGAAAGAATGAAAAATTAGGAGAAACTACACTTTTCTTTTTTCCAATATGTGATTTTGACAAAAATACATTTTACCCACATGAGACCTACTAATGTGGATGTTCATCAAAAACTTTGTTGTCAAAATATAGACGTTTAGTCATCACGTGCTTGAGAAAAATATGACACTATTATACTTTGACATCTTGCCAACTTGACTGGTTTAGAAATTTAGCATTTTTCCAACAAAATGGTTTAGGAAATATAATGTGCTTACCTATATAGTAGTTTCAATATTTATTGATTCCATAATAATTAATGGCAAAATAAAACCAATGTGAGTGAAGCTTTACTTTCAAACCTATGATCATCAATAGAGTTATTATTTTATGTTTTAATAGCATCTGCTTTTATCGATCTGATCAAAATTCTAATTAGTTTTTGATATGATCAAAGGCGGAGCTATGTTGAAAGGTGGGGGGCCACGCCCCCCTCCGCCAAAATTTTGAAATTTTTAAAAACATATATATATATAATTATTTTAATGTTTTCAAAATTTAGTCTACAAAAATAAGAGTTCCCCCCCCCTCCAAGTATTTGAATTAGTCCACTGATGCTCTTAAAAAAAATAATTGGTCTAATACTTATAGGACATAATTTTATTTTTCGCAATTTTATTTTTTTATTGTAAAATGCGCTCTTATATCTGTTAAATATATATTTGATAAAGTTCGGTACCAAACATGTTTGAATTTATCTTTTTCAACCCGTTATGTGGCGATTAACAAGTTATTGACTCATTAAAAAAATCTTGTCACTAAAACTACACATGAAATGTCTCTTTAGTTGCCACATAATGGGTTAAAGCAAGATAGCTTGAAATATGTTTGGAGCCTAACTTGTTCCTCCAAGTTTAGGATCATTCATGTTTTTGAAAATTTCACTAGTTCGATTGAATGATTTTTTAATTTACATTAGTATAAAATTTGATAATTTGTTTAGAAAATGAAACTTTTTAAGAATTTCACTATGAAAATAGTAAAAATAATTTTATTAATTTTATGAAAGATCGCCATCAAACATAATTTTGATCGAAAATACTAAGCTTTTGTTGTTGTTGGGTGTGTGTATATATATATAACTTATAAAATAAAAAAGTGTGTGTATATATGTGTGTGTATATAATAAAAGAGCGTGTGTATATATGCGTGTGTGGGGGGTTGTCTTAATAAATATATTAGTGCTGTAATTTGACCTCCCAAACAAAAATTCATGGCTGCGCCCCTGGGTGTAATTGAGGATATAATGTAATTTTAGATCTCTTATTCAACAATAAGAGACTTTAGTAATTGAGATAATTGAAACTCACAAATGAAGTTATTATTGGGTACACGCAAAACATGATGATGCGATGGTCCATCTTCACACATATATTCTAATAATTTTCCTCACAAAGAAAACTCATTCTCATAACGTAGGTGAGTTCTCCTAATTTTCAAATATCAAATTGCCATTTTACTCTCATTTGTTAGTGTTTTATTATTATTGTTATTATTTTGATAGGAGGGTTTTTATCACTCATACCTTTGTTACTAGAGTTAAAATAATAATCATAATGATTATAATATTAAATCTCATAAGGCCCACAAATATGTTGGTTCAATAATTATTTTTAGTTCCTATGTTTTTCTTTAAAGAGGTGCTACGTGCACAACATTTTCACAACAATTCATAGGTGAAAAGTTGTTATTGGTTTTAATTTGAATTCATAACTTGAATTACTTTTCTACCCATTTTGACAATTATGACTTAAAATGCATTTCTGGAAAACTATGAACTAAAATCATAACTTGTTAGGTGAACATTGCTACATTCTACATTCTCACACACAAGAAGGTCAGAACAAGTTATGGGACTCGTTAGCAAGACAAACTTCTTGTTCATCCTTTCTTGCTTCTGTTTAAATTTGACCGTTGCCATAGGCCCATAGACACCATAAGATCTTCCCAATCCATCAACGACACTGAATACATATATAATATCCAATGGGAGTGCTTTCAGACTAGGATTCTTCAGCCCTGAAAATTCTACCAGTCGCTACCTCGGAATCTGGTATAATAACATTTCTGCATTCATCGTCATATGGGTAGCTAATAGAGAGAAACCTCTCAAGGATTCTTCTGGGGCTCTTACTATATCCAAGGACGGCAATCTTGTGGTACTAAATGGACAAGCAGAGATTGTTTGGTCATCAAATATTTCAAATTCTGTAACCAATTCTAGTGCCGCTCTTTAGGATTCCGGAAACCTTATGTTGCAAGTTGACGCTACAGGACTAGTACTATGGGAAAGTTTTCAACATCCTTTTGATTCCTTCTTTCCAGGCATGAAACTTAGCACTAATTTCAGTAAAGATTAGAGAGTACTGTTGACATCATGGAAAAGCCCTTCTGATCCATCCATTGGTAGCTTCTCTGCAGGCATTGATCCACCGAACATTCCTGAAGCTTTTGGTTAAAAAGAGGGTCGCCCATATTGGCGGTCTGGTCCATGGAATGGTCAGGTGTGCATTTACTGTAGTTGATTACAAACAGTATTAAATTACCAAATTGCCCACTGTGCTGCTACAAAGGTCCTCCCCGTGCTGCAAATGGCCTGTCCATGCTGTTGCAAAGGTCCTCTTCGTGCTACTCTGCTACAAACGTTCATATAATTTTTAGCTAAAGCTACTTGTGAAATCTAACCAAACGATCATATAATTTTTTTAGTTTCAAAAAGTGCTTTTGCCTTCTAAAAGTGCAAACAGGTGGGCACTTAGAGTGAGTTTGGTTCAACTTTTTGAAATTAGACTTTTTGAAAAAGTGGGGTTTTCAAAAAGTATGGTATGAAATTAGGTTTTTTTTAAAAAGCTGGTGTTTGGTAAAAACTGTTAAAAAGTGCTTTTTGAAAAAGCTGAATATTTGGCTAGCACTTATAAAAGCGACGGTTTGAGTTGTAAATTACTAAAAAAGACAATGTATATATAAGGGGGTTTATTTCACACTTAAATCAACTACTTAATAATACTTATTAAAAAAAAACTATTCAATAATAACAACAACAACAATAATAATTTATTGTTAACTAAATTTTGTTGTAAAAATATTTTTACAATATTTTCACAACAAATCATACGTAGTAAGTTGAAACTGATTGTAATTTGAACACACCACTTAAATTATTATTTTTCACTAATATTAACTAGTAACAACCCACTATTTAAGATTTATTGTGAAAATATTATAGTAGCATTTTTTAGTTTTAATTTTTTATTCTTTATTTAATTTTATTTTTCTCTTTATCTCTTTTTCTTTCGTCCACACGTTATTTATATTTTTTCCCTCTTTTTTTCTTCTCCATGCATGTATTCTTTACCTTCTCCCTATCTTCACTTTTGACTTTTCTTTATACTTTTCTTTATCACCATACTACTACCATTTTGTCAACTCTCATTCTAGAACATACCATTTCTTTTTTCTCTCTCTCTACTTTCCTCCACACATTCAGCCACACAGCCCACACCCACGCACTTCTTCACCTTGATCTTCTTTATTCTTTTCTTTTTCTCTAAATTCAACCACACACAGCTCACACCCACACACTTCTTCATCTTGATCTTCACAGGTAATTTCTCTTAATTTCACCAAAAATCTTCAATACCTCTCTCAGCCCACACCCGCACACTTCTTCACCTTGATCTTCACAGGTAATTTCTTTTATTTTCTATGTTTGTCTTTAGCTTTCTGTGTATTTTGTGGTTAGTGAGATGAGGGTAATTTGAGTCATTTCTTGCATTTCCAACGGTAATATTGATCAAAAGCGCTTTTGTGTTTGCAAAAGCTCCTCAAACCAGCGCGCACATTTTGACTCAATTCTTTGCATTTCAAAACGCAATTTTTTTGAGAAAGCATGTTTTGAAACATTACCAAACGCCTGACTTTCATTTTTGCTCTCAAAAAGTGTGTTTTGGCTTCTAAAAGCCGAAACAAACGGGTACTAAGTGCGTTTTTCCAAAATTTTCTCATTCCTCTCTCTCTCTCTCTCTCTCTCTCTCTCTCTCAACTAATCTTTTATGTCACAAGAAGATAGGGGCAGCGCCACCTTAAGGCTAGGACCACCCTGAATTTTTTTTTTTTTTTTTATGGATAATAATTTAAAATTTTTTATTTGTCTACCCTTAAAAAAAATTTTGGGAACACCCTCAATTTTTTTTATACCAATAAAATTAAATTTTACTCCATAATTTGTTCTAGATTTAGTGGATGAATGATTGTTTGGTTGTGTACATTGAAAGAGATGTAGCTTGTAGCATTGATAATGAGGCTATCATGTACCGATTTCAAAATATGAAAACTCGTAGAAGACAATTGTAAATTTTATGCATTTGTGTATATTTTTATTGTTGTCGTTATCAATATATGAATTTATCTTTTTATTAAATTGTATAATTTATGTTTCTTAAGGAACACTCTGAGAAAAATTCCTAAAACCACCACTGGAAGAAGAAACTTGAAGGCTAGGTTATGGACCCATTTTTAAAATTTCTTTAAATGACTTGAACACATTTATGGGATGTAAGACTTTTGAACGTCTTGAGTTGATGTCTATCCAAGAAAACATCGAATCAAAACCATAACTTGTAATAGATGAACAAAGCTACATGTTCTGCATTGTCACACACAAGCAACTCGGAACAAGTTATGGGACTTCTTAGCAAGACAAACTTGTTGTTTGTCCTTTGTTGTGTAGGGAATTTCCATGAATTCCTAAACCTGTGAGAAAAAAAAAATAGAGAAAACATACGCCAAAGAAAAAATAAACACACGCACAAGATAGTATTTACGTGGTTCGGCAATTTGTCTACGTCCATGGAGTTGTAGGAATTTCACTATTATTAGGGAAAAATATAGAGTGCGGCTACAATATTTCAATATCTCTCAAAATCGACTACAACATCCAAAAAACCCTAATGACAAAACTGCGTATTTTACCTCCTGCGCATAGGATACACAATGGACTACAAAACGGGCCAAAACCACGCAACATTATTCAAGTCAGGTCAGATCGTCAACCGGATCAAACACAAAACTAGGCTCCACAAAGCTCAACGTGTTGCTTCTGTTTAAACTTAACCGATGCCATAGACACCATTAGATCTTCTCAATCCATCAACGACACTGAATACATAATATCCAATGGGAGTGCTTTCAGACTAGGATTCTTCAGCCCTGCAAATTCTACCAATCGTTACCTCGGAATATGATATAATAATATTTCTGTATTCACTGTCATATGGGTAGCTAATAGACAGAAACCACTCAAAGATCCTTCTGGGATTCTTACTATATCCAAGGAAGGAAATCTTGTGGTACTAAATGGACAGGTTGAGATTTTTTGGTCATTGAATGTTTCAAATTCTGTAACCAATTCTAGTGCCACTCTTGGGTATTTCGGAAACCTTGTGTTGCAAGTTGATCCTTCAGGACTGGTATTGTGGGAAAGTTTTCAACATCCTTCTGATTCCCTCTTGCCAAAGATGAAACTTAGT
This sequence comes from Castanea sativa, assembly GCF_040712315.1. Lineage (NCBI taxonomy): Eukaryota > Viridiplantae > Streptophyta > Magnoliopsida > Fagales > Fagaceae > Castanea > Castanea sativa. The sequence continues at coordinate 5,263,202 of NC_134017.1, read as the reverse complement.
ACTAATTTAAGGACAGATCAGAGAGTACAGCTGACATCATGGAAAAGCCCTTCTGATCCATCTATTGGAAGCTTCTCTGTAGGCATTGATGCACCGAACATTCCTGAAATTTTTCATTGGAAAGAGGGTCACCCATATTGGCGGTCTGGTCCATGGAATGGTCAGGTCTTTCTTGGAATACCAAACTGGAATCCTTTATATCGTACTAGATTTATTGTGGTTGATGACAAACAAGGGACATTTTTTGAAACTTTTACTGATTCGGATGTCTTACATTTGTTAAGAGTTGTTTTGGATTGGCAAGGAAATGGATTGCTTACATATTGGGATGATGGGAAAGAGGATTGGGAGGTTGTGCATAAAAGTCCAGAAGATGAGTGCGATGTTTATGGCACATGCGGTGCATTTGGAAGCTGTGATTTACTGAGTTCACTAATCTGCAATTGTTTGAGAGGGTTTGAGCCGAAGATTTATTAAGGAATGGAATAGAGGAAATTGGACTAGTGGATGTGTCAAGAGGACACCATTGCAGTGTGAAAGAATGAACAATAGTATTGAAGAAAGAAAACCAGATGGGTTTTTGAAACTGGAGATGATCAAAGTGCCAGACTTTGCAGAGTTGGCACTAGATGTGAATATAGAAGAATACAACTTCACGCCTGCATTGACGGCAGCTAATATAGAGATTGCAGCAGTTTAAACTAGGCCCCCTCCTTTTGTCCAGTTTGCTTTCAGTTTGTAGAGTCTAGGACAGCAGAAACTTAAAGATGCCTGTCGTTAAATTTTTTTTCCAAGGAATAGGATTTAAGTTATGGTTGCATCTTGCATATTGTTCTTCTATGTTGAGTAGGTGACTTGTGGAGTATCCTTGAAAATCTTTTTTTTTTTAATAATCCCATTATAGACAGAAGCCATCATTTCAGTTCCCAGTGTAGCTTGCTATTCTAGGGTCATGGATGGCCTGATTCTGAGTTCATTGTGTTATTATGAAAGTAGGAAGAAGAAAGGGCTTTGATTCTCACTCGAGCCATTTAGTCAAGGTCCAAGGATCTTTAAGAGTGGACTATGGTCCTATTGTTTTATGAAGCGGTGACATACAGTGGTTTTCTGTAGAATGTACTTAACATTCGAAATGAACATGACCAGGAAAAAAGAAATCAATGGTGAAAAATAAAAATGGAATTCGTTATAGATGTTTATTTGAACTTAGAAAACTAAATTTTTTATTAAATAAAAAAGGGTTAGAGAAAGAGTCACCGTCCGGTTCCTATCGATTGGGGATAAAAGTTTTAGAGGAAGGTTTGGGTCTGGTGTCTAGTGGCACAGGACTCGTTGGGACTATAACATGTGTCTATTTTTGGACACGTCACCATCCGACTGGATTCAATGGAGTAGAAGCACTAGACTTAATTGGTTAATCTGGACCTAAGTCTAAGTTTTAGTACAAGGGTATACCCAATGGAATGTAGGAGTAGGGCCTATGATGCAAGAAATAGATGGAGGACATATTGGTGACAAAGCTGTGCCAGACTGCCAGTCCACCAATTTGGGTGGTAACAACTTTGGATTGATATTAGAGATTGAACCACAATTGGTATAAATGGTCGAGATTTAAATTTGCAAAAAAAAAAAATTTAAAATTTTAACCATTGAATATAATAAATGAGTAAAAGTAAAATTAAAAAAAGCAAAAAAATATTGTGGAAAGATGAGGGTGAATTGCATGGTGTAATTGCTATATAAGCAATTTCTTCTGATCTCAATCCGACAACTTTTTCTTCTTTTTGGGTCATACTAATTTGTGAAACAACCAAGCAACCTAGTCAAATTTATGTAATTAGTCTTTTCTGGGTAGCAAAAAAAAAAAAAAAAAAGGCACAGAGAATTGGAATTCATTGGTTTAGACCAGTTCTAATTTTTCTGTTCCACAATCTTTGAATGATGTTTTTGGTCGTGGTGTAAAGGGAGGGGATGAAAAAGGAATAAGGAACGTGAGGAAACTATAATAAGGTATCTAATGAATTTGTTGCACGCAATGGATTCCTATATGCTATGAGACTCCATTGGGTATATAATAAGTCATCGCGTGCTTAAGAAAAGTATGACACTTCACACGACATTTTACCAACTTTACACTTGTGGTTGGTTTAGAAAAAAATAATGTCTCTATCCATATCGTAGTGTCAATATTTGCCACTTAGAGAGACGTCAAATTTGTTGTGAAATTATTTGTTTACATAGAGTTAAGGTTATATACTTGCATGATATACTAGGCATTTTATATGTTAAATATTATATTTATATATATATATAATACGTACAATTAAACAAAAATATCTTATATAAAAAAAGGATCTTCTTAAAAAAAATTATAAAAAATAAAGAGAAATTGAAGAGAAGTCACATCACACATGGGAAGTAGATAATTGGAAGGCAGTTGAGCTTAGTAATTTGAGGAACTCTAGAATAAAACAACTACGAAGGAAAGAAGAAAAAGCTAATTAGACACAGAGATGAATGAGAAAAACTGAAAAAATGATGGAAGAGACAGTGGTGGTTTCAGGAATTTTTCTCAAAGTGTTCTTTAAATATGTGGTTTTCTTATCAAACATTTGTCCATAATTCTAGCAAAAGAATAAACAATAAACTATAAGTTCATTTGAAATATTAATAAAACTATTAATTATTGTTGTTTAGTTGTTTCATTAATTTGTTTGTTTTTTATAAACTATAATTTGTTATATTATTGTTTCATTAATTATAAAATTATTAATTGTTGTTTAACCTAACATAATTTAATTTGTTTGTCTTTTATAATGTATTAGTTAATTAAATTATTAATTATTGTTTATTAGTTGCTTCTCCCAATTAATTATTAGTTAATTAAATTATTGTTTTTTAGTTGCACTAGCACACACCCCATGTGCATTTACTTCCTCCAATTCAAATATCTCACCCCGGCCCCATGCCCCCCATCCACTCCTACCATGGTTTTAAAAACTGGTACAGTGAAAGATTCGAAAAAGGGACTGGTTATCGATTTTCTGGTCAGACTGAGGTCTGATCGGTGGTCAAACCGGTAACGTCATAAATAATTTAATTAATAAATATATAATTATAAAAAATAATAAAATTAAATAAATAAGAATATAGCTACTGATATTTACTAAAAAAAGATATAAAATTTTAGAAGTATTTTCATGTTAAATTTAACTCAAATTAAAAGAAAAATAAATTATCATTTTTTTAGAGGAAGAAAAAGAAGTTAACCTAAACAAACTATAAAAAAAAAAAAGTTATGGTTTTAAAGTTTTATAATCATATATAATTTTCAGTATTTTTAACAAAACTATTATTTAATTTAAAAATATTTATCTATATTAATATAATTTCACATCTAAATATTTCTTCTAAAAAAATTGTGTCTATTATAAAAATATTTTATATTTTTTTTTAATATTACAATAGAGTTATTTTAGGACCATAAATTATTCTACAATTTTTTTACCACAACTCTAAAAGATTAAGAGTGGTCCTAAATTTTTCATATTGCAATAACTTTAATTGTGTACCAAGTGCAAATAATTCAGATTCTTTGCCTTTGATTGACCACTCAAACCCACGTAATGACAAACGTATTTCTCATAAAAAAACAAAAGAAAGAAAGGAAGAAGTAAAGTGGTCTGCCTCTCCCACCAAACCATCAACGTGGCCAAAGGATATTCACCAATGTTTATACCAAACTTTTTAAAAAGAATGTCCTCTCCTCTTCTTATCTAAAATGTCTAAACAAATTGCTCAAATGTCTCTCTCACTCTGAAGAAGAAGCAGTGGCAAATGCAGTTTCCTCTCTTCTCTGTTTCCTCCAAAGCCTTTATCAGCTCCTCGCCCAAATTAAGAGATATTTCTTATTTCATAATCATTTTCTCACCTATTCTCTGTTACAATTTTTTTTTTTTTTTTTTAGATTTTAGTTCAAAATTTGTTTGGCATAAAAAAGTTTGAAGGTGTTTCTAATTTTTTTTTTAGGGTAGATAAATAAAAATTTTTAAATTATTATATATAATTTTTTTTCTTTTTTTCAGGTCAGACCAAACGTGGCGCAGCCACTGGGAAGAGAGAGTGAGAGAGGAAGGAGAAAAGCTGAAAAGAGTATAAAAAGACTCACTTATGGGTGTTGAATAGGTTGCCAATCAGCAGCCCAAATGCAAATCAACTGGTATTGTTTATTGAAGACAAAGGAGACAAGTGCACAGAACACTGCAGCCTCCTTCCATCGTTAATTCCAAAGTAAGCATGGTGTCTGTGTGGTGTGTTCGTGGTTTATTGATTATCCATGATTATTACTCATTGTATCTTGACTAAATGACTATCCGGTCTTAACTAAGTCTAGATTGGATCTAAACGCGTTTTTCCAAAATTTTCTCATTTCTATCTCTGATGTAACCATTCCAATGTATTCAGTTTCAACCTGTCTTTTCTGTCGAAGGAAAAAACTTGAAGCCTGGGGTATAAGCACATTTTGATAATTTGATTTTAATGACATGAACAAATCATATATGGTTAGAAGAATATGGCAGCAAGTTTTGAATTAATTCTCACACACAAGCAGCTCAGAACAAGTTATGGGACTTCTTAGCAAGACAAACCTGTTGCTGTTGCCTTTCCTTTGCTGCTTCTGTTTAAACTTAACTGTCGCCATTGACACCATTAGATCATCTCAATCCATCAATGACTCCGAATACATAATTTCCAAGGGGAGTGTTTTCAAACTAGGATTCTTCAGCCCTGAAAATTCTACCAATCGCTACCTCGGAATCTGGTATAATAACATTTCTGTATTCACTGTCATATGGGTAGGTAATAGAGAGAAACCTATCAAGGATTCTTCTGGGGTTCTTACTATATCTGAGGATGGCAATCTTGTGGTACTAAATGGACAGGCAGAGATTCTTTGGTCATCGAATGTTTCAAATTCTGTAACCAATTCTAGTGCCACTCTTGGGGATTTTGGAAACCTTGTTTTGCGAGTTGATACTACAGGACTGGTACTATGGGAAAGTTTTCAACATCCTTCTGATACCATCTTGTCAAGGATGAAACTTAGTACTAGTTCAAGGAAAGATCAGAGAGTACAGTTGACATCATGGAAAGGCCCTTCTGATCCATCCATTGGTAGCTTCTCCTCAGGCATTGATCCACCAAGAATTCCTGAAGCTTTTGTTTGGAAAGAGGGTCACCCATATTGGCGGTCTGGTCCATGGAATGGTCAGGTCTTTATTGGAATGCCAAACTGGAATCCAGGATATTATACTGGATTTACATTCATTGATGACACAAACGGGACTGTTTTTAGAACTTTTACAGGTTTGGACATGTTACATTTGTCAAAAATTGTTTTGGATTGGCAAGGAAATGTAGTGCATACATATTGGGATGATGGGAAAGAGGATTGGGAGGTTGTGCATAAAAATCCAGAAGATGAGTGCGATGTTTATGGCACATGTGGTGCATTTGGAAGCTGTGATTTACTGAGTTCACCAATCTGCAGTTGTTTGAGAGGGTTTGAGCCAAAGATTATTAAGGAATGGAATAGAGGAAATTGGACAAGTGGTTGTGTAAGGAGGACACCATTGCAGTGTGAAAGATTGAACAATAGTATTAAAGAAGGAAAAGCAGATGGGTTTTTGAAACTGGAGATGATCAAAGTGCCAGACTTTGCAGAGTTGGCACTAGATGTGAATATAGAAGATTGTCGAAAGCAGTGTTTGGAGAATTGTTCTTGTGTAGCTTATGGATATTATACTGGCATTGGTTGTTTGTCATGGAGTGGAAACCTAATTGACCTACGACATTTCTCTGTTGGAGGATCAGATATATATATTCGTTTGGCCAATTTAGAATTCGGTAAGTTCATTTGTTGTAACTTTTTAGGTCACAGTTTTGTATAATCTTATGCTTCTGATCATCAAGCTGTTGGACCACTTGTTTGGTTAACTGTTTACTTACAACAAATGCAATAGGATTTCAATATTTTTATGTTAAATTTCTTTACTCAATTTTGACTGAATTAGTTTATAACTTTTCTTATAAACAGAAGAGGATAGAAATTTGAGAGTAATCATCACAATTACAGTGACTATTGGAGCGATTGCTATAGCCAGCACTGCTTTCTTATTCTGGAGGTGGATGGCTAAGAAAAAGAGAGGTAATGTGCCCAATTGTCCATTAATTTGCTGCAGAGACTAGGCACTGCAAGATGGATTACTAATAATATAATTTGCAACAGCAATGAAGAGTAAAAGCAATGAGAGTTTATTGTTTGACTACCTAAATGATGTGAAACTCCAAGATCTACCGATCTTTACTTTGGAAGAATTGGCAACAGCAACAAACAACTTTGATATGGCTAATAAGCTTGGACAAGGTGGCTTCGGTCCAGTCTATAGGGTAATGGATTCTTACATAGAGTTCATTTTTCCCTCTCAAAAATATATGTGCTGATATTCCTTACTTTCTTATAGGGTAAATTGCATAATGGACAAGAAATAGCAGTGAAGAGATTGTGTAGAGCCTCTAGACAAGGACTTGAAGAATTTATGAATGAGGTGGCGTTGATTACTAAACTCCAACATCGGAATCTTGTTAGACTTCTTGGTTGCTGCATTGAGCGAGACGAGAAGACGTTAATCTATGAATACATGCCAAACAAAAGTTTGGATGCAATTCTTTTTGGTTAGTTCATACACTTATTTATCTTGAATATCAAGTAAGTCAGTACATAAAATAAAACAAAATGAATTTTAATAATAAGTTTCATTGTGCTAGTTTAGTCACTTGAAGCATACTTTTGTGCTAACTTTGCCCCAAATTGTTTTCTCAATCGTATATTGTTTTCTCTATACAAATTCATACTCATACATTATTTATTTGGCTTACTATTGATTAGATCCAGTCCACCAAAAACTCCTTAATTGGAGAAAACGTTTCAACATTATCGAAGGAATTTGTCGCGGGTTGCTCTACCTTCATAGAGACTCTAGACTAAAGATTATTCATAGAGATCTAAAGGCATCTAACATTTTGTTAGATCAAGAGCTTAATCCAAAAATATCGGATTTTGGTATGGCTAGAATATTTGGAGGCAATGAAGATCAAGTAAAAACTAAAAGGGTTGTTGGGACATAGTAAGAGCTTTGTTAAAATTAAATTTAGGTGATGGCAACACTTATACTCAAATAATATGGATGTGTTTTAATGTTTGTATGCAGTGGTTATATGTCTCCTGAATATGCAATGCGAGGGCTGTTTTCAGAGAAATCAGATGTCTTTAGCTTTGGCGTGTTATTACTAGAGATTGTTAGTGGGAGAAGAAACACTAGCATTTGCGATGAGGAGCAATATTCGGGCCTCACTGGATTGGTAAATCTAACTATTAACATTCACAATATCTGAAAATTTAGTCAAACTCTAATCAGAAGCTACTTTATCTATTTAATTTATTTATTCATTGTTGACATGGTCTACTTTCAAAAAGATTGAACAATTTCAATTTTTGTCTTTCACACTTGTTATTTTTTAGGCATGGAAATTGTGGAAAGATGACAACATTATGGCTTTGGTAGACCCAGCAATATGGGATCCATGCTTTCAAATTGACATTTTGAAATGTATACATGTCGGATTGCTGTGCGTGCAAGAACTGGCAAGAGATAGGCCAAATGTGTCTACTGTTATTTCAATGCTTAAGAGTGAGATTTTGGATTTGCCTACTCCAAAGCAACCTGCCTTCATGGAAAGGCAGATTGCTTCAAATATAGAGCTTGCTCAACAGGGTCAAATAAGATTCTCCATTTGTGATGTCAATATTTCAACAGTTAGTGGTCGATAAAAAAAATGATAAATTCCTTAATTTGATTAATATTTTCTTCTAGAAGTAACAGTAAGTAATCTGAAATTTAGCTATATTTTTTTTTATTATGCATGTTTCTTATTTTTATTTTTTAAAGAAACCATGCTAAGTTGGCTTGAATTAGGACATTGATTTTAGTACACTCCTTAGTTCTAGAGGGACTTTATAGAACGAAATATGTACCTATCATAGATTTTAGTGCTAACTAGTTGCGAACCCTATGCATTGCGCGTGTTAATATTCTTCGGTGGTCTTATTAAATATATTTTTTTTGTAGTTTGGACTAATTTAATAAATAATAATGTATTTCATAATCATATTTTCAGTTATTAAAAAGACAAGCTCAAATGTAATATATATATATATATATATATATATATATATATATATATATATATATATAATTATTGTTATACCAAAATGAAAATAATACAATTTTTCTCTGGAATTCAAAAAGTAGAAAAAACACTATTTTTTAATAAAAATTAATTATAAAATTTTTTGTATCATTAAAAAGTATATAAAATTTGGAATTTTTTTTTTTATAGTTTTAAACAAACTTTTTCAAATGTTCATATTAATTTATTTGGTGCCCTCATCATTTGCTGACCATTTAGGTACATGGAATGCGTGGTGGCTAATGAAAACACTATAATATTGATTAAGGCATAGCTAGATTGGTGAATAAGATTTATGCAGTACAAATCAATTCAAATAAAGACATCTCAATAATGGTACATTTTATGGGGTAAAACATTAAATGTAAGTTACAATGATAATATATATTCAATACTATAAGATTTGGCCTTTATAGTAAAAGGTATATGAAAGGCTTCAATTCACTAATTAAAACAATGAAAAAAAAATTGCTAAAATCTTAAGACTAAAGGATAAATAAGCTACGTAAACATCCAATCAAAGTCACAAACATGAAGATATATTTCTGTACTCATATATTTGTCTTATTTGTAACAATTTGGGGCTTTGGGCAGGTTATCAAACATCAGTTACAATTGAAATATATATTCAATAGTATAATATTTTTTTTTTATAATAGAGGGTATATGAAAGGCTTCTATTTAGTAAATAAATAATGAATAATAATTGCTAATAACTTAAACAATCACTAAACCATAAAACAAACAAAATACTATAAATTACAATCCTAGACAACTTCAAAATTTCAAACCAAAAACATCACACAAATACTCTCTACACAATCACAAAATGAACAAACAACATGAATTACCTACAAAATTATTGCTTGGAATATTCTCCAAAACATTTTAAACGTGATGTGATCAAGGCAAATATCCAATTTATAATTAGACTCAAAAATTGTAATAAAGTTTTGAAGTAACGCAATATATATGTCACTATTCCCAAGAAAAAGTGTTGGTTATTGCTTTATATATAATGATTGTAACTCTTTTTTCTTAATAATAAAAAAAAAAAATTAAGAGTACAAAGGGGAACAAAGTAGAGAAAACTTTTTTGAAAAAAGAAGTATTGTGTTAATATTGTCGTAATCTAATCTAACATGTGAAAATTGAATAGATAAATAAATAACTTAAAGATCTCAAAGAATACACTAATGAAATAAGAAAGATGAGCAATACAAAATATTCATAAATGCTTAAAATAATTACGCAAGCATCTAAAAACATCATCTAATAAAGATATAACAATTTGGTGCTAATTTGTTAAACAAAATTGTTGGGTTCTAAGACTTTAGGTTCAAATGTATTAGAACTTCATTTTGTAATGTTGGCAAAACATGATCAAAATGTTTAGTCTTGTTTTTAGACTTGCTCAAAGTATGTTTATGTATAAAATTAGAATCGAGTGCACTACAAGATTTACTGTGTAAATCTGCTTGGCTCGATTGATCAAAAATTAGACTCAATCGATAGAAACTCGTGCAAATTGTTTTTCTGTAGAATTTTCCAATGAAGTTTCTGTGAAAGCAATGAAGTTTCACTCCTCATCATTACCAGACTCATTATCAGAAATTTCATCATCACTAAGGGTTACAGTCATAACCTTACCCTTAGACCTCAAGAATGTAGGACATTCAGATTTCACATGATTATACCCTTGGCACCTAAAACATTGTTGATCCATGAATTACTAGAGGTTTGACCTACTTTTTCTTTAGGTTTTTCAGTATTATTCACCTTAGTGGGATCATTCATTCTAAAATTTCAAGGTTCAACATTGTTTTTACCTCTTGCTCTTCTGTTATTGTTCCTAAGGAAGTTTCTAAAGTTCTTAGCAAGATAAGCTATCTCTGTAGCAGAGAGCTCGTCATCAAATTCATTCACTTCAACATCATCAACTAACTTAAGAGCCATTGATTTTGATTTGTTTGTCTTAGGTAGGTCTAACTCATAGGACTGAAGAGATCCTACAAGTTCATCAACAGGGATGGAGTCAACATCCTTGCTTTCAGTAATAGCAGTCACTTTGGGTCTAAAGTCCTCAGCCAAAGATCTAAGTATCTTCCTAACAATTTTAGGTTGATCATAGATTTCACACAAATTATAAGCAGATTTAACAATATCATTTAGTTTAGCATAGATCTCATTAAAAAATTCATCATCAGACATTCTAATACTTTTAAATCTAAAAGTTAACTACTACAACTTATTAATTTGGATAGCCTTTGTGCCTTCATGCATAGTTTGAAGAATATTTCAAGTAGTATGAGCAACCTCAACATTTGAGATTCTCTTGAATTCCTCCATAGAAACAGCATTAAAAATTTCATTTATGGGTTTGCTATTAAAAGCAGCTGCTTCTTTCTAAGAAGTTTGCCACTCACTAATTAGAGTAGTGGGCTTCTCCCATCCGTACTCAACGGAATTTCAGACTTTCTTATCAATGAATTTCAGGAATGCTTTCATCCTTACTTTTCAGTAAGTATAGTTGTTCCCATCAAAGTGAGGTGAGATTACAAGAGAGTGATCGTGTTCCATGACAACATGGATTAAGGATCAACTTTTAATTCAAAGGATCTAAACACTAGAGCTAACCTGCTCTGATACCACTTGTACATTTTTAGACCCCTTAAACACAACCAGATTAACCTAGTTATTTAGCCAAGTGATTAACTTAGGTGAATTATGTAGATCTATGTTAACACAGATAGATCATATCATTAAAATAGTGCAGAAAATAAATAATACAATGATATCATAACACAGGAAAATCAAACTAGTAAAAAACCTGGGGAGAATTTAACCTAGCGATTCTCAAGGTAAAACAGATCTACTATGAAAGAATTGAAGTTTACACAATAGCGACTTAGACCACTAACATCCTATTGCTACCCCGAGAAGGAAACTGACTACCACGACCACGTGACAGCTCCTAGTCCATGGACTACTTCTTTTTTGGATTCACACCAAGTACAAGCACTCCCGCTTGTGTATCTTTAAGCTCTTAATGCAGCAACTGAATGATCATCAAGTTCTTGACATAATCTTGATTCTTGATAACCCTAAGTATATGTGAAGGCAAACACCTCTAGATCTCACAAGAGATTCACATACACAGTTTAAACAACAACTGCATACTGTAGTTGATAAAAGTGTTGCTGTTGAAGAGAACTCTTCCGATGAGGAACTTTCTAAGGATGCAAATTTACAATAAGCCTATAATAAGCTTTACAAGGTTACTGCAAAGGATGCTATGAATGTTGATTTAGACTTAAAGAAAATTGCATCTCTTGAACTTGATAAAAAAAATTTGTTGTTAAAACTGTTTGATGCTAATGAATTGTTAAATAATGTGAAGACTGAGAACATGCTATTGCTTGATAAAGTTAAGAACCTGGAACTTGAATTATCTGTTGCTAGAGAACAAACAAATAGGTCTGCTAGTTTCAAACTTGATCACATGCTGAGTGCTCAGAAGTCCTCAGACAAAACTGATTTAGGTTTTGTAGAAAGCATCTCTGTGCCTAAAACACATTCCACAAACTTTGTTAATTCTTTTGAGCCCCCCGTAAGTGAGATTGTCAAACCAGTGGAAGTTGCTCCTCCTAGGAAGATTAGAGTTGATCTCAAAGAGTCTAAGCCTAAGACTCCTAACCCTCCTAAGGATAAGTTGCATGATAGACCTAAAAGGGTTTGTCATTTTTGTGAAAAGTCTGGGTACATTTGTCCAAACTATTTCAAGTTGCAAGCTGCTAAGCAAGCAAATAAGCCAAAAGTATATGTGCCTCAAGCATAAGATCCTATGATACTTATTGGTGAATTGGTAAAGGCTTTAAACTTTTATTCCAATCATGGAGTTGCTCATCATTCTAATCAATAATAACTCCAATGCTAGAGTTGCATCTAAAAAGTTTTGGATCCAAAAGGCTCAATCTAATTGAGTCTTTCTGACATAGTCCTTGTGCATCATCTCTTTACTCTTTGTGACCATTCATTCTTTTTTGATTTGCATTGCATAACATTCATGCATATCATGCTAGGTTGTTTTTGTTTTCAAAAAACTAAATAATAAATAAATAAAAAAAGGAACAGAAAAACAAATATGTTTTGCACTATTTCTCTTGGATTTTGAAATCAAGGTTGGCCAAATCATCTTTGCATAACATGCTTATGTACTTTGTTTAGCTTGGATGAGTTTACTTTATTGCACTTTACTAGTTTGAGCTTTGAAGTGCATGTTGTGTGGGAATTGTCTATAGTTTTTAATCACATAATCTTGATATTGAAGTCACATGTTTTTTATTGTTGGACTTGAACTTAATGAGAAATGCATAAATAACCATCTCACCACTGTTTACTAGCCAATCATGAACACCTTAGTGCATATCATATGATTTTGTGCTCGAGAAAGTGTAGCACATGCACAAAAAGAACATAAGGTGTAGCCTCGGATTAATGACTAAAATTAGTGTGTACATTATTGGGCCATGATAACTTCAAAATCAAATAAAATTGATGTGTACATTATCTTGGCTATTTTAATAAGTTTCAAAACAAATAAAATTGGTGTGTACATTATGAGGTAAATTCAAGAAACTTACATGATTGCAACCTTTTATTCTAGGAGATATGAGAGTTATATGATGTAACTCTTTAAGGGATAGTCTCTTTTAAATTTATGTAATGGATTTTGTAGAAATTGTGATTGATTACTATCTACTTATCACCTCACATGTAACTCAAGCTTTTGCTAGTTGCACACATTTCACAACTTACTCTTTGCTAAACTTGGTACATGTTATTGTGTGTGATCTTGTTGTGGCCATCCGAGATTGAAAGAACCTTGATTTTGATGCAAAATGGGTTTAAAGTGTTTTTGAGGAAAATTTGATTGAAAATCTTACTTTTGGATAATGAGGGTTAAATTCAAGAATTTTTGAAAAACTTTTCATCTCATACTCATGCATTTCATTTATAAAATACTATGCTTTGAGGAGTTTCTGCATTAAAATGCTTTGTTTTTCAAAAAATTTATTTTTCCAAACTTTCGATTGATCAAGTGTGTTTTTCGACTAATCAAAATTGCAATTAAAATATTGGTTTGAATCTATCTAGCTCGATCGATGCTCAATTGATGCTGGATCGATCGAATGTAATTTTCAATCAATCGAAATTGTTTTTTAATCAATCGAAAATCGTTCAAAGGGTTTTTTAAAACATAAGTTTTTCACGTGTTTGTCACTATTCAAACTTTTCAAAAAGTTCTCTCTCTCTCTCTCTTTGATCAGTCAAGGATTCAAAGCAATTTTTTGTCGTTTTTCCTCAATCTTTTTGCAAGGTTTTTGTCTTCTAAGGCCAGTAAGACTCTTTTGCCCCTCCTTTTTCATTTATTTTCATGCTTCATGCATTTTGGGGAAATTTCAAACCTATGAGTATTTGGGGATTTTGGAGATTTAAATCTTTTCTTTCTAGATTGATCAATGCATTTTTGTTCTTAGATGATATAAATCTGATCTTTATGAATTAATTTGATCAATTTGTTGATTTTGAGAAAATTGAATTTTCTAGGGCTTGAAACTACCTGAATTGGGGATTTTGTTAAATTGAAGTTTAATTGATAAAATTGGCTTGTTTTTTTGATTGATTTGATCATTATATTCAGTTAACTATCTTATGTAATGATCAATTGGTCAATTTGTTGAGTTTTTTGAAAATGGGTTTTCAAGATTTGGGGTTTTTTGATATAACTCTATGCTCAAGCTAATTTTGTGATTTTAAAGTGTAATTGAACTTATCCTCACTGCATTTGAGCATGCATCATGTGTTGATATTGTTCATGCATCATATAGATTGTTCTTTTCTATATTTTTCTGTTCCAACTTGCAGTTTGCCCTTAGGTTCTTCTTGTTTTTGTTTTTTTTTTTTTGTCTCTTTTTTGTCTTTCCATTATGATCTTTAGCAACATGACTAGGAAGACTAGAGTAAATAGGAAATCCTCCTTTTCTTCTGTCCCCACCTTTGACAATGAGAGGTTCCTTAGTGAGAAAAACTAGGAAACCTATGAGAAGCTGAACATTCATAGGAATGTTTGGGCTAAGAGGAAGGTAGTGTTAGATGAGTTAGATGGTAAGATTCAGAGAAATTTTGAGAGTAGGGGTTCGCTTCCTTTGTTGGACATTTCACATCCCCCTCCAGTTGCCTTGATTAGTGAGTTCTACTCGAACCATTCTGTCCACTCCTATGATTCCAACACTTTGGTGAGGAGTTGGATATGGGGTGAAGAGTACACCATTACTCCTTCGGTAGTAGCTAATGCTCTTGAGGTGCCTTTGGTCTAGCATCCTGTTTATACTTACGATGAGTCTCCATCCCTTGATGACATTATGTCATATCTTATTGGGTCTTCTATCCAATGGGGTTCTGATCCTCGGATCACTTCTTACGAGTTGACCGAGATTCATTATCTCTTTTTCTGGATTTCTTGTCATTCCATCTGGCCTATCTCTCACCTGCACACTATTCCTTTGGAGTGATGTGCATTTTTGTATGCGATTGTCACAGACCCTTCTATGAATTTTCCTTATCTTTTCATTCGTTCTTTGATTGAGGTTCATAGGAGTAGTTCTATTGCTCATGGTTTTTTCTTTCTCATTTTTATACATCGGATTTTTTACATTTAGGATTAGATAAGTTTCCAACGTCTGAGCCCGTTCATATTATAACTCCTATAGGTGCCACCTTTCTTAGGCAGAGCGCTGCTTAGATGCGAGCTAGCTCTAAATGTCCTAGAGTAGATTCTTCCTCTGGTGCACCTCTTCCTCCTCCTCCTCCTTCTACTAGTGATCCAGCTACTGATGATTATGTCGATTCGATTGCTGCTGCTGCTGCTCCACCTTCTACTTCGGATGTTTCTAGCATTCATCGTGATTTGGACACTGTCATAACTGTTCAGGCGGCTCATGGTTAGCTTTTGGTGGATGTGCTTATCGAGGTTCAGGCTTTAAAAGCGGATTTGGTGAGTTTTAGGTGGTCACCTCCACCACCTCCTTTTGATGATGAGTGAGTGTCCTTTGGCAATTCGTCACAAAAAGGGGGAATACATATGGAGAGGAGATTTTGTTGATAGGGGAGATTTAGATTGTATCCAGGTGCTTCATCATGTATTTATATTTTTTTTTGGGTTGTCAATGATAAGGGGAGATACTATGATGTGTTTATTTCTGTTTCTTGTTTCACATTGTGCTACATTGATTATTGATTTATATTTATGAGATTATTCATGATATATGTCTTGTAGTTTATGATTATGTGAAATCAAGAATTTATTTTGTTTACTTGTATTTTCCACATATGTGTTTATGTGTTTGTTAAGTGTTACAAGAATATACAGGTTGATTCAGTCATGTTGCTGTCTACACTTGCAACTAATAGATAGTAGTTAGGTTGAATTTGTTTTTGTTGGGCAATGTTTTGTAATGGGCTATTTTTGTAACTTTGAGCACTTTGTTTAGTTTGTGTTTTGTCACGGATTGCCAAAGGAAGAGTTTGTTGGGTTCTAAGACTTTACGTTCAAATGTATTAGAACTTCATTTTGTAATATTGGCAAACCATGATCAAAACGTTTAGTCTTATTTTAGACTTACTCAAAGTATTTTTATGTGTAAAGTTGGAATCAAGTGCACTGCAGGATTTATTGTCTAAATCTGCCTAGCTCAACCGATCGAAAATTAGACTCGATCGATCGAAGCTCGTGCATATTGTTTTTTTGCAAAATTTTCCAACTCAGTCCAAGCCTGTTTGACGTGTAGGGTTTTATGTTTTGCCCTAGGTATAAAAGGGAAAACCCTAGCCACGTTTTCAAGGTTGTGCAGTTGTTGTTTATGCTGTGTATGTGAATCTCTTGTGAGATCTAGAGGTGTTTGCCTTCACATATACTTAGGGTTATCAAGAATCAAGATTATGTCAAGAACTTGATGATCATTCAGTTACTGCATTAAGAGCTTAAAGATACACAAGCGGGAGTGATTGTACTTGCTGTGAATCCAAGAAAGAAGTAGCCCGTGGACTCGGAGTTATCACGTGGTCGTGATAGTAAGTTTTCTACTCGAGGTAGCAAGAAGATGTTAGTGGTCTAAGTCGCTATTGTGTAAACTTAAATTGTTTCATAATGGATTTGTTTTACCTTGAGGATAACTAGGTTAGATTCTCCCAGGTTTTTTACCGATTTGGTTTTCCTGAGTTATCATATCGTTGTGTTATTTATTTTTCGCGCTGTTTCAATGATATAATTTATCTGTGTTAACTTAGATCTGCATAATTTACCTAAGTTAATCACTTGGCTAAATAACTAGGTTAATCTGGTTGTATTTAAGGGGTCTAAAAATGTGCAAAAATATTTACAAACAATGAAATGAAACTGCACAATGACCATCTTCTTCAATTGCACTAACTGTGTTTCATCATATTGTCTAGACTATCCTGTGGTTTTCCAAATAAACTAAAACCTAACAACAACACAAATTATGGACATATTATAATATGATTTTTCCCCAAATATGGTCCAAAAACATTAAAAGTATTTAGTGTTGTAAGTAAAATAATAAAAAATACTTGCATCCGGGAAAGTATATGAATTAGTCAATAATAAGACAATGATGGTACAAACCTCATAAAAAATAAAAAATGATAATGAATTTTTTTTTTTTGAGAGAGATAACCTTTTTGTGTGGGAAAAAATATGCATAAAATGGGGGAAAGTGACAAATTAATAGTAAGAGGATGAGAATAAGAACAACCTAAGTAAAGGAAGATAAATGGACAAAATTCTATGCAAAATTAAAATCGTCTAAGAGGAATATGTATAGATAATACTTAGTTATAACATTAAAATTAAAGTAGATGAATATGTAAAGTTAAAACCTCCTATGATGAATTTTAAAGCCAATATATTTATATATTTATTAATGTCAAAAAAATTAAAGGTAAAAAATAAATATGAAAAATATAATGATGTTGCAATGATGTGGATGATAAGGTGGCTTAACAGGAGCGTAGCAAGAATAAATGCTACACTTCAGCTTTTAGATATTGTGGGGGGAAGAGGATCCAAAAACAAGTAAACAAGCAGTCAAGGATAGTTCCGATAAGCTAAAATCTGAAAATTGACCTAGGGCGGTGATCTCATGATTTGAAGGGAGATTGGGGTAACATACTTGATGAAGATTCCGAGGACATACTTTGGACCTTGGAGGGACAAACACTAGTTATATGAAGGGTACAAAGCTAAACCACCAAAAAGGAAAGAAAATTGACTTGGCATGAAATACGAGAAGGATGAAGAAAGAAGGGTATAAAAATCATCCCCTCTGCATTAAATACAAGACAACCACTTCTCTAGCCACATTAATGAGGAAGTGACTATGAACAGTGATGGCACAGCTAAGATTTTAGTGTAAAGCTTGCTGGTATGTTTCGGATGAGACAAGAATTCTAGGAGTGCGATTCGAGCCCTCCAAGTGTAGGATCCAGATACATTGAAGCTGGATATATAAAGTAAGAAAAAGATCTAGATTGTGGGGACAGAAAAAAGAGTGCGAAAAAGAAAAAAAGAGAGTTCATCCATTTTGTAACATCTTCCTCGGAATAGACCTGAGGACAAACACTTGTATTTTTTCTTTATTCAACTTTCAAACTGAACATCAATGAAATAAATACCATTTCTCGTTCAATTCTAGGACATAAGCCTTCTTAATCTTTGTATTGGATATCATAAAATAGACTTGACTTCCCATCTCTAAGAAATTAATTGTGCTAGCAAATAGTAAAATCATAATTTTAGACATAAAGTTGATTTTTTGCTTTTTTCCTCCCATAGATATAATATATAGATGTAGATGTTTGACAAATACAATTTATATAATGTAAAAATAATTAAACTTTGTCCATCTTAATTTTGTGAGGCCTTTTTAATGTTTCCTACTCATAGTTTGAAAAATATCACTGAATCCACCCAAAGTTGGCTTAGTTATGCAGCTGTTTTCACCTCATTTCTTTCATCGGTAAAAACTAAAAACTAAAAATAAAAATAAAGCAAACAAGATCTAAAAGGGTATTTATATATAAAAAAAATGAATAAATTGCTCATGAATTGGGCCAGGAACACTCAAAGATAACCCAACCAATGCAAGCCTCATTTGGATTTCTTCTTTTATAGACAATTTTTTTTGGTTTGTAACATAGAGACCGCACCTTACTAATTACATATAAGAGCCACTTTACCTGGTGATAAGACTTACGACCGTGTTGATCTTCCCTCAAACTTTGATGAGAAAATAGCTTGAATAATTTTTTTATTAAATAATAAGTCTAGAGACTTATTATTTAACAAAAGGTTATTAAATAAAAATTCTAAAGACTTATTCTCAAACAAAAAAAGTCTAATGACAACATTTTTCACAGTTGTTTCATAACTGTTGAGGTGACATGTTGTGATTGATGCTAATGAAAGTGTTCACTATTGGACCTATGTGAAAATGATGTTGCTTTATTCACAACTTGACACTTCAACAATAAAAATAATACTACAAGTTTTCTCAATATGTATCTTTTATATATATATATATATATATATATATATATATATATATATTTAAATACCAAGAAAGAAAAGTTCATGAATAGATTGCATTATCTTACAAAATTTGGTATTTGTTTCCCTGCCATATAGGCTAACTTCCTACTATCAGCTAGAACAACACGAGGAACTAATAAAATTACAACTATAAGGTTGTTGTATTATACATTATAATGAATATCCTCCAAAAATTTTCCCATCTACCATGGCAAGTGTTCTTTGTTTTGCCAATGCTTGGAGCATGGTGATTAATAATTCCCTAGACCAAGCACCACTCAATTCCATAAGGATCCCTTTGGTCAAAGGTGAGAACTATACATTTAGTCGTAATAGAATGCACCAAACAGAGACCTATAGATCAATTCGTAGAAAGGCAGCCTTCCACACTCTGATGATCTTATGCAAGACCATTGACCCACAGGATTCCTAGATGATCTAATCTTCAATGTAGTTATAAACCTATTCAATTTAACTCCAAGGAGGGATGAAGGGACCACACACCATACTTAGGTAGGTAAACATAGAATCATGGAATTTAGGGCTAACAATTGCCCACAAGAATGATACCATTGTATCACTGACAATTGAAAGCCCAAAATGACTACTTATTTATTTATTTTTTTGGCCAAGTGTAGATAAAAAGTTGTACCTACTACCTAGTGCATAAGACTCCCCCGATTTTGTGGGTCTATGAGAGGTGGTCAGTAAACAACCGTACTCTCAATTGAAGGAGGAAGTATACCCTGTTTCGGGTATATGCTTCCTCCCACTCACAACTGAGTGGGGCCTACAACTGGGACCCACTTAACTGTAAGTGGGAGGAAATATATACCTGAACAGGGTGTATTTTCTTCAATTAGAGAGTCCAATTTTGGAACTTAAACTCATGACACATCACTTGGGTAGAACCTGTGGGACTCACTCAGCTGTGAGTAGGAGGAAGTATACACCCAAAACAGGGTGTATTTTCTCCAATTGGAGAGTCCAATTTTAGAACTTAAACTCATGACACATTATTTGGGCAGAAGCACTTGTCATTGTACTTAGGTCCAACCTCTTATCCACTATACCAAATGTTTATTAAAATGTTAACAACACCAAGTTATCTGCAAAACTTAATAGCATAAGAATAATGAGTAAATTATGGGGAATATTTGTTGATGAATAATGATTGTAACTATGTAAAGGCATCATTAGATCTTACTTGATTTTTATAAATTAACTGAATTAACTACATCAAGAAACTAATTACCCGTTTGAGAATTAAGCAGTGTTGCCACAACCATATGGAAATGAAGCTTCATAACAAGGTTCAACCCGAGTAAGAGTTCTCCATCAAGAATGTAGATATGGTACTTCTCCCGGAACTGTGTTAGTTTACAGAGCTTGGTCAACCCCTAATTGTAGTCAGACATCTAATTTTCAATATCTTTCCTACTCTTGTTTAACTTATTTCAACTGTGATTCCTATATATCTATTTGGGAATAGCTTATCTAGGGGCGTAGCTAGAAATATTTGGTTGGGGAGTTGAGGTAACACTATCATATTGATTTGCAATTTAAGAAAAATATAAAGTATGACATATATACATACATACATGTCTTCCTAGATTAGTTTTAGAAAAAAAAAAATCTAACAAAAACTAGAATACATTTACAAGAAATAATATTTAAAATAAATAGCTATTAAATTCAACCAAATTAAACTACTATGGTCAACAATAAATTCAAAATCAATTTCATACCTCTCAACTAAATAGAAATTGAACTAGAGAAGAAGATCATAAATCATAAGATAAATAAATAGGAATCAAACTAAAAGATCAATAAGAAAGAAGAAGAATTTTATACCTCTCAATATTTTCTTAGCTTTAAATAAGAAAACCCTTTCTTAAGGAAAGGAGAGAAGCTAATTAATATGTGATTATGTGAGAGCATCATAAGGAAGAATTAATGAAGAGAAATTGAAGAGAGAGCAATGAGTGATGAGGAGAGTTTTTTGGGTGGCATAAACTAGAAGGGGATATTGTAATAGTTTTGGGAAATTGCAAAACTTAAGTATAATACTTTAACTGTAGTACATTGGGCTTCCCAATTAAATTTAAACACTATTTTTTCATGACCAATAAAATACAAAAAACATTATCATTTTTAAGAGAAATTAAATTAAATTCAATAAGGTTGTTTCTAAAGAAAAAGTTAGAAATTTTTTTTGAGTAGCTGAAAAGAGAGGAATTACTTCTATCCATCTAATATTATCCTCATTGCCTACCTAGCATAAGAAGCTAATAGCCTGGCTACCCTATTAACAAACTTAACAAGGGACTATACTAAATCTCCAAGACCTGCACATGGATAGGAGAGTGTGGACTTCATCAACAAGATGCCCATTAGCTCAAAAATTATCTTGAATTTGCTGCCTAGAACTAGTTCCTACTAATAGTCTAATATTGTCAATCAAAAAAAAAAAAGTTGTAGATGCTCATTTTTTGGGAAGCCCAATAGGAAGAAGAAGCCCAACAACGTGGGCAAAAGAGAGTTAGAGATTGGATGAAAAAGCCATTAAACCTAAGCGGTAGGAATAATAGATCATAAATCCATAAAGCAAACAAATGGACCTTGAGGAAGCAAACAGGCCTAAAAAGGCTCGGAAAGAGAGAAGTAGCAAATTCATGGGTAGTATGTGATGTAGAAAAGTGAGAATGGGTTACAGCAGCCACAGCAGGCCCGAAGTAATGCAAGTAAAGAAAATAAGGGGCAATGGAGAGTCTATAAGCCCCAAGGATGAAAGATAAAGTAATTGGGTCAGGGGAGCTCAAAGAGTTAGTAAAAGTCTATGGAAAACATAGAATTAGAAAGGGCCAAGGATGCCCCAATAAAGTAAATGGGCCAAGGAGGCCTAAAAGGAAGTAAATGGGACACAGGAGCCCGCAAGTAATGTAGTAAAAGGCCCAATGAGCTTACTGGGTCATCAAAAAGGAAATAAGTAGCAAGCCTAAAAAGGCCCAGCAGCTCTAGGTCAAACAACATCACGGCAGGAATAGCATAATGATGCAGCATGAATTGATAGCAGGACCGTAGGAAGAAGCAAAAAAGTGGTCTGAAGGAGGGAAAGCCCACAATTAGGCAAGGCCCAACCCCTAAGGGAGCAAGCCATAAATAATGAGAAATCAGGAAACAGCTCACGCCATAAGCAGTTAAGGACGAACGGTAGAATGGGCAGACGGGCCTCCAAACCATGGCAAATGCATGAGCAGCAGGCAAATGCATGAGCAGCAGGCAAATTTTGGACAAGCATGGAAGTGAGGCACGCACAAGGCTCAGACACCACTAGCCTATACCCAACCATTACAGGAAGTGGTGGGTCATGAGTCATAGGTAAGAGAGCATGGTCTGGCAGTGGGGAGAAGGGAAAACCTATTTTGTGGTTCCTACTCAGGCTCTTTTGGGGGAAGTGTCCTATTGGGATGACATACCACCTAAAAGAAGTAAGGATGAGTTAAAACCACTAGGTGCATACCATGAGGGATGAAGAGAGAGAGCACTTACATTGTGGCAGGTCATAATGCCACGACAAGTAAACAAACGAAATAGTCCTCTTTGTCTGGTGATGTGGAGTGGCACGGCCAGCACAAGTAAGTGGTGCTGGCTGGGCAACTGACCAATTAGTAATGGTTGGCAAGGACAGCTACACCAAACAAAGGTGGTTAAAGGCTAAAATGGTAAAAGTCAGCCGCAGCATGCATTATTAAAGAACCCTTACTGTGCACAGTGGGGGAAGGGCGGTAATAGTAACCTCTAAGGTGAGAATCACAATAACTAAGCAAACACCAAGAGATAAAATGAAGACAAAAGAAAGAAAGAATTAGAGAGAATAGGAAAAACAAAAAGGAGAGAATAGAATGGCAGGCATGCACCAGATAGGTTGATTCCCTCTCTCCCTCTCAAACCAATGCTCTCTGCTAAAGGCAAGGGATTTCTCTGGGCACAAGTTATTTAGGCTCATTCCCTCAAAGTAGTTAATTTCTTCCCGGAAAGATTATTCGCATTGAGGAAATGACTTCCTTCTCGACTTAGACCCCGTAACATAACTTGACATGGCAAGCTAATATTTCTCTTTGATTCAATAAGCTTATTACTACTTCTCCCGTATTTATTTTTGTTGCTATTTCATAAAACATGTATTCCTTGTAATGACCCATTATTTACTTTTGTCTAAATAGCGAATATATCTCTTTAATTATCTTTGTTATATCTGTCTGCCGTAATTACTTTAGCAGCTCTGCTTGCCATGGGCATGTGATCAAAAATCTTGGTAAACAGGGTATAGTTTGTGCACAAACTAGACCAAGGTGGGTTGCAATTGGACCAGTCCCAACTCCCTCATCCAAAATACTTTGGGCCCAGCACGGTAGGAGGCAGTCTAGCCCAATATTACAAAAAAGGCCCACCATAAAAGTCTAATACAGTACCCTCACAGTCTCTAATGATAATTCCCACACCATGGTCTCACTCAAGAAAAAAAAGTGTGCAATATGGCTTAACATGTTTTAGAGGAGGAAAGGAAAAGTCAAAGGATGAAAAGTAGGGATTTGGGATGGGGAATTTTTAGGGCTGACGTACTGGAGGAGGGGGCTTGTTTGTGGCTCATTGGTTTCTCTCTCTCTCTCTCTCTCTCTCTCATCTTGCACTATCTCTCTATGATGCCATGTAGTTTTTTTTTTTTTACCTTTATATTCTTGAACATGTCATTTAGAATCAGTTTGTGTAATATATATATATATATATATACACACCAATTTTTATACTTGTTTGATTAATATTGGTTGACGATGTGGATCGGATGAATTGCTAGACATGGTAATTGTTGTATTAATACATGTGATATATATATATATATATATATATATGTGTGTGTGTGTGTGTGTGTGTGTGTGTGTGTGTGTGTGTGTGTGTGTGTGTGTGTGTGTGATGGGTCAGATAACTAAGTGTTTGTGAATTCATGCATATTTGCCTAGTCATATGGTAATTGTTGTATTAATACATGTGATACATATATATATATATATATATATATATATATATATATATATATATATATATATATATATATATATGTGATTAGTCAGATAACTTGGAAAGCATAAAATTTAAAATAGACGGATCCATTCAACAAAGCCAGCCGTAAGCGACGGTGCTAAGGAAAGGGGCGGCCTAGAAGGGCCGACAAACAACGGATAGAGTAGATCATGTTCTGGAAGGAGGGGTAAGGAGACGGGTGGATTCTCCATGGTGGACGGATCCCTATTCATATGGAAACAAGGGTGACGGGTAGAGAAGCCATGTGGCCTCTACGTGGCCTAAATGGTCTCCAAGAAACCTCAAATGGAAATAACCCTACGATTAACCCTAATCAAAGTCCCTATATGGAAAGGGTCCCGCAAAATATGTGTATTTATGAGGATCTTCCCCACAAGGAAACATCTTCTTCACCAAGAAACAAAGGTTGATTCTACACTAGTATAAAAACCCAAGGTCCTCATAAATCAAGGTACGCATAATTTACCCCAACTTTGGTACTCTAGAGTTGTGAACATTCTCTAAATTAACTTTCGGAGGGTATTTGGCTGGTACCACACCGGTACTTTTTGTAAGGTCTTCTTCTTCTTTGTTACGCAGGTTTTGTCTAGAGCACGTGAGGACTGTGCTGCTCACTGACAATTTTCGGCATCATCATAACTAATTGATTGTGAATTCATGAATATTTACCTAATCATATGTGATGAGTGAATCCAAGATTTATTATTGAGAATGTACTAGTAATTGGTGACATTTCTGTCTGACATACATGTGAATTGTGAAACCTATTGTGGTTGTCCATTTTTGCAACTACAGGCTAGGTTGTCTCCTGCCACGTTGTGGCCCAAAAGTTCTAGGTAGGAGAGTCAGGACTGGCTTGACTGCAACATACCCAAAGCCAGCTTGTGCGCAAAGTAGAGCCCCTTTGCCAAAACATGCCCATGGCAGGGGACGTTGTTACAAAAAAGTTATGGCAGGTAGGTATAATATGACAACAATAAAGAGAATATGCTTACTGTCAGTCAGAAAACAGAAAATACTACATGATGATTTTAATAAAGGAAGAAGTAATGCAGCAATATATATGCAACATAAATAAGATGATAACAATAAAGATAGGAAAACCACACTAATGCTTGATCAATAAATAAAAGGAAGAATGGTTAGTCTGCCATGCTTGATTTCTCTACAGAGTTAAGTCCCAGAAGGGAATCACTCTTCAATGTGGGCAATCTCATAGGGAAATCTTGCCATGGAAATTACCCGCTTTGAGAGAATGGGTTTAGATGGCTTATCTTCAAATTCCTTAATTCCTACTAGAGGGTAGGTTTTTAGAGGGAGAAAAGGGAATTGCCTATTGGTGCATGCCCACTATCATACTCTTGTTTACGCTCTGTTTCTTTCTAAGTTTTTTGTTCTATCTTTCACTCCCTTTCTTGCTTCCTTCTCTCTATTCTCTCTTATTCCCTTCCATTGTTCTGTTGTTTTTACTATGCATAACTGAGGCCCCTTTTATACTGCCTGTCATGATGGGTTTTTACTATTTACCCTTTAACCACTTTTGTCCTGGTATGGGTGTCCTTCCCAAACCACCCACTAATTTGTCAGCTGCCCAACCATCACCACTTAATTGTGCTAGCCGTGCCACATCTCATTCCCAGACAAAGAGCCTTATTTTGTTACTTACTCATCGTGGCATTCCCATCCGGATAAGAGTGGGCATTCTCTCTCATTATCCCTCATGGCATACACCTAGTAATTCCAACTCATCTTTCTCTTTTTTGGGTGGTATGTCGTCCCAGTAGGGCGTTTCCCCCAAAAAGCTTGAGTGAGAACCCTATAATAGGCTTTCCCATTCTCCCTACTACCAAACCATACCTTCTCTTACTTCTGACCCATGGCCCACCACTCCTGTATTGGCTGGGTACATGTTGGTGGTGCCTGAGTTTTGTGCGTGCTCCACTTCCATGTGTGTCTATGGCTTGTCTGTTGTTCATGCGTTTGCCATGTCCTAAGGGCTTGTCTGCACGTTCTACTACTTGTTCTTGACCTGTTGTGGCGTGAATGAGTCTCTGAGCTTTCATTATTTATGTTTTACTTCTTCCCTAGGCTGGGTCTTGCTTGATCATGAGCTTTTCCTTCTTCGAGCCTTTCCTTACCTTCTTTGTTGGTCGGTTGACACTTCTGCCATACCGTCCAATTGTTCCTGCCATACTATTATTTCACTTGTGCTTGCTAGGCCTCTTTAGGGCCTGTTATATGCTTTTCTTTTGCTCAATTCCAGTAGCCCAGCATTATCATTGGGCTAGTACTCATACTATTTTGGGCTTCCTTGGCCCGTTTCATCGTTTTCGGGCTTCCTTGGCCCATTTCATCCTTTTGGGCATTCTCGGCTCGTTTCATTTCCTTGGGCATCCCTTGCCTATTCCAATTCTTCATTCCCATGGGCTTTTACTAAGTCTTTTGGGCATCTCGGCCCAAATTACCATATCCTTTACTTCTAGGGTTTATAGGTTTTTCCACCAACCCCTTTAGTTACTTAGTTCCTTACTTTGGGCTTCTTCAGCTCATTCTTGCTTGCTTTTCATTTCTCATAATGCCCATGGGTTTACCACTTCTTTTTTTGGGCTCCTTTGGGCCCGCTTGCTTTCTTTAAGGTGCTTTTGCTATTTTTTAGGCTATGGTCCATTATTCCTGCCATTCAGGCATAATGGTTTTCTTCTCAATTTACTAACTCTTTTTCTTTCATATTGTTGGGCTTCTTCCTATTACTAGACATTTTTGCCAAAGTGGGTATCAACACCTATTTAACTATTGTCTTGAAGATATCAGATCATGACTATAGATATTAATCGGGGCATGATGTTGCTTTAGGAAAGTTTTTATTTTTATTTTTTATTTTAACAACTTAAGGAAAGGTAACTATATAAACATTGAAGGAAATTTCTTTATCATCATTAATGAAGATTATTGATAATTAATTTGATACAGATGTTGCCATGTTATTTTATTTCAATATTGAGCATGCTGATGAACTTTACAGCTATATATAACATTGATAAAAACCAAATTCATATTTAGTTTTCAATTTATATTGTTTCCATTAATTAGTATTCATATTTAGCTTTTCAATTTATATTGTTCCCAATAATTAGTTTACACAACATAGATGTTATACATGCTTTGAACTACGTTTCGTTTCTTTCGATGGAAAACATTGTGTAAAGATAGTATTCCGTATTTTCTAATGTTTGGTAGTATTTAAAAAAATGAGTAAAAAAAAAATTATATTTTGTTAACATAAAAAGTATGACTTATTTTTAGAGATTCTTTTCTACTATGTTTTCTATCTCACGTTAAGTTAAATAAGGGAAGTTAGGAGATTATTTTTCAACTTATATGAGGTTATTACCAAACATAGAAAAATGATATAGTTTTTATAGAAAACACTTTTTGAAAAATGACTCATTTTTTAGAAATCTTATTGTCGAAACAAAGTGCATACCAAACACCCAAAAACGTTTTCATGTTTGTTGTGAGCCTTTTTTGTAACTCTAGGCTGGACTGTCACCTACCATGTTACGACCCAATGATTCTGGGGTAGGAGAGTCGGGATTGGCTTAATTGCAACACACCCCAAGCCAGCTTGTGCATAATCTAGAACCCCTTTGCTGGGACCTTGGACATGTGCCCACGGCAGAGGATGCTGTTACAAAAAAGTTATGGTAGACAGGTGTAATATGTCAAAAATAAGAAGAATATACTTATTGTCAGTCAAAAGACAAAAAAAAAAAAAAAAAACACTATATCATCTTCTTAATAAAGGAGGAAATAATACGGTGATATAAATGCAGTAGAAATGAGTTAATGACAACAATAAAAAGAAAAGGAAATAATATTAATGCTTGATCAATAAAAGGAAAAAAGGTTAGTCTGCTGTGCTTTATTTCTCAATAGAGTCAAGTCCAGGAAGGGAACTACTCTTCAATGTGGGCAATCTAACAGGGAAGTCCTGCCACAAAAGTTGCCCACTTTGAGAGAATGGGCCTAGATGGCTTATCCTCAAATTCCTTAATCCTCCCTAGAGAGCAGACTATTAGAGGGAGAGAAGGGAATAGCCTATTGATTCATGCCCACCATCACACTCTTGCTCACTCTCTGTTTTTCCTTTCCAATTCCTTTTTCCTTTTTAATTTTCCTGTTTTCTCTCTTGTCTTTCACTCCTTATCTTACTTGTTTTTCTCTTGTTTTATCTCTCCTGTTTCCTTCTCCCTTCCTTTATTCTCCTCCATTGTCCCCCACTGTGCATAGCTAAGACCCTTTTTATATTGCTTGCAGTGATGGGTTTTTACTATTTTACCCCTTAACTGCTTTTGTCCTAGTGTAGGTGTCCTTCCCAGACCACCCATTAGTTTGTCAGTTGCCTAGCCATCACCATTTACCTGTGCTGGCTGTGCCCCATTCCATTCCCAGATAAAAGAGTTTTTTTTTCTTGCTCTCCATGGCATTCTCATCCGGATAAGGGTGGCCATTCTCTCTTACTAACCCCTATGGCATGCACCTAGTGATTGCAGCCCATCTTTCCCTTTTTTGGGTGATTTGTCATCTCAGCAGGACATTTCCCCCAAGAGAGCTTAAGTGGAAACCCTAGAATAGGCTTCTCTCTTCTCCCCATCATCAGACCATTCCCTTTTTTACCTCTGACCCATGGCCCACCAATCCTGTATTGGTTGGGTACAAGTGGGTGGTGCCTGAGCCTTATGGTTGCTCCACTTCCATGTGTGTCCATGGTTTGTCTGCTGTTCATGCGTTTGCCATGACCTGAGGCTTGTCTGGTCTTTGCTGCATGCTCTGCTGCTCATTCTTAACCTCTTGTGGCATGAATGAGTCACTGGGTTTTCATTCTTTGTACTTTACTTTCTCCCTGGGTTGGGTCTTGCTTGGGCATTAGCCTTTCCTTCTTCAATCCAACCCTTACCCTCTTTGTGAGTCGATTAACACCTTTGCCATGTCGCTCCGTTGTTTCTACCATGTCATCATTTGACTTGTGCTTGCTGGGCCTCTTTTGGGCCTGCTGTACACTTTCCTACTGCTCAGTTCCAGTAGCCCTGTACTATGGTTGGGCTTGTACTCATGATGTTTTGGGTTTCCTTGGCCCATTTCATCCCTTTGGGGCTTCCTTGACCCATTTTATTCCTTTGGGCATCCCCAGCCCATTCCAATCCTTCATTCCCATGGGATTTTTGCTAAACTTTTTGGGCTTCCCCAGCCCACATTATCATATCCTTTACTTTCGAGGTTTATGGGCTTTTCCACCAACCCCTTTAGTTACTTAGTTCCTTCCTTTGGGCTCCTTCATCCCATTTTTGCTTGCTTTCCATTTCTCATAATGCCCATGGGTTTACTACTTTTTTCTTCAAGCTCCTTTGGGCTTTTTTGCTTTCTTTGAGGCCATTTTACTATTTTACAGGCTTATAGACCATTATTCCTACCATTTGGGCTTAATGGTTTTCTTCTCAATTTACTAATTCTTCTTCTTCATTCCCTCTCATATTATTGGGCTTCTTCCTATTATCGGGCCTTCTTGCCAAAGTGGGCATCAACAATGTTCATTTTAAAGGTCACTACCAACTAGATACTTGTAAATAAGATAATTTTCTTGATAATGTTTTTTTAGAGAATGTTATAATTGCTAAGTAATAAAAAGGCGAAAACATTATTTTGATCCCTATATTTTGGGGTCACAGTCAATTTTGGTTTCTACATTTTGGTAGCAATTAATTTGATCTATATTATTTTCCACTTGCAAGTGGTGTGCACAATTGGCATACATGTGGCAAAAAAAAAATCCACATCAGACAAATAAAATAAAAAATTTGAAAGGATGAATTAAAAAAAAATCCTAGCTTTTCTTGCAGTTTCTTAGTGACCAATAGACATGGCAAAACGGATCAAAATTTTCTAACCCAACCCGAAAAATACTCGACCCGAAGTCAATTTTTTTTAACCCAAAACAAAAACGGGTTGACCCGTGACCCAACCCAAGTTTTTTGAGTTTTTTTGCGGGTTAACCCGACCTGACCCGCGACCCGACCCGAACCCGAATCACTTTTTTAAAACTTTTTTTTAATAAAAAAAATGTAAAATTAAGACAATAGTAGTTTAATTTTTTATTGTGAGTTTTAAGGAAACAATTGATACATTTACATATGCAAATTAATTGAAAGATAAATGGTTGAGCATTCTGTAATGAGTAAAGATTTTTAAATATCAAATAACAAAGTACATGCTAAGATAATATGGTTACAATAGAGTTAAAAATATAGATTTAAAATTGCAGACATGTGTGAGAAATATGCACAAGTGTAAAAATAGTGAAGCCAAAGTATCAAATTAGCATAAATTATGAATGCCTAGACTTATTTTTTAACAATTTATGTCCAAAATAAACGACTTTTCAAAATAAATTATGATATTTCCTAGAGTGTGTGTTGCTTAACAATATTATGATATTCATAAAAGAGACCATGTATAAATAAGTAAGCAATCAAATTTTAATGTATATCTTAAATTGAAATAGAGTGCCAACCACAATTGACAATAGATTATAAAATTAATTTTCAAGATTGTAAATTTCTTATATGTTTTTATTCTTTATCAAATGAGTTATCCAATAAATCATTTGTAATTTTGTTTTATATTTTGGAATGTTGATATTGTGTAGAAATAAAACATGTGTATTTATTTTACTTATGTTTGTGTTATTTTGTTTTAGATAGCAATGTTAAGATTTGTATAATTTTAAAATTATTGAATAAGTATTAATTAATAAGTTTAACTGAATTCATTCTTGATATAAATGGTAAAGTCAAAATAATGCATTTTACATCAAATAATTTATTGCATAACTTTCTAAATGACATATACATGTTGTTTTATTTATTAAAAAAAAAAAATTCATGTGAAAAATACGGGTCAACCTGACTAAACCCGCAACCCGATTGACCCAACCCGCCCCGCCCGTTTTGCCATGTTTAGTGACCAAACACAATTTAAAACACAAAAATCAAACTAAACAATCCCCCATCACAAACTAAAAGATCCTACAATAGCTCCAAATCAAAATCAGCTCTACGACGATTCTCTGTTGGTGGATCAGATATATACATTCGCTTGGCCAATTCAGAATTTAGTAAGTTCATTTGTTTTAAGTCACAGTTTTGTATAATCTTATGCTTCTGATCATCCAGCAGTTGGACCACTTGTTTGGTTAACTGATTACTTACAACAAATGCAATAGGATTTCAATATTTTTATGTTAAATTTCTTTACTCAATTTTGACTGAATTAGTTTAAAACTTTTCTTATACACAGAAGAGGAGAGAAATTTGAGAGTAATCATCACAACTACAGTGACTATTGGAGCGATTGCTATAGCCAGCACTGCTTTCTTCTTCTGGAGGTGGATGGCTAAGAAAAAGAGAGGTAATGTGCCCAATTGTCCATTAGTTTGTCCATTAATTTGCTGCAGAGACTAGGCGCTGCAAGATGGATTACTAAATAATATAATTTGCAACAGCAATGAAAATTGAAAGCAATGAGAGCTTATTGTTTGACTACCTAAACGATGTGAAACTCCAAGATCTACCAATCTTTAATTTGGAAGAATTGGCAAAAGCAACAAACAACTTTGATATGGCTAATAAGCTTGGACAAGGTGGCTTCGGTCCAGTCTATAGGGTAATGGTTTCTTATGTAGAGTTCATTTTTCCCTCTCAAAAATATATGTGCTAATATTCTTTACTTTCTTATAGGGTAAATTGCATAATGGACAAGAAATTGCAGTGAAGAGATTGTGTAGAGCCTTTGGACAAGGACTTGAAGAATTTATGAATGAGATGGCGTTGATTACTAAACTCCAACATCGGAATCTTGTTAGACTTCTCGGTTGCTGCATTGAGGGAGAAGAGAAGATGATAATCTATGAATACATGCCAAATAAAAGTTTGGATGCAATTGTTTTTGGTTAGTTCATATACTTATTTATCTTGAATATCAAGTAAGCCAGTACATAAAACAAAACAAAACGAATTTTAATGATAAGTTTCATTGTGCTAATTTAGTCACTTGAACCATACTTTTGTGCTAACTTTGCCCCAAATTGTTTTCTCAATCGTATATATTTTTTTTCTCTATACAAATTCATACTCATACATTATTTATTTGGCTTACTATTGATTAGATCCAGTCCACCAAAAACTCCTTAATTGGAGAAAACGTTTCAACATTATCGAAGGAATTTGTCGCGGGTTGCTCTACCTTCATAGGGACTCTAGACTAAAGATTATTCATAGAGATCTAAAGGCATCTAACATTTTGTTAGATCAAGAGCTTAATCCAAAAATATCGGATTTTGGTATGGCTAGAATATTTGGAGGCAATGAAGATCAAGTAAAAACTAAAAGGGTCGTCGGGACATAGTAAGAGCTTTGTGGAAATTAAATTTAGGTAATGGCACCACTTATACTCAAATAATATGGATGTGTTTCAATGTTTGTATGCAGTGGTTATATGTCTCCTGAATATGCAATGCGAGGGTTGTTTTCAGAGAAATCAGATGTCTTTAGCTTTGGCGTGTTATTATTAGAGATTGTTAGTGGGAGAAGAAACACTAGCATATGCGATGAGGAGCAATATTCGGGCCTCACTAGATTGGTAAATCTAACTAATAGCATTCACAATATCAGAAAATTTAGTCAAACCCTAATCAAAAGTTACTTTATCTATTTAATTTATTTATTCATTTTTGACATGGTCTACTTTCAAAAAGATTGAACAATTTCAATTTTTGTCTTTCACACTTGTTATTTTTTAGGCATGGAAATTGTGGAACAATGACAACATTATGGCTTTGGTAGACCCAACGATATGGGATCCATGCTTTCAAATGGACATTTCGAAATGTATACATGTCGGACTGCTTTGCGTGCAAGAATTGGCAAGAGATAGGCCAAATGTGTCTACTGTTATTTTAATGCTTAAGAGAGAGATTTTGGATCTGCCTACTCCAAAGCAACCTGCCTTCATGGAAAGGCAGATTGTTTCAAATTTAGAGCTTACTCAACAGGGTCAAATAAGATTCTCCAATTGTAATGTCACTACTTCAACAGTTAGTGGTCGATAAAAATATTTTCTTTGAGATAAATTCCTCTTAATTTAATTAATATCTTCTTCCATAAGTAAGAGTATTTAATCTTAAATTCATTTATATCATATTTTTTTATCATGCAGGTTTCTTATTTTTTGAAAAAGAAACTGTTGGAGAAATTACCAATAAAATGATATATTAATTACAACAAAAATATAAATATAAACAAATAATGTTAGATTGAGGCACGAAAATCTCGCTCTCTTTAAGGAAATACAAGCCCTCTGCAATAGGCAAAGCCTAGAAACCAATGCAGCAGAAATTTATTTTTGACTTGTCCCCTCCAGGATATAACAGCCCAACAGTTCGTTGAGCAGCTCGAACCAACTCTGCATAAGTGGTTGAGCTCAAAGCTCCACCAAAAGAAACACCTTTCTTTAGCCCGAAATCTCTCAAGTATTTAGGAGAATTATTGAATTCACTTTCTTACACAATACTCTTAGCTTTAACTATTTATCTTCATTTACTCTTGATATGAAATTAGTCTGTAGCATAGCCATATATATAGTCTTCCAATCCTTCTCATAACCTACATGTTATTTATTATTTTTGATAACTCTTCTAAATTTATTTAATTTAACTTACATACAAGTTAACTCTTTCTTTAACAAATTCCACTATAACTCAACTCTTTATTAATTTTCAATTAATTTAAGTTTTAACGTACTTTAAATTAAAATGCACTAACAGAAACCATGCTTAGTGGCTGAATTAGAGCATTGATTCTAGCACAGTCCTTAGTTTACATTGTCTCTACATGCCACTTATTTTAAATTTTAAATTTGGACATCAATAGAAAATGTGGACATCAAGCGTGAAACTATTGATATTGTGTATATAAAGTGTACATCATCGAGTGTGTGAGAACATTAGTTTACATATTATGTACAACCTTAAAAACATTATGTTGTCATATACAAGGACTTAACCAATGCCCCCAATTATTTAAAAGAAAGATGAAAAAGAAAATACTTTATGTTTTAATGTTAGTGGGACTTTAAAGAACCAAATATGTACCTATCATAGATTTTAGTGCTAATGTTTGACAAATACAATTTATATAATGTAAAAATAATTAAACTTTGCCCATCTTTAGTTAGGCCTTTTTATAATTGCCTACTCATAATTTAAAAAATTTCACTTAATCCACTCAAAGTTGGCTCAATTATGCAACCGTTTTCACCTCATTTCTTTCACCAGTAAAAACTAAAAACTAAAAATAAAAATAAAGCAAACAAGATCTAAAATGGTATTTATAAAAAAAAAATAAAAAAAAATTGAAGAAACTGTTTATGAATTGGGCTAGGAACACTCAAAGATAACCCAACCAGTGCAAGCCTCATTTGGATTTCTTCTTTTAGAGACACTTTTTGGTTTGTAACATAGTGACCACACTGTACCAATTACATAAGAGCCACTTACCCAGTGATAATTCTTAGGACTGCGTTGATCTTCCCTCAAACTTTGTTGAGAAAATAGCTTGAATAACCTTTTATTAAATAATAAGTCTAGAAACTTATTATTTAATAAAAGATTATTAAATAACAAGTCTAGAAACTTATTCTTAAAAAAAAAAAAAATCTAAAGACAATTTTTCACAGTTGTTTCATAATTGTTGAGGTGGTATGCTGTGATTGATACTGATGAAAGTGTTCACTAATGGACCTATGTGACAATGATGTTGCATTATTCACAACTTGACACATCAACAATAAAAATAATACTACTCCAATTTTTCTCTAAATGTATCTTTATATATATATATATATATATATATTTAAACATCAAGAAAGAAAAGTTCATGAATAAATTGCATTATCTTACAAAATTTGGTATCTATTTCCCTGCCATGTAGGCTAACTTCCTACTATCAGCTAGAACAACATGAGGAACTGTTAAAATTACAACTCTAAGGTTGTTGTTTTGTACATTGTAATGAATATCCTCCAAAATATTCTCCATCTACCATGGCCAATGTTCTTTATTTTCCCAATGCTTGGAGCATGGTGGTTAATAATTTCCTAGACCAAGCACCACTCAATTCCATAGGGATCCCTTTGGGAGTGAAACTGCCACCCTCATCCCTTTTCTTATATCCATCTTTATGTTCAAAGGTGAGAACTATACATTTAGTCTAAATAGAATGCACCAAACAGAGACATATAGATCAATTTGTAGAAAGACAAGCTTCCACACTCTAATGATCTTATGCAAGACCATTGACTCTCGAGATTCCTTGATGATCTAATCTTCAATGTAGTTATAAACCTATTCAATTCAACTCCAGGGAGGGATGAAGGGACACCATACTTAGGTAGGTAAACATAGAAATCATAAAATTCAGGCCTAACAATTGCCCACAAGAATGATTCCATTGTATCACTGGACAATTGAAAGCCCGAAATTACTACTTATATATTTATTTATTTTGGCCAAGTGTAGATAAAAAGCCGTTCCTAGTGCATATGACTCCCCTGTTTTTGTAGGGTTTACGAGAGGTGGTCAGTAAACAACCTTACTCTCAATTGGAGGAGGAAGTATACCTTGTTTCAGGTGTATGCTTCCTCCCACCCACAGTTAGGACCCACTTAGTTGTAAGTGGGAGGAAACATACACCCGGATAGGGTGTATTTTCTCCAATTGGAGAGTCCAATTTTAGAACTTAAACTCATGACACATCACTTAGGCAAAAGCTGTGGGACTTACTTAGCTGTGAGTAAAAGGAAGCATACACTTAAAACATGGTGTATTTTCTCCAATTGGGGAGTCCAACTTTGGAACTTAAACTCATGACACATCACTTGGGCAGAAGCGCTTGTTATACACTTAGGTCCAACCTCTTATCCACTATACCAAATGTCTATTAAAATGTTAACAACTCCAAGTTATCTGCAAAACTTAATAGCATAAGAATAATGAGTAAATTATGGGGAATATTTGTTGATGAATAATGATTGTAACTATGTGAAGGCATCATTAGATCTTACTTGATTTTTATAAATTAATTGAATTAATTACATTGAGAAACTAATTACCCGTTTGAGAATTAAGTAGTTCTGCCACAAGGCCCACAATCATATGGAAATGAAGCTTTATAACAAGGTTCAGCCAGAGTAAGAGTGCTCCATCAAGAATGTAGATATGATACTTCTCCCGAAATTGTGTTAGTTTTCAGAGCTTGGTCAACCCCTAATCGTAGTTAGTCATCTAATTTTCGATATCTTTTCTAATCTTGTTTAACTTATTTCAATCGTGGTTCCTATGTGTCAGTTTGGGAACAACTTATGTAGGAGCGTAGTCAGAAATATTTGGTTAGGGGCTGAGGTAACATTATCATATTGATTTACAATTCAAGAAAATACAAAGTATGACATATTTACATACATACATGTCTTCTTGGATTAGATTTAGAAGAAAAAAAAAAAAAACACGTTAAATCTAACAAAAACTAGAATACATTTACAAGAAATAATATTCATTGAAATTAGATATAAAAAAGTCACTATAAGCAACCATAAAATAAATAGCAATTAAATTCAACCAAATTAGACTACTATGGTCAACAATAAATTCAAAATCAATTTCATACCTCTCAACTAAATAGAAATTGAACTAGAGAAGAAGATCATAAATCATAAGATAAATAAATTGGAATCAAACTAAAAGATCAAAAAGAAAGAAGAAGAATTTTGTACCTCTTAATATTTTCCTAGCTTTAAATAAGAAAACTATTTCTTAAGAAAGGGAGAGAAGCTAATTAAAATGTGATTACGTGAGAGCATCGTAAGCAAGAATTAAAGAAGAGAAATTAAAGAGAGCATCGAGTGATAAGGAGAGTTTTTTGGGTGGTTATAAATTGGAAGGGGATATTATAAAAGTTTTGGGAAAGTGCAAAACTTAAGTATAATACTTTAAGTGCATTACATTGGGTTCCTCAATTAAATTCAAATATTATTTTTCTATGACAAATAAAATACAAACAAAATTATCATTTTTAAGGGAAATTAAATTAAATTCAATGAGTTATTTATTTATTTATTTTATAAAGAAAAAGTTAGAATATTTTTTTGGACCAAAGTAACAAGTACATCAGCATCTAGAGTAGCTGAAAACAAATGAATTGCTTCTATCCATCTAATATTATCCTCGTTGCCTACCTAGCATGAGAAGCTAATAGCTTGGCTACCCTATTAACAAACTTAACAAGGGACTATACTAAAACTCCAAGACATGCACATGGATAGTAGAGTGTGAACTTCATCAACAAGATGCCCATTAATAGTCTAATACTGTATCCTCATAGTCTCTCTAATCTCTTATGATAATTCCCCCATCAGTACAACATAGGTCTTTGAATAGCTATGAGATATGGTCTCACTCAAGAAAAAAGTGTGGAATATGACTAAAATGTTTTAGAGGAGGAAAGGAAAAGTCAAAAGATGAAAAGTAGGGATTTGGGATGGGGAATTTTTATGACTAACGTATTGGAGGAGGGGCCAACTCTTAAATGAGAAGGTGTGAGACCTATTTCTTCCTAATATTATAGAGGTTTTAAAAAATTTTGAGGGGGCCAAAGGATAACGTGCCTCTGCCTTGAGCTTATCCAAGTGACCCGTGTAAGACTCGTAAATAGAAAGAAAAAAAATTAAAAATTAAAAAAAAAAAAAGTAGGTAACCCAAGTGGAACTTGCAAATAGTAGAAAAAAAAAATACAATAAGATGGCTTACAATCTAATTCCAAACAGGCAATACTAATCTACTTTTCAAGTTTGACAGCCTAATTTATAGTTTCCAGGGGACTAATATATGTGCCCTGTTTATGCTGTTGAGTTGAAGATTTGAGGTTGGTGTTTACAATGCAAACACAAATTGCAAATGGGTTTGTACAAAATTGAAAGATTAAAACACCTAGTAAGAGCATTCCCATCAAAAGTTTTAAAAAATTTAGCATTTATCATATCAAAATCCAATTTTATAACATATAACACATCACTTTACAATATCCCTAACATCAAAATTTCTATTTTTTTTTATCAATTCATTTGAATATTCTTTATTTTTTATTTTTTATTCAATTTTGATTCTTCCTCTCTCTTTGTCTCACTCTCTCTCTCTCTCTCTCTCTCAACCCAATTATTTTCAGCACCACCGGCCACCACATCCACCCACCCATACCATAACCACCCCAGCCACCCACCAACGCCGCCACCAACCACCAGCCCGATCCACCGCAACCACAAACAACAGTAGAGAAAAA
The DNA here is from genome assembly GCF_040712315.1 of Castanea sativa. Classification (NCBI taxonomy): domain Eukaryota; kingdom Viridiplantae; phylum Streptophyta; class Magnoliopsida; order Fagales; family Fagaceae; genus Castanea; species Castanea sativa. The sequence continues at coordinate 5,224,673 of NC_134017.1, read as the reverse complement.
AAAAAAAAACCCCTCCACATCCACCCACCACACCCACCACATCCACATCCACATCCACCTTCACCCATTCCACAACCACCGCCACCAGCCAACAGCCTCGAGCCAGATCCAGCGCAACCACACTCAACAGTAGAAAAAAATCAAAATAAAAATCAATCGGACCAAATCATAGATCTTCCAGAGAAGACCAAGGAACACGAGTGACCCAGGAATGCGATCCGCGTCGGTGAGTGAATGAGCTCACTCGATTCACGTCGGTGACCCAAGAACACGATCCACCGCCACCAGCCAGACCCATCAGCAATCAAACCGTCGGTGACCCAGGAACACAACCCGCGACCGTCGGTGACCCAAAATCAAGATCTAAAGCACGACCCACGACCCAATAAGACTGCACCGTGACCCAAGAACAGCACCGTGACCATCGGACTATCAGACCACAACGAACCATTAGACCATTAGGCCACATCGGACCCATGACCATCGGACCACCATCGCCGGATCACATCCATCGGGAAAGAGAAGAGAGAAGTGAGAGAGGAAAGAGAGGAGTTATGAGAATAATAATAATAATAATAATAATAATTATTATTATTATTATTTTTACCATCTAGCTATAGTGAGCTGTTATTGATAATAGCTCACTGTAACTAAATGCTAAAATCTTTAGCATTTGACATCTTTAATGTATATATATTTTTATGATTTGAGGTGTTAAAAATGCTAAAAAATAGTATTTAACATTTTTATCACCTTTGATGAGAATGCTCTTAGTAATTAGCTTAACTATTCAAACATGGCCATCAAAAATCTTTTTCCTTATTCTTTCTAATCAGTCATCGCATCCCACAATAGCTATTCTTATCACCCATCATAATTTTTTTTTTTTTTTTTTGAAAGGGAAAATGAGATATAAAATATGTTGCTAATGCTATTACAAATAATCAGAATGAAAATTCGCAGAGAGAGAGAGACCCTTGAAACGAGAAGGGTATTCAAGCTTTGTAGAAATTAGTCCAACTCTCTCTCATGAATGTGGATTAGGTAGGATGTCAGCACTGGCAAGCTCCAGTTGTGGATTTTAAGAGGAAAGCCGCCAAGGAGAGAGATAGAGTGTGTGTGGGTGTGCACCATAAGATAAGACTTCTGCCTCTTCTTTTACTCTTAAGAAGTAGCAGAAAACAAACTGATATAATTATTTTTTTAAAAATATATGTCATTTGAATAATTTGATTATCCAATTAATTGGTGACAATTTTTGTGGTTACAGAATATAAATCCAAAAAAGGTGCTAGTTTACGCATGATTGTCATACTATTATAGTTGTAGTTCTCAACCTACAGTTGCTTTGATGACTTACAGCTCATTTGGAAGCAGAGAAAGTAATGAATGAAAAGGAATAAAATTAAAAATTTTATATTATTCTTTTTCTTCCTTTATTTGGGAGTATTAATTGATAGAATCTATTCAATTGTTTAGGAGTTTAGGTCCATTTTATTCCTTTATGATCATTTCATTATGAACTCACAAACGAAGGCTTAGAAGTAAGGTTATAATCAATCAAAATTAGGTGACAAATTACACCTTAAAATCTCAATAATTGGTATTTTTTTTTTTAATCCACAAATGCTCTACAATGATGTAAACGTGGAAAATAAATTTTTGAATAAAATCTTTTATGAAAATGTATTACTTGTTTTCTAGTTTTCAAACTAAAATAAGAGTACATACTGCATAATAATAATAATAATAATAATAATAATAATAATAATAATAATAATAATAATAATTTAATGTATATCCTTTTGCTTTTCCACCACTATTACCAAACACAAATGGTGCAGAAAAAAAAACTTTCTATCATTTTTTATCTTTCAACATTTCCATCATCCCAATCAATAGAGTAGAATTGATGCCAATTTGAGACGTGAAATTATTATTTTTTATATATTTATTTTTTGTTAATATAATTTTAGTGTACTCTCTTTATGATGTCATATTCATATTTAAGAAAATTTTGCTGTTGAACATATGGATATACGAGTTAAATTTGAAAACTTTGACAATTTATGTTAATTTAATTTGAACCACAATTTATTTATTTTTTATTTTTCATAATGCGATAGTTACAACTTACAACATTGGGGACAGATGACTTGAATCTTGAATATTTCTGTTAGAAACATCAGAAGGTGCTAATTGAATTACAAAACAAAGCTATCATTTTATACAATCATATAAGTTACTATTCATTTTTTTCTCCTACAAAAAGTATGTAAGTTACTTATCAATGCTCCATCATTATAATAAGATATCTAATGCATTTATTTCATGCAATAGGTGCCTCACAACTGTGTTCCTTGGTTTGTGGATTCCTATTTGCTGTGAGTATTCATTGGGTATATCAAGATTGGATTAAAGAAAATATAAAATAAAATTACTAAACGTGACTCATAGAAAGAATGAAAAATTAGGAGAAACTACACTTTTCTTTTTTCCAATATGTGATTTTGACAAAAATACATTTTACCCACATGAGACCTGCTAATGTGGATGTTCATCAAAAACTTTGTTGTCAAAATATAGACGTTTAGTCATCACGTGCTTCAGAAAAATATGACACTATTATACTTTGACATCTTGCCAACTTGACTGGTTTAGAAATTTAGCATTTTGCCCACAAAATGGTTTAGAAAAAATCATGTGCTTACCTATTTAGTAGTTTCAATAGTTATTGATTCCATAATAATTAATGGCAAAATAAAACCAATGTGAGTGAAGCTTTACTTTCAAACCTACGATCATCAATAGAGTTATTATTTTATGTTTTAATAGCATTTGCTTTTATCGATTTCTTTTTTATCATCTGATCAAAATACTAATTGGTTTTTGATATAATCAAAAGCGGAGCTATGTTGAAAGGTGGGGGGCCATGCCCCCCTCCCCCCAAAATTTTGAAATTTTTTTAAACATATATATATATAATTATTTTAATGTTTTCAAAATTTAGTCTACAAAAATAAGAGTTCCCCCCCCTCCAAGTATTTGAATTAGTCCACTGATGCTCTTAAAAAAAATAATTGGTCTAATACTTATAGGACATAACTTTATTTTTCGCAATTCTATTTTTTATTGTAAAATGCGCTCTTATATCTGTTAAATATATATTTGATAAAGTTCGGCACCAAACATGTTTGAATTTATCATTTTCAACCCGTTATATGACGATTAACAAGTCATTGACTCATTAAAAAAATCTTATCACTAAAACTGCACATGAAATATTCATTTAGTTGCCACATAATAGGTTAAAGCAAAATAACTTTAAATATGTTTGGAGCCTAACTTTTTCTTCCAAGTTTAGGATCATTCATGTTTTTGAAAATTTCACTAATTCAGTTGAATCATTTTTTATTTACATTAGTATAAAATTTGATAATTTGTATAGAAAATGAAACTTTTTAAGAATTTCACTATAAAAATAGTAAAAATAAATTTTATTAATTTTATGAAAGATCGCCATCAAACATAAATTTGATTGAAAATACTAAGCTTTTGTTGTTGTTGGGTGTGTGTATATATATAACTTATAAAATAAAAAAGTGTGTGTATATATGTGTGTGTATATAATAAAAAAGCGTGTGTATATATGCGTGCGTGGGGGGGGGGTTGTCTTAATAAATATATTAGTGCTGTAATTTGACCCCCCCAAACAAAAATTCATGGCTGCGCCCCTGGGTGTAATTGAGGATATAATATAATTTTAGATCTCTTATTCAACAATAAGAGACTTTAGTAATTGCGATAATTGAAACTCACAAATGAAGTTATTATTGGGTACACGTAGAACATGATGATGTGATGGTCCATCTTCACACATATATTCTAATAATTTTCCTCACAAAGAAAACTCATTCTCATAACGTAGGTGAGTTCTCCTAATTTTCAAATATCAAATTGCCATTTTACTCTCATTTGTTAGTGTTTTATTTATTATTGTTGTTATTTTGATAGGAGGGTTTTTATCACTCATACCTTTGTTACTAGAGTTAAAATAATTATAATAATGATTATAATATTAAATCTCATAAGGCCCACAAATATGTTGGTCCAATAATTATTTTTAGCTCCTATGTTTTTCTTTAAAGAGGTGCTACGTGTACAATATTTTCACAACAAGTCATAGGTGAAAAGTTGTTATTGATTCTAATTTGAATTCATAACTTAAATTACTTTTCTCCCATTTGGACAATTATGACTTAAAATGCATTTCTGGAAAACTATGAACTAAAATCATAACTTGTTAGGTGAACATTGCTACATTCTACATTCTCACACACAAGAAGGACAGAACAAGTTATGGGACTCGTTAGCAAGACAAACTTCTTGTTCATCCTTTCTTGCTTCTGTTTAAATTTGACCGTTGCCATAGGCCCATAGACACCATAAGATCTTCCCAATCCATCAACGACACTGAATACATATATAATATCCAATGGGAGTGCTTTCAGACTAGGATTCTTCAGCCCTGTAAATTCTACCAGTCGCTACCTCGGAATGTGGTATAATAACTGTAGAGAGGGAAAATTCACAATCTATCACAAGCTGACACATCATACTACCAACTCCACAAAATACAACCAATTACAAAGCGCCACGTACTGCTGCTAGGTTTTGCCATCACTATTCAGAAACCAATAGAAATTTGCCAAGTATCATTGAAATAAAGGCATAAAACTGCATCAGCACGTGTAAGCGATGACATAAACAGCCTTGCACGTGTAAGCGATGACACAAGCAATCCAGCACGTATAAGCGATGACATAAGCGGACCAATCAGGTTGTGACATGTGTCACCAATCAGACTCTACCACGTGTTGCTCACCCACCCCTAAACTCCTATAAATAGAAGCCTTCCTAAGACATTTAGGAGGACAGACGGAGAAGGACAGAAGAAAGAAGATATCTTGAGTTCAGAAATCCAGAAGCTCTGCCGGAATCAAACCCCGAAGCCTCTAGGAATTTCAAGAACTTCAACCTCAAATACAGACAACATTCGAAGCAAAGTCATCCAAACTACTTGCCTAAATCTCAAAGTTCACTGGAATCAAGCTCAAAAGCCTCCAGGAACCTCAACACACCTTAAATCAACGAAACTTTACGGAATCAAGCCTCTAAAGCACCAAAGAACTTCCACCACAAACCTTCAAACAGGAAGAACACACGAAGAACACGAAGAACAAAGAATTTCTAACAAGCTCATAGCCAGAGATTCGTTGTAATTCCGTTTCAAAGATCTTCGATCCATTCCTCAGCTAAATTGAAGGATATCTTGTGTTCAAATCAAAATCACATTACCACAATTCCAATCAACAAATCTTTCAAGGAGATCGAATCAGAGGATCACTCTTTTGTAATTGCAGAGAATTGTACCATATATTCATCAATACAAATTCGCATTTGTGAAACTATTTTACTTGTTTGATTTATTTCGAACTAAGAATTTAGTCATCTACAAATTCTGGCACGCCCAGTGGGACATCTCTGCCTCTCATCTCATTCTCCTTCAAAGAAAAAAAATCTTCATCATCTTGCTACCAACTTCAATGGCCTCTAGCACGAACATTCAAGCTTCAACAATAGCTACTTCAATTAAACTTGGTACGGCTACCACCAACAGTTGCATTGGAGCAATCAATTGTAGCCAACCTAAAGCTCACAATCAACTTCAATCTCAATCAACCAAGGAAGCCAAGGTCCAGACAATCATCTCCTTAGACCCTCTTAAAAGAAACAAGATCATCAACAAGGACATCTCCACCTTGGAACACCTCAAGTATGGGGGCAAATCCCCTTCTTCCTTCACAAGAAGTTGGTCGCACGATTTCTCTCTCATCAAAGGGAACCCAAAAGATGAGATTTCACGTGCTCACTTCAATTCACTTCCTTCTCCATCATCTGTGGAAGTTGTGTCAATCATGATGACTAACACCTCTACCATGGAAGAAAAGATGGCTGAAATGGAACAAAGGGTCGTCCTTTTCACAAAAGCACTTGAAGATAAGGACCTCCAAATTGCAACTTTAATGAACAAACTCGAAGTACAAGATCTTGGTGAATCAAGCCATGGTCATAAATTCACATCTGCGAAGGATGATGAAGGGAAAGAAATTGAAAACACTCCCCGACAAGAACAATCCACCTCAATGGCCTTAATATCTGTCCAACAACTGCAGGACATGATAACGAATACCATACGAGCACATTATGGAGGTTCTTCTACAAATTCTCTCATATATTCAAAACCCTATACGAAGCGCATTGGGAATATGAGAATGCCAAATGGGTATCAACCCCCTAAGTTCTTGCAATTTGATGGAAAGGGAAACCCTAAGCAACACGTTGCTCACTTTGTAGAAACTTGCGAGAACGCAGGGACTCAAGGAGGCCTCTTTGTAAAGCAGTTCGTTCGTTCACTAAAAGGGAATGCCTTTGATTGGTATACAGACTTAGAACCCGAGTCAATCGATAGTTGGGAACAACTTGAAAGGGAGTTCCTTAACCGGTTCTACAGCACACGCCGTACGATAAGCATGATGGAGCTTACCAATACTAAGAAGTGGAAAGACGAGCCCGTTGTTGACTATATCAATCGATGCCGTTCTTTGAGTCTAGACTGTAAGGATAGACTTTCTGAAATATCTGCTGTAGAAATGTGCATCCAAGGCATGCACTGGGGACTTCTGTACATCCTGCAAGGGATAAAGCCCCGAACATTCGAAGAATTGGCAACTCGTGCACACGACATGGAATTGAGTATCTCTAGCCGCAGAAATACAAAACCTCCCATACCTGAGGAAAGCAGAAAGGAAGTAAAGATGAATGACAGGAATGCAAAAGGCAATCTCAAAGACCCAATAACTGTTAACACTGCCATAGTTAAGGTTCCAAGGAGAGAAGCAAAGGCAAATGAAAAACAACTTGAAGGATGGCAAAAGAATGAAGTGCGTCGTCTGACCTTTAAGGAACGTGAGCAAAAAGCGTATCCGTTCCCCGATGAAGATGTGCCAAACATCTTAGAACAACTATTGCAATTAAAGTTGGTTGAATTGCCAGAATGCAAGCGACCAAAAGACATAAGGAAAGTTGATGACCCTAACTACTGCAAATATCATCGCATCATTGGCCAACCAATTCAAAAATGCTTCGTCTTCAAAGAACAAATCATGAAGCTTGCCAAAGAAAACAAGATTGATCTAGACCTTGATGAAGTTGTTGGGTCAAACCATGTGACCATTGCTTGTGATGTACTTCCAACTCTCAGGCAGGGGCAAACACCAATAAGGCTTACAAGTTGATTGATCAGGAGGGTGTAAGGATCGGCCCCATCAATGGGAAGTTCCTCAAACGCTTTTATGCTTGAAAATCGAGAACTGCTCCTCGGTAAGAGTTTAAACTGCCTACTGTAGCACTATAAGGGTACATGATGTCTTCCCATTACCTTTGAAAGTGTACAAATAAGGAGAAATTAATCCCACTCTATGTCACCATTTGCGAGTGTGGCGTAGTGGCTGGATGCCCATGTCGCCCTTGAGGCCAAGGTCTCGGGTTCGATTAGAGGTGATACCCACTATTGCGCAATTGGTACCCATGAAATGTCGTGGGGTGTAGGGCGAGGATTACGCACATGAGCCCTCCCTTTTTTTGTAAAAAAAAAAAAAACAGAAACAAAAACAAAGAAAAAAAAAACTAAAACAAAAAAATCATCAAAACCATGAAAAAAAAATCATCAAAAAAAAAAAAAATTGGTTGAACTACGTAATGACTTGATCCTTCTCCGGGGTACGTAGGCAGCTTAGTACTTTTCACTAAGTTCAGTCACATGAAAAAAAAAAAAAAGGGATTGCCAGTCTAACTTGAGGAGTTTTTCAAAGATCGTTATAGTAGAAAATGAAGACTTCTGCATGGCATTCCCCATCTTCTATGGACATTCTCCAATGTGTATGAAGTATGCTTTGCATCACTTATCTTTTGGGGGCATCTTTTTGTACCTTGCAAGTCTAAGTTACATCATCTCTCTTCTAGGTTGTGTCACTTCATAGTTCTGAAATTTGAACCACATCATCTCCCTTCTGAGTGGTGTTGTTTCACATCATGTCTCTGAAATCTAGACAATGTCACCTTCCTCCAACATCTGAAGTTGGTGTTGCATCATCTCTCCTCTAAGGGCATGTTCGTGCAATGTCAAAATCATGGCGGCATTCTTCTCACCTTCAAGGTTTTGTTGGCATCTCTTTGCATCCTCAAAGTCTTGATGGGAGTTTCTTGAAACTTCAACGTCTTGTTGGAATCTCTTTGCATCCTCAAAGTCTTGATGGGAGCTTCTTGAAACTTCAAGCTTTATTATAAAGGCCAATATTAATGCAACTTCAATGCGAATGCAAGTGCAAATATGGAGTGTTGACATGACTGCATGACAAAGATGGATGTCGGCACAACTTCAATGCAAATGAACTGTTGACATGAGTGTTGGCATGGCAAAGATGAATGTTGGCACGACTTCAATGCAGATGAACTGTTGACATGACTTCATGGCAAAGATAAATATTGGCATAGCTTCAGTGCAAATGAAGTGCTGACGCTAATGAAGTGTTGACGAAGCTTCATGGCAAAAATGGATGTCAGCACGGCTTCTAAGCAAATGAAGTGTTGTCGTGGCTTCATGGCAACGATAAATATTGGCATGGCTTCAATGCAAATAAAGTATCGAGGCAACTTTATGGAAAAAGAAGACTGCTAGTGCATCTTCATTACAAAGGCAAATGGTGGTGTGATGCTTCATAGCAAATGCAAGTGTTGGCGCCGCTTCATGACAAAGATAAGTGGTGACACGATTTCGATGCAAAGAAAAATATGGATGCAGCTTCATTGTAAAGACAGGTGTTAATATGGCTTCAGTACAAGGATAAATGCTGGCATGGCTTCATGGTAAAGACTTTTGATGTGGCTACGTTGCAAAGACTCTTAATGTGGGTACGTTGCAAAGATTCTTGATATGGCTGCATTGCAAAGACAAGTGTTGGTGTGGCTTAACTGCCAATACCAAAGCTAGTACGACTTCAAAGACGAGTACTGGCGACAGCATTATTGCCTAGCTGAATATCCTTATGGAAACGTCGTTGCAAAGACGAATATCACTAAAAGATTGTTGATGCAAGAAAAGAATGTAACAACATGAAGGCATACGTTCTTGCAACGTTGCTATCAATGAAATACAAAGTCACCAAATGAAGGCAAACACTTCTATGAGAACGTTAGCGTGAAGTTTGATGTCAAAACCCAAAGATCAAGGAAACTGAGTTGCAAAACAAAAACAAGCAACAACGAAAAAAAAAATGTCAGAAGAAAATCTCATTACATGTCTAAACAAAGGACAAAAGAAAAAGAAAAAGAAAAAAAAGTTCTTAAAAGCTGGAGAAGAAGACTGAAGGCTAAGAATGCCCAAATGAACGAAGCCAATCTCACGTCTTATATAGAGAACTTTTGCTAAACCAGCAGACAAGAAAAATGAAGAAAGTCAGCAAACCATTAAATGGTTCCACTAACAGGCCGTTGGAAAAAACTATATTAACATTTCAGAAATGTGAAAACAATTGGAGCTTAAAGTGAGATTTTGCAGACTCAAATGCACTCAAAATCAGAGAAGTCTGCGCTGAATTTTGAAATGAAAGAGCATATTCAACCATGGAGACAAAAGATGATGGCTCATTACCTACCTGGCAAGTCTGAATCTTGGCACCATCCTGTCAGGGCGGCCACCACAAAATTAGACCAAAAGGCCATAAATCCAACAAGACCCGCGACTTTCTCATCCAAATTTGTGAAAATCCAGACCTTATTTCACAAAACTGACACCACAGTAGTCTTCTACGGCCCTTGATGTACAAAACCCAAAAAGATGATCAACACCAGGGAAAACACATGCCTCCATGCGCCACCATAGGCTTCGAAAATTGTGGCCTACTCCCTCAAAACTGTACAAATCCAGACTTTATTTCACAAAAATAACACTATCACTCGATCCAGCGACCCCAGATCGACAAAACCCAAAATTCTCAAGTCCAAAACATGAGCCACACGCCGCCAGAAGCTCCAATGAACGAACACGCGCTCCCATGTGCCACGCTCGCCTGCCACACTCCTACACGCACCGGCTCGTCTCCCATACGCGCTTCACACGCGTCGCACGCGCCAGGTGCAGCGTATGACATCACTGATGACATCACCATACGCGAACCGGTTTGACCCAGACCAACCTGGAACACCGACCCGGATCCGGACCGCCTGAAAAAAAAGAAAAAGAAAAAAAAAAGAAAAAGAAAGAAAATGCTTTGACTAGTTGGAACTTTGACTTTGACCAAAAAGTCAAAATTTTCAAAACCGGCCTATCTCACTCAGTTTTTCGCGTACTTTCCAATTTTGGGATCTATTTCTTCAATCGAGACTTGAAAATTACACAACAGTCCAATTTCTAAAAAGTTGACTTTTGCACAAAATCTTGACCAAAAGTCAAAATTTTTGAGATGGACCTATCTTGCTCGATTTTTTGCGTGCGTTCCAATTTTGGGGTCTATTTTCATTTAAGAATCCAAAATTGCTCAAATAGTGTGAGTCTACAACTGTTGACTTTGATGTAAACTTTGACCAAAAATCAAGATGTTCGAGCAAAGCTTGTCCTATCAGGTTTTCACAAAGATTTTGATTTTGAAATTTGCGTATTTGTTTTGGACTTAGAAACCACCAATCAGACCCACTTCTCCGAAGTACTAGCAGTGTCCAAAATTTAAGCTCTCAAGATCATAATTTGAGATCCATCCATTTGGTCTGGATTCCCTCAAGATTATCCTCCAGACTTGATTAAGGCTCCCGTTTCAAAGAACAGATGAACTCTTACAAGTATGTCTCAAAATTGAAATTACATTGGGTCACTACTTCAGCCTACTATTTCCGTCGATGCCTACCAGTCTCCAACCTAACATTCCCATTCGGTGCCTACCGTTTTCGTCCACCATTCTCACCAAAAAGTCCCGTCCGCCATTCTCAATTACCCAACTACCGTTCTTCATCTTTCCACTATAAATAGAAGGGTCGGATTCACTAAAGCCCATCAAGAAAAAAAAAAACACTGAATCATGAAATGAAGATTTGCTTTGTTCAAATTCTCAAATCCTCCTTCTCACAGCCATTTCTCACTGTGGCCTCATCATTCTCAACACCTAGCAACCAAAATCGCTTCATAATCAGTTTGAAATCAACCCTCTCATGGTTCAGTAGAAACCCTTCTCATAACATCATCGCTGTTTTAGGATTCAAACAAATTTTGTTTCCCTACTTAACGACCACATTTGTTCATAAAGTTACTCATAACAAGATTTGCATCGACCTTCCATGCTTCCTTGGACTTGGTTGGCCAGGAAATCTAAGTCCAGCAGAGACAGCCGTTCCTAAGATCAGGGCTTCCGTAGTCTCTCTCCAACAGTTTGGTCTCCCATTAGAAGTAGTGGTTCGGAACAAACAGCAACTTGGCTGGTTTCTAAAACCAGGATCACAAGTTAACTCCACCTTTCATTTGTTTTGCTTTCCCAACAAAGTTACATTAGGTGAAGGTGGTAAAAAGTGTTGGGGTATCCTACAAATTGTCTCCCATCCAACACTTATGATGACCTCCAAGGTACCAGTTCATCAGAAATTAGCCTTTGGTGTTGGCAAATGGTTGCCAAAGCCTCATTCCATGTTTCCACCAATGCAGAGCCCAAAGGTCATCATTGTTGGTACCTCAAAACACACTTTCTGGAATTACTCCAACTTAAGATCAGCTTGAAGAATTTCAGAAAATATACTTCTGAAATTACTTCAACTTAATGTCCGTCAGCACGGTCCAGTTATACAAGCGCATTCAACGACTTGCTGTCGGACCTTATTTAGCATGCAGCCAGTCCCACATCTCAAGGTGTACTTTCCAGAGACATCTACGCCAGAGAGTCCCCAACATGCAGGGTCAGGGCCATGGTGTCATATGTTTCACCCATTCACTTTGCTTCATCACCATCTTCTTCACCATCAACATCAACAAACCCAAAATACTCTTCTGAAATTACCTCAACTTAACCCAAGTGACGCAATAACACATGCGCATTCAGCCACACCCCCATATGTTCTCTCCGTAATTCGAAGTATACCCTTCAGATATAACTTCACCAGAAGTTCTTAAAAATAGGAGGCTAACTCCGGAGCTCTGCATGTTGTACCCAGCCAACATTCTCACCTCTTCTCCATCTTCAACACCCTGTGATCGCCACCAACGATCCAAAATACTCCTTCTGAAATTACTTCGACTTAACCTTTGCTGAGAAAACTCGGTCACGCGAGTACATTCAAATACTCCCAGACCCCTTCTCGGTCTCATCAAAGCCTTTCATATGGGTGGGTCTACTCTTTTGAAATTACTTCATCCTGTTAAAAGCTCCACCACCTTCAACTATTTCATTAGAAGAGTCAAGTATAAAAATCCATTTTCTTTCAAGACTCATTCATTCACCACACTCCAAAACTGTGTGCATGAACGAGTCTCGAGGGGCCATTTGTAGAGAGGAAAAATTCCCAACCTATCACAAGCTGACACATCATACTACCAACTCCACAAAATACAACCAATTACAAAGCGCCACGTACTGCTGCTAGGTTTTGCCATCACTATTCAGAAACCAATAGAAATTTGACAAGTGTCATTGAAATAAAGGCATGAAACTGCATCAGCACGTGTAAGCGATGACACAAACAGCCCTGCACGTGTAAGCGATGACGCAAGCAATCTAGCACGTGTAAGCAATGACATAAGCGGACCAATCAGGCTGTGACATGTGTCACCAATCAAACTCTGCCACGTGTTGCTCACTCACCCCTAAACTCTTATAAATAGAAGCATTCCTAAGACATTTAGAAGGACAAACGGAGAAGGACAGAAGAAAGAAGATATCTTGAGTTCAGAAATCCAGAAGCTTTGCCGGAATCAAACCCAGAAGCCACCAGGAATTTCAAGAACTTCAACCTCAAATACAGACAACATTCGAAGCAAAGTCATCCAAACTACTTGCCTAAATCTCAAAGTTCACTGGAATCAAGCTCAAAAGCACCGAAGAACTTCCACCACAAACCTTCAAACACGAAGAACACATGAAGAACACGAAGAACACAAAGAACAAAGAATTTCTAACAAGCTCATAGCCAGAGATTCGTTGTAATTCCGTTTCAAAGATCTTCGATTCATTCCTCAGCTAAATTGAAGGATATCTTGTGTTCAAATCAAAATCACATTACCACAATTCCAATCAACAAATCTTTCAAGGAGATCGAATCAGAGGATCACTCTTTTGTAATTGCAGAGAATTGTACCACATATTCATCAATACAAATTCGCATTTGTGAAACTATTTTACTTGTTTGATTTATTTCGAACTAAGAAATTTAGTCGTCTACAATAACATTTCTGCATTCACCGTCATATGGGTAGCTAATAGAGAGAAACCTCTCAAGGATTCTTCTGGGGCTCTTACTATATCCAAGGACGGCAATCTTGTGGTACTAAATGGACAAGCAGAGATTGTATGGTTATCAAATATTTCAAATTCTGTAACCAATTCTAGTGCCGCTCTTTAGGATTCCGAAAACCTTATGTTGCAAGTTGACGCTACAGGACTAGTACTATGGGAAAGTTTTCAACATCCTTCTGATTCCTTCTTTCCAGGCATGAAACAAGTACTAATTTCAGTAAAGATCAGAGAGTACTGTTGACATCATGGAAAGCCCTTCTGATCCATCCATTGGTAGCTTCTCTGCAGGCATTGATCCACCGAACATTCCTGAAGCTTTTGATTAAAAAGAGGGTTGCCCATATTGGCGGTCTGGTCCATGGAATGGTCAGGTGTGCATTTACTGTAGTTGATTACAAACAGTGTTAAATTACCAAATTGCCCACTGTGCTGCTACAAAGGTCCTCTCCGTGCTGCAAATACCCACTGTGCTGCTACAAAGGTCCTCTCCGTGCTGCAAATGGCCTCTCCATGCTGTTGCAAAGGTCCTCTCTGTGCTACTCTACTACAAACGTTCATATAATTTTTAGCTAAAGCTACTTGTGAAATCTAACCAAACGATCATATAATTTTTTCAGTTTCAAAAAGCGCCTTTTGCCTTCTAAAAGTGCAAACAAATGGGCACTTAGGGTGAGTTTGGTTCAACTTTTTGAAATTGGGTTTTTTGAAAAAGTGGGGTTTTCAAAAAGTGTAATATGAAATTAGGTTTTTTTAAAAAGCTGGTGTTTGGTAAAAGCTGTTAAAAAGTGCTTTTTGAAAAAGCTGAACATTTGGCTAGCATTTATAAAAGTAGCGGTTTGAGTTGTAAATAACAAAAAAAGACAATGTATATATAAGGGGATTTATTTCATACTTAAATCAACTTAATAATACTTATTAAAAAAAAACCTACTCAATAATAATAACAACAACAACAATAATAATTTATTGTTAACTAAATTTTGTTGTAAAAATATTTTTACAACAAATCATACGTGATAAGTTGAAACTGATTGTAATTTGAACACACCACTTAAATTATTATTTTTCACTAATATTAACTAGTAACAACCCACTATTTAAGATTTATTGTGAAAATATTATAGTAGCATTTCTTAGTTTTAATTTTTTATTCTTTATTTTATTTTATTTTTCTCTTTATCTCTTTTTCTTTCATCCACACGTTATTTATATTTTTTCCCTCTTTTTTTCTCCTCCATGCATGTCTTCTTTACCTTCTCCCTATCTTCACTTTTGACTTTTCTTTATACTTTTCTTTATCACCATACTACTACCATTTCGTCAACTCTCATTCCAGAACATGCCATTTTTTTTTCTCTTTATCTACTTTCCTCCACACATTCAACCACCCAGCCCACACCCACGCACTTCTTCACCTTGATCTTCTTTATTCTTTTCTTTTTCTCTATATTCAACCATTCTAGAAAGAAACATGCTAAGTTGGCTTGAATTAGGACATTGATTCTAGTACACTCCTTAGTTTACATCGCCCTACATACCACTTATTTTAAATTTTAAATTTGGACATCACTAAAAAATGTGGACAGCAAGCGTGAAACTATGGATATTGTGTGTATAAAGTGTACATCATCGAGTGTGTGAGAACATTTTAACTATAAGCAAGCCAAGTTTGATTATTAGTTTATATATTATGTACAACCTTAAAAACATTACGTTGTCATATACAAGGACTTAACCAACAACCCCCAAATTTAAAAAAAGAAAAAAGAAACAAAAGAAAGACGAAAAAGAAAATACTTTATGTTTTAATGCTAGTGGGATTTTAAAGAACCAAATATGTACCAAATATGGATTTTAGTGCTAATGTTTGACAAATACAATTTATATAATGTAAAAATAATTAAACTTTGCAAATCTTTAGTTAGGCATTTTTAACGTTGCCGACTTATATTTGAAAAATGTCACTTAACCCACCTGATGTTGGATTACTTATGGAATTATTTTCACCTCATTTAAAAACTAAAAACTAAAAAATAAAAATAAAGCAAACAAGATCTAAAAGGGTATTTATATAATAATAAAAAAATGTCACTTAACCCACTTAAAGTTGGCTTAGTTATGGAATTATTTTCACCTCATTTAAAAACTGAAAACTAAAAATAAAAATAAAGCAAACAAGATCTAAAAGGGTATTTATATATAATTTTTTTTGTTGTTGAAGAAACTGCTCATGAATTGGGCCAGGAACACTCAAAGATAACCCAACCAGTGTAAGCCTGATTTGGATTTCTTCTTTTAGATACAAACTTTTTCGGCTTGTAGCATAGAGACCGCACTTTACTAATAAGAGCCACTTACCTGGTGATAAGTCTTACGACCGTGTTGATCTTCCCTCAAACTTTGATGTGAAAATAGCTTGAATAACCTTTTATTAAATAACAAGTCTAGAGATTTATTCTCAAAAAAAAAAAAAAGTCTAAAGACACAAAACTTTTCATAGTTGTTTCATAACTGTTGAGGTGGTATGTTGTGATTGATGCTAATGAAAGTGTTCACTAATGGACCTATGTGAAAATGACATTGCTTTATTCACAACTTGACATGTCAATAATAAAAATAATACTACTCCAGTTTTTCTCTATATGTATCTTTTTATTATTATTTAAATACCAAGCAAGAAAAGCTCATGAATAGATTGCATTATCTTACAAACTTTGGTATCTATTTCCCTGCCATATAGGCTAACTTCCTACTATGAACTAGAACAACATGAGGAACTGATAAAATTACAACTCTAAGGTTGTTGTGTTGCACATTGTAATGAATATCATCCAAAATGTTCCCCATCTACCATGGCCAGTGTTCTTTGTTTTGCCAATGGTTGGAGCATTGTGGTTAATAATTCCCTAGACCAAGCACCACTCAACTCCTAAATTGTATTTTCTGTGAACTTCAGGGTCTCTATTGCCTCCTGAATTAGTGTACTCTCTCTCTCTCTCTCTCTCTCTCTCTCTCTCTCTCTCTCTCTCTCTCTCTCTCTCTCTCATGCGTGCTCACACACATTGACATGTACACATTCATTCTCTCATGGTTTAGGTGCAGTGGCGGCGTCACGTTCAGGCCAGGGTGTTCCCAGGAACACCCTGACCTGAAAAGTTTTTTTTTTATTTATTTTTTATTTTTATATATAATAATTAAAAAAAATTATTTGTTTACCCTTAAAAAAAAATTAGGAACACCCTCAACTAAAATTTGGAACACCCTCAACCAAAAACGGATTCCGGACTAAAACAAAAACTCTTGATTTCCCATACAAAATAAAGAAAATATAAACCTAAAATCCAAACAAAGCAGATATAGATCAGTAATGGAGGTGAGGAGACGTTGTGCTGGGTAGAGGGGGCTTGAGAGAGGAGCATGGAGGCGCTATTATTAATGATGCTTGTTGAAAGAAGCCTGGTGGCGGCGTAAAAAGATGCTTGAGGAGAACATTGAGAGAGGAGAAATGCTGTGACTAAGAAATAAGGAAGAAGAAAGAAATGTAGAAAGTAAAGAGGAAACTCAGTAAAGTAGATCTGAAGAAAATCTAGAAGAGACAGGATAGTGACAAGCACGTGTGAAGGAGAGAAAAGAGAGATCTGGCGGAGAAAACAAAGATAAAGGGAAAAAAAAAGTTATTAAAAATAAAATTAAATTAAAGGTGGGCCTTGATTTATGGTTTGGGTTATGACATGGGTATAATTTAAGGCTTGGGTTTATCACTTGATTGGCCCATTCAACTTTTAATTACATTATATATATATATATATATATATATATATATATATATATATATTATACACATAACAAATTATAGAATACAATTAATAAACAAATTAAACAACTAAAATATGTTAAGCTAAACAATAATGAAACAATACATTATAAAAGAAAAACAAATTAAATTATGTTAGGCTAAACAATAATTAATAAAACAACAATATAACAAATTATAGTTTATAAAAGACAAACAAATTGATGAAACAACTAAACAACAATAATTAATAATTTTATTAATATTTCAAATGAACTTATAGTTTATTGTTTATTCTTTTGCTACAATTATGGACAAATATTTGATAAGAAAATCACGTAGAAGGCAATTGTAAATTTTATGTATTTGCGTGTTTTTTTATTGTTGTTGTTATCAATATACAATTTTTTTTTATTAAATTATGTAATTTATGCTTATTGAGAAACACCCTGAAAAAAATTCCTAGAACCGCCACTGTTTAGGTGAAAGTTGTAAAAAAAATACAATAAAAGAGTTATTTAAACCTTTGAATATCAATTTAGCATGTTCATTGAGTTGCCATTTTGCTTCTTTGTTTCTGGGAATTAATAGAATATTTCTTATAGAAGAATCATTTTTTTTTGAAAGGGAATAAAATGGCATTAAAATCAATAGAAGGAAAACAAACAGCAAGAGTTCAGATACAACCAGACAATGCAGCTAATCAATACACATATCAGATTGAATTAAGGAAGAAACCATAGGGGGGGGGGGGTGACTCCCTTCCAGATAAGAGAACATTCACCGCTACGAGCATATTGGGTAGATCATGAGCAACTTTATTGTGATCTCGGCCTAGATGCTTGAAAGTGCATGCTTCAAACTTGTCACGAGCTTGGTGAAATTCCTGAATGAAGTGGCCAAAGTTGTTCCCTATGGCCTTGTTGTTGATGGCTTGGATGACGGTTAGTGCATCTGATTCAAAAATGACTCGAGGCAGCTGCAACTCCTGACCTAGCACTAGCAGAATTCCTTGCTCCATGGCCATAACCTCCACAAGTTCTGCAGAATACCAGGATTGCAGAAATTTGTAGAGGGCAGCGATTGGCTAACCTTTGCAGTCCCTAACAATGACCCCAATGCTAGAATTCCTGTTTTGGTCCGATGTAGCCCCATCAACATTTATCTTGAAAACTCCTAGGGGGGGGGGGGGGGAGGTTCCCGTCTGGTGGGGTGTAGTCTAAGAGGGGGGAAGTCCATGCTAGCAGCACTTAAATAGTCTTCCACTGTGATTTTTGCCATTTGCCACACCTGCTATGGAGATAGAAAAACTTTCATTATGGACAATCTTGTTCCCGTTATACCAGATGGCCTAGGTTGCAGCAAAGAAAATTTCCAGGTCTTGAATAGAATTTTGAGTGAGAATGAACACGGCTAAGTCTTGGAAAGTCAACCTGCCAATTCGGGTGCTTAGGGTCTATGAGTGAGGAGACCATTGGAAATTCCGGGTTGTTGTTTGGGGAGAGATGACTTTATAAGTAGATGGAGTTGGCAGCCATCTGTCATCCCATATGTGGATCATTTTTCCATTTCCCACACTCCAATGGGTTCCTTTCCTTATGACTTCGAGGTTGTTGTGAATGCTTCTCCAAGAATAAGATGGAGAGTTGCCGAGCTTGGCATTTAGAACATCACCCGTGGAGAAGTATCTGGCTTTAAGGACATAAGCAACAAGTGAGTCTAGATTTGAGAGGATTCGCCAAGCTTGCTTAGCTAACATGGCTAAGTTGAAAGCTTACAAGTTCCTAAACCCCATGCCTCCTTTAGCTTTTGAGTTACACATCTTTTTCTAGCTAATCCAGCACATTTTGGTTTCTTGTTGCCTTTGACCCCACTAGAAATTCCTCATCATGCTCTCTAGATCATCACATAAGTTTTGGGAAAGTTGGAAGCAGCTCATGGTATATGTAGGAATTGCCTGTGCTATTGCCTTAATGAGGATTTCCTTTCCCCCCATAGAGAGGAGTTTGCCCTTCTAGCCAGCTAGTTTCTGCCCAACCCTCTCTTTCAATGTAGCAAAGACCTGTTTCTTGGGTCTTTCGATGAATGATGAGAGGCCAAGGTATTTGGTGTGTCTTGAGTCTTGCATGGGGCCAAGGATGGCAACAATCTCATCTTTGACAGCTCGAGCTGTGTTGGGACTGAAGAACATCGGGGATTTGTCCGTGTTAATTTTTTGGCCTAAGGCTTCTTCATATTTTTGGGGATTTGTTTCAGCTCTTGACACTCTTCAGCGTTTGCTTTGCTAAAGAGAATGCTGTCTGCCGCAAAGAAGAGGTGGGTGATTCTTGGACAGCCTCTACAAATTGATATGCCTGCCAAGTGCTAGTTTCGGGCAGCTTCATGTATGAGGGCAGAGAGACCCTTGGCACAAAGAAGGAAGAGGCTTGGGAAAAGGGGGTTCCCTTATAGAAGAATTTTGATTTGCCAAACAAGGCTTCACCTGATGTCTTTCTTGTGGTTAGCATTGATTATACTGATATGCTCCCTTTCCCAAAAATAATTGGTTAAGAGGATCCCTCAACAATGCTTGCAGTTAAAATTTGGAGTTTTGTTAGTCTTTTTGAACTGTTCTTTAGTTCTTGAAGTTCGGGAAAAAAAAAAGTGTATCTGAATTTGAGGCTATCCATTTCTTCATGAATTAGTCTCTCTCTCTCTCTCTCTCTCTCTCTCTCTCTGTGTGTGGCAGTTACACAGACATGCGTGTGTCTTATTATATGTATAAAATTTCTAATGAAGTGTTGGAAAAGGTGAAATCAGCGCAGAAGTATTAAAACCTTAAACTTAGAGTGAGAAAACCAACTGGGAAGTCTTCTATACAGCTATCACTGGGACAAATCAGGATTGGCAAAAAAAAAAAAAAATCTGCTTATGATGGTTTCTGCATTCATGTTTGGCAAAATGCATGCATACATTATTGAGCTATCCACACATGCACAAGTATATATAATCGTCCAATCAGTTTGTTATCAATCTTTATTTTTATTCATGTCCAGTGATAATTTTTAAAGATGTCTTAGGACTAATATTTGTTGTAGATTTAGGCTGTATTTTTTTCCTTTCGGTTTTTATACTTCTATTGAATCGGCTTCAACCTCCTTTTTTTTAGGGCTTGCTATGGTGTTCTTAGATTTGTTATGGAGAGTGGACCAAATGTAAAGGAAGCCTTTGGCCTCCATTGCCTGTGTTAAGAGCATTTTTTTTTGTTCTGTTTTCTTTACGTAAGTGTATTCTTTTTGTCACTACATCCAGGTTATAGTTAGTGGTAAGCTCAGGGCTCAGCGTGCCAAAGCTATGAAGTTCAAGGATGGTTACATGATATCCTCTGGCCAGCCTCTCAATGAATATATTGACTCTGCTGTGAGGCATGTGCTTCTTCGACAGGTTAGCTTTGTCACTCTTTGAAACTCATTCAGAATTGGATAAATGCAATTAGCATATCAATGACCTGCGTTGGTATGTAAAGTTATCCTTTAATTAATGTTTTTGCATTTACAATTTGTTGCAGGGTGTTCTTGGTATCAAGGTGAAGATAATGCTGGATTGGGATCCTGAGGGCAAGGTAGGCCCCATAACACCCCTGCCTGATCTGGTTACCATCCACTCACCTAAGGAGGAAGAGGAATACAACTTCACGCCTGCATTGACGGCAGCTAATATAGAGATTGCAGCAGTTTAAACTAGGCCCCCTCCTTTTGTCCAGTTTGCTTTCAGTTTGTAGAGTCTAGGACAGCAGAAACTTAAAGATGCCTGTCGTTAAATTTTTTTTCCAAGGAATAGGATTTAAGTTATGGTTCCATATTGTTCTTCTATGTTGAGTAGGTGACTTGTGGAGTATCCTTGAAAATCCTTTTTTTTTTTTTTTTTAATAATCCCATTATAGACAGAAGCCATCATTTCAGTTCCCAGTGTAGCTTGCTATTCTAGGGTCATGGATGGCCTGATTCTGAGTTCATTGTGTTATTATGAAAGTAGGAAGAAGAAAGGGCTTTGATTCTCACTCGAGCCATTTAGTCAAGGTCCAAGGATCTTTAAGAGGGGACTATGGTCCTATTGTTTTATGAAGCGGTGACATACAGTGGTTTTCTGTAGAATGTACTCAACATTCGAAATGAACATGACCAGGAAAAAAGAAATCATTGGTGAAAAATAAAAATGGAATTCGTTATAGATGTTTATTTGAACTTAGAAAACTAAATTTTTTATTAAATAAAAAAGGGTTAGAGAAAGAGTCACCGTCCGGTTCCTATCGATTAGGGATAAAAGTTTTAGGGGAAGGTTTGGGTCTGGTGTCTAGTGGCACAGGACCCATTGGGACTATAACATGTGTTTATTTTTGGACGCATCACCATCCGACCGGATTCAGTGGAGTAGAAGCACTAGACTTAATCAGTTAATCTGAATGAGGTGTTGACGAGAGAGCTGGCGGAGGATGGCTACTCCGGCGTCGAAGTTAGGGTTACGCCCATGCGGACTGAGATTATTATCAGAGCCACTCGTACTCAGAACGTTCTCGGTAAAGTAAACTTCTGGTCCTGTTTGTTTCCCAAGAAAGTGTGGGAAAGTACGAGTATTTAATTTTTTGTACTTGAGGTTAAATTGTCATAGCTTATAGATCTGTTTGCTTGCTTAGAATCTCAAAGCTGATTTTTGTTTTGTTTGGTTTTGTTTTGTGTCACTAGTTTGTGTTTGGTTCCCGAGAAAGTGTGGGAAAGTAATAGGAAATTTGTTTTTTTTTTTTGAACATTTCTTGGGAACTTGAGGTTAAATTGTCATAGATCTGTTTGGTTGGTTGGTTAGGAAACATTTGAAAAGATTTACGGATTTCAAAGATGTAATTTTTAGTCTCTTTTTTAAGCTGAAATTTTTTAAATTTTAGATATTGAGGAGTGAGCTCTGAGAATTGTTAAAAAAGAGTGGGAATCAATAAGCTTAATGCAGAAAATAGTGGTGAAGGAGGTGTCTGGTGTAATGTAATTGTTTGGCTTCAATGGATGACTGTAAAATTTTTAGAAATGGAAGAATAATGAAAATGGTCTAGGGTTCTGTGGTTTTGTTTGATGAGAAAATGTGAAGAAAGCAAAGTAATCAACATTTTGTGTGGTGATGAGAGTTATTTGGTTGATGTAACTAATACTATGTTTTACTCAATTAGGTGAACTATGAAATTTCGGCTCATTGACTTGTGTTCTTTGTTTCCAAGAAACATGACAATTCTGTGTGCTCATAAGCTGCATCTGTTTGTGAAGAAATTTGAAGGGAAAGATTGTACTTGGTGTAGCTTTAGACATGGGGTTGATTTCTATCTGGGTAGAAGTTTGGCAGTTAGGTTTTCTGATTATGCTTCTAATTGATGGGCTTAGGTGAGAAGGGAAGAAGAATTAGGGAACTCACATCTGTTGTTCAGAAGCGTTTCAAGTTTCCCGAGAACAGTGTTGAGCTTTATGCTGAGAAAGTGAACAACAGAGGGCTCTGTGCCATTGCTCAGGCAGAGTCTCTGCGTTACAAGCTTCTAGGAGGGCTTGCTGTCCGGAGGTATATCTTCTACTTAGTGAAATTGCATTTTAGCATGTTCATTGAGTTGCCATATTGGTTCTTCTTTGTTTTTGAGATTTTATAGAATATTTGTAATATAAGAATCATGATTTTCCAAACTATGCTTTAGAAATGTCTCCTTTGTGGTTAGCATTGATTATACTGATATACTTCTCCATTTCCCAAAAAATGACGGGTTAAGAGGGTCCCTGAAAAATGCTTACATTTAATATATGGAGTTTTGTTAGTCTCTTTGAACTGTTCTTAGTTCTTGGAGTTTGGGAACTCCTAAATTTTGAAGTCACTGAACTTCAGGGTATCTTTGCCTCATGTATCAGTGTAACTCTGTTTTTGTCTCTCTCTCTCTCTCTCTCTCTCTCTCTCTGTTGCACACATGCACATACTTGCATCTGCCCTGACTATTATATGTCTATGAAGTTTTGAAAGAAGTCAGTGGCTCAGAAGTATTTAATCCTGAACTTATAGTGAGAACCAGCTGGGAAGTCTTCTTTACAGCTACTTATCAAAAAAGAGTTCTTTACAGCTGTCACTGGGATAAATTGGTCTTGGCCAAAAAAAAAAGGATTGGGTTTTGATGGTTTAGGCATTCATGTACTGCTTGGCAAAATACACAAACATTTTATTGCATTATTGACAATGCACAAACATGCATATGTCGGTATATCATTATCCTACCTGTATGTTATCTTCACTATATTTATCCATTTCTAATTCTTAAAAATGCCTTTGGACCAAATCTATGTTGACGATTCTAATCATGTTTGTTCTTATAGATCTATACAATATCCATTGTTTAGCTATTTTGACCTACTAGTGTCTTTTTAATTTTTCTGCATGACTGTGGTCATGACATACTTTATTGGGATTGAAATGGATTTGTAAGAACCTTCCTGTGAGAAACCATGGTTTGTCCAACATTATTTTGCAATGTATCTCATGTAGTCAGCATTGACTATACTTCTCCCTTCTCCGATAGTTATGGGTTTA
Organism: Castanea sativa; assembly: GCF_040712315.1. NCBI lineage: Eukaryota > Viridiplantae > Streptophyta > Magnoliopsida > Fagales > Fagaceae > Castanea > Castanea sativa. The sequence goes on along the minus strand of NC_134017.1, from coordinate 5,200,688 downwards.
GAGGACCATCAACAATGCTTACATTGAATTTTGGTGTTTGTAAGATCCTTGAACTGTTAGATAGTGCTTGGAGTTCGCGAGCTCCAATATTTCATTTTTACTCCAGTCATTATCTGTGGAACCTTGTGCCTCAATTACTTCATGAACCAATAGGAATCTCTCTCTCTCTCTCTCTCTCTCTCTCACACACACACACACACACACACACACACACACACACACACACACTCACTCACTCACACACAAACTCTTACACCTTCATGCTCTCATGGTTTAGGTGTAAAACTTATTAAAAAGAAGTATTGAGAAAGGTCGAGACTGTGCAGAAGTCATTTTAACCTTTGAATGGAAATTTAGCATGTTCATTGAGCTGCCATTTTGCTTTGTTTCTTAGATTTTATAGAATGTTTGTAATAGAATTATGATTTGCTGAACAATGCTTCACAGAATGTCTGCCTTGTGGTTAGCATTGATTATACTGATATACTTCTCCCTTTCCCACAAATAATGGGTTTAGAGGATCCTTCAACAATGCTTACATTTAATATTGGGAGTTTTGTTAGTCTCTTTGAACTGTTCTTTAGTTCTTGGAGTTCGGGAACTCCTAAATTGTATTCTCTGAACTTCATCTATTGCCTCATGAACTAGTGCACGCACACCCACTGACATGTACACCTTCATTCTCTCATAGTTTAGGTGAAACTTGTAAAAAAAAAAAATAAAGAGGTATTGAGAAAGCTCAAGACTGCTCAGCAGTATCTAAACTGTTGAATATCAATTTAGCATGTTCATTGAGTTGCCATTTTGCTTCTTTGTTTCTGAGATTTTATAGAATATTTCTTATAGAAGAATCATGATTTGCCAAAAAGGCTGCACCTAATGTCCCCCTTGTGGTTAGCATTGATTATACTGATATACTCCCTTTCCCAAAAATAATTGGTTAAGAGGATCCCTCAACAATGCTTACATTTAAAATTTGGAGTTTTGTTAGTCTCTTTGAACTGTTATATAGTTCTTGGAGTTCGGGAACTCCTAAATTGTATTGTCTCTGAACTTCAGGGTATCTATAGCCTCCTGAATTAGTGTGATTCTCTCTCTCTCTCTCTCTCTCTCTCTCTCTTGTGCGCACTCACACACACTCATGGTTTAGGTGATAGTTGTAAAAGAATACAATAAAAGTGGTATTTAAACCTTTGAATATCAATTTATCATGTTTATTGAGTTGCCAGTTTGTTTCTTTGTTTCTGAGATTTTATAGAATATTTCTTATAGAAGAATCATGATTTGCCAAAATAAGGCTTCACCTAATGTCTCCCTTGTCGTTAGCGTTGATTATAGTGATATACTCCCTTTCCCAAAAATAATTGGTTAAGAGGATCTCTCAACAATGCTTACATTTAAAATTTGGAGTTTTGTTAGTCTCTTTGAACTGTTCTTTAGTTCTTGGAGTTCGGGAATTCCTAAATTTTAGTGTATCTGAATTCGAACCTATCAAAAAAAAAAAAATTTAGTGCATCTGAATTTGATTCCATCTACTTCTTCATGAATCAGTGTCTCTTCTCTCTCTCTCTCTCTCTCTGTGTGGCAGTTACACAGGTGTGCATGTGTCCTATTATATATATAGAATTTGTAATAAAGTGTTGGAAAAGGTGAAAACAGCTCAGAAGTATTAAAACCTTAAACTTATAGTGAGAAAACCAGCTGTGAAGTCTTCTATACATTTTTCACTGGGACAAATCAGGATTGGCAAAAAAAATAATCTGCTTATGATGGTTTCTGCATTCATGTTTGGAAAAATGCATGCACACATTATTGAGCACATGCACAAGTATATATAATCGTCCAATCAGTTTGTTTTCATCTTTATTTTTTATCCATGTCCAGTGATAATTTTTAAAGATATCTTTGGACTAATATTTGTTGTAGATTTATGCTGTATTTTTATTACTTTTGGTTTTTATACTTCTTTTGAATCGGCTTCAACCTCCTTGTTTTTAGGGCTTGCTATGGTGTTCTTAGATTTGTTATGGAGAGTGGAGCAAAAGGATGTGAGGTATGTAAAGGAAGCACTTGGCCTTCATTGCCTGTGGTAAATGAGCATTTTTTTGTTCTGTTTTCTTTACGATAAGAGTGTCCTTTTTGTCACTATATCCAGGTTACAGTTAGTGGTAAGCTCAGGGCTCAGCGTGCCAAAGCTATGAAGTTCAAGGATGGTTACATGATATCGTCTGGCCAGCCTGTCAATGAATATATTGACTCTGCTGTGAGGCATGTGCTTCTTAGACAGGTTAGCTTAGTTATTCTTTGAAACTCATTTCAGAATTGGATAAATGCAATTAGCATATCAACAATCTACTTTGGTATGAAAAGTTTACTTTTAATTAATGTTTTTGCAATTAAAATTTGTTGCAGGGTGTTCTTGGTATCAAGGTGAAGATAATGCTTGATTGGGATCCTAAGGGCAAGGTTGGCCCCATAACACCCTTGCCTGATCTGGTTACAATACACACACCCAAGGAGGAAGAGGAATACAACTTCACTCCTGCTTTGGCGGCAAGTAACATAGAGATTGCAGCAGTTTAAACTAGGTCCCCGCTTGTCCAGTTTGCTTTCACTTTGTAGTGTCTAGGACAGCAGAAACTTAAAGATGCCTATTAAATTTTTTGCGAGGAATAGGATTTAAGTTATGGTTTCATCTAGTTCTTCTATTTTGAGCTGGTGACTTGTGAAGGATCGTTTTTGTAGACCATTTTGCCTTTGTTTAACGTATATTAGTTGCTATTCGTTGTGCTGATGCATATGCATGAGTCCTATCATGTAGTATCCTTGAAAAGTTTACTCTTTTTTTTAATAATCCCATTATAGACAGAAGCCCATCATTTGAATTCCCATTGTAGCTTGCTATTCTAGGGTCATGGATGGCCTGATCCCGAGTTCATTGTGTTATTAAGAAAGTATGAAGAAGAAAAGGCTTTGATTCTCACTTGAGCCATTTGGTCAAGCTCCAAGGATGTGTAAGCTACTAAGCTGAGTCCGGTGTGATGCATGAAGAGTGGACTTTCGTGAAGTGGTAACATGGTTTTCTGTATACTGTACTTAACATTCGAAATAAACATGCCAGCAAAAATTCATTGGTGAATTATAAAAATGGTTTTAGTTATAGTCAGATATATGAGAATTTAAACTAAGAAACTTATCTTTTATAATAAAAAAAGGGATAAGAAAGATTCACCGTCCAGTTGAATCTAACCAATTGTTTAGGGGATAAAGGGCGTTGGTATACCCAATAGGACGTAGTAGGGCCCATGATGCTAGTCATTTGATAGCGGAGGCCTTATTTTTATCGTGCAATAGATGCAGGACGTATTGGTGACAATCCACCAATTCGGCTGGTAGCAACTTTTTCTTTTTGGGTCATACTTGTGATTTGTGAAACGACTGAACGACGCAGTCAAATTTAAGGAAATTGGCATTTTCTGGGTTGTCAAAGCCACAGAGAAATTGTAGTTCAATGTTTTAGACCAGTTTTTTGGAACTGGAATGATGTGTTTGGTTGAAGTGTATAGGGAGGGGATGAAAAAGGTATAGGAAACTATTATTTTCTATAATTTATTCGGGCAGAAAATGGAGAGAATAAAGTTTGTTTTATTTATGATTTTCGATAGGAAACTATGATTTTCAATAGCACTAACGAAGCCAACTTGATTGCAATTAACACCAACCCATTAATCTTGGAGAAGAATATCAAGGCATCGGTGTTCGACCGTAGCCGCCTCTCATCAAACTAATCACGTCATCTCTAACTTATGTGATGAGCAAAACATTCCAACGGCTGAGATTAATGTGCATCCAACAAACATTAGGTCTTGGAAGAGAATTATGCGCCAAAGTAACCCTAATGGAGCCGCAGACACTCTTGACCTGGAAAATTAGAGAAAAGCAAGCACTTGCATGGCGCCCACCACAGACTTTCCTTGAAAACGATTGCAAAGTGTTGGCCGACGAAGGTTCATCAGAATTAATGGTGGAGGCTGTGCAGCCCCGTCAAAAGCCAGGAGTCTCATAGTGTGAAATTGTCACGAGCTTGAGAACCTAGTGATAGAAAAAGAGCTTGGTGATTTAATCCGGATTCATTGCCGAGACATTAACGGATGAAGTAAGGCTAAAAAAAATAAAACGAAGATTACAATTTGATCATATGTTTTTTGTACCTCGGATTCATGAAGCAAAGGAGCTTGCTAAGGATTTTACATATATTGAATTTAGTCATGTATTGAGACAAAAGAATAGTGCAGCCCACAATATTGCTAGACATGCAAGACATGTTAGCGAGTATTTGGTGTGGTTGGAGGACGTTCCTCTACATCTTTTTTTCGTAATTCAAGCAGATTCAGCTTTTGTTTGAAAAAAATTATAGTGTCGTTTCTCAAAAAAAAAAAGAAAAAACTACAATAACTTCATAATAATAATAATAACAATAATAATAATAATAATAATAATAATAATAATAATATAATTTCTATCTTATTTTTCCATCATTTACCAAATATTTATGGTGAAAAATTAAAGAATAAATACTATTTTGGTTTCTAAACTTTAGTAAAAGTTTGTTTTTCATTCCTAAATTTAATTTAATTTTTTTTTTTCATTTCTAAACTTTATAAAGAGTTTCTTGAATAGTATAGAGACAAAAAAAGGAACTCTTTCAATTTTAGGGATAAAAAAACAAACTTTTAGTAAAATTTAAGGATATAAATAAAACATTTTTAATAGTTTAAGGACGAAAAATGAACTTCTTAAAGTTTAGGGATGAAAAACAACTTTTTGGTAAAGTTTAGGGGCCAAAATAGTATTTTACCCAAAATTAATTTTTTTTTATCATTTAATTATCCCAAACAAACAGAGCCGAAGTGATGTTAATTGAGAGGTAACATTTTTTTTAATAGTTAATATGATTTTATGCTACTCTCTTTATGATGCCATATTCGTATTGAAGAAAACTTTGTGGTCAAACACGTCGGTTTGTGAGCTAATTTTGAAGACTTTCGAACGTCTTGAGTTGGCGTCTATTTTTGACCGTCTTGAAGAATCAAAATCATGACTTGTAATAGATGAACATGGCTACATGTTCTGCATTCTCACACACAATCAAGTCAGAACAAGTTATGGGAAATCTTAGCAAGACAAACTTGTTGTCAGTCCTTTGTTGCTTCTGTTTAAACTTAACCGTTGCCATAGACACCATTAGATCTTCTCAATCCATTAACGACACTGAATTCATAATATCCAATGGGAGTGCTTTCAGACTAGGATTCTTCAGCCCTGCAAATTCTACCAATCGCTACCTCGGAATCTGGTATAATAATATTTCTGTATTCACTGTCATATGGGTAGCTAATAGACAGAAACCACTCAAAGATTCTTCTGGGATTCTTACTATATCCAAGGAAGGAAATCTTGTGGTACTAAATGGACAGGCAGAGATTTTTTGGTCATCGAATGTTTCAAATTCTGTAACCAATTCTAGTGCCACTCTTGGGGATTTCGGAAACCTTGTGTTGCAAGTTGATACTACAGGACAGGTACTATGGGAAAGTTTTCAACATCCTTCTGATTCCTTATTGCCAAATATGAAACTGAGTACTAATTTAAGGACAGATAAGAGAGTACAGCTGACATCATGGAAAAGCCCTTCTGATCCATCTATTGGAAGCTTCTCTGCAGGCATTGATGCACTGAACATTCCTGAAATTTTTGTTTGGAAAGAGGGTCACCCATATTGGCGGTCTGGTCCGTGGAATGGTCAGGTCTTTCTTGGAGTGCCAAACTGGAATCCTGTATATCGTGCTAGATATACTGTGGTTGATGACAAACAAGGGGAAGTTTCTGGTACTTTTACTAATTGGCATGACTTACATTTGCCAAAAGTTGTTTTGGATTCGCAAGGAAATCTAGTGCAGGGATATTGGGATGATGGGAAAAAGGATTGGGAGGCTGTGCATAAACGTCCAGAAGATGACTGCGATGTTTATGGCACATGTGGTGCATTTGGAAGCTGTGATTTACTGAGTTCACCAATCTGCAATTGTTTGAGAGGGTTTGAGCCGAAGATTATTAAGGAATGGAATAGAGGAAATTGGGCTAGTGGATGTGTCAGGAGGACACCATTGCAGTGTGAAAGAATGAACAATAGTATTGAAGAAGGAAAACCAGATGGGTTTTTGAAACTGGAGATGATCAGAGTGCCAGACTTTGCAGGGTGGTCAAATCATGTGAACAAAGAAGATTGTCGAAAGCAGTGTTTGGAGAACTGTTCTTGTGTAGCTTATGGATATTATACTGGCATTGGTTGTTTGTCATGGAGTGGAAACCTAATTGACCTACGACATTTCTCTGTTGGAGGATCAGATATATATATTCGTTTGGCCAATTTAGAATTCGGTAAGTTCATTTGTTGTAACTTTTTAGGTCACAGTTTTGTATAATCTTATGCTTCTGATCATCCAGCTGTTGGACCACTTGTTCGGTTAACTGTTTACTTACAACAAATGCAATAGGATTTCAATATTTTTATGTTAAATTTCTTTACTCAATTTTGACTGAATTAGTTTAAAACTTTTCTTATACACAGAAGAGGATAGAAATTTGAGAGTAATCATCACAATTACAGTGACTATTGGAGTGATTGCTATAGCCAGCACTGCTTTCTTATTCTGGAGGTGGATGGCTAAGAAAAAGAGAGGTAATGTGCCCAATTGTCCATTAATTTGCTGCAGAGACTAGGCACTGCAAGATGGATTACTAAATAATATAATTTGCTACAGCAATGAAGAGTAAAAGCAATGAGAGTTATTGTTTGACTACCTAAATGATGTGAAACTCCAAGATCTACCAATCTTTAATTTGGAAGAATTGGCAAAAGCAACAAACAACTTTGATATGGCTAATAAGCTTGGACAAGGTGGCTTCGGTCCAGTCTATAGGGTAATGGTTTCTTATGTAAAGTTCATTTTTCCCTCTCAAAAATATATGTGCTAATATTCTTTACTTTCTTATAGGGTAAATTGCATAATGGACAAGAAATAGCAGTGAAGAGATTGTGTAGAGCCTTTGGACAAGGACTTGAAGAATTTATGAATGAGATGGCGTTGATTACTAAACTCCAACATCGGAATCTTGTTAGACTTCTTGGTTGCTGCATTGAGGGAGAAGAGAAGATGATAATCTATGAATACATGCCAAATAAAAGTTTGGATGCAATTGTTTTTGGTTAGTTCATATACTTATTTATCTTGAATATCAAGTAAGTCAGTACATAAAACAAAACAAAACGAATTTTAATGATAAGTTTCATTGTGCTAATTTAGTCACTTGAAGCATACTTTTGTTTTAACTTTGCCCCAAATTGTTTTCTCAATCGTATATATATTTTTTCTCTATACAAATTTATACTCATACATTATTTATTTGGCTTACTATTGATTAGATCCAATCCACCAAAAACTCCTTAATTGGAGAAAACGTTTCAACATTATCGAAGGAATTTGTCGCGGGTTGCTCTACCTTCATAGGGACTCTAGACTAAAGATTATTCATAGAGATCTAAAGGCATCTAACATTTTGTTAGATCAAGAGCTTAATCCAAAAATATCGGATTTTGGTATGGCTAGAATATTTGGAGGCAATGAAGATCAAGTAAAAACTAAAAGGATCGTCGGGACATAGTAAGAGCTTTGTGGAAATTAAATTTAGGTAATGGCACCACTTATACTCAAATAATATGGATGTGTTTCAATGTTTGTATGCAGTGGTTATATGTCTCCTGAATATGCAATACGAGGGCTGTTTTCAGAGAAATCAGATATCTTTAGCTTTGGTGTGTTATTATTAGAGATTGTTAGTGGGAGAAGAAACACTAGCATATGCAATGAGGAGCAATATTTGGGCCTCACTGGATTGGTAAATCTAACTAATAGCATTCACAATATCAGAAAATTTAGTCAAACCCTAATCAAAAGTTACTTTATCTATTTAATTTATTTATTCATTTTTGACATGGTCTACTTTCAAAAGATTGAACAATTTCAACTGTTTTCTTTCACACTTGTTATTTTTTAGGCATGGAAATTGTGGAACAATGACAACATTATGGCTTTCGTAGACCCAACAATATGCGATCCATGCTTTCAAGTGGACATTTCGAAATGTATACATGTCGGACTGCTTTGCGTGCAAGAATTGGCAAGAGATAGGCCAAATGTGTCTACTGTTATTTCAATGCTTAAGAGTGAGATTTTGGATATGCCTACTCCAAAGCAACCTGCCTTCATGGAAAGGCAGATTGTTTCAAATTTAGAGCTTACTCAACAGGGTCAAATAAGATTCTCCAATTGTAATGTCACTACTTCAACAGTTAGTGGTCGATAAAAATATTTTCTTTGAGATAAATTCCTCTTAATTTTATTAAGATTTTCTTCCATAAGTAAGAGTATTTAATCTTAAATTCATTTATATCATATTTTTTATCATGCAGGTTTCTTATTTTTGAAAAAGAAACTGTTGGAGAAATTACCAATAAAATGATATATTAATTACAATAAAAATATAAATATAAACAAACAATGTCGGACAGAGGCATTGAAATCTCGCTTTCTTTACTACTTAATTCTCAAACGGGTAATTAGTTTCTCAATGTAATTAATTCAATTAATTTATAAAAATCAAGTAAGATCTAATGATGCCTTCACATAGTTACAATCATTATTCATCAACAAATATTCCCCATAATTTACTCATTATTCTTATGCTATTAAGTTTTGTATATAACTTGGAGTTGTTAAAATTTTAATAGACATTTGGTATAGTGGATAAGAGGTTGGACCTAAGTGTATAACAAGCGCTTCTGCCCAAGTGATGTGTCATGAGTTTAAGTTCCAAAGTTGGACTCTCCAATTGGAGAAAATACACCATGTTTTAAGTGTATGCTTCCTTCTACTCACAGCTGAGTAAGTCCCACAGCTTTTGCCTAAGTGATGTGTCATGAGTTTAAGTTCCAAAATTGGACTCTCCAATTGAAGAAAATACACCTTGTTCGGGTATATATTTCCTCCCACTTACAGCTAAGTGGGTCCCAGTTGCAAGACCCATTCAGCTGTGAGTGGGAGGAAGCATATACCCGAAACAAGGTATTCTTCCTCCTCCAATTGAGAGTAAGGTTGTTTACTGACCACCTCTCGTAAACCCTACAAAAACAGGGGAGTCATATGCACTAGGAACGGATTTTATCTACACTTGGCCAAAATAAATAAATATATAAGTAGTAATTTCGGGCTTTCAATTGTCCAGTGATACAATGGAATCATTCTTGTGGGCAATTGTTAGGCCTGAATTTTATGATTTCTATGTTTACCTACCTAAGTATGGTGTCCCTTCATCCCTCCCTGGAGTTAAATTGAATAGTTTTATAACTACATTGAAGATTAGATCATCAAGGAATCTCGAGAGTCAATGGTCTTGCATAAGATCATTAGAGTGTGGAAGCCTGTCTTTCTACAAATTGATCTATATGTCTCTGTTTGGTGCATTCTATTAAGACTAAATGTATAGTTCTCACCTTTGACCATAAAGATGGATATAAGAAAAGGGATGAGGGTGGCAGTTTCACTCCTAAAGGGATCCCTATGGAATTGAGTGGTGCTTGGTCTAGGAAATTATTAACCACCATGCTCCAAGCATTGGGAAAATAAAGAACATTGGCCATGGTAGATGGAGAATATTTTGGAGGATATTCATTACAATGTACAAAACAACAACCTTAGAGTTGTAATTTTAACAGTTCCTCATGTTGTTCTAGCTGATAGTAGGAAGTTAGCCTACATGGCAGGGAAATAGATACCAAATTTTGTAAGATAATGCAATTTATTCATGAACTTTTCTTTCTTGATGTTTAAATATATATATATATATATATATATAAAGATACATTTAGAGAAAAATTGGAGTAGTATTATTTTTATTGTTGATGTGTCAAGTTGTGAATAATGCAACATCATTGTCACATAGGTCCATTAGTGAACACTTTCATCAGTATCAATCACAGCATACCACCTCAACAATTATGAAACAACTATGAAAAATTGTCTTTAGATTTTTTTTTTTTTAAGAATAAGTTTCTAGACTTGTTATTTAATAATCTTTTATTAAATAATAAGTTTCTAGACTTATTATTTAATAAAAGGTTATTCAAGCTATATTCTCAACAAAGTTTGAGGGAAGATCAGCGCAGTCCTAAGAATTATCACTGGGTAAGTGGCTCTTATGTAATTGGTACAGTGCGGTCACTATGTTACAAACCAAAAAGTGTCTCTAAAAGAAGAAATCCAAATGAGGCTTGCACTGGTTGGGTTATCTTTGAGTGTTCCTAGCCCAATTCATAAACAGTTTCTTCAAATTTTTTTTTTTTTTTTTTTATAAATACCATTTTAGATCTTGTTTGCTTTATTTTTATTTTTAGTTTTTAGTTTTTACTGGTGAAAGAAATGAGGTGAAAACGGTTGCATAATTGAGCCAACTTTGAGTGGATTAAGTGAAATTTTTTAAATTATGAGTAGGCAATTATAAAAAGGCCTAACTAAAGATGGGCAAAGTTTAATTATTTTTACATTATATAAATTGTATTTGTCAAACATTAGCACTAAAATCCATGATAGGTACATATTTTGTTCTTTGAAGTCCCACTAACATTAAAACATAAAGTATTTTCTTTTTCATCTTTCTTTTAAATAATTGGGGGCATTGGTTAAGTCCTTGTATATGACAACATAATGTTTTTAAGGTTGTACATAATATGTAAACTAATGTTCTCACACACTCGATGATGTACACTTTATATACACAATATCAATAGTTTCACGCTTGATGTCCACATTTTCTATTGATGTCCAAATTTAAAATTTAAAATAAGTGGCATGTAGAGACAATGTAAACTAAGGACTGTGCTAGAATCAATGCTCTAATTCAGCCACTAAGCATGGTTTCTGTTAGTGCATTTTAATTTAAAGTACGTTAAAACTTAAATTAACTGAAAATTAATAAAGAGTTGAGTTATAGTGGAATTTGTTAAAGAAAGAGTTAACTTGTATGTAAGTTAAATTAAATAAATTTAGAAGAGTTATCAAAAATAATAAATAACATGTAGGTTATGAGAAGGATTGGAAGACTATATATATGGCTATGCTACAGACTAATTTCATATCAAGAGTAAATGAAGATAAATAGTTAAAGCTAAGAGTATTGTGTAAGAAAGTGAATTCAATAATTCTCCTAAATACTTGAGAGATTTCGGGCTAAAGAAAGGTGTTTCTTTTGGTAAAACTTTGAGCTCAACCACTTATGCAGGGTTGGATTGAGCTACACAATGAACTGTTGGCCTATTGTATCTTGGCGGGGATAAGTCAAAAGTGAATTTCTGCTGCATCGGTTTCTAGGCTTTGCCAATTGCAGAGGGCTTGAATCTCCTTAAAGAAAGCGAGATTTCAGTGCCTCAGTCCGACGTTATTTGTTTATATTTATATTTTTATTGTAATTAATATATCATTTTATTGGTAATTTCTCCAACAGTTTCTTTTTCAAAAAATAAGAAACCTGCATGATAAAAAAATATGATATAAATGAATTTAAGATTAAATACTCTTACTTATGGAAGAAAATATTAATTAAATTAAGAGGAATTTATCTCAAAGAAAATATTTTTATCGACCACTAACTGTTGAAGTAGTGACATTACAATTGGAGAATCTTATTTGACCCTGTTGAGTAAGCTCTAAATTTGAAACAATCTGCCTTTCCATGAAGGCAGGTTGCTTTGGAGTAGGCAAATCCAAAATCTCTCTCTTAAGCATTGAAATAACAGTAGACACATTTGGCCTATCTCTTGCCAATTCTTGCACGCAAAGTAGTCCGACATGTATACATTTCGAAATGTCCATTTGAAAGCATGGATCCCATATTGTTGGGTCTACCAAAGCCATAATGTTGTCATTGTTCCACAATTTCCATGCCTAAAAAATAACAAGTGTGAAAGACAAAAATTGAAATTGTTCAATCTTTTTGAAAGTAGACTATGTCAAAAATTAATAAATAAATTAAATAGATAAAGTAACTTTTGATTAGGGTTTGACTAAATTTTCTGATATTGTGAATGCTATTAGTTAGATTTACCAATCCAGTGAGGCCCGAATATTGCTCCTCATCGCATATGCTAGTGTTTCTTCTCCCACTAACAATCTCTAATAATAACACGCCAAAGCTAAAGACATCTGATTTCTCTGAAAACAACCCTCGCATTGCATATTCAGGAGACATATAACCACTGCATACAAACATTGAAACACATCCATATTATTTGAGTATAAGTGGTGCCATTACCTAAATTTAATTTCCACAAAGCTCTTACTATGTCCCGACGACCCTTTTAGTTTTTACTTGATCTTCATTGCCTCCAAATATTCTAGCCATACCAAAATCCGATATTTTTGGATTAAGCTCTTGATCTAACAAAATGTTAGATGCCTTTAGATCTCTATGAATAATCTTTAGTCTAGAGTCCCTATGAAGGTAGAGCAACCCACGACAAATTCCTTCGATAATGTTGAAACGTTTTCTCCAATTAAGGAGTTTTTGGTGGACTGGATCTAATCAATAGTAAGCCAAATAAATAATGTATGAGTATGAATTTGTATAGAGAAAAAAAATATATACGATTGAGAAAACAATTTGGGGCAAAGTTAGCACAAAAGTATGGTTCAAGTGACTAAATTAGCACAATGAAACTTATTATTAAAATTCGTTTTGTTTTGTTTTATGTACCGACTTACTTGATATTCAAGATAAATAAGTATATGAACTAACCAAAAACAATTGCATCCAAACTTTTATTTGGCATGTATTCATAGATTATCATCTTCTCTTCTCCCTCAATGCAGCAACCGAGAAGTCTAACAAGATTCCGATGTTGGAGTTTAGTAATCAACGCCATCTCATTCATAAATTCTTCAAGTCCTTGTCCAAAGGCTCTACACAATCTCTTCACTGCTATTTCTTGTCCATTATGCAATTCACCCTATAAGAAAGTAAAGAATATTAGCACATATATTTTTGAGAGGGAAAAATGAACTCTACATAAGAAACCGTTACCCTATAGACTGGACCGAAGCCACCTTGTCCAAGCTTATTAGCCATATCAAAGTTGTTTGTTGCTGTTGCCAATTCTTCCAAATTAAAGATTGGTAGATCTTGGAGTTTCACATCGTTTAGGTAGTCAAACAGTAAAGTCTCATTGCTTTTACTTTTCATTGCTGTTGCAAATTATATTATTTAGTAATCCATCTTGCAGTGCCTAGTCTCTGCAGCAAATTAATGGACAATTGGGCACATTACCTCTCTTTTTCTTAGCCATCCACCTCCAGAAGAAGAAAGCAGTGCTGGCTATAGCAATCGCTCCAATAGTCACTGTAATTGTGATGATTACTCTCAAATTTCTCTCCACTTCTGTGTTTAAGAAAAGTTTTAAACTAATTCAGTCAAAATTGAGTAAAGAAATTTAACATAAAAATATTGAAATCCTACTGCATTTGTTGTAAGTAACCAGTTAACCAAACAAGTGGTCCAACTGCTGGATGATCAGAAGCATAAGATTGACTTAAAACAAATGAACTTACCAAATTCTAAATTGGCTAAGCGAATGTATATATCTGATCCACCAACAGAGAATTGTCGTAGGTCAATTAGATTTCCACTCCATGACAGACAACCAATGCCAGTATAATATCCATAAGCTACACAAGAACAGTTCTCCAAACACTGCTTTCGACAATCTTCTTTGTTCACTTTTGACCACACTGCAAAGTCTGGCATTTTGATCATCTCCAGTTTCAAAAACCCATCTGCTTTTCCTTCTTCAATACTATTGTTCATTCTTTCACACTGCAATGGTGTCCTCCTGACACATCCACTAGTCCAATTTCCTCTATTCCATTCCTTAATAATCTTCGGCTCAAACCCTCTCAAACAACTGCAGATTGGTGGTCTCAGCATATCACAGCTTCCAAATGCATTACATGTGCCATAAACATCACACTCATCTTCTGGAATTAACTGCACAACCTCCCAATCCTTTTTCCCATCATCCCAATATGTCTGCACTACATTTCCTTGCGAACCCAAAACAACTTTTGGCAAATGTAAGCCATCCCAATCAGTAAAACTATCAGAAACTTCCCCTTGTTTGTCATCAACCACAGTAAATCTAGTACGATATACAGGATTCCCGTTTGGCAATCCAAGAAAGACCTGACCATTCCATAGACCAGACCGCCAATATGGGTGACCCTCTTTCCAAACAAAAACTTCAGGAATGTTCAGTGCATCAATGCCTACAGAGAAGCTTCCAATAGATGGATCAGAAGGGCTTTTCCATGATGTCAGCTTTACTCTCTGATCTGTCCTTAAATTAGTACTCAGTTTCATCTTTGGCAATAAGGAATTAGAAGGATGTTGAAAACTTTCCCATAGTACCTGTCCTGTAGTATCAACTTGCAACACAAGGTTTCCGAAATCCCTAAGAGTGGCACTAGAATTAATTACAGAATTTGAAACATTCGATGACCAAAAAATCTCTGCCTGTCCATTTAGTACCACAAGATTTCCTTCCTTGGATATAGTAAGAATCCCAGAAGAATCTTTGAGTGGTTTCTGTCTATTAGCTACCCATATGACAGTGAATACAGAAATATTATTATACCAGATTCCGAGGTAGCGATTGGTAGAATTTGCAGGGCTGAAGAATCCTAGTCTGAAAGCACTCCCATTGGATATTATGAATTCAGTGTCGTTAATGGATTGAGAAGATCTAATGGTGTCTATGGCAACGGTTAAGTTTAAACAGAAGCAACAAAGGACTGACAACAAGTTTGTCTTGCTAAGATTTCCCATAACTTGTTCTGACTTGATTGTGTGTGAGAATGCAGAACATGTAGCCATGTTCATCTATTACAAGTCATGATTTTGATTCTTCAAGACGGTCAAAAATAGACGCCAACTCAAGACGTTCAAAAGTCTTCAAATTAAATTGACATAAATAGTCAAAAGTTTTCAAAATTAACTCACAAATCGACGCGACGTGTTTAACCACAAAGTTTTCTTCAATACGAATATGGCATCATAAAGAGAGTAGCATAAAATCATATTAACTATTAAAAAAAATGTTACCTCCCAATTAACATCACTTCGGCTCTGTTTGTTTGGGATAATTAAATGATAAAAAAAAAATTTTTTTTTTTTGGTAAAATACTATTTTGACTCCTAAACTTCACCAAAAAGTTGTTTTTCATCCCTAAACTTTAAGAAGTTCATTTTTCGTCCTTAAACTATTAAAAATGTTTTATTTATATCCTTAAATTTTACTAAAAGTTTGTTTTTTTATCCCTAAACTATTGAAAGAGTTCTTTTTTTATCTTTATTTTTGTCTCTATACTATTCAAACAAAGTTTAGAAATGAAAAAAAAAATTAAATTAAATTTAGGAATGAAAAACAAACTTTTACTAAAGTTTAGAAACCAAAATAGTATTTATTCTTTAATTTTTCACCATAAATATTTGGTAAATGATGGAAAAATAAGATAGAAATTATATTATTATTATTATGAAGTTATTGTAGTTTTTTTTTTTTTTTTTTTTTTTTGAGAAACAACACTGTAATTTTTTTCAAACAGAAGCCGAATCTGCTTGAATTACAAAAAAAAGATGTAGAGAAACGTCCTCCGTCCACACTGAATACTCGCTAACATGTCTTGCATGTCTAGCAATATTGTGGACTGTACTATTCTTTTGTCTCAGTACATGACTAAATTCAATATATGTAAAATCCTTAGCAAGCTCCTTTGCTTCATGAATCCGAGGTACAAAAAACATATGACCAAATTGTAATCTTCGTTTTACTTTTTTTAGCCTTGCTTCATCCGTCCATGTCTCGGCAATGAACCCGGGTTAAATCACCAATCTCCTTCTCTGTCACTAGGTTCTCAAGCTCGCAACAATTTCACACTATGAGACTCCTGGCTTTTGACGGGCTGCACAGCCTCCACCATTAATTCTGATGAACCTTCGTCGGCCAACACTTTGCAATCGTTTTCAAGGAAAGTCTGTGGTGGGCGCCATGCAAGTGCTTGCTTTTCTCTAATTTTCCAGGTCAAGAGTGTCTGCGGCTCCATTAGGGTTACTTTGGCGCATAATTCTCTTCCAAGACCTAATGTTTGTTGGATGCACATTAATCTCAGCCGTTGGAATGTTTTGCTCATCACATAAGTTAGAGATGACGTGATTAGTTTGATGAGAGGCGGCTACGGTTGAACACCGATGCCATGATATTCTTCTCCAAGATTAATGGGTTGGTGTTAATTGCAATCAAGTTGGCTTCGTTAGTGCTATTGAAAATCATAGTTTCCTATCGAAAATCATAAATAAAACAAACTTTATTCTCTCCATTTTCTGCCCGAATAAATTATAGAAAATAATAGTTTCCTATACCTTTTTCATCCCCTCCCTATACACTTCAACCAAACACATCATTCCAGTTCCAAAAAACTGGTCTAAAACATTGAACTACAATTTCTTTGTGCCTTTGACAACCCAGAAAATGCCAATTTCCTTAAATTTGACTGCGTCGTTCAGTCGTTTCACAAATCACAAGTATGACCCAAAAAGAAAAAGTTGCTACCAGCCGAATTGGTGGATTGTCACCAATACGTCCTGCATCTATTGCACGATAAAAATAAGGCCTCCACTATCAAATGACTAGCATCAGGGCCTACTCTACTAGGCTACTACTACGTCCTATTGGGTATACCAACGCCCTTTATCCCCTAAACAATTGGTTAGATTCAACTGGACGGTGAATCTTTCTTATCCCTTTTTTTATTATAAAAGATAATTTTCTTAGTTTAAATTCTCATATATCTGACTATAACTAAAACCATTTTTATAATTCACCAATGAATTTTTGCTGGCATGTTTATTTCGAATGTTAAGTACAGTATACAGAAAACCATGTTACCACTTCACGAAAAGTCCACTCTTCATGCATCACACCGGACTCAGCTTAGTAGCTTACACATCCTTGGAGCTTGACCAAATGGCTCAAGTGAGAATCAAAGCCTTTTCTTCTTCATACTTTCTTAATGACACAATGAACTCGGGATCAGGCCATCCATGACCCTAGAATAGCAAGCTACAATGGGAATTCAAATGATGGGCTTCTGTCTATAATGGGATTATTAAAAAAAAGAGTAAACTTTTCAAGGATACTACATGATAGGACTCATACATATGCATCAGCACAACAAATAGCAACTAATATACGTTAAACAAAGGCAAAATGGTCTACAAAAACGATCCTTCACAAGTCACCAGCTCAAAATAGAAGAACTAGATGAAACCATAACTTAAATCCTATTCCTTGCAAAAAATTTAATAGGCATCTTTAAGTTTCTGCTGTCCTAGACACTACAAAGTGAAAGCAAACTGGACAAGCGGGGACCTAGTTTAAACTGCTGCAATCTCTATGTTACTTGCCGCCAAAGCAGGAGTGAAGTTGTATTCCTCTTCCTCCTTGGGTGTGTGTATTGTAACCAGATCAGGCAAGGGTGTTATGGGGCCAACCTTGCCCTTAGGATCCCAATCAAGCATTATCTTCACCTTGATACCAAGAACACCCTGCAACAAATTTTAATCGCAAAAACATTAATTAAAAGTAAACTTTTCATACCAAAGTAGATTGTTGATATGCTAATTGCATTTATCCAATTCTGAAATGAGTTTCAAAGAGTAACTAAGCTAACCTGTCTAAGAAGCACATGCCTCACAGCAGAGTCAATATATTCATTGACAGGCTGGCCAGAGGATATCATGTAACCATCCTTGAACTTCATAGCTTTGGCACGCTGAGCCCTGAGCTTACCACTAACTATAACCTGGATATAGTGACAAAAAGGACACTCTTATCGTAAAGAAAACAGAACAAAAAAATGCTCATTTACCACAGGCAATGAAGGCCAAGAGCTTCCTTTACATACCTCACATCCTTTTGCTCCACTCTCCATAACAAATCTAAGAACACCATAGCAAGCCCTAAAAACAAGGAGGTTGAAGCCGATTCAATAGAAGTATAAAAACCAAAAGTAATAAAAATACAGCATAAATCTACAACAAATATTAGTCCAAAGATATCTTTAAAAATTATCACTGGACATGGATAAAAAATAAAGATGAAAACAAACTGATTGGACGATTATATATACTTGTGCATGTGCTCAATAATGTGTGCATACATTTTTCCAAACATGATGCAGAAACCATCATAAGCAGATTTTTTTTTTTGCCAATCCTGATTTGTCCCAGTGAAAGCTGTATAGAAGACTTCCCAGCTGGTTTTCTCACTATAAGTTTAAGGTTTTAATACTTCTGAGCTGTTTTCACCTTTTCCAACACTTTATTACAAATTCTATACATATAATAGGACACATGCACATCTGTGTAACTGCCACACAGAGAGAGAGAGAGAGACACTGATTCATGAAGAAATATATGGAATCAAATTCAGATACACTAAATTTTTTTTTTTGATAGGTTCGAATTCAGATACACTAAAATTTAGGAATTCCCGAACTCCAAGAACTAAAGAACAGTTCAAAGAGACTAACAAAACTCCAAATTTTAAATGTAAGCATTGTTGAGAGATCCTCTTAACCAATTATTTTTGGGAAAGGGAGTATATCACTATAATCAACGCTAACAACAAGGGAGACATTAGGTGAAGCCTTTTTTGGCAAATCATGATTCTTCTATAAGAAATATTCTATAAAATCTCCGAAACAAAGAAACCAAAATAAACATGATAAATTGATATTCAAAGGTTTAAATACCACTTTTATTGTATTCTTTTACAACTATCACCTAAACCATGAGTGTGTGTGAGCGCGCACAAGAGAGAGAGAGAGAGAGAGAGAGAGAGAATCACACTAATTCAGGAGGCTATAGATACCCTGAAGTTCAGAGACAATACAATTTAGGAGTTCCCGAACTCCAAGAACTATATAACAGTTCAAAGAGACTAACAAAACTCCAAATTTTAAATGTAAGCATTGTTGAGGGATCCTCTTAACCAATTATTTTTGGGAAAGGGAGTATATCAGTATAATCAATGCTAACCACAAGGGGGACATTAGGTGCAGCCTTTTTGCAAATCATGATTCTTCTATAAGAAATATTCTATAAAATCTCAGAAACAAAGAAGCAAAATGGCAACTCAATGAAAATGCTAAATTGATATTCAACAGTTTAGATACTGCTGAGCAGTCTTGAGCTTTCTCAATACCTCTTTATTTTATTTTTTTACAAGTTTCACCTAAACCATGAGAGAATGAAGGTGTACATGTCAGTGGGTGTGCGTGCACTAGTTCATGAGGCAATAGATGAAGTTCAGAGAATACAATTTAGGAGTTCCCGAACTCCAAGAACTAAAGAACAGTTCAAAGAGACTAACAAAACTCCCAATATTAAATGTAAGCATTGTTGAGGGATCCTCTAAACCCATTATTTTTGGGAAAGGGAGAAGTATATCAGTATAATCAATGCTAACCACAAGGCAGACATTCTGTGAAGCATTGTTCAGCAAATCATAATTCTATTACAAACATTCTATAAAATCTAAGAAACAAAGCAAAATGGCAGCTCAATGAACATGCTAAATTTCCATTCAGAGGTTAAAATTACTTCTGCACAGTCTCAACCTTTCTCAACACTTCTTTTTAATAAGTTTACACCTAAACCATGAGAGCATGAAGGTGTAAGAGTTTGTGTGTGAGTGAGTGTGTGTGTGTGTGAGAGAGACAGAGAGAGATTCCTATTGGTTCATGAAGTAATTGAGGCACAAGGTTCCACAGATAATGACTGGAGTAAAAATGAAATATTGGAGCTCGCGAACTCCAAGCACTATCTAACAGTTCAAGGATCTTACAAACTCCAAAATTCAATGTAAGCATTGTTGATGGTCCTCTAAACCCATAACTATCGGAGAAGGGAGAAGTATAGTCAATGCTGACTACATGAGATACATTGCAAAATAATGTTGGACAAACCATGGTTTCTCACAGGAAGGTTCTTACAAATCCATTTCAATCCCAATAAAGTATGTCATGACCACAGTCATGCGGAAAAATTAAAAAGACACTAGTAGGTCAAAATAGCTAAACAATGGATATTGTATAGATCTACAAGAACAAACATGATTAGAATCGTCAACATAGATTTGGTCCAAAGGCATTTTTAAGAATTAGAAATGGATAAATATAGAGAAGATAACATACAGGTAGGATAATGATATACCGACATATGTGTGTTTGTGCATTGTCAATAATGCAATAATATGTTTGTGTATTTTGCCAAGCAGTACATGAATGCATAAACCATCAAAACACAATCCTTTTTTTTTTTTTTGGCCAAGACCAATTTATCCCAGTGACAGCTGTAAAGAACTCTTTTTTTGATAAGTAGCTGTAAAGAAGACTTCCCAGCTGGTTCTCACTATAAGTTCAGGATTAAATACTTCTGAGCCACTGACTTCTTTCAAAACTTCATATACATATAATAGTCAGGGCAGATGCAAGTATGTGCATGTGTGCACCAAAGAGAGAGAAAGAGAGACAGAGACAGAGACAGAGTTACACTGATCCAAGAGGCAAAGATACCCTGAAGTTCAGTGACTTCAAAATTTAGGAGTTCCCAAACTCCAAGAACTAAAGAACAGTACAAAGAGACTAACAAAACTCCATATATTAAATGTAAGCATTTTTCAGGGACCCTCTTAACCCGTCATTTTTGGGAAATGGAGTAGTATATCAGTATAATCAATGCTAACCACAAGGGAGACATTTCGAAAGCATAGTTTGGAAAATCATGATTCTTATATTACAAATATTCTATAAAATCTCAAAAACAGAGAAGAACCAATATGGCAACTCAATGAACATGCTAAAATGCAATTTCACTAAGTAGAAGATATACCTCCGGACAGCAAGCCCTCCTAGAAGCTTGTAACGCAGAGACTCTGCCTGAGCAATGGCACAGAGCCCTCTGTTGTTCACTTTCTCAGCATAAAGCTCAACACTGTTCTCAGGAAACTTGAAACGCTTCTGAACAACAGATGTGAGTTCCCTAATTCTTCTTCCCTTCTCACCTAAGCCCATCAATTAGAAGCATAATCAGAAAACCTAACTTCCAAACTTCTACCCAGTTAGAAATCAATCCCATGTCTAAAGCTACACCAAGTACAATCTTTCCCTTCAAATTTCTTCACAAACAGATGCAGCTTATGAGCACACAGAATTGTCATGTTTCTTGGAAACAAAGAACACAAGTCAATGAGCCGAAATTTCATAGTTCACCTAATTGAGTAAAACATAGTATTAGTTACATCAACCAAATAACTCTCATAACCACCCAAAAACCTCTCCTTATCACTCATTGCTCTCTTTAATTTCTCTTCTTTAATTCTTCCTTACGATGCTCTCACGTAATCATGTTTTAATTAGCTTCTCTCCCTTTCTTAAGAAAGAGTTTTCTTATTTAAAGCTAGGAAAATATTAAGAGGTACAAAATTCTTCTTCTTTCTTTTTGATCTTTTAGTTTGATTCCTATTTATTTATCATATGATTTATGATCTTCTTCTCTAGTTCAATTTCTATTTAGTTGAGAGGTATGAATTTGATTTTGAATTTATTGTTGACCATAGTAGTCTAATTTGGTTGAATTTAATTGCTATTTATTTTATGGTTGCTTATAGTGACTTTTTTATATTTAATTTCAATGAATATTATTTCTTGTAAATGTATTCTAGTTTTTGTTAGATTTAATGTGTTTTTTTTTTTTTTCTAAATCTAATCCAAGAAGGCATGTATGTATGTAAATATATCATACTTTGTATTTTCTTGAATTGCAAATCAATATGATAATGTTACCTCAGCCCTTAACCAAATATTTTTGGCTACGCTCCTACATAAGTTGTTCCCAAACTGACACATAGGAACCACGATTGAAATAAGTTAAACAAGTGTAGAAAAGATATCGAAAATTAGATGACTGACTACGGCTAGGGGTTGACCAAGCTCTGAAAACTAACACAGTTTTGGGAGAAGTATCATATCTACATTCTTGATGGAGCACTCTTACTCTGGCTGAACATTGTTATAAAATTTCATTTCCATATGATTGTGGGCCTTGTGGCAGAACTACTTGATTCTCAAACAGGTAATTAGTTTCTCAATGTAATTAATTCAATTAATTTATAAAAATCAAGTAAGATCTAATGATGCCTTCACATAGTTACAATCATTATTCGTCAACAAATATTCCCCATAATTTACTCATTATTCTTATGCTATTAAGTTTTGTATATAACTTGGAGTTGTTAACATTTTAATAGACATTTGGTATAGTGGATAAGAGGTTGGACCTAAGTGTAATAACAAGCGCTTCTGCCCAAGTGATGTGTCATGAGTTTAAGTTCCAAAGTTGGACTCTCGAATTGGAGAAAATACACCATGTTTCAAGTATATGCTTCCTTCTACTCACAGCTGAGTAAGTCCCACAGCTTCTGCCTAAGTGATGTGTCATGAGTTTAAGTTCCAAAATTGGACTCTCCAATTGAAGAAAATACACCTTGTTCGGGTATATATTTCCTCCCACTTACAGCTAAGTGGGTCCCAGTTGTAAGACCCATTCAGCTGTGAGTGGGAGGAAGCATATACCCGAAACAATGTATTCTTCCTCCTCCAATTGAGAGTAAGGTTGTTCACTGACCACCTCTCGTAAACCCTACAAAAACGGAGGAGTCATATGCACTAGGATCGGCTTTTTATCTACACTTGGCGAAAATAAATAAATATATAAGTAGTAATTTTGGGCTTTCAATTGTCCAGTGATACAATGGAATCATTCTTGTGGGCAATTGTTAGGCCTAAATTCCATGATTTTTATGTTTACCTACCTAAGTATGGTGTCCCTTCATCCCTCCCTGGAGTTAAATTGAATAGGTTTATAACTACATTGAAGATTAGATCATCAAGGAATCTCGAGGGTCAATGGTCTTGCATAAGATCATTAGAGTGTGGAAGCCTGTCTTTCTACAAATTGATCTATAGGTCTCTGTTTGGTGCATTCTATTATGACTAAATGTATAGTTCTCACCTTTGACCATAAAGATGGATATAAGAAAAGGGATGAGGGTGGCAGTTTCACTCCCAAAGGGATCCCTATGGAATTGAGTGGTGCTTGGTCTAGGAAATTATTAACCACCATGCTCCAAGCATTGGGAAAATAAAGAACATTGGCCATGGTAGATGGAGAATATTTTGGAGGATATTCATTACAATGTACAACACAACAACCTTAGAGTTGTAATTTTAACAGTTCCTCATGTTGTTCTAGCTGATAGTAGGAAGTTAGCCTACATGGCAGGGAAATAGATACCAAATTTTGTAAGATAATGCAATTTATTCATGAACTTTTCTTTCTTGATATTTAAATATATATATATATATATATATATATATATATATATATATATATAAAAAGATACATTTAGAGAAAAATTGGAGTAGTATTATTTTTATTGTTGATGTGTCAAGTTGTGAATAATGCAACATCATTGTCACATAGGTCCATTAGTGAACACTTTCATCAGTATCAATCATAGCATACCACCTCAACAATTATGAAACAACTATGGAAAATTGTGTCTTTAAACCTTTTTTTTTTTTAGAATAAGTCTCTAAACTTGTTATTTAATAACCTTTTATTAAATAATAAGTCTCTAGATTTATTATTTAACAAAAGGTTATTCAAGCTATTTTCTCATCAAAGTTTGAGGGAAGATCAACACGGTCCTAAGACTTATCACCAGGTAAGTGGCTCTTATTAGTAAAGTGCGATCTCTATGTTACAAACCAAAAAAATTTTTCTCTAAAAGAAGAAATCCAAATGAGGCTTGCACTGGTTGGGTTATCTTTGAGTGTTCCCAGCCCAATTCATAAACAGTTTCTTCAAAATTTTTTTTTTTTATAAATACCATTTTAGATCTTGTTTGCTTTATTTTTATTTTTAGATTTTAGTTTTTACTGGTGAAAGAAATGAGGTGAAAACGGTTGCATAATTAAGCCAACTTTGAGTGGATTAAGTGAAGTTTTTTAAATTATGAGTAGGCAATTATAAAAAGGCCTAACTAAAGATGGGCAAAGTTTAATTATTTTTACATTATATAAATTGTATTTGTCAAACATTAGCACTAAAATCCATGATAGGTACATATTTTGTTCTTTAAAGTCCCACTAACATTAAAACATAAAGTATTTTCTTTTTCATCTTTCTTTTAAATAATTGGGGGGCATTGGTTAAGTCCTTGTATATGACAACATAATGTTTTTAAGGTTGTACATAATATGTAAACTAATATGTAAACTAATGTTCTCACACACATGATGTACACTTTATATACACAATATCAATAGTTTCACGCTTGATGTCCATATTTTCTATTGATGTCCAAATTTAAAATTTAAAATTTAAAATAAGTGGCATGTAGAGACAATGTAAACTAAGGACTGTGCTAGAATCAATGCTCTAATTCAGCCACTAAGCATGGTTTCTATTAGTGCATTTTAATTTAAAGTACGTTAAAACTTAAATTAACTGAAGATTAATAAAGAGTTGAGTTATAGTGGAATTTGTTAAAGAAAGAGTTAACTTGTATGTAAGTTAAATTAAATAAATTTAGAAAAGTTATCAAAAATAATAAATAACATGTAGGTTATGAGAAGGATTGGAAGACTATATATATGGCTATGCTACAGACTAATTTCATATCAAGAGTGAATGAAGATATATAGTTAAAGCAAAGAGTATTGTGTAAGAAAGTGAATTCAATAATTCTTCTAAATACTTGAGAGATTTCAGGCTAAAGAAAGGTGTTTCTTTTGGTGGAACTTTGAGCTCAACCACTTATGCAGGGTTGGACTGAGCTACACAACGAACTGTTAGGTTGTTGTATCTTGGAGGGGACAAGTCAAAAGTGAATTTCTGCTGCATCGGTTTCTAGGCTTTGCCAATTGCAGAGGGCTTCAATCTCCTGTTCTGCCACAAGGCCCACAATCATATGGAAATGAAGCTTTATAACAAGGTTCAGCCAGAGTAAGAGTGCTCCATCAAGAATGTAGATATGATACTTCTCCCGAAATTGTGTTAGTTTTCAGAGCTTGGTCAACCCCTAATCGTAGTTAGTCATCTAATTTTCGATATCTTTTCTACTCTTGTTTAACTTATTTCAATCGTGGTTCCTATGTGTCAGTTTGGGAACAACTTATGTAGGAGCGTAGTTAGAAATATTTGGTTAGGGGCTGAGGTAACATTATCATATTGATTTACAATTCAAGAAAATACAAAGTATGACATATTTACATACATACATGTCTTCTTGGATTAGATTTAGGAAAAAAAAAAAAAAACACGTTAAATCTAACAAAAACTAGAATACATTTACAAGAAATAATATTCATTGAAATTAGATATAAAAAAGTCACTATAAGCAACCATAAAATAAATAGCAATTAAATTCAACCAAATTAGACTACTATGGTCAACAATAAATTCAAAATCAATTTCATACCTCTCAACTAAATAGAAATTGAACTAGAGAAGAAGATCATAAATCATAAGATAAATAAATTGGAATCAAACTAAAAGATCAAAAAGAAAGAAGAAGAATTTTGTACCTCTTAATATTTTCCTAGCTTTAAATAAGAAAACTATTTCTTAAGAAAGGGAGAGAAGCTAATTAAAACGTGATTACGTGAGAGCATCGTAAGCAAGAATTAAAGAAGAGAAATTAAAGAGAGCATCGAGTGATAAGGAGAGTTTTTTGGGTGGTTATAAATTGGAAGGGGATATTATAAAAGTTTTGGGAAAGTGCAAAACTTAAGTATAATACTTTAAGTGCATTACATTGGGTTCCTCAATTAAATTCAAATATTATTTTTCTATGACAAATAAAATACAAACAAAATTATCATTTTTAAGGGAAATTAAATTAAATTCAATGAGTTATTTATTTATTTATTTTATAAAGAAAAAGTTAGAATATTTTTTTGGACCAAAGTAACAAGTACATCAGCATCTAGAGTAGCTGAAAACAAATGAATTGCTTCTATCCATCTAATATTATCCTCGTTGCCTACCTAGCATAAGAAGCTAATAGCTTGGCTACCCTATTAACAAACTTAACAAGGGACTATACTAAAACTCCAAGACATGCACATGGATAGGAGAGTGTGAACTTCATCAACAAGATGCCCATTAATAGTCTAATACTGGATCCTCATAGTCTCTCTAATCTCTAATGATAATTCCCCCATCAGTACAACATAGGTCTTTGAATAGCTATGAGATATGGTCTCACTCAAGAAAAAAGTGTGGAATATGACTACAATGTTTTAGAGGAGGAAAGGAAAAGTCAAAAGATGAAAAGTAGGGATTTGGGATGGGGAATTTTTATGACTAACGTATTGGAGGAGGGGCCAACTCTTAAATGAGAAGGTGTGAGACTTATTTCTTCCTAATATTTTTTAAAAATTTTGTGGGGGCCAGAGGATAACGTGCCTCTGCCTTGAGCTTTTCCAGGTGACCCGTGTAAGTCTCGTAAATAAAAGGAAAAATAAATAAAAATTAAATTTAAAAAAAAAGTAGGTAACCCAAGTGGGACTTTCAAATAGTAGAAAAAAAAAATATACAATAAGATGGCTTACAATCTAATTCCAAACAGGCAAAACTAATCTACTTTTCAAGTTTGACAGCCTAATTTTTAGTTTCCAGGGACTAATAAATGTGCCCTGTTTATGCTGTGGAGTTGGAAGATTTGAGGTTGGTGTTTACAATGCAACCACAAAGTGCAAATGGGTTTGTACGAAATTGAAAGATTAAAACACTCCGTTAGAGCATTTTCATCAAAACTTTTAAAAATTTTAGCATTTATTATATCAAAAATCAATTTTATAATATATAATACATCACTTTACAATATCCCTTACATCACAATTTTTATTTTTTTTTATCAATTCATTTGAATATTCTTTATTTTTTATTCAATTTTGATTCTTCCTCTCTCTTTGTCTCACTCTCTCTCTCTCTCTCTCTGTTTCTCTCTTTCTCAACCCAATTATTTTCAGCACCACCGGCCACCACATCCACCCACCCATACCATAACCACCCCATCCACCCACCATCGCCGCCACCAACTCCAGCCCGATCCACCGCAACCACAAACAACAGTAGAGAAAAAAAAAAAAAAAACCCCTCCACATCCACATCCACATCCACCTTCACCCATTCCACAACCACCGCCACCAGCCAACAGCCTCGAGCCAGATCCAGCGCAACCACACTCAACAGTAGAAAAAAATCAAAATAAAAATCAATCGGACCAAATCATAGATCTTCCAGAGAAGACCAAGGAACACGAGTGACCCAGGAATGCGATCCGCGTCAGTGAGTGAATGAGCTCACTCGATTCACGTCGGTGACCCAAGAACACGATCCACCGCCACCAGCCAGACCCACCAGCAATCAAACCGTCGGTGACCCAGGAACACAACCCACGACCGTCGGTGACCCAAAATCAAGATCTAAAGCACGACCCACGACCCAATAAGACTGCACCGTGGCCCAAGAACAGCACCGTGACCATCGGACTATCAGACCACAACGAACCATTAGACCATTAGGCCACATCGGACCCATGACCATCGGACCACCATCGCCGGATCACATCCATCGGGAAAGAGAAGAGAGAAGAGAGAAGTGAGAGAGGAAAGAGAGGAGTTATGAGAATAATAATAATAATAATTATTATTATTTTTTTTACAACCTAGCTATAGTGAGATGTTATTGATAATAGCTCACTATAACTAAATGCTAAAATCTTTAGCATTTGACATCTTTAATGTATGTATGTTTTTATGATTTGAGGTGTTAAAAATGCTAAAAAATAGCATTTAACATTTTTATCATCTTTGATGAGAATGCTCTTAGTAATTAGCTTAACTATTCAAACATGGCCATCAAAAATCTTTTTCCTTATAATTTTTTTTTGAAATGGAAAATGAGATATAAAATATGTTGCTCATGCTATTACAAATAATCAGAATGAAAATTCGCAGAGAGAGAGAGACCCTTGAAACGAGAAGGGTATTCAAGCTTTGTAGAAATTAGTCCAACTCTCTCTCATGAATGTGGATTAGTTAGGATGTCAGCACTGGCAAGCTCCAATTGTGGATTTTAAGAGGAAAGCCGCCAAGGAGAGAGATAGAGTGTGTGTGGGTGTGCACCATAAGATAAGACTTCTGCCTCTTCTTTTACTCTTAAGAAGTAGCAGAAAACAAACTGATATAATTATTTTTTTAATAATATATGTGATTTGAATAATTTGATTATCCAATTAATTGGTGACAATTTTTGTGGTTACAGAATATAAATCCAAAAAAGGTGCTAGTTTACGCATGATTGTCGTACTATTATAGTTGTAGTTCTCAACCTACAGTTGCTTTGATGACTTACAGCTCATTTGGAAGCAGAGAAAGTAATGAATGAAAAGGAATAAAATTAAAAATTTTATATTATTCTTTTTCTTCCTTTATTTGGGAGTATTAATTGATAGAATCCATTCAATTGTTTAGGAATTTAGGTCCATTTTATTCCTTTATGATCATTTTATTATGAACTCACAAACGAAGGCTTAGAAATAAGGTTATAATCAATCAAAATTAGGTGACAAATTACACCTTAAAATCTCAATAATTGGTATTTTTTTTTGAATCCACAAATGCTCTACAATGATGTAAACGTGGAAAATAAATTTTTGAATAAAATCTTTTATGAAAATGTATTACTTGTTTTCTAGTTTTCAAACTAAAATAAGAGTACATACTGCATAATAATAATAATAATAATAATAATAATAATAATAATAATAATAATAATAATAATAATTTAATGTATATCCTTTTGCTTTTCCACCACTATTACCAAACACAAATGGTGCAGAAAAAAAAACTTTCTATCATTTTTTATCTTTCAACATTTCCATCATCCCAATCAATAGAGTAGAATTGATGCCAATTTGAGACGTGAAATTATTATTTTTTATATATTTATTTTTTGTTAATATAATTTTAGTGTACTCTCTTTATGATGTCATATTCATATTTAAGAAAATTTTGTGGTTGAACATATGGATATACGAGTTAAATTTGAAAACTTTGACAATTTATGTTAATTTAATTTGAACCACAATTTATTTATTTTTTATTTTTCATAATGTGATAGTTACAACTTACAACATTGGGGACAGATGACTTAAATCTTGAATATTTCTGTTAGAAACATCAGAAGGTGCTAATTGAATTACAAAACAAAGCTATCATTTTATACAATCATATAAGTTACTATTCATTTTTTTCTCCTACAAAAAGTATGTAAGTTACTTATCAATGCTCCATCATTATAATAAGATATCTAATGCATTTATTTCATGCAATAGGTGCCTCACAACTGTGTTCCTTGGTTTGTGGATTCCTATTCGCTGTGAGTATTCATTGGGTATATCAAGATTGGATTAAAGAAAATATAAAATAAAATAACTAAACGTGACTCATAGAAAGAATGAAAAATTAGGAGAAACTACACTTTTCTTTTTTCCAATATGTGATTTTGACAAAAATACATTTTACCCACATGAGACCTGCTAATGTGGATGTTCATCAAAAACTTTGTTGTCAAAATATAGACGTTTAGTCATCACGTGCTTCAGAAAAATATGACACTATTATACTTTGACATCTTGCCAATTTGACTGGTTTAGAAATTTAGCATTTTGCCCACAAAATGGTTTAGAAAAAATCATGTGCTTACCTATTTAGTAGTTTCAATAGTTATTGATTCCATAATAATTAATGGCAAAATAAAACCAATGTGAGTGAAGCTTTACTTTCAAACCTACGATCATCAATAGAGTTATTATTTTATGTTTTAATAGCATTTGCTTTTATCGATTTCTTTTTTATCATCTGATCAAAATACTAATTGGTTTTTGATATAATCAAAAGCGGAGCTATGTTGAAAGGTGGGGGGCCATGCCCCCCTCCCCCCAAAATTTTGAAATTTTTTTTAAATATATATATAATTATTTTAATATTTTCAAAATTTAGTCTACAAAAATAAGAGTTACCCCCCCAAGTATTTGAATTAGTCCAACGATGCTCTTAAAAAAAATAATTGATCTAATAGTTATAG
Source organism: Castanea sativa (assembly GCF_040712315.1). NCBI lineage: Eukaryota > Viridiplantae > Streptophyta > Magnoliopsida > Fagales > Fagaceae > Castanea > Castanea sativa. The sequence continues at coordinate 5,170,241 of NC_134017.1, read as the reverse complement.
AGACATAACTTTATTTTTCGCAATTCTATTTTTTATTGTAAAATGTGCTCTTATATATGTTAAATATATATTTGATAAAGTTTGGCATTAAACATGTTTGAATTTATCATTTTCAACCCGTTATATGACGATTAACAAGTCATTGACTCATTAAAAAAATCTTATCACTAAAACTACACATGAAATGTCTCTTTAGTTGCCACATAATGGGTTAAAGCAAGATAGCTTTAAATATGTTTGGAGCTTAACTTGTTCCTCCAAGTTTAGGATCATTCATGTTTTTGAAAATTTCACTAGTTCGATTGAATGATTTTTTAATTTACATTAGTATAAAATTTGATAATTTGTTTAGAAAATGAAACTTTTTAAGAATTTCACTATGAAAATAGTAAAAATAAATTTTATTAATTTTATGAAAGATCGCCATCAAACATAATTTTGATTGAAAATACTAAGCTTTTGTTGTTGTTGGGTGTGTGTATATATATAACTTATAAAATAAAAAAGTGTGTGTATATATGTGTGTGTATATAATAAAAGAGGTGTGTATATAATGTGTGTATGGAGGATTGTCTTAATAAATATATTAGTGCTATAACTTGGCTCCCGAAACAAAAATTCCTAACTCTGCCCCTAGGTGTAATTGAGGATATAATATAATCTCAGATCTCTTATTTGACAATAAGGGTCTTTAATTTTTGAGCTAGTTGAAACTCACAAATAAAGTTATTATTGGGTACACGTAGAGCATGATGATGTGATGTTCCATCTTCACACATATATTCTAATAATTTTCCTCAAAAAGAAAACTCATTCTCATAACATAGGTGAGTTCTCCTAATTTTCAAATATCAAATTGCCATTTTACTCTCATTTGTTAGTGTTTTATTTATTATTATTATTATTTTGATAGGAGGGTTTTTATCACTCATACCTTTGTTACTAGAGTTAAAATAATTATAATAATGATTATAATATTAAATTTCATAAGGCCTACAAATATGTTGGTCCAATAATTATTTTTAGCTCCTATGTTTTTCTTTAAAGAGGTGCTACGTGTACAACATTTTCACAACAAGTCATAGGTGAAAAGTTGTTATTGATTCTAATTTGAATTCATAACTTAAATTACTTTTCTCCCATTTTGACAATTATGACTTAAAATGCATTTCTGGAAAACTATGAACTAAAATCATAACTTGTTAGGTGAACATTGCTACATTCTACATTCTCACACACAAGAAGGTCAGAACAAGTTATGGGACTCGTTAGCAAGACAAACTTCTTGTTCATCCTTTCTTGCTTCTGTTTAAATTTGACTGTTGCCATAGGCCCATAGACACCATAAGATCTTCCCAATCCATCAACGACATTGAATACATATATAATATCCAATGGCAGTGCTTTCAGACTAGGATTCTTCAGCCCTGCAAATTCTACTAGTCGCTACCTCGGAATCTGGTATAATAACAGTAGAGAGGGAAAATTCCCAACCTATCACAAGCTGACACATCATACTACCAAGTCCACAAAATACAACCAATTACAAAGCGCCACGTACTGCTGCTAGGTTTTGCCATCACTATTCAGAAACCAATAGAAATTTGCCAAGTGTCATTGAAATAAAGGCATGAAACTGCATCAGCACGTGTAAGCGATGACACAAACAGCCTTGCACGTGTAAGCGATGACACAAGCAATCCAGCACGTATAAGCGATGACATAAGCGGACCAATCAGGTTGTGACATGTGTCACCAATCAGACTCTACCACGTGTTGCTCACCCACTCCTAAACTCCTATAAATAGAAGCCTTCCTAAGACATTTAGGAGGACAGACGGGGAAGGAAAGAAGAAAGAAGATATCTTGAGTTCAGAAATCCAGAAGCTCTGCCGGAATCAAACCCCGAAGCCTCCAGGAATTTCAAGAACTTCAACCTCAAATACAGACAACATTCGAAGCAAAGTCATCCAAACTACTTGCCTAAATCTCAAAGTTCACTGGAATCAAGCTCAAAAGCCTCCAGGAACCTCAACACACCTTAAATCAACGAAGCTCTACGGAATCAAGCCTTTAAAGCACCGAAGAACTTCCACCACAAACCTTTAAACATGAAGAACACACGAAGAACACACGAAGAACAAAGAATTTCTAACAAGCTCATAACCAGAGATTCGTTGTAATTCCGTTTCAAAGATCTTCGATCCATTCCTCAGCTAAATTGAAGGATATCTTGTGTTCAAATCAAAATCACATTACCACAATTCCAATCAACAAATCTTTCAAGGAGATCGAATCAGAGGATCACTCTTTTGTAATTGCAGAGAATTGTATCATATATTCATCAATACAAATTCGCATTTGTGAAACTATTTTACTTGTTTGATTTATTTCGAACTAAGAATTTAGTCGTCTACAAATTCTAGCACGCCCAGTGGGACATCTCTGCCTCTCATCTCATTCTCCTTCAAAGAAAAAAAATCTTCATCATCTTGCTACCAACTTCAATGGCCTCTAGCACGAACATTCAAGCTTCAACAATAGCTACTTCAATTAAACTTGGTACGGCTACCACCAATAGTTGCATTGGAGCAATCAATTGTAGCCAACCTAAAGCTCACAATCAACTTCAATCTCAATCAACCAAGGAAGCCAAGGTCCAGAAAATCATCTCCTTAGACCCTCTTAAAAGAAACAAGATCATCAACATGGACATCTCCACCTTGGAACACCTCAAGTATGGGGGCAAATCCCCTTCTTCCTTCACAAGAAGTTGGTCGCACGATTTCTCTCTCATCAAAGGGAACCCAAAAGATGAGATTTCACGTGCTCACTTCAATTCACTTCCTTCTCCATCATCTGTGGAAGTTGTGTCAATCATGATGACTAACACCTCTACCATGGAAGAAAAGATGGCTGAAATGGAACAAAGGGTTGTTCTTTTCACAAAAGCACTTGAAGATAAGGACCTCTAAATTGCAACTTTAATGAACAAACTCGAAGTACAAGATCTTGGTGAATCAAGCCATGGTCATAAATTCACATCTGCGAAGGATGATGAAGGGAAAGAAATTGAAAACACTCCCCGACAAGAACAATCCACCTCAATGGCCTCAATATCTGTCCAACAACTGCAGGACATGATAACGAATACCATACGAGCACAATATGGAGGTTCTTCTACAAATTCTCTCATATATTCAAAACCCTATATGAAGCGCATTGGCAATATGAGAATGCCAAATGGGTATCAACCCCCTAAGTTCTTGCAATTTGATGGAAAGGGAAACCCTAAGCAACACGTTGCTTAATTTGTAGAAACTTGCGAGAACGCAGGGACTCAAGGAGGCCTCTTTGTAAAGCAGTTCGTTCGTTCACTAAAAGGGAATAACTTTGATTGGTATACAGACTTAGAACCCAAGTCAATCGATAGTTGGGAACAACTTGAAAGGGAGTTCCTCAACCAATTCTACAGCACACGCCGTACGGTAAGCATGATGGAGCTTACCAATACTAAGAAGTGGAAAGACGAGCTCGTTGTTGACTATATCAATCGATGGCGTTCTTTGAGTCTAGACTGTAAGGATAGACTTTTTAAAATATCTGCTGTAGAAATGTGCATCCAAGGCATGCACTGGGGACTTCTGTACATCCTGTAAGAGATAAAGCCCCGAACATTCGAAGAATTGGCAACTCGTGCACACGACATGGAATTGAGTATCTCTAGCCGTGGAAATACAAAACCTCCCATACCTGAGGAAAGCAGAAAGGAAGTAAAGATGAATGACAGGAATGCAAAAGGCAATCTTAAAAACCCAATAACTGTTAACACTGCCATAGTTAAGGTTCCAAGGAGAGAAGCAAAGGCAAATGAAAAACAACTTGAAGGATGGCAAAAGAATGAAGTGTGTCGTCTGACCTTTAAAGAACGTGAGCAAAAAGCGTATCCGTTCCCCGATGAAGATGTGTCAAACATCTTAGAACAACTATTGCAATTAAAGCTGGTTGAATTGCCAGAATGCAAGCGACCAAAAGACATAAGGAAAGTTGATGACCCTAACTACTGCAAATATCATCACATCATTGGCCACCCAATTCAAAAATGCTTCGTCTTCAAAGAACAAATCATGAAGCTTGCCAAAGAAAACAAGATTGATCTAGACCTTGATGAAGTTGTCGGGTCAAACCATGTGACCATTGCTTGTGATGTACTTCCAACTCTCAGGCAGGGGCAAACACCAATAAGGCTTACAAGTTGATTGATCAGGAGGGTGTAAGGATCGGCCCCATCAATGGGAAGTTCCTCAAACGCTTTTATGCTTGAAAATCGAGAACTGCTCCTCGGTAAGAGTTTAAACTGCCTACTGTAGCACTATAAGGGTACATGATGTCTTCCCATTACCTTTGAAAGTGTACAAATAAGGAGAAATTAATCCCACTCTATGTCACCATTTGCGAGTGTGGCGTAGTGGCTGGATGCCCATGTCGCCCTTGAGGCCAAGGTCTCGGGTTCGATTAGAGGTGATACCCACTATTGCGCAATTGGTACCCATGAAATGCCGTGGGGTGTAGGGCGAGGATTACGCACATGAGCCCTCCCTTTTTTTGTAAAAAAAAAAAAAACAGAAACAAAAACAAAGAAAAAAAAACAAAAACAAAAACAAAAACAAAAAAATCATCAAAACCATGAAAAAAAAAATCATAAAAAAAAAAAATTTGGTTGAACTACGTAATGACTTGATCCCTCTCCGGGGTACGTAGGCAGCTTAGTACTTTTCACTAAGTTCAGTCACATGAAAAAAAAAAAGGGATTGCCAGTCTAACTTGAGGAGTTTTTCAAAGATCGTTATAGTAGAAAATGAAGACTTCTGCATGGCATTCCCCATCTTCTATGGACATTCTCCAATGTGTATGAAGTATGCTTTGCATCACTTATCTTCTGGGGGCATCTTTTTGTACCTTGCAAGTCTAAGTTACATCATCTCTCTTCTAGGTTGTGTCACTTCATAGTTCTGAAATTTGAACCACATCATCTCCCTTCTGAGTGGTGTTGTTTCACATCATGTCTCTGAAATCTAGACAATGTCACATTCCTCCAATATCTGAAGTTGGTGTTGCATCATCTCTCCTCTAAAGGCATGTTTGTGCAATGTCAAAATCATGGCGGAATTCTTCTCACATCTTCAAGGTTTTGTTGGCATCTCTTTGCATCCTCAAAGTCTTGATGGGAGTTTCTTGAAACTTCAACGTCTTGTTGGAATCTCTTTGCATCCTCAAAGTCTTGATGGGAGCTTCTTGAAACTTCAAGCTTCTTGAAACTTCAAGCTTTATTATAAAGGCCAATATTAGTGCAACTTCAATGTGAATGCAAGTGCCAATATGGAGTGTTGACATGACTGCATGACAAAGATGGATGTTGGCACGACTTCAATGCAAATGAACTGTTGACATGAGTGTTGGCATGGCAAAGATGAATGTTGGCACGACTTCAATGCAGATGAACTGTTGACATGACTTCATGGCAAAGATAAATATTAGCATAGCTTCAGTGCAAATGAAGTGCTGACGCTAATGAAGTGTTGACGAAGCTTCATGGCAAAAATGGATGTCAGCACGGCTTCTAAGCAAATGAAGTGTTGTCGTGGCTTCATGGCAACGATAAATATTGGCATGGCTTCAATGCAAATAAAGTATCGAGGCAACTTTATGGCAAAAGAAGAGTGCTAGTGCATCTTCATTACAAAGGCAAATGGTGATGTGACGCTTCATAGCAAATGCAAGTGTTGGCGCCGCTTCATGACAAAGATAAGTGGTGACACGATTTCGATGCAAAGAAAAATATGGATGCAGCTTCATTGTAAAAACAGGTGTTAATATGGCTTCAGTACAAGGATAAATGCTGGCATGGCTTCATGGTAAAGACTTTTGATGTGGCTACGTTGCAAAGACTCTTAATGTGGGTACGTTGCAAAGATTCTTGATATGGCTGCATTGCAAAGACAAGTGTTGGTGTGGCTTAACTGCCAATACCAAAGCTAGTACGACTTCAAAGACGAGTACTGGTGATAGCATTATTGCCTAGCTGAATATCCTTATGGAAACGTCGTTGCAAAGACGAATATCACTAAAAGATTGTTGATGCAAGAAAAGAATGTAACAACATGAAGGCATACGTTCTTGCAACGTTGCTATCAATGAAATACAAAGTCACCAAATGAAGGCAAACACTTCTATGAGAACGTCAGCGTGAAGTTTGATGTCAAAACCCAAAGATCAAGGAAACTGAGCTGCAAAACAAAAACAAGCAACAACGAAAAAAAAAATGTCAGAAGAAAATCTCATTGCATGTCTAAACAAAGGACAAAAGAAAAAGAAAAAGAAAAAAAAATTCTTAAAAGCTGGAGAAGAAGACTGAAGGCTAAGAATGCCCAAATGAACGAAGCCAATCTCACGTCTTATATAGAGAACTTTTGCTAAACCAGCAGACAAGAAAAATGAAGAAAGTTAGCAAACCATTAAATGGTTCCACTAACAGGCCGTTGGAAAAAACTATATTCACATTTCAGAAATGTGAAAACAATTGGAGCTTAAAGTGAGATTTTGCAGACTCAAATGCACTCAAAATCAGAGAAGTCTGCGCTGAATTTTGAAATGAAAGAGCATATTCAACCATGGAGACAGAAGATGATGGCTCATTACCTACCTGGCAAGTCTGAATCTTGGCACCATCCTGTCAGGGCGGCCACCACAAAATTAGACCAAAAGGCCATAAGTCCAACAAAGCCCCGCGACTTTCTCATCCAAATTTGTGAAAATCCAGACCTTATTTCACAAAACTGACACCACAGTAGTCTTCTACGGCCCTTGATGTACAAAACCCAAAAAGATGATCAACACCAGGGAAAACACGCGCCTCCATGCGCCACCATAGGCTTCGAAAATCGTGGCCTACTCCCTCAAAACTGTACAAATCCAGACTTTATTTCACAAAAATAACACTACCACTCGATCCAGCGACCCCAGATCGACAAAACCCAAAATTCTCAAGTCCAAAACATGATCCACGCGCCGCCAGAAGCTCCAATGAACGAACACACGCTCCCACGCGCCACGCTCGCCTGCCACGCGCCACGCTCACCTGCCACGCTCCTACACGCACCGGCTCGTCTCCCATACGCGCTTCACACGCGTCGCACGCGCCAGGTGCAGCGTATGACGTCACTGATGACATCACCATACGTGAACCGGTTTGACCTAGACCAACCTGGAAAACCGACCTGGATCCGGACTGCCTTAAAAAAAAAAAAAAAAAAAAAAAGAAAAAGAAAGAAAAAGAAAGAAAATGCTTTGACTAGTTGGAACTTTGACTTTGACCAAAAAGTCAAAATTTTCAAAACCGGCCTGTCTCACTCAGTTTTTCGCGTACTTTCCAATTTTGGGATCTGTTTCTTCAATCGAGACTTGAAAATTACACAACCGTCCAATTTCTAAAAAGTTGACTTTTGCACAAAATGTTGACCAAAAGTCAAAATTTTTGAGATGGACCTATCTTGCTCGATTTTTCGCGTGTGTTCCAATTTTGGGGTCTATTTTCATTTAAGAATCCAAAATTGCTCAAATAGTGTGAGTCTACAACTGTTGACTTTGATGTAAACTTTGACCAAAAATCAAGATGTTCGAGCAAAGCTTGTCCTATCAGGTTTTCACAAAGATTTTGATTTTGAAATTTGCGTATTTGTTTTGGACTTAGAAACCACCAATCTGACCCACTTCTCCGAAGTACTAGCAGTGTCCAAAATTTAAGCTCTCAAGATTATAATTTGAGATCCATCCATTTGGTTTGGATTCCCTCAAGATTATCCTCCAGACTTGATTAAGGCTCCCGTTTCAAAGAACAGATGAACTCTTACAAGTATGTCTCAAAATTGAAATTACATTGGGTCACTACTTCAGCCTACTATTTTCGTCGGTGCCTACCAGTCTCCAACCTAACATTCCCATTCGGTGCCTACCGTTCTCGTCCACCATTCTCACCAAAAAGTCCCGTCCGCCATTCTCAATTACCCAACTACCGTTCTTCATCTTTCCACTATAAATAGAAAGGTCGGATTCACTAAAGCCCATCAAGAAAAAAAAAAAAAAAACACTGAATCATGAAATGAAGATTTGCTTCGTTCAAATTCTCAAATCCTCCTTCTCACAGCCATTTCTCACTGTGGCCTCATCATTCTCAACACCTAGCAACCAAAATCGCTTCATAATCAGTTTGAAATCAACCCTTTCATGGTTCAGTAGAAACCCTTCTCATAACATCATTGCTGTTTTAGGATTCAAATAAATTTTGTTTCCCTACTTAACGACCACATTTGTTCATAAAGTTACTCATAACAAGGTTTGCATCAACCTTCCATGCTTCCTTGGACTTGTTTGGCCAGGAAATCTAAGTCCAGCAGAGACACCCGTTCCTAAGATCAGGGCTTCCGTAGTCTCTCTTCAACTATTTGGTCTCCCATTAGAAGCAGTGGTTCGGAACAAACAGCAACTTGGCTGGTTTCTAAAACCAGGATCACAAGTTAACTCCACCTTTCATTTGTTGTGCTTTCCCAACAAAGTTACATTAGGTGAAGGTGGTAAAAAGTGTTGGGGTATTCTACAAATTGTCTCCCATCCAACACTTATGATGTCCTTCAAGGTACCAGTTCATCAGAAATTAGCCTTTGGTGTTGGCAAATGGTTGCCAAAGCCTCATTCCATGTTTCCACCAATGCAGAGCCCAAAGGTCATCATTGTTGGTACCTCAAAACACACTTTCTGGAATTACTCCAACTTAAGATCAGCTTGAAGAATTTCAGAAAATATACTTCTGAAATTACTTCAACTTAATGTCCGTCAGCACGGTCCAGTTACACAAGCGCATTCAATGACTTGCTGTCGGACCTCATTTAGCATGCAGCCAGTCCCATATCTCAAGGTGTACTTCCTAGAGACATCTACGCCAGAGAGTCCCCAACATGTAGGGTCAGGGCCATGGTGTCATATGTTTCACCTATTCACTTTGCTTCATCACCATCTTCTTCACCATCAACATCAACAAACCCAAAATACTCTTCTGAAATTACCTCAACTTAACCCAAGTGACGCAATAACACATGCGCATTCAACCACACCCCCACATGTTCTCTCCATAATTCGAAGTATACCCTTCAGATATAACTTCACCAGAAGTTCTTAAAAATAGGAGACTAACTCCGGAGCTCTGCATGTTGTACCCAGCCAACATTCTCACCTCTTCTCCATCTTCAACACCTTGTGATCGCCACCAACGATCCAAAATACTCTTCTGAAATTACTTCGACTTAACCTCTGCTGAGAAAACTCGGTCACGCGAGTACATTCAAATACTCGCAGACCCCTTCTCTGTCTCATCAAAGCCTTTCATATGGGTGGGTCTACTCTTCTGAAATTACTTCATCCTGTTAAAAGCTCCACCACCTTCAACTATTTCATTAGAAGAGTCAAGTATAAAAATCCATTTTCTTTCAAGACTCATTCATTCACCACACTCCAAAACTGTGTGCATGAACGAGTCTCGAGGGGGCATTTGTAGAGAGGGAAAATTTCCAACCTATCACAAGCTGACACATCATACTACCAAGTCCACAAAATACAACAAATTACAAATCGCCACGTACTGCTGCTAGGTTTTGTTATCACTATTCAGAAACCAATAGAAATTTGCCAAGTGTCATTGAAATAAAGGCATGAAATTGCATCAGCACGTGTAAGCGATGACACAAACAGCCCTGCACGTGTAAGCGATGACACAAGCAATCCAGCACGTGCAAACGATGACATAAGCGGACCAATCAGGCTGTGACATGTGTCACCAATCAAACTCTGCCACGTGTCGCTCACCCACCCCTAAACTCCTATAAATAGAAGCCTTCCTAAGACATTTAGAAGGACAGACGGAGAAGGACAGAAGAAAGAAGATATCTTGAGTTCAGAATTTCAGAAGCTTTGTCGGAATCAAACCCAGAAGCCTCCAGGAATTTCAAGAACTTCAACCTCAAATATAGACAACATTCGAAGCAAAGTCATCCAAACTACTTGCCTAAATCTCAAAGTTCACTAGAATCAAGCTCAAAAGCCTCCAGGAACCTCAACACACCTTAAATCAACGAAGCTCTACGGAATCAAGCCTCTAAAGTATCGAAGAACTTCCACCACAAACCTTCAAACACGAAGAACACACGAAGAACACGAAGAACACACGAAGAACACATGAAGAACAAAGAATTTCTAACAAGCTCATAGCCAGAGATTCGTTGTAATTCCGTTTCAAAGATCTTCGATCCATTCCTCAGCTAAATTGAAGGATATCTTGTGTTCAAATCAAAATCACATTACCACAATTCCAATCAACAAATCTTTCAAGGAGATCAAATCAGAGGATCACTCTTTTGTAATTGCAGAGAATTGTACCACATATTCATCAATACAAATTCGCATTTGTGAAACTATTTTACTTGTTTGATTTATTTCGAACTAAGAAATTTAGTCGTTTACAATAACATTTCTGCATTCACCGTCATATGGGTAGCTAATAGAGAGAAACCTCTCAAGGATTCTTCTGGGGCTCTTACTATATCCAAGGACGGCAATCATGTGGTACTAAATGGACAAGCAGAGATTGTATGGTTATCAAATATTTCAAATTCTGTAACCAATTCTAGTGCCGCTCTTTAGGATTCCGGAAACCTTATGTTGCAAGTTGACGCTACAGGACTAGTACTATGGGAAAGTTTTCAACATCCTTCTGATTCCTTCTTTCCAGGCATGAAACAAGTACTAATTTCAGTAAAGATCAGAGAGTACTGTTGACATCATGGAAAAGCCCTTCTGATCCATCCATTGGTAACTTCTCTGCAGGCATTGATCCACCGAACATTCCTGAAGCTTTTGATTGAAAAGAGGGTTGCCCATATTGGCGGTCTGGTCCATGGAATGGTCAGGTGTGCATTTACTGTAGTTGATTACAAACAGTGTTAAATTACCAAATTGCCCACTGTGCTGCTACAAAGGTCCTCTCCGTGCTGCAAATGGCCTCTCCATGCTGTTGCAAAGGTCCTCTCTGTGCTACTCTGCTACAAACGTTCATATAATTTTTAGCTAAAGCTACTTGTGAAATCTAACCAAACGATCATATAATTTTTTCAGTTTCAAAAAGCGCCTTTTGCCTTCTAAAAGTGCAAACAAATGGGCACTTAGGGTGAGTTTGGTTCAACTTTTTGAAATTGGGTTTTTTGAAAAAGTGGGGTTTTCAAAAAGTGTGGTATGAAATTAGGTTTTTTTAAAAAGCTGGTGTTTGGTAAAAGCTGTTAAAAAGTGCTTTTTGAAAAAGCTGAACATTTGGCTAGCATTTATAAAAGTAGCGGTTTGAGTTGTAAATAAAAAAAAAAGACAATGTATATATAAGGGGATTTATTTCATACTTAAATCAACTTAATAATACTTATTAAAAAAAACCTACTCAATAATAATAACAACAACAACAATAATAATTTATTGTTAACTAAATTTTGTTGTAAAAATATTTTTACAACAAATCATACATGGTAAGTTGAAACTGATTGTAATTTGAACACACCACTTAAATTATTATTTTTCACTAGTATTAACTAGTAACAACCCACTATTTAAGATTTATTGTGAAAATATTATAGTAGCATTTCTTAGTTTTAATTTTTTATTCTTTATTTTATTTTATTTTTCTCTTTATCTCTTTTTCTTTCATCCACACGTTATTTATATTTTTTTCCCTCTTTTTTTCTCCTCCATGCATGTCTTCTTTACCTTCTCCCTATCTTCACTTTTGACTTTTCTTTATACTTTTCTTTATCACCATACTACTACCATTTTGTCAACTCTCATTCCAGAACATGCCATTTTTTTTTTTCTCTTTCTCTACTTTCCTCCACACATTCAGCCACCCAGCCCACACCCACGCACTTCTTCACCTTGATCTTCTTTATTCTTTTCTTTTTCTCTATATTCAACCATTCTAGAAAGAAACATGCTAAATTGGCTTGAATTAGGGCATTGATTCTAGCACACTCCTTAGTTTACATCGTTCCTACATACCACTTATTTTAAATTTTAAATTTGGACATCAATAAAAAATTTGGACATCAAGCGTGAAACTATGGATATTGTGTGTATAAAGTGTACATCATGGAGTGTGTGAGAACATTTTAGCTATAATCAAACCAAGTTTGATTATTAGTTTATATATCCTGTAGAACCTTAAAAACATTATGTTTTCATTTACAAGGACTTAACCAACAACCCCTATTTAAAAAAAAAAAAAAAGAAAGATGAAAAAGAAAATACTTTATGTTTTAAAGCTAGTGGGACTTTAAAGAACAAAATATGTACCTATCATGGATTTTAGTGCTAATGTTTGACAAATACAATTTATATAATGTAAAAATAATTAAACTTTGCAAATCTTTAGTTAGGCATTTTTAACGTTGCCGACTTATATTTGAAAAATGTCACTTAACCCACCTGATGTTGGATTACTTATGGAATTATTGTCACCTCATTTAAAAACTAAAAACTAAAAAATAAAAATAAAGCAAACAAGATCTAAAAGGGTATTTATATATAATTTTTTTTGTTGTTGAAGAAACTGCTCATGAATTGGGCCAGGAACACTCAAAGATAACCCAACCAGTGCAAGCCTCGTTTGGATTTCTTCTTTTAGAGACAAACTTTTTTGGTTTGTAACATAGAGACTGCACTTTTCTAATTACATAAGAGCCACTTACCTGGTGATAAGTCTTACGACTGTGTTGATCTTCCCTCAAACTTTGATGTGAAAATAGCTTGAATAACCTTTTATTAAATAACAAGTCTAGAGATTTATTCTCAAAAAAAAAAAAAAAAAAGTCTAAAGACACAAAACTTTTCACAGTTGTTTCATAACTGTTGAGGTGGTATGTTGTGATTGATGCTAATGAAAGTGTTCACTAATGGACCTAGGTGAAAATGATGTTACTTTGTTCACAACTTGACACATCAACAATAAAAATAATACTGCTCCAATTTTTCTCTATATGTATCTTCCTCTTCTTCTTTAAATACCAAGAAAGAAAAGTTCATGAATGGATTGCATTATCTTATAAACTTTGGGATTTGTTTCTCTATCATATAGGCTAACTTCCTACTATCAGCTAGAACAACATGAGGAACTGATAAAATTACAACTCTAAGGTTGTTGTGTTGCACATTGTAATGAATATCGTCCAAAATGTTCCCCATCTACCATGGCCAGTGTTCTTTGTTTTGCCAATGGTTGGAGCATTGTGGTTAATAATTCCCTAGACCAAGCACCACTCAACTCCTAAATTGTATTGTCTGTGAACTTCAGGGTCTCTATTGCCTCCTGAATTAGTGTACTCTCTCTCTCTCTCTCTCTCTCTCATGCGTGCTCACACACACTGACATGTACACATTCATTCTCTCATGGTTTAGGTGCAGTGGCGGCGCCACGTTCAGGCCAGGGTGTTCCTAGGAACACCCTGACCTGAAAAGTTTTTTTTTTTTTTTTTTTATATATAATAATTAAAAAAAATTATTTGTTTACTCTTAAAAAAAAATTAGGAACACCCTCAACTAAAATTTGGAACACCCTCAACCAAAAACGGATTCCAGACTAAAACAAAAACTCTTGATTTCCCATACAAAATAAAGAAAATATAAATCTAGAATCCAAACAAAGCAAATATAGATAAGTAATGGAGGTGAGGAGACGTTGTGCTGGGTAGAGGCGGCTTGAGAGAGGAGCATGGAGGCGCTATTATTAATGATGCTTGTTGAAAGAAGCCTAGTGGCAGTGTAAAAAGATGCTTGAGGAGAACATTGAGAGAGGAGAAACACTGTGACTAAGAAATAAGGAAGAAGAAAGAAATGAAGAAAGTAAAGAGGAAACTCAGTAAAGTAAATCTGAAGAAAATCTAGAAGAGACAGGATAGTGACAAGCACGTGTGAAGGAGAGAAAAGAGAGATCTGGCGGAGAAAACAAAGATAAAGGGAAAAAAAAGTTATTAAAAATAAAATTAAATTAAAGGTGGGCCTTGATTTATGGTTTGGGTTATGACATGGGTATAATTTAAGGCTTGGGTTTATCACTTGATTGGCCCATTTAACTTTTAATTACATTATATATATATATTAATTATACACATAACAAATTATAGAATACAATTAATAAACAAATTAAACAACTAAAATATGTTAAGCTAAACAATAATGAAACAATACATTATAAAAGAAAAACAAATTAAATTATGTTAGGTTAAACAATAATTAATAAAACAACAATATAACAAATTATAGTTTATAAAAGACAAACAAATTGATGAAACAACTAAACAACAATAATTAATAATTTTATTAATATTTCTAATGAACTTATAGTTTATTGTTTATTCTTTTGCTACAATTATGGAAAAATATTTGATAAGAAAATCACGTAGAAGGTAATTGTAAATTTTATGTATTTGCGTGTTTTTTTATTGTTGTTGTTATCAATATACAATTTTTTTTTTATATTAAATTATGTAATTTATGCTTATTAAGGAACACCCTGAAAAAAATTCCTAGAACCCCCACTATTTAGGTGAAAGTTGTAAAAAAAATACAATAAAAGAGTTATTTAAACCTTTGAATATCAATTTAGCATGTTCATTGAGTTGCCATTTTGCTTCTTTGTTTCTGGGAATTAATAGAATATTTCTTATAGAAGAATCATTTTTTTTTTGAAAGGGAATAAAATGGCATTAAAATCAATAGAAGGAAAACAAACAGCAAGAGTTCAGATACAACCAGACAATGCAGCTAATCAATACACATATCAGATTGAATTAAGGAAGAAACCATAGGGGGCGTGACTCCCTTCCAGATAAGAGAACATTCACCGCTACGAGCATATTGGGTAGATCATGAGCAACTTTATTGTGATCTCGGCCTAGATGCTTGAAAGTGCATGCTTCAAACTTGTCACGAGCTTGGTGAAATTCCTGAATGAAGTGGCCAAAGTTGTTCCCTGTGGCCTTGTTGTTGATGGCTTGGATGACGGTTAGTGCATCTGATTCAAAAATGACTCGAGGCAGCTGCAACTCCTGACCTAGCACTAGCAGAATTCCTTGCCCCATGGCCATAACCTCCACAAGTTCTGCAGAATACCAGGATTGCAGAAATTTGTAGAGGGCAGCGATTGGCTAACCTTTGCAGTCCCTAACAATGACCCCGATGCTAGAATTCCTGTTTTGGTCCGATGTAGCCCCATCAACATTTATCTTGAAAACTCCTAGGGGGGGGGGGGGGGGAGGTTCCCGTCTGGGGGGGTGTAGTCTAAGAGGGGGGAAGTCCATGCTAGCAGCACTTAAATAGTCTTCCACTGTGATTTTTGCCATTTGCCACACCTGCTATGGAGATAGAAAAACTTTCATTATGGACAATCTTGTTCCCATTATACCAGATGGCCTAGGTTGCAGCAAAGAAAATTTCCAGGTCTTGAATAGAATTTTGAGTGAGAATGAACACGGCTAAGTCTTGGAAAGTCAACTTGCCAATTCGGGTGCTTAGGGTCTATGAGTGAGGAGACCATTGGAAATTCCGGGTTGTTGTTTGGGGAGAGATGACTTTATAAGTAGATGGAGTTGGCAGCCATCTGTCATCCCATATGTGGATCATTTTTCCATTTCCCACACTCCAATGGGTTCCTTTCCTTATGACTTCGAGGTTGTTGTGAATGCTTCTCCAAGAATAAGATGGAGAGTTGCCGAGCTTGGCATTTAGAACATCACCCGTGGAGAAGTATCTGGCTTTAAGGACATAAGCAACAAGTGAGTCTAGATTTGAGAGGATTTGCCAAGCTTGCTTAGCTAACATGGCTAAGTTGAAAGCTTACAAGTTCCTAAACCCCATGCCTCCTTTAGCTTTTGAGTTACACATCTTTTTCTAGCTAATCCAGCACATTTTGGTTTCTTGTTGCCTTTGACCCCACTAGAAATTCCTCATCATGCTCTCTAGATCATCACATAAGTTTTGGGAAAGTTGGAAGCAGCTCATGGTATATGTAGGAATTGCCTGTGCTATTGCCTTAATGAGGATTTCCTTTCCCCCCATAGAGAGGAGTTTGCCCTTCTAGCCAGCTAGTTTCTGCCCAACCCTCTCTTTCAATGTAGCAAAGACCTGTTTCTTGGGTCTTTCGATGAATGATGGGAGGCCAAGGTATTTGGTGTGTCTTGAGTCTTGCATGGGGCCAAGGATGGCAACAATCTCATCTTTGACAGCTCGAGCTGTGTTGGGACTGAAGAACACCGGGGATTTGTCCGTGTTAATTTTTTGGCCTAAGGCTTCTTCATATTTTTGGGGATTTGTTTCAGCTCTTGACACTCTTCAGCGTTTGCTTTGCTAAAGAGAATGCTGTCTTCCGCAAAGAAGAGGTGGGTGATTCTTGGACAGCCTCTACAAATTGATATGCCTGCCAAGTGCTAGTTTCGGGCAGCTTCACGTATGAGGGCAGAGAGACCCTTGGCACAAAGAAGGAAGAGGCTTGGGAAAAGGGGGTTCCCTTATAGAAGAATTTTGATTTGCCAAACAAGGCTTCACCTAATGTCTTTCTTGTGGTTAGCATTGATTATACTGATATGCTCCCTTTCCCAAAAATAATTGGTTAAGAGGATCCCTCAACAATGCTTGCAGTTAAAATTTGGAGTTTTGTTAGTCTTTTTGAACTGTCCTTTAGTTCTTGAAGTTCGGGAAAAAAAAATAGTGTATCTGAATTTGAGGCTATCCATTTCTTCATGAATTAGTCTCTCTCTCTCTCTCTCTCTCTCTCTCTGTGCCAGTTACACAGACATGCGTGTGTCCTATTATATGTATAAAATTTCTAATGAAGTGTTGGAAAAGGTGAAATCAGCGCAGAAGTATTAAAACCTTAAACTTAGAGTGAGAAAACCAGCTGGGAAATCTTCTATACAGCTATCACTGGGACAAATCAGGATTGGCAAAAAAAAAAAAAATCTGCTTATGATGGTTTCTGCATTCATGTTTGGCAAAATGGATGCATACATTATTCAGCTATCCACACATGCACAAGTATATATAATCGTCCAATCAGTTTGTTATCAATCTTTATTTTTATTCATGTCCAGTGATAATTTTTAAAGATGTCTTAGGACTAATATTTGTTGTAGATTTAGGCTGTATTTTTTTCCTTTCGGTTTTTATACTTCTATTGAATCGGCTTCAACCTCCTTGCTTTTAGGGCTTGCTATGGTGTTCTTAGATTTGTTATGGAGAGTGGACCAAATGTAAAGGAAGCCTTTGGCCTCCATTGCCTGTGTTAAGAGCATTTTTTTTTTGTTCTGTTTTCTTTACATAAGTGTATTCTTTTTGTCACTACATCCAGGTTATAGTTAGTGGTAAGCTCAGGGCTCAGCGTGCCAAAGCTATGAAGTTCAAGGATGGTTACATGATATCCTCTGGCCAGCCTGTCAATGAATATATTGACTCTGCTGTGAGGCATGTGCTTCTCGACAGGTTAGCTTTGTCACTCTTTGAAACTCATTCAGAATTGGATAAATGCAATTAGCATATCAATGACCTGCGTTGATATGTAAAGTTATCCTTTAATTAATGTTTTTGCATTTACAATTTGTTGCAGGGTGTTCTTGGTATCAAGGTGAAGATAATGCTGGATTGGGATCCTGAGGGCAACGTAGGCCCCATAACACCCCGGCCTGATCTGGTTACCATCCACTCACCTAAGGAGGAAGTGGAATACAACTTCACGCCTGCATTGACGGCAGCTAATATAGAGATTGCAGCAGTTTAAACTAGGCCCCCTCCTTTTGTCCAGTTTGCTTTCAGTTTGTAGAGTCTAGGACAGCAGAAACTTAAAGATGCCTGTCGTTAAATTTTTTTTCCAAGGAATAGGATTTAAGTTATGGTTCCATATTGTTCTTCTATGTTGAGTAGGTGACTTGTGGAGTATCCTTGAAAATCCTTTTTTTTTTTTAATAATCCCATTATAGACAGAAGCCATCATTTCAGTTCCTAGTGTAGCTTGCTATTCTAGGGTCATGGATGGCCTGATTCTGAGTTCATTGTGTTATTATGAAAGTAGGAAGAAGGAAAGGCTTTGATTCTCACTCGAGCCATTTAGTCAAGGTCCAAGGATCTTTAAGAGTGGACTATGGTCCTATTGTTTTATGAAGCGGTGACATACAGTGGTTTTCTGTAGAATGTACTTAACATTCGAAATGAACATGACCAGGAAAAAAGAAATCATTGGTGAAAAATAAAAATGGAATTCGTTATAGATGTTTGTTTGAACTTAGTAAACTAAATTTTTTATTAAATAAAAAAGGGTTAGAGAAAGAGTCACCGTCCGGTTCCTATCGATTGGGGATAAAAGTTTTAGGGGAAGGTTTGGGTCTGGTGTCTAGTGGCACAGAACCCGTTGGGACTATAACATGTGTCTATTTTTGGACACGTCACCATCCGACCGGATTCAATGGAGTAGAAGCACTAGACTTAATCAGTTAATCTGGACCTAAGTCTAAGTTTTAGTAAAAGGGTATACCCAATGGAATGTAGGAGTAGGGCCTATGATGCAAGAAATAGATGGAGGACATATTTGGTGACAAAGCTGTGCCAGACTGCTAGTCCACCAAGTTGGGTGGTAACAACTTTGGATTGATATTAGAGATTGCACCTGCAATTGGTATAAACTAGTAAGTTGCCCGTGCGATGCACGGATAATATTGTAATATTTTATGTAAGATAAGTTTGGAGAATGTTGTACACATATTATACCATAATTGTCATAAAATTTTGTTAGTAAGAGTTCATTATAAAAAGTAACAAAAGCTAAACAAAATAATGAAATAAAGATGAAAAAAACCTTAATAAACCAAATGCTAAAATCCTCGATTCATACATTATTGAAATTCATAGAAAAGAAAGCACACACAACATATAGATCATTATACATTCAACATTAAACCAAAACTCAAAAAAAAAAAAAAAAAAAACCATTAACCCAAAACTCAATTTATTGTTGGAAAAAAGTCAATATGTATTTCTTTAATGAAATATCAAGAAACTTACTCAAGAAATGAGCTTTGGAGTCTAAAGAATGTGGATTGAATAGTCGCGTTGTTTTTCCTCTGCAAATTCAATTGCCTTTGACTAAATCCCTTCCACCCTACCACTGCACATCCTTGGTGTGATGATCACTCCACAAGTATAAGTGCTTGTAGGGGTATGGGGAGTAAGGGCCGGGGTTCAAGTCTCCAAGAGAGAGCTTCACACACATATATACTTAGACTTGGCTAGAGTAAAATTTCTATTTTGTATCCAAAAAAAAAAAAAAAACACCTCCACCCTAGATGATTATTGCTTGATCCCTATAATCCAATTTATGATTTACAACATGTTTAGCTTTTGTTTATTTTGAAAAGACCAGTCTACTCAAGTCATATGCTAAGATTAGACAATCTTGAAATGACAATGACAATGTGACTTTTACACTAAATAAACAATTATTGACTTCTCAGTTCTAGACTTCAAGCATCTTTTGGAAATTGATATACACAATAACGCAACCTATAGCAGAAAATAGGAAAACAAAGAATCTCACGATCTTAACCCTACCGATTATAAGTGAAGAAATGAAATTTTGAAAATAACAAAAGATAGCTTGAACTCATACATGTCAAGGCCACTTAATGTGCGATGGATAGTCACAAACTACAACAAAAGATCACAAGAGCAATAGGTTTCTTCCATTGGCTTGGTGTTTTAAAAAATTGTGAGTATGGAAACAAAATTTGAGAGTAGCAGTAGTTTAGGAAATTTAACTATTAAAGGTTTTTTTTTTTTTTTTTGAAGAGAAAGAAAGTTTTTTTAAGAGAGAAAGAAAGAGAATGGAGGCATATGGTCAAAGTTGAGAGGGGAAGGCAAAGTGTGAGAGAGAGGTTGGGGAGTCAAAGATTTAGAAAATCCTACATTAATCATTATAGCAGAGTATTGATAATGTACATAATGTGAAAACAAAAAGTTGAAAACGAAAACATCATTTTGGAGGCAAGCTATGATTAATGCATCTACACAATCATAAAGGCAGAAACTTTTTATATAACTAATGTAAAAACCTGCCATACTAAAAAAAAAAGACTAATAGGTGAGGGAAACTTTGTTTATGAGATGTTTGTATGTAAATTCATAACCATAAAATAATAAGGATTCTCATAGAATAAAATAAAATAATAATGATTATAGTAAATAAAAGATATGGATTTGTGTAATTTAGGCAACAGAAATGCTAGAAGATTATCTATCTCGATCTCATTAGTTATTAGTATCCCTTTTTATTAAAAATAAAAATTTAAAAAAAAAAAACTGAAACATTTGGTATACTAAAAGACATAAAGAAGGGAGAGAGTTGTGATGTAAACTTAGTCAATTAATGAGAGAGTTGGATGATTGTAGAGAAATTTCATAGAAGGTGCCACTTGGCAAAAGCTTAGACCCTCACACAATGAGGTCTCTGCTTTTATATATATATTGATTGATGGTTGAGATTTAAAGTTGCAAAAAACAATTTTAAATTTTAACCATTGAATATAATAAATGGGTGAAAGTAAAATTAAAAAAGCAAAAAAATATTGTGGAAAGATGAGGGTGAATTGCATGGTGTAATTGCTATGTAAGCAATTTCTTCTGATCTCAATCCGACAACTTTTTCTTCTTGTTTTTCTTTTTGGGTCATACTAATTTGTGAAACAACCAAGCGACCTAGTCAAATTTATGTAATTAGTCTTTTCTGGGTAGCAAAAAAAAAAAAAAAAAGCACAGAGAATTGGAATTGATTGTTTTAGACCAGTTCTAACTTTTATGTTCCACAATTTTTGAATGATGTTTTTGGTCGTGGTGTAAAGGGAGGGGATGAAAAAGGAATAAGAAACGTGAGGAAACTATAATAAGGTATCTAATGCATTTGTTGCACGCAATGGATTCCTATTTGCTATGAGACTCCATTGGGTATATAATAAGTCATCGCGTGCTTGAGAAAAGTATGACACTTTACACGACATTTTACCAACTTTACAATAGTGGTTGGTTTAGAAAAAAATAATGTCTCTATCCATATAGTAGTGTCAATATTTGCCACTTAGAGAGATGTCAAATTTGTTGTGAAATTATTTGTTTTACATATAGTTAAGGTTATATACTTGCATGATATACTAGGCATTTTATATGTTAAATATTATATATATAATACGTACAATTAAACAAAAATATCTTATATAAAAAAAGGATCTTCTCAAAAAAAAAAATTATAAAAAATAAAGAGGAATTGAAGATAAGTCAGATCACACATGGGAAGTAGATAATTGGAAGGCAGTTGAGCTTAGCAATCTGTGGAACTCTAGAATAAAACAACTATGAAGGAAAGAAGAAAAAGCTAATCAGACACAGAGACGAATAAGAAAAACTGAGAAAATGATGGAAGAGAGAGTGAGAGAGGAAGGAGAAAAGCTGAAAAGAGTAAAAAAAGACTCACTTATGGGTGTTGAATAGGTTGCCAATCAGCCCAAATGCAAATCAACTGGTACTGTTTATTCAAGACAAAGGAGACAAGTGCACAGAACACTGCAGCCTCCTTCCATCGTTAATTCCAAAGTAAGCATGGTGTCTGTGTGGTGTGTTCGTGATTTATTGATTATCCATGATTATTACTCATTGTATCTTGACTAAATGACCATCCGGTCTTAACTAAGTCTAGATTGGATCTAAACGCGTTTTTCCAAAATTTTCTCATTTCTATCTCTGATGCAACCATTCCAATGTATTCAGTTTCAAACTGTCTTTTCTGTCGAAGGAAAAAACTTGAAGCCTGGGGTATAAGCACATTTTGATAATTTGATTTTAATGACATGAACAAATCATAAATGGTTAGAAGAATATGGCAGCAAGTTCTGAATTAATTCTCACACACAAGCAGCTCAGAACAAGTTATGGGACTTCTTAGCAAGACAAACCTGTTGCTGTTGCCTGTCCTTTGCTGCTTCTGTTTAAACTTAACTGTCGCCATTGACGCCATTAGATCATCTCAATCCATCAACGACTCCGAATACATAATTTCCAAGGGGAGTGTTTTCAAACTAGGATTCTTCAGCCCTGAAAATTCTACCAATCGCTACCTCGGAATCTGGTATAATAACATTTCTGTATTCACTGTCATATGGGTAGCTAATAGAGAGAAACCTATCAAGGATTCTTCTGGGGTTCTTACTATATCTGAGGATGGCAATCTTGTGGTACTAAATGGACAGGCAGAGATTCTTTGGTCATCGAATGTTTCAAATTCTGTAACCAATTCTAGTGCCACTCTTGGGGATTTTGGAAACCTTGTTTTGCGAGTTGATACTACAGGACTGGTACTATGGGAAAGTTTTCAACATCCTTCTGATACCATCTTGTCAAGGATGAAACTTAGTACTAGTTCAAAGAAAGATCAGAGAGTACAGTTGACATCATGGAAAAGCCCTTCTGATCCATCCATTGGTAGCTTCTCCTCAGGCATTGATCCACCGAAAATTCCTGAAACTTTTGTTTGGAAAGAGGGTCACCCATATTGGCGGTCTGGTCCATGGAATGGTCAGGTCTTTATTGGAATGCCAAACTGGAATCCAGGATATTATACTGGATTTATATTCATTGATGACACAAACGGGACTGTTTTTGAAACTTTTACAGATTTGGACATGTTACATTTGTCAAAAATTGTTTTGGATTGGCAAGGAAATGTAGTGCATACATATTGGGATGATGGGAAAGAGGATTGGGAGGTTGTGCATAAAAATCCAGAAGATGAGTGCGATGTTTATGGCACATGTGGTGCATTTGGAAGCTGTGATTTACTGAGTTCACCAATCTGCAGTTGTTTGAGAGGGTTTGAGCCAAAGATTATTAAGGAATGGAATAGAGGAAATTGGACAAGTGGTTGTGTAAGGAGGACACCATTGCAGTGTGAAAGATTGAACAATAGTATTAAAGAAGGAAAAACAGACGGGTTTTTGAAACTGGAGATGATCAAAGTGCCAGACTTTGCAGAGTTGGCACTAGATGTGAATATAGAAGATTGTCGAAAGCAGTGTTTGGAGAATTGTTCTTGTGTAGCTTATGGATATTATACTGGCATTGGTTGTTTGTCATGGAGTGGAAACCTAATTGACCTACGACATTTCTCTGTTGGAGGATCAGATATATATATTCGTTTGGCCAATTTAGAATTCGGTAAGTTCATTTGTTGTAACTTTTTAGGTCACAGTTTTGTATAATCTTATGCTTCTGATCATCAAGCTGTTGGACCACTTGTTTGGTTAACTGTTTACTTACAACAAATGCAATAGGATTTCAATATTTTTATGTTAAATTTCTTTACTCAATTTTGACTGAATTAGTTTATAACTTTTCTTATAAACAGAAGAGGATAGAAATTTGAGAGTAATCATCACAATTACAGTGACTATTGGAGCGATTGCTATAGCCAGCACTGCTTTCTTATTCTGGAGGTGGATGGCTAAGAAAAAGAGAGGTAATGTGCCCAATTGTCCATTAATTTGCTGCAGAGACTAGGCACTGCAAGATGGATTACTAATAATATAATTTGCAACAGCAATGAAGAGTAAAAGCAATGAGAGTTTATTGTTTGACTACCTAAATGATGTGAAACTCCAAGATCTACCGATCTTTACTTTGGAAGAATTGGCAACAGCAACAAACAACTTTGATATGGCTAATAAGCTTGGACAAGGTGGCTTCGGTCCAGTCTATAGGGTAATGGATTCTTACATAGAGTTCATTTTTCCCTCTCAAAAATATATGTGCTGATATTCCTTACTTTCTTATAGGGTAAATTGCATAATGGACAAGAAATAGCAGTGAAGAGATTGTGTAGAGCCTCTGGACAAGGACTTGAAGAATTTATGAATGAGGTGGCGTTGATTACTAAACTCCAACATCGGAATCTTGTTAGACTTCTTGGTTGCTGCATTGAGGGAGAAGAGAAGACGTTAATCTATGAATACATGCCAAACAAAAGTTTGGATGCAATTCTTTTTGGTTAGTTCATACACTTATTTATCTTGAATATCAAGTAAGTCAGTACATAAAATAAAACAAAATGAATTTTAATAATAAGTTTCACTGTGCTAGTTTAGTCACTTGAAGCATACTTTTGTGCTAACTTTGCCCCAAATTGTTTTCTCAATCGTATATTTTTTTCTCTATACAAATTCATACTCATACATTATTTATTTGGCTTACTATTGATTAGATCCAGTCCACCAAAAACTCCTTAATTGGAGAAAACGTTTCAACATTATCGAAGGAATTTGTCGCGGGTTGCTCTACCTTCATAGAGACTCTAGACTAAAGATTATTCATAGAGATCTAAAGGCATCTAACATTTTGTTAGATCAAGAGTTTAATCCCAAAATATCGGATTTTGGTATGGCTAGAATATTTGGAGCCAATGAAGATCAAGTAAAAACTAAAAGGGTCGTTGGGACATAGTAAGAGCTTTGTTAAATTTAAATTTAGGTGATGGCACCACTTATACTCAAATAATATGGATGT
This sequence comes from Castanea sativa, assembly GCF_040712315.1. Lineage (NCBI taxonomy): Eukaryota > Viridiplantae > Streptophyta > Magnoliopsida > Fagales > Fagaceae > Castanea > Castanea sativa. The sequence continues at coordinate 5,145,515 of NC_134017.1, read as the reverse complement.
GTTTTAATGTTTGTATGCAGTGGTTATATGTCTCCTGAATATGCAATGCGAGGGCTGTTTTCAGAGAAATCAGATGTCTTTAGCTTTGGCGTGTTATTACTAGAGATTGTTAGTGGGAGAAGAGACACTAGCATTTGCAATGAGGAGCAATATTTGGGTCTCGTTGGATTGGTAAATCTAACTAATAACATTCACATTATCAGAAAATTTAGTCAAACTCTAATCAAAAGCTACTTTATCTATTTAATTTATTTATTCATTGTTGACATGGTCTACTTTCAAAAAGATTGAACAATTTCAATTTTTGTCTTTCACACTTGTTATTTTTTAGGCATGGAAATTGTGGAAAGATGACAACATTATGGCTTTGGTAGACCCAGCAATATGGGATCCATGCTTTCAAATGGACATTTTGAAATGTATACATGTCGGACTGTTGTGCGTGCAAGAATTGGCAAGAGATAGGCCAAATGTGTCTACTGTTATTTCAATGCTTAAGAGTGAGATTTTGGATCTGCCTACTCCAAAGCAACCTGCCTTCATGGAAAGGCAGATTGCTTCAAATATAGAGCTTACTCAACAGGGTCAAATAAGATTCTCCATTTGTAATGCCACTATTTCAACAATTGCTGGTCGATGAAAAGAATTCTTTTGAGATAAGTTCCTCTTAATTTGATTAATATTTTCTTCTGGAAGTAAGAGTACGTAATCTCAAATTTATTTATATTATATTTTTTTATTATGCACGTTTCTTTAAAAAGAAAAGAAAAGAAGAAACAATGCTAAGTTGGCTTGAATTAGGACATTGGTTCTAGCACACTCCTTAGTTTTTACATCGTCCTTACATACCACTTATTTTAAATTTTAAATTTGGACATCAAGCATGAAACCATAGATATTGTGTATAAAGTGTACATCATCGAGTGTGTGAACATTTTAACTATAAACAAACCAAGTTTGATTATTAGTTTATACATTCTATAAAACCTTAAAAACATTATGTTTTCATGTACAAGGAATTAACCGACAACCCCCAATTTTTTTTTAAAAAGAAAATACTTTATGTTTTAATTCTAGAGGGACTTTATAGAATGAAATATGTACCTATCATAGATTTTAGTGCTAACTAGTTGCGAACCCTATGCATTGCACGTGTTAATATTCTTCGGTGGTCTTATTAAATTTTTTTTTTTTTGTAGTTTGGACTAATTTAATAAATAATAATGTATTTCATAATCATATTTTCAGTTATTATAAAGACAAGCTCAAATGTAATATATATATATATATATATATATATATATATATATATATATAAAATTATTGTTCTACCAAAATGAAAACAATACAATTTTTCTCTGGAATTCAAAAAGTAGAAAAAACACTATTTTTTAATAAAAATTAATTATAAAATTTTGTGTATCATTAAAAAGTATATAAAATTTGGAATTTTAAATTTTTTTATTTATTTATAGTTTTAAACAAACCTTTTCAAATGTCCATATTAATTTATTTGGTGCCCTCATCATTTGTTGACCATTTAGGTACATGGAATGCGTGGTGGCTAATGAAAACATTATAATATTGATTAAGGCATAGCTAGATTGGTGAATAAGAATTATGCAGTACAAATCAATTCAAATCAAGACATCTCAATAATGATACATTTTATGGGGTAAAACATTAACCGTAAGTTACAATGATAATATATATTCAATACTATAAGATTTGGCCTTTATAGTAAAAGGTATATGAAAGGCTTCAATTCACTAATTAAAACAATGAAAAAAAAAAATTGCTAAAATCTTAAGACTAAAGGATAAATAAGCTATGTAAACATCCAATCAAAGTCACAAACATGAAGATATATTTCTGTACTTATATATTTGTCTTATCTGTAACAATTTGGGGCTTTGGGCAGGTTATCAAACATCAGTTACAATTGAAATATATATTCAATAGTATAAAATTTTGTTTTATAATAGAGGGTATATGAAAGGCTTCTATTTAGTAAATAAATAATGAATAATAATTGCTAATAACTTAAACAATCACTAAACCATAAAACAAACAAAATACTATAAATTACAATCCTAGACAACTTCAAAATTACAAACCAAAAACATCACACAAATACTCTCTACACAATCACAAAATGAGCAAACAACATGAATTACCTACAAAATTATTGCTCGGAATATTCTCCAAAACATTTTAAACGTGATGTGATCAAGCCAAATATCCAATTTATAATTAGACTAAAAAATTTTAATAAAGTTTTGAAGTAACGCAATATAAATGTCACTATTCCCAAGAAAAAGTGTTGGTTATAGCTTTATATATAATGATTGTAACTCTTTTTTCTTAATAAAAAAAAAATTAAGAGTACAAAGGGGAACAAAGTAGAGAAAACCTTTTTGAAAAAAGAAGTATTGTGTTAATATTGTCGTAATCTAATCTAACATGTGAAAATTGAATAGATAAATAAATAACTTAAAGATCTCAAAGAATACACTAATGAAATAAGAAAGATGAGCAATACAAAATATTCATAAATGCTTAAAATAATTACGCAAGCATCTAAAAACATCATCAAATAAAGACATAACAATTTGGTGCTAATTTGTTAAACAAAATTGTTGGGTTCTAAGACTTTAGGTTCAAATGTATTAGAACTTCATTTTGTAATGTTGGCAAACCATGATAAAAACGTTTAGTCTTGTTTTTAGACTTGCTCAAAGTATGTTTATGTATAAAGTTAGAATCGAGTGCACTACAAGATTTACTGTGTAAATCTGCTTGGCTCGATCGATCAAAAATTAGACTCAATCGATCGAAACTCGTGCAAATTGTTTTTCTGCAGAATTTTCTAATGAAGTTTCTGTGAAAGCAATGAAGTTTCACTCCTCATCAGTACCAGACTCATTATCAGAAACTTCATCATCACTAAGGGTTACAGTCATAGCCTTACCCTTAGACCTCAAGAATGTAGGACATTCAGATTTCACATGATTATACCCTTGACACCTAAAACATTGTTGATACATGAATTACTAGAGGTTTGACCTACTTTTTCTTTAGGTTTTTCAGTATTATTCACCTTAGTGGGATCATTCATTCTAAAATTTCAAGGTTCAACATTGTTTTTACCTCTTGTTCTTCTGTTATTGTTCCTAAGGAAGTTTCTAAAGTTCTTAGCAAGATAAGCTATCTCTGTAGCAGAGAGCTCGTCATCAAATTCATTCACTTCAACATCATCAACTAACTTAAGAGCCATTGATTTGGATTTGTTTGTCTTAGGTAGTTCTAACTCATAGGACTGAAGAGATCCTACAAGTTCATCAACAGGGATGGAGTCAACATCCTTGCTTTCAGTAATAGCAGTCACTTTGGGTCTAAAGTCCTTAGTCAAAGATCTAAGTATCTTCCTAACAATTTTAGGTTGATCATAGATTTCACACAAATTATAAGCAGATTTAACAATATCATTTAGTTTAGCATAGATCTCATCAAAAAATTCATCCTCAGACATTCTAATACTTTTAAATCTAAAAGTTAACTGCTACAACTTATTAATTTGGATAGCCTTTGTGCCTTCATGCACAGTTTGGAGAATATTTCAAGTAGTATGAGCAACCTCAACATTTGAGATTCTCTTGAATTCCTCCATAGAAACAACATTAAAAATTTCATTCATGGGTTTGCTATTAAAAGCAGCTGCTTCTTTCTAAGAAGTTTGCCACTCACTAATTGGAGTAATGGGCTTCTCCCATCCATACTCAACGGAATTTCAGACTTTCTCATCAATGGATTTCAGGAATGCTTTCATCCTTACTTTTCAGTAGGCATAGTTGTTCTAATCAAAGTGAGGTGGGATCACAAGAGAGTGATCGTGTTTCATGACAACATGGGTCAAGGATCAACTTTTAGATCAAATGATCTAAACACTAGAGCTAACCTGCTCTGATACCACTTGTACATTTTTAGACCCCTTAAACACAACCAAATTAACCTAGTTATTTAGCCAAGTGATTAACTTAGGTGAATTATGCAGATCTATGTTAACACAGATAGATCATATCATTAAAATAGTGCATAAAATAAATAATACAATGATATCATAACACAGGAAAATCAAACTAGTAAAAAACCTAGGGAGGATTTAACCTAGCGATTCTCAAGGTAAAACAGATCTACTATGAAAGAATTGAAGTTTACACAATAACGACTTAGACCACTAACATCCTATTGCTACCTCGAGAAGGAAACTGACTACCACGACCACGTGACAGCTCTTAGTCCATGGACTACTTCTTTTTTGGATTCACACCAAGTACAAGCACTCCCGCTTGTGTATCTTTAAGCTCTTAATGCAGCAACTGAATGATAATCAAGTTCTTGACATAATCTTGATTCTTGATAACCCTAAGTATATGTGAAGGCAAACACCTCTAGATCTCACAAGAGATTCACATACACAGTATAAACAACAACTGCATACTGTAGTTGATAAAAGTGTTGCTGTTGAAGAGAACTCTTTCGATGGGGAACTTTCTAAGGATGCAAATTTACAATAAGCCTATAATAAGCTTTACAAGGTTACTGCAAAAGATGCTATGAATGTTGATTTAGACTTAAAGAAAATTGCATCTCTTGAACTTGATAAGAAAAATTTGTTGTTAAAACTGTTTGATGCTAATGAATTGTTAAATAATGTGAAGACTGAGAACATGTTATTACTTGATAAAGTTAGGAACCTGGAATTTGAATTATCTGTTGCTAGAGAACAAACAAATAGGTCTGCTAGTTCCAAACTTGATCACATGCTAAGTGTTCAGAAGTTTCCCTCAGACAAAACTGGTTTAGGTTTTGTAGAAAGCATCTTTGTGCCTAAAACACATTCCATAAACTTTGTTAATTCTTTTGAGCCCCCCATAAGTGAGATTGTCAAACTAGTGGAAGTTGCTTCTCCTAGGAAGATTAGAGTTGATCTCAAAAAGTCTAAGCCTAAGATTCCTAACCCTTCTAAGGATAAGTTGCATGATAGACCTAGAAGGGTTTGTCATTTTTGTGGAAAGTCTGGGTACATTCGTCCCAACTGTTTCAAGTTGCAAGTTGCTAAGCAAGCAAATAAGCCAAAAGTATATGTGCCTCAAGCATAAGATCCTATGATACTTATTGGTGAATTGGTAAAGGTTTTAAACTTTTATTCCAATCCTGGAGTTGCTCATCATTCTAATCAGAATAATAACTCCAATGCTAGAGTTGCATCTAAAAAGTTTTGGATCTAAAAGGCTCAATCTAATTAAGTCTTTCTGACATAGTCCTTGTGCATCATCCCTTTACTCTTTGTGACCATTTTTTTTTTTTGTTGAATTTGCATTGCATAACATTCATGCATATCATGCTAGGTTGTTTTTGTTTTCAAAAAACTAAATAATAAATAAATAAAAAAAGGAAAAGCAAAACAAATGTGTTTTGCACTATTTCTCTTGGATTTTGAAATCAAGGTTGGCCAAACCATCTTTGCATAACATGCTTATGTACTTTGTTTAGATTGGATGAGTTTACTTTATTGCACTTTACTAGTTTGAGCTTTGAAGTGCATGTTGTGTGTGAATTGTCTATAATTTTTGATCACATGATCTTGATATTGAAGTCACATGTTTTTTATTGTTAGACTTGAACTTAATGAGAAATGTATAAATAACCATCTCACCACTGTTTACTAGCCAATCGTGAATACCTTAGTGCATATTATATGATTTTGTGCTCGAGAAAGTGCAGCACATGCACAAAAAAAACATAAGGTGTAGCCTCGGATTAATGACTAAAATTGGTGTGTACATTATCTTGGCTATTTTAATAAGTTTCAAAACAAATAAAATTGGTGTGTACATTATGAGGTAAATTCAAGAAACTTACATGATTGCAACATTTTATTCTAGGGGATATGAGAGTTATATGATGTAACTCTTTAAGGGATAGTCTCTTTTAAATTTATGTAATGGATTTTGTAGAAATTGTGATTGATTACTATCTACTTATCACCTCACATGTAACTCAAGCTTTTGCTAGTTGCACACACTTCACAAGTTACTCTTTGCTAAACTTGGTACATGTTATTGTGTGTGATCTTGTTGTGGCCATCCGAGATTGAAAGAACCTTGATTTTGATGCAAAATGGGTTTAAAGTGTTTTTGAGGAAAATTTGATTGAAAATCTTACTTTTGGATAATGAGGGTTAAATTCAAGGGTTTTTGAAAAACTTTTCATCTCATACTCATGCATTTCATTCATAAAATACTATGCTTTGAGGAGTTTCTGCATTAAAATGCTTTGTTTTTCAAAAATTTTATTGTTCCAGACTTTCGATTGATCAAGTGTGTTTTTGACTGATCAAAATTGCGATTAAAATATTGGTTTGAATCTATCTAGCTCGATCGATGCTCAATTGATGCTGGATCGATCGAATGTAATTTTCGATCAATCGAAAATCGTTCAAAGAGTTTTTTAAAACATAAGTTTTTCACGTGTTTGTCATTATTCAAACTTTTCAAAAAGTTCTCTCTCTCTCTCTCTCTCTCTCTCTCTCTCTCTCTCTCTCTCTCTTCGATTAGTCAAGGATTCAAAGAAATTTTTTGTCGTTTTTCCTCAATCTTTTTGCAAGGTTTTTGTCTTCTAAGGCCGGTAAGACTCTTTTGCCCCTCCTTTTTCATTTATTTTCATGCTTCATGCATTTTGGGGAAATTTCAAACCTATGAGTATTGGGGATTTTGGTGATTTAAATCTTTTCTTTCTAAATTGATCAATGCATTTTTGTTCGTAGATGATATAAATCTGATCTTTATGAATTAATTTGATCAATTTGTTGATTTTGGGAAAATTGAATTTTCTAGGGCTTGAAACTACCTGAATTGGGGATTTTGTTAAATTGAAGTTTAATTGATAAAATTGGCTTGTTTTTTTGATTGATTTGATCATTATATTCAGTTAACTATCTTATGTAATGATCAATTGGTCAATTTGTTGATTTTTTTGAAAATGGGTTTTCAAGATTTGGGGTTTTTTGATATAACTCTATGCTCAAGCTAATTTTGTGATTTTAAAGTGTAATTGAACTTATCCTCACTGCATTTGAGCATGCATCATGTGTTGATATTGTTCATGCATCATATAGATTGTTCTTTTCTATATTTTTCTGTTCCAACTTGCAGTTTGCCCTTAGGTTCTTCTTGTTTTTGTTTTTTTTTTTTGGTCTCTTTTTTGTCTTTTCATTATGATCTTTAGCAACATGACTAGGAAGACTAGAGTAAATAGGAAATCCTCCTTTTCTTCTGTCCCCACCTTTGACAATGAGAGGTTCCTTAGTGAGAAAAACTAGGAAACCTATGAGAAGTTGAACATTCATAGGAATGTTTGGGCTAAGAGGAAGGTAGTGTTAGATGAGTTAGATGGTAAGATTCAGAGAAATTTTGAGAGTAGGGGTTTGCTTCCTTTGTTGGACATTTCACATCCCCCTCCAGTTGCATTGATTAGTGAGTTCTACTCGAACCTCTCTATCCACTCCTATGATTCCAATACTTTGGTGAGGAGTTAGATATGAGGTGAAGAGTACACCATTACTTCTTCGGTAGTAGCTAATGCTCTTGAGGTGCCTTTGGTCTAGCATCCTGTTTATACTTACGATGAGTCTCCATCCCTTGATGACATTATGTCATATCTTATTGGATCTTCTATCCAATGGGGTTCTGATCCTTAGATCACTTTTCATGAGTTGACCGAGATTCATTATCTCTTTTTTCGGATTTCTTGTCATCCCATCTGGCCTATCTCTCATCTGCACACTATTCCTTGGAGTGATGTGCATTTTTGTATGCGATTGTCACAGACGCTTCTATGAATTTTCCTTATCTTTTGATTCGTTCTTTGATTGAGGTTCATAGGAGTAGTTCTATTGCTCATGGTTTGTTCTTTCTCATTTTTATACATCGAATTTTTTACATTTAGGATTAGATGAGTTTCCAGCGTCTGAGCCCGTTCATATTATAGCTCCTATAGGTGCCACCTTTCTTAGGCAGAGCGCTGCTCAGATGTGAGCTAGCTCTAAATGTCCTAGAGTAGATTCTTCCTCTGGTGCACCTCTTACTCCTCCTCCTCCTCCTCCTTCTACTAGTGATCCAGCTGCTAATGATTATGTCGATTCGATTGCTGCTGCTGCTGCTCCACCTTCTACTTCGGATGTTTCTAGCATTCATCGTGATTTGGACACTGTCATAACTGTTCAGGCGGCTCATGGTTAGCTTTTGGTGGATGTGCTTATCGAGCTTCAGGCTTTAAAAGTGGATTTGGTGAGTTTTAGGCGGTCACCTCCACCACCTCCTTTTGATGATGAGTGAGTGTCCTTCGGCAATTCGCCATAAAAAGGGGGAATACATATGGAGAGGAGATTTTACTGATAGGGGAGATTTAGATTGTATCCAGGTGCTTCATCATGTATTTATATATATTTTTTTGGGTTGTCTATGATAATGGGAGATACTATGATGTGTTTATTTCTGTTTCTTGTTTCACATTGTGCTACATTGATTATTGATTTATATTTATGAGATTATTCATGATATATGTCTTTTAGTTTATGATTATGTGAAATCAAGAATTTATTTTGTTTACTTGTATTTTCCACATATGCGTTTATGTGTTTGTTAAGTGTTAGAAGAATATACAGGTTGATTCAGTCATGCTGCTGTCTACACTTGCAACTAATAGATAGTAGTTAGGTTGAATTTGTTTTTGTTGGGCAATATTTTGTAATAGGCTATTTTTGTAACTTTGAGCACTTTGTTTAGTTTGTGTTTTGTCATGGATTGCCAAAGGAAGAGTTTGTTGGGTTCTAAGACTTTACGTTCATATGTATTAGAACTTCATTTTGTAATGTTGGCAAACCATGATCAAAACGTTTAGTCTTATTTTTAGACTTGCTTAAAGTATTTTTATGTGTAAAGTTGGAATCAAGTGCACTGCAGGATTTATTGTCTAAATCTGCCTAGCTCAATTGATCAAAAATTAGACTCGATCGATCGAAGCTCGTGCATATTGTTTTTTTGCAAAATTTTCCAACTCAGTCCAAGCCTGTTTGACGTGTAGGGTTTTATGTTTTGCCCTAGGTATAAAAGGGAAAACCCTAGCCACATTTTCAAGGTTGTGCAGTTGTTGTTTATGCTGTGTATGTGAATCTCTTGTGAGATCTAGAGGTGTTTGCCTTCACATATACTTAGGGTTATCAAGAATCAAGATTATGTCAAGAACTTGATGATCATTCAGTTGCTGCATTAAGAGCTTAAAGATACACAAGCGGTAGTGATTGTACTTGCTGTGAATCCAAGAAAGAAGTAGTCCGTGGACTCGGAGTTATCACGTGGTTGTGATAGTACGTTTTCTACTCGAGGTAGCAATAAGATGTTAGTGGTCTAGGTCGCTATTGTGTAAACTTCAATTGTTTCATAATGGATTTGTTTTACCTTGAGGATAACTAGGTTAGATTCTCCCAGGTTTTTTACCGATTTGGTTTTCCTGAGTTATCATATCATTGTGTTATTTATTTTTCACGCTGTTTCAATGATATATTTTTATCTATGTTAACTTAGATCTACATAATTTACCTAAGTTAATCACTTGGCTAAATAACTAGGTTAATCTGGTTGTGTTTAAGGGGTCTAAAAATGTACAAAAATATTTACAAACAGTGAAATGAAACTGCACAATGACCATCTTCTTCAATTGCACTAACTGTGTTTCATCATATTGTCTAGACTATCCTGTGGTTTTCCAAATAAACTAAAACCTAACAACAACACAAATTATGGACATATTATAATATGATTTTTCCCCAAATATGGTCCAACAACATTAAAAGTATTAGTGTTGTAAGTAAAATAATAAAAAAAACTTGCATCCGGGAAAGTATATGAATTAGTCAATAATAAGACAATGATGGTACAAACCTCATAAAAAATAAAAAATGATAATGAATTTTTTTTTTTTTTTTGAGAGAGATAGAGAGAGAGATAACCTTTTTGTGTGGGAAAAAATATGCATAAAATGGGGGAAAGTGACAAATTAATAGTAAGAGGATGAGAATAAGAACAACCTAAATAAAGGAAGATAAATGGACAAAATTCTATGCAAAATTAAAACCGTCTAAGAGGAATATGTATAGATAATACTTAGTTATAACATTAAAATTAAAGTAGATGAATATGTAAAGTTAAAACCTCCTATGATGAATTTTAAAGCCAATATATTTATATATTTATTAATGTCAAAAAAATTAAAGGTAAAAAATAAATATGAAAAATATAATGATGTTGCAATGATGTGGATGATAAGGTGGCTTAACAGGAGCGTAGTAAGAATAAATGCTACACTTTAACTTTTAGATATTGTGGAGGGAAGAGGATCCAAAAACAAGTAAACAAGCAGTCAAAGATAGTTCTGATAAGCTAAAATCCGAAAATTGATCTAGGGCGGTGATCTCATGATTTGAAGGGAGATTGGGGTAACATACTTGATGAAGATTCCGAGGACATACTTTGGACCTTGGAAGGACAAACACTAGTTATATGAAGGGTACGAAGCTAAACCGCCAAAAAGGAAAGAAAATTGACTTGGCATGAAATACGAGAAGGATGAAGAAAGAAGGGTATACAAATCATCCTCTCTGCATTAAATACAAGACAACCACTTCTCTAGCCACATTAATGAAGAAGTGACTATGAACAGTGGTGGCACAGCTAAGATTTTAGTGTAAAGCTTGCTGGTATGTTTCGGATGAGACAAGAATTCTAGGAGTGCGATTCGAGCCCTCCAAGTGTAGGATCCAGATACATTGAAGCTGGATATATAAAGCAAGAAAAAGATCTAGATTGTGGGGACAGAAAAAAGAGTGCGAAAAAGAAAGAAAGAGAGTTCATCCATTTTGTAACATCTTCCTCGGAATAGACCCTAGAACAAACACTTGTATTTTTTCTTTATTCAACTTTCAAACTGAACATCAATGAAATAAATACCATTTCTCGTTCAATTCTAGGACACAAGCCTTCTTAATCTTTGTATTGGATATCATAAAATAGACTTGACTTCCCATCTCTAAAGAAATTAATTGTGCTAGCAAATAGTAAAATCATAATTTTAGACATAAAGTTGATTTTTTGCTTTTTGCCTCCCATAGATATAATATATAGATGTAGATGTTTGACAAATACAATTTATATAATGTAAAAATAATTAAACTTTGTCCATCTTAATTTTGTGAGGCCTTTTTAGTGTTTCCTACTCATAGTTTGAAAAATATCACTGAACCCACCCAAAGTTGGCTTAGTTATGCAGCTGTTTTCACCTCATTTCTTTCATCGGTAAAAACTAAAAACTAAAAATAAAAATAAAGCAAACAAGATCTAAAAGGGTATTTATATAAAAAAATTTGAATAAATTGCTCATGAATTGGGCCAGGAACACTCAAAGATAACCCAACCAATGCAAGCCTCATTTGGATTTCTTCTTTTATAAACAATTTTTTTTGGTTTGTAACATAGAGACCGCACCTTACTAATTACATATAAGAGCCACTTTACCTGGTGATAAGACTTACGACCGTGTTGATCTTCCCTCAAACTTTGATGAGAAAATAGCTTGAATAATTTTTTTATTAAATAATAAGTCTAGAGACTTATTATTTAACAAAAGTTTATTAAATAAAAATTCTAAAGACTTATTCTCAAACAAAAAAAGTCTAACGACAAAATTTTTCACAGTTGTTTCATAACTGTTGAGGTGACATTTTGTGATTGATGCTAATGAAAGTGTTCACTATTGGACATATGTGAAAATGATGTTGCTTTATTCACAACTTGACACTTCAACAATAAAAATAATACTACAATTTTTCTCAATATGTATCTTTTATATATATATATATATATATATATATATATATATATATTTAAATACCAAGAAAGAAAAGTTCATGAATAGATTGCATTATCTTACAAAATTTGGTATTTGTTTCCCTGCCATATAGGCTAACTTCCTACTATCAGCTAGAACAACACGAGGAACTAATAAAATTACAACTATAAGGTTGTTGTATTATACATTATAATGAATATCCTCCAAAAATTTTCCCATCTACCATGGCAAGTGTTCTTTGTTTTGCCAATGCTTGGAGCATGGTGATTAATAATTCCCTAGACCAAGCACCACTCAATTCCATAAGGATCCCTTTGGTCAAAGGTGAGAACTATACATTTAGTCGTAATAGAATGCACCAAACAGAGACCTATAGATCAATTCGTAGAAAGGCAGCCTTCCACACTCTGATGATCTTATGCAAGACCATTGACCCACAGGATTCCTAGATGATCTAATCTTCAATGTTGTTATAAACCTATTCAATTTAACTCCAAGGAGGGATGAAGGGACCACACACCATACTTAGGTAGGTAAACATAGAATCATGGAATTTAGGGCTAACAATTGCCCACAAGAATGATACCATTGTATCACTGACAATTGAAAGCCCAAAATGACTACTTATTTATTTATTTTTTTGGCCAAGTGTAGATAAAAAGTTGTACCTAGTGCATAAGACTCCCCCGTTTTTGTGGGTCTATGAGAGGTGGTTAGTAAACAACCGTACTCTCAATTGAAGGAGGAAGTATACCCTGTTTCGGGTATATGCTTCCTCCCACTCACAACTGAGTGGGGCCTACAACTGGGACCCACTTAACTGTAAGTGGGCAGAAATATATACCCGAACAGGGTGTATTTTCTTCAATTAGAGAGTCCAATTTTGGAACTTAAACTCATGACACATCACTTGGGTAGAACCTATGAGACTCACTCAGCTGTGAGTAGGAGGAAGTATACACCCAAAACAGGGTGTATTTTCTCCAATTGGAGAGTTCAACTTTGGAACTTAAACTCATGACACATCACTTGGGTAGAAGAGCTTGTCATTGCACTTAGGTCCAACCTCTTATCCACTATACCAAATGTCTATTAAATTGTTAACAACTACAAGTTATCTACAAAACTATATAGCATAAGAATAATGAGTAAATTATGGGAATATTTGTTGATGAATAATGATTGTAACTATGTGAAGGCATCATTAGATCTTACTTGATTTTTATAAATTAACTAAATAAATTACATCAAGAAACTAATTACCCGTTTGAAAATAAAGTAGTGCTACCACAACCATATGGAAATGAAACTTCATAACAAGGTTAGCCAGAGTAAGAGTGTTCCATCAAGAATGTAGATATGGTACTTCTCCCGAAACTGTGTTAGTTTTCAGAGCTTGGTTAACCCCTGACTGTAGTCTGTCATCAAATTTTCAATATCTTTCCAACTCTTGTTTAACTTATTTCAACCGTGGTTCCTATGTATCTGTTTGGGAACAGCTTATCCTGGGGTGTAACCAGAAATATTTGGTTGGGAGCAGAGGTAACACTATCATATTGATTTACAATTCAAGAAAAATACCAAGTATGACATATATACATACATACATGTCTTCCTGGATTAGTTTTAGGAAAAAAAAATTAAATCTAACAAAAAATAGACTACATTTACAAGAAATAATATTCGTAGAAATTATATATATCAAAGTCACTGTAAGCAACCATAAAATAAATAGCTATTAAATTCAACCAAATTAAACTACTATGGTCAACAATAAATTCAAAATGAATTTCATACCTCTCAACTAAATAGAAATTGAACTAGAGAAGAAGATCATAAATCATAAGATAAATAAATAGGAATCAAACTAAAAGATCAATAAGAAAGAAGAAGAATTTTATACCTCTCAATATTTTCTTAGCTTTAAATAAGAAAACCCTTTCTTAAGGAAGGGAGAGAAGCTAATTAATATGTGATTATGTGAGAGCATCATAAGGAAGAACTAATGAAGAGAAATTGGAGAGAGAGCAATGAGTGATGAGGAGAGTTTTTTGGGTGGCATAAACTAGAAGGGGATATTGTAATAGTTTTGGGAAATTGCAAAACTTAAGTATAATACTTTAACTGTAGTACATTGGGCTTCCCAATTAAATTCAAACACTATTTTTTCATGACCAATAAAATACAAACAACATTATCATTTTTAAGAGAAATTAAATTAAATTCAATAAGGTTGTTTCTAAAGAAAAAGTTAGAAATTTTTTTTGAGTAGCTGAAAAGAGAGGAATTACTTCTATCCATCTAATATTATCCTCATTGCCTACCTAGCATAAGAAGCTAATAGCCTGGCTACCCTATTAACAAACTTAACAAGGGACTATACTAAATCTCCAAGACCTGCACATGGATAGGAGAGTGTGGACTTCATCAACAAGATGCCCATTAGCTCAAAAATTATCTTGAATTTGCTGCCTAGCACTAGTTCCTACTAATAGTCTAATATTGTCAATCAAAAAAAAAAGTTGTAGATGCTCATTTTTTGGGAAGCCCAATAGGAAGAAGAAGCCCAACAACGTGGGCAAAAGAGAGTTAGAGATTGGATGGAAAAGCCATTAAACCTAAGCGGTAGGAATAATAGATCATAAATCCATAAAGCAAACTAATGGACCTTGAGGAAGCAAACAGGCCTAAAAAGGCTTAGAAAGAGAGAAGTAGCAAACTCATGGGTAGTATGTGATGTAGAAAAGTGAGAATGGGTCACAGCAGCCACAGCAGACCCGAAGTAATGCAAGTAAAGAAAGTAAGGGGCAATGGAGAGTCTATAAGCCCCAAGGATGAAAGATAAAGTAATTGGGTCAGGGGAGCTCAAAGAGTTAGTAAAAGTCTATGGGAAACATAGAATTAGAAAGGGCCAAGGATGCCCCAATAAAGTAAATGGGCCAAGGAGGCCCAAAAGGAAGTAAATGGGACACAGGAGCCCGCAAGTAATGTAGTAAAAGGCCCAATGAGCTTACTGGGTCATCAAAAAAGAAATAAGTGCAAGCCTAAAAAGGCCAAGCAGCTCTGGGTCAAACAACATCACAGCAGGAATAGCAGAATGATGTAGCAGGAATTGATAGCAGGACCGTAGGAAGAAGCAAAAAAGTGGACTGAAGGAGGGAAAACCCACAATTAGGCAAGGCCCAACCCCTAAGGGAGTAAGCCATAAAGAATGAGAAATCAGGAAACAGCTCACGCCATAAGCAGTTAAGGACGAACGGCAGAATGGGCAGACGGGCCTCCAAACCGTGGCAAATGCATGAGCAGCAGGCAAATTTTGGACAAGCATGGAAGTGAGGCACGTACAAGGCTCAGACACCACCAGCCTATACCCAGCCAATACAGGAAGTGGTGGGTCATGAGTCATAGATAAGAGAGCATAGTCTGGAAGTAAGGAGAAGGGAAAACCTATTTTGTGGTTCTTGCTCAAGCTCTTTTGAGGGAAGTGTCCTATTGGGATGACATACCGCCTAAAAGAAGTAAGGATGAGTTAAAACCACTAGGTGCATACCATGAGGGATGAAGAGAGAGAGCACTTACATTTTGGCAGGTCATAATGCCACGGCAAGTAAACAAATGAAATAGTCCTCTTCGTCTGGTGATGTGGAGTGGCACGGCCAACACAGGTAAGTGGTGTTGGCTTGGCAACTAACCAATCAGTAATGGTTGGCAAGGACAGCTACACCAAACAAAGGTGGTTAAAGGCTAAAATGGTAAAAGTCAGCCGCAGCAGGCATTATTAAAGAACCCTTACTGTGCACAGGCGGGGAAGGGCGGTAATAGTAACCTCTAAGGTGAGAATCACAATAACTAAGCAAATACCAAAAGATAAAATGAAGACAAAAGAAAGAAAGAATTAGAGAGAACAGGAAAAACAAAAAGGAGAGAATAGAACGGCAGACATGCACTAGATAGGTTGATTCCCTCTCTCCCTCTCAAACCAATGCTCTCTGCTAAAGGCTAGGGATTTCTCTGGGCATAAGTTATTTAGGCTCATTTCCTCAAAGTAGTTAATTTCTTCCCGGAAAGATTATTCGCATTGAGGAAACAACTTCCTTCTCGACTTAGACCCCGTAACATAACTTGACATGGCAAGCTAATATTTCTCTTTGATTCAATAAGCTTATTACTACCTCTCCCGTATTTATTTTTGTTGCTATTTCATAAAACATGTATTCCTTGTAATGGCCCATTATTTACTTTTGTCTAAATAGCGAATATATCTCTTTAATTATCTTTGTTATATCTGTCTGCCGTAATTACTTTAGCAGCTCTGCCTGCCATAGGCATGTGATAAAAAATCTTGGTAAAAAAGGTATAGTTTGTGCACAAACTAGACCAAGATGGGTTACAATTGGACCGGTCCCAACTCCCTGATCCAAAATACTTTGGGCCCAGCACGGTAGGAGGCAGTCCAGCCCAATATTACAAAAAAAGCCCACCATAAAAGTCTAATACGGTACCCTCACAGTCTCTAATGATAATTCCCACACCATGGTCTCACTCAAGAAAAAAAAGTGTGCGATATGGCTTTAGAGGAGGAAAGGAAAAGTCAAAGGATGAAAAGTAGGGATTTGGGATGGGGAATTTTTAGGGCTGACATACTGGAGGAGGGGGCTTGTTTGTGGCTCATTGGCACTCTCTCTCTCTCTCTCTCTCTCTCATCTTGCACTATCTCTCTATGATGCCATGTAGTTTTTTTTTTTTTTTTTACCTTTATATCCTTGAACATGTCATTTAGAATCAATCTGTGTAATATATATATATATGTGTGTGTGTGTGTGTGTGTGTGTGTGTGTGTGTGTGTGTGTGATTGGTCAGATAACTAATTGATTGTGAATTCATGAATATTTGCCTAGTCATATGGTAATTGTTGTATTAATACATGTGATACATATATATGTGATTAGTCAGATAACTTGGAAAGCATAAAATTTAAAATAGACGGATCCGTTCAACAAAGCCAGCCGTAAGCGATGGTGCTAAGGAAAGGGGTGGCCTAGAAGGGCCGACAAACAACAGATATAGTAGATCATGTTCTGGAAGGAGGGGTAAGGAGACAGGTGGACTCTCCATGGTGGACGGATCCCTATTCAAACGGAAACAAGGGTGACGGGTAGAGAAGCCATGTGGCCTCTACGTGGCCTAAATGGTCTCCAAGAAGCCTCAAATGGAAATAACCCTACGATTAACCCTAATCAAAGTCCCTATATGGAAAGGGTCCCGCAAAATATGTGTATTTATGAGGATCTTCCCCACAAGGAAACATCTTCTTCACCAAGAAACAAAGGTTGATTCTACACTAGTATAAAAACTCAAGGTCCTCATAAATCAAGGTACGTATAATTTACCCCAACTTCGGCACTCTAGAGTTGTGAACATTCTCTAAATTAACTTTCGGAGGGTATTTGGCTGGTACCACACCGATACTCTCTGTAAGGTCTTCTTCTTCTTTGTTACGCAGGTTTTGTCTAGAGCATGTGAGGACTGTGCTGCTCACTGACAATTTTTGGCATCATCATAACTAATTGATTGTGAATTCATGAATATTTACCTAATCATATGTGATGAGTGAATCCAAGATTTATTATTGAGAATGTACTAGTAATTGGTGACATTTTTGTCTGACATACATGTGAATTGTGAAACCTATTGTGGTGGGCCATTTTTGCAACTACAGGCTGGGTTGTCTCCTGCCACGTTGTGGCCCAAAAGTTCTGGGTAGGAGAGTCAGGATTGGCTTGACTGCAACATACCTAAAGCCAGCTTGTGCACAAAGTAGAGCCCCTTTGCCAAAACTTTGGTCACATGCCCATAGCAGGGGAAGTTGTTACAAAAAAGTTATGGTAGGTAGGTATAATATGACAACAATAAAGAGAATATGCTTACTGTCAGCTAGAAAACAGAAAATACTACATGATGATTTTAATAAAGGAAGAAGTAATGCAGCAATATATATGCAACATAAATAAGATGATAACAATAAAGATAGGAAAACCACACTAATGCTTGATCAATAAATAAAAGGAAGAATGGTTAGTCTGCCATGCTTGATTTCTCTACAGAGTTAAGTCCAGGAAGGGAATCACTCTTCAATGTGGGAAATCTCATAAGGAAATCTTGCCATGGAAATTACCCACTTTGAGAGAATGGGTCTAGATGGCTTATCTTCAAATTCCTTAATTCCTACTAGAGGGTAGGTTTTTAGAGGGAGAAAAGGGAATTGCCTATTGGTGCATGCCCACTATCATACTCTTGTTTACGCTCTGTTTCTTTCTTTAATTCCTTTTTCTTTCTAAGTTTTTTGTTCTATCTTTCACTCCCTTTCTTGCTTCCTTCTCTCTATTCTCTCTTATTCCCTTCCATTGTTCTGTTGTTTTTACTATGCATAACTGAGGCCCCTTTTATACTGCCTGTCATGATTGATTTTTACTATTTTACCCTTTAACCGCTTTTGTCCTGGTATGGGTGTCCTTCCCAAACCACCCACTAATTTGTCAGCTGCCCAACCATCACCACTTACTTGTGCTAGCCGTGCCACATCTCATTCCTAGACAAAGAGCCTTATTTTGTTTACTTACTCATCGTGGCATTCCCATCCAGATAAGAGTGGGCATTCTCTCTCATTATCCCTCATGGCATGCACCTAGTAATTCCAACTCATCTTTCTCTTTTTTGGGTGGTATGTCGTCCCAGTAGGGCGTTTCCCCCAAAAAGCTTGAGTGAGAACCCTAGAATAGGCTTTCCCATTCTCCCTACTACCAAACCATACCTTCTCTTACCTCTGACCCATGGCCCACCACTCCTGTATTGGCTGGGTACATGTTGGTGCTGCCTGAGTTTTGTGCGTGCTCCACTTCCATGTGTGTCTATGGCTTGTCTGTTGTTCATGCGTTTGCCATGTCCTAAGGGCTTGTCTGCACGTTCTACTACTTGTTCTTGACCTCTTGTGGTGTGAATGAGTTTCTGAGCTTTCATTATTTATGTCTTACTTCTTCCCTGGGTTGGGTCTTGCTTGATCATGAGGTTTTCCTTCTTCGAGCCATTCCTTACCTTCTTTGTTGGTCAGTTGACACTTCCGCCATGCCATCCAATTGTTCCTGCCATACTATTATTTCACTTGTGCTTGCTAGGCCTCTTTTAGGTCTATTATATGCTTTTCTTTTGCTCAATTCCAGTAGCCCAGCATTATCATTGGGCTAGTACTCATACTATTTTGGGCTTCCTTGGCCCGTTTCATCGTTTTCGGGCTTCCTTGGCCCATTTCATCCTTTTGGGCATTCTTGGCTCGTTTCATTTCCTTGGGCATCCCTTGCCTATTCCAATTCTTCATTCACATGGGCTTTTACTAAGTCTTTTGGGCATCTCGGCCCAAATTACCATATCCTTTACTTCCAGGGTTTATGGGTTTTTCCACCAACCCCTTTAGTTACTTAGTTCCTTCCTTTGGGCTTCTTCGGCCCATTCTTGCTTGCTTTTCATTTCTCATAATGCCCATGGGTTTACCACTTCTTTTTTTAAGCTCCTTTGGGCCCGCTTGCTTTCTTTAAGGTGCTTTTGCTATTTTTTAGGCTATGGTCCATTATTCCTGCCATTCAGGCATAATGGTTTTCTTCTCAATTTACTAACTCTTTTTCTTCCATATTGTTGGGCTTCTTCCTATTACTAGACATTTTTGCCAAAGTGGGTATCAACACCTATTTAACTATTGTCTTGAAGATTTCATTCACATGGGCTTTTACTAAGTCTTTTGGGCATCTCGGCCCAAATTACCATATCCTTTACTTCCAGGGTTTATGGGTTTTTCCACCAACCCCTTTAATTACTTAGTTCCTTCCTTTGGGCTTCTTCGGCCCATTCTTGCTTGCTTTTCATTTCTCATAATGCCCATGGGTTTACCACTTCTTTTTTTGAGCTCCTTTGGGCCCGCTTGCTTTCTTTAAGGTGCTTTTGCTATTTTTTAGGCTATGGTCCATTATTCTTGCCATTCAGGCATAATGGTTTTCTTCTCAATTTACTAACTCTTTTTCTTCCATATTGTTGGGCTTCTTCCTATTACTAGACATTTTTGCCAAAGTGGGTATCAACACCTATTTAACTATTGTCTTGAAGATATCAGATCATGACTATAGATATTAATCGGGGCATGATGTTGCTTTAGGAAAGTTTTTATTTTTATTTTTTATTTTAACAACTTTAGGAAAGGTAACTATATAAACATTGAAGGAAATTTCTTTATCATCATTAATGAAGATTATTGATAATTAATTTGATACAGATGTTGCCATGTTATTTTATTTCAATATTGAGCATGCTGATTAACTTTACAGCAATATATAACATTGATAAAAACCAAATTCATATTTAGTTTTCAATTTATATTGTTTCCATTAATTAGTATTCATATTTAGTTTTTCAATTTATATTGTTTCCAATAATTAGTTTACACAACATATATGTTATACATGCTTTGAACTACGTTTCGTTTCTTTCGATGGAAAACATTGTGTAAAGATTGTATTCCGTATTTTCTAATGTTTGGTAGTATTTTAAAAAATGAGTAAAAAAAAAAATTATATTTTGTTAACATAAAAAGTATGACTTATTTTTAGAGATTCTTTTCTACTATGTTTTCTATCTCACGTTAAGTTAAATAAGGGAAGTTAGGAAATTATTTTTCAACTTATATGAGGTTATTACCAAACATAGAAAAATGATATAGTTTTTATAGAAAACACTTTTTGAAAAATGACTCATTTTTTAGAAATCATTATTGCCGAAACAAAGTGCATACCAAACACCCAAAAAAGTTTTCATGTTTGTTGTGAGCCTTTTTTGCAACTCTAGGCTAGACTGTCACCTACCATGTTACGACCCAATAATTCTGGGGTAGGAGAGTCGGGATTGGCTTGACTGCAACACACCCCAAGCCAGCTTGTGCATAAGCTAGAACCCCTTTGCTGGGACCTTGGACACGTGCCCACGGCAGAGGATGCTGTTACAAAAAAGTTATGGTAGACAGGTGTAATATGTCGAAAATAAGAAGAATATACTTACTGTCAGTCAAAAGACAAAAAAAAAAAACACTATATCATCTTCTTAATAAAGGAGGAAATAATACGGTGATATAAATGCAGTAGAAATGAGTTAATGACAACAATAAAAAGAAAAGGAAATAATATTAATGCTTGATCAATAAAAGGAAGAAAGGTTAGTCTGCCGCGCTTGATTTCTCAATAGAGTCAAGTCCAGGAAAGGAACTACTCTTCAATGTGGGCAATCTAACAGGGAAGTCCTGCCACAAAAGTTGCCCACTTTGAGAGAATGGTCCTAGATGGCTTATCCTCGAATTCCTTAATCCTCCCTAGAGAGCAGACTATTAGAGGGAGAGAAGGGAATAGCCTATTGATTCATGCCCACCATCACACTCTTGCTCACTCTCTATTTTTCCTTTCCAATTCCTTTTTCCTTTTTACTTTTCCTGTTTTCTCTCGTCTTTCACTCCTTATCTTACTTGTTTTTCTCTTGTTTTATCTCTCTTGTTTCCTTCTCCCTTCCTCTATTCTTCTCCATTGTCCCCCACTATGCATAGCTAAGACCCTTTTTATATTGCTTGCAGTGATGGGTTTTTACTATTTTACCCCTTAACTGCTTTTGTCCTAGTGTAGGTGTCCTTCCCAGACCACCCATTAGTTTGTTAGTTGCCTAGCCATCACCATTTACCTGTGCTGGCTATGCCCCATTCCATTCCCAGATAAAAGAGTTTTTTTTTTCTTGCTCTCCATGGCATTCTCATCCGGATAAGGGTGGCCATTCTCTCTTACTAACCCCTATGGCATGCACCTAGTGATTACAGCTCATCTTTCCCTTTTTTAGGTGATTTGTCATCCCAGCAAGACATTTCCCCCAAGAGAGCTTAAGTGGGAACCCTAGAATAGGCTTCTCCCTTCTCCCCATCATCAAACCATTCCCTTTTTTACCTCTGACCCATGGTCCACCAATCCTATATTGGCTGGGTACAAGTGGGTGGTGCCTGAGCCTTATAGTTGCTCCACTTCCATGTGTGTCCATGGCTTGTCTGCTGTTCATGCGTTTGCCATGACCTGAGGCTTGTCTGGTCTTTGCTGCATGCTCTGCTGCTCATTCTTAACCTCTTGTGTCATGAATGAGTCACTGGGTTTTCATTCTTTGTACTTTACTTTCTCCCTGGGTTGGGTCTTGCTTGGGCATAAGCCTTTCCTTCTTCAATCCAACCCTTACCCTCTTTGTAAGTCGGTTAACACCTTTGCCATATTGCTCCATTGTTTCTGCCATGTTATCATTTGACTTGTGCTTGCTGGGCCTCTTTTGGGCCTGCTGTACACTTTCCTACTGCTCAGTTCCTGTAGCCCTATACTATGGTTGGGCTTGTACTCACGATGTTTTGGGTTTCCTTGGCCCATTTCATCCCTTTGGGGCTTCCTTGACCCATTTTATTCCTTTGGGCATCCCCAGCCCATCCCAATCCTTCATTCCCATGGGATTTTTGCTAAATTTTTTGAACTTCCCCGGCCCACATTACCATATCCTTTACTTTCGGGGTTTATGGGCTTTTCCACCAACGCCTTTAGTTACTTAGTTCCTTCCTTTGGGCTCCTTCATTCCATTTTTGCTTGCTTTCCATTTCTCATAATGCCCATGGGTTTACTACTTTTTTCTTCAAGCTCCTTTGGGCTTTTTTGCTTTCTTTGAGGCATTTTTACTATTTTACAGGCTTATAGACCATTATTCCTACCATTTGGGCTTAAGATTTTCTTCTCAATTTACTAATTCTTCTTCTTCATTCCCTCTCATATTGTTGGGCTTCTTCCTATTATCAGGCCTCCTTGCCAAAGTGGGCATCAACAATGTTCATTTTAAAGGTCACTACCAACTAGATACTTGTAAATAAGATAATTTTCTTGATAATGTTTTTTTAGAGAATGTTATAATTGCTAAGTAATAAAAAGGCGAAAACATTATTTTGGTCCTTATATTTTGGGGTCACAATCAATTTTGGTTTCTACATTTTGGTAGCAATTAATTTGATCTATATTATTTTCCACTTGCAAGTGGTGTGCACAATTGGCATACATGTGGCAAAAAAAAATCCACATCAGACAAATAAAATAAAAAATTTGAAAGGATGAATTAAAAAAAAATCCTAGCTTTTCTTGTAGTTTCTTAGTGACCAATAGACATGGCAAAACATGTCAACATTTTCTAATCCAACCCGAAAAATACTCGACCCGAACTCAATTTTTTTTATCCCAAAACAAAAACGGGTTGACCAGTGACCAGACCCAAGTTTTTAGAGTTTTTTTGCGGGTTAACCCGACCTGACCCGCGACCCGACCCGACCCGAATCACTTTTTTAAAACTTTTTTTTAATAAAAAAAATGTAAAATTAAGACAATAGTAGTTTAATTTTTTATTGTGAGTTTTAAGGAAACAATTGATACATTTACATATGCAAATTAATTAAAAGATAAATGGTTGAGCATTCTGTAATGAGTAAAGATTTTTAAATATCAAATAACAAAGTACATGCTAAGATAATATGGTTACAGTAGAGTTAAAAATATAGATTTAAAATTGCAGACATGTGTGAGAAATATGCATAAGTGTAAAAATAGTGAAGCCAAAGTATCAAATTAGCATAAATTATGAATGCCTAGACTTATTTTTTAACAATTTATGTCCAAAATAAACGGCTTTTCAAAATAAATTATGATATTTCCTAGAGTGTATGTTGCTTAACAATATTATGATATTCATAAAAGAGATCATGTATAAATAAGTAAGCAATCAAATTTTAATGTATATCTCAAATTGAAATAGAGTGCCAACCACAATTGACAATAGATTATAACATTAATTTTCAAGATTGTAAACTTCTTATATGTTTTTATTCTTTATCAAATGAGTTATCCAATAAATCATTTGTAATTTTGTTTTATATTTTGGAATGTTAATATTGTGTAGAAATAAAACATGTGTATTTATTTTACTTATGTTTGTGTTATTTTGTTTTAGATAGCAATGTTAAGATTTGTATAATTTTAAAATTATTGAATAAGTATTAATTAATAAGTTTAACTGAATTCATTCTTGATATAAGTGGTAAAGTCAAAATAATGCATTTTACATCAAATAATTTGTTGCATAACTTTCCAAATGACATATACATGTTGTTTTATTTATAAAAATTAAAAAAAAAATTCATGTGAAAAATACGGGTCAACCTGACTCAACCCGCAACCCGATTGACCGGACCCGCCCCGCCCGTTTTGCCATGTCTAGTGACCAAACACAATTTAAAACACAAAAATCAAACTAAACAATCCCCCATCACAAACTAAAAGATCCTACAATAGCTCCAAATCAAAATCAGCTCTACTATGGACCCAACCACCATAATACAACCATAAAAAATTAACCTAAAATAAGATCGTACTAGATCAGATCAGTGAGCTCGGCATCGCAGTTGGATTGGCGACGTGTGAGGTGGAGATCTTCTGGTAGACTAGTGATGGCGCAGGTGTCGGCTAGGTTTTTACCGAAGGGCCATGGTAAACAGGTTGCACCCTGCACACTCAGGACAACTATCATCAAATACTAAGCACTCAAACCTTCCACGGCCCCACAATACAACCACATCAATTTTCATTTGCATGTAGCTTCCTCTTGTCCAGGTCATAGATTGTGTTTTTGCTTGAAATCAAATTTATCACCTTGGTTGAAAACAGGTTTCTAGCATGTGACTTCTGATGGGCTCCTGTGAGTTTGGTATGAACTATGTTATGGGTTATTGATTTGGTGAACGATGTAGTGGGTCAAAATTGACTTGTTCTTCTCCGGTTATTTTTTGAGGTTTGATTTATGTGTTTGGTTGCCAAGAAAGTCCAAGAACAACTGGGATTTTTTTTTTTTTTTTCAATTCATCCTTTTTTTTTAATGTGATTTTTCAAAAAAAAAATTATGACATGGCATTTTTAATAGCAATTAAATATTTTTATTATTATTTTATCCGTCACATGTGTGCCAACCGTGTACACCATTTGCACATAAGCATTTTCCATTAATAGTTAACAGTAGGGACTAAATTAGTTACAAGTTAAAAACAACGAGAACCAATTTGATTGCCCCAAAAATATAGGAACCAAAATAATGTTTTCACTTAATAAAAATGGTATTATTTACAAATATATGTGAATTTAAACTTAGAAATACTTTTTTTTTTTTAAGAATAAAAAATAAAAAGGTTAAAGATTCACCGTCTAGATGAATCTAGCCAATCGTTTGAAGGACAAAAGGCAAAAGGGAAAGACACAAAGGGACGAACAAGTAGCCGAGTAGAGGTGAAAATGGCCAAATACCACCATTTTCAGAAATTTGTAGAAATTAAGCACTGTTTCGGAACTAAATGGGAATGTACCACTTTTTATGTACTCGAGGTCACTAAACTCGAGTTCTAAACGGTACTCGAGTTTAGTAAACTCGAGTTCCTATGAGTATGACAATCGCAACTTTTTCTTCTTTTTTTTTCTTTTTGGGTCATACTTGTGATTTGTGAAAGGAGTAAACAACCCAATCAAATTTTTGGGTTGTCAAACGAAGGCTAAAAGAATTGGAATTCATTGTTGTAGACCAGTTTTAAGTTCCACAATCATGAATGCTGTGTTTGGATAAAGTGAAAAGGGGATGAAAATGGATTAAAAGGGGAGAGGAGATGATTTTCTACAATTAGGTTAGGGTGAAAAGGGAGAGGAAAGAAAATAGGATAGGTGAAGATTTTGACCCGGAAAAATCATTTTTGTTCCTTCCAAATTGAGGAAAAAATGACTTGAGCAACGGAATTAAAAAAATTATTCACATTATCCCAATGTTTCAGTCTACAATAAGTGCCATAATAATAATTTAATTTTTATCCTTTCAATTTTCCATCATGTTTAAGTCTTACAAAACACCTATGATAGAAAACATAAATCTTTTCTACCATTCCATCATTTTTAATTCTCTAAGAGTAGCTTTTCTATCATCTCAACCAAATAGAGCGAAATGATGTTGATTGATAGGTGACATATTAATTTCATTTTTAGTTAATATGATTTTAGTATGCTCTCTTTATGATGCAATATTCATATTCAAGAAAATTTTGTGGTCGTTGAACACGGATATATGAGTTACATTTGAAAACTTTGACCATTTATATTAATTCAATTTGAACCATAAGACTTTTTATTTTTCCAATGTGTTAGGTGCACGGCACCAATTAAATCCAGCCCACAATTTTATAATAGTCCATATAATGAGATTGTTGGACACTAATAGAATATTATTTCTATAAGAAGTTTTTTATATAAGTTGATTTAGGAATCCATGTGCTCCTAGGAGTGTGAGGCGGCAGAATTTTATATAAATAAGGTTCATTAGGTTTTGTGTGCTATATAAGAAAAAGAAACAAGGTGCCACATATTGAAGAATAGAGAAAAAGAATTGCCGCCTTTAAGAAAAATAATTTGTGTGTGTGAGAGCTAAGAAAAATAAGAGAGAATTTTTTTTTCTTTAGTCAGGCAAATATAAAAATTATTGTAATTGATTTGATAATAGTGAAATTATTCGGAGTTTGTCCTATAGTTTTTCCCTTTAAAAAAAAAAAAAAAGAGTTTTCCACGTAAATTTTGTTTTGTGTTTTTGTGTGATTGTTATTTTGGATTGTTAAATTTTATGTTAATTCAATTTGAAACACAAGACTTTTTATTTTTCCAATGCAGTAGTTACAACAATAGAGAAGAATAATTTGAATCTTTGATCTTAGGATGTATCAGTTAAGTTATAAGGTTCTTGATCTAAAAACTTTGTATTTGCATGTCGGTGAGTTACTTGCTTTATTGATTATACATGATTATTACTGTAATGGAATCGTGACTATCCGGTTTAAGCCTAGATACGTGTTTTTCCAAAATTTTGTTTCTCATGCTCTCTTGTTTCAACTTTCACGTTCTCAGCACCTCTCCCTGTCTCTGTCTCTGGATTCAACCAGCCTTTTGTATTCAATTTCAACCTGTCTTTTTTTACACATTCATTCAACCTGTCTTTTTTTTTTTTTCTAGAAGAATTTTGACTACTAGGGAATGAACCCATTTTGATAATTTGATTTAAATGACTTAAACGCATTTTTTGGAATGTGAGACTTTTGAACATCTTGAATTGACGTACATCATAGAAAACTACGAATTAAAATTGTAACATGCTAGATGAACGTGGCTACCTGTTCTACATCCTCACACACAAGCAGGTCAGAAAAAGTTATGGGACTTCTTAGCAAGATAAACTTGTTGTCTGTCCTATGTTGCTTCTGTTTAAACATTACCGCAGCCATAGACACCATTAGATCTTCTCAATCCATCAACGACACTGAATACATAATTTCCAATGGGAATGTTTTCAAACTAGGATTCTTCAGCCCTGAAAATTCTACCAATCGCTACCTCGGAATCTGGTATAGTAACATTTCTGTATTCACTGTCACCTGGGTAGCTAATAGAGAGAAACCTTTAAAGGATTCTTCTGGGGTTCTTACTATATCTGAGGATGGAAATCTTGTGGTACTAAATGGACAGGCAGAGATTCTTTGGTCATCGAATGTTTCAAATTCTGTAACCAATTCTAGTGCCACTCTTGGGGATTCCGGAAACCTTATTTTGCGGGTTGATGCTACAGGACTGGTACTATGGGAAAGTTTTCAACATCCTTCTGATACCATCTTGTCAAGGATGAAACTTAGTACTAGTTCAAAGAAAGATCAGAGAGTACAGTTGACATCATGGAAAAGCCCTTCTGATCTATCCATTGGTAGCTTCTCTGCAGGCATTTATCCACTAAACATTCCTGAAGCTTTTGCTTGGAAAGAGGGTCGCCCATATTGGCGGTCTGGTCCATGGAATGGTCAGGTGTTTATTGGAATGCCAAACTGGAATCCAGGATATCATACTGGATTTACATTCATTGATGCCACAAACGGGACTGTTTTTGAAAATTTTACTGGTTTGGACGTGTTACATTGGTCAAAAATTGTTTTGGATTGGGAAGGAAATGGAGTGCTTACATATTGGGATGATGGGAAAGAGGATTGGGAGGTTGTGCATAAAAATCCAGAAGATGAGTGCGATGTTTATGGCACATGTGGTGCATTTGGAAGCTGTGATTTACTGAGTTCACCAATCTGCAGTTGTTTGAGACGGTTTGAGCCGAAGATTATTAAGGAATGGAATAGAGGAAATTGGACTAGTGGATGTGTCAGGAGGACACCATTGCAGTGTGAAAGAAAGAATAATAGTATTGAAGAAGGAAAAGCAGATGGGTTTTTGAAACTGGAGATGATCAAAGTGCCAGACTTTGCAGAGTTGGCACTAGATGTGAATATAGAAGATTGTCGAAAGCAATGTTTGGAGAATTGTTCTTGTGTAGCTTATGGATATTATACTGGCATAGGCTGTTTGTCATGGAGTGGAAACCTAATTGACCTACGACATTTCTCTGTTGGAGGATCAGATATATATATTCGTTTGGCCAATTTAGAATTCGGTAAGTTGATTTGTTTTAACTTTTTAAGTCACAGTTTTGTATAATCTTATGCTTCTGATCATCCAGCAGTTGGACCACTTGTTTGGTTAACTGGTTACTTACAACAAATGCAATAGGATTTCAATATTTTTATGTTAATTTTCTTTACTCAATTTTGACTGAATTAGTTTAAAACTTTTCTTATACACAGAAGAGGAGAGAAATTTCAGAGTAATTATCACAATTACAATGACTATTGGAGTGATTGCTATAGCCAGCACTGCTTTCTACTTTTGGAGGTGGATGGCTAAGAAAAAGAGAGGTAAGGTGCCCAATTGTCCGTTAATTTGCTGCAGAGACTAGGCATTGCAAGATGGATTACTAAATAATATAATTTGCAACAGCAATGAAAAGTAAAAGCAATGAGAGTTTACTGTTTGACTACCTAAACGATGTGAAATTCCAAGATCTACCAATCTTTAATTTGGAAGAATTGGCAATAGCAACAAACAACTTTGATATGGCAAATAAGCTTGGACAAGGTGGCTTCGGTCCAGTCTATAGGGTAATGGTTTCTTATGTAGAGTTCATTTTTCCCTCTCAAAAATATATGTGCTGATATTCTTTCTTTTTGTATAGGGTAAATTGCATAATGGACAAGAAATAGCAGTGAAGTGATTGTCTAGAGCCTCTGAACAAGGACTTGAAGAATTTATGAATGAGGTGGCTTTGATTTCCAAACTCCAACATCGGGATCTTGTTAGACTTCTTGGTTGCTGCATTGAGAGAGAAGAGAAGTTGTTAATCTATGAATACATGCCAAACAAAAGTTTGGATGCAATTGTTTTTGGTTAGTTCATACACTTATTTATCTTGAATATCAAGTAAGTCAGTACATAAAACAAAACAAAACGAATTTTAATAATAAGTTTCATTGTGCTAATTTAGTCACTTGAAGCATACTTTTGTGCTAACTTTGCCCCAAATTGTTTTCTCAATCGTATATTTTTTTTCTCTATACAAATTTATATTCATACTTTATTTATTTGGCTTACTATTGATTAGATCCAGTCCACCAAAAACTCCTTAATTGGAGAAAATGTTTCAACATTATTGAAGGAATTTGTCGAGGGTTGCTCTACCTTCATAGGGACTCTAGACTAAAGATTATTCATAGAGATCTAAAGGCATCTAACATTTTGTTAGATCAAGAGCTTAATCCAAAAATATCGGATTTTGGTATGGCTAGAATATTTGGAGGCAATGAAGATCAAGTAAAAACTAAAAGGGTCGCCGGGACATAGTAAGAGCTTTGTTGAAATTAAATTTAGGTAATATGGCACCACTTATTCTCAAATAATATGGATGTGTTTCAATGTTTGTATGCAGTGGTTATATGTCTCCTGAATATGCAATGCGAGGGCTGTTTTCAGAGAAATCAGATGTCTTTAGCTTTGGTGTGTTATTACTAGAGATTGTTTGTGGGAGAAGAAACACTAGCATTTGCGATGAGGAGCAATATTCGGGCCTCACTGGATTGGTAAATCTAACTATTAACATTCACAATATCTGAAAATTTAGTCAAACTCTAATCAAAAGCTACTTTATCTATTTAATTTATTTATTCATTTTTGACATGGTCTACTTTCAAAAAGATTGAACAATGTCAATTTTTATCTTTCACACTTGTTTTTTTAGGCAT
Organism: Castanea sativa; assembly: GCF_040712315.1. Lineage (NCBI taxonomy): Eukaryota > Viridiplantae > Streptophyta > Magnoliopsida > Fagales > Fagaceae > Castanea > Castanea sativa. Next base: position 5,115,220 of record NC_134017.1, on the reverse strand, counting down.
GGAAATTGTGAAAAGATGACAACATTATGGCTCTGGTAGACCCAGCAATATGGGATCATGAGTAAGGTAATTTTGTTCATACCTTTTTAGCTACCTAGAAGCATATGCTATCACCTTTCCATGCTGCATAAGCACACAACCAAGACCTTTCTGTGAAGCATCATTGTAAATTACAAATCCTCTTGAACCCGTTGGCAATGTCAAAACTGGAGCAGACACCAACCGGTCTTTCAATTCTTGAAAACTCTTTTCACATTCATCTTTCCACCAGAACTTAGCATTCTTTTGGGTCAACCTAGTCAAGGGACCTGCTATACGTGAAAAACCCTTAACAAACCTCCTATAGTAACCTGCAAAACCAAAGAAACTACGAACTTCAGATACATTTGTCGGTCTAGGCCAATTTACCACAGCTTCCACCTTTTTAGGATCCATAAAAATGCCATCCTTAGATATTACATGCCCCAAAAACATTACTTCATCTAACCAAAATTCACACTTCTTAAACTTGGCATATAATTTTTGCTCCCTCAAGATTTGCAACACCATCCTCAAATGTTCTACATGCTCCTCCTGAGTTTTAGAATATACTAAAATATCATCAATAAAAAAAATAACAAACTAATCCAAATAAGGCTTGAACACACGGTTCATTAAATCCATGAAGGCAGCAGAGGGGCATTAGTCAATCCAAATGGCATCATCAAAAACTCATAGTGTCTATAACGGGTACAAAAGACAGTTAGGTATATCTTCTTGCTTAACCTGGAGTTGATGATAACCTGATCTAAGGTCAATCTTCGAAAAGACTTTAGCACCTTGCAATTGATCAAACAAATCATCAATCCTAGGTAAAGGATATTTGTTCCTCACAGTGACCTTATTCAACCGCCTATAGTCAATGCATAATCTCATATACCCATCTTTTTTCTTTCAAAAAGAACAAGAGCACCCAAGGAGATACACTAGGTCGAATAAATTTCTTTTCTAACAGCTCTTGCAATTGCAATTTAAGCTCCTTCAACTCTGCAGGTGCCATACGTTATGGTGCTATAGAAATAGGTGCAGTTTCTGGCACTAAATCAATGGCAAATTCTATCCTCTATCAAACGGTAACCCAAGGAGATCCTCAAGAAATACATCAACAAAGTCCATCACAATAAGAATGTCATCAATCTTAATCCCCACCTTCTAGTTATCCACCACATATGCAAGATAACCTTTACAACCTTTTCTAAGTAACTTATTAGCATGGATGGCGTAAATAACATTAGACACGAGGCTCTCTCTAGACCCATGAAATACAAATTCAGGTCGACTCGGAATACAAAACACCACTTCCTTCTTGTAACAGTCAACATTAGCATGATAAGCTGCTAACCAATCCATGCCTAAGATTACATCAAATTCTTGAATTTCTAAGAGAATCAAATCAGCCAACAACTCATTTTCTCCAATCTTAATCACACAAGACTTACATATAAACTCAGCAACCATAGTTTCACCCAAAGGAGTAGAAACAGAAAGTTCAAAGTCCAACAATTCAGGCACACAATCAGCATATTTCATATAAGCACAAGATACAAAGGAATGAGTAGAACCAGGATCAATCAGAACTCGTGCAGTATGAGAAAATATGGGAATGGTACCTGTTACTACTAGCTTGGATGCCTTAGCATCTTGCTCGCAATAGCAAACACACGTCCTTGGACTTTTGTCCTTTGCTTCACATCGGCGGGCTTAGCCACCAACTCACTCTTCATGGCCGGGCAATCTTTGATACAATGACTCATTTGACCACACTTAAAACAAGCCCCACTTTCACGATAGCAAACACCCTTATGCTTTTTACCACACTTCGACAAACCTCTACTACCTCGTTGCACCATTTTAGTCTCTCGGTTCTGCCGTAGTCTTCTTCTTAAATGGCTTATTGTGTTCATTCCCTCTATGAAACCCTTCGCCTTAGGCCTTTTGTTATTCCGACTCCTAATCCTCTCGATAGTCTTCACACTCCTTCTCAACAACCTTTGCAGTCTCCACAACCTCGAATAAGACTTCAATCGTAAGGCCGCCATCCTAGTTCCGATACTTGGTCGTAGTCCCCTGCGAAATTTCTAAGCCTTCCTAACATCATCAGCCACAATGTGAGGGGCAAATCGAGACAACTCAGTAAATTTAGCCTCACACTGTAACACCGTTTTATTCCCTTGAATGAGCTCCATAAACTCCACTTCTTTCTCATCCCGTACACTTTCTGGAAAATACTTTTCATAAAAGGCCTCAAGGAAAATACTCCAAGTTAGTATCTCATCCTTCTCAAGTGGCAAGGTCTTTTTGGTAGATCTCCACCAATGCTCTGCTTCCCCTTTCAGCATAAAGGAAGCAAAGGAGACTTTTTGCACTTCAGTACAACCAATCACATCAAAAATTTCCTCCATTTGCATTATCCAGGCATCTGCTTCTGTAGGATCAGGGTTGCCCAAAAATGAAGGAGGACCCAATTTCCTGAATTGCTCAATGGTACATCCTTCAATCTCAGTATCTTTGGGCTTAATTGTTCCACTAGTACTAACATGCTTCTCCACCACTTCAGCAAGACTTTTAATAGCACTTAAAACACCCTCAAGGCTCTCAGATTTTGGTTCAAGACCAGAAGGGGTAGAATTGCGGGGTGGCATTTTCCTATAACCAAATAAACAACACCTTAGAGTCAAATAAATTACAAGCAAAGTCATGATATACAAGATATACTAAACCCTTTACTATTATAATATTCTAAGCATATAAGCATATAGCTTCTAACAATTATCAAACTCCCAAAACTACCTTTTGCCTATGAATAATAATTCAAGCCTATTCCTCCACATCTTATAAAAATATCGTAAGTCCTAATTGTCTACAGAATCATAACCTAGCTCTAATACCAATACTCTCAAGACCCAAATCCATGAAACATGAATTTAGATGCATGACTAACTTGCTAACCTCACCTAGCTCAATAAAAATAATTTATTTAAACATAGTTCCATAAATCTCCAAATAAACAATGCTACTGATAAATCTCTTACAATAATTAAAATCCACAATTTATAATAATCTCCAAAATACCGTGAAGTCTAAAGCGGAAATATAAAGATAACTAATAATCTTTTCAAAACTCCACAAATTGGAAACTATCTTCACTATATAATACGTGAATTAACTAAACTAATTTAATTATTATTCTATGAGTTTTAAAGTAATACCGAAGTCGCCTACAACTTCCACGCTCTACCTTGCACCTTACAAAGCGATCCAAGGGTTCTATATTCCCAACTACACTTTAATTTGAAAATAATGATTGATGGGGTGAGCCACACATCTAGTAAGTAATTATACGTAATACACAACGGAATAGAGTCAAGCAAAACACGAGTTTGATTTCACAATTTCACTCAAAATATCCAATATAGTTTTCAAAACATGTAAAGAATCACTTAATACACATATAATCAAATCTTAAAGTCTTTTGGAAACACATACAAATAATTGATCTTAGCACAAGTGTTACATATACACATCACATATTCTCACATACAATCCTGTGAGCGGATACCAACATCTAACCCCTACTGGTGAAGGATCAACACATATTCTCACATGCAATCCTGTGAGCGGATTTACACATATATCTGATCAATTCTAAAAACACTCATTTTGAGTCACATATCATAAACAATAAAGTTTATACAACATATAATAAATTTCTCAATATTAACAATTGTTCCAACAATAAAGACATATTGAATATCACAATATCAAATTGAAACATAAATCAAAAGATGCTTGACTCTCTTAGGGAACGAATAGGAACTGAAGAGTTTATATAAATATTTTTACAATTCTTGAGTAAGTTTGAAAATCCAGTTTGCTAAAAGGAACGTCTTAAATACCGTTTGAAAAACAAGAATATGACTTCGAAATCACTTGGTTTGAAACAATTTAAAGAACAAAAATCTTTTTAGAAAACTTGCTTTGAAACTCAATTATTTTCAAAAAATAGTTTAGTTAAAAATCATCTTTTAAATGGGATTTGGACATTCAAAACGTTATTTAAAATTCGAAATTTCTTTTAAAACATTATTTAAAAGCCAATTAAAATTTCTCTTTCAATAGTGTAAAAATGCTTTTTGATAAACATTTAAAAAATGTAAGCTTAAAAATATAACTTTGAAAATCTTTAACTTCTAAGAACCTAAAGAACAAAACTTGTGCATATTATGCATAATTACTTACCGCACTCGAATCACTCTGAAAGTCCAGCCAAAATAATCTCCAAAGAGCCTCAAGACACTCTTAAATAGGACCTATAATCAATCATGAAAATATACTCAATATTCTCTACAACCATAAAGCTTATAGAACTATACAACTAACTCACTATGATTATACTTTGTTGAACTTATTAATAACACCAATGTAAGGAATCTCTGCCCGAAATGTTTCCTTGAATTTATCAAACCTTTGAGGCAGTAACCAATATATTGTAGTAACCCTAGGATTTGATTTATGTAGATATATAAAACCCAAAGAACGTAAAATCCTATTTCAACACTAATATATAACCTTAGAGCATAGCATAATCACAAAGAAAGGGTCCCAGAGGCATGAAAACATAGCCGCATTCTTTGACTTATATATCTATCATATATAGCCGCATTCCTTGACTTCTAGCATAAACTCAAGGAAAGGTCCAGAGGCAATGTTTTGCCGAAATCTTTGACTTCTTCTATATATATATATTATATGTACAATCCGACAGAAGACTTAAACCAAAATATTGATTCGTGAAATCCCATGACTCAATCTAGAATTATATATATATATATATATATATCCTAATGAACAATCTAACATCTAATGTGGATACCCAGCGGCAATTCTAAACATTAGAAAATAAATTTTCGGATCAAAATCAAATTTCTAAATAACCTTATAAAATTTATTTATTTTTTTTGTTTCTAATTGTGAGAAATCTTACCTTGAACAATCTAATTGTCTCTTCAATTGTATGTGCTCTAACTTCAAGGAAAACACCTCTTAGCCTTTTAGATAAAACCCTGACTATCTCTTCCTCTACCCTGTAGTTTGTATTATAAGATGTGGGCTTAGTGGGTAGTGGGTTGCAGTAATAATTAAAAGAAAACCTATAGCCTAGTAATTATATTTTAAAGAAAACTCTTAAATAAAATTATGTGGCGTATTGCAAGTAGCCTAGTAGAGTAGGGCCCATGATGCTAGTCAATTGATAGCTGAGGCCTTATTTTTATTGTGCAATAGATGCAGGACGTATTGGTGACAATCCACCAATTCGGCAGGTAGCAACTTTTTCTTTTTGGGTCATACTTGTGATTTGTGAAACGACGTAGAACGACGCAGTCAAATTTAAGGAAATTGGCATTTTCTAGGTTGTCAAAGGCACAGAGAAATTGTAGTTCAATGTTTTAGACCAGTTTTTCGGAACTGGAATGATGTGTTTGGTTGAAGTGTATAGGGAGGGGATGAAAAAGGAATAGGAAACTATTATTTTCTATAATTTATTCGGGCAGAAAATGGAGAGAATAAAGTTTGTTTTATTTATGATTTTCAATAGGAAACTATGATTTTCAATAGCACGAACGAAGCCAACTTGATTGCAATTAACACCAATCCATTAATCTTGGAGAAGAATATCATGGCATCGGTTTTCAACCCTAGCCGCCTCTCATCAAACTAATCACGTCATCTCTAACTTATGTGATGAGCAAAACATACCAACGGCTGAGATTAATGTGCATCCAACAAACATTAGGTCTTGGAAGAGAATTATGCGCCAAAGTAAACCTAATGGAGCCGCAGACACTCTTGACTCCGGAAAATAAGAGAAAAGCAAGCACCTGCATGGCGCCCACCACGACTTTCCTTGAAAATGATTGCAAGTGTCGGACAACAAAGGTTCATCGAATTAATGGTGGAGGCTGTGCAGCCCCGTCAAAAGCTAGGAGTCTCATAGTGTGAAACTTTCGTGAGCTTGAGAACCTAGTGACAGAGAAGGAGCTTGGAGATTTAATCCGGGTTCATTGCCGAGACATGGACGGATGAAGCAAGGCTAAAAAAAATAAAACGAAGATTACAGTTTGATCATATGTTTTTTGTACCTCCGATTCATGAAGCAAAGGAGCTTGCTAAGGATTTTACATATATTGAATTTAGTCATGTACTGAGACAAAAGAATACTATAGCCCACAATATTGCTAGACATGCAAGACATGTTAGCGAGTATTCGGTGTGGATGAAGGACGTTCCTCTACATCTTTTTTCTATAATTCAAGCAGATTCAGCTTCTGTTTGAAAAAAATTACAGTGTTGTTTCTCAAAAAAAAAAAAAAAAACTACAATAACTTCATAATAATAATAATAATATAATTTCTATCTTATTTTTCCATCATTTACCAAATATTTATAGTGAAAAATTTAAGAATAAATACTATTTTGGTCTCTAAATTTTAGTAAAAGTTTGTTTTTCATTCCTACATTAAATTTTTTTTTTTTCATTTCTAAACTTTGTAAAGAGTTTCTTGAATAGTATAGAGACAAAAATAAAGATAAAAAAAGAACTCTTTCAATAGTTTAGGGATAAAAAAACAAAATTTTAGAAAAATTTAAGGACATAAATAAAACATTTTCAATAGTTTAAGAACGAAAAATGAACTTCTTAAAGTTTAGGGATGAAAAACAGTTTTTTGGTAAAGTTTAAGGATGAAAAACAACTTTCTAGTAAAGTTTAGGAGTCAAAATAATATTTTACCAAAATTAAAATTTTTTTTTATCATTTAATTATCCCAAACAAATAGAGCCGAAGTGATGTTAATTGAGAGGTACCATTTTTTTTTTAATAGTTAATATGATTTTATGCTACTCTCTTTATGATGCCATATTCGTATTGAAGAAAACTTTATGGTTAAACACGTCGGTTTGTGAGTTAATTTTGAAAACTTTGACTATTTATGTCAATTTAATTTGAAGACTTTTGAACGTCTTGAGTTGGCGTCTATTTTTGACCGTCTTGAAGAATCAAAATCATGACTTGTAATAGATGAACATGGCTACATGTTGTGCATTCTCACACACGATCAAGTCAGAACAAGTTATGGGAAATCTTAGCAAGACAAACTTCTTGTCAGTCCTTTGTTGCTTCTGTTTAAACTTAACCGTTGCCATAAACACCATTAGATCTTCTCAATCCATTAACGACACTGAATTCATAATATCCAATGGGAGTGCTTTCAGACTAGGATTCTTCAGCCCTGCAAATTCTACCAATCGCTACCTCGGAATCTGGTATAATAATATTTCTGTATTCACTGTCATATGGGTAGCTAATAGACAGAAACCACTCAAAGATTCTTCTGGGATTCTTACTATATCCAAGGAAGGAAATCTTGTGGTACTAAATGGACAGGCAGAGATTTTTTGGTCATCGAATGTTTCAAATTCTGTAACCAATTCTAGTGCCACTCTTGGGGATTTCGGAAACCTTGTGTTGCAAGTTGATACTACAGGACAGGTACTATGGGAAAGTTTTCAACATCCTTCTGATTCCTTTTTGCCAAAGATGAAACTGAGTACTAATTTAAGGACAGATCAGAGAGTACAGCTGACATCATGGAAAAGCCCTTCTGATCCATCTATTGGAAGCTTCTCTGCAGGCATTGATGCACTGAACATTCCTGAAGTTTTTGTTTGGAAAGAGGGTCACCCATATTGGCGGTCTGGTCCATGGAATGGTCAGGTCTTTCTTGGAATGCCAAACTGGAATCCTGTATATCGTACTAGATTTACTGTGGTTGATGACAAACAAGGGGAAGTTTCTGATACTTTTACTGATTGGGATGGCTTACATTTGCCAAAAGTTGTTTTGGGTTCGCAAGGAAATGTAGTGCAGACATATTGGGATGATGGGAAAAAGGATTGGGAGGTTGTGCAGTTAATTCCAGAAGATGAGTGTGATGTTTATGGCACATGTAATGCATTTGGAAGCTGTGATTCGCTGAGTTCACCAATCTGCAGTTGTTTGAGAGGGTTTGAGCCGAAGATTATTAAGGAATGGAATAGAGGAAATTGGACTAGTGGATGTGTCAGGAGGACACCATTGCATTGTGAAAGAATGAACAATAGTATTGAAGAAGGAAAAGCAGATGGGTTTTTGAAACTGGAGATGATCAAAATGCCAGACTTTGCAGTGTGGTCAAAAGTGAATAAAGAAGATTGTCGAAAGCAGTGTTTGGAGAACTGTTCTTGTGTAGCTTATGGATATTATACTGGCATTGGTTGTCTGTCATGGAGTGGAGATCTAATTGACCTACGACAATTCTCTGTTGGTGGATCAGATATATACATTCGCTTAGCCAATTTAGAATTTGGTAAGTTCATTTGTTTTAAGTCAATCTTATGCTTCTGATCATCCAGCAGTTGGACCACTTGTTTGGTTAACTGGTTACTTACAACAAATGCAGTAGGATTTCAATATTTTTATGTTAAATTTCTTTACTCAATTTTGACTGAATTAGTTTAAAACTTTTCTTATACACAGAAGCGGAGAGAAATTTGAGAGTAATCATCACAATTACAGTGACTATTGGAGCGATTGCTATAGCCAGCACTGCTTTCTTCTTCTGGAGGTGGATGGCTAAGAAAAAGAGAGGTAATGTGCCCAATTGTCCATTAATTTGCTGCAGAGACTAGGCACTGCAAGATGGATTACTAAATAATATAATTTGCAACAGCAATGAAAAGTAAAAGCAATGAGAGTTTGCTGTTTGACTACCTAAACGATGTGAAACTCCAAGATCTACCAATCTTTAATTTGGAAGAATTGGCAACAGCAACAAACAACTTTGATACGGCTAATAAGCTTGGAGGTGGCGGCTTCGGTCCAGTCTATAGGGTAATGGTTTCTTATGTAGAGTTCATTTTTCCCTCTCAAAAATATATGTGCTAATATTCTTTACTTTCTTATAGGGTGAATTGCATAATGGACAAGAAATAGCAGTGAAGAGATTGTGTAGAGCCTTTGGACAAGGACATGAAGAATTTATGAATGAGATGGCGTTGATTACTAAACTCCAACATCGGAATCTTGTTAGACTTCTCGGTTGCTGCATTGAGGGAGAAGAGAAGATGATAATCTATGAATACATGCCAAATAAAAGTTTGGATGCAATTGTTTTTGGTTAGTTCATATACTTATTTATCTTGAATATCAAGTAAGTTAGTACATAAAACAAAACAAAACGAATTTTAATAATAAGTTTCATTGTGCTAATTTAGTCACTTGAAGCATACTTTTGTGCTAACTTTGCCCCAAATTGTTTTCTCAATCGTATATATTTTTTTCTCTATACAAATTTATACTCATACATTATTTATTTGGCTTACTATTGATTAGATCCGATCCACCAAAAACTCCTTAATTGGAGAAAACGTTTCAACATTATCGAAGGAATTTGTCGCGGGTTGCTCTACCTTCATAGGGACTCTAGACTAAAGATTATTCATAGAGATCTAAAGCCATCTAACATTTTGTTAGATCAAGAGCTTAATCCAAAAATATCGGATTTTGGTATGGCTAGAATATTTGGAGGCAATGAAGATCAAGTAAAAACTAAAAGGGTCGTCGGGACATAGTAAGAGCTTTGTGGAAATTAAATTTAGGTAATGGCACCACATATACTCAAATAATATGGATGTGTTTCAATGTTTGTATGCGAGTGGTTATATGTCTCCCGAATATGCAATGCGAGGGCTGTTTTCGGAGAAATCGAGATGTCTTTAGCTTTGGCGTGATATTATTAGAGATTGTTAGTGGGAGAAGAAACACTAGCATATGCGATGAGGAGCAATATTCGGGCCTCACTGGATTGGTAAATCTAACTAATAACATTCACAATATCAGAAAATTTAGTCAAACCCTAATCAAAAGTTACTTTAGCTATTTAATTTATTTATTCATTTTTGACATGGTCTACTTTCAAAAAGATTGAACAATTTCAATTTTTGTCTTTCACACTTGTTATTTTTTAGGCATGGAAATTGTGGAACAATGACAACATTATGGCTTTGGTAGACCCAACAATATGGGATCCATGCTTTCAAATGGACATTTCGAAATGTATACATGTCGGACTGCTTTGCGTGCAAGAATTGGCAAGAGATAGGCCAAATGTGTCTACTATTATTTCAATGCTTAAGAGTGAGATTTTGGATCTGCCTACTCCAAAGCAACCTGCCTTCATGGAAAGGCAGATTGTTTCAAATTTAGAGCTTACTCAACAGGGTCAAATAAGATTCTCCAATTGTAATGTCACTACTTCAACAGTTAGTGGTCGATAAAAATATTTTCTTTGAGATAAATTCCTCTTAATTTAATTAATATTTTCTTCCATAAGTAAGAGTATTTAATCTTAAATTCATTTATATCATATTTTTTATCATGCAGGTTTCTTATTTTTTGAAAAAGAAACTGTTGGAGAAATTACCAATAAAAATATAAATATAAACAAACAATGTCAGAGGCGAGCCTTTGAAATCTCGCTTTCTTTAAGGAGATTCAAGCCCTCTGCAATTGGCAAAGCCTAGAAAACGATGCAACGAGAAATTCACTTTTGACTTGTCCCCTTCAGGATACAATAGCCCAACGATTCGTTGTGTAGCTCAATCCAACCCTGCATAAGTGGTTGAGCTCAAAGTTCCACCAAAAGAAACACCTTTCTTTAGCCCGAAATCTCTCAAGTATTTAGGAGAATTATTGAATTCACTTTCTTACACAATACTCTTAGCTTTAACTATTTATCTTCATTCACTCTTGATATGAAATTAGTCCGTAGCATAGCCCTATATATAGTCTTCCAGTCCTTCTCATAACCTACATATTATTTATTATTTTTGATAACTCTTCTAAATTTATTTAATTTAACTCACATACAAGTTAACTTTTTCTTTAACAAATTCCACTATAACTCAACTCTTTATTAATTTTCAATTAATTTAAGTTTTAACATACTTTAAATTAAAATGCACTAACAGAAACCATGCTTAGTGGCTGAATTAGAGCATTGATTCTAGCACAGTCCTTAGTTTACATTGTCTCTACATCCCACTTATTTTAAATTTTAAATTTGGACATCAATAGAAAATGTGGACATCAAGCGTGAAACTATTGATATTGTGTATATAAAGTGTACATCATCGAGTGTGTGAGAACATTAGTTTACATATTATGTACAACCTTAACTATAATCAAGGAATTAACCAACAACTGCCAATTATTTATTTATTTATTTAAAGAAAGGTGAAAAAGAAAATACTTTATGTTTTAATGCTAGTGGGACTTGAAGGAAAGAAATGTGTACCTATCATGGATTTTAGTGCTAATGTTTGACAAAATACAATTTATATAATGTAAAAATAATTAAACTTTGTCCATCTTAATTTAGTTAGGCTTTTTTAATGTTGCCTACTCATAATTTAAAAAAATTCACTTAATCCACTCAAAGTTGGCTCAATTATGCAACCGTTTTCAGCTCATTTCTTTCACCAGTAAAAACTAAAAACTAAAAATAAAAATAAAGCAAACAAGATCTAAAATGGTATTTATAAAAATAAAAAAAAATTGAAGAAACTGTTTATGAATTGGGCTAGGAACACTCAAAGATAACCCAACCAGTGCAAGCCTCATTTGGATTTCTTCTTTTAGAGACACTTTTTTGGTTTGTAACATAGTGACCGCACTTTGCCAATTACATAAGAGCCACTTACCCAGTGATAATTCTTAGGACTACGTTGATCTTCCTCAAACTTTGTTGAGAAAATAGCTTGAATAACCTTTTATTAAATAATAAGTCTAGAGACTTATTATTTAATAAAAGATTATTAAATAACAAGTCTAGAGACTTATTCTTTAAAAAAAAAATCTAAAGACACAATTTTTCACTGTTGTTTCATAATTGTTGAGGTGGTATGTTGTGATTGATACTAATGAAAGTGTTCACTAATGGACCTATGTGACAATGATGTTGCATTATTCACAACTTGACACATCAACAATAAAAATAATACTACAATTTTTCTCTAAATGTATCTTTCTATATATATATATATATTTAAATATCAAGAAAGAAAAGTTCATGAATAAATTGCATTATCTTACAAAATTTGGTATCTATTTCCCTGCCATGTAGGCTAACTTCCTACTATCAGCTAGAACAACATGAGGAACTGTTAAAATTACAACTCTAAGGTTGTTGTGTTGTACATTGTAATGAATATCCTCCAAAATATTCTCCATCTACCATGGCCAATGTTCTTTATTTTCCCAATGCTTGGAGCATGGTGGTTAATAATTTCCTAGACCAAGCACCACTCAATTCCATAGGGATCCCTTTGGGAGTGAAACTGCCACCCTCATCCCTTTGAGAATTAAGTAGTTCTGCCACAAGGCCCACAATCATATGGAAATGAAGCTTTATAACAATGTCCAGCCAGAGTAAGAGTGCTCCATCAAGAATGTAGATATGATACTTCTCCCGAAACTGTGTTAGTTTTCAGAGCTTGGTCAACCCCTAATCGTAGTTAGTCATCTAATTTTCGATATCTTTTCTACTCTTGTTTAACTTATTTCAATTGTGGTTCCTATGTGTCAGTTTGGAAACAACTTATGTAGGAGCGTAGCCAGAAATATTTGGTTAGGGGTTGAGGTAACATTATCATATTGATTTGCAATTCAAGAAAATACAAAGGATGACATATTTACATACATACATGTCTTCTTGGATTAGATTTAGAAAAAAAAACACGTTAAATCTAACAAAAACTAGAATACATTTACAAGAAATAATATTCATTGAAATTAAATATAAAAAAGACACTATAAGCAACCATAAAATAAATAGCAATTAAATTCAACCAAATTAGACTACTATGGTCAACAATAAATTCAAAATCAATTTCATACCTCTCAACTAAATAGAAATTGAACTAGAGAAGAAGATCATTAGTCATAAGATAAATAAATTGGAATCAAAACTAAAAGATCAAAAAGAAAGAAGAAGAATTTTGTACCTCTTAATATTTTCCTAGCTTTAAATAAAAAAACTCTTTGTTAAGAAAGGGAGAGAAGCTAATTAAAACGTGATTACGTGAGAGCATCGTAAGGAAGAATTAAAGAAGAGAAATTAAAGAGAGCAACGAGTGATAAGGAGAGTTTTTTGGGTGGTTATAAATTGGAAGGGGATATTATAATAGTTTTGGGAAAGTACAAAACTTAAGTATAATACTTTAAGTGCATTACATTGGGTTTCTCAATTAAATTCAAACATTATTTTTCTATGACAAATAAAATGCAAACAAAATTATCATTTTTAAGGGAAATTAAATTAAATTCAATGATTTTTTTATTTATTTATTTTATAAAGAAAAAGTTAGAATATTTTTTTGGGCCAAAGTAACAAGTACATTAGCATCTAGAGTAGTTGAAAACAAAGGAATTACTTCTATCCATCTAATATTATCCTCGTTGCCTACCTAGTATAAGAAGCTAATAGCTTGGCTACCCTATTAACAAACTTAACAAGGGACTACACTAAAACTCCAAGACTTGCACATGGATAGGAGAGTGTGGACTTCATCAACAAGATGCCCATTAGCTTAAAAATTATCTCGAATTTTCTGCCTAGCACTAGTTCCTACTAATAGTCTAATACTATACCCTCATAGTTTCTCTAATCTCTAATGATAATTCCCACACCAATACAACTTAGGTCCTTGAATAGCTATAGGATATGGTCTCACTCAAGAAAAAAAAGTGTGGGATATTGCTGACATGTTTAAGAGGAGGAAAGTAAAAGTCTAAAGATGAAAAGTAGGGATTTGGGGTGGGGAGTTTTTATGGCTGACGTATTGGAGGAGGGGTCAACTCTTAAATGAGAGGGTGTGAGACCTATTTCTTCCTAATATTTTAAAAAAAATTTGAGGGGGCTAGAGGATAACGTGCCTCCGCCTTGAGCTTATCCAGGTGACCCGTGTAAGACTCATAAATAAAAGGAAAAATAAACAAAAATTAAATAAAAAAAAGTAGGTAACCCAAGTGGGACTTGCAAATAGTAGAAAAAAAAAAACAATAAGATGGCTTACAATCTAATTCCAAACAGGCAATACTAATCTACTTTTCAAGTTTGACAGCCTAATTTTTAGTTTCCAAGGGACTAATATATGTGCCCTGTTTATGCTGTGGAGTTGAAGATTTGAGGTTGGTGTTTACAATGCAACCACAAATTGCAAATGGGTTTGTACGAAATTGAAAGATTAAAACACCCAGTTAGAGCATTCCCATCAAAGCTTTTAAAAAAATTTAGCATTTACCATATCAAAAACCAATTTTATAACATATAACACATCATTTTAGAATATCTCTTACATCAAAATTTCTATTTTTTTTTTTATCAATTCATTTGAATATTCTTTATTTATTTTTTATTTTTTATTCAATTTTGATTCTTCCTCTCTCTCTCTCTCTCTCTCTCTCAACCCAATTATTTTTAGCACCACCGGCCACCACATCCACCCACCCATACCATAACCACCCCATCCACCCACCATTGCCGCCACCAACCACCAGCCCGATCCACCGCAACCACAAACAACAGTAGAGAAAAAAAACAAAAAAACCCTCCACACCCACCCACCACACCCACCCACCACATCCACATCCACCTCCACCCATTCCACAACCACCGCCACCAACCAACAGCCTCGAGCTAGATCCGACGCAACCACACTCAACAATAGAAAAAAATCAAAATAAAAATCAATCGGACCAAATCATAGATCTTCCAAAGAAGACTAAGGAACACGAGTGACCTCAGGAACACGATCCGCATCGGTGAGTGAATGAGCTTACTCGATTCATGTCGGTGACCCAAGAACACGATCCACCGCCACCGGCTAGACCCACCGGCAATCAAACTTGTCGGTGACCTAAGAACACAACCCACGACCATCGGTGACCCAAAATCAAGATCAAAAGCACGACCCACGACCCAATAACATTGCACCGTGACCCAAGAACAACACCGTGACCATCGGACTATCAGACCACAACGAACCATTAGACCATCAGGCCACATCGGACCCATGACTATCGGACCACCATTGCCTGATCACATCCATCGGGAGAGAGAAGAGAGAAGTGAGAGAGGAAAGAGAAGAGAGAAGTAAGAAAAGAGAGGAGTTATCAGAATAATAATAATAATTATTATTATTATTATTTTTTACAATCTAACTATAGTAAGCTGTTATTGATAATAGCTCAATGTAGTTGAATGCTAAAATAGTTAGCATTTGACATCTTTAATGTATGTATATTTTTATGATTTGAAGTGTTAAAAATGCTAAAAAATAGTATTTAGCATTTTTACCACATTTGATGAGAATGCCCTTAGTAAGAGCATCCACATCAGTTCTTTCATTTTACATATCCACTTTTACACTAAAAACCCACTTTTTCTATTTTACATATCCAATTTTACAAAATACCCACATCAATTCATCTATCCTACCACATTTTTTAATTAAATAATCAATTTTCTTCAATTTTTTTATTATTTTCCCAACTAACCCGACGTATAATTAGCGCCTTTGTCTCTCTCTCTCTCTCCTACTTTCATTTATGATTTTTGCTCTCTCTCTCTCTCTCTCCTATACTCCATCTCTCCAACTCCCTTCTTGATCAACTCTCCCTCTCCCTCTCCCTCTCAATCAACTCCCTCTCCGATCCACGGGCTCAAATTAAGCTCTCCCTCTCAGATCACGAGCTCGGATCGAGCTATCCCTCTCCAATCCACGATACGCGAGCTTCAATCAACGACTCCAGCGAGCTCCGATCACGATGCGCAAGCTCCGAAATCACGATTCGCGAGCTCCGTCCTGTGATCCGCGAGCTCCTATCTAGCGTCCGTGAGCTCGAATCCACGTTCGCAAGCTCCAATTCTCGATCCCCGCGAGCTCCAGATCCTTCTTGCAAGACCCACGAGCTGCCGATCCAATCAAGCACCAATCTGTTTATGTATGTACGTGTTTTGAGCAAAGTGTATCTCTGTGTGTATCTTGTCGTGTTGAGAAAAAAGATGAGAGAATTGAGTTTGTTGAGCATGGATCGGAAGAGAAAAAAAAAAGGAGCGAACGAGAAAATGATAAAATATTGTATAAACGAGCTACGAGTAACCGTGTGTATTTACACGGTTACTATAGCTCATGGATGATTTTGCAAGATTTTACACGAGTTTTAGCTCCTTGATGTAGGTGATTTTTTGACCAAAATGTGTAAAATGAAGAATTTTTTGTATTATAAAGGATTATACAAGAACTGATGTGGATGCTCTAATTAGCTTAACTATTCAAACAAGGCCATCAAAAATCTTTTTCCTTATTCTTTCTAATCCGTCATCACATCCCACAATAGCTATTCTTATCACCCATCATAATTTTTTTTTGAAATGGAAAATGAGATATAAAATATGTTGCTAATGCTATTACAAATAATCAGAATGAAAATTCGCAGAGAGAGAGAGACCCTTGAAACGAGAAGGGTATTCAAGCTTTGTAGAAATTAGTCCAACTCTCTCTCATGAATGTGGATTAGTTAGGATGTCGGCTTGGCAAGCTCCGGTTGTGGATTTTAAGAGGAAAGCCGCCAAGGAGAGAGACGAGTGTGTGTGGGTGTGCACCATAAGATAGAACTCTTTTGCCTCTTCTTTTACTCTTAAGAAGTACCGAGAAAACAATGTTGATATAATTATTTTTTTTAATAATATACGTGATTTGAATAATTTGATTATCCAATTAATTGGTGACAATTTTTGTGGTTACAGAATATAAATCCAAAAAAGGTGCTAGTTTACGCATGATTGTCATACTATTATAGTTGTAGTTCTCAACCTACAGTTGCTTTGATGACTTACGGCTCATTTTAGGCAGAGAAAATAATGAAATGGAGAGGAATGAAAATAAAAATTTTATAGTATTCTTTTTCTTTCCTTATTTGAGAGTTTTAATTGATGAAATTTATTTGCTCGTTTAGGAGTTTAAATCTATTCTATTACATTATGATCATTGCATTATGAACTCACAAATGAAGGCTTAGAAATTAGGTTATAATCTATTACAATAAGGTGACAAATTACACCTTAAAATCTCAATAATTGGTTTTTTTTTTGAATCCACAAAGCTCTACAATGATGTAAAGGTGGAAAATAAATTTTTTTGAATAAATTCTTTTATTAAAATGTAGTACTTGTTTTCTAGTTTTCAAACTAAAATAAGAGTCCATACTTGCATAATAATAATAATAATAATAATTTAATATATATCCTTTTGCTTTTCCACCAACGTACAGTACACGAATGGTGCAGAAATAAAAAAAATTTCTATCATTTTTTATCTTTCAACATTTCCATCATCCCAATCAATAGAGTAGAATTGATGCCAATTTGAGACGTGAAATTATTATTTTTTATTTTTTTTATTTTTTGTTAAAATAATTTTAGTGTACTCTCTTTATGATGTTGTAAGTGCACAATTGCACCTGGACCCAAAGACAAACGTGGGCTCAGGCCCAATGAGTCTTAAACAATAAAATTTGTAGAGTGTGGATTTGAAATCTAGTTTAGGGGTATTGAAAATTTGATAAACAGGCTAGAGTGTTACAGTATTTGCAAATATCAAACAAATGTGACAAAGGAACCTCCTCGGACGTAAGCCGAGGCCGATTTGTGTATTATTTCTCTTTCTCTTTCAAAGATTACAGTTCTAGTTCTTTTTCAGTTACGTCCCCCCTTTCTTTACTCTCTTCTCTTCTTAAATACTTCTTCTTCTTCCCTCTTTGTCCACGTGTCACACAAATCTTATCCTTAGATCTCCACTTAACATAACCTTCCTAAAGTCCTTAAATAATAGCGGGGAAGGTTGAATTCTCTTGTTCGGGGGTCACTTCCCCATTAATGCGGCCGGGGAGGTAGGTGCGGGGTCTTTAATGTGGAGATAGCGGCCTTTTTCGAGATATTTCTCTCATACCGTCGCGTGTTTAGGGTACTTGGATCCCCTGCTTAACCAACGGTTTTCCGAAATTTTGCCTCTAATCTTCTTGGCTAATCCTAGGGTCATCGCGGGTACGGCTTGGGGAGATTCATCCTCGGACGGATCCTCGAACCTTCGCTCTGTGGGCCGACTTGCGGTCCTAGAGGCCTTTAGTCAAAAACGGCTGGCGCCCATCAATAAAACCCCAAAGACCAAAATACTTGCTCGAATCCTTTTACTCCCCGCGAGATGTCATATTCATATTCAAGATAATTTTGTGGTTGAACACATGGATATATGAGTTAAATTTGAAAACTTTAACGAATTATGTTAATTTAATTTGAACCACAATCTTCTTTATTTATTATTTTTCATAATGCAATAATTACAACTTACAACAATAGAGAGAAATGATTTGAATCTTGAATATTTCCATTAGAAACATCAGTAGGTGCTAATCAAACTGACTCTTAGCATAAAAACTATTATTTCATACAATCATTGAAGTTACTATCCATTTTTTTTCCTCCTACAAAAAGTAAGTAAGTTACTTATCAATGCCATTATTATAAGGTATCTGATGCATTTGGTGCATGCAATAGGTGCCTCACAACTGTGTCCCTTAGTCTGTGGATTCCTGTTTGCAGTGAGACTTCATTAGGTATATCAAGATTGGATTAAAGAAAATATAAAATAAAATAACTAAACGTGACTCATAGAAAGAATAAAAATTTAGATCTCTTATTCAATAAGAAGAGACTTTAGTAGTTGAGATAATTGAAACTCCTGAAATGAAGTTATTATTGGGTACACGTAGAACATGATGATGTGATGGTCCATCTTCGCACATATATTCTAATAATTTCCCTCACAAAAGAAAACTCATTCTCATAACGAAGGTGAGTTCTCCTAATTTTCAAATATCAAATTGCCATTTTACTTTCATTTGTTAGTGTTTTATTTATTATTGTTATTATTTTGCTAGGAGGGTTTTTATCACTCATACCTTTGTTACTAGAGTTAAAATAATAATAATAATAATAATGATTATAATATTAAATCTCATAAGGCCCACAAATATGTTGGTCCAATAATTATTTTTAGTTCCTATGTTTTTCTTTAAAGAGGTGCTACGTGTACAACATTTTCACAACAAGTCATAGGTGAAAAGTTATTATTGGTTTTAATTTGAATTCATAACTTAAATTACTTTTCTACCCATTTTGACAATTATGACTTAAAATGAATTTCTGGAAAACTATGAACTAAAATCATAACTTGTTGGGTGAACATTGCTACATTCTACATTCTCACACACAAGAAGGTTAGACCAAGTTATTGGACTCGTTAGCAAGACAAACTTCTTGTTCGTCCTTTCTTGCTTACGTTTTAAATTTGACGGGTGCCGCTGACACCCACATGGACACACGTAAGATCTTCCCAATCCATCAACGACCTTTGAATACATATATATTATCCAATGGGAGTGCTTTCGGACTAGGATTCTTCAAATTTTGCAAATTCTACCGGTAACTACCTCGGAATACGGTATAATAACATTTACGCATTCACCGTCATATGGGTAGCTAATAGAGAGAAACCTGCAAAGGATTCTTCTAGGGCTCTTACTATATCCAAGGACGGCAATCTTGTGGTACTAAATGGACAAGCGGAGATTGTTTGGTCATCAAATATTTCAAATTCTGTAACCAATTCTAGTGCCGCTCTTTAGGATTCCGGAAACCTTATGTTTCAAGTTGACGTTCTGAGGACTAGTACTATGGGAAAGTTTTCAACATCCCTTCGATTCCTTCTTTCCAGGCATGAAACTTAGTACTAATTTTAGGAAAGATCGAGAGTACCGTTGACATCATGGAAAAGCCCTTCGATTACATCCATTGGTAGCTTCTCTATGCAGGCATTGATCCACCGAACATTCTGAAGGTTGTTGGTTAAAAAGAGGGTCGCCCGTATTGGCGGTCTGGTCCCGTGAATGGTTAGGTGTGCATTTATTGTAGTTGATTACAAACGATTAATTTAAGTACCAAATTGCTTGCTTGTCTTGCTACAAAGGTCCTCTCGGTGCTGCCAATGGCCGCTCCCATGTTGTTGCAAAGGTCCTCTTTATGCTACTCGCTACAAACGTTCGTATAATTTTTAGCTAAAGCTACTTGTGAAATCTAACCAAATGATCATATAATTTTTTCGGTTTCAAAAAGCGCTTTTTGCCTTC